>NC_079189.1:430322498-431818476 GCF_029499605.1 Hyla sarda
AGCTAACAGGAAGAAGGGGCAAGATAGAAGGGCCAAGAAAAGGGGAGAGCTCCATACCCATTTTACAGTTTGAGACATCAAGGGTGGCATTATTACCATGTGAGGGACTACAGATGGCAAGGTGTATAGAGGTGAGATGCATATAGGAGATTGCGCACGTTTCTGCCACAGTTCAAACAAAAAATTGTTGGGCTAAGGTTAAGCTATATAGTCTTAAAACGCACCACTGTGGTAAATCAGGCACATTTTTAGATTGCCTAGTTTAAGCACTAGACAGCTTTAATAAATATATAGTTTGTGTGGGACTTCCCTAATGTAGAGCTACATTTTATGCTTCCTTTGGGGAAAAAAAATCTAAATACAAGATATTATTAACATTCACAATTGACTTAGTTCTTAGACACAGACTAATAAACGTAAAAAAGAGTAAGATAATTTTTATCTATGAAAAAAGATAATACTAATTCTATAGATTTTTTTCTGCTTTTGAAAGTATAAATAGTATCTTGAACAGAAATCCATCACGTGAAAAACACAAATCAGGCAACCCCCTTTCCCTCAGGAATAAATAATATTGTATTACTAATATGTATTAGTCATCTTGGTATTTGCTGGCAATGTTTACCCTTTGAAAAGAAAGCTGGCAAAAAAATATGTCTCTAATTAATTTCCAATGACCTTGCAATATTGAGGTTATTGTCAGGTCTCTGTCATACACAAAGTTATTAGAACAGAAGCCAAGGATTTAAACTGAATGTACAAAACACATGAAAATAACATTATTTTTCACACCTTGCAGTTATTTTTTCCACAAAAACTAATTTCAACAGTTTTTTTTTTTTTTACAGAGTGCTTTTAAGACCATCTGTGATAAGCATCGGTTTTATAAGTGCTCTGAAAGGCAACAGAATAAAAACAAAATCCTCGGAATTTCAAAATTACTCCCCACTTACACATAGATCAAGCTGAGCACTGGCATTTATGTGTATATGATCCTATAAATTCTGGTAAAAGAAAACCTGAACTGGGATTCAATATCAAATCATCCCTCTTCTGAGGTCTAAACCCAATGAAATGTTTATCACTAAAAATGAAATATCTTGGCCATTTACATAGTAATGTATTAAATAAAAATATTTTACAACAGATTTCATTTATTTTTTTTATCCGAATATTTAACCCGTTAAGTTCTACTGTAGTTTATTTTAAATCTTAGGGGCCAAGCATTTTTTGTCACATTCCAAGACATTTTCAAGAACCATAACTTTATTTTTTCGTCAATTTCCTTCTGTGAGGAGTTGTTTCTTGTGGGACAATTTGTTTCTTTCTGCTTAGCCTTTATATATTTTTATGGAGTCTATCAAAAATATTTTGTGGTTTTTTTCTGCTGTTTATCCTACAGTAAAAATAATAAGTTAATTGTAATCCCTGGATCAGTCCAAACATGATAATACTGAGTAAATATGTTTAATGTTTTAGTAGGTGTGAATAAATAAAACAAATTTTATGTGGCGGTGGGTGAAGCTTCTTTTATTTTATTTCATTTGAGCATACCTTCTAGTGATAGATCAGATGATGGTTGTTTTCTGTTTTACCTACTGTTCTTACATTATTTGGGTACTGTGCCTAGTACCTTGTTTATGTTATACTCTGTTTTTCTATACTATTGCAAACTGAATAAAATGTTTACAAAAATGCATTTTTGTGTCATCCTAGTCTAAAACCCATATTTTTTCCCCATGGCAAACTTATATAACGGTGTGTGACAGTTTGAGGTACATATAGGGGTATACATAATTTACAGAAAATATTTTAGAATTTCTTTTTTTCTGTTTTGGTATTTTTTTTTAACAGCCTACTCTATTAGACAATGAACCAATGGCTAGTTTTTTTGTGATGGGGCAGTATGTTAAAGTTTTTGACTGTGTGTGTCCCTGGGCAAAAGTAAAATATATATATTGTCATTATACAAACACTAATATTACTATCATGCTGCCTTCATCTAAATGCTGCTCAACTTCCCAATAACTCCTACACTCTAGCATTGGCCTAGGCTGCAGGCCTAGAATGGTCTGTGGCCTAGAAAAAGGCATATTTATAGCTTCCAGCCCTGATATGGATTTCAACTGTACCATGTTATAAGAATGCAGATACAATTGAAAGTGCTCCTTCCCTAGGGATCTGGAGAACCAAGATAAAAAGTCTGGTGCCAAAGATTCCCTGGAATCCCTTTTGAAGATGGGAGCCATATAATGTTGACCAGTTTTCCACCCCTCATCTCTAGTTTGGATTGTGCAAAGATGGTATTTTTTACTCTTTCAAAGAATGTATGAAGGTTAACTAAATAGCTAAATATTTATCACAAGACATTTAAGGTCTAGTGCTTAGGATATAGCCTCACTAGTGAGCATCAGTGAGCACACTATCTATTTATAGAGGGGCAGATGCAGGACTTAAAGGGGTTACCCACCATAAGGTGATTTTAGCAACTACCTGGCAGACAGTAATGGACATGCTTAGGAAGGATCTGTGCTTGTTTTTCGGTCAAATGGCTATGTTGTGAGATTACCATAAAGCTGTGGCTTTCTTTTTGTGAACCTCAGTATTTCCTGTTGAAGTTTTCTTTTTTACTACAAATCCCAGAATTCCACTTTCCTAACTCCCACACATCAGCCACTCCACCTATTGAACAACACACAAGCTAAATTCAATGAAAAAGGTCTGTGCTTTCTAATTAGGGTGTCTCCAGCTGTTGCTAATTCCCTGTGGCCGCTCCACCCATTGAAGCAGACAGGCTCCCTGTCATTACCTGACTAGTGATGTCAGGTCTCGGCCCCACTGCATCCTGGCAAATACCCGAGATAGGAGTTATTTCGTATGCTGTTAAAAATGAACATCCAGAGCAAAGACCACATAAGAATATGAGACCAGCAGTTAGAGACAGGTACAGACACTATATTATGAACTACTTGAACTTTACAGCCTCTGTAGTATAATCAAATAAAAAAAAATCCTGGAATACCCCTTTAAACCTTCAGATAGCAGAAAAACAAGGGCATTGGGGGAGATTTATCAAAACCTGTGCAAAGGAAAAGTTGCCCAGTTGCCTATAGAAATTAATCAGACCACTTCTTTCATTTTGCAGAAGCTGTGTTAAAAATGAAGGAAGCGATCTGTTTCATTTCTATGGGCAACTGGGCAACTTTTCCTCTGGACAGGTTTTGATAAATCTCCCTAAAGTCACATAAAATTTTCTCTATTTTGTTATATCACTTGCTATTCTCTTAAGCATTGAGGAAAATGGACCTAAATGTACTTCCTGGTGCTCTGGTACTTAACACACCAGGATTTACATTTACTTCCTGAGCAGCATTTCGACTACGAAGTGAGCACAGGAGCTGCGCTCCCTTCATAGACTGGGAGTGATGGCTGCTATCATTCAATGTCCATTCCTAAGTGCTGTAATTAATTGCAATCACAGTACAAAAGAGCTGTAATCACATGTCTGAGGGAGTCCGATCAATTTAAAAGCTTGTTGGAGGTCCACTAAACTGCTCCATGTGGGTCCCAGGTCTGATCTGATGAAAAATTAGGGTAAAAAGCAATCTGAATGTCTGATCAATATCAAAATGGTAGGGATAAAAACTAAAGATACCAGAGCAAAAAATAATTATATGGGTCAGAAAATGGCAAGAATGGTTAGAATTTTTTTTTGAAAAGTAGTACAAGATAACAAAAACTACACAAATTGGGTAATATAAAAATTATGACCTAATGAATCAAGTTTGACCCCTTGATTAATTACATAAGTAACACCCCCCCCCCCCTTTGCAATATTGCACTTTTTTTTTATTTCCCTAAAAAAAATATAATGTTGTCGGTTTCATAGCATATTTTATGGAAAAGTGAAGGAAGTCACTACAATGTACAATTGGTCCTGCAAAAAAACCCTCATATGGATGTGTAGATGAAAAAAATAATAGAATAATGGCTATTAAAGGAAAACTGTCAGCTTGCTTCCCCCGCACTAACCAGCGTTACTGGCTGAGAGTGTGGGGGACCCTGATCAGTTTGATGCTTACTGTGCCCGGATCCGCCCGGATAGCTTCCTTTTTCCATATATGCTATTTAAGTGCTAATTGGCACATGCGGGGTAACTGGCACTCTGACATCAGTGGCTGTCAGCCACAGCGCCGCCCAGCTCATCAATATTCCTCCCTCCACCTCTTTCTCTTCATCACAGAGCGGGGAGAAGAGGGAGAGGCTAAGGGAGGGGAGAAATATTGATGAGCTGGGCGGCACTGCGGCCGGCGGCGGTGGCGTCAGAGTGCCAGTTAATGCCGCCTATGCCAGTTAGCACTTAATTAGCATATAGGGGAAAATGATGATATCGGGCAAACGGCCGGGCGGATCCAGGCACAGTAAGCATCAAACTGATCAACGTCCCCCGGGGGAGCAAGCTGACTGCTTTCCTTTAAAGGCGAGGTTGAAAAAACTACAAATGTCTCAAGATCCTTAAAAGTTTACTCTGGCCCTAATACATGTTATCCCCTATCCAAAGGATTGGGGATAAGATGTATGATTGCGGGTCGCTGGGGACCCCTGCAATCTGTCAATGTGCACCCACCTTTGTGAGCTCTCCACTGCGCTGGAGGCTCCGAGTGTGGAGTTGTGATATCACGATACTCCGGCCCTGTGGTCGTCACGCTACACACTCAGAGCCTCCAGCGCTGCGGAGAGCTCACAAAGTTTGGTGCGCAATGGTAGATTGCGGGGGTCACCAGTGGTGGGACCCCCACAATCATACATCTTATCCCCTATTCTTTGGATGGGGGATAAGATGTATTAGGGCCAGAGTACACCTTTAAGGGGTTAACCAATAATTAAACCATACATTAGGTAATCAGATACCAAACCTTTGACTGACTGTGGCAGTTTTAAGCTATACCCCCATTTCAAAAGTCACGTCCATTCCTTCTAAGCTATGTCCCCTTCTCCAATATGGGCAAACTTTTAGAAATACCTAATAAATGTGAACCAAGATTAGATTAGTATTTGTGCCACATAGAGCAAGTCCTTGCATTGTCCTTCTTAAAACTTATATAGATAGTCAATGGCAGTAAAAAAAAAATAGCGCTCTACATGGCATATGATTTCTGATGGTGGCCCTGTACAGTATAATTATCCCGTTCTGACTTTACAGTGCATGAATATTTGTACTTTTTAATTTTACTGACATAAATTGTAGTTTATTGCATAGGACAAATGTTAATAAATAAATAAATAAAAGACTGTCATATTTTTAATACTTATGAAAAGCATACTATTTAATATGTCTTCTACATCTAGAACTAGAAGTGTTTCTACCATTAGTAAGCATAATATAGCAATACCAGACAGATGTTTTTGAGGGGGGATTGTGGAATTCTTTGTTATGTTTGGGTAAATCACGCAATATGGTAACTCTAAATTATACTAATAAATATTGAGAGAAACAGCCTCTTTATGCGGAATAACATATGTCCATATTTTACTTAACATTTACAGAAAGAAGACTGGAAACAAATTCTGGTTGTAATTAGGGTAATGTCTATTTCCTTTTAGCACCAGGTGCACCAGCTTCTGCTTGTATTTACTTTTTACTTCTAACAGCAAAGCTACAAACAGCTGCTTCAGAAGCTAAGATCTATTTTAACCCCTTCACGACGAGCGACGTACATGTACGGCGCCGCGAACTATCACTTGGCGCGTGGCGACGTACATGTACGTCGCGGGGTTCCGGGAGCGCCGCGTCACCGGTAGCGGTGATCGGGCCGGGATGACTGCTGTTATCTAACAGCAGGCATCCCGGCACATCGCCGAGGGGGGTCCTGAGACCCCCCCATGACCGCGATGTGCGCAAATCGCAGGTCAATTCAGACCTGCGATCTGCGCGATTCCGGGTCATACGGGTCACTGGTGACCCGGTGACCCGGAAAATAAGAGGGATCGTAGGTGTCCGAGACACCCTAGATCCCCCTAAAGGGATAGGAGTTTGGTGGCAGGGTTGCCACCCCTCCTATCCCTGCTATTGGTCGGCCGAGCGACCGATCGATAGCAGACCGGGGGAGGGGGGGTTAAAGTTCGGTTCCCCCGCTTTGCCCACCTATCGGTGTCTGGGCAAAACGGGGGAACCGTCCAGGGAGGGTCGGCGCCGAAGGTCCCTACCTGGATCCCGGATCGCGATCCTCCATGCGGGGATCCCCCACATGCGGCGGCGGCGGCTTCCGGGTCCTGCTAGGTGAGTTGTTGCCATCCGGAGGGCCACAGTTTACAGTGGTCTCTAAACCGTGGCCCTCCAGATGTTGCAAAACTACAACTCCCAGCATGCCCAGACAGCTGTTTGCTGTGTGGGCATGCTGGGACTTGTAGTTTTGCAATATTTAGAGGGGTTCAGGTTGTAGATCACTAAGTGGTCTCAAACTGTAGCCCTCCAGATGTTGCAAAACTGCAACTCTCAGCATGCCCAGACAGCAGTATGCTGGCTGGGCATGCTGAGAGTTGTAGTTTTGCAACATCTGGAGGGCCACAGTTTTGAGACCACTGGACAGTGAATTACAACTTGAACCCCTCTAAATCTTGCAAAACTACAACTCCCAGCATTCAGGAACAGCATAAGGCTGTCTTGGCATGCTGGGAGTTGTACTTGCGTGCCTCCAGCCATTGCATAACTACATCTCCCAGCATGCCCTTCCGCAATCAGTACATGCTGGGAGTTGCAGTTTTGCAACAGCTGGAGGCACACTGGTTGGAAAATACTGAGTTAGGTCATAGAACCCAACTCAAGGTTTTCCAGCCAGTGTGCCTCCAGCTGTTGCAAAACTACAACTCCCAGCATGCATGGTCTGTCAGTGCATGCTGGGAGTTGTAGTTTTGACCCCCCTCCCGTGTGAATGTACAGGCTACATTCACACTGGCGGCAGATTACAGTGAGTTCCCCGCTGCAAATTTGAGATGCGGCAAATTTTCCGCCGCAGCTCAAACTCCTAGCGGGAGACTCAGTGTAATCTGCCGCCAGTGTGAATGTAACCTAAAAACACTACACTAACATAAAATAAAGAGTAAAACACTACATATACACACGTACACTGTCCCCCCACCCCCCACCCCCCTTCTCCAATAAAAATGAAAAACGTATTGTACGGCAGTGTTTCTAAGATGGAGCCTCCAGCTGTTGCAAAACAAAAACTCCCAGCATTTCTGGACAGCAATTGACTGTCCAAGCATGCTGGGAGTTTAGCAACAGCTGGAGGCACCCTGTTTGGGAATCACTGGCGTAGAATACCCCTATGTCCACCCCTATGCAAGTCCCTAATTCAGGCCTCAAATGCACATGGCGCTCTCACTTTGGAGCCCTGTCGTATTTCAAGGCAACAGAATAGGGTCACATATGGGGTATCGCCGTACTCGGGAGAAATTGCCTAACAAATTTTGGGGGGCTTTTTCTCCTTTTACCCCTTATGAAAAGGAACAGTTGGGGTCTACACCAGCATGTTAGTGTAAAAAAATAAAAAAATTTACACTAACATGCTGGTGTTGCCCTATACTTTTCATTTTCACAAGAGGTAAAAGGGAAAAATGCCCCCCAAAATTTGTAACACAATTTCTCTCGAGTACGGAGATACCCCATATGTGGGCGCAAAGTGCTCTGGGGGCGCACAACAAGGCCCAGAAGGGAGAGTGCGCCATGTACACTTGAGGTGATTTGCACAGAGGTGGCTGATTGTTACAACGGTTCTGACAAACGCAAAAAAAAAAACACACCCACATGTGACCCCATTTTGAAAACTACACCCCTCACGGAATGTAATAAGGGGTGCAGTGAGAATTTTCACCCCACAGGTGTCTGACGGATCTTTGGAACAGTGGTCCGTGAAAATGAAAAATTTTGCACAGCCCACTGTTCCAAAGATCTGTCAGACACCAGTGGAGGGTAAATGCTCACTGTACCCCTCATTACATTCTGTGAGGGGTCTAGTTTCCAAAATGGTATGCCATGTGGGGGTTATTTTGCTGTTCTGGCACCATAGGGGCTTCCTAAATGCGACATGCCCCGCGAGCAAAATTTGCTCTCAAAAAGCCAAATATGACGCCTTCCCTTCTGAGCATTGTAGTTCGCCCGTAGTGCACTTCAGGTCCACTTATGGGGTACCTCCATACTCAGAAGAGATGGGGTTACAAATTTTGGGGGGTCTTTTCTGCTATTAACCCTTGCAAAAATGTGAAATTTGGGGGGAAATCCACATTTTAGTGAAATTATTATTTTTTTTTTTACATATGCAAAAGTCGTGAAACACCTGTGGGGTATTAAGGCTCACTTTATCCCTTGTTACGTTCCTCAAGGGGTCTAGTTTCCAAAATGGTATGCCATGTGTTTTTTTTTTTGCTATTCTGGCACCATAGGGGCTTCCTAAAGGTGACATGCCCCCCAAAAACCATTTCAGAAAAACGTACTCTCTAAAATCCCCTTGTCGCTCCTTCGCTTCTGAGCCCTCTACTGCGCCCGTCGAACACTTTACATAGACATATGTGCTTACTCGAGAGAAATTGGGCTACAAATATAAGTTTACATTTTCTCCTTTTACCCCTTGTAAAAATTCAAAAATTGGGTCTACAAGAACATGCGAGTGTAAAAAATGAAGATTTTGAATTTTCTCCTTCACTTTGCTGCTTTTCCTGTGAAACACCTAAAGGGTTAAATCATTTACTGAATGTCATTTTGAATACTTTGGGGGGTGCAGTTTTTATAATGGGGTCATTTATGGGGTATTTCTAATATGAAGACCCTTCAAATCCACGTCAAACCTGAACTGGTCCCTGAAAAATTGCGAGTTTGAAAATTCTGTGAAAAATTGGAAAATTGCTGCTGAACTTTGAAGCCCTCTGGTGTCTTCCAAAAGTAAAAAATCGTCAATTTTATGATGCAAACATAAAGTAGACATATTGTATATGTGAATCCAAAAAAAAATTATTTGGAATATTCATTTTTCTTACAAGCAGAGAGCTTCAAAGTTAGAAAAATGCAAAATTTTAAATTTTTTCATCAAATTTTGGAATTTTTCACCAAGAAAGGATGCAAGTTACCACAAAATATTACCACTAAGTTAAAGTAGAATATGTCACGAAAAAACAATCTCAGAATCAGAATGATAACTAAAAGCATTCCAGAGTTATTAATGTTTAAAGTGACAGTGGTCAGATTTGCAAAAAAGGGCTTCGTCCTAGAGGTGAAAATGGGCTCCGTCCTTAAGGGGTTAAAATATATCTGGTAATTTTTTGTTTCGCCAGTAAGTATTAATTTTCTACGAGAGACCCCCGGGAAAAAAAGAGATCAATATTCCCACGTACAGATTTATCAAAGAGATCAATTTATGCTATATTAAAATGAGGTACTAAATAGAAACATAACTTTTATCTTTTTACGAATAAAGGGCCTACATTACACTCTCTGCCAGCGCATGTTGTATGAAGCGTATACAGAAGCTGGTGGGTCCCTGCTGCCGTCATCAGACTGCTCAGGCCAATGTCAGGCATTAACTTTTTAAAGAGAAACAGGCTTCACTCACTCAGGAGCATGAGATCCTCAGCACTTCTGGACACCAGCATGTGTAAAGTACAAAAGCATTATTTCTTTCTTCAATATAAAAATATATATAATATGATAGGGGTACAAATTGTGGTAGAAACAGACTGATGCGTTTCAGCAAACAAAAGCCTTTTTTCAACGTCCTCACTGGGAGAAAATATTCAGCCAAATAAATATACACATTCTAACAGAAACCCCTCCCCTTTAGCACATCCCTTCCCAATTTGGAACTTGCCATAACCCTTCATTTGCTGACTTGTAATGAACACTGCCACTGGCAACAGAGCTTCATAGATGTTTTAGTATACTGAAACGCTGGTTACTTGCAGGAATATGTTGCCCATAGCACCCTTTGAATATTATTTTTCTTACAAAGTTCCAAAACACTGATCATTAACATCGCAGGTTAATTGTGCAGAGAAAAGTGGGAACATCTAATTCGGGCGTAGGAATCAAGGGGGACCGGACCAATGGTGAAAGAGGAACTGTACTTTATTTGAAAAAGAATGCAACGCACAGGATAAGCGTTTCTAGCCCGGACCGGGCTCTTCATCAGGCACAATCATAAAATTCCACGAGGTGCTACGTATATACACAAGAGGACACTGATTGTAATAAAAACTTCTGGGTTGATGCCCAGTGACATCAACACACATTGTTAGGTAAGAAGCAAAAAGTTTTAAAAACTATTGAAACTTAGTACACACTATTACAAACTTTCTTCATTAAAAGATCCAATTCATTCATGCATAAAGCTTCAGGAAAAAACATAAACTTAAAGGGGTACTCCACTGCTCGGTGTTTGGAACAAACTGTTCCGAACACTGGAGCCTGCGCCGGGAGCTCATGACATCATAACCCCGCCCCCTCATGAGATCACTGGAGTGAGACACAGCAATCACTGAAGTGAAAAACAGAGCTATAAGGAAAATTCGCTCCTTATTGACAGCGCGGGGAGAGATGCTCTGCACTGTATCTGACGCCGATCAGTGAAGAGCACAGTGCTGGAGGAAGTACAGCTGTAGCTGATAGTACGGGAGAGAGATAATCTGTGCAGGGTAAGATACTCTGCATGGTAATTGACAGGAGCAATCCGTGCATGATACAGTGCTATAATTCAGTAATAGCATGCAGAGGGACTGGGTTTGTGCATCCCCTGGTAGTGTAGATAAAGGTGTAGATACTCTGACACAATAGACGATGCACTCAGGAAAATACAGTTAACACTGTCTGTACAAGAGGGAGCTTGTCTCATTAGGGTCAATGCTCTGCACAGTGATTTAACACAACGATCCATGCCCAATGTAGCACTGCGGTTCCATGCAAGGAAGGTAGTTCTTGTAGAAGAGCATACTATTGTCTGCACGGTGAAAAAGTCTAACTTTTCTGCTCTTAAAAATAGATAGAATATGCCAGAAATGAGCAACATTTATGGTGCAGGCAAATTAATCCATGCAGTATACTCAATATAACCAATAAAATGATTGAAGATGTGCACTATAGCAAAGAAATATAAATATATGCCAGAGAAATGCAGTGTGTACACTTCAAGCAGACAGCTGAAGAAAATAATGACAATTATTAATATTAGCCCAGATGTCTAAGTGATTACCTCAATTTCATTGAGGACATTTGGAGAAAAAGTATTTAACTTCCAGTACATTTCTAATCGTTTTAATTGTTCGAACCTATTATTGACCTGTGGTGGAACATAGTCAATAGGGGTAATGCGGATGTGATTGGTGGCAATGGGATGCTGGAAAGTCCAGTGTTCCGATAACCCAGAAAGCAGAAACTTCCTTTTGATATTTAGTCTATGCTGGTTCAGTCTCAAATTCAGTGGACAGATGGTTCGACCGATATATCGGAAAGGATAATTCTGACATTGGATCAGATAAATGACAAAATTTGTCTGACAGGTAAGATGAAACTTAAAGCCAAATTTGTCTTTAGTCACCATAGATGAGAATTCTGTCACTCCATGGGTAATCAGGTAGCAGCACAGGCATCTAGGTTTTTTGCACTTAAAACTGCCCTTGGGTAATGGATTCCCAAAGAGGTCACATTGTGTGGATTTTTTGGAATAATGCCTCCTGATCTGGCTGGGGGCCTGAATGCTTTTAAGAAAAGGGCTTTTTCTGTAAGTGAACTTGAGTTGCTTCGGGAGGACGGATTTTAAACAGTTGTCCTCCTGCAGAATATGCCAATGGTTTTGTATAATGGTCTTGATGATTTTGGTATTATTACTGTTGTGGGTTTTTTTAACCCTCAGGCAGTCAGTTTGAGACCGTGCCTTGGCTCGATTATAGGCATGCATGAGGACCTTCTCCAAATAATGCTTCTGATGGAAACGGTCTTGGAGTATTTTGGATTGTTGTTTGAAAGTGTGATGGCAATTTTTTCAAATGTGCTGGTATTGGCTGTAGGGGACACTCACCAGCCATTTTTTTGAAATGAGCACTACGGAAATCTAAGTAACTGTTGGCATCCACTTTCTTAAAGGGTACTCCATTCACCAGCGTCCGCAAAATTCCACCACACACCGGAACATTGAGTTCCTGGATGCTGTGTGCGGGATTCCGTGTTCAGGCCCGCCCCCTCGTGACATCACAGCCTGCCCCATCAATGAAAGTCTATAGGAAGGGGACGCGACGGCCGTGACGCCCCCTCCCATAGACTTGCATTGAGGGGGCGGTACGTGATGTCACATGACGGGCCGTGGCGTAACAAGAGGGTGGGTGTGAACATGGAAGCCCACACACAGTGTTCAGGAACTCAATGTTCTGGACGCTGGGGAGAAGAGTAACACGCTGGGGAGCGGAGTAACCCTTTAAAGAAAGTGGAGGTAACGAATGAATGTTGATCATGAGATATACATATGTCCAAAAAATTCACACTTTCTCTACTGTGATCAATGGTGAACGCCCTAGGTGTTCTGATTCAACTGGGTAAGATATGAGATGGTATCAGGGGTCCACTCCAAATAAAGAATAAGTTGTCTATATAGCAACAGTAAGTGACAATATGCTGCATGAGTGATTGATTTTTCCAGATTTGGTGTGATTCAAAGGCTTCCATAAAAATATTAGCATACGATGGGGCTACTTTTGCGCCCATCGCGGTCCCGAGTGCTTGATGGAAAATGGACCCATCGAACTAAAAAAAATTGTTATGTAGTATATATGACAACGATTCTAAGAGAAAATCCTGATGGGGTTTTGAAATGGATGTATCCTTCTCCAAAGCTGATTGTACACAATGTAGACCCAAGGTGTGGTCGATATTAGTATAAAGTGTGGAGACATCACAGGTGATTAGACTGTAATGTGGCCCCATTTTGTAGTCATAAGATGTTCAATAAGCTGTGATGAGTCCCTGAGATAACTTGGGAGGCTGGTAACGAATTCCGAATTCATTTAGGTCCATATCAGGCAGAAAAGACTTCCTGGGATCAATGATCAAACACTGATCAATGTCACAACATATTTTAACCCCTTAAGGACCAAGCCCATTTTGGCCTTAAGGACCAGGCCAATTTTCATTTTTGCACTGTCGTTTTTTTCCTTTTCCCCTTCTAAGAATCATAACACTTTCAATTTTGTACCTAAAGACCCATATAAATGTTTGTTTTTTGTGCCAAAAATTGTACTTTGTAATGACATCAATAATTTCCTAACAAAATCTAAGGCAAAACAAAAAAATATATATTTGTGGGGTGAAGTAGTGTTGAGCGGCATAGGCTATATTCAAATTCACAATATTTCGTGAATATATGGACGAATATTCATCATATATTTGCAAAATTTGCATATTCGCAGCCTTTTTTTACTATGCGCCATAAAATTTGCATGCGCATTCACCATAAGATTTGCATGCGCAATATCACGTGATTAAAAAAGTTAAAGAAGGGAGGGATCAATATGCACGAAAATACGCATATGCAAATTTTCGGGCGCCCGTCAGTATATTCGCTCCCAACACGAAATTTTTACTTTTGGGGGCTTCTGTTTCACTTTTCGGTGAAATTAACACCTTATATTTATTCTCTAGATCCATATGGTTACAAAGATGCCCAATTTACATAGGTTTTATTTAATTTTACTACTTTAAAAAAATTGTAACTTCATGCATCAAAGTTAGTATGCTTAAAAATGTCCTGATCTGACCCCTATAACTTTTTAATTTTTTTTGCATACGGGGCTATATGATGGCTCATTTTTTGCACCGTGATCTGTAGTTTTTATCGATATCATTTTTGTTTTGATGGGACTTTTTGATTGCTTTTTATTAATATTTTTAAGGTATATGAATTGACCGAAAATTAACAATTTGTGTATGCCATTGACCATGCGGTTTAACTAACCGTATATTTTAATAGTGTAGACATCTATGCAGCCAGCGGTACTTCAATGCCACATATGATTATGTTTATTTTTGATTACATTATTTTATTTAAAAATGAGAAAAGGGGTGATTCAAACCTTTATTAGGGAAGGGGTTTATTCACTTTTGTAACTTTTTTTTTTACACTTTTTTTTGTAGTTCCCCTAGGAGGCTATGCCATGCAATCTTGCAATTGCATACACTGTTAAATGCTAAGCTTTTGCTCCGAATCTAATGTAAGCAAATCTCCAGGGCCGTATGGACTACACCCAAGAGTTCTTAGAGAGGTAAGTTCAGTAATATCTGTACCCTTTTTCATGATATTTAGAGATTCTCTGGTGTCTGGTATTGTGCCAAGGGACTGGCGCAAGGCTATTGTGGTGCCAATCTTCAAGAAGGGCTCTAGGTCTTCGCCAGGCAATTATAGACCGATAAGTCTAACGTGCATTGTGGGTAAATTGTTTGAAGGACTTATAAGGGATTACATACAGGAATACATAGGGGATAATAGTATTATAAGTGATAGCCAGCATGGGTTTACTAAGGATAGAAGTTGTCAAACCAATCTAATTTACTTTTATGAAGAGGTGAGTAGAAGCCTTGACAGAGGAATGGCTGTGGATATAGTGTTTCTGGATTTTGCCAAAGCGTTTGATACTGTCCCTCATAGTCGTCTGACAGGTAAGTTAAGGTCCTTGGGCTTGGAAACTTTAGTTTGTAACTGGATTGAACACTGGCTCATGGATCGTACCCAGACAGTCGTGGTCAATGATTCGTACTCTGATTGGTCCCCGGTAATTAGTGGTGTACCCCAAGGTTCAGTACTGGGCCCGCTGTTGTTTAATTTATTTATCAATGATATAGAGGATGGTATTAACAGCTCTGTTTCTATCTTTGCAGATGACACCAAGCTTTGTAGCACGGTACAGTCTATAGAGGATGTGCATAAGTTACAAGATGACTTGGATAGACTAAGTGTCTGGGCATCCACTTGGCAAATGAGGTTCAATGTGGATAAATGTAAATTTATGCATCTGGGTACTAAGAACATGCATGCATCGTATGTCTTAGGGGGGATTAAACTGGCAGAGTCACTGGTAGAGAAGGATCTGGGCGTACTTGTAGATCACAGACTACAGAATAGCATGCAATGTCAGGCTGCTGCTTCCAAGGTCGGCAGGATATTGTCATGTATAAAAAGAGGCATGGACTCAAGGGACAGGGACATAATACTCCCCCTTTATAAAGCATTGGTACGGCCTCACCTGGAATATGCTGTTCAGTTTTAGTTGCCTGTTCATAAAAGGGACACTGCGGAGTTGGAAAGGGTGCAGTGACGCGCGACTAAACTAATATGGGGCATGGAACATCTTAGCTATGAGGAGCGATTAAAGGAGTCACAATTGTTTAGTCTTGAGGAGAGACGTTTAAGGGGAGATATGATAAACGTATATAAGTATATAAATGGCCCATACAAAAAATATGGAGAAAAACTGTTCCAGGTTAAACCCCCCCCCCAAAGGACGAGGGGGCACTCCCTCCGTCTGGAGAAGAAAAGGTTTAGTCTAAAGGGGCGACACGCCTTCTTTACCGTGAGGACTGTGAATTTATGGAACGGTCTACCTCAGGAACTGGTCACAGCAGGAACAATTAACAGCTTTAAAACAGGGTTAGATACATTCCTGGAACAAAATAACATTAATGCTTATGCAGAATTATAAAACTACATCCCTTTCCCTTATCCCCTTACACCCTCCACTTCAATTCCCTGGTTGGACTAGATGGACGTATGTCTTTTTTTAACCATACTAACTATGTGAAATACTATTGATCAGTGTTATCAGTGCTCTGCTGCTCCAACCTGCCATGGCTGGCTGGGGACATCAGAGCACCGATTAGACGGCCAAGAGGCAGGTAAGAGCCTTCGAGCTGCTGGGATAGTTTTTTTAACATTTCAGACACCACAATCAAATTTGATCGCTACGTCTCAAGGATTCATGCCGGCCATCGGCCCAATCGACAATGCCCGCCATTAGCCCTGGGTCCTGGCTGCTCATAGCAACCAGGAGCCACCGAGTATGAGGCGGGCTAAGCTTGTGAGCATGCATCAGACTCCGGTAATGGGACCAGGGTGTACAGGTATGCCCTTGGTTCTTAAGTACCAGGACTCAAGGGCGTACCTGTACAGTACTAACAGGTTAGTGTGGGTGACACTCATGACAGTTTCCTTTTAATACATTAAAGTTTCCTTTTAATACATAAAAGTTAGCATGGGGAAAAGACTATGTTAGCTTTTTCCCCCATATTAGCCATACGGCAATATTTATCACTGTGTACAAATTCATAAGTTTGGGAGGAAACAGAAAAAGAATTAGTGCACTCCAGTGCAATAATGTATTAGTCCGAACACACTACTGATCTACAGAAAAGAAGGTCACTAATAGAGATGTATGAGCTGATCTTAAGGAAGCGGTTCTTGCTCCAAACTGTGGGGTGACAGCGGCTTACTTCCCTTATGCTAAGCAGAAGGATAGCATTAGCCACGAGGAGGAGATACGTCACAGTCAGCCTTAAAGGGGTATTCTGGGCTTAACTAACTTTTAACTATCCTGCCCATTATGAAGAATTATGCTAGTTCTACATTTACTTGCTATATGGCTCTGCCGTGGATCATCTACTTTTTCTTCTTTATAAGGTTCCCCCAGGTCTAGCGTTTCCGTTCAGGTCTTGATGACGTTGGTCTCCCAATCCTTTGCGGCTCGAGGCGACTGCTGGTATTAGGGGGCTTGGTTATTTCTTCACAAGCCAGCCCCCTGATGACGTTTGTGGTCCATCTGTATGGCTTGACATGCCAGCGTCCCATAATCATGGCTTTCTGCACAATGCGGGAATGAAGGGAATTCTGGCACAATGGGATGTACAGATGGACCGCAAACGTCATCAGGGGGCTGGCTTGTGAGGAAATACAAGAAATATAAAAAAACCCTGACACCAGCTACTGCCTAAAGCCACAAAGAATTGTGAGACGAATGTCATCAAGACCTGAACTAAAGCGCTAGACCTGGGGGAACCATATAAAGATGAAAAGTAGATGATCCATGGCATAGCCATATAGCAAGTAAATGTAGAACTAGAACTATCATGATGGGCAGGATAGTTAAAAGATAGTTAGACCTGGAATACCCCTTTAACAGTGTGTTGCAGAGGTGGTGGAGGTGGAAGCAGTGGCCAAGCATAACATTAGTGGGACTGGTCGTGGTAAGTTTGTAAGCTACATGTTGGATATGCTGAGGAGGAGCAAGGAGCCCATGATCAGATACCAGCAGTACATACTAAGAGGAGTGGTGGGGACTATGAGGAGTTTGTTTGATGATGAGAATGTCAGTGGGCCAGTTAGTCTGATCATCAAGCCTTCCAAAGGGGCATAGTCAGGTGGCGGTGTACCTATTTCTTTATGGTATTCTGCTGTGTGGAAATTATTTTCAATCTTACTAGATGAAAAAAAAAAAAAAAACACAGCGCGGTCTCTGCAAAAAGAAAGTAAGGCATAGCCAGGGTCCAAGTTTAGGAATTAAGGTTTTATGCGTGTAAGCACATGGAGAGGCACCACGAGGCCTGGCTATAAGTATCATTAGTCCAACCATTCCCTCTATGTTCTGGCTAGAGCTAACACTAGTTCACTACGGCCTGCTGTCTGCTGGCTACAGCTATAACTGTGTCTGTTGACACTGACAGACATAATGTGCATATGAGGGAAAGAGATAAATTCTGTATAGCCACACACTAAGATCCTCGGTATTAAGCCAGAATGAGGATTTTTTTCCCACTTCCAAGAAGGAGGCTAAATTGGATTTTATGGGAACAAGCTATGCAGCCAGATTGACACAGCTTTTCATCAGCTACCACCTGTCACTCTCCACTCCCCACTGAGTCAATGCTCCACTCCCTATGCCTGCACTACCCCAGCAACAGGAAGGAGCAGTATTAGCATCATCACGTTGGAGTACATGATGATGACGACGTTTTTATATCTGATATTTCTACCTGACATGAATCATCACCAAAGGCATGTACTGCTACCAGCCAGGCTTACAAATAGACAACCCATCACGAACCAAAAAAGATGAAGAATTTAATATACTTTTTTTCAAATTTTCAAAATTTGCAGATGCTATTTCTTCAATGTGTACAGATTCTTTAAAGTCCTGTTGCAACTCCTAAAAAAGGAGAATTTTGCCCCCCAAAAATTTAAATTGTCAAAATTTAAAAAAATCTATTTCTATACTGTGTAAAGGTTCTTCCTCTTCAATATCCTGTTGCAACTCCCAAAAGGAGAATTTTGTAAATGTTTTTCAAATTTTCAGAAGCAATTTTTCAACAGGTTCTTCCCTATTTTAAGAAGTCGTCACTAATCCAGTTGCAACTCACTAAAACTATTGCATCTTCCAATTCCCGATGGCTACAGCTACCACTAATTCATCACTGTCTGCTGTCTGATGCCTACTACAATTATTACCAGTCTACCACCCTTGCTGCTTCTACTACCAGCCAGGACTACAAATGTACAACTCAGAAAAAACAAAAGGAAAACCTCCTAAACAACAACCTTTATTAACACGTATTTAAAACCTTCTATGTAAAATAGGAGTGCTATAGTGAATCACATGAGTATATACAGTATAACTCAAAAATTGACCCTGATATGTCAGGGAGAGGTGAGACAAGGTATCAGCCTTGACTAACTGTGATATGACCAGGTTAAGAATCAATTTGTTATATATAAATCTATACATACCCAATTAATATGCAAGTAGTGTTATGATATTATTCACAAGCTACTGTAGATATAATGAAAATGCGATTCAACACGTTTCTCTGTCACTAAAATATTACGTTACCTCAGAGATTTACATGGTATATAACAAGGAAAAAATGGAAAAAACTGTCCCATAGTAAAATATTAATCCGTCAGCGACTGTTACAAGGGATGACAAATCGAATCTGACATATCCGAATTCGTTACGAATTTTGAGAAAAATTCAATTCGCAACAAATGCGAATATCGCTGTGATTCAATCGTGTGAATCGCTTCATTAAACTCCATTTAGTGAGTCCAGGCTCCAGGGCATCTAAAATGACAGATCCACATGTGAGGACATGAGCCAAGGAATCCTGGGAAGACGGGAACAAGGGTAGGTGGGATGATCCTGAATCACATGCAGCATGCGGCCTATCAGCAACCAGTCAAGTCTGTGATGTCACAGACCTATATAATCGGCAGCCATATTGCGGCCAGTCACTTCAGCCTTTCATTGCAGAGAGATAGATAGGGACAGACAGCGCTGTGTGTTGGCCAGAAAAGTTTCTTTCCAGCAGCGATTCACCTCCTAGTCACATCAGCGTTCTATTACAGAGAGGGACAGAGAGCAGTGTGTTGCACAGTGTGTTGTATAGAACAAAAGCAATTCAGCTCAAGCACAAATCCTGCCTGGAAGCACTGATAGGGAAGGGAGTGATATTCAGAGAGAAAGTGCAATTTTGGGTGAAGTACACAGCGACTATGTGCTGCAGCATACTGGAGCGCATTGTTCTCCCCTCATAAGTGCATACCACAGACGAACATCTAAGTGGTGCACACTTTTGTTCCTGTTAAATTGTCAAGGGCCTAGATACTGTGAAAGGCCAGGAAAAAGTTCTCACCAGCTGGTGTTGTACACAAATTCTTTTTAAGTATACTGTAGCACATCGTCCTGCCCTCATAAGAGCTTACCACATACGTACATCTAAGTGGTGTACTATTTTGTCCCTGTTAAAGTCTCAAGGGCTTAGATACTGCGAAAGGCCAGGCAAAAGTACTCACCGGCTGGTGTTGTACACAGATTCTTTTTAAAGCGTACTGTAGCGCATTGTCCTTCCCTCATAAGTGCATACCACATACGTACATCTAAGTGGTGCACTATTTTGTTCCTGTTAAAGTCTCAAGGGCCTAGTTACTGTGAAAGGCCAGCCAATAGTAGACACATGCTGGTGTTGTAGACAAATGCTGTTTTAAGCATAGTGGAGCGTATTGTACTCCCCTCATATATGCACTAAGTATGTCAGGCAGAGATGTGGAGTGGAGGAGGCCTAAATTCATAGGGCAGAGGTTGCAAAAGACTAGGGTGAGTGGCAGCAGGAGTAGCGGCGAGAGGCCTGAGCTCCCAGTATCAGCTAACGTTCGTGTCTCAACCAGCAACCCATCTGCCGTCATAGATTGGTAACACAGTCATCCACTTCATCACAAGTGACATCTAACACCCCCAGTCAGCAGTTGGTGGGTTCCTCAGACACAACCCTCAGTAGGCATGGCCTGGAGCAGTCCCTGTCCTCCCATTGCCTCTGTCCTATGCTGTTTCCTCCCCCACAGAAGTATCTTATGCTGTGGATTCAGCTCCACTATTTAGTGAGGATAATCTAGAGGACAATCAGCAGCTACTGCCCAGCCAAGAAGTAGAGGAGACATCCACTGCTTCCTCCACTAGGCGAGGAAGTAGTGATGAGGAGAGTGGCATGGGAGGTGGTGTTGCGAGCGTTTAGGTTCCTGAAGCAGACACTGTTGAGGAACCTGAGGAGGACATCAGTGACACAACTCGATGACGATGAAGCCGATTGCACTTTGGAGCCGGGTGCAGAAGGGGCTTCATCATCATCAGGAGAAGAGGGTTGCCAGTTGCCAGTTGAGGCAGCAGCTGAGCCAGCAAGGTGGTAGCATGGTTGGCAGTAAGTAAGGTGGCAGAAGTGGAAAATTTGGAGCCAAACGTGCCCGGGGTAGACCCCCTGCGGCAGCCTACCTTCCCGTGAGAAAGTGGAACAGGCATTACTGGAGTCGGGCAGCACAGTAGCAGTCAATCAGTGTAGCCTGTCGGTGGGAAAATCAGCTACTCAGCAGTGTGGCAGTTTTTCATCAAGCATCCAGAGGAGGTTAACATGACCACATGCAAGATGGGTCGGCAGAAGGTGAAGTGTGGCCAGGGTCCCAAAGTTGGCACCACGGCCCTGTGTCAACATATGCTTCGCCACCATAAAGCGGCCTGGGAGAACCGTAGCTCCGATGTGGTGGTCCAGCCTGCTGTATCGCCCAGTGGCACGCTGCTCCCTGTTTTAGTCAGCCAAGGCTCCACCGCCTCAGCCTAAGGGAGCTGTGTGTCATACCCATCTTCTGTCACTCCAGATGCTCCTTCTCCTCCTACTTCAAGTCAGTCATTCCACCAGCAATCCATCAGCGGAGCCATGTCCAAGAGACAACAGTATGCGCCAAATCTTCCAATGGTGCAGATGCTGAATGTGCTCCTGTCCAAGTTGCTGGTGCTGCAGTCCCTCGCTTTTCAAGTCGTGGACTCTGCACCTTTCAGAGAACTGATGGCTTGTGCCAAGCCGAGGTGGAGAGTGCCAAGCCGTTATTTCAAACTTGATATATGGCCGCAACTTGCAGAGTTTGTCTTTTGAAAAGCTGTCCTGCCTGGTCAGTAGTGTGCCATCAGTGTGACTGATTTTTGTGAAGATAAATCAGGCATGGATTAGCCAGGATTTCCACCCACCAATGCCTGATCAGAGTAGATTGACCATGGTGCCACACGAACACTTCAGAAATATGGATAGTGCAAAACGTGTTTAAGGTGCTGCTCCCCAGTTACAGACATTCCACGCCATCAGTCCACAAGTAAGTATTGAGGATATGCATTACCTAAGACTTAAAGGGGTATTCCAGGCCAAAACTTTTTTTCATATATCAACTGGCTCCGAAAAGTTAAACAGATTTGTAAATTACTTCTATTAAAAAATCGTAATCCTTCCAATAGTTATTAGCTTCTGAAGTTGAGTTGTTGTTTTCTGTCTAACTGCTCTCTTATGACTCACGTCCTGGGAGCTGTGCAGTTCCTATGGGGATATTCTCCCATCATGCACAGCTCCCGGGACGTGACATCATCATTGAGCTGTTAGCCAGAAAACTTCAGAAGCTAATAACTATTGGAAAGATTGAGATTTTTTTAAAAAAAATTTACTAATCTGTTTAACTTTCCGGAGCCAGTTGATATATATAAAAAAAGGTTTTGTCTGGAATACCCCTTTAACTTTTCTTAGGATAAAATATATGTGCTCAATATTTTTTTGAAATAAAAAAAAAGGGAAGGTGTGCAAAAAAAAAAAAAAAAACATGCGTCACCTACACCACCAAGTATTAATGTGATGCAAAGACCTCTAAAAGTTGGAAGGGAACAACGTATGGTACATTGTAACCGGTGGGGGTAAAAACATCCCCTGTAAGGCCCTACTCTCGCATTATTTAACCTCTCCCTATTTCCCCCCTACAAACACTGCCATTTCCCAGGGTTTTTAGGTGGAAATAGAGAGAGTTTCCTGTGTCGGTCACCATTTTTAGAGTGAGTAACACTTGCCAAGTAGGGAATTAATAGGGCAAGAATAGGGCCTTAAAGGGGAAGTTTTTACCCCCACCAGTTACAATGGACCTTACTTTGTTCACTTCCACCTTTTAGAGGTCTTTAAATCACATCAATATTTGGCGGTGGAGGTGGCACATGGTGTTTTTTGCTGAACTTTCCTTTTGTTTGACAAAAAAAATTTTTTTTGATCCATATATTTTATTCTAAGCATATTATTAAAAGCTGTGTTTTATGTAATGCATATCCTCAATGCTTACTTGTGCACACTAACACTTTTACAAAAGAGACCGTTTTCTTCTGCCTACTTGCTTCAGCTACTATTTTGATCCTGTCAACCGCCTGATGCCACACATCTCCTTTTTTCACCCACCTTCTTCACGGGTGCTGGTATTGCCACCCACTGCACCACGCTGTTACCGGGTCACTTGCAGGACTCCTGATGCTGCTGCTGCCACCTCCAGGCTGGCTCATTCTGCCACCATATGTTCTCCTCATGCTGCCGCCAACTACAGGCTGTGTCATTAAGCCACTATATGGTCTCCTCATACTGCCGCCAATTCCACGCTGTGTCATTCAGCCACTATATGTTCTCCTCATGCTGCCGCCAACTCCAGGCTTTGTCATTCAGCCACTATATGCTGCTGCTAAATCTACGCTGTGTCATTAAGGCACTATATGGTCTCCTCATACTACCTCTACCTCCACGCTGTGTCATTTAGGCACTATATGGTCTCCTCATGCGGCTGCCACCTCCATGCTGTGTCAATCAGCCACTATATGTTCTCCTCATGCTGCTGTCAACTCCAGGCTGTGTCATTCAGCCACTATATGCTGCTGCCAACTCCATGCTGTGTCATTCAGGCACTATGTAGTCTGCTCATGCTTCTGCCACCTGCACGCTGTTTCATTCAGCCACTATATGGTCTCCTCATGCTGCTGAGACATTACCTAAACATGTTTATGGTAGCAATATAACAACAGAAGAAAAAAAAAAAGGGAGTTTACACAATGCCACTTGAATAAAATGTAACTTTTATTATAATTGTATTAAATATAAACCAACTGGATACTAAAAATTGGAGGACCTCAGAGCATAGGCCGAGCAACTATACAGGGAGCATAACACACCACAGATATTCGGGAGCACTGGCAATCTCAAAATGAACTAAGTAAAATGTCACTCCTGTGCATGGAGAATACCTTACCTACCCCTCCTCAACATAAAGTGCAAACTGCTACCTATCATGGAGGCGTATGGCATTCTATAATAAGAAAGTGCCTGGCTAGACATACATCTTAGCAATAAAGTGCATAGTATTGTCAACAATCTCTATATAAAGGATTTAAAGTGCTAATGTCTCACCCATTTGTGTGCTGCTCCACCGTCCCCAACGCCGTTTCGTAACCTTTCTCAAGGTAAACTCCCCTTTTTTTTTTTCTTCTGTTGTTATATTGTGATATGAGTTTTCCACTTTAAATGAAGGATCATTATAGACACCATGTAGCTAAATATGGCCATTTATTACTTTAGGTGTCAATTTGGATTTCTTTTTTGGTTTTGGTTAATATGTTTATGGTAGCACTAGCTACCAAAAATCTTCAATTAAAATTTGAAAGTGTATCTTTTAATCTTAGGGATTGTGAGGCCCTATGGTCTCCTCATGCTGCTGGGACATTACCTAAATAATTTTATGGTAGCAATAGCTACCAAAAATCTTCAATAAAAATTTTAACATGTATCTTTTAATTTTTGGAATTGTGAGGCCCTATGGTCTCCTCATGCTGCTGCTACCTCCAGGCTGTGTCATTGCCATATGGTCTCCTTATGCTGTCGGCAACTTAGATTAAACTTAAAAAATGTTCATGTATCTAAAATCTTCAATTTAAATTTTACAAAATATCTTTAATCTTTTCTATTGTGTGTCCCTATGGTCTCGTTGGGCTGCTGCCACCTCTAGGCTCTGTCATTGTGCCGCCATGTGACTCCTTATTAGATTGGGTTTTGTGGTAATACAGTAAAACTTGGGAATCTGATATAAATCTTAAATTTAAAATTTTTTATATTTTCAAGGCTAAGGCCCTATGGTCGTCGACGTCATATATTACCTGTGGAATTACCACAAGAATCCAATGAAACAGCTTGGAGAGATAACTATGAACCATAACATATTAAATGAAACCACAGTGTGAATTCGGGTAGAAAAACAGACATGGTGCACATCTACAATCTTGTATAATGATCTGATTGCTTCTCAGCATAATATCAAAAACTAACAGGTTGTTAGTATACATTTTTGATCAAAAAGTACAAGCCCACTCGCCACGTCAAGGCCACCTATTTAGAGTGGGTCCCTAACGTCCCTAGCATAAAATTGCGCAGCACCGGGCGGCGACCACCACCGCCGCGACACCAATGTCCACAGAGGGGAATGACCCACCGGCAGAGCGGCCCCAATGCCACTCAAACCAGTCTATGGGCCGCACCCCCCCCCCCCCCGCAAACACGGCGCCACGGCAGCAACGGACACCGCACAGTACCACACCAGTGTGAACCACTGGTGTGGTGCTGTGCGGTGTCCGTTGCTGCCGTGGCGCCGTGTCTGAGGGGGGGTGCGGCCCATAGACTGGTTTGAGTGGCATTGGGGCCGCTCTGCCGGTGGGTCGTTCCCCCCTGTGGGCATTGGTGTCGCGGCGGTGGTGCCACCCGGTGCTGCGCCATTTTATGCTAGGGACGTTAGGGACCCACTCTAAATAGGTGGCCTTGACGTGGCGAGTGAGCTTGTACTTTTTGATCAAAAATGTATACTAACAACCTGTTCGTTTTTGATATTATGCTGAGAAGCAGTCAGATCATTATACAAGATTGTAGATGTGCACCATGTCTGTTTTTCTACCCGAATTCATATTAAATGAAACATACGCTCTTTCACAGTCAGAAGGGCACTGAGAGGCAGGGACTGGAACAGGTGGTATCTCGCCTGGCGGAGAACTGCCAGCTCGATGCTCACCAGAATGGGTACTCAAAAAATGTAAATCATTTCAAATAAAATAAAAATTACATAAAAAAATCTCTTTATTCTCTTCAATATTGACGACATATGGTCTCCCTGCTGCCATATCCAGACACTGTGGCAGTGATTCTACTAGTGATGCCTGTAATCTGCCTTTAAACTGCATGTCATACTGAATAACAGTATTATTATGTTAGGACAAGGCAAAGTGTTCTACACCCCTATTGAGGCTATATGGTCTCATGCTTCCGCCACCTCCAGGCTGTCATTCAGCCACTATATTGTCTCCTTATGCTGCCGCAAACTCCTACTCCAAATAAGGCATCAGAATAGATCCCTGGATCAACCTGTAGATCTAGAATCCATAACCTATATCATTCTCCAAAAATGCATCCAGACCCCTTTTAAATTATTTTACAGAGTGCACCATGACCACCTCCTCTGGCAGAGAATTTCACAGTATCACTGCTTTTACAGTAAACAACCCACGTCTGTGCTGGTGTAGAAACATTCTTTTTTCAAGACGTAGAGGATGCCCCCTTGTTATGAATACAGTCCTGGGTATAAATAGATCATGGGAAAGATCTCTGTACTGTTCCCTGATATATTTATACATAGTTATTAGGTCTCCCCTAAGCCTTCTTTTTTCTAAACGAAATAACCCTAATTCTGATAATCATTCTGGGTACTGTAGTCCTCCCATTCCTCATATTACCCCGGTTGGCCGTCTTTAAATCCTCTCTACCTCCGAAATTACGAATATTCACTTTTTTCCGCATATGCACATATTTGCATATGTGAATATTCCTTATGCGCATATTCGCATATGTGAATATTCCATATGCACATATTTATATATGTGAATATTCGCATATTCCTTCTTTTCACTTGTGGGCCAATTAGAATGATGCAAATACACTTGTCAGAGGTTATCAACAACATCCCTAGCAACTAATAGTAAAGTTGCCCACCCCCTCACGCGAATATGAGAATATTCCCATATGCGAACATGCGAATATTCGCATATGCGAATATGCAAATTTAACTAATATGCGAAATTCGCGAATATAGGAGCAATATTCGTCTATATATATTTGCAAAATATCGCGAATTCGAATATGGGCAATGCCGCTCATCACTACTGACTAGTGATTTGTACAGCGGTAGAATGATTTCCTTGTCGTGGGCATCTATGTCCCTATTGAGGCACCCCATGATTATATTTGCCTTGGTAGCTGCTGCTAGACACTGGTCACTACAGCTAAATTTACTATTGACTAAGACTCCCAAGTCATTTTCCACATCAGTCGTCCAAAGGTTTCTCTTATTTAATACAGAATCCCAGCCCGGATTTTTCTTCCCCATGTGCATTACCTTACATTTATCAGTGTTGAACCTCATTCTGCCACTTCCCAGCCCAAACCTCCAACCTATCCAGATCCATTTGTAACAGTGCACTGTCCTCTATAGTCTTTACCGCTTTACAGAGTTTAGTAACATTTGCAAAGATTGCTACTTTACTGTTCAACCCCTCTACAAGGTCATTAATAAATATATTAAATAGAACAGGACCAAAAACTGACCCCTGTGATACCCCACTAGTAACAATCATCCAGTCAGAATAAGGACCATTGATAACCAACCTCTCACTGTTTCCTATCACTGAGCCAGTAACTTACCCACTTACACAGATTCTCCCCAAGCCCAATCCTTCTCATTTTATGCATCAACCTTTTATGTGGCACCGTATCAAATGCTTTGGAAAAATTCAGATATACAACATCCAGCGGCTGCCCCTCGTCCATTCTGGAGCTCACCTCCTCATAAAATCTGATCAGGTTAGTTTTACAGGACTCATAAAGTCATGCCGAAATGGAGTCATACATTTATTTTTATCAAGATACTCCAAAATAGCATCCCTTAGAAAACCCTCAAACAATTTACATACAACAGAGTTTAAACAAACAGGCCTATAATTTCCGGGGTCACCTTTTGACCCCTTTTTAACCCCTTAAGGACTCGGGGTTTTTCAGTTTTTGCACTTTCGTTTTTTCCTCCTTACCTTTTAAAAATCATAACCCTTTAAATTTTCCACCTAAAAATCCATATTATGGCTTATTTTTTGCGTCGCCAATTCTACTTTGCAGTGACATTAGTCATTTTACGCAAAAATACACGGCGAAACGGAAAAAAAAATCATTGTGCGACAAAATAAAAAAAAAAAGCCATTTTGTAACTTTTGGGGGCTTCCGTTTCTACGCAGTGCATATTTCGGTAAAAATTACACCTTATCATTATTCTGTAGGTCCATTTTGTCGCACTTCTGGAAAAAATCATAACTACATGCAGGAAAATTTATACGTTTAAAAATGTCCTCTTCTGACCCCTATAACTTTTTTCTTTTTCCACGTACAGGACGGTATGAGGACTCATTTTTTGCGCCGTGATCTGAAGTTTTTATCGGTATGATATTTGTTTTGATCGGACTTTTTGATCACTTTTTATTCATTTTTTTAATGGTATAAAAATTGACCAAAATACGCTTTTTTGGACTTTGGAATTTTTTGGCGCGTACGCCATTGACTGTTTTATTTTTTTTATGGGAAAAGGGGGGTGATTCAAACTTTTATTAGGGAAGGGGTTAAATGACCTTTATTAACACTTTTTTTTACATTTTTTTGCAGTGCTATAGGTCCCATAGGGACCTATAACACTGCACACACTGATCTCCTATGCTGATCACTGGCGTGTATTAACACGCCTGTGATCAGCATTATCGGCGCTTGACTGCTCCTGCCTGGATCTCAGGCACGGAGCAGTCATTCGTCGATCGGACACCGAGGAGGCAGGTAAGGGCCCTCCCGGTGTCCGATCAGCTGTTCGGGATGCCGTGATTTCACCGCGGCGGTCCCGAACAGCCCGACTGAGCAGCCGGGATACTTTCAGTTTCACTTTAGAAGCGGTGGTCAGCTTTGACTGCCGCTTCTAAAGGGTTAATACCGCACATCGCCGCGATCGGCGATGTGTGGTATTAGCCACGGGTCCCGGCCGTTGATGAGCGCCGGGACCGAAGCGATATGATGCAGGATCGCGGCGCGATCCCGCTTCATATCGCGGGAGCCGGCGCAGGACGTAAATATACGTCCTGCGTCGTTAAGGGGTTAAATATTGGCACCACATTTGCAATGTGCCAGTCCTGGGGAACAGTCCCTGTTACTATAGAGTCCCTGAATATTAAAAATAGGGGTCTGTCTATTACATTACTTAATTCCTTTAGAACACGGGGGTGAATGCCATTTGGACCTGGCGATTTGTCTATCTTGATTTTTTTGCAGGCGGCGCTGTACTCCTTCCTGGGTTAGACAGGTGACCTGTTCTGGGGAGTTTACCTTATCTCGCTGTATTTCACCTGGGATTTAATTTTCCTCCGTGAATACAGTGGAGACGAATTTATTTAATATATTTGCTTTTTCCTGATCCCCATTTATAATTTCCTCATCATAATTTTTTAAAGGGCCAACACTTTCATTTTTAACCCTTTTGCTATTTATATAGTTAAAAAAACATGTTGGGGTTAGTTTTACTCTCTTTGGTAATGAGTCTTTCTGTCTCTATTTTTACAGCTTTTATCAGTGTTTTTTTTACATATTTAACATTTTTCTTTATAGCTAATTTAACCCCTTAACAACGCAGGACGTATATTTACGTCCTGCGCCGGCTCCCGCGATATGAAGCGGGATCGCGCCGCGATCCTGCATCATATCGCGTCGGTCCCGGCGCTCATCAACGGCCGGGACCCGCGGCTAATACCACACATCGCTGATCGCGGCGATGTGCGGTATTAACCCTTTAGAAGCGGCGGTCAAAGCTGACCGCCGCTTCTAAGTGAAACTGAAAGTGACCCGGCTGCTCAGTCGGACTATTCGGGACCGCCGCGGTGAAATCGCGGCGTCCCGAACAGCTGACCGGACACCGGGAGGGCCCTTACCTGCCTCCTCGGTGTCCGATCGACGAATGACTGCTCCGTGCCTGAGATCCAGACAGGAGCAGTCAAGCGCCGATAATGCTGATCACAGGCGTGTTAATACACGCCAGTGATCAGCATAGGAGATCAGTGTGTGCAGTGTTATAGGTCCCTATGGAACCTATAACACTGCAAAAAAAATGTAAAAAAAAGTGTTAATAAAGGTCATTTAACCCCTTCCCTAATAAAAGTTTGAATCACCCCCCTTTTCCCATAAAAAAAATAAAACAGTGTAAAAAAATAAAATAAACATATGTGGTATCGCCGCGTGCGTAAATGTCCGACCTATAAAAATATATAATTAATTAAACCGCACGGTCTATGGCGTACGCGCCAAAAAATTCCAAAGTCCAAAAAAGCGTATTTTTGGTCACTTTTTATACCATTAAAAAATGAATAAAAAGTGATCAAAAAGTCCGATCAAAACAAAAATTATACCGATAAAAACTTCAGATCACGGCGCAAAAAATTAGCCCTCACAACGCCCTTTATGTGGAAAAAGAAAAAAGTTATAGGGGTCAGAAGATGACATTTTTAAACGTATACATTTTCCTGCATGTAGTTATGATTTTTTCCAGAAGTGCGACAAAATCAAACCTATATAAGTAGGGTATCATTTTAACCGTATGGACCTACAGAATAATGATAAGGTGTAATTTTTACCGAAATATGCACTGCGTAGAAACGGAAGCCCCCAAAAGTTACAAAATGGCGTTTTTTTTTTAGATTTTGTCGCACAATGATTTTGTTTCCATTTCGCCGTGCATTTTTGGGTAAAATGACTAATGTCACTGCAAAGTAGAATTGGTGACGCAAAAAATAAGCCATAATATGGATTTTTAGGTGGAAAATTGAAAGGGTTATGATTTTAAAAGGTAAGGAGGAAAAAACGAAAGTGCAAAAACGGAAAAACCCTGAGTCCTTAAGGGGTTAATGCTTCTTCACTGCTGTCCTGTTTTAGTAGTTTAAATGCTTATTTTTGTCATTTATTGCCCCCTTATTGGTTTTCCTTTATTTCTGACCCTTTTATTTCCATAAGGTATATACATCTTACAGTGAGAATCTAAGCTATTTTGAAAAGTCTCCTATTTAGTGTCAGTATTCTTGTTTTTGAGGACATTATCCCAATTTATATTGTTAAGGGCTTCTCTGAGTTGATCAAACTTTGCCTTCCTAAAGTTCATTGTTTGTGTGGCCCCTCGAGAGATTCCCTTATTGAGGAACAAGTTATAATGTATTATATTATGATCACTGTTTCCTAGGTATCCTTCTACTTGCACATTAGTTACTCTATCAGGTCTGTTGGTTAATATTAAGTCTAGTAGGGCACCCCCTCTGGTCGGGCCCTGCACCATTTGGGACAGATAATAAACCTGTTTCCTTTATGAGATTCACAGCTCTCAGTCTCCCAGTTTATATCAGTCTCATTTTACTCTCAGTCTCCCATTTTTAATAGCGATTCACTGATAATCAATTTGGATCAAACCACATTTTGGGGGGAAATTCTGCGAATCGGCCGAATCAAATTTTTAAAAAATTTGCTCCTCTCTGTTACCTTAACAAATGCTGTATGTGCATATTCCATGTAGCAGTCTATTAAAAGGTGTATACCATTCAAAGCCAAAATGGACTAGAATGCAATGATGATAACAGATGGGGGACTCAATATGTCTGTTTTGATACTCTGGACTGGATAATACTGTCCTCAATATACGACAAATGAATGTAGACGCCTGTTGATAAATAACTACTCTGAATCTTATCCACACAAACTAGTAGTTGGCAGCACTACCCAAAAATGCAGAGGTAAAAGATGGGTGCCGGCGGAGCAGACCCGGTCACGGTCTGTCCAGATAATGCATACACAGACAAATCCTGATTATGAGAGTCCATGTTGAGCACAGCATAATGCACTTTATACAAATTGTACTATAATATACTATTATCCTTTTTTGTACTGTTTTTACCTTAATTATTGTAACATTTGATTACTTTTTTCACCTAAATATGTGGCACTTCTTACTGTTTGTATGCTCGAGAAAGCCGGTGAGAGACCGGTGAAACGTTGTATCATTTTTTCTGCATGGGACAATAAATCACCTTACTCTGAATCTTAGATGTTAAAGGGGTACTCCGCCCCTGGCATCTTATCCCCTATCCAAAGGATAGGGGATAAGATGTCAGATCGCCGTGGTCCCGCTGCTGGGGAACCCGGGGATCGCTGCTGCGGCACCCTGCCATCATTACTGCACAGAGCGAGTTCGCTCTGTGCGTAATGACGGGCGATACAGGGGCCGGAGCAGCGTGACGTCATGGCTCCGCCCCTCATGAAATCAAGGCCCGTCCACTTAATGCAAGTCTATGGCAGGGGGCGTGACAACCACTACGCCCCCTCCCATGGACTTGTATTGACGGGGCGGGCCGTGATGTAACAATCCTCCGGCCCCTGTATTGCCCGTCATTACGTGCAGAGCGATCTCGCTCTGCGCAGTAATGATAGCGGGGTGCTGCAGCAGCGATCCCCGGGGTCCCCAGCAGCGGGACCCAGGCAATCTGACATCTTATCCCCTATCCTTTGGATAGGGGATAAGATGTCTAGGGGCGGAGTACCCCTTTAATGAAGATGTTAAGCAACTGATACTGACCAGACTCCTACTGATAAATCAAATCTGCTGGAGGACAGGGTAACAGATGCCACCAGATGCCATTAGCAGCATGCAGGAATACCAAGCAGTGCCATGCAAAAACCATGCAAAAACGGGAAATTTTTTTCAGCTTTTCTTACAAGGTCTATTTCTTCTCCTTTTTGCCACACCAACTCCCAAAAGGGGAAATTTATGATAATCTTTTGACTTTTCAATGTTTACAAAAGCTATTCCTTTTCAAAGTTTTGAAACACCAATCCTGTTAGAACTCTTTGTTTGCAAGGAGGGACTGTCTCTGTGGTTGGGGCCATCCAATTAAAGAGATGGGACCACAAATGGCAAGGTCAGCATTGCTCAGTGGGGCAAGTAAAATAGGGTTGGCACCATTTCCCTTGATTTTCCCATTCTTTCTTTCTTTTACATTAAGATACCTTCATTGACCTTTAGGATGCATGTGTCTGTCATGTATGTTATGTAGATCCAATCTTTTTAATATCAAATCTATTAAAGGTTAAAGGGGTACTCCGGTGAAAACCTTTTTTCTTTTAAATCAACTGGTGGCAGAAAGTTAAAAATATTTGTAAATTACTTCTATTCAAAAATCTTAATCCTTCCTGTACCTATTAGCTGCTGAATACTACAGAGGAAATTCTTTTATTTTTGGAATGCTCTCTGATGACATCACGACCACAGTTCTCTCTGCTGACGTTATTATAATAACGCTTTATTTATTGTTGCCCTTAGTGGGATTTGAACCCAACTCCCCAGCACTGCAAGGCAGCAGTGCTAACCACTGAGCCACCATGCTGCCCTTAGCATACATCTGCTATGCATGGTTGCTAAAATGGACAGAGATGTCAGCAGAGAGCACTGTGTTCGTGATGTCATCAGTGTTCCAAAAAGAAAGGAATTTCCTCTGTAGCATTCAGCAGCTAATAAGTACTGGAAAGATTAAGACTTTTTAATAGAAGTAATTTACAAATATGTTTAACTTTCTGCCACCAGTTGATTTAAAAGAAAAAATGTTTTCACCAGAGTACCCCTTTAAGTTTTATTAGTTATTACTATTTACCTAATTACAAGGGTTTTATGTGGGGATTTTTACTTAGGGTTTGGTCTGAATTTGAGGATGTAATAAGGTGTATAATAATGGGATAAACCAATAATCTAATTAATAATCCACAATTGTGTGGTGCACAAGCCAAGTCTTTAAGTATAGGCGTTGCACTGGTAGATGGTGTTTCTTACATCACTTGGGAATTAATCGCTGCACCAAATTGTAGGACTTGCTTTTTGTAAAGTTTAGAGATTTTCTGTAGGAAAGTATTGCCATGGTACAATCCTATCAAGAAATACAGGGATCCTCCGCGACCCGGTTCTGAACTGATGGAATGCTCCAGTTTTTCCTACACATTGTGATAGCAGGTAAGCGAATACAGCCATAGTAGCTCCTATCCTGACCTTATATCCCGACCTCCTATCCCGACCTATCTCGACCTCATATCCCGTACTCATATCCTGACCTCTTATCTCGACCTCCTATCCCGACCTCCTATCCTGTCCTCCTATCTTGACCTCATATCCCATCCTCATATCTCGACCTCCTATTCCGACCTCTTTTCTTTGTGAGATGGGGTGTGGTCATGGCTAATTCATTGGAATACAGCAGGAGCTCCTGCCCTCTGTGAACCACTTAGATGCTGAAGTTGCTGTTAACCATGGTATTTAAGGGTAGATGGTACGAGCTAACTTAGACTTCACCCATTATAGAAGGGTGTCAGCTGTATGTTACAGCTGATACCTGCTGCTGATGGCACAGGTTCACCCGAGACAATGCCAATACTGTTTTGTATGTTGGCTTATGGGAACTACCTGCTAGCTGTGCCATATATCGATAGTGCAGGGCTGGGAAGGGTTTAATGTTACCTAGCAATTAAAGGGGAACTCCAGTGAAAACAAGTGGAAAACAAATGTTTTCAAATCAACTGGTGCCAGAAAGTTAAGCAGATTAGTCAATTACTTCTATTCAAAATATGAAGCCTTCCAGTACTTATCAGCTGCTGTATACTACATAGAAAATTGTGAAGTTTTTTCCAGTCTGACCACTGTGCTCTCTACTGACACCTCTGTCTGTGTCAGGAACTGTTCAGATTAGAAGCATATCCCCGTAGAAAACCTCTCCTGCTCTTGACAATTCCTGACACGGACAGAGGTGTCAGCAGAGAGCACTGTGGTCAGACTGGAAAGAACTTCACAATTTTCTCTGTAGTATATCTGTAGTATACAGCAGCTGATAATTACTGGACGGGCTAAGATTTTTTAATAGAAATAATTTACAAATCTGTTTAACTTCCTGGCACCAGTTGATTTCACAAAATTTTAAAAATCAGAATTTTTCAGGGACCAGTTCAGTTTTAAGTGGATTTGAAGGGCCTTCATATTAGAAATACCCCACAAATGACCCCATTATAAAAACCGCACCCCTAAAAGTATCCAAAATGACATTCAGTAAGTGTATTAACCCTTTAGATGTTTCACAGGAATAGCAGCAAAGTGAAGGAGAAAATTCAAAATCTTCATTTTTTACATTCGCATGTTCTTGTAGACCCATTTTTTGAATTTTTACAAGGGGTAATAGGAGAACAAGCCCCTAAAATTTGTAACCCAATTTCTCTCGAGTAAGGAAATACCTCCTATGTGTATGTCAAGTGTTCAGCGGGCGCAGTAGAGGGCTCAGAAGGGAAGGAGCAACAATGGGATTTTGGAGAGTGAATTTTGCTGAAAGGGTTTTTTTTTGGGGGGGGGGGGGGGGGCATGTCACATTTAGGAAGCCCCTATGGTGCCAGAACAGCAGAAAAAAAACACATGGCCTACCATTTTGGAACATACATGCCTCAAGGCACAAAACAAGGGGTCCAGTGAGCCTTAACACCCCACAGGTGTTTGACAACTTTTTGTTAAAGTCGAATGTGTATGTGAAAAAGTAGATTTTCTCACTAAAGTGACGTTTTTTTTCCAAAATTTACCATTTTTACAAAAGGGTTGTCACGATGCCGGCTGGCAGGAGGTGGATCCTCTGTGCCAGAGAGGGATTGGCGTGGACCGTGCTAGTGGACCGGTTCTAAGTCACTACTGGTTTTCACCAGAGCCCGCCGCAAAGCGGGATGGTCTTGCTGCGGCGGTAGTGACCAGGTTGTATCCACTAGCAACGGCTCAACCTCTCTGACTGCTGAAGATAGGCGCGGTACAAGGGAGTAGGCAGAAGCAAGGTCGGACGTAGCAGAAGGTCGGGGCAGGCAGCAAGGATCGTAGTCAGGGGCAACGGCAGGAGGTCTGGAACACAGGCTAGGAACACACAAGGAAACGCTTTCACTGGCACAATGGCAACAAGATCCGGCGAGGGAGTGCAGGGAAAGTGAGGTATACATAGGGAGTGCACAGGTGAACACACTGATTAGAACCACTTGCGCCAATCAGCGGCGCAGTGGCCCTTTAAATCGCAGAGACCCGGCGCGCGCGCGCCCTAGGGAGCGGGGCCGCGCGTGCCGGGACAGGACCGACGGAGAGCGAGTCAGGTACGGGAGCCGGGGTGCGCATCGCGAGCGGGCGCCACCCGCATCGCGAATCGCATCCCGGCTGGAGGCGGTATCGCAGCGCATCGGGTCAGTGGATCTGACCGGAGCGCTGCAGTAGCGAGAGTGTAGCGAGCGCTCCGGGGAGGAGCGGGGACCCGGAGCGCTCGGCGTAACAGTACCCCCCCCCCCTTGGGTCTCCCCCTCTTCTTAGAGCCTGAGAACCTGAGGAGCAGACTTTTGTCTAGGATTTTGTCCTCAGGTTCCCAGGATCTCTCTTCAGGACCACAACCCTCCCAATCGACCAAAAAAAAAGTTTTCCCTCTGACCTTCTTGGAGGCCAGTATCTCCTTTACGGAGAAGATGTCCGAGGAGCCGGAAACAGGAGTGGGAGAAACAAGTTTGGGAGAGAAACGGTTGATGATGAGTGGTTTAAGAAGAGAAACGTGAAAGGCATTAGGAATACGAAGAGAAGGAGGAAGAAGAAGTTTGTAAGAGACAGGATTAATCTGGCACAAAATTTTGAAAGGACCAAGATAGCGTGGTCCCAATTTGTAGCTAGGGACACGGAAGCGGACATATTTAGCGGAGAGCCATACCTTGTCTCCAGGAGAAAAAATGGGGGGAGCTCTTCTTTTCTTATCAGCAAACTTCTTCATGCATGATGAAGCCTGAAAGAGAGAATTTTGGGTCTCTTTCCATATGGTGGAAAGATCACGAGATATTTCATCCACAGCGGGCAAACCAGAGGGCAAGGGAGTAGGGAGGGGGGGAAGAGGGTGACGGCCGTACACCACGAAAAATGGGGATTTGGAGGAAGATTCAGAGACTCTGAAGTTATACGAGAATTCGGCCCATGGTAGAAGATCTGCCCAGTCATCCTGGCGGGAGGAAACAAAATGCCGTAAATAATCACCCAGGACCTGGTTAATTCTTTCTACTTGCCCATTGGATTGAGGATAATAGGCAGAAGAAAAGTTTAATTTAATCTTGAGTTGTTTACAGAGAGCCCTCCAGAATTTTGACACGAATTGGACGCCTCTGTCCGAGACGATCTGCGTGGGCAACCCGTGAAGACGAAAAATGTGTACAAAAAATTGTTTTGCCAACTGAGGGGCTGAAGGAAGACCAGGAAGAGGGATGAAATGTGCCATCTTGGAGAATCGATCAACGACCACCCAAACAACAGTGTTGCCACGGGATGGGGGTAAGTCTGTAATAAAGTCCATACCAATCAGAGACCAAGGCTGTTCGGGGACAGGCAGAGGATGAAGAAGACCAGCGGGCTTCTGGCGAGGAGTCTTATCCCGGGCACAGACAGTGCAGGCTCGCACAAAATCCACAACATCCGTCTCCAGAGTCGGCCACCAATAGAAACGAGAGATGAGTTGCACGGATTTCTTGATGCCCGCATGACCTGCGAGATGGGAGGAGTGACCCCATTTGAGGATTCCGAGGCGTTGGCGAGGAGAGACGAAGGTCTTCCCTGGAGGAGTTTGCCTGATGGAGGCTGGAGAAGTGGAGATCAGGCAGTCAGGAGGAATGATGTGTTGCGGAGAGAGCTCTACTTCCGAGGCATCCGAGGAACGAGAGAGAGCATCGGCCCTAATGTTCTTATCGGCAGGCCGAAAGTGAATTTCAAAATTAAATCGGGCAAAGAACAGAGACCACCTGGCCTGGCGAGGATTCAGCCGTTGGGCAGACTGGAGATAGGAGAGGTTCTTGTGATCGGTGTAAATAATAACTGGAAATCTTGATCCCTCCAGCAGATGCCTCCATTCCTCAAGTGCTAATTTAATGGCTAGTAGCTCTCGATCCCCGATGGAGTAGTTCCTCTCCGCCGGAGAGAAGGTCCTAGAAAAAAAACCACAAGTAACAGCATGCCCGGAAGAATTTTTTTGTAGAAGGACCGCTCCAGCTCCTACTGAGGAGGCATCAACCTCCAATAGGAAGGGTTTAGATGGGTCAGGTCTGGAGAGCACGGGAGCCGAAGAAAAGGCAGACTTGAGCTGTTTAAAGGCGTCTTCCGCTTGAGGAGGCCATGACTTAGGATTGGCATTCTTTTTGGTTAAAGCCACGATAGGAGCCACAATGGTAGAAAAATGTGGAATAAATTGTCTGTAATAATTGGCGAACCCCAAAAAACATTGGATAGCACGGAGTCCGGAGGGGCGTGGCCAATCTAAGACGGCAGAGAGTTTGTCTGGATCCATTTGTAGTCCCTGGCCAGAGACCAAGTATCCTAGGAAAGGAAGAGATTGACATTCAAACAGACATTTCTCCATTTTGGCATAAAGTTGATTGTCACGAAGTCTCTGAAGAACCATGCGGACATGCTGGCGGTGTTCTTCTAGGTTGGCAGAAAAAATCAGGATATCGTCCAGATACACAACAACACAGGAATATAAGAGATCACGAAAAATTTCATTAACAAAGTCTTGGAAGACGGCAGGGGCGTTGCACAGGCCAAAGGGCATGACCAGATACTCAAAGTGTCCATCTCTAGTGTTAAATGCCGTTTTCCATTCATCCCCCTCTCTGATGCGGATGAGATTATAAGCACCTCTTAAGTCCAGTTTGGTAAAGATGTGGGCACCTTGGAGGCGATCAAAGAGTTCAGAGATGAGAGGTAGGGGGTAGCGGTTCTTTACCGTGATTTTATTAAGACCGCGGTAGTCAATGCAAGGACGTAGGGAGCCATCTTTTTTGGACACAAAGAAAAATCCGGCTCCGGCAGGAGAGGAGGATTTGCGGATAAAGCCCTTTTTTAAATTCTCCTGGATGTACTCAGACATAGCAAGAGTCTCTGGGGCAGAGAGAGGATAAATTCTGCCCCGGGGTGGAGTAGTGCCCGGGAGGAGGTCAATAGGACAGTCATAAGGCCTGTGAGGAGGTAGAGTCTCAGCTTGTTTTTTGCAAAAAACATCCGCAAAGTCCATATAGGCCTTAGGGAGACCGGTTACAGGGGGAACCACAGGGTCACGGCAAGGAGAACTGGGAACCGGTTTTAGACAGTTCTTGGAACAAGAGGACCCCCAACTCTTGATCTCCCCAGTGGACCAATCCAGGGTTGGGGAATGAAGTTGAAGCCAGGGAAGTCCAAGGAGAATTTCCGAGGTGCAGTTGGGGAGGACCAAAAGTTCAATCCTCTCATGATGAGATCCGATGCTCATAAGAAGGGGCTCCGTGCGGAAACGTATGGTACAGTCCAATCTTTCATTGTTAACACAATTGATGTAGAGGGGTCTGGCGAGACTGGTCACTGGGATGTTGAACCTGTTGATGAGAGAGGCTAAAATAAAATTTCCTGCAGATCCGGAATCCAAGAAGGCCATAGTAGCGAAGGAGAAGGTAGAGGCAGATATCCGCACAGGCACAGTAAGACGTGGAGAAGCAGAGTTGACATCAAGGACTGTCTCACCTTTGTGCGGAGTCAGCGTACGTCTTTCCAGGCGGGGAGGACGGATAGGACAATCCTTCAGGAAGTGTTCGGTACCGGCACAGTACAAGCAGAGATTCTCCATGCGGCGTCGTGTCCTCTCTTGAGGTGTCAGGCGAGACTGGTCGACCTGCATAGCCTCCACGGCGGGAGGCACAGGAACGGATTGCAGGGGACCAGAGGAGAGAGGAGCCGGGGAGAAAAAACGCCTCGTGCGAACAAAGTCCATATCCTGGCGGAGCTCCTGACGCCTTTCGGAAAAACGCATGTCAATGCGAGTGGCTAGATGAATGAGTTCATGTAGGTTAGCAGGGATTTCTCGTGCGGCCAGAACATCTTTAATGTTGCTGGATAGGCCTTTTTTAAAGGTCGCGCAGAGGGCCTCATTATTCCAGGATAGTTCAGAAGCAAGAGTACGGAATTGTACGGCGTACTCGCCAATGGAAGAATTACCCTGGACCAGGTTCAACAGGGCAGTCTCAGCAGAAGAGGCTCGGGCAGGTTCCTCAAAGACACTTCGAATTTCCGAGAAGAAGGAGTGTACAGAGGCAGTGACGGGGTCATTGCGGTCCCAGAGCGGTGTGGCCCATGACAGAGCTTTTCCAGATAGAAGGCTGACTACGAAAGCCACCTTAGACCTTTCAGTAGGAAACTGGTCCGACATCATCTCCAAGTGCAGGGAACATTGAGAAAGAAAGCCACGGCAAAATTTAGAGTCCCCATCAAATTTATCTGGCAAGGATAGTCGTAGACCTGAAGCGGAGGAGGTGCAGGAGCTGGCGGAGGAGATGATTGCTGAAGCTGTGGTAGTAGCTGCTGTAGCATCACGGTCAGTTGAGACAGCTGGTGGCCTTGTTGCGCTATCTGTTGTGACTGCTGGGCGACCACCGTGGTGAGGTCGATGACAACTGGCAGAGGGACTTCAGCGGGATCCATGGCCGGATCTACTGTCACGATGCCTGCTGGCAGGAGGTGGATCCTCTGTGCCAGAGAGGGATTGGCGTGGACCGTGCTAGTGGACCGGTTCTAAGTCACTACTGGTTTTCACCAGAGCCCGCCGCAAAGCGGGATGGTCTTGCTGCGGCGGTAGTGACCAGGTCGTATCCATTAGCAACGGCTCAACCTCTCTGACTGCTGAAGATAGGCGCGGTACAAGGGAGTAGGCAGAAGCAAGGTCGGACGTAGCAGAAGGTCGGGGCAGGCAGCAAGGATCGTAGTCAGGGGCAACGGCAGGAGGTCTGGAACACAGGCTAGGAACACACAAGGAAACGCTTTCACTGGCACAATGGCAACAAGATCCGGCGAGGGAGTGCAGGGGAAGTGAGGTATACATAGGGAGTGCACAGTTGAACACACTGATTAGAACCACTTGCGCCAATCAGCGGCGCAGTGGCCCTTTAAATCGCAGAGACCCGGCGCGCGCGCGCCCTAGGGAGCGGGGCCGCGCGCGCCGGGACAGGACTGACGGAGAGCGAGTCAGGTACGGGAGCCGGGGTGCGCATCGCGAGCGGGCGCCACCCGCATCGCGAATCGCATCCCGGCTGGAGGCGGTATCGCAGCGCACCGGGTCAGTGGATCTGACCGGAGCGCTGCAGTAGCGAGAGTGTAGCGAGCGCTCCGGGGAGGAGCGGGGACCCGGAGCGCTCGGCGTAACAAGGGTCATGGGAGAAAATGCCCCCCAACATTTGCAACCCCATCTCTTCTGAGTATGGAAATACCCCATGTTAGGACGTAAAATGCTGTGCTGGCGAAAAACAATGCTCAGAAGAGAAGGAGTCACATAACATTCGGCTTTTGGAAAGCAAATTTTGCTGAAATGGTTTTTGGGGGGCATGCCACATTTAGAAAGCCCTTATGGTGCAAGAATAGCAAAAAAGAAAAACACATGGCATACAATTTTGGAAACAACACCCCTTAAAGAACGTAACAAGGGGTACAGTGAGCCTTAACACCTCACAGGTGTTTGACGACTTTTTGTTAAAGTTGAATGTGTAAATGAAAGAAAAAAAATCACTAAAATGCAGGTTTTTCCCCAAATTTTACATTCTTACAAGGGGAAATAGGAGAAAATTACCCCCAAAATTTGTAACCCCATTTTTTCTGAGTATGAAAATACCCCATGTGTGGACGTCAAGTGCTCTGCTGGTGCATTAACAATGCTCAGAAGAGGAGGAGCGCCATTGAGCTTTTGGAGAGAGAATTTGGTTGGAACAGAAGTCGGGGTTCATGTGGGTTTACAAAGCCCCCCGTGGTGCCAAAACAGTGGACCATCCCCCACATGTGACCCCATTTTGGAAACTACATCCCTCAAAGAATTGAATAAGCGGTGCAGTGAGCACTTACACCCCACTGGCGTTTGACAGATCTTTGGAACAGTAGACTGTGCAAATGAAAAATTACATTTTTCATTTTCTCGGACCACTGTTCCAAAAATCTTTCAGACACCTGTGGTGTGTAAATGCTCACTGTACCCCTTATTACATTACGTGAGGGGTGTAGTTTCCAAAATGGGGTCACATGTGGGGGGGATCCATTGTTCTGGCACTATGGAGGCTTTGTAAACAAACATGGCCTTCAATTCCGGACAAATTTTCTCTTCAAAAGCCCAATGGCGCTCCCTCTCTCCTGAGCATTGTAGAGCACCCGCCGAGCACTTTACATCCACATATGGGGTATTTATATACTAAGAAGAAATGGGGTTAGAAATTTTTCGGGCTTTTTTCCTATTTTGCCTTGTGAAAATAAAAAAAATGAGGGTAATACCAGCATTTCAGTGGAATTTTTTATTTTTTTTCATTTTCTCATCCATGACCTGTGGGGTGTTAAGGCTCACTATACCCTTTGTTACATTCCGTGAGGGGTGTAGTTTTCAAAATGCGGTCACATGTCAGTAATTCATTTTTTCGCATTTATGTCAGAACCGCTGTAAAATCAGCCACCCCTGTGCAAATCACCAATTTAGTCCTCAAATGTACATAGTGCGCTCTCACTCCTGAGCCTTGTTGTGCGTCCGCAGAGCATTTTACACCCACATATGGGGTATTTCCGTACTCAGGAGAAATTGGGTTACAAATTTTGGGGATCTTTTTTTCCATTTACCGCTTGTGAAAATAAAAAGTATGGGGCAACACCAGCATGTTTTACACTAACAGGCTGGTGTAGCCCCCAACTTTTCCTTTTCATAAGGGGTAAAAGGAGAAAAAGCCCCCCAAAATTTATAGTGCAATTCCTCCCGAGTACGGAAATACATATGGGGCCCTAAACTGTTTCCTTGAAATTCGACAGGGCTCCGAAGTGAGAGAGCGCCATGTGCATTTGAGGACTACATTAGGGATGGTATAGGGGTGGACATAGGGGTATTCTATGCCAGTGATTCCCAAACAGGGTGCCTCCAGCTGTTGCTAAACTCCCAGCATGCCTGGTCAGTCAGTGGCTGTCTGGAAATGCTGGGAGTTTTTGTTTTGCAACATCTGGAGGGGGTGTATATGTAGTGTTTTACCCTTTATTATGTGTTAGTGTAATTTAGAGTTTTTATGGTACATTCACACAGGCGGAGGTTTACGGTGAGTTTCCCTCTTGGAGTTTGCGCTGAGGCGAAAAATTTGCCGCAGCTCAGACTTGAAGCAGAAAACTCACTGTAAAAACGCCCGTGTGAATGTACCCTGTACATTCAGATGGGGGGGGGGAAACCTTCAGCTGTTTCAAAACTACAACTCCTAGCATGCACTGACAGACTGTGCAAGCTGGGAGTTGTACTTTTGCAACAGCTGGAGGCACACTGGTTGGAAAACCTTCAGATAGGTTCTGTTACCTAACTCAGTATTTTCCAACTAGTGTGCCTCCAGCTGTTGCAAAACTACAACTCCCAGCATGTACTGATCGCCGAAGTGCATGCTGGAAGATGTAGTTATGCAACAGCTGGAGGTACACAACTACAACTCCTAGCATTCCGAGGTAGCTGTTTGCTGTTTGGGTATGCTGGGATTTGCAGTTTTGAAACATCTGGAGGGCTACAGTATAGAGACCACTGCACAGTGATCTCCAAACTGTGGCCCTCCAGATTTTGCAAAACTACAAATCCCAGCATGCCTAGACAGCAAACTGCTGTGTGGGCATGCTAGCAGTTGTAGTTTTGCAAGATCTAGAGCAAGGGTCCTCAAACTATGGCACGTGGGCCACATGAGGCACGCCGAGGACATTTATCCGGCCCGCCGCTGCCTAAGGACATCCTTGTGTTCCGAAAGATGTTTTCGGGACACAGGGATGCGCTCTCGGAGGCCCCGCGTCTACTTTAAAAATGCAAGGACTGCCGAGAGATAAGGCAGGAAGGGACGTCACTGACGTCCCGTACTTGTGCCCATAGCAACAGAGCGCGGAGGAGCGGAGCAGCGAGCAGGACGTGCGCTGTCCAGCTTGGTAAGTGTTACCCAAAACTACAACTCCCAGCATGCCAGGACAGCGGCACGTCAGCTTCGGTGCTCCGACCACCGCTCCTCCGGTCCCGGGACCTACTGCTATGGCCGGACCGGAGGAGTGGTGGTCGGAGCACTGAAGTGGGGCTGTATGCCTGTGGGGGAACTATTCTGCACCTAATGTGGGGAACTATACTGCACCTAATGTGGGCAACTCTACTGCACCTAATGTGGGGGAACTATACTGCCAACTAAATGTGGGGGAACTACAACCTAATGTGGTGGGAACTATACTGCCTACCTAATGTGTGGGAACTACAACCTAATGTGGCGGAACTACAACCTAATGTGGGGGGAACTATACTGCCTACCTAATGTGGGGGAACTACAACCTAATGTGGGGGGGACTATACTGCCAACCTAATGTGGGGGGAACTATACTGCACCTAATGGGGGGAACTACAACCTAATGTGGGGGAACTATACTGCCAACCCTTATGTGGGGGAACTATACTGCCAACCTAATGTGGGGGAACTATACTGCCAACCTAATGTGGGGGAACTATATTGCACCTAATGTGGGGGAACTATACTGCCAACTAAATGTGGGGGAACTACAACCTAATGTGGGGGAACTATGCTGCCAACCCTAATGTGGGGGAACTATACTGCCAACCCTAATGTGGGGAAACTACAACCTAATGTGGGGGGATCTATACTGCCAACCTAATGAGTGGGGGAACTGTGCTGCTTACTTAAAGGGGTAGTCCACTAATAAGATATATAAGTGTGCATAGGAATTTGTTCATAGCTTTTTTTTAATCTATAGTCCGGCCCTCGAACGGTCTGAGGGACCGGGAACTGGCCCCCTGTTTAAAAAGTTTGAGGACCCCTGATCTAGAGGGCCACAGTTTAGAGACCACTGCACAGTGATCTCCAAACTGCAGCCCTCCAGCTGTTGCAAAACTACGAATCCCAGCATGCCCAAACAGCAAATTGTGGTCATGATGTCAGCAGAGAGCTCTGTGTTCCAAAAAGAAAATAATCCGTAGAAAAGAGAGCCCCGTAGCCCCAAACGAACGTCCCCCTGTGTTCTGTCCACCCGTGTCTTGCACTGTTTATACCCTTCATGGATTAATAAAGAAGCTTGAAGTTTACGTATTTGTTGAGTTGCCCTGGTTTTCTTTTCTCTTTTCTACGGATTATTTGCATTGGACTTGCTATTACCAGTGAGCACCATCAGACGTGGTTGAGCCAGCAGAGGCATTGGATGTCAGGTGCTAATAATTGGGCAAGCAGTGCCGAGTTTTTCTCTCTACTATTGAATATTGCCAAAAAGAAAATAATTTCCTCTGTAGTATTCAGCAGCTAATATGTACTGGGATTTTTAATAGAAGTAATTTACAAATCTGTTTAACTTTCTGGCACCACTTGATTTGAAAAAAAAAAAAGGTTTCCACCGGAGTACCCCTTTAAAGCTTTCCAGTTTTTGCACTTTCGTTTTTTCCTCCTAACCTTTAAAAAATCATAATTCTTTCAATTTTGCTCCTAAAAATCCATATGATGGCTAATTTTTTGCACCACCAATTCTACTTTGTTTTGACATCAATCATTTTACCCAAAAATGTATGGCTAAATGGGAAAAAAAATAATTGTGTGACACAATTAAAGCAAAAATGCCATTTTGTAATCTTTGGGGGCTTTCTTTTCTACACAGTAGATTTTTGGTGAAAATGATACCTTGTTTTTATTCTGTATATCCATATGATTAAAATGATACCCTACTTATGTAGGTTTGGTTTTGTTGTACTTCTGGAAAAAATCATAACTGCATGCAGGAAAATGTATACGTTTAACCCCTTAAGGACCAAGGGCGTACAGGTACGCAAGTGGGAATTCCGGTCCCTGCTGTGCGCCGGGTGGGAACAGGACTGGGGTGACTGCTGATATCTATCAGCAGGCAACCTACGCAAATGCCCAGGGGGGTCACTAGACCCCCCCATGTCGGCGATTGCCGCAAATCGCAAGTGAATTCACACTTGCGATTTGCTGCTATTTCGGATCATACGGGTCTATGGTGACCCGGTGACCCGGAAAATAAGGGGGAATCGCGGTTTTCCAAGACACCCATGATCCCCCTGAAGGGATAGAAGTGAGGTGGCAGGGGTGCCACCCCTCCCATCCCTGCTATTGGTGGTCTAGACGCGACCACTAATTGCAGATGGGGGCGGGGGGCTTTACTTTCGGTTTCCCCATCCTGCCCACCCACAATAGGTGTGGCAGAACGGGGAAACGACAGAGGACCGGCGCCAATGTGCACGTACCTTACGGGCAAGGCTGCGGGGGACGATCGGTGGAGGAGATCGGCTGGCTACCTGGATCCGACGGAAGCCGGTAAGTTGCCTAGCAACATCTGGAGGGTACACTTTAGGACCACTATACAGTGGTCTCTAAACTGTAACCCTCCAGATGTTGAAAAACTACAACTCTCAGCATGCCCAGACAGCTGTTTGGGCATGCAGGGATTTGTAGTTTTGCAACAGCTGGAGAGCCACAGTTTGGAGATCACTGGCAGTGATCTCTAACTGTGGCCCTCCAGATGTTGCAAAACTGCAAACTGCAATTTGCTGTCTGGGCATGCTGGGATTTGTAGTTTTGCAACAGCTGGAGGTCCACAGTTTGGAGATCTCTAAATTGTACCCCTCCAGATGTTGCAAAACTGCAAATCCCAGCATGCCCAAACAGTTGTCTCGCATGCTGGGAGTTGTAGTTGTGTACCTCCAGCTGTTGCATAACTACATCTCCCAGCATGCCCTTCGGCGATCAGTACATGCTGGAAGTTGTAGTTTTGCAACAGCTGGAGGCACACTGGTTGGTAAATACTGAGTTAGGTAACAGAACCTAACTGAAGGTTTTCCAACCAGTGTGCCTCCAGCTGTTGCAAAACTACAACTCCCAGCATGCACTGTCGGTCAGTGCATGTTGGGAGTTGTAGTTTAGAAACAGCTGGAGGTTTTCCCCCCCATGTGAATGTATAGGGTACATTCACACGGGCAGGTTTACAGTAAGTTTCCTGCTTCAAGTATGAGCTCCGGCAAATTTTTCGCCGCAGCGCATTCTCCTAGGGGTAAGCTCACTGTAAACCGCTGCCAGTGTGAATGTACCCTAAAAACACTACACTACACTAACACATAATAAAGGATAAAACACTACATATACACGCCCTTACACTGTCCCACCAATAAAAATGAAAAACTTATTGTACGGCAGTGTTTCCAAAACGGAACCTCCAGCTGTTGCAAAACAACAACTCACAGCATTTCCAGACAGCCACTGACTGTCCAGGCATGCTGGGAGTTTAGAAACAGCTGGAGGCACCCTGTTTGGGAATCACTGGCATAGAATACCCCTATGTCCACCCCTATACCATCCCTAATGTAGTCCTCAAATGCACATGGCGCTCTCTCACTTCGGAGCCCTGTCGTATTTCAAGGAAACAGTTTAGGGCCCCATATGTATTTCCGTACTCGGGAGGAATTGCACTATAAATTTTGGGGGGCTTTTTCTCCTTTTACCCCTTATGAAAAGGAAAAGTTGGGGGCTACACCAGCCTGTTAGTGTAAAACATGCTGGTGTTGCCCCATACTTTTTATTTTCACAAGCGGTAAATGGAAAAAAAGATCCCCAAAATTTGTAACCCAATTTCTCCTGAGTACGGAAGTACCCCAGATGTGGGTGTAAAATGCTCTGCGGACGCACAACAAGGCTGAGGAGTGAGAGCGCACTATGTACATTTGAGGCCTAAATTGGTGACTTGCACAGGGGTGGCTGATTTTACAGCGGTTCTGACCTAAACGCAAAATATAAATACCCACATGTGACCCCATTTTGGAAACTACACCCCTCACGGAATGTAATAAGGGGTATAGTGAGCCTTAACACCCCACAGGTGTTTGAACAATTTTCATTAAATTTGGATGGGAAAATGAAAAAAAAAATGTTTCACTAAAATGCTGGTGTTACCCTAAATTTTTCATTTTCACAAGGAAAAATAGGAAAAAAGCCCCCAAAATTTGTAGCCCCGTGTCTTCTGAGTAAGAACATACCCCATATGTGGATATAAAGTGCTCTGCGGGTGCACTACAATGCTCAGAAGAGAAGGAGCGCCATTGGGATTTTGAAGAGAAAATTTGTCTGGAATTGAAGGCCATGTGTGTTTACAAAGCCCCCATGGTACCAGAACAGTGGGGGGGGGGGGCACATGTGACCCCATTTTGGAAACTACACCCCTCATTTAATGTAATATGGGGTGCAGTGAGCATTTACGCCCCACAGGTGTCTGACAGATTTTTGGAACAGTCGTCCGTGAAAATGAAAATTTTATTTTTCATTTGCACAGCCCACTGTTCCAAAGATCTGTCAAACGCCAGTGGGGTGTAAATACTCACTGCACCCCTTATTAAATTCTGTGAGGGGTGTAGTTTCCAAAATGGGGTCTCATGTGGGGGGTCCACTGTTCTGGCACCACGGGGGTCTTTGTAAACACACATGGCCCCTGACTTCCATTCCAAACAAATTCCCATTTCAAAAGCTTAATGGCGCTCCTTCTCTTCTGAGCATTGTAGTATGGGGTATTTCCATACTCAGAAGAAGTGGGGTTACACATTTTGGGAGTAATTTTCTCCTATTACCCCTTGTAAAAATGTAAAATTTGGGGATAAACCAGCATTTTAGTGAAAGATTTTTTTTTTCATTTACACATCCGACTTTAACAAAAAGTTGTGAAATACCTGTGAGTTGTTAAGGCTCACTGTACCCCTTGTTACATTCCTTGAGGGGTGTAGTTTCCAAAATAGTATGCCATATGGTTTTTTTTTCCGTTTTTTTTGTTGCTGTTCTGGCACCATAGGGGCTTCCTAAATGTGACATGCCCCCCAAAAACCATTTCAGAAAAACTCACTCTCCAAAATCCCATTGTCGCTCCCTCCCTTCTGAGCCCTCTACTGCGCCCGCCGAACACTTGACATACACATATGAGGTATTTCCTTACTCGAGAGAAATTGGGTTACAAAATTTGAGAGGATTTTTCTCCTTTTACCCCTTGTAAAAATTCAAAAACTGGCTCTACAAGAACACAGTGTAAAAAATGAAGATTTTGAATTTTCTCCTTCACCTTCACTTTGCTGCTATTCCTGTGAAACACCTAAAGGGTTAACACACTTACTGAATGTCATTTTGAATTCTTTGAGGGGTGTAGTTTTTATAATGGGGTCATTTGTGGGGTATTTCTAATATGAAGGCCCTTCAAATCCACTTCAAACCTGAACTGGTGCATGAACTGGTGCAAGAAATGGTGCAAGTATTGACAAAATTTTACCAATAACATAAAGTAGAATATGTCACGAAAAAACAATCTCAGAATCAGAATGATAGGTAATAGAATTCCAGAGTTATTAATGCTTAAAGTGAAAGTGGTCAGATGTGCAAAAACGCTCTGGTCCTACAGTGAAAATTGTCCTGGTCCTTAAGGGGTTAAAATAGTATTCTTCTGACCCCTATAACGTTTAATTTTTTGGCGTATTGGGCAATATGAGGGCTAATATTTTGTGCGGTACCATTTTTGTATTAATCGGACTGTTTGATCACTTTTTATTCATTTTTTCATAATATTAAAAGTGACCAAAAATAAGCTATTTTAGACCCTGGAATTTTTTTGTGCACACACCATTGATGTGTGGTTTAATTAACAATATATTTTTATAATTCGGACATTTCCGCACATGGCAATATCACATATGTTTATTTTTATATTTATTTACACATTTTTTTTAAATGGGAAAAGGGGGTGATTCAAACTTTTTTAGGGAAGGGGATACATGATCTTTATTACCTTTTTGCTTTCACTTTTTGTTTTGCAGTGTTATAGCCCCCTCTAGAGGCTATAATACTGCACTAACTGACCTTTTACATTGATTAATGTTAGCTCATAGGATAACATTGATCGATGAGCCTCCTTGTGTCTGCCAGCTGTTCGGGACGCTGCGGCAGTCTTGAACAGCCCACTGAGCTACCCAGGAGTAGTATGCTTTCACTTTAGATCAACTTTACACGCCGCATCTAAAGGGTTAATAGCATGCGGCACTGCGATCAGTGCCGCGTGCTATTAGCCTTGGGTTTCGGCCATTGGAAGAGGCCAGGCCCGACCCGCTATGACGTACAAGTATGCCTGAGTACTTAAGTGGATAAGGTCGAAATGGGCTTCATCCTTAAGGGGTTAATAATAACAATTGATAGTGGAAACAAGGTTACAAGCCTCAGATATCAGAGTGTGGCGATCCCATCAGCCAGTCTTACATGTAACTGCTGCTTCTTATTCTGAAGACCAACACAGCAGAAGAAAATGCCACGAGAGGTCAGCAATGCCCATTCCTATATAATGGATACAGATATTATTAATCTACTTGTCAACAGATAAACTCCTTTAAAAATTCCAATAACATGTATTATTATTTATAATGTCTTTGCCTTATGCTTGTCTTTCCTATTTATTCTTTGACTCTCCATTTTCTCTCCAGCACTTTGAGAAAGCTTTTGTATATGACATTTTTTATTTATTTATATGCATAAACAAGTCATTGTGCTGTGCACACTGTGTGAATTCATTTATTGTCATGAATGAATATAGGACATTATATTGTTGTTTTTGAATTGTAGATCTCATTGCCATAAAAGTGCAGGATAGGTTAACCAAAGATTAAAAAAACAAAAAAATAAAAGAGATTTTGTAAACTATAGATTATGTCACTCTCTATAAAAGCAAAGAGAACTCAGGTTATATTCAGAGGGCAGAGTGTGTGGCAGGGGTATATTCAGGGAGTGCAGTGTTTGGCAGGTTAAATATTTAGAGGGTGTAGTGTGTGTCAGGGCTATATTCAGAGGTTACAGTGTGAGTCAGAGTTATATATAAAGTGAGGAAACAGAATGTGAACTAGTATTTTTGAATACTATAAATAGTCCTTATCCCTTTCTTATATAAAAGATAGCCTTATGCCTATCCCATGTGTGTTGATTTTCTTGTGTATTTAAAAGTGTCTATCATATCTCCTCTGTCTCGTCTTTCTTCCAAGCTATACATGTTAAGGTCCTTTAAAGGACAAGTCTCATGCTAAAAGTTTTACATCACGGGGGGTCCGAGCGCTGGAGCCCCCCACGATCTCCTGTACAGAGCCCGAGCTTTTCCCCAGAGCGGTGTGTCACAACCCCCGCCCGAATTAGGGGTCACCATACCCCCTCCATATAGCCGTTTGGCAATCTTTGCCTCTCCCATAGAGATGTATGGAGGGGGCTTCACAGAGGTCTGACCCTCCACGGATAGGGAATATGTTTCTTTTTTTTTTTTATATTTAGCACAAGACATCTCTTTTACCTTTACTGGTAAGTTTTATCCTGCAACCCAGTAGCCAATGTTTTATGGGCATCACGCTTGGCAGAAGGAATATTTATCTTGAAAAAGTCCTCGCATCTGAACCAGATTAAAAAAGAAAAGGAAAGACAACAGAGAAGACCCCTGTGAGTCACTGATATCATTATGTATTCTGATTGACTATGTCCCATCACTACTGTAGTAATTTTAAGGTTCTGCTGTGATAATGGATGAAACTGTACCACAATGTGTTTTTCCAGGTGTTGCAAAAGTACAACTACCATTATGTCTGAGGCTCTCTAGGCATTATGCTAGTTGCAGCTTTGCAGCAGCTGGAGAGCCACTTCAATCACAGGGATCAATGGAGGTTCCAGCAGTAGAACCATAGGCGTGCGCACAGGGTGTGCCCAGGAACACCCTAATCACCGCGGCCGTGGAGCAAAAGGGGCAGCTGCCCCGGGCCCTGTAATTCCTGGGGGCCCAAAAGCAGCTCTCCCCTTTTGCCCCATAAAGCTGATAAAGGCTGGCGGGCTAGGCGTCAGGGGCCCGGCCAAAATGTTAGTAGGAGGGGGTGGGGGGGGCGGGTTTGCGCCGCACGCTACCTTTTTATGTTCGCCGCCGCCGCCGTCACTCATTCCCAGGCAGCCAGTACCGCAATGGCTGTCTGGGAGATGGTCACGTGACGTGACGTGTGGTGCAACGTCACGGGCGGCATCATAGAGAGGAGTCCCCACACGGCCGCTTCCAGGATCAAGGCCGCAGCAGGGGACCCACCGCCGGATATGTGAGTATGTATAGTGTGTGTGTGTGGGGGGGTATTTATTATATAGTGTGCGTGCGTGTGTGTGTGTTGGGGGGTATTTATTATATATAGTGTGTGTGTGTGGGGGGGGGGGGGGTAGGGGGATTTATTATATAATGTGGGGGGGGTTATTATATAGTGTGGTGGGTGGGGGGATTTATTATATAGTGGGGGGGGATTTATTATATAATGTGAGGGGGGGATTTATTATATAATGTGAGGGGGGATTCATTATATAATGTGAGGGGGGATTCATTATATAGTGTGGGGGGTGGGGGGAATTATTATATAATGTGGGGGGGTTATTATATAATGTGAGGGGGGGATTTATTATATAATGTGAGGGGGGATTCATTATATAATGTGAGGGGGGATTCATTATATAATGTGAGGAGGGATTCATTATATAATGTGAGGGGGGGATTCATTATATAATGTGAGGGGGGGGTTCATTATATAGTGTGAGGGGTGGGGGGGATTTATTATATAATGTGAGGGGGGATTCATTATATAATGTGAGGGGTGGGGAGGATTTATTATATAATGTGGGGGGGGGTTATTATATAATGTGTGGGGGGGATTTATTATATAATGTGAGGGGGGGATTTATTATATAATGTGAGGGGGATTCATTATATAATGTGAGGGGGGATTAAGTATATAGTGTGGGGGGATTTATTATATAATGTGGGGGGGTTTATTATATAGTGTGGGGGGGGCTATTATATAATGTAAGAAGGGAGGAAATTATGCATGTGAGGGGAGGATAATAATGATTATTATAATCCTCCCCTCACATATATGTAACAGCTCCCCCTCACATGTATAATCTGATAATCCCCTCCTCACATTGATTATCCCTTCACATATAATCTGATTATGATATTATATGTGAGGGGATAATCAATGTGAGGAGGGGATTATCAGATTATACATGTGAGGGGGAGATGTTACATATATGTGAGGGGAGGATTATAATAATCATTATTATCCTCCCCTCACTTGCATAATCTGATAATCCCCTCCCCCGTACGTATCCTGTACTGATCCTGAGTTATATCCTGTATTATTCTAAAGAGCTGTACTCACTATTCTGCTGGTGAGGTCACTATGTACATACATTACATTACTTATCCTGTACTGATCCTGAGTTATATCCTGTATTATACCCCAGAGCTGTACTCACTATTCTGCTGGTGAGGTCACTGTGTACATACATTACATTACTTATCCTGTACTGATACTGAGTCATATCCTGTAGATCTTTTATTAAAAAATATAAAACATTACAAAAAGAATAAACATCACCATAACAATAATACAAACAACATACACCTGTATAATATATACAAAAATGAGTCCATATTAGTCCAAAAATGTCCAACCAAGTATCTTCTGGTCCAGCCTCATTCTCACCAAACACACCGCTATAATAACAACCACTACTAAACACTCTACAATAATAATAATACTTACAGTAATAATAATAACAATAATAACTAAAAACTGGTCCGGTTGCATTTCCCCACCCAAAATAATAAATATAATAAATATGTGTCAAACCACCAACAAACACCACAATAAGAAAAACCGAATATACAATGTTTTTTATATATAATTTTTTTTTTTTTTTTTTTTTTTGGCCCTGAGCTGGTCCCGCATCCCATGCCCCCAGTACATGATAACAGACGTCCATGAACCAGTCCAGGATTTATTTATTTTTTTTAAATAAAAAGTCCCACACAGAATCCCCCCTCCCCCCATCTACCCACCACCCAACCTAACACTAAACCCCAACACGACACAACCCCTAGAAAAAAATACAATATATATATACATATATACACATATACATAAATGTACAAACAAAACAAATATATACAAAATAATACAAACCAAACAACAAACATCAATAAGGCTTTTCAATCACACAAACCCCTAAAGCTCAAGTTCAGTGCCTGCAAGCCCTATATCACCATATATCTACAGCACAAAACAAAAAGACTAATGTGCCAGCATCAGCCCACCACCAGGGGGAGACAACAGGCTAAGGCACTTTAAAGGCAGAGCCCCTCCACAGACAAGAGGCCCTGCCAGCACCCAGCCTCTCGTACTCCAGAGAACGCACCTTCACCAGGTCACCAAGAATGTTCCTAACCACCTCACCCACAGGGAGGATTTTACGCTGCGTCGACACTAAACACTGTGCGTTCCACGTGTAATACCTGACCACTGAGCTGACTAGGAATAAAGTGCACCGGTCCCAGCCTCCAAGGTTTCTGAATGCCCCATAGGCCCATTCCGCATAGGAGAGACTGGCCAGCCGAGGCCAACCAATGGAAGCGCCCACCCTGTTGTAAACCTCTGTGTTAAAGGGACAATGAAGCAGAAAATGCTCCATGCTTTCCAGCATGCCTCCACACTCTTCGCGGGGACATCCCCGGTCATCAGAGCTCCTGCACTTCAGATTGTCCCTCACACACAGTTTCCCATGGAAGCAGCGCCAAGTCAAGTCCCAAAACTTCAAGGGGATCCTGATAGAATTCAAAAGCTCTAATCCCACCTCCAGATCCCGACTTGGGCAGTCCTTGAGTGCCAATGGCCTCTGGAAATGAGAAGACAGGACCCTCTTGTCAAGGGATTTCCTCGACAGAGTCCTAATCTCCCACATCCCCAGACCCCACCGACGAATAACCTTCAGAACCGGGGTAGCATAAGCCGGGAGATGCCTGTGTGGTGTGCGAAGATCCTTCACTTGCCCTCCTGTCTCCCATTCCTGGAAGAAAGGCCGAAACCATCCCCTACAGGAGGATACCCACGGAGGAGCCCTCTCTGACCAGAGGTTTGCTATATTGGTCTTAAGAAAGGTATTCACTAGGAACACCACAGGGTTGACCATACACAACCCCCCTAGTCTCCTCGTACGGTAAGTAACCTCCCTCTTCACTAGGTTCAGTCTATTCCCCCATAACATTTGGAAGAACACACTGTAGACCCGGGTCCAGAGAGGTTCTGGCAACATGCATACACTGCCCAGATATATCAGCAAAGGGAGCAGGAAAGTTTTCATCAGGTTAACCCTTTCCCGGAGGGTCAAAGACCAACCCTTCCACTGATCTACCTTCTGAGCGGCGATCTTAAGCCTGCTGTCCCAGTTTTGTTTGGGGTAATCCCCTTGACCAAATTCGATGCCGAGGACTTTTGCGGATTCCTGGGGCTCTGGAAGGGCGTCCGGGAGATCAAAATCAGGATCTCCCCCTCCCAGCCAGAGACTCTCACACTTATCCTGATTGATCTTTGACCCGGATGCCTCCGAGTAGCGGTCCACCTCTGACATCACCCATCTGCCCTCCTCTTGTGAGGAGACAAACACGGTGACATCATCAGCGTACGCTACCGCCCTCAGAGCCGAATCCGGCACCTCCAGGTCCATTCTCACCCCCGCCAACGGTCCACAATCAATCCCTCTAAGGAAAGGATCGATTGCAAACACGTACAGCAAAGGGCTCAAAGGACAACCCTGACGGACACCAGACCCAACCTCAAAAGAGCGGCCAATCCAACCATTCACAAGCGGGAAACTCTCTGCCCCTACATACAAGGTCTTAAGCCAATCAACAAACCCCCCTGGCAGGCCATATCTCAGAAGGACAGACCAGAGGTACTCATGGTTAACCCGATCAAACGCTTTTGCCTGATCCAAGGAAAGCAAGTACCCCTTCCAGTGGCCAGCCCTACCCTGCTCCACAGCCTCTCGGACACTGAGCACAGCACTGAATGTACTGCGGCCCGGAACAGAGCAATGCTGAGCCCCCGAAAGGAGCCGGGGTGCAAACTCCACCAGCCGATTAAACAGCACTTTTGCCAGAATCTTTCTGTCCGCATTGAGAAGCGCTATGGGACGCCAATTCTCAATGTGGGACGGGTCTTTACCCTTTGACAGGATGATCAGCGCTGACCTCCTCATTGACTTTGGCAGAGTGCCCGAGGATTGACACTCATTAAAAACCGCGGTCAAGAGGGGAACCAAAGTGTCCTTAAAGGTCTTATAGAACTCAGATGTTAAGCCATCCGGCCCGGGTGACTTCTTGAGGGCAAGCCCATCAATAGCCATCCTGACTTCCTCTTCCCGGATCATCTCTGTCAAAACGTCAAGAGAGGGGTCTACTCCTGGTTCAGGGACGGTTTCAGCCAAGAAAGCTGATACCTTATCTCGATCTAGATCCTTCCTTCCCAAGAGGTGCGAGTAGAAGGATCTGACGACCTCCAGGATTCCTGATCTGGACCTTTTCAAGGATCCCGTACTATCAATCAGTCCTGAGACTACTTTACTATTCACTGACATCTTGCAGTTTCTGTAAGGGTCGGGCGAGCGGTACTTCCCGTAATCCCTCTCAAAAACCAAAGATGCGTGCCTATCGTACTGGCACTTCATCAGCAAGGACTTCACTCTGGAGATATCATCACGACTACCTCCAGTCGAGACAAGGTTCTCAAGTTTCTTCCTCAGGCCCTGGTACAAACGGTACCTGTTTAGGCTTCTGAGGCCCGAGAGCTGGCGGAAGAATCTCGCAACCCTTTCCTTGAAGATCTCCCACCACTCTGACTTACTGCTACAAAGGCCCAGCAATGGTACCTGGCTCTGAAGAAAATCCTCAAAGGACTGTCTTATCTCCGCTTCTTCCAAGAGAGACGAATTCAGCTTCCAATAGCCTCTGCCCATCCGGGGGGTCTCTGTGACATTCAGAGAAAACAAAATTAAACAGTGATCGGAGAACTCCACCTCAACAACAGACACTGCTGAAGAGACGGCTTCCTCCTTTAAATAAAACCTGTCTATTCTAGACCTACAACTACCCCTATGATAGGTGAATCCCGCGTGGCCTGGGGTGTGCCGGATGTGGACATCCACCAGGCGAGCCTCACTCGCTATGCTATTAAGGGCGACGCTATCATAAGTCAGCTTGTCTTTGGCACCTCCCCTGTCTTGGGGCCTCGTGACAGCATTAAAGTCCCCTCCAAAGACCACCTGCCGACTTGTAAAAAGATAGGGCTTGATCCTCATAAAGAGACACTTCCGGTCCCACTTAGACTGTGGGCCGTAGATGTTAATAAGGCGAAGTTCTTGTCCCCTCATGAGGACATCTAAGATCAGGCACCTCCCCATTTCTAACTCGATAACCCGTCGGCATTCTACCGCTGCGGTAAAAAGGACCGCCACTCCGCTATACGGCTCGGCCCCAAGAGACCAGTAGGAGGGCCCATTCCTCCACTCTCTTTTAGCCTTGTAGATAGATGACATGTCTGTTAGCCTGGTCTCCTGCAAAAATAAAATATCAGCATTAATATGGGCAAAAAAATCATAGGCAGCAAATCGAGCCGTATCTGACTTAATGCTGGCGACATTAATGGACGCCAGCGTCAATGGAGAGGGTGCCGCCATCAAGGGTGATTGAGTTAAACAGCTTTCTTTTTCCCACTCCCCTTCTCACCCTCCACATCAGAAGAACTCTTCACCCTCTTTAGAGAAATAGAAGTGTCCATCTCACCAGACGTCGTTTTACTTTCCTCGTTTGCGGATTCCAGGCCAGTCCCTTCCCCCGAGGACATAACCTCCCCAGGGGAAGAGGACTCGGCGCCCCCTGGAAGCTCCTCTGCCACCTCCCCCTCATCCTCCCCTTCCGAAGAAGAGGAGGAGATGTCCCTGAGGGGTCGGAATCGATTGGAAAGGCCAACCAGAGGGGAGTCAGTTTTGCCTTCCTGTGGCACCTGGACCAGGGTGGGAGAAGATCTTAAATCTCCCTTTTTTTTCCTACTTGTACCCCGCTTTCGTGTCTCCTTCTGCCATCCCCCATCATCCTCCTCCACGCTATCTGAGGAGATGGCACCTTCCTCATTCTGGATCCTCCTGACCTCCTCATTCAGCTCGCCATCCCTCAGGGTCTCAGCAGCAAGGTTGGCCTCTGGGACAGAATGAGAGGTTGTCCCGGTAACCCGGGCTTTCCCCATCACCCTATCCCTTTGGCGTTTATCAAGACGTCTTAGTTGGGCTGGTGTCTTTTTCTTGCTGTTCCTCACTGACCCCTCAGTTCCTCCACCCCTGCTAGTCCCCCCCCCAGCAGATTCCGGCTCGTGATCTTCACCCGCTGGGGACAAGACTGCATTAGCGAAAGAACGAGGACAACGACTGAATGGGTGACCTAAGTCACCACACAGGTGACACCTAATCTCTGCACAAGATGCGGCAAGATGGCCTACACCCCCACACAAGGCACATTTCTGCACCGTACAGTTTGCACTGAAGTGTGTGGGGTCACCACATCTGTGACAGAGCTTCGGCTGACCCCGGTAGAAAATCTGGATACGATCCCTACCGAGAAAGGCAGAGGATGGAATATGGGTAACTGTATTTCCTGAACGTTTAAGTTTTACCAAAAACGTCCAGGCTCCTGACCAGATGCCAAACTCGTCCCTGTTCTTCTGTGGGACCCCCATTACCTCGCCATACCGTCCTAACCAGGTGATGATGTCAACACAAGAGAGTGATTCATTACGGGTCAAAACGGTCACTCTCTTGATTTCATTTTGGCGAGACAATGCCTGTATGGCAAAGTCTCGCCAGCCGGGCTCATTCTTTACCAATTCATAATTCGACCAGAAAAGCTCAAGCCCCTCCGACCGAACAAAACTGATATCGAATTCAGGAGTACCGTAGGGATGTATCAAGGTGAAGATATCAACTGCCTTGAAGCCCATCTTTAGCAAGAGCTCAACCACTTTCGTCCTTGAAGGACACATATCTTCGCCCTGCCACCGAAGACGGACTACATTCCTACGGTTACTACCTGCCCCGGCTGTTGGGAGGGACCACACAGTATCGCCCCCTCTTTCCTCTCGGAAGGCAGAGAGACCGTGTCTCTCTATCCAGAAGGACAGATCAACTGCTCTACCCTCTACATTAATCGACCTTTCCCCCTTTTTCAGAGCCTCCAGGAGACGTCGCTGCAATAAACCGTCCCTAGAGTCAGGAGACGAGGAAAGTATTCTACTTCCCCCAGCAGTGACATTGGCATAACTCCTATGGTCTGTCACCACTGGGGGGGCAACCGGACCAGACCCTGCACCTACACCACTGCCGATGACAACATCCCCACCACCCCCAATGACAACATTAGCACCAACTCCAATAACATGGTCACCACCTCCCCCAAAAACACCTTCCCCAGTAACATCAATCTCCATCCTCTCCCCAGTCATACATCCCCCAACCCCATTTACCCCATCACTCACACTGGCTGGACCAGCAACAGGTAAACCGGCAAATGATGATGGTGATGTTGATACATTTTCATTCCGTTTTGCCTCGGCATCACGGGGCACTAGAGCTGGGACAACCTCCGCTGGCCCTTTAAGGGACCGGGCAGCATGCTTACCCAGTCTAGAGGAGGCCCCAGCCCTGTTCTTATTAGTGCCCTCCGCCTCATCAGCAATTTCTCCAGTCTTATCAGGGCGCCGCTGATCAATGGGATCAGCGGCGCCAATACAAAATAAGATTTGATCTTTTCTTTTGGGAGCGTCTGCTACATCTGTAGTCACCGCGACTACCTCAGGCACTGAATCACCCCCCCCTCCCACAGGGGAGCGAACTACAGCCCCGGAGTCTGCCTCTATGCCCACTGCTGGGCTGCCCTCACTGTCCGGCCTTGCGGCCAGTGCCTTCTCTACTCCATCCCTGCTACTGCAAACAGGCATGGAGTTTTGCACCCTTTTAGTACCTGTACTCTCCCCGCTCCTTTGCACCGAGTCCACCACAGAACACGGGCTGGGCTGGGTAACGGGGCTTGCACAATGAGCTGACCCTGCGGCCGACTCAGGGTTTACAGGGAGGGGGGTGTAGATGTAACTCACCACTTCTTGCTGCTTTGGCTTGGTCTTCTTTTTCTTACCCCCAGGTGCCTCATCTGGCAGCTCATCTCCGAACACCAGATTCTGAGGACACACTGGGGATTCCAGCATACGTATCTGGGCCATTAGCGCCCCTCCCTGGTAGCTGTTGTCACTGTCTTCCCCTGAGTCGGCAGGTGATACTGCTGGCTGCTGTGCAGGGGGCCCACTGTACGGGGCCTGCTGCTGTTGCGACAGGCCACCAGGTGGATCTGGCTGTTGTTCTCCCTCTATCTCCTCCTCATCATCCACCTGGCTCTCAGGTTGCAGCCCCATCAACCTTCTCTGTTTCTTTTCATCCATATCTCTGAAACGCTCTTGATTTTTCAGCTTTTCTTTAAATGGTCCACTCATCTCCAGCAATTCCTCCTTTCTTTCCTCCAAAGCATTTATTTCAGCCATCAGACATTTTATCTGTGCCTGGACTTCAGGCTTCTTCTTCTTTGGGGTAACCTCCAGCCTAGAACGGACATGGCGAAGTTCCTCCTGAAGCCTCCTCACAGCTTTCCTGGCGTCTTCATACTCACGGAGGTGACTTACGACCCGGGTAGTATAGGTGGAAATAGACTCCCGGGTCCTCAGCATTCCCCAGCCTTCCTCACTGAGGTCGGCTTCACCTCCGTGAGTACTCTGCCTTCCTCCAGATGACCTTGGCTTTCTGCTGGCAGCACCCAGCTTTCCCAAATTGTGATCCTCGTTTCCAGAAACCTTTCGGCCTCTTGCCTCTGTGGGGGGTGTTGGAGTGACATTGCTGCGACTCCGGGTGGATCGCCTAACCCCCAGATCTTCTGATGTACAGGCCGCTTGCTGGCCTCTCCTGCCTCCCTGCGGCCTACTCCGGGAGGCAGAAGCCTGGGCCTCGCCTCCCTCACTCATCCCTGGAAACCCACTCCCTCCCTGGGGAGGAGAAAGCAGGTCCCAGGTGGAACAGGTGGTAATTCCCTGGAGCTCAGAAGGCACAGCAGACACTACACAGCTGAACTGAAGCAGAACCACACCCGCAACTGATTGGCTCCCACTCCAGAGCTGTACTCACTATTCTGCTGGTGGGGTCAATGTGTACATACATCACATTACTTATCCTGTACTGATCTTGAGTTATATCCTGTATTATACACCAGAGCTGTACTCACTATTCTGCTGGTGGAGTCACTGTGTACATACATTACATTACTTATCCTGTACTGGTCCTGAGTTAGATCCTGTATTATACACCAGAGCTGTACTCACTATTCTGCTGGTGAGGTCACTGTGTACATACATTACATTACTGATCCTGTACTGATCCCGAGTGTGTGTGTGGGATGGGGGTGGGGGACCGGGGGGGGGGGGGAGGCAAAAAAAATTGCTTGCCCAGGGTCCAATCAAAATTAAAGACGGCCCTGTCCATTATACATACACTGTACAGCAATCATACATCCATTATACATACACTGTGTCTGTGACTGTACAACAATCATACATCCAATCCATTATTAATGGATTGGATGTATGATTGCTGTACAGTCACAGTGTATGTATAATGGAGGTACACTTGCTGTACAGTGTATGTATAATGGAGGTACGCTTGCTGTACAGTGTATGTATAATGGAGGTATGCTTGCTGTACAGTGTATGTATAATGGAGGTATGCTTGCTGTACAGTGTATGTATAATGGAGGTATGATTGCTGTACAGTGTATGTATAATGGAGGTATGATTGCTGTACAGTGTATGTATAATGAATGTATGATTGCTGTACAGTGTATGTATAATGGATGTATGATTGCTGTACAGTCACAGTGTATGTATAATGGATGTATGATTGCTGTAGTGTATGTATAATGGATGTATGATTGCTGTACAGTGTATGTATAATGAATGTATGATTGCTGTACAGTGTATGTATAATGGAGGTATGCTTGCTGTACAGTGTATGTATAATGGATGTATGATTGCTGTACAGTGTATGTATAATGGCGGTATGCTTGCTGTACAGTGTATGTATAATGGCAGTATGATTGCTGTACAGTGTATGTATAATGGAGGTATGATTGCTGTACAGTGTATGTATAATGGCAGTATGATTGCTGTACAGTATGTATAATGGATGTATGATTGCTGTACAGTGTATGTATAATGGATGTATGATTGCTGTACAGTGTATGTATAATGAATGTATGCTTGCTGTACAGTGTATGTATAATGGATGTATGATTGCTGTACAGACACAGTGTATGTATAATGGATGTATGATTGCTGTACAGTATATTTATAATGGAGGTATGCTTGCTGTACAGTGTATGTATAATGGAGGTATGCTTGCTGTACAGTGTATGTATAATGGAGGTATGCTTGCTGTACAGTGTATGTATAATGGATGTATGATTGCTGTACAGTGTATGTATAATGGAGGTATGCTTGCTGTACAGTGTATTTATAATGGATGTATGATTGCTGTACAGTCACAGTGTATGTATAATGGATGTATGATTGCTGTACAGTGTATGTATAATGGATGTATGATTGCTGTACAGTGTATGTATAATGAATGTATGATTGCTGTACAGTGTATGTATAATGGATGTATGATTGTTGTACAGACACAGTGTATGTATAATGGATGTATGATTGCTGTACAGTGTATGTATAATGGATGTATGATTGCTGTACAGTCACAGTGTATGTATAATGGATGTATGATTGCTGTAGTGTATGTATAATGGATGTATGATTGCTGTACAGTGTATGTATAATGAATGTATGATTGCTGTACAGTGTATGTATAATGGAGGTATGCTTGCTGTACAGTGTATGTATAATGGATGTATGATTTCTGTACAGTGTATGTATAATGGCGGTATGCTTGCTGTACAGTGTATGTATAATGGCAGTATGATTGCTGTACAGTGTATGTATAATGGAGGTATGATTGCTGTACAGTGTATGTATAATGGCAGTATGATTGCTGTACAGTATGTATAATGGATGTATGATTGCTGTACAGTGTATGTATAATGGATGTATGATTGCTGTACAGTGTATGTATAATGAATGTATGCTTGCTGTACAGTGTATGTATAATGGATGTATGATTGCTGTACAGACACAGTGTATGTATAATGGATGTATGATTGCTGTACAGTATATTTATAATGGAGGTATGCTTGCTGTACAGTGTATGTATAATGGAGGTATGCTTGCTGTACAGTGTATGTATAATGGAGGTATGCTTGCTGTACAGTGTATGTATAATGGATGTATGATTGCTGTACAGTGTATGTATAATGGAGGTATGCTTGCTGTACAGTGTATTTATAATGGATGTATAATTGCTGTACAGTCAGTGTATGTATAATGGATGTATGATTGCTGTACAGTCACAGTGTATGTATAATGGATGTATGATTGCTGTACAGTGTATGTATAATGGATGTATGATTGCTGTACAGTGTATGTATAATGAATGTATGATTGCTGTACAGTGTATGTATAATGGATGTATGATTGTTGTACAGACACAGTGTATGTATAATGGATGTATGATTGCTGTACAGTGTATGTATAATGGAGGTATGATTGCTGTACAGTGTATGTATAATGGAGGTATGATTGCTGTACAGTGTATGTATAATGGATGTATGATTGCTGTACAGTGTATGTATAATGAATGTATGCTTGCTGTACAGTGTATGTATAATGGATGTATGATTGCTGTACAGACACAGTGTATGTATAATGGATGTATGATTGCTGTACAGTGTATGTATAATGGAGGTATGATTGCTGTACAGTGTATGTATAATGGAGGTATGATTGCTGTACAGTGTATGTATAATGGAGGTATGATTGCTGTACAGTGTATGTATAATGGATGTATGATTGCTGTACAGTCACAGTGTATGTATAATGAATGTATGCTTGCTGTACAGTGTATGTGTAATGGATGTATGATTGTTGTACAGTGTATTTATAATGGAGGTATGCTTGCTGTACAGTGTATGTATAATGGAGGTATGCTTTCTGTACAGTGTATGTATAATGGAGGTATGCTTGCTGTACAGTGTATGTATAATGGATGTATGATTGCTGTACAGTGTATGTATAATGGAGGTATGCTTGCTGTACAGTGTATTTATAATGGATGTATGATTGCTGTACAGTCAGTGTATGTATAATGGATGTATGATTGCTGTACAGTCACAGTGTATGTATAATGGATGTATGATTGCTGTACAGTGTATGTATAATGGATGTATGATTGCTGTACAGTGTATGTATAATGAATATATGATTGCTGTACAGTGTATGTATAATGGATGCATGATTGCTGTACAGTGTATGTATAATGGAGGTATGATTGCTGTACAGTGTATGTATAATGGAGGTATGATTGCTGTATAGTGTATGTATAATGAATGTATGATTGCTATACAGTGTATGTATAATGGATGTATGATTGCTGTACAGTGTATGTATAATGAATGTATGATTGCTGTACAGTGTATGTATAATGGATGTATGATTGCTGTACAGTGTATGTATAATGAATGTTTGATTGCTGTACAGTGTATGTATAATGGATTTATGATTGCTGTACAGTGTATGTATAATGAATGTATGATTGCTGTACAGTGTATGTATAATGGAGGTATGCTTGCTGTACAGTGTATGTATAATGAATGTATGATTGCTGTACAGTGTATGTACAATGGATGTATGCTTGCTGTACAGTGTATGTATAATGGAGGTATGCTTGCTGTACAGTGTATGTATAATGGATGTATGATTGCTATACAGTGTATGTATAATGAATGTATGATTGCTGTACAGTGTATGTATAATGGAGGTATGCTTGCTGTACAGTGTATGTATAATGGAGGTATGCTTGCTGTACAGTGTATGTATAATGGATGTATGATTGCTGTACAGTGTATGTATAATGGATGTATGATTGCTGTACAGTGTATGTATAATGGAGGTATGCTTGCTGTACAGTGTATGTATAATGAATGTATGATTGCTGTACAGTGTATGTATAATGGATGTATGCTTGCTGTACAGTGTATGTATAATGGAGGTATGCTTGCTGTACAGTGTATGTATAATGGATGTATGATTGCTGTACAGTGTATGTATAATGAATGTATGATTGCTGTACAGTGTATGTATAATGGAGGTATGATTGCTGTACAGTGTATGTATAATGGAGCCTCCAATCCAAAAAAAAAAGCCTCCAATCCCCAAAAAAGTTTTAATAAAGTTTTTCATTTTGTTTGTATTGATATTTATATGAGTGTAGGTCTGTTTATGTATGTGTGCATGCAAGCAAGAGTGTGTGTGTGTGTATATATATATATTTGTGCTTGAGTTTGTGCTTTAGGGTGCACACCCTAATGCAATAGACTGCGCACGCCTATGAGTAGAACACTCACCAAAAATAGGCTGCTTAGTTTAAAATTGCTGGGCCTTAGGGATGCCTCTTTGCGTGTTTGCACCAGAGGATAAAAACATGTTTCTACATTATATGCAGATATATAAAAAGGGACCATGAATCTCCTTATCCTAACAGCTATCTAGCAGTCAGAAGTTTCAGGGATTCAGATTAACGCATTATATATGGTAAAATGTTAAAACAATCAAGTTTATTATTCATGTCTACCATTGTTTCCCCTCTTACTAGGCTCAACATTATGTGATTTTAATGTCCTAATATATCTTTTAATATTATTGTGCTATTAGAAAACTCTAAATCCCCTGTATAGCCCCAGAATAGCCATCATCAAAGGAAATAAAATGTTGCCACCACTAGAGAAAGCTTAGAAGTTTATTGCATAAAGCAGTTTCCACAATTTTATCTTTGAACTCTACAAGAGATTTTAAAGGGGTACTCCAGAGCTTAGACATCTTAAGATGCCTGATTGCGGGGGTCCCGCCGCTGGGGACCCCCATGATCTTGCACGCCGCACGCCATTAAAATCAGTCCCCAGAGCGTGTTCGCTCCAGGTCTGATTACTGTCGATCACGGGGCCGGAGTGTTGTGACGTCAAGGCTCTGCCCCGTGTGACGTCTTGCTCCACCCCCTCAATGAAAGCCTATGGGAGGGGGCATGACAGCTGTCCCGCCCCCTCCCATAGGCTTGCATTGAGGGGGGCGGAGCGTAACGTCACACGGGGCAGATCCTTGACGTCACAACACGCTGGCCCCGTGATCGACAGTAATCAGACCCGGAGCGAACATGCTCCGGGGACTGATTTTAACGGGGTGCAGCATGCAAGATTACAGGGGTCCCCAGCAGCGAGACCCCCGTGATCCGGCATCGTATCCCCTATCCTTTGGATAGGGGATAAGATGTCTAAGCGCCGGAGTACCCCTTTAAGCTATATATCAAAGAACAGAGGATTTCTTGCTCTAAAAAGAAGTTATAACAGATCAGAATGTCCAACTTGGTGTTATACTTTAAATTAAATTAAAATTACATTAAAAAGGGAAATTTACCTAGCTAGTAAGGAGAACATGAATCAGATATAACAACAGTATATGGGGAAAACAGATAATAATAGTTAGTGTGTTTAGATGACTGTTTTGCTTTCTTTTTTTTTTCTTTTTTTTTTTTTTATACATTGCCTGCAATCCTATTTGGTTACATAAAAATATTTAATTTTTACTTATAAAACTATAAAGAAAAGTTGAAAAAAGTTATGAATTAAATGTTTAAATGTAAAAGCAGAAAGTTATTTCATAATACAACATTTTTATATTAGTTTTATATGGTCATACATTGCAATTCAAGTAACTGCCATGCGGTCAAATATCATATACCATTTCTGCAAAGTTAAATGAAAATTTGTGATGACTGACTACTAATGTTTTATCTAGCATCTCAGCTGAATATTGGAAATGTTAATTACGCCATCATTTCTTCAGTTAAACTTAACGGAGGTGACTGAAGTGTGACCTGATGGTTTTAAAATCTTAATCATATTAATTTTAAAGGTGTAATTGGTATAAAGATTTATAAAATTATTATTGCTTGCAAGTCTACAATTAGAATAAAATTATTGACCAAATGGTACCTAGAGATTAACCCATAGAATAGTTTTTGAAAATGCTGGATCCAAAATTTACCAGTAAAATGTGTAACTGATCAGATCATTTTCCTAGAACATTTTAATTACTTTATAATTATTTCAAAATTATTTTCATACTTTGAGTACTTTGAAGATTAACTGACTTTAGTACTTACCTGCTAGACAGTAATGGACATGCTTAGGAAGGATCTTTGCTAGTTTTGGGTCTAAATGGCCATGTTGTGAGTCCCCTATAATGCTGCTGTTTTATTTTTGTGAAATGACTATTTCCTGTTGAGTTCTCTTCCTCCAACTACAAGTCCCAGGATCCCTGTTTTTTGTGTGTGAGTACACTTTTCTCCCTTCCACAGTCAGCACAGCTGTGCTACAATTCCCTGCAGCCCTGTGGAGAATGACCTCCTTCCCACCCAACAGTTGCTCCATCTTAATATCTAAGCACATGATACTAAGTATATAGATATTTTTTTCAATAGAAATAAAATAATCAGGTAAAAAAAAAAAAGGCCTTGCCTTTATAAATGTTTTTAATATGGTGAGCATATTGGAAATAACATTACACTTACTTGTTAGAAAATCCTTTGCTAGAAAACACTTTGATTATTTTATTTTTATTTACTTTCAAATAATTATCACAAAAAAAATTATCAACAAAACAAACTCTAATTTCCCTTTAACCACCATCATGACAGAGGAGAAAAAAAAGTAACCTAAACCTTAAAAACTTTACACTAACCCCCAGAGCCTTATTCAAATCATGACAGTTTGCCTGTTCTCTGACTATGATTTTGCCTGGCAATTTGTACTTGGTGTGACCCATGTCTGTTTTCTTTACTGCCTTTGGTTCTGATTGTGTACTGTGTTGCCCTTTGTTGATATTGACCCCTTGGCTACTTTTCTGGTTTTCCCATGAGTTTAGGGCTGCATTGCTCCCTACCTCATTTGATTCTAGTGTTGCTCGCGAATATTCGCAATTCGAATTTTATTCGCGAATATCGCATATTCGCGAATGCGCGAATATTCGCGAATATAGCGCTATATATTCGTAATCACGAATATTGTTTTTGTTTTTTTTCACAGTACACATAACAGTGATCATCCCTCTCTGCTTCCAGCTTATGTGGTGTAAGAAGGCTCTAATACTACTGTGTGAGACTGGTGTGCGAATTTTCGCATATGTTAATTTTCGCATATGCTAATTTTCGCATATGTTAATTTTTGCACGCGCGAATATTCGCATATGCGAAAATAAAACGAGAATATTACGAATATGCAAATATTCGCGAATATGACGAATATTCGTCCATATATTCGCGAATATTCGCGAATTCGAATATGGCTTATGCCGCTCAACACTATTTGATTCATCTACCCCTCTTTCATGTGGTTAAGCTATAATTCGGGATCATTTTGTCATGATAGGAGGTGCAGGGAGCAGGGAGTCAGTAAAGCTAAGACCACTCTCCCTGCCTACTTGCCTAGACACCCTAGCAGTGAATGACAACTGGGCACAGGTCCTTTCCTGCGCTAAAGTGCATGGGCATGAGAATCAAACAAAACAAGCCAAACTGTACATGTCAAGGAACAAGTCAGGAACATAACGGGGATACTTCAAAGCAACAAACAGAAATATCAAGACAGGATATAGCATAGTAACATACAGTTCAGAAACCAGGATCAAGATTAACGTCAGATATGATAATATGTATAAGACTAGATATGAGGACAAGTATACAGCAGACAAAACAGGTTAACAGAATATCAGAACGCTAAACAGTTCAGGAAATCAAGAGCACTGTTCACACAGGACTCAGAACAAGGAACACAAAGGACACCCCACTCCAATTATGGAGGGACAACAATACTAAAGCCAAATAGGATCCTTACTAGCAGGCACATACCACAGTGAACAGGATACTAGCCTAGCAGGATACTAGCCTAACAAAAATCCTAAATACAAGCAAACACGGATACAGACACAAGACTAACTCACTCCTAGATAGACAGATAGCACAAGACTCAGAACTAGGAGATCCAGGATCAAACAAGGTCAAAAGAGGACTGAAAAACACTGAGTTTAAACACAGACTAGGCAACACAAAGCAGAACAAACAATACAAGAATACTAAAACCCGACAAAGGTACTAAAACAAGGCAAGATAAAATCTAGATATCAGACAGTACAGATAACTATGGTTAAAACTCAGTTAACTATGGTTAAAACATCACTGATCACGGTGGTGCCCAGCATTAACCCCTTAGACGCGTGATCAAAAATGTTTTGGCTGCTCAGCAATGCTTATTGGGACCACCGCGGTGAAACCACGATGTTCCGATCAGCTGAGAGGAAGACGGGAGGGCCCTTAACTACCTCCTCCCTGTCCAATCGATGATCTGATACTCCAGCTGCCATGGCAGGCTGGAGCAGCAGAGCACTGATAACACTGATCAATGTTATGCTATGGCATAGCATTGACCAGTGTATGCAATCTGAAGATTGCATGTAATAGTGCCCTATAGGGACAAAAAAATTGGGTAAAAAAGTTAATAAAAGTGGTTTAACCCCTTCCCTAATAAAAGTTTGAATCATTCACCATTCCCCATAAAAAATGTAAACAAAAATAAACGTAAACATATGTGGTATTGCTGCATCCATGAATGTCCGACCTATAAAAATGTTATGATATTAACCGCACAATCAATGGCGTATACGTAAAAAAAAGGCATAAGTCCAGAGTTGCGTATTTTTGGTCACTTTGTATACCCTAAACAATGCATAAAACGTGTTTAAAATGTTCCATCAAAACAAAAATGGTACCGATAAAAACTTCAGATCACGGCGCCAAAAAAATGAGCCCTCAGACATCCCCGTATACAGAAAAATAAAAAAGTTATATGGGTCGGAAGAGGACATTTTTAAACATGCAAACTTTCGGACAAAAGGTTATCATTTAAAAAAAGAAGTAAAACAAAATAAAACCTAGATAAATTGGGTATCATTTTAATCAAATAGACTTACAGAATAAATATAAGGTACATTTTTACCTAAAAGTGCACTGTGTGGAATTTAAAGCCCCCATAAATTACAAAATGGCGTTTTAGTTTTTTTTCAATTTTGCCCCACAAATAATTTTTTTTTTGTTTCGCCACAGCCCTCATATGAGTCTGTAGGTGAAAAATTTAAAGTGGCACGATTTTTTAGAAGGGGAGGAGAAGAAACTAAAGTGCAAAATTGAAACCCTGTTCCTCAAGGGGTTAAAGATGTAGAATGTGTTTCTTGTGACCATTATTAACTGTGTGCCAGATTTGAGGATTCAAGAGCAGGGGTTGAATCACATTCCCCTATTAAAGGGGTACTTCAGTGAAAAACTTTTTTTTTTAAATCTACTGGTGCCAGAAAGTTAAACAGATTTGTAAATTACTTCTATTAAAAAATCTTAATCCTTCCTGTACTAATTAGCTGCTGAATACTATAGCGGAAATTATTTTCTTTTTTAAACACAGCGCTGTCTGCTGTCATCATGAGCACAGAGCTCTCTGCTGACATCTCTGTCCATTTTTGGAACTGTCCAGAACAGCATATGTTTGCTATAGGGATTTCCTTTTAGTCTGGGCAGTTCCTAAAATGGACAGAGATGTCAGCAGAGAGCACTGTGCTCATGATGTCAGCAGACAGCTCTGTGTTTCAAACAGAAAATTATTTCCCCCGTAGTATTCAGCAGCTAATAAGTACAGGAAGGATTAAGATTTTTTAATAGAAGTAATTTACAAATCTGTTTAACTTTCTGGCACCAGTTGATTTAAAAAAAAAAAAAAAAAAAAAAAAAGGTTTTCACCGGAGTACCCCTTTAACTAGTAAGTGACAAGTAATGTTTAACCATAGGAGCATCACAACCCAGTGCAAAATTCGAGTTGACATCCTGCATCAACTGCAATCATCTTCCATCAGTTCTGTATGTTAAGTGGGGAAATAAAATGTAGTTTAACATTCAAACAGAAATATATATGTATATATATATATATATATATATATATATATAAATATACTAGCTGAGTACCCGGCGTTGCCCGGTTTTTCCTTCCTAATCCTTTTTGGGGAGGAAAATAAACAAAGGAGGAAGCTTTTCACTTCATATGCAGTCCTCATATATTGTTGTCATATCCCAACCTCACCTCCTATCCCGACCTCCTATCTCGACCTCATATCCCGACCTCCTATCCCATCCTCCTATCCCGTCCTCATATCCTGACCTCATATCCTGACCTCCAATCCCGACCACCTATCCCGTCCTCTTATCTCGACCTCCTATCTCAACCTCCTATCCCATCCTCCTATCCCAACCTCCTTTCCCGTCCTCATATATCGACCTCCTATCTTGACCTCCTATCCCGTCCTCCAATTTTGACATCCTATCCCAATTTCCTATCCAGACCTCCTATCCCGTCCACCTATCGTGTCCTCCTATCCCAACCTCCTATCCTGACATCCTATCCCGACCTCCTATCTCGATCTCCTATCTCAACCTTTTATCCCGTCCTCCTATCCCGACCTCCTTTCCCGTCCTCATATCTCGACCTCCTATCTTGACCTCCTATCCCATCCTCCTATCTCGACCTCCTATCCAGACCTCCTATCCCGACCTCCTTTCCCATCCTCATATCTCGACCTCCTATCTTGACCTCCTATCCCGTCCTCCTATCTCGACCGCCTATCTCAACCTCCTATCCAGACCTCCTATCCTGTCCTCATATCCCGTCCTCCTATCCTGACATCCTATCCCGACCTCCTTTCCCATCCTCCTATCCCGATCTCCTATCTCAACCTCCTATCCTGTCCTCCTATCTCGACCTCCTATCCCGTCCTCATATCCCGTCCTCCTATCCTGACCTTCTATCCTGACATCCTATCCCGACCTCCTACCCGACCTCCTATCCCGACCTCCTACCCGACCTCCTATCCCGACCTCCTACCCGACCTCCTATCCCGACCTCCTACCCGACCTCCTATCCCGACCTCCTATCCCGACCTCATATCTCGTCCTCCTATCCCGTCCTCCTATCCCGACCTCCCATCCCGTCCTCATATCCTGACTCGTAATATGTGTACCAGGTAATGAAATAGCTCCAGCCTAACGGAAATTATATGGGAACATACATTTCCCATTGATTTGCATGGGACTTTAAAAAAAAAAACTCACCCTCACAAATGGGGGTAGTTAAGGGTTAAATTAACTATCCTATATTTTAAGTGGACATATAAGTAACATGTGACCAAAGTATTATCGAAATATCTCCAGCCGTTTGGAAGTTATGCAGTAACATATATTTCCCATTGACTTGCATGGGACTTTAAACATAAGCCCCGCCCCTGGCAAATGGGGTGAGTAAGGGTTAAATTATCTATCCTATGTTTGTTGTTGACATATAAGTAACATGTGTGCCAAGTTTCATGTTTATATCTTTAGCCGTTTGAAAGTTTTTGTGGAACATACATACATACATACATACATACATACATACATACAAATTATAAAATGTTGCAGTATATTGTAATAACCTTTTTTATTGGACTAATAGCATTTTGTAGAGACATGCTTTCGGGATTCCTCCCTTTATCAAGTCCAAAGCAAATATAAGCTCACAAGCAGAAGACACAGGTTACAGTCACTGAGAAGCTGTGTTTCCTTTCTTGTGATCTTCAAGATTTGATTTGGACTTGATAAAGGGAGGAATCCCGAAAGCTTGTCTCTACAAAATGCTGTTAGTCTAATAAAAAGGTTATTACAAGATACTGCAACATTTTATGATTTGCATCACTGGACTAATACGGCTACTCAAATTTACTACATACATACATATATACATACATACATACATATATACATACACACACGTTGAGATATATATATATATATATATATATATATATATATATATATATATATATATTGTCAAGATTAAAGGTGTAATTTAAAATAAATATATATATATATATATATATATATATATATACACACACACACACACTAAATATCTATTTGTGCTCGGTGCTTAAAGGGGTACTCCGGTGCTTAGACATCTTATCCCCTATGCAAAGGATAGGGGATAAGATGCCTGATCGAGGGTGTCCCACCGCTGGGGACCCCCGTGATCTTGCACGCGGCACCCTGTTTGTAATCAGTCCCCGGAGTGTGTTCGCTCCGGGTCTGATTACTGGTGACCACAGGGCCGACGGCGTGTGACGTCATGCCTCTGCCCCCGTGTGACGTCACGCTCCGCCCCTCAATGCAAGCCTGCGGAGCGTGAAGTCACACGGGGGAGAAGGCGTGACGTCACACGCCGTCGGCCCTGTGGTCGCCGGTAATCAGACCCGGAGCGAACACGCTCCGGGGACTGATTACAAACAGGGTGCCGCGTGCCAGTGGCGGGACTCCCGCGATCAGGCATAGGCCAATTTTATTGTTGCATTTTTGTTTTTTCCTCCTTACCTTCTAAAAATCATAACTATTTCAAATTTCCATCCACAGACCCATATGAGGGCTTGTTTTGTGTATCACCAATTTTACTTTGTAATAACATCACTTATTTTACCATAAAATGTACGGCACAGTGTGGGAAAATTGAAAAGAAAACCGCAATTTAGCAAATTTTGGAAGGATTTGTTTTCACGGTGTACACTTAATGGTAATAATGACATGTTTTCTTTATTCTGTGGGTTAATACAATTACAATGATACCCATGATATATGCTTTTCTATAATTGTTCCAATCAATCTCAAACTATTTTAACAAAATTAGTATGTTTGAAATTGCCCTATTTTAACCACCTATAACTTTCTAATTTTTCCGTATGCGGCGCAGTATGAGGACTCATTTTTGCGCCGTGATCTGTAGTTTTATCGGTACCACTTTTGCTTAGGTTTTACTTTATATACATTTTTTATAAATTTTTGGGGGGAATAAAATGTGACAAAAAAGCAGCAATTTTGGGACTTTTTTTTTTTACGGTTATGCCATTCACCGGTTTTTTTTTTAACGCTTTTTTGGGGGGTAAAATGGGAAAAACTGATGATTTACATTTTTATTGGAGGAGGGGTTTTTTACTTTTTTTTAAACTTTTTTTTTTACACTCTAATAGGAGACTATTTATAGCAATCATTTTATTGCTAATACTGTTCTGTGCTATGCATAGGGCATAGCACTGATCAGTGTTATCGGTGATCTTCTGCTCTGGTCTGCTCGATCTCAGACCAGAGCAGAAGACCCCAGAAGAGGGACGGAGGCAGGGGAGGGGACTCCATCCGCCATTTTGGATGATCGGATCCCCGCGGCAGCGGATAACGCACTGCCGCAGATGCCATGACCTGCCACACATGACAGTGCTTGCGGTCATGGTGGATCGTAAATGTACATCATGGTGCATTAAGTACCACGGCTCCATGATGTACATTTACGTCCATTGTTGTTAAGGGGTTAAAGAATAGCGAGCCTCTCTAACTACCATCTTGACAACCCCACATACATGACTAACTAGGCAGTTTGAGTTGTGCCATATCATGTTTCGTAAGGGTACCCCATGAAAAAATAAGAGAGCAAAACTCTGATGTCAGAAAAACTTTTATTAACAACAAATTACATGGCGCATTTTCCATCGAGCTAACAAGACGCATGCGCACGGGGATCCATGTGCTACTGTTTACCTACGTCATCCTCTGCCCCGCACCGGAAATGGTGCGAACGCTGTTTGCACCGTATCCCATAAAGTGTCTCCACAGGTTCCGGCGTGTGATGCATGTGCCGGGACTCCTCCTCCCCACCGGAAGGTACACGAACCTTGCTCAAAAGCACTTACTGTTTGGACTCTTTATGTACAGCAATTCTGTTTGTTTTGCACTATCTGATTGAGTTCATGGGCGCTGAATACCTGATGTATATGTAGTGTTTGTATTTGTGCCTGTACCCCTATGATCATAACGCACATGTGGCTTGCTGTTTATTTTGTAAACATACTACGTCATTGATGATGTCACTAATTGTATCACACCTGATATGTATATATACCCAGCACTGTGTACTTACCATTGCTTGACAAAGGCCTTGTGAGAAGGCTGAAACGTCGCTATTTTGATGCTTTGTGAATAAAGCCACACACTACTCACCTGCATTCCGTGAGTGCTGCTGCCTTCCTTTGATATATATATATATATATATATATATATATATATAATGGAAACAGTATATATGATACTATTGAAATATAGAATCCAAAGCAGTGTGTAATAAATAGAAGAGCAAGACTAGTTACTAGTGTTGAGCAGCATAGGCCATATTCGAATTCGCGATATTCTGCAAATATATGGACGAATATTCATCATATATTCGCTAAATTTGCATATTCGTACGCCAGTCTCACACAGTAGTATTAGAGCCTTCTTTAGACCACACAAGCTGGAAGCAGAGAGGGATGATCACTGTGATGTGTACTGTGAAAAAAAACAAAAAAACAATATTCGTAATTAGGAATATATAGTGCTATATTCGCAAATTCGCGAATATGCAATATTCGCAAATAAAATTTGCATTGCGAATATTCACGAGCAACACTACTAGTTACATATTAATAAACAATGTTTATTTAACTGATATAATTGGTCCAAGCAGGGCCCTTGCTATGGACCAAATGTACAATATATAATAACAATTAAAATATAAAGGTATATTTAAAAAAATTTAAAAATTAAAAGGTTATAGAACAGTCCATATAATGCCACCTGGTGGAAAAGTGACTTGTGCTGAGGCTGGTCTAATATTGACCAGTTTTGTAATAGTAGCAATAACTCTGTAGATGATAAGTCTTTGTGAATATTTATGAGATTATTCGCACAATTTGCAACAGTGATAGAGAATAGTTAGAAAGCAGTTGCTGCTTCTGCACCACTCACCGCTCCGTCTCGATGGATTCACCGGGTGGTAGCCCCTGGTCTGCTGGGCTCCGTATAACAGACTGGCTCCGCTCGGCGGCCGGCTCAACGTGTCTGTATGGTGGGTTATTTGCTAGACGCTTTTTGGGAAGACCCCTTTTTCAATAGCTATGGTGTATCCTATTGATTTGTGGTTTTTATAGTCCATCCTAGAGTGATTTGGCGGCATTTTACAGTTCATTACAAGCTGTGGACTGAATTCTAAGTCATATTGAAAGCCTGGACTGGACTATACATTATATAATGTATTTTTTATGTAACTAGTCAAAATAATAGAATAATAGATTGGATAGTGTTTGAGGTAGAATATAAAATGTATGTATGAGTGTGAATGTACATACACTCGTATATGGTGTCGAAAAAACGATGTGCAACATTATATAATTTATTTTACATGGTTTAATAGATATAACTGATCAAAATAGAAAGGTAAAAAATGGGTATAAGGTGGAGTAGAATATGAATATATGGGTGTATATGTACATATATAAGTATGTGGTTTAGAAATTACTATGTGCAACTTTTGTTAAATATGGTGGATAATAAAGGTTATAAATGATATTGTGTGTTTGTATTTAATTATTGTGTACTGTTGCAGTGAATTTAAAAGGTATGCTGGTTAATATTTGAGAATTTTGAGAATTCTGCAAAATTCCCTTTAATAAGCAAATATGCAACTTGATAAATGGCTACATATATGGATAAATGATTTAATAAATAGGTATGTATTTTTTCAAGGATTGTGATAAATTGACGATATATGTGGTACTTCTCCCGGGTGGATCAGAGATTAAATATTAATTGAAAATGTATTATTTTAGTTTGACAAAAATCCTTAGAGGAATTAGATTTGTTTTTACAATATATTAACCCCTTAAGGACACATGACGTACTGGAACGTCATGTGTCCACTCCCGATCTATAACGCGGGGCCACGGCGTGGCCCCGCGTCATAGCGGGTCGGGCCCGGCCTCTAACAACGGCCGGGACCCGTGGCTAATAGCGCGCGGCATTGATCGCTGTGCCGCGCGCTATTAACCCTTTAGACGCGGCGTTCAAAGTTGAACGCCGCGTCTAAAGTGAAACCGAAAGCATGCCGGCTAGCTCAGTGGGCTGTTCGGGATAGCCGCGGTGAAATCGCGGCATCCCGAACAGCTGACAGGACAGCGGGAGGGCCCCTACCTGCCTCCTCGCTGTCCGATCGCCGAATGACTGCTCAGTGCCTGAGATCAAGGCATGAGCAGTCATGCGGCAGAATCATCGATCACTGGTTTCTTATGAGAAACCAGTGATCAATGTAAAAGATCAGTGTGTGCAGTGTTATAGGTCCCTATGGGACCTATAACACTGCAAAAAAAAAGTGCAAAAAAAAAGTGAATAAACATCATTTAACCCCTTCCCTATTAAAAGTTTGAATCACCCCCCTTTTCCCATAAAAGAAAAAACACAGTGTAAATAAAAATAAAAATAAACATAAATGGTATCGCCGCGTGCGGAAATGTCCGAATTATAAAAATATATCGTTAATTAAACCGCACGGTCAATGGCGTGCGCGCAAAAAAATTCCAAAGTCCAAAATAGTGCATTTTTGGTCACTTTTTATATCATGAAAAAATGAATAAAAAGCGATCAATAAGTCCTATCAATGCAAAAATGGTACCGTTAAAAACTTCAGATCACGGCGCAAAAAATGAGCCCTCATACCGCCCCATACACGGAAAAATAAAAAAGTTATAGGGGTCAGAAGATGACAATTTTAAACGTATAAATTTTCCTGCATGTAGTTATGATTTTTTCCAGAAGTCCGACAAAATCAAACCTATATAAGTAGGGTATCATTTTAATCGTATGGACCTACAGAATACATATCAGGTGTCATTTTTACCGAAAAATTTACTACGTAGAAACGGAAGCCCCCAAAAGTTACAAAACAGCGTTTTTTTTTAAATTTTGTCGCACAATGATTTTTTTTCCCGCTTCACCATAGATTTTTGGGCAAAATGACTGACGTCATTACAAAGTAGAATTGGTGGCGCAAAAAATAAGCCATCATATGGATTTTTAGGTGTAAATTTGAAAGAGTTATGATTTTTTAAAGGCAAGGAGCAAAAAACGAAAATGCAAAAACGGAAAAACCTCCGGTCCTTAAGGGGTTAACAATAATGAATGGAATCTTTCTTTTACTGCGTCAGCTGACCCCACTTCTATAGAGTTTTTAGATCTAAAAATCACAAACACAGACAATAAATTGGAACTTAGCACATACCACAAACCCACAGCCAGAAATAGTTTTATCCTTTTTTCAAGTTGCCATCTCCCACAGTGACGCCACGAGAACGCCGCTCATCTCAAAGCATTGCCTGCACACTCACCCAGCTGCTTGGCGCAAACATCCTCCGTACAGCAGGACCTCCATTGTGTCCCTACTCTCCATATGGATAACCCCGCTAACCCACCATACAGACACGTTGAGCTGGCCGCCGAGCGGAGCCAGTCTGTTATACGGAGCCCAGCAGACCAGGGGCTACCACCCGTGGAATCCATCGAGACAGAGCGGTGAGTGGTGCAGAAGCACCAACTACGTTCTAACTATCCTCTATCACTGTTGCAAATTGTGCGAATAATCTCATAAATATTCACAAAGACTTATCATCTACAGAGTTATTGCTACTATTACAAAACTGGTCAATATTAGACCAGCCTCAGCACAAGTCACTTTTCCACCAGGTGGCATTATATGGACTGTTCTATAACCTTTCAATTTTTTAAATATACCTATATATTTTAATTGTTATTATATATTGTACATTTGGTCCATAGCAAGGGCCCTGCTTGGACCAATTATATCAGTTAAATAAACATTGTTTATTAATATGTAACTAGTAGTGTTGCTCACGAATATTCGCGAATATCGCATATTAGCGAATTCGCGAATATTCGCGAATATAGCACTATATATTCGTAATTACGAATATTCGTTTTTTTTTTTTTCACAGTACAAATAACAGTGATCATCCCTCCCTGCTTCTAGCTTGTGTGGTGTAAACAAGGCTCTAATACAACTGTGCGTGCAAATTTTCGCATATGCAAATTTTCGTTCATGCTAATTTTTTCTACGCTAATTTTCGCATATGTTAATTTTCGCATTCGCGAATTTTCCCTTATGCGAAAATAAAACGAGAATATTACGAATATGCGAATATATGACGAATTTGAATATGGCCTATGCCGCTCAACACTAGTAACTAGTCTTGCTCTTCTATTTATTACACACTGCTTTGGATTCTATACTACAATAGTACCCTATATACTGTTTCCATTATATATATACACATCTGTACACCTAGAGGTCTGTACCTATAATTCTATTTTAAATGTACAAAGACAGCAGTGGTTAAAGCAGCATTATTGAACAGTAACAAAGGACTATGGACACTGGCATGTGTACGAAGTGCGAGTAATGCATTGATGACTGCGACCGGGCACCACTTATGTAAAGTGGGAAAATATCTAACGTGAATCTCTTGACCAGGTAGTGATGTTTTGGTGTTGTTCAATACGAGCACAAAAGGGTCAGTGAGCCACTGAAGCTGTCGCAGCTCTAGAAATGACGACCTGCTAAAATTATATGTAAATTCACAAGGCCTCAGGAAACTTCAGTAACCTAGGTATAGGGCTGCTTTTAATGACAAACTGTTCCCTAGACCAAATGGGGAATGATCGAGAGTATCAGATAAACCCCTAAACAATTCCCCTGAAATTGGTTGCCTATCCAGAGGTCTCTGAATCTTGCTCTAAGCTATTCTCTTTAAAGCTGCTTTGATTGCATGTGAGGTAAAAAGGGAATCCCTATCTGGATACGTCTGAGTAATGAAGTGTTGTATGCCTGATAGATAAATCTTGATAGTGTTATGTGCAAGATGTAGGGAAGAGTGGTAAAACCCTATGAAACTATGAAAGCAGAAATGTAACTGAATAACAATCATCATGCGGGTGGGATTGTCAGAAACTGGTGAACAAATTCCATGCTGTATGGTAGACTTTCTGAGCATTTGGCGACAAGGAACTACTAATGAGCTGATTACCCACAGACACAAAGGTATTCAGTTCATTACTAACTTGTGGAATGGGGGGACTGGACACCCTGCTGGATTGGCTTCTGGCATTACCTGAAAAAAGAGTGAAAAATTGAGCCTAGAAAGAGCATCTGCAGCCGTATTTCTGATGCCCTCAATATGTGCGCTTGAAAAATGAAAATTACAAGTTAATGACAACCACACCAATTTCTTCAATAAGGACATCACCACTAAAGATGTCGATCTGCCTTTAAGTAAAATGTTGATGGTAGCTTCGTTGTCTGACAAACAGTACTCTTCTCCTAAACCACTGATGACCCCACACACTGTCAGCTGCCACTATTGGATACAGTTCAAACAAAGTAGAATTCCTGTTGAAATCTGGTAACTGAGAAACTTCTGTGGGCCAGCGGCTAGCTATCCAATGGTTACCCTAAATAGCTGCAAAGCCTAATGAAGAAGATGCATCAGAAAAAATGAGGGGAGAGGAATTATCTACCGCGGGGATGAAAAAGGATATCCCGTTCCAGTCAGTCAGGGAAGCATGCCACATAGCAAGGTCAGCAACAGCCGGTCCGTCCAATGAAACTATGTTATTTTGTCCTGGTACTGAAAGATTTGCCGCCCATGCTCAAAACCACTGCTATTGCCTCATCTATGGAAGCGTATTTTAAAGGAGTACTCTGGTGCAGAGTATTCCTGCTCTGTCCTGCCCGGGCTGCAAAAAAAAATGAAAATAAACCATCTCTCACCTTCCTGGGTTTCCGCGGAGCGCCACTACAGCTGATCGGTCCTCCGGTCCATCCTCTTCATACTTCCGTGTGTAACGAATCGTCACATGCCGCTCAGCCTATCGCCGGCCGAGGCTGAACATCGTGGCGGCCGGCGATAGGCTAAGCACCATGTGACGCTTCGTTACACACGGAAGTATGAAGAGGATGGACCGGAGGACCGATCAGCTGTAGTGGCGCTCCGCGGGAACCCAGGAAAGTGAGAGATGGTTCATTTTCATTTTTTTTTGCAGCCTGGGCAGGACAGAGCAGGAATACTCTGCACCAGAGTACTCCTTTAAGGTGAATACTTCCACAGGAATGAGAGAATTCATGCTCGGTGTGGGTGCAGAGTTAGGGACGGACATATCATAGATTAAGCAGTGTTTATTGCTGAATTTCCCAGTCACTAAGCCCACAGGGCTGACTCGCCACACATCGAATGGGGACTCGTCAAAAGGACCTATGATGAAACCTTTATCTCCCTCTGTTTGTATCAAAGAATCAACAATATCAGGGTCCCTCAAGACAGATCGTAAATTATCACATTCGTGTGTAACACTAAGTAAGGTGACAAAACCCTTGTGAAAACCTGACCGGAATGTGTTTAACAAAAACTGCACAAATTGTCTATCCGGGTGTTCTGATAGAAAAAACTCCAAGTAGATCACATGTATGTCAGGATTCGGCAGGCTGGAGGTGGATCCTCTGTGTCAGAGAGGGATTGGCGTGGACCGTGCCGGCGGACCGGTTCTAAGTTGCTACTGGTATTCACCAGAGCCCGCCGCAAAGCGGGATGGTCTTGCAGCGGCGGTAGCAACCAGGTCGTATCCACCGGCAATGGCTCAACCTCTGACTGCTGAGATAGGCGCAGTACAAGGGATTAGGCAAGAGCAAGGTCGGACGTAGCAGAAGGTCAGGGCAGGCAGCAAGGATCGTAGTCAGGGGCAACGGCAAGAGGTCTGGAACACTGGCTTGGGATACACAAGGAACGCTTTCACTGGCACAATGGCAACAAGATCCGGCAAGGAAGTGAAGGGGAAGTGAGGTAATATAGGGAAGTGCACAGGTGAACACACTAATTAAAACCAGGCGCCAATCAGTGGCGCACTGGCCCTTTAAATTGCAGAGAGCCGGCACGCACGCACCCTAGGGAGCGGGGCCGCGCGCACCGGGACAGCACAGATGGGGAACGAGTCTGGTAAGCGGGCCGGGATGCGCACCGCGAACGGGCGCGTCCCGCATCGCGAATCGCATCCCGGCTAGGGACATTATCGCATCGCTCCCGGTCAGTGGGTCTGACCGGGGCGCTGCGAACAGGAGAACGCTTCGGGGAGGAGCGGGGACCCGGAGCGCTTGGCGTAACAATGTACCACCCTAAAACAGACTGCACAGACGTGCAACAGTCTGCATTGATTATAATTACATACTCCATAACAAGATAGCGAGTTGACTAGAAGATAGCGAGTTGACCAGATTATGTAGCTGCATAATAGATGTGTTGAGTGTCTGTATGGACACCTCCCCACTGCTGGTGCCTGCTTGGTCACTAGGCCAAGACTGGTCAGAAATCAGAAGACGATAAAGTTCTGCCTTATGAGCAGTAGCAGGGAAAGGAATCCCTCTGTGGACAAGTACTGCAGTTAACTTAGGGATAGTCCAGCTGCGTAGTGATGGAATGCTACCATGTTCTGATGTTCTAGCAGTGTTGTCCAGAATAGAGGAGGCATCTTCAATATCTGAGGCATGAAACATTCCTAACAACACAGAAACACAGACTTAATCATCGGCATTTAACCTAAATATCTAACCATCAATAATACCGCAACTAATCTGAAATTTACCTACCAATACTATACCTGATATCTAACCAGAAACAAATAAGCAAACCATTACTAATCATAGTACTATTGAAGTAAACAGGGTCTGTAGATGTGACAGACCTGAAAGGGGGAAAAACGTGCCATCTGTGACAAATAGTACCATTCAAGTGAAAGGTGACAATACTGCTGTGACCAACGAACTCCTGACCCAAAGACGTGATGGGCAGGAAAACAAATTCTTTACCCAAAGACGTGATGGGTAATACAAAAAATAATCCATTATAAATACGCCATTACTGGACCCATCCCTGTGTGACGAGAAAACGATTCCAACCCTGATGTGGCACTGCCACTGATGTCAATGGTACAAGCACATTGGATAAAACAAAATGAAGCACGGGTGTAACTATGAGGACAGATGATGCATGTGACTAGTGCATGTTGAAAATATGAAATCATATGATGATTATGCCATGGATGTCCCCAAACAATATCTGGCTTGCACCTAAGACATGTATGCTAACAATCCTGCAGCCGGCTACTATGCTTATACCCCCACCATAACATATACAGGTACAATGTGACATGAACCACCCTGGTGGCTCATTATCCATCCCGGATCGGTAGAAGACTGGATGTGACACCATGACGTGAAGTACCGGCACCACCTGGTCTGTGCATGTGGTATTAACTGGCCGCACGATAATGGCCAGTATAACTCGGCATGTGTCACCTGTCTCATGAATCTAGCAACGTGGCTGGTTTAATGCTACCAGCATATGACTACCTAAAAGGTCACTCACCATGAATATTCTGTAATTTTAACGTCTTTTTTTCTTTTTTCTTTTGCCCTATATATATATATATATATATATATATATATATATATATATATATATTACTGAGCCTCACCCCCTGCTAGCATGCCAAGTGCATGTCTGTATATCTAAGGTTTGATATATATATTTGCGGACCGGTGTAGTGCAGGCATACCTAACATGACATGATATCCAATGATGTATAAAGCCGCCTAATGTGACACATGCCCCAACATATATAACGTGAACACCCAAGAAAGCAACTAATGTACAATGGTTACAATAATAGACAATTCCTAAGCCTACAACAAGCAGAGCTTGCAGCAGGAAGCGTGACTGTACTGAACTGCAGAGCTGCACAGCAGAAGCATGACCGAACAACCAAGCCGCGACGACGGGGAAACAGATTTTACAGGCAGAGTTGCAGCACGCGATCGTACTACCAGGAAGATCTCCGGCCAGCGACCTGGTGCGAATGGGAGAAGCTCCGCAACCAATCCTGACCAGGATGCAGGTCAGCAAGGCGGCATCACTCTTGTTAATCCCCACACTTACCCGCCGAAGATGTTTCTTGGAACAAAGAGCCGCCGGTCCACGTATGAGACGGGCGGTGTATACTTACACCAGGATCCCCACTTCCAACTCAGCGGTGACGTCACGCGAAAAAAATCTGCGACGTGCAAACCTTTCACAGGTTCTTAACCCCTTAAGGACCAGGCCATTTTACACCTTAGGACCAGAGCGTTTTTTGAACATCTGACCACTGTCACTTTAAACATTAATAACTCTGGAATGCTTTTACCTATCATTCTGATTCCGAGATTGTTTTTTCGTGACATATTCTACTTTATGTTATTGGTAAAATTTTGTCAATACTTGCATCATTTCTTAGTGAAAAATTCCAAAATTTGATGAAAAAATTGAAAATTTTGCATTTTTCTAACTTTGAAGCTCTCTGCTTGTAAGGAAAATGGATATTCCAAATCATTTTTTTTTATTCACATATACAATATGTTCACTTTATGTTTGCATCATAAAATGTACGTGTTTTTACTTTTGGAAGACACCAGAGGGCTTCAAAGTTCAGCAGTAATTTTCCAATTTTTCACAAAATTTCCAAAATCACTATTTTTCAGGGACCAGTTCAGGTTTGAAGTGGATTTGAAGGTTCTTCATATTAGAAATACAAATGACCCCATTATAAAAACTGCAGCCCCCAAAGTATTCAAAATGACATTCAGTCAGCATTTTAACCTTTTAGGTGTTTCACAGGAATAGCAGCAAAGTGAAGGAGAAAATTCACAATTTTCATTTTTTACACTCGCATGTACTTGTAGACCCAATTTTTTTATTTTTACAAGGTAAAAGGAGAAAATGTATACTTATATTTGTAGCCCAATGTGTCTCAAGTAAGCACATACCTCATATGTCTATGTAAAGTGTTCGGCGGGCGCAGTAGAGGGCACAGAAGCGAAGGAGCGACGAGGGGATTTTGGAGAGTACGTTTTTCTGAAATGGTTTTTGGGGGGCATGCTGCATTTAGGTAGCCCCTATGGTGTCAGAACAGGAAAAAAAAACACATGGCATACCATTTTGGAAACTAGACCCCTTGAGGAACGTAACAAGGAATAAAGTGAGCCTTAATACCCCACAGGTGTTTCACGACTTTTGCATATGTAAAAAAAAAAAAAAAAAAAAAAAATTTCACTAAAATGTGTGTTTCCCCACAAATTTCACATTTATGCAAGGGTTAATAGCAGAAAATACCCCCCAAAATTTGTAACCCCATCTCTTCTGAGTATGGAGGTACCCCATAAGTTGACCTGAAGTGCACTATGGGCAAACTACAATGCTCAGAAGAGAAGGAGTCATATTTGGCTTTTTGAGAGTAAATTTTGCTCGGGGGCATGTCGCATATAGGAAGCCCCTATGGTGCCAGGACAGCAATATAACCCCCACATGGCATACCATTTGGGAAACTAGACCCCTTGAGGAACGTAACAAGGAATAAAGTGAGCCTTAATACCCCACAGGTGTTTCACGACTTTTGCATATGTAAAAAAAAAAAAAAAAAAAAATTTCACTAAAATGTGTGTTTCCCCACAAATTTCACATTTATGCAAGGGTTAATAGCAGAAAATACCCCCCAAAATTTGTAACCCCATCTCTTCTGAGTATGGAGGTACCCCATAAGTTGACCTGAAGTGCACTATGGGCAAACTACAATGCTCAGAAGAGAAGGAGTCATATTTGGCTTTTTGAGAGCAAATTTTGCTCGGGGGCATGTCGCATATAGGAAGCCCCTATGGTGCCAGGACAGCAATATAACCCCCACATGGCATACCATTTGGGAAACTAGACCCCTTGAGGAACGTAACAAGGGGTACAGTGAGCATTTACCCCCCACTGGTGTCTATCAGATCTTTGGAACAGTGGGGTGTACAAAATTTTTTATTTGCACAGCCCACTGTTCCAAAGATCTGTCAGACACCTGTGGGGTGTAAATTCTCACTGCACCCCTCATTACATTCCGTGAGGGGTGTAGTTTCCGAAATGGGGTCACATGTGGGGTTTTGTTTTCTTTTGCGTTTGTCAAAACCGCTGTAAGAATCAGCCACCCCTGTGCAAATCACCTCAAATGTATATGGCGCATTCTCCCTTCTGGGCCTTGTTGTGCGCCCCCAGAGCACTTTGCGCCCACATATGGGGTATCTCCGTAGTCGGGAGAAATTGCATTACAAATTTTGGGGGGCTTTTTTCCCTTTTACCTCTTGTCAAAATGAAAAGTATGGGGCAACACCAGCATGTTAGGGTAAAAAAATTATTTTTTTACACTAACATGCTGGTGTAGACCCCAACTTCACCTTTTCATAAGAGGTGAAAGGAGAAAAAGCCCCACAAAATTTGTTAGGCAATTTCTCCCGAGTACGGCGATACCCCATATGTGACCCTAAACTGTTGCCTTGAAATACGACAGGGCTCCGAAGTGAGAGCGCCATGTGCATTTGAGACATGAATTAGGGATTTGCATAGGGGTATTCTACGCCAGTGATTCCCAAACAGGGTGCCTCCAGCTGTTGCAAAACTCCCAGCATGCTTGGACAGTCAACAGCTGTCCGGCAATACTGGGAGTTGTTGTTTTGCAACAGCTGGAGGCTCCATTTTGAAAACAGTGGCGTACCAGACGTTTTTCATTTTTATTGGGGAGGGGGGCTGTGTAGGGGTATGTGTATATGTAGTGTTTTTTACTTTTTATTTTATTTTGTGTTAGTGTAGTGTAGTGTAGTGTTTTTAGGGTACAGTCACACGGGCGGGGCATTACAGCGAGTTTCCCGCTGCGAGTTTGAGCTGCCGCGCAAAATTTGCTGCATTGCAAACTTGCAGCCTGATACTCACTGTAAGCCCCCTGCCCATGTGAATGTATCCTGTACATTCACAGGGGGGGGAACCTCCAGCTGTTGCAAAACTACAACTCCCAGCATGCACAGTCTATCAGTGCATGCTGGTAGTTATAGTTTTGCAACAGCTGGAGGCACACGGGTTGGGAAACACTGAGTTAGGAAGCAGACAGTGTTTCCCAACCAGTATGCCTCCTGTTGTTGCAAAACCACAACTCCCAGCATTCTCAGGCATGCTGGAAGTAGTAGTTCGGCAACATCTTTAGAGCCAGATGTTGCCGAACTACAACTCCCAGCATGCTTGGAGTTGTAGTTTTGCAACATCTGGAGGACTACAGTTTGTAGACCACTAATACAGTGGTTCCCAATCTGTGCCCTTCCAGATGTTGCAAAACTACAACTCCCAGTATGCCAAAACTGTCCAGGCATGCTGGGAGTTGTAGTTCTGCAACATCTGAAGGGCCAGATGTTACAGAACTACAACTCCCAGCATGCCTGGACAGTAAGGACATGCTGAGGATGTGTAGTTTTGCAACATCTGGAAGGGCACAGTGGTCTCCAAACTGTGGACAAACTGTGCATGTCGCTTTACGGCGACGTGCATTGCTGTAAAGGGCCCGACCGGGGCTGAAGATCAACTCACCTGTCGCCGCCGCCGCCGCCTTCATCGCCGGGATCCGGGTCTTCAGGGACGAGTTAAGTACCGGGGCAGGTCCCCAGCACTCTCCCGTCCCCCGCCGCGTCCTCCGGTCTTCCTCCAGTCCTCTCCGGACTTTCAGGGGCCGGGCAGGGCGGGAGGAAGTAACCGCCCCCCCCCCCCCCTGCGATTGGTCGGTTAACTAACCGAAGAATCGCAGGGGATCGGAGGAGGTGGCAGGCTTGCCGCCTCGCTCCTATACTTTAGCATGGTCCTGGCTGTCTGTGACAGCCGGGATCATGCAAAATTACCGGGCGGTCGGGTCCCAGAGACCCGATCAGCCCGGTATCGCCGCAGATCGCAAGGGCGATTTCCCTTGCGATTTGCGGCGTTCGCTGGCATGGGGGGCCTACATGGCCCCCCTCGGCGTTTGCCCTGGATGCCTGCTGAAGGATTTCAGCATGCATCCAGTTCCGATCTCTGCCCGGCGAGCGGCAGGGACAGGAAAAGGCCATGACGTTGTGGGACGTCATTGGTCCTTAAGGCCCAGGGTGCCATGACGTCCCAGGACGTCATTGGTCCTTAAGAGGTTAAAGGTACAGGCCGCCCCTTCCACAAATACAGGATAACGAATTAGCTTGAACACATAACACACTAATGAAAAGAATCAACATTGTTTATTTTATTTTTGTGTATACTATACTTGCTCTGTCCATATCACAGGTGGAAAAAAAAATCATATTTGTTTTTTATCTTTTGGAGTAGCTATTGTGAGTTAAAAAGAAAATCTTCTTATGATTCAAAAAATAAAAACATTGATTGAGACACAATGTGCTGCTACATATTCTTCATACTTTTGTCCTGCTTTATTTACTTGAGAAAGGTATTGCTTCTGATAAGGAAGCAGCTACAACGGAAACAGCTATAACCACCTAAAATTGTTAAACCAACTCCACCGGATGACAGAGATGGTGTAATAATACAAAGATGTACTCCCATTTAGGTCTTTGTTTTAAGCTTTTAAACACTAAAAATTGCACAAAAAAATAGGTCTTCTAGGGGGAAGAATACATAAAATCTGTGGTCATCTCAAAGAAGTGTTTGTTTTTTGGAGAGATTTCACTGTATTTTATTACCCTGTCCACATTTTGTATAATGATGACTTTTTGTGATAGTATAATGTTTAATGTTTGTACGTGTGAAAAAATATGAGCAGACGTTTTATCTAATGGGGCTAGGCTTGTGAAGAACAGATGTGTTCACAGGATCAGGAATAAAATAAATCTGAGAAGAGAAAAGTTGTTCTATTTTGTTAAAGCTTAAAATTTAAAGTAGATTTTGAAGAGCTTTTCCTACATTTTAAGACTTCTATTAATCAGCATCTGTTTACCAAAAGAGCAAGAAAAGGGATAAATAAAATGTTATCAAAATGAGAAAAGTACTTCATGTTGTTCATGGTGCCACTTTCCAAGAAGTCACATGCACTCATTCTTTAACCACTTTACGCCCCCTTTTCCGAGTCCTTAAGGACTCAGAGTGTACAGGTACACCCTGCAATTCTCCGGTCCCCACCGCTCACCGGGCAGGGACCAGACTGGGATGCCTGCTGAAATCGCTCAGCAGGCACCCCGTGCAACCCCCTGAGGGGGGGGGGGGGGTCCTGGGACAAATTTTGGGGTCTTTATTTCCTTTTACCTCTTATGAAAAGGAAAAGAATGGGGCAACACCAGCATGTTAGAGTAAAAACATTTTTTTTTACACTACCATGCTGGTGTAGACACCAACTTTACCCTTTCATAAGGGGTAAAAGGAAAAAAAGCCCCCCCCCCCAAAAAAATTTGTAGCACAATTTCTCGCAATTACGGAGATACCCCATGTGTGGCCCTAAACTGTTGCCTTGAAATACAACAGGGCTCTCAAGTGAGAGAGCACCATGCGCATTTGAGGCCTGAATTAGGGATTTTCATTGGGGTGTACCCGGATGCAAGCTTTACACTTGCCTCCTCCACCAAAAATACTGTACATCAGTTTCCCCAAACAGGGTGCCTCCAGCTGTTGCAAAACTCCCAACATGCCTGGACAGTCAATGGCTGTCCGGCAACACTGGGCATTGTTATTTTGCAACAGCTGGAGGCTCCGTTTTTAATTTTTATTGGGGGGGGGGGGGCGGCGACAGTATAAGTGGGTGTATATGCAGTGTTTTACTCTTTATTTAGGGTTAATGTAGTGTAGTGTATTGTTTTAGGGTACATTCACACGTGCAGGGGTTTACAGTGTGTTTCCCACTGCAGCGGAAAATTTGCCGCTCCTCAAACTTGAAGCGGGAAACTTGCTGTAAACCCCCACCTATGTGAATTTACCATCACGGGGGGGGGGGGGGGGTTACTACAAATCCCAGCATGCACTGACAGACCATGCATGCTAGGAGTTGTAGTTATGCAACAGCTGGAGGCACACAGGTTACATAGTTACATAGTTACATAGTTAGTATGGTTGAAAAAAGACATACGTCCATCAAGTCCAACCAGGGAATTGAAGGAAAGGGTGTAAGGGGATAAGGGAAAGGGATGTAGTTTTATAATTCTGCATAAGCATTAATGTTATTTTGTTCCAGGAATGTATCTAACCCTGTTTTAAAGCTGTTAATTGTTCCTGCTGTGACCAGTTCCTGAGGTAGACCGTTCCATAAATTCACAGTCCTCACGGTAAAGAAGGTGTGTCGCCCCTTTAGACTAAACCTTTTCTTCTCCAGACGGAGGGAGTGCCCCCTCGTCCTTTGGGGGGGTTTAACCTGGAACAGTTTTTCTCCATATTTTTTGTATGGGCCATTTATATACTTATATATGTTTATCATATCCCCCCTTAAACGTCTCTTCTCAAGACTAAACAATTGTAACTCCTTTAATCGCTCCTCATAGCTAAGATGTTCCATGCCCCATATTAGTTTAGTCGCACGTCTCTGCACCCTTTCCAGCTCCACAGTGTCCCTTTTATGAACAGGCGATCAAAACTGAACAGCATATTCCAGGTGAGGCCGTACCAATGCTTTATAAAGGGGGAGTATTATGTCCCTGTCCCTCGAGTCCATGCCTCTTTTTATACATGACAATATCCTGCCGGCTTTGGAAGCAGCAGCCTGACATTGCATGCTATTCTGTAGTCTGTGATCTACAAGTACACCCAGATCCTTCTCTACCAGTGACTCTGCCAGTTTAATCCCCCCTAAGACATACGACGCATGCAGGTTATTAGTACCCAGAGGCATAACTTTACATTTATCCACATTGAACCTCATTTGCCAAGTGGATGCCCAGACACTTAGTCTATCCAAGTCATCTTGTAACTTATGCACATCCTTTATAGACTGTACCATGCTACAAAGCTTCGTGTCATCTTCAAAGATAGAAACAGAGCTGTTAATTCCATCCTCTATATCATTGATAAATAAATTAAACAGCAGCGGGCCCAGTACTGAACCTTGGGGTACACCACTAATAACCGGGGACCAATCAGAGTACGAATCATTGACCACCACTCTCTGGGTACGATCCATGAGCCAGTGTTCAATCCAGTTACAAACTAAAGTTTCCAAGCCCAAGGACCTTAACTTACCTGTCATACGTCTATGAGGGACAGTATCAAAAGCTTTGGCAAAATCCAGAAACACTATATCCACAGCCATTCCTCTGTCAAGGCTTCTACTCACATCTTCATAAAAGCAAATTAGATTGGTTTGACAACTTCTATCCTTAGTAAACCCATGCTGGCTATCACATATAATACTATGATCCCCTATGTATACCTGTATGTAATCCCTTATAAGTCCTTCAAACAATTTACCCACAATGCACGTTAGACTTACCGGTCTATAATTGCCTGGCGAAGACCTAGAGCCCTTCTTGAAGATTGGTACCATATTTGCCTTGCGCCAGTCCCTTGGCACAATACCAGACACCAGAGAATCTCTAAATATCATGAACAAGGGTACAGATATTACTGAACTTACCTCTCTAAGAACTCTTGGGTGTAGTCCATCCGGCCCTGGAGATTTGCTTACATTTACTTTACTTAACTTACCTTGTACCATCTCCACATTAAGCCAGTTCAGTACATTATATGATGTGTTACCAGCACTGACCTGGCCAATGTCAGCTCCTTTTTCCATAGTGTATACAGAACTAAAGAACCCATTCAGTAGCTCCGCCTTCTCTTGATCGCCCGTGACAACCTCCCCATTATCATTATTAAGGGGTCCTACATGCTCTGTCCTTGGTTTTTTTGTATTTATATATCTAAAAAAATATTTAGGATTAGTTTTGCTTTCTTTGGCCACCTGTCTCTCATTTTGAATTTTTGCTGTTTTTATTACATTTTTACAGATTTTATTAAGCTCCTTGTACTGTTTAAATGTTATAGCTGACCCATCAGATTTGAATTTTTTGAAGGCTATTTTTTTGTTGCTTATTGCTCTTTTAACATAATTTGTCAGCCATGTAGGATTTAGTTTTAATCGTTAATATTTGTTCCCCTTTGGTATATATTTAGCTGTATAGTTATTTAGAGTTGATTTAAAGATGTCCCATTTACCTTCTGTATCAGTATTTGAGAACACCTCCCCCAGTCTATGTCCTGTAGTGCAGCTCTCAGCCCAGGGAAGTTTGCCTTTTTAAAGTTATATGTTTTTGCCTTCCCCGTCTGTCTTTGTTTTCTACATTTTAAGTCAAAAGTAACTATATTGTGGTCGCTATTACCAAGGTTTTCCCGCACAGTTACATTACCAATCAGCTCTGCGTTGTTGGAAATGATCAGATCCAACAAGGCATCACTTCTTGTTGGGTCCTCCACAAACTGGCCCATAAAATTATCCTGCAATAAATTTAGGAATTTTCTCCCCTTTGTAGTTTTAGCCAGCCCCCGGCCCCAATCTATATCTGGATAGTTAAAATCTCCCATTATTACCACTGTACCTGCCCGGGCGGCCCTCTCTATTTGTTTATACAGCCGACCTTCTATCTCTTCAGTGATATTAGGGGGTCTGTAGATTACACCAAATATTATTTTTTCAGTATTTCCCTCCTTTTGTAATTCTACCCACAATGATTCCACATCCTCAGAATCATCACACACTATGGCATCGTTCACACTGACTTTCATACCACTTCTTACATACAGACAGACTCCACCACCTTTTCTGTTCATTCTATCCTTGCGAAACAATGTAAACCCCTGCAGATTAACCGCCCAGTCATGCGAGGAGTCCAGCCATGTCTCAGTGACCCCAACTATATCAATATGTTCCTCCAGTATCAAGGCCTCAAGCTCCCCCATTTTATTTGCTAGGCTTCTGGCATTTGTGAACATACACTTTACATTTCCATTAAGTTTTACACATATAGTCTCACTAATGGGATTTTCAGAGTTATTGGGGTTAATGTTATTATTTGAGTTATAAGGGCTAATTGTACTATTTAAGTTATTGGGGCTAATGGGATTTTTTGAGTTATTGGGTCTAACGTTATTATTTAAGTTATTGGGGCTAATGTGATTTTTTGCGTTATTGGGTCTAACGTTATTATTTAAGTTATTGGGGCTAACAGTATTTTTTGAGTTAATTGGGTTATTTTAGTTATTGAGTTATTGGGGCTAATGGAATTTTTTGAATTATTGGGATTACAATTTTTCGGGCTACATTTATTTTTACAGCTGGTTTGTAACGCATGAATCTCCTTATCCACTGCTCTTAACCTCCCCCCACAGGACTCCTCTCCACCATTATGTCCTGACCCCTCTCTAACCTATCCATTCCACTGTCTGCTTTCTTTGCTTTATTATCCTCCCCCCACTCACCTAGTTTAAATACTCAGCCACCCCTTCCAGGATTCTCTCCCCCAGCACAGCAGACCCCCTTCCATTCAGGTGCAAATTATCCGTAGAATAGAGTTTGTACCCCAATGAAAAGTCAGCCCAGTGCTCTAAAAACCCAAACCCTTCCCCCTCACACCACGACTTAAGCCATGCATTTAAGTCCATAAGCTCCCGCTGTCTTTGGGATTGGGAAACACTGAGTCAGGTAACAGACTACCGCAGTGTTTCCGTACCACTGTCTGTTTCCTTATTCAGTGTTTCCCAACCCATGTGTCTCCAGCTGTTGGAAAACCTCAACTCCAAGCATGCATGGTCTGTCAGTGCATACTGGGAGGTATAGTTTTGCAAGAGCTGAAGACAAACAGGTTGGGAAACACTGAGTTAGGAAACAGACAATGTTTTCCAACCCTGTGCACCTCCAGTTGTTGCAATACTACAACTCCCAGCATGCCCAGACAGCGAAAGGGCATGTTGGGAGTTGTAGTTATGCAACAACTGGAGGAGAACAGTTTGGAGACCATTGTGTAGTGGTCTCCAAACTGTAGCCCTCCAGATGTTGCAAGGCTTCAACTCCAAGCATGCCCAGACTGCCTAGGCATGCTGGGAGTTGTAGTAAGGCAACATCTGAAGGGCCAGGTGTTGCCAAACTACAACTCCCAGCATGCCTGGACAGTCTCGGCATGCTCTGAATTGACATCTGGAATGCTAAAGTTTGGACACCGCTGTATAGTGCTCTCCAAACAGTGCCCTTCCAGATGTTGCAAAACTACAACTTCCAGCATGCTGAGACTGTCCAGGCATGCTGGGAGTTGTAGTTCTGCAACATCTGAAGGGCCATATGTTACAGAACTACAAATCCCAGCATGCCTGGACAGTCTGGGCATGCTGAGAGTTGTAGTTTTGCAACATCTGGAAGGACAGTGGTCTCCAAACTGTGGCCCTCCAGATGTTGCAAAACTACAACTCACAGCATGCCCAGACAGCCAAAGGCATGCTGGGAGTTGTAGTTTTGAAACTCCTAGACACTGCAGTGAAGATCACTTTACGGCAACCTTCACTACAGTATCTGGGAAACCGCCGCTGCTGCCTCCACTTGCCTGCCACCTACAGTCAGCCGCCGGTCCCTGGTCCTCGCTCCGCCGGAACCCAGGTAACTGGCACCGGCGGTCTCCGCAACGTCCCCCGCACATCGACGCCATCTTCCCCTGCTCTGCCCCAACATCCAGGGGTGGGAAATGAATGTTCCCCCCGCCCCTGCCCTGCAATTCGCAGATTGGCCGGATCGGCCAATCGCTGTGGATAGGAGGAGGTGCCACCCCTGCCACCTCGCTTCTATCCTTTAGGATGATTGGGCTCCGATCATCCCTATTTTCCGGGCTATCGAGTCACCAGAGACCCGATCGGCCCGGAATCGCCACAAATGGCTGATCTGAATTGATTGGCCGGCATGGGGATGGTCTCAGGACACTCCCCCCCCCCTCCCCAGGCATTTGCACGGAATTCCTGCTGAATTATTTCAGCAGGCATCCCGTTTCGATCCCCGTCCGGCTAGCAGCGGGGATCGAAATTCCCACGGGCGTACGCCCTCTGTCCTTAAGTACCAAGATGCAAGGGCGTATCGATACGCCCCCGGGGTCCCCAACAGGTTAAACTCTCAAGGGGCTAGATACTGTGAAAGTCCAGGAAAAAGTAATCAACGGCTGATGTTTTACTCAAATACTTTTTTAAGCGTACTATAGTGCATTTTTTGCCCTCATAAGTGCATACCACATACTTACATATAAGTAGTGTACTACATTTTACCTCTTAATCTGTCAAGTGACTAGATACTGTTAAAGGACAGTCAAAAATACACACCTGCTGCTGTTCTAGACAAATTCTGTTAAGCTCAGGGGAGCGCATTCTACTGCCCTCATAAGTGCATACAACATACGTACATCTAAGTATGTCAGGCAGACAAGTGCCAGGACATGCAAAGAGGAGTGACAGAGGTCTTAATTCATCAGGCGCAGGCAGAGGTCGCAGTAGTGTAGGGGTGTGTGGCGGCTGGCGTCACAGCGAGATGTCTGAGCTCCCGGTGTCAGCTAGCAGTCGTGTTGCAACCAGCAACCCAGCAGCCGTGATTGAATGGTTCCCTCGGCCATTCACTTCATCCCAAGTGAGGTTCACTCGGTCATCCACTTCATCCCAAGTGACATCCGACACCCCCAGTCAACAGTCGGTGGGTTCCTCAGACTCAACCCTCAGTTGGCATGGCCCTCATGCTGCTGCTGCCACCTCCAGGCTCTGTCAATGTGCTGCTCTATGGTCTCCTCATGCTAATGCTACCACCTTCAGGCTCTGTCATTGTGCCACAGACTAGGGGCGAGTGGCAAAAGGAGTTGCAGCGAGAGGCCTGATCTCCCGGTATCAGCTAGCGGTCATGTCTCCACCAGCAACCCATCTGCCGTCATCTATTGGTTAACACGGTCATCCACTTTATCACAAATGACATCTGCTACCCCCAGTCAACAGTCGGTGGGTTCTTCAGACACAACCCTCAGTTGGCATGGCCCTCAGTTGGCATGGTCTTATGCTGTTCCCTCCCCTAATGGAGTATCTTATGCTGTGGGTTCAGCTTCACTATTCAGTGAGGATGATCTAATAGAGGTCAGTCAGCAGCTACTGCCCACTCAAGAAGTGGAGGAGACATCCGCCGTTTCCTCCGCTAGGCAGGCAAGTAGTGATGAGGAGAGTGACGTGGGAGGTGGTGTTGCCAGCGTTCAGGGTCCTGAAGCAGACACTGTTGAGGAGGACATCAGTGACGTCAGTGACGTGCAGACACTTGTTGATGATGATGATGAAGCCGATCGCAATTGGGACCCAGGTGCAGAAGGGGCTTCATTGTCATCAGAAGAGGGTTGCAATGTTGGCACCACGGCCTTGCGTCAACACATGCTGCAACACCATAAAGCATCCTGGGAGAACCGTGGCTCCGATGTGGTGGCCAGCCTGCTGCATCACCCAGTGACACGCCACTGCCTCTTTCAGCCAGCCAAAGCTCCACCCCCTCAGCTGAAGGGAGCTGTGTGTCATACCCTCCTTCTGTTGCTCCAGATGTTCCTGCTCCTCCTACTTTTAGTTAGTCATTCCGCCAGCATTCCATCGGCGAAGCCATGTTCAAGGGACAACAGTACGCGCCCACTCATTCAACGGCGCAGAAGCTGAATGTGCTCCTGTCCAAGTTGCTGGTCCTGCAGTCCCTCCCTTTTCAAGTGGTGGACTCTGCACCTTTCAGAGAACTGATGGCTTGTGCCGGGCCAAGACTGAGAGTCCCAAGTTGTCATTTCTTTGCAAAGAAGGCAGTACCAGCCCTGCATAATTTTGTGCAAGAGAAGGTGGACCAGTCCTTGAGCCTGTCAGTATGTACCAAAGTGCGCAGCAGCGCCGACATCTGGAGCTGTAACTATGGTCAAGGACAATACATGTCCTTTACGGCCCACTGGTTGAATGTGGTTCCTGCACAGCCACAACTCCAACTTGGACAGGTCATGTTGCTTCCTACTCCACGCTCTCAGGCCGTTGCACCTGTGACAGTTTGCGGCTCCGCCTCCTCATCCTCCACTGTGTCCTCAGCCTCCACTGCATGGACAAGTCTCAGTGCCCCTTCAGCATACCATGTGTGCAGGGCACGGCGGTGTCACACTGTTCTTCACATGGTTCGCCTTGGCGTACTGAGTCACACAGGGGTGGAACTGCTAAAAGTCATTCATAAAGAAATCGGAGCATGGGTTACTCCACGAAAACAGGAAATGTAAACCATGGTGTCTGACAATGGAAGAACAACTTGTCTGTGCTGCGACAAGGCTGAGCCATGTGCCCTGCATGGCACACCTGTTCAATCTGGTTGTGAAGCGGTTCCTGAAGTGTTCCCCCCATTTGCAAGACATCTTAACAATGCTAAGGAAACTTTGCATGCACTGCAGCCCCTCATACACTGCAAAGCACACCCTCCTTGAGCTGAAGCGTCAGAACGGTATCCCCAACATAGTCTGATTTGCAACGCTGCCACACATTGGAATTCCACATGTTGGACCGACAATATGAACAGAGAAAAGCCATCACCGATTTCTTGATGATTCAAGCAGATAGGGGGACTCCCCTGTGCAACTTCAATGTCAACCAGTGGCAGCTCATATGTGACGCCTGCTGTTTGCTGAGGCCCTTTGAGGAAGCCACATTATTAGTCAGTCGCCAGGATTACGGGATTAATGACGTCATTCCACTGCTTCATTTCCTACAACACGTGTTGGAAACGATTGGCAGCTCAAGGTACTGGAGATGTGGCGCCTACATCTCACAGCCAAATAAGCCCTGTAGGGGATGAACTGGAGGAGGTGGAGGGGGAGGGGCACAATGGAGCACAGTTTAGGTTCCGCAAAATGGGTGGTTTTTCAAGTCATCTGACAGGAGAGGTGGAGAAAGAGCACCAGGAGGAGCTAGAGGGTGATGAGGAAGGCGAGACAGAGGACCCAGACACACCGTGGCAGTATGGAGTGGAGATGAAGGCAGGGAGTCCCTCCACTTGCACAAATAGCATGATGCATGCTCCCTTGCTTGCATAGTGACTGCCAAATTGTCACCATTCAGCAGCGGTATAACTTCTGTCCCTCCACCTTATTGGACCTTCCCTACTGCCACAAATTGGGGGCCTTTTTTACACCAACTGAGAGGGAGGGCAAGCTGACCTACTACAGAGATGTTCTACGTAGTCAGTTGGCCGATGCCTATCGGCGCCATTGTCCATCCTCTCGCAGGTCTTACTCGGGGGGCCTCTGCACTCAACTTCCACTGCCATGGCTGCTGGGGAGGGGTGCGGTGGCAGGAGCAGTACCAGCTCCATCAGCAGCAGCCTGAGTCTACAGTCGCTCATGAGTACCTTTCTTCACCTGTATAGTGAAGCAACTCATCAGTAGCAGGTAGAGCTAAAGGAGGCCCTGAACCAGCAGGTGGTGGCATACCTTGACATGCCCATGCCAACACACCTTGAAAATGCGCTAGACTTCTGGGCAGCCAAACTTGATTTGTGGCCGCAACTAGCAGAGTTTGCCCTGGAAAAGCTGTCCTGTCAGGCCAGTAGTGTGCCATCAGAGTGGGTGTTTAGTGTGGCAGGGGCCATAGTCACCCCAAGGAGTACTTCTCTGTTCACGAAAAATGTGGAGAGACTGACCTATGTGAAGATGAATCAAGCAGGATTTCTACCCACCAATGCCTAATGCATCAGAGTGGAGTGACCATTGTGCCACACCAACACTTCACAAATATGGATAGCGCCTTAGCTGATTTAAGGTACTGCTCCCCAGTTACAAACATTCCTCCGCATCAGACCTTTTTTCATCCACCTTCGTCACCGGGTACTGGTATTGCCACCCACTGCACTAGGTCACTTTCAGGACTCCTGATGCTGCTGCTGCCACCTCCAGGCTGTCTCATTTTGCCACCATATGGTCTCCTCATGCTTCCAACACCTCCAGGCTGTGTCATTCAGCCACCATATGGTCTCCTCATGCTGCCAACACCTCAACGCTGTGTTATTCAGCCACTATTTGTTCTACTCATGCTACTGCTAACTCCAGGCTGTGCCATTCAGCCACTATATGGTCTCCTCATCTGCCACAAACTCCGGGCTGTGTCATTCAGCCACTAAATGTTCTACTCATGCTGCCGCCAACTCCAGGCTGTGCCATTCAGACACTATATAGTCTCCTCATGCTTCCGCCACCGTCAGGTTGTGTCATTCAGCCACTATATGGTTTACTGATGCTGCTGGGCCTGGGACATTACCTAAAAAATGTTATGGTATCACTAGCTACCATAAATCTTCAATTTAAATTTGAAAATTCCTCTTTTAATCTTAGGGATTGTGAAGCCCTATTGTCTCCTCATGCTGCTGCCAGCTCCAGGCTGTGTCATTCAGCCACTATATGGTTTACATATGCTGCTGGGCCTGGGACATTACCTAAAGTATTTTTTATGATAGCCCTAGCTACCATAAATCTTCAATTTAATTTTGAAAATTCATCTTTTAATCTTAGGGATTGAGAGGCCCATGCTGCCGTCAACTCCAGGCTGTGTCATTCAGCCACTATATGGTCTCCTCTTGCTGCTGCCAATTCCAGGCTGTGTCATTCTACCAGCTTATGGTCTCCTTATGCTTCTGCCACCACTAGGCTCTATCATTGTGCGGCCGTGTGACTCCTTGTTAGAGTGGGTTTTGTGGTCATACAGTATTAGTTAAAAGTAAACACTGTGACATTAAACTTGGGAATCCAATATATATCTTAAATAAAAATTTTAAAAAAAATCTATATAATCTTTTCAAGACTGAGGCCCTATGGTCATCGATGTCATATTACCTTTAGAATTATCACAAGAATCCAATGAAACAGCTTGGAGCGATAACAATGAAGCATAACTGATTAAATTAAACATTCGCACTTTCATAGTCAGGGGGGCACTGAGAGGCAGGGGCTGAAACAGGTGGTATCTTCCCTGGGGGAGGACCGCCAGCTTGATGCTCACCAGAAATGGTTAATCCAAAAATTTAAATAATTTCAAATTAAATTAAATAAAAATGTACATGAAAAAATCTGCCACATTCAGACGCTCTGTGGCAGTGATTCTAATAGCGATGTCTGTAATCTGCATGTCATACTGAATAACAGTATTATTTCACTAACACAGCACACTCCCTATGTGTGTTAGGACAAGGCAAAGTGTTCTATACTCCTATTGAGCCTCTTTGTAGGCCAGAAATAGCCTACAAACGGTAAATCGACCAAAACAAATCTTTCAGAAATTAACAAAACACGAAAAAAGTCAATTGGGTGAATACATTTGCAAGGCACTGCAAATTGCACATCCAGTTACCATTGTGCTGCTATCATTTTATGGTCACACTTTTGTCTGCTTGTGTATTTGACCATCAATTGTAACTATTGGCCTTCTCTGAGCTGTATAATTACTATTACCAATTCATGAGGGTTCTGGTGATATCGTCTTTTGTTGTCTGATTCCTCTTGCAAGTACTTGCTTTTATATGCTTTTTAAAATATGTATTTTAAACAAAGCTATTTTATGATTACATTTTGCACAAGTGACTGGTATTTTTCTTTTTGGTTTTATATCACTGTGTACAGTACATTATGCATCCATATAGATGGCTGTATAATGTATACACCCCCTCCCCCCAAGGAATTAACCCCTTGCTGTAAATGGACATTCATTAACGTCCATTTGCAGATCCCGAGGTATGACGCATGCTCAGCAGGTGAGCGCGCATCATATCGGTTGGTCCCGGTTGCATAAGCCGATCGGCAAACTTGATTGCCGCATCTAAAACCAAAGTAAACTTTGTCAGTTAGCTCAGTGGTGCTGTTTGGGATCGCCGTGGCATCACGAACAGCTTGCAGAACGCTAGGAGGATCCCTTACCTGCCTCCTCGCTGTCCGATCGCCGAATGACAGCTCCGTGCTTGAGATCCAGACAGGAGCAGTCAAGCGCCTGAAACATTGATCAATGTTATGCTATGGCATAGCACTGATCAGTGTAAGAGATCAATGCAACCCCTATGGGGGTTATAACATTGCAAAAACAGGTGTAAAAAAAAGTTAATAAATGTGATTTCGCCCCTTCCCCAATAAAAGTTTGATTCACCTCCCTTTTCCCATTAAAAAAAACTGTCTAAAAAATAATTAAACATATGCGGTATCGCCGCGTGCGTAAATGTCCAAACTTTAAAAATATATCATTAATTAAACAGCACGGTCAATAGCGTACACGTACAAAAATTCCAAAGTCCAAAATAGAGTATTTTTGGTCACTTTTTATGCCATATAAAAAATTAATTAAAAGTGATCAAAAAGTCCAATCAAAACAAAAATGGTATAGATAAAAACTTCAGATCATGGCGCAAAAAATGATACCTCATACCGCCCCTATACAGAAAGATAAAAATCTTATAGGGGTCAGAAGAGGACATTTTCAATGTATTAATTTTGGTGCATGTAGTTATAATTTTTTTTTTTGTAGTAAAATAAAACCTATATAAATTGGGTATCCTTGGTACCCTTTGGACCTACAGAATAAATATAAGGTGCAATTATTACCAAAAATGGCACTGTGTAGAAACGAAAGACGCGAAAATTAAAAAAAATTGCTTTTTTTTTTCAATTTTGCACCACAAATCATTTTTTTTCAGTTTTCTTCGTAGATTTTGTGGTGAAATGTTTAATAGTATTACTAAGTAAAATTTTTGGCGCAAAGAACAAGCCTTGATATGGATTTTTAGGTGGAAAATTTAAAGTGTTATGATTTTTAGACGGTGAGAAGGAAAAAACAAAAGTGCAAAAATGAAAAATTGCCAAAGAGGGAAGGGGTTAACTAGCGCTGCTCAGCAACACTACTTAACTCCTTTCTTGCTGGGCTGAACTGTCCCTGTGGCTGTAGCTTGCGTGAACATGCCAATGTTGGAAAATTTGTCGAGTCGCAAACCCCCAGAAGTTCGGATTTAATCCGGGTTTGAGGGGCTTGGCCTGCTCAGCTCTAGTCATCATGTTTGCAATAACATTTGTCATTTTAAATCTGAACATTTGAATAGACAAATAGTAGTAAACAAAAAAACATATGTCTGCTACTAACACATTAATAAAAAACAGATGCTGATTATAGTAGGTTCTTAACAGAAGTTAGCAAAAGCCTTTGGAAATCTGCTTTTAGCTTTAATGCTTCCAAATGGAAGTAGAGTGTAGAATTTTCAGTTTTAAAATTTCCCATGTATGGAATCTTGTAAAGTATGACACATCTGCTAGCTAGTAAGATCTTCTTGGAGCCATTGATGCAAGTGTGTACATAGATATGTTAGTAGCTATAAATAACAGTAATATTTACATAACATGAATATTATATTTGCTGTGGATACATTATTGATATTATACACCCATTTTGTAACATATCCTAACAAATCATTACGCAACCTATACAGTTATTGTGTTTATTATGTTTCTATTTGATTTTACACATATGAGTAGTGCACTAGACTACTCAACTGTGCCCATCAGGAGTTATACAAATAGGATGAATTGAAAAAATTATGACAGCGAGCACATCTCAGAATACACTTAAATCCAATATACATATTCGGTTTATCAATATTATACATGAGTAAAACAAGAACATACAACACAGCTTTTTTTTTTTTTTTTGCCTCTTCAGGACACAGGGCGTATGGATATGCCCTGCATTCCGAGTCCTTAAGGACCGAGGGCGTATCCATACGCCCGTGGGAAATCCGGTCCCCACCGCTAGCCGGTTGGGGACCGGAGCCGGATGCCTGCTGAAATCATTCAGCAGGCACCCCGGCACATCGCCCAGGGGAGTCGTGAGACCCCATCATGTCAGCGATCGGAGAAAATCGCATGTCAATTCAGACATGCGATTTTCTCCAATTCCGGGCTGATCGGGTCTCTGGTGACCCGATCACCTGGAAAATAGGGCTGATTGGAGCTGTCAGCAACAGCCCCGATCAGCCTAAGGGATAGGAGTGAGGTCGCAAAGCTGCGATCTCCTCCTATCCCCTGCCATTAGTCAGAACGGAGTTCTGACCAATGGCAGCGCAGGACAGGGGGTTGCCATGGCAACCCCCCATTCTGCCCGCCCCTGGATGTCGAGGGGATCTGGGAAGAAGATGGAGGCCGTCCCTGCAGGAGAAGATGCCTGGGGACCTGGGATCTTCGCTGGAGCCTGCTGGATCAGGTAGGGAATCGAAAGGGAGGGGGGATTGAAAGTGAAAGTAGAATCTTTACTGTGGCAACCACTAGGAAGGCCAAGCTGCAACTCCCAGCATGCCCAGACAGCAAAAGGCTGTTACAGTGGTGCCCAAACAGTAGCCCTCCAGATGTTGCCAAACTACAACTCTCAGCATGCCTCGACTGCCCAAGCATGCTGGGAGTTGTAGTTCTGTAACATCTGTCCCTTCAGATTTAGCAATTTTCATGACATTTTTGAAAACTGCTGCTCTTCTTTGAAGCTCTTTGTGAAGAAAAATAACATTTATTTGAAATATCCATTTTCCTTACAAGCAGAGAGCTTCAAAGTTAGAAAAATGCTAAATTTTCTAAATTTTCATGAAATTTTGGGATTTTTCACCAAAAAAGAATGCAATTAACGCCGAAAATTTACCACCAAAATAAAGTAGAATATGTCACGAAAAAAACAATCTCAGAATCAGAATATTCGGTAAAAGCGTTTTCGAGTTATTAATTCGTAAAGTGACGGTGGTCATAATTGCGAAAAAGGGCTCAGTCCTTAAGGTGAAAAAGGGCTGCGTCCTTAAGGGGTTAAACCGGAAAAAAAAATTGCACCAGCATAAATATTTAGATTCTTTGCCATGACACTTAACTTAGCTCTGGCTCCTCCCATTTCTCTATGTTATCTCTGAGATGTTTATACACATTGATTTAGAAAGACACAGCCCCGTCTATATAAGATCTCATAGCTGACCACGTATATCATAGCAAAAATCAAGCCATGAGGGGGAAAGAGCTGCCCGCTGCACTGAAAGATGCCAAGAGCACAGTAGCCTCCATAATTCTTAAATTAAAAACCTGAGCTGACCATCCCACCAAAGTAAGTAATATGGGGAAAAGGGCCTTGGAAAGAGAAGTAACCAGGAACCTAATAGTCACTGTGACTGAACTCTACAGATATTGGCCCACATTTATCATTACAGTGCAAGTGAAGCATATTTCTACACCTTTTTTTTGTGTGCTGATAATGTGTAAGAGCACCAAATTTATTAAAAGGTAAAAGAGCTTTGATACATTTTGTGCTGGTCCACATTTTCTGAAATTTCTGTCTACACATACACCAAAAAGCTACACCATGTCTGAGCTGATGTAGTTTTAGAGACTTTTCAGTGGCTTTGCGCCTTTTTTTGCTCCTTTTTACAAAAAGGGGCAATGACCAATCCCTTCCATATCATGTCTATTGCCAAAATCGGTGGATTGCAACTCAAAATCAGCAGAAATGTGTAAAGAAAAAGGGGCAAAAAAAGCCGCAAAAAACCCTGCTTGCGCCTTTTTTGCCCCTTTTTTAGACACAAAAAACAGTCTAAAGACAATGATAAATGTGGGCCATTGTGTGCAGATGAGAGAAACTTCCAGAAGGTAGATTTTGCAAAAAGCACTTGAAGAATTCTCAGACTCCCCTTTTTGTACAAAAATAGAGTCCAAAAATCCACTTAAAAATATACTTTTTCTTTATTAATACAATAAAAAAAATTGAGAAATAGGAGGTGTAAGAAAGACCACAGCTTTGCACAAATGAACACACCATATATATATATATATATATATATATATATATATACTGTAAGCTCTAGTGACCATAAATGCAATCCCACTATATAAGTATTCATACCTCAGCATAGAACAATTATTGTAAAAAACTCACATTACATGTCTGTTTACTATGTGTCTGAACATTAATAAAGTCACGCCCCCTCCCATAGACTTGCATATAGGGGAGGGGCTTGATGTCACATGGGGACGTGGAGACGTCACCATACTCCGGCCCTGTGGTCATCACGCTGCACACTCGGAGCCTCCAGCGATGCGGAGAGCTTGCAAAGGTGGGTGCTGAATGACAGATTTAAGGGATAAGATGTATTAGGGCCGGAGTACTCCTTGAAGGGCTGGAAGGTTAACTCTTCCCAAACCAGGGAGAATAAGCACAAAAACTGTTCAGACATAAACATGATGTCTAAACAGGACCCAAAGCAGAAAAATGCAAAATGCAGATAAACGGACACTATACTGCACTGGCATGAGGTGTAGGTTCCTCTTACCAATGTAATTTTTAATTGTAATTTTATGATGTCTCAATAAAGATCTTCATTTTTTTAGCATTTCTTTTCTATGAAATGACTAAATTTTTTGGATTATTTATCATATCTGTGCATAATTAATAAGAAAGATTATAAGAACTACTGTATATATTTCGCCAAAATAAGTTCATATGTTTTTTGTTTTTTCTGTTCCAATTATCGAGACATTTTAATCATGGTTACAATACTTATTTGTTCAGACTTCCTTTAAGGCTTAGAAACTCTGTAAATAATATTCGTAAAATGAATGTGCTCCTGACTTACACAGTTATAATAACAAAATGCTAATGAACACATCAGCTTTATACCAAAGAAATGTGACATCATTTATAATAAGTCAGGAACAAATTGTAATTATTCTTTAGTATTCCATAAATGCACAAGAGAGAAGATAATATTTTGAAGTTTATTTGGCATATATTATATTTCAAGTGGTATTTTCTTGAAATTTCATGTCCATATGGTTTGGCAGATTGCATATGTGGGAGTATTTTTTCTGTTTTTCTATCTTTCAATAACAGTTATTTTTCTATCTTTGTATCTTTCCACAACAGTCACATGAGTGTGCGAGTGATGAATTTGTATTGAGATGTTTATTCCCAATTAAATTCAACCCATATATATTCATGCCTCCATCAGTTTAACAAAAACTTTGACTTTATCTTTCCTTGATGTTACTATTCAGTGGATCTGATCAAAGTCATGAAACCTGGGGTACAATAAGTGCTTCTCTGTAATAGAGTTGTTGTATAGAAAGACTTATATACAAAAAATTGTGGTATGGATATAATAGAAAGATGAAAGATACATTATATAGCTTCAAAAAAGGGTTAGATACATTCTTAGAACAATACAACATTAATGCATGTGTAGAAATATGGAATCACTTCCCCCTCATTTACCCATATCCCTTCCCTTCACCTCCTTGAACTTAATGTACATATGTCTTTTTTCAACTATGCTATGTAACTGTCAGGATTCGGCAGGCTGGAGGTGGATCCTCTGTGTCAGAGAGGGATTGGCGTGGACCGTACCGGTGGACCGGTTCTAAGTTGCTACTGGTATTCTCCAGAGCCCGCCGCAAAGCAGGATGGTCTTGCAGCGGCGGTAGCACCCAGGTCGTATCCACCGGTAACGGCTCAACCTCTCTGACTGCTGAGATAGGCGCGGTACAAGGGATTAGGCAAGAGCAAGGTCGGACGTAGCAGAAGGTCAGGGCAGGCAGCAAGGATCATAGTCAGGGGCAACGGCAAGAGTTCTGCGACACTGGCTTTGGACATACAAGGAACGCTTTCACTGGCACGATGGCAACAAGATCCGGCAAGGAAGGGAAGGGGAAGTGAGGTTATATAGGGAAGTACACAGGTGAATACACTAATTAGAACCAGGCGCGCTGGCCCTTTAAATCGCAGAGAGCCGGCGAGGGCGACGGGGAACGAGTCTGGTAAGCGGGCCGGGATGCGAACCGCGAGCGGGCGCGTCCCGCATCGCGAATCGCATCCCGGCTAGGGACATTATCGCAGCGCTCCAGGTCAGCTTGTCCGACCGGGGCGCTGCGAACAGGAAAACGCTTCGGGCGCTCCGGGGAGGAGCGGAGACCCGGAGCGCTCGGCATAACAGTAACTATATGTAACAAACATTTTCCACTGCTCCCTCATGGTCTCAGTATATCTGCTATCATCGAATCTACAGCCAGGGGAACTGACAGTGCTCCTTGCCAATAACTGGCTGAAGTGGTACTCCGCAGCGGCCAGTGATTGGCAGAGCAACACTGTGATGTCACATCTACAGCTAAGGCCTGGTCCGATGAAGCAGCTTGTCTGCATAGACTGGCCAGAGACGGGCGTTCTGATGCAGGAGTTATGAGGTAGCAGCAGAAGGTGAGTTAAAGTATTTGTTATTTTTGTAGGCAGGAGTGGGATAGTAGTAAATGAAAAAAATGCAGAGGAAAGAAGAGGGCAACTCACCCACTGTAGTACAACTGTAGCTTTATTTTCTTTGGTACAAATCATAGCAGTGGGGATATACAGCATGTGGGTGGGGGAGCTGCAATGAGATGACAGCTGTTTCAGACACTGCTACGTCCTTTCTCAAGTGAGGCTTAATCCCTTAAGGACCAGGCGTTTTTCGGTTTTTGCTCTTTTGTTTTTTCCTCCTTACCTTTAAAAAATCATAACTCTTAAAAATTTGCACCTAAAAATCTGTATTATGGCTTATTTTTGGCGCCACTAATTCTACTTTGTAATGATATCAGTCATTTTACCCAAAAATCTACGGCGAAACGGGAAAAAAAATCATTGGGCTTCCGTTTCTACGTAGTACATTTTTCGGTAAAAATGACACATTATCTTTATTCTCTAGGTCCATACGGTTCAAATGATACCCTACTTGTATAGGTTTGATTTTGTATTGCTTCAGAAAAAAATCATAACTACATGCAGGAAAATGTATACGTTTAAAATTGTCATCTTCTGACCCCTATAACTTTTTTATTTTTTTTATTTTTCCGTGTTCAGGGCGCTATGAGGGTTAATTTTTTGCACCGTGATCTGAAGTTTTTGTCGGTACCATTTTTGCATTGATCTGACTTTTTGATCGATTTTTATTCATCTTTTAATGATATAAAAAGTTACCAAAAATATGCTATTTTGGACTTTGGAATTTTTTTGCGCGTACGCCATTGACCGTGCGGTTTAATTAGTGGTATATTTTTTTTAAATCAGACATTTCTGCACGTGGAGATACCACATATGTTTATTTTTGTTTTTATTTACACTGTTTTTTTTTTATTATTGGAAATGCCAGGTGATTCAAACTTTTATTAGGGGAAGGGATAATTCAAAGGGTTAATGATTTTTTTACACTTTTCTTTTGCAATATTATAGCCCCTATAGGGGGCTATAACATTGCATTTACTGATCTTTACCGTGTTCAATGCATCTCCATAGGGATGCATTGATCAGGGTTTTCAGCGATTGATTGCTCAAGCCTGGATCTCAGGCTTGAAGCATTCAATCGGCGATTGGACTGAAGGAAGGAAGGTAAGAGACCTTCCTCCTGTAGTACAGCTGTTCGGGATGCCGTGATTTCACCGCGGCGATCCCGAACAGCTCCCTGAGCTAACCGGCACTTTTTACTTTCACTTTTAGCCGCGTGGCTCAGCTTTGAGCACGCGGCTAAAGGGTTAATAGCATGCGGCACCGCGATCAGTGCCGCACGCTATTAGAGGCGGGTCCCGGCTTCACTATGATGCTGGGCCCACCATGATATGATGCGGGGTCACCGTGGGACCCCGCGTTATATCACGGGAGCGGGACCAAGGACGTACTCAAACGTCCTTGGTCCTTAAGGGGTTAAGAAAGGACGTAGCAGCATCCAAAACAGCTATTGTCTGATTGCAGCTCCCCTGCCCACATACTGTATATCCCTGCTGCTATGATTTGTACGCACCAAAGAAAATAAAGCTACAGTTGCACTACAGTGGGTGAGTTGCCATCTTCTTTCCTCTGGATTTGTTTCATATCTGAACTGCCTTTATTAGAGTGAGCACACTCGTTGTGTAGTTAAGTGTGCATGCTACTGCACGGAAACCTAACCTATGTCAACAGTGGCTTTGTATAATAGTGCCAGACCCATTTGTCTATTTCACTACTGCTCATAATAGTAAATGAACTCATTCACCTGGATAACCCCTTTAAAATGATCTGTACCTTAACCGGTTGACATCTAAGGAGGAGCCGGCTTGTCCTGAGACGGCAAGCGGTGTAAGGCGCAAGCTCCTGTCTCGAGCCCGCATCATACCGGCTGGCCCTGTGATTCCTGTAGCTGGGGCCGCCATTAACAGCCAACATGCGGCGATTGCCGCGGCCAGCTATTAACCCTTTAGATTGTCGCTGTCAGTGGCTTTTAAAGGGAACTTTAACTGCTCCCTGGTGGTGTAGTGGAGTGGATCGCCCGCCCAAGGCGTGATCACGTGGAGGCTACCCCCTTATGAGTTATCATTCTGCTGCTGCGCTGAGAATGATAAAGCCTGGCAGGACCAGGCTTTATCAATCGAGTGCAGAGCACACAGATCAATGTAATTCTATGGAACCACATTGATCTGTATGAGGAATACTAATAATTCCTCCTAAAAGTCCCCTAAGGGGACTAAAAGTGTAAAAAAAAAAGTTAAATAAAAAGTTTCAAAAAACACCCATTAACCCTTTCCATAAAAAAAATTGAATCACCCCCCCCTTTCCCAAATTCCATATAAGAAATATGTAACCATAATAAAATTAAACGCATATCACCGCATGCATAAAAGTCTGAACTATAAAATTATAATATTAATTAAACCGCACGGTCAATGGCATACCTGAAATAAAAATTACAAACTCCAAAATTGCATCTTTTTGGTCACTTTGTATACCCTAACAAAATGTATAAAAAGCGATCATAAAGTTTCATCAAAACAAAAATGGTACCAATAAAAACTTCAGATCATGGCACAAAAAATTTGCTCTCATGTAGCCCCGTATACGGAATAATTAAAAAGTTATAGGGATCAGAAGATGACAATTTTACACATACTAATTTTGGTGCATGTACTTATAAGTATATAAGTATAAAAATTAAATCTATATTAATTAGATATCCTTGTAACGGTATGGACCTAAAGATATGGGCCCAAATTTATCAATAATGTCTACGGTAGAGCTATTTTCCTACGTTTATTTGAGTGGTGGGTCTGACTAGCGTGCATCTTATTTATCAAGAAGGTGCAGCAGGATGATGAATTTTGTGCAACTCTGCTGGGGTGGGAAAAGTTCTACCACATACAACTGGGAGGTAAGTAGACACTTTCCTGGGTCCCGAATTTGGTAGGTTAGGTCTTTTTACTTACTTTCACAGAGCTGCCTGGACATTTTTACTTGCATTTTAGACGCTACAATCAAATTTGATTGCTGTGTCTAAGGGATCAAAGCCGGGCATCGCCATGATCGGTGATGTCTGGCATTAGAGATGGGTCCTGGGGGCAGATAGCCGCCAGGACCACCCAGCTATGACCCGCGCTCAGCTCCTGAGCACGTGTCATAGAAGGGGAGTGGGACGCTGTTGTCCACACGGGGTTAAAGGTTGAATTGTGGAAGGTACAGTGGGGATCAAAAGTTTGGGCACCCTAGGTAAAAAAAATTAATTAATGTGCATAAAGAAGCCAAGGAAAGATGGAAAAATCTCCAAAAGGCATAAAATTACAGATTAGACATTCTTATAATATGTTAACAAAAGTTAGATTTTATTTCCATCATTTACACTTTCAAAGGAACAGATAACAAAAAAATGGCGTCTGCAAAAGTTTGGGCACCCTGCAGAGTTAATATCTTGTACTGCCCCCTTTGGCAAGTATCACAGCTTGTAAATGCTTTTTGTAGCCAGCCAAGAGTCTTTCAATTCTTGTTTGAGGTATCTTTGCCCATTCTTCCTTACAAAAGTCTTCCAGTTCTTTGAGATTTCTGGGCTGTCTGTCATGCAATGCTCTTTTATGGTCTATCCATAGATTTTCAATTATGCTGAGGTCAGGAGATTGTGAAGGCCATGGCAAAACCTTTACTTTACAGCTCTTGATGTAATCCCCCGTGAATTTCAAGGTGTGTTTAGGATCATTATCCATTTGTAGAAGCCATCCTCTCTTTTACTTTAGCTTTTTCACAGATGGCATCAAGTTAGCAACCAAAATTTGCTGAAATGTTATTGAATCGATTTTCCTTCTACTCGTGAGATATTCCCTGTGCCACTGGCTGCAATACAACCCCAAAGCATGATTGATCCACCCCCATGCTTAACAGTTGGACAGAGGTTTTTTTCATTAAATTCTGTTCCCCTTCTTCTCCATACGAACCTGCTCATTCCGGCCAAAAAGTTCAATTTTAACCTCATCGGTCCACAGAAATTGTTTCCAAAATGCATCAGGCTTGTCTATATGTTCGTTTGCAAAGTTCAAACGCTGATTTTTGTGGTGAGGACGTAGAAGAGGTTTTCTTCTGATGACTCTTCCATGAAGACCATATTTGTACAAGTATCTCTTTATAGTGGAATAGTGTACCACAACTCCAGTATCTGCCAGATCTTTCTGGAGGGATTGTGCAGTCAAACATAAGTTTTGAATTGGTTTTCTCACAATCCTGCAAGCTGTTCTGTCTGATATTTTTTTTGGTCTTCCAGATCTTGCTTTAACTTCCACTGTTCCTGATGACTGCCATCTCTTAATTACATTCCAAACAGAGGATATTGACATCTGAAAATGTTTTGCTATCTTCTTATAGCCTTCTCCAGCTTTATGAGCATCAACTATTTTCAGTTTCAGATTTCTAGACAACTGCTTAGAAGAACCCATGGTGCTGATTGTTGGGGCAAGGTCAGATGAGTCTAGGCATTTAAAACCTTTGAGATTGACATCACCTGGTCTTCCCAGATGATGATTGAGAACAATCCATGACATTGGCAGGTCTCAGCTTTGCAAAGGGGGCAGTGCATGCTTTAAATTCTGCAGGGTGCCCAAACTTTTGCAGACGCCATTTTTTTTGTTTTCTGTTTCTTTTTGAAAGTGTAAATGATGGAAATAAAATCTTACTTTTGTTGACATATTATAAGAATATCTAATCAGTAATTTGATGCCTTTTGGAGATTTTTTCCATCTTTCCTTGGCTTCTAGATGCACATTAATACAAATTTTTACCTGGGGTGCCCAAACTTTTGATCCCCACTGTAGAAATTATTCTCCCCCCTATTGGTAGCGCCTATTGGTAGGTGGTGTAGCTTTGCGACAAAAAAAGTACCTTTGCGCACAAAATAGCGACTTTTGACAGAAGTCGCAAATGATAAATATGTGACCACTGCATGGTCAAAAAGAAAAAGTTCTACGGGTAGGCAAAAAGAGGAACACTGTCTATATCAAAAGGCGCAGAAAAGTCTCAAAATATGCTAATTGCCCCTGAATTGCGCCAAAATGTAGACAAACAAAAATGCTCTAAAAGCAATGATAAATCTCCTTCATGGTGTCATTTTTACTGTCACGATGCCGGCTGGCAGGTAGTGGATCCTCTGTGCCAGAGAGGGATTGGCGTGGACCGTGCTAGTGGACCGGTTCTAAGCCACTACTGGTTTTCACCAGAGCCCGCCGCAAAGCGGGATGGTCTTGCTGCGGCGGTAGTGACCAGGTCGTATCCACTAGCAACGGCTCACCTCTCTGGCTGCTGAAGATAGGCGCGGTACAAGGGAGTAGGCAGAAGCAAGGTCGGACGTAGCAGAAGGTCGGGGCAGGCAGCAAGGATCGTAGTCAGGGGCAACGGCAGAAGGTCTGGAACACAGGCTAGGAACACACAAGGAACGCTTTCACTGGCACAATGGCAACAAGATCCGGCAAGGGAGTGCAGGGGAAGTGAGGTGATATAGGGAAGTGCACAGGTGAACACACTAATTGGAACCACTGCGCCAATCAGCGGCGCAGTGGCCCTTTAAATCGCAGAGACCCGGCGCGCGCGCGCCCTAGGGAGCGGGGCCGCGCGCGCCGGGACAGAACAGACGGAGAGCGAGTCAGGTAGGGGAGCCGGGGTGCGCATCGCGAGCGGGCGCTACCCGCATCGCGAATCGCATCCCGGCTGGCAGCGGAATCGCAGCGCCCCGGGTCAGAGGACGTGACCGGAGCGCTGCAGCGGGGGGAGTGAAGCGAGCGCTCCGGGGAGGAGCGGGGACCCGGAGCGCTCGGCGTAACAGTACCCCCCCCCTTGGGTCTCCCCCTCTTCTTAGAGCCTGAGAACCTGAGGAGCAGACTTTTGTCTAGGATGTTGTCCTCAGGTTCCCAGGATCTCTCTTCAGGACCACAACCCTCCCAGTCCACTAAAAAAAAATTTTTCCCTCTGACCTTTTTGGCAGCTAAGATTTCTTTGACCGAGAAGATGTCCGAGGAGCCGGAAACAGGAGTGGGAGGAACAGATTTGGGAGAAAAACGGTTGAGGATGAGTGGTTTGAGAAGAGAGACGTGAAAGGCATTAGGGATACGAAGAGAAGGAGGAAGAAGAAGTTTATAAGAGACAGGATTAATTTGACACAAAATTTTGAAAGGACCAAGATAGCGTGGTCCCAACTTGTAGCTAGGGACACGGAAGCGGACATATTTAGCGGAGAGCCATACCTTGTCTCCAGGGGAAAAAACGGGAGGGGCTCTTCTTTTCTTATCCGCGAACTTCTTCATGCGTGATGAAGCCTGTAAGAGAGAATTTTGGGTCTCTCTCCATATGATGGAAAGGTCACGAGAAATTTCATCCACAGCGGGCAGACCAGAGGGCAAGGGAGTAGGGAGGGGGGGAAGAGGGTGACGGCCGTACACCACGAAAAATGGGGATTTGGAGGAAGACTCAGAGACCCTGAAGTTATACGAGAATTCGGCCCATGGGAGGAGATCTGCCCAGTCATCCTGGCGGGAGGAAACAAAATGTCGCAAATAATCACCCAAGATCTGGTTAATTCTTTCTACTTGTCCATTGGACTGGGGATGATATGCAGAAGAAAAATTTAATTTAATCTTGAGTTGTTTACAGAGAGCCCTCCAGAATTTAGACACGAATTGGACGCCTCTATCCGAGACAATCTGCGTAGGCAACCCGTGAAGACGAAAAATGTGTACAAAAAATTGTTTAGCCAACTGAGGCGCAGAAGGAAGACCAGGAAGAGGGATGAAATGTGCCATTTTGGAGAATCGATCAACGACCACCCAAATAACAGTGTTGCCACGGGAAGGGGGTAAATCAGTAATAAAATCCATACCAATCAGAGACCAAGGCTGTTCGGGGACAGGCAGAGGATGAAGAAAACCAGCGGGCTTCTGGCGAGGAGTCTTATCCCGGGCACAGATAGTGCAGGCTCGCACAAAGTCCACAACATCCGTCTCCAGAGTCGGCCACCAATAGAAGCGGGAGATGAGTTGCACAGATTTCTTGATACCCGCATGACCTGCGAGATGGGAGGAGTGACCCCATTTGAGGATTCCGAGGCGTTGGCGAGGAGAAACAAAGGTCTTTCCTGGAGGAGTCTGCCTGATGGAGGCAGGAGAAGTGGAGATCAGGCAGTCAGGTGGAATGATGTGTTGCGGAGAGAGTTCAACTTCTGAGGCATCCGAGGAACGAGAGAGAGCATCGGCCCTAATGTTCTTATCGGCAGGACGAAAGTGAATCTCAAAATTAAATCGGGCAAAGAACAGAGACCACCGGGCCTGGCGAGGATTCAGCCGTTGGGCAGACTGGAGGTAGGAGAGGTTCTTGTGGTCGGTGTAGATAATAACAGGAGAACTTGATCCCTCCAACAGATGCCTCCATTCCTCAAGTGCTAATTTAATGGCTAGAAGCTCTCGATCCCCGATGGAGTAGTTCCTCTCCGCTGGAGAGAAGGTCCTAGAGAAAAAACCACAAGTGACAGCATGCCCGGAAGAATTTTTTTGTAGAAGAACAGCTCCAGCTCCCACTGAGGAGGCATCAACCTCCAATAGGAAGGGTTTGGAAGGGTCAGGTCTGGAGAGGACGGGAGCCGAAGAAAAGGCAGACTTGAGTCGTTTAAAGGCGTCTTCTGCTTGAGGAGGCCAGGACTTGGGATCAGCATTTTTTTTGGTTAAAGCCACGATAGGAGCCACAATGGTAGAAAAATGTGGAATAAATTGCCTGTAATAATTGGCGAACCCCAAAAAGCGTTGGATAGCACGGAGTCCGGAGGGGCGTGGCCAATCTAAGACGGCAGAAAGTTTGTCTGGATCCATCTGTAGTCCCTGGCCAGAGACCAAATATCCTAGAAAAGGAAGAGATTGGCATTCAAACAGACATTTCTCAATTTTGGCATAGAGTTGGTTGTCACGAAGTCTCTGAAGAACCATACGGACATGCTGGCGGTGTTCTTCTAGATTGGCAGAAAAAATTAGGATATCGTCCAGATATACAACAACACAAGAGTATAACAGATCACGAAAAATTTCATTGACAAAGTCTTGGAAGACGGCAGGGGCGTTGCACAGGCCAAAGGGCATGACCAGATACTCAAAGTGTCCATCTCTGGTGTTAAATGCCGTTTTCCACTCGTCCCCCTCTCTGATGCGGATGAGGTTATAGGCGCCTCTTAAGTCCAATTTAGTAAAGATGTGGGCACCTTGGAGGCGATCAAAGAGTTCAGAGATGAGGGGTAAGGGGTAGCGGTTCTTAACCGTGATTTTATTAAGGCCGCGGTAGTCAATGCAAGGACGTAGGGAGCCATCTTTTTTGGACACAAAGAAAAATCCGGCTCCAGCAGGAGAGGAGGATTTACGGATAAAGCCCTTTTTAAGATTCTCCTGGACGTATTCGGACATGGCAAGAGTCTCTGGGGCAGAGAGAGGATAAATTCTGCCCCGGGGTGGAGTAGTGCCCGGGAGGAGGTCGATAGGGCAATCATAAGGCCTGTGAGGAGGTAGAGTCTCAGCTTGTTTTTTGCAGAAAACATCCGCGAAGTCCATATAGGCCTTAGGGAGACCGGTTACTGGAGGAACCACAGAGTTACGGCAAGGGTTACTGGGAACCGGTTTTAGACAGTTCTTGGAACAAGAGGACCCCCAACTCTTGATCTCCCCAGTGGACCAATCCAGGGTTGGGGAATGAAGTTGAAGCCAGGGAAGTCCAAGGAGAATTTCCGAGGTGCAGTTGGGGAGGACCAAAAGTTCAATCCTCTCATGATGAGATCCGATGCTCATAAGAAGGGGCTCCGTGCGGAAACGTATGGTACAGTCCAATCTTTCATTATTTACACAATTGATGTAGAGGGGTCTGGCGAGACTGGTCACGGGGATGTTGAACCTGTTGACGAGAGAGGCCAAAATAAAATTTCCTGCAGATCCAGAGTCCAAGAAGGCCACTGTAGAGAAGGAGAAGGCAGAGGCAGACATCCGCACAGGCACAGTAAGACGTGGAGAAGCAGAGTAGACATCAAGGACTGTCTCACCTTTGTGCGGAGTCAGCGTACGTCTTTCCAGGCGGGGAGGACGGATAGGACAATCCCTCAGGAAGTGTTCGGTACTAGCACAGTACAGGCAGAGGTTCTCCATACGGCGTCGTGTCCTCTCTTGAGGTGTCAGGCGAGACCGGTCGACCTGCATAGCCTCCACGGCGGGAGGCACAGGAACAGATTGCAGGGGACCAGAGGAGAGAGGAGCCGAGGAGAAGAAACGCCTCGTGCGAACAGAGTCCATATCTTGGCGGAGTTCCTGACGCCTTTCGGAAAAACGCATGTCAATGCGAGTGGCTAGGTGAATAAGTTCATGTAGATTAGCAGGAATTTCTCGTGCGGCCAGAACATCTTTAATGTTGCTGGATAGGCCTTTTTTGAAGGTCGCGCAGAGGGCCTCATTATTCCAGGACAATTCTGAAGCAAGAGTACGGAATTGTACGGCATACTCGCCAACGGAAGAATTACCCTGGACCAGGTTCAACAGGGCAGTCTCAGCAGAAGAGGCTCGGGCAGGTTCCTCAAAGACACTTCGGATTTCCGAGAAGAAGGAGTGTACAGAGGCAGTGACGGGGTCATTGCGGTCCCAGAGCGGTGTGGCCCATGACAGGGCTTTTCCGGACAGAAGGCTGACTACGAAAGCCACCTTAGACCTTTCAGTGGGAAACAGGTCCGACATCATCTCCAGATGCAGGGAACATTGGGAAAGAAAGCCACGGCAAAACTTAGAGTCCCCATCAAATTTATCCGGCAAGGATAAGCGTATCCCAGGAGCGGCCACTCGCTGCGGAGGAGGTGCAGGAGCTGGCGGAGGAGATGACTGCTGAAGCTGTGGTAGTAACTGTTGTAGCATAACGGTCAGTTGAGACAGCTGTTGGCCTTGTTGCGCTATCTGTTGTGACTGCTGGGCGACCACCGTGGTGAGGTCAGCGACAACTGGCAGAGGAACTTCAGCGGGATCCATGGCCGGATCTACTGTCACGATGCCGGCTGGCAGGTAGTGGATCCTCTGTGCCAGAGAGGGATTGGCGTGGACCGTGCTAGTGGACCGGTTCTAAGCCACTACTGGTTTTCACCAGAGCCCGCCGCAAAGCGGGATGGTCTTGCTGCGGCGGTAGTGACCAGGTCGTATCCACTAGCAACGGCTCACCTCTCTGGCTGCTGAAGATAGGCGCGGTACAAGGGAGTAGGCAGAAGCAAGGTCGGACGTAGCAGAAGGTCGGGGCAGGCAGCAAGGATCGTAGTCAGGGGCAACGGCAGAAGGTCTGGAACACAGGCTAGGAACACACAAGGAACGCTTTCACTGGCACAATGGCAACAAGATCCGGCAAGGGAGTGCAGGGGAAGTGAGGTGATATAGGGAAGTGCACAGGTGAACACACTAATTGGAACCACTGCGCCAATCAGCGGCGCAGTGGCCCTTTAAATCGCAGAGACCCGGCGCGCGCGCGCCCTAGGGAGCGGGGCCGCGCGCGCCGGGACAGAACAGACGGAGAGCGAGTCAGGTAGGGGAGCCGGGGTGCGCATCGCGAGCGGGCGCTACCCGCATCGCGAATCGCATCCCGGCTGGCAGCGGAATCGCAGCGCCCCGGGTCAGAGGACGTGACCGGAGCGCTGCAGCGGGGGGAGTGAAGCGAGCGCTCCGGGGAGGAGCGGGGACCCGGAGCGCTCGGCGTAACATTTACCAAAAGGTGCACTGCATAGAATCAGAATCCCCAAAAGTTACAAAATGTTGTGGTGAAATGATTGATGTCATTATTAAGTACAATTGGTGGTGGAAATAAATAAAAAATCCCTCATATGGGTCTGTATGTGAAAAATTGAAAGTTCAATGATTTTTAACCCCTTAAGGGCTCAGCCCATTATATTTTTATTCACAGACTAGTATTAGGGCTTGCTTTTTACGCAACCAGATGTCCTTTGTAATGACATCGCTCATTTTACCATAAAATGTATGGCGCAACCCAAAAAAGACTATTTGTGTGGGAAAATAAATAAGAAGACCACAATTTAGCAAATATTGGAAGGTTTAATTTTCATGCTATATTCTTTGGGTCAATATGATTAAAATGATTAAAATGATACCCATGATGACATACTTTAAAAGATGCAAACTTTTAAAATAAATTAGTGCGTTTAAAATCCCTCTATTTTGCTGACCTAAAATGTTTTCAATTTTTCACATAAGCGGCGCTATATGAGCTAATTTTTTGCGCCGTTATCTGTAAAAAAAAATGATACCACATTTTCATATATAAAAGTTTTAATACATTCTTTATCAATTTTATTTGGAATAAAATGTTAAAATGTTTTTTGTTTTTTTTTTACGTTCACGCCGTTCACTGTACGGCTTAATTAACATTATCTTTTAATAGTTTGGATATTTATGCATGCATGGATAACAAATATGTTTATTTAAAAAAAAAAATTTGTTGGAGGGGATTTTTCACATTTTTTTACTTTTATTTTTCCACTTTAATAGTCCCCGTAGGGGACGATTTATAGCAATCATTCAATTGCTAATACTGTTCAGTGCTATGCATAGGGCATAGCACTGATCAGTGTAATCGATTATCGTCTGCTTGATCTCAGACCAGAGCAGTAGACCCATGAAAGGCAGCGAAGGCAGGTGAGGGGACCTCCGTTGGGTTTTTGTTTGGTTTGGTTTCCGGTAGCGCTGCAGGCGATCCAATCATCCATTTTAGTGACCGCACTGTATTGATCACGGCATCTGAGGGGTTAATGGTGGACATCCGTGCAATGGCGATGTCTGCCATTACCGGCGGGTCCCTGGCTGCTGATAGCAGCTGGGACCTGCCGCGCATGACGCGAGCATCACTCCGATGCTCGCGGTCATGTATAGGACGTAAATGTACGTCCTGGTGCATTAAATACCACCGCACCAGGACGTACATTTAGGTCCTTTACCCCTTAACGCATATGGACTTTTATGAATGTCCATTAGCGTCTCCTGAGGTATGACGCCCGCTCAGCAGGTGACCGTGCATCATACCCGGTGGGTCCCAGTTGTTATAAGCAACCAGGACCCATGGCTAATGCCAGACATCGCTGATCGGGATGATGTCCGGCATTAACTCTTTAGACGCGGCGATCAAAGTTGATCGCCGCGTCTAAAGTGAAAGTAAAAGCTTCCCGGCAGCTCAGTCGGGATGATTGGGACCATCGCGGTAAAATCGCCATGTCCTGATCAGCTAGGATGCAGCAGAAGGGTGCCTTACCTGCCTCCTGCACGTCCAATCGGCGATTGATTGCTCCAAGCCTGAAATCCAGGCTTGAGCAATCAACTGCTGATAACACTAATCCCTGCCATTGAATGCAATGGCAGTGATCAGTGTATTGAATCAATGTACTGCATGTTATAGTCCCCTATGGCGGCTATAACATTGCAAAAAAAAGTGAAAAAAAAAAAGTTAATAAAGATCATTTAACCCCTTCCCTAATACTAATAAAAGCTTGAAAAAAAAATTGTAAGCATGTGTGGTATCGCCGTGTGCGTAAATGTCTGAACTAGAGTCCGATCAAAACAAAAATGGTACCGATAAAAATTTCAGATCATGGCGCAAAAAATGAGCCCTCATGCCGCCCCATAAAAAAGTAATAGGGGTCAGAATAGGACAATTTTAAACATATACATTTTCCTGCATGTAGTTAGGATTTTTTCAGAATACAAAATCAAACCTATATATACGTAGGGTATCAGTTTAACTGTATAGACCTACAGAATAAAGAAAATGTGTCACTTTTACCGAAAAATGTACTGCGTAGAAACGGAAGCCCCCAAAAGTTAAAAAAATTGCGTTTTTTCTTCCATTTTGTCGAACAATGATTTTTTTCCCCTTTCGCCGTAGATTTTGGGGTAAAATGACTGATGTCATTACAAAATAGAATTGGTGGCTCAAAAATTAAGCCATCATATGGATTTTTACGTGCAAAATTGAAAGTATTATTATTTTTAGAAGGTGATGAGGAAAAAACGAAAATGCCGAAACTGAAAACCCTCCATCCTTAAGGGGTTAAAGGGGTACTCTGGTGGAAAACTTTTTTTTTAAATGAACTGGTGCCAGAAAGTTAAACAGATTTGTTAATTACTTATATTTAAAAAATCTTTATATTTTCAGTACTTTTTAGCAGCTGTTTGCTACAGAGGAAAATCTTTATTTTTTCAATTTCTTTTTTGTGTTGTCCACAGTGCTCTCTGCTGACACCTGATGCCTGTATCAGGAACTGTCCATAGCAAGAGAAAATCCCCATAGCAAATCTATGCTACTCTGGACAGTTCCTGACACGGACAGAGGTGTCAGCCGAGAGCACTGTGGACAACACAAAAATGAAATTCAAATAGTAAAGAATTTCCTCTGTAGCATACAGCTGCTAAAAAGTACTGCTAAAAGTACTAAGATTTTTTATTAGAAGTAATTTAGAAATCTGTTTAACTTTCTGGCACCAGTTCATTTAAAAAAAAAGTTCTTCACCGGAGTACCCCTTTAAGAGGCTAAAGCTACTGAACGTTGTTCAAGGGTCCGTATTTACCTTACAATACTGCGCTCTTATGTGTTATTGATACATTAAGTCCAATTAGGCACAAGGATCAGCATACAGGGTACTGAAATCGCTTAACTGGAACAGGGACACATAAATGTTAAGCAAAGTACATTTGGAAATTAAAATACTGTTGCCTCCGCAACATCTGCCCAGTAGACCTGCTCTTCCCTATATTTATATTGTAGAGAGATAAATATTTTCTAACAAATAAACATAAAATGCCAGTAGTGATATAAGCAAAATGTTATATATAGGTTAAAACATTTTATGCTGTTTTGTTTCAGATTAAACATGTTACAAAATATTTTTTAAAAAATGTAAATAGTTTCACTAGATAACAATTCATCATCAGAACTGTTCACTTTTTGTGAATATGTAAATGAAATCTAATTATTTCAAAATTATGTGAGCAATTAACATCTAATTAGATTTTTTTGCAACAAATTAACATATCATTTGATGCTTAAGCATTTAATTGGAACTCAAGGGGATAGAAAACTGGTTATAATAGATACCAGTACAAATGTATGCTGTATTCTGTGACTACTTAATAAAGAAGTTGCAAAATGGATTTCTTTAATATTATATGTGTCAGAAAAATTTTACTGTTGTGATCTAACAATGTTCCCATTTGAATAAGAGTTTTATATAATGTTTTGTTTATTTGTGTTTAGTTTTATCCATCAATGTAATCTATGTATTTATCTATCTACGTAGAGACAAAAAGGAAGAATAGAGCAGCACATCCACAATGAGATAGTAGGTCGGGTGCGAGCAGGTCGCTAGGACCCCGGTCCTGGGTCCAAATTACATACAAAAAGTAGAAAGATGACCGCAGCTCTACAAATTAGCAAAAGTGAAAAAGTGACTTAATTTCATGAACCGGCAGCAACATTTCAGTGTTCTCACAACACCATTATCAAGCCAAATAACAGTGATGACATCAAGATATATATAGGGTGAAACGTGTCAAAGATAATTACAAACAATCAAATGCGTGTACAAAAATATATAAAGTGCTGGTTCAATCAAAGGTGCATACAGTTCATTTAGGGGATTTCAAAGACAATCCAGGTATTAGTGAGTGACATTAAAATCATATGCATGTAAAAAACATGCATAAAACAGTAGAGAATGGATAACAATACTTCATATGTAAAATACATCAGCTGTTCATCATTTTTCATTAGTGGGCAGGGCGGGTGTATGACGTGACTCACCGAAACAGCTTAGTCCATAATGTAATGAAAGTGTCATGACGACAGACACCGGTATACAGAAAGTGTAGCAGAAGTCTAGGGACGATAATAGTATGAAAATGTGTTCATGTGATGCTGACATCACCATCACATGTGTCAGCAATATCAGCTCCTGCGCGCAAGCGCAGAACAGGCAATGAGCGCTCAGTCAGCCATAATCAAACAGGGCACTGCAGATAACTTTCTGGTCTCATGTGTCGTCAGACTCCGATCATGTGCACAAGTGCAAAAAATATGCGCAGAGCAGATAAGGAGCACTCGGACAGCCATATATAAACCGAGCAATGCTAATAACTGTCAAGTAACGTGTATCAGCAGGCTCCGATCGTGTGCAGAATCAGTCATATTGGAACAGGGCAGTCGATATTAGTTAAAGTATATATAATACTGTAGTCACAATCCTAATTGAAGGTAAGTATATAGATGTAAATATATATGTATAAGTGACTCAATGTTAACCCCAGTAAACCATCTAAAGAGCAATTGTACCAGGCACATGACCCCACCCTCCGGGGGGTGTCCATAGTACAATGCCAAGAATCCAGACCAAGTCTATAGCAGACATCCCCATGCAGCGATGCAGAACCTAATCTGATTGCAGATCGCTACCTCGTGGGGTCCTTGGGCTTCCACTACTGTGGACAGGGTTGCCTATCAGTCGCAACACTCAGGCGCAGTAGGGACATACTACTGAAACCAGACATAATTAACTGTGCTAAAAAATGAATGGCATATAAAGATGTCAAATAAATAAAAAAGTTTTTAAAGTGAAAAAAATGTTGTGGATGAATTAGAAAAATTTTAAAATGATAAAGAATACATAAAAATATAGGAATGGAAGTGCAAAAAACATGTGAATAAAATAGATTGCTCCCACACTCTGCAATTAATAAATAAACAAATATGATGTAAGAAGTGGTGCTTAAAGGACCTCTGTATCTTCGGATATTGTCCTTAGCCTCCACCAGTTCCATGTAACAAATAAAAAACATGATAAGTACAAGTATGATAAATATAATACGGATCGCTATATCTTATATCCATTCTGTTGATGGCATCTACAGCAACACTTAGACGGCAAGGGGCAAGGAAAGCCAAACTAACAATGTGGTAATAATAATGTAATAACTATTCAATGATCATGCAGAGTAAATCTGGGGAGGGACCATAAAATCTACTTTCAGACCCTTCGGCCGAAGGATCTGTAATTCGTAGTTCCATTTAAATTCCCTACGTTTGAGTAAATTTGTCTGGTCACCTGCATGTTTCAAAGGAGGAATACAATCCACCAACATAAATTTGAGCTCTTTCTCTGCATGGTTTGCCTCAGAAAAATGCTTAGAGAATGGAAGATCCAGTCCACGTTTCCGAATGCAGTAACGGTGTTGATTAAATCTTGTCTTGAAGGCCCATATGGTCTCTCCAACATAGACTAGACCACATGGGCACTTCAAGACATATACAACAAAATTTGAGGTACATGAAAGGTAGTGGCGTAATTTATATAATTTGCCTGTGCTCAGGTGTATAAACACAGGACTAGAGATGAGCGAACTTTTGAAAATTCGATTCGGGCAATTCGGCAGTTTCTGGTCAAATTTAATTGTGGCGAATCTATATTAAAAACGGCTATTTCTGGTCTGCAGAGAGCCTCAATAGGGGTGTTCTAAAAAGCATATGTAGTGTGCTGGGGTAGTGAAATAATACTGTTATTCAGTATGACATGCAGATTACAGGCATTGCTATTAGAATCCCTGTCACAGAGCTGCACAATGACAGAGCTTGAAGGTGGCATTAGTAGGAGGAGAACATATAGTGGCTGAATGACACAGCGTGGAGGTGTTGCAAGCATGAGGAGACCATATAGTGGTTGAATGACACAGCATTGAGGTGTGGGCAGCATGATGAGACATATAGTGGCTGAATGACACAGCTTGGATGTGGCTGAAGCATGAGGAGACCATATAGGGGCTGAATTGCACAGCGTGGAGGTGGCTGAATTATGAGGAGACCATGACCATATAGTGGCAGAATGACAGTGTGGAGGTGTTGGCAGCATGAAGAGACCATATAGCGGCTGAATGACACAGCATGGAGGTGTTGGCTGCATGAGGATACCATATAGTGGCTGAATGACAAAGCTTGAATGTGGCTGAAGCATAAGGAGACCATATAGTGGCTGAATGACACAGCATGGAGGTGTTGGTAGCATGAGGAGGCCATATAGTGGCTAAATGACACAGCATGGAGATGTTGGCAGCATGAGGAGACACTAGGGCTTCACAATCCCTATGATTAAAAGATACATTTTGAAATCCAAATTGAAGATTTATGGTAGCTGGTGCTACCATAAAAAAAATAGGTCCAGGCCCAGCAGCATCAGTAAACTATATATTGGCTGAATGACACAGACTGGAGGTGGCTGAATCATTAGGAGACCCTATAGTGGCTGAAAGGCCCAGCCTAGAGGTGGCTGAAACATGAGGAGACTATATAGTGGCAGAATGGCACAGCCTGGAGGTGGCTGAAGAATGAGGAGACCATATAGTGGCTGAATTGCACAGCCTGGTGGTGGTTGAAGCATGAGGAGACCATATAGTGGCTGAATGACAAAGCCTGGAGGTGGCTGAAGCATGAGGAGATCATATAGTGTGAATGGCACAGCCTGGAGTTGTTGGCAAAAGCATGAGGTGACCATTGAAATTTAAGATATTTAAATTTAAGAATTTGAAATTGAGGATTTTTAAATTAAAATTTTAACTCCCATGTTTTAGTGTCCCAGGCCCCTGCGTGTGGGTACAAAGGACCAAATCTAACAAGGAGTCATATGGCAGCACAATGACCTGAGCCTGGAGGTGGCATCAGTATGAGGAGACCATATAGTGGCTGAATGACTGCCTGGAGTTTGTGGCAGCATGGGGGGACCACATATTGTCTGAATGGCACAGCCTGGAGTTGGCTGAAACATGAAGAGAGACCATATAGTGTCCAAATGGCACAGCCTGGAGTTGGCTGAAGCATGAGGAGACCATATAGTGTCTGAATGGCACAGCCTGAAGTTGGCAGAAGCACGAGGAGACCATTGAAATTTAAGATTTTGAAATTTAAATTGAGGATACAGGTACAAAATAGTACACTACTAAGATTTAGGTATGTGGTATGCACTTATGAGGGCAGAAAAGTGTGCTACAGTACACTTAAAAAAGTATCTGAGTCCAACACCAGCCGGTAAGTACTTTTGCCTGGACTTTCACAGTATGTCGGCCCTTGAAAGATTAACAGGTACAAAATAGTACACTAATTAGATGTACGTATGTGGTATGCAATTATGAGGGCAGAAAAATGTGCTACAGTACTCTTAAAAACACATATTTTTGTAAAACACCAGCCGGTGATTACTTTTCCCTGGCCTTTCACAGTATCTAGGCCCTTGAGAGTTTAACAGGTACAAAATAGTACACTACTTAGATGTTGGCATGTGGTATGCACTTATGAGGGCAGAAAAATGTGCTACTGTATGCTTAAAAATACTTATTTTTACCCATGTCCCAGATTCCAAAATTCCTTTATAATCAGTAAATGTCAGAATACCACCTGACATTCAAAATAAGAAAATGATACATATGTTCTCTGAAGAAAAGGATCCTTCATTAGATGACAATATGAGTATTGTGTGTTCCAGTGACATTAGCTCATCGGAGGAACAGGAAGACATGATACAACTTAATTCAGCAACTGAAGAACCACAACAAAGAATGAACGACTTAAAGCCTACTGGAACTGAGGAACTTCAAAATGGTAAATCTACCACCTGAGATAGTCAGTCAATTCCAACAGTGGTGGTCAGTATCCACAGTTCCCTGTTTCTGCTAGTCCTTAGCAATATTCCTTTTATTACTGGTATCAAAAGAGCAATAATGCTTGTAGAGTAACTCAAGGATACCCATATGTTCCCTACAATACACAGTCAACCAATCCTTATAATCAGTCATCTGCATTTGCAGTGCCAAATTCCTATAACACAAACCAGCCTTACTCTGATTTCAATGGACAGATTCAAGCACAGATGTATTCAGTTTCTGGCCCCTTTGCTGCCAATTTGCCATACAATTATGCAGATCCATCCTCTTCTTCAAATAAGAATCCAGTTGCAAATCCATACTCTTATAGTTCTACTGGAAATACAGGCTGGCCATGGAGTTCTTGGCAATAATAAAGAAAACACAATAAAAGATTAAACAAAATGAAAAGGTGAAACAAGACCATGATCTCTGGATTCAATATCTGAATTTTTAATTGCAAAAACTTTTCAGTTGTCAACTTGCAATAGTACTATTTATGCCAATGACAATTGTAGTTTGCGGCACATTTCTTAACTGTGCTAACTTTTTTGTATGTTTTTGCATTATATTATCTAAAGTTAAGATGCCTCGCTAGTATTTCATTTTTATAAGCAAAATACTTATTTTTATATATTTTCCCATTTTTTTCATTTAGGAGTTTTCCTCAGGGCACTTGCTTAAAATGTCTATAACTATTTTACATATTTGTTTGTTAGGAGTCATAATATATAATTGTGTTTTGTAATTGTTATTTATATTTGAAAGATTTTGTGATTTAAATTATTGTATGTTTGCTGTCTTGTATTAGAAAACTGAATTGACACTTTTCAGCTCTTAAAGGGGTACTCCTGTGGAGAACTTTTTTTTTTTTTTTTTTTTTTTTTTTAATCAACTGGTGCCAGAAAGTTAAACAGATTTGTAAATCACTTCTATTAAACAATCTTAATCCTTCAGGTGCTTTTTAGGGGCTGTATACTAAAGAGAAATCCAAAAAAGAAATGCATTTCCTCTCATGTCATGACCACAGTGTTCTCTTCTGACCTCTACTGTCCATTTTAGGAACTGTCCAGAGCAGCTTATGTTTGCTATGGGAATTTTCCCCTGCTCTGGACAGTTCCTAAAATGGACAGCAGAGGTCAGTAGAGAACACTGTGGTCATGACATGAGAGGAAATGCATTTCTTTTTTGGATTTCTCTTTAGTATACAGCCATTAAAAAGTACTCACGAAGAAAGAGAAGAACTCCAGCTCAGCTCAGGAAGATACGGCTTTATTCACATCAATGAGGCAACAGGTAACAGGAAGGAAGTGGCGCGTTTCGGCCAGGTGCTGGCCTTAGTCAGATGACTAAGGCCAGCACCTGGCCGAAACGCGTCACTTCCTCCCTGTTACCTGTTGCCTCGTTGATGTGAATAAAGCCGTATCTTCCTGAGCTGAGCTGGAGTTCTTCTCTTTCTTCGTGATTACTTTGGGTGAGGTCCACACCCACTGCGTGCCCAGCATCCAGACCAGGGATTGAGCCGGGATACCTGCTTTCTGTATGCGATTAAAGAGTACTAGAAGGATAACGATTTTTTAATTCAAGTGATTTACAATTCCCCGACAAAGGGGAAAAAAATACGTATTTTTGCACAACACCAGCAGTACACAACAGTGCTGCAGCACGCAGTCGCTGTGTAATAAACTCAAAATTGCACTCTCTCACAGACTATTAGGAATAGACTACTGGGTATGTATTATACCATCTACAGACTAGTATAACCAGCAGACCATTTGTTGTGGAACAAAGAGGGCAGAAAAAATGTGCTACAGTACGCTTAAAAAACTAATTTTTGTAAAACACCAGCCAGTGATTACTTTTGCCTGGATTTTCACAGTATCTAGGACCTTGACAGATTAACAGGTACAAAATGGTACACTACTTAGATGTACGTATGTGGTATGCACTTATGAGGGCAGAAAAATGGGCTACAGTACGCAAAAAAAAAATGACCACAACACCAGCAGTACACAACAATGCTGCAGCTCACAGTCACTGTGTACTAAAGCCAAAATTGCAAAAAGACTCTCTCTCAAATACTATTAGGAATGGACTGCTGGGTGTGGATTATACCGTCTACAGACTAGTATAACCAGCAGACCAGTTTTTGTGGAACAAAGACACAGATTTGCACAAAAAAATAATTTCTCCCTCCTCTGAAAACGTTTCTGCTGCTGAGGCAACACACAGCTCTCTACCCCTCTCTGTAATACCATGCTGTTCACAGTGACTGAGGGGTTAATCGCTGCAGTAAGAATTAATTTCTGTGCAAAAACGCTGTGCTCTGTGTCCTACAGAATTCTGAGGTAACTAATAGGTGAAACACTGCTGCAACAAGCTTTTCTGTGTAACACACACAGCGATGTCCGTCCTATCTCTCTGCAGTGTAATGAATGATATGATGAGCCAAGAAATGGCTGCCAAATGTATAGGGCTGTGACATCACAGGGGTGACTGGCTGCTTCTAGGCTGCATCCTGCATGTGATTCAGGGTCATCCCGCCTACCTGCCTTCCCGCTTTGCCTTCCCAGCATTCCTTGCCCATGTACTGATATGTGGATCCGCCATTTTAGATGCCCTGGAGCCTGGACCGCAGTAAAGGGAGTTTAATTAAACAATTCGCACAATATAATCGCGGCGATATTCGCATTCGTTGCAAATCGAATTTTCATGAAATTTGTAATGAATTCAGGTTCGTCAGCTTTGATTCGCTCATCTCTACATAGGACCCTTTTCCATAAAGTTGCAGTTTTTACACTTACAGCAGGGATAGGAGCCCCAATTCCTGACTTTCAGGTATCTTTGAGGTGGAGGTTTAATAGACACATCGGTCTTCACCAACCTCTCTTTCAAGTTGGGAAGACATCTGTATGAAATCAGAGGTCTAACTCCAAACTCTGGTATGTCGGGGAAGCTTCTATGTTAGAGGTCCCAATTCTTATTCAGGACCTTGGCAAATTGTTTTGAATGTTCTCCATAAGTTGACACAAATGAGATACGGGATATAGAAATATTTTGTCTAGAGGTGGAAATCAGTTTCTTAGAATCAGTCACTAAGGCTTTGCATTTACCCTCATAACAGTTTTTATTTTTTGTAACCACGTTTACAGATCATTCTATATAACGTGGGCTCCGTTTTTTCCTCCGCCTCAATGATGCGCCTCGTCCTCAGAATTTTTAGAAAAATGTGGGGGGCTCACTATATCATATAAAAATGGGTGCAATATACAGTGTAATATACGATACTACCAAAGGAAAAGCTCACACTGAAAATAGAATGCACACCATTAAATCTCTAATGCAAAAGCTTTATTACAAATCACAAAACAGTTTAGTTACAACTTTAAAACCATTTAAAAAGACTCCCTTAAGAGCCACAACACAGCCTCAGAGCAGGACCATGACCTCCTGCTCTGGGTAAATGACCTACTGATAATCAAATTACAATCAGTGTCAGCTCTGTGTGGCTGTAAACATACAGATAAATAAATGGACAGAATATGCACTCCCATGATGACAATAATAGCTTGTCCCACAATATAGCAATGTAAATAAAACTATACTGGTGCAAAAACTGACTTATACAATACCACAATAGCACAGCTACATTCCACAGAGACCAGCGACACAGGTGCTACAACAGAGGACGGGGTCAAAGAACACCACGCGTTCCGTCGCAAGCGACTTCCTCAGGGGTGTTGAATTCACAGATGTAGTAGAGGAATGTAAAGTAAAATGAATGTGGAAATCAACAGAATTAAGATAACTAACAAAATCAAATAAAGAATTCATAGTAGCTGTCCAAATCATAAAAATGTTATCTTTGTATCTTCACCACCCCAGCAATGATCTGGAGTGGTGGGACACATAGATAAACGTTTCCTTCGGCTGATTTCCACCTCCAGACAAAATATTTCTATACCCCTTGTTTCATTTGTGTCAACTTATGGAGAACATTCAAAACAAATAGCCAAGGTCCTGAATAAGAATTGGGACCTATTACATTGAAGCTTCCCCAACACACCAGAATTTAGAGTTAGACCTCTGATTTCATACAGACGTCTTTCCAACTTGAATGATAAGTTGGTGAAGATCGATGTGTCTATTAAACCTCCACCTCAAAGATACCTGACAGTCAGTAATAGGGATTCCGATCCCTGCTGTCATTGTATAAACTGCAACTTTATGGAAAAGGGTCCTATGTTTATACACCCGAGCACAGGTAAATCATACTTTTCATGTACCTCAAATTTGGTTGTATATGTCTTGAAGTGCCCATGTGGTCTACTCTATGTTGGAGAGACCACATGGGACTTCAAGACAAGATTTAATCAACACTGTTACTGCATTCAGAAATATAGACTGGATCTTCCAGTCTAGAAGCATTTTGCTGAAGCAAACCATTCTGAGAAAGAACTCATTTATATTGATGGATTGTATTCCTCCTTTGAAAGGTGACTGGACAAGTTTACTCAAATGTAGGGAATTGAAATGGATCTACGAATTACAGATCCTTCAGCCAAAGGGTCTGAACGTAGATTTTATGGTCACTCCCCAGATTAACTTTGCATGATCATTAAATAGTTGTTATATTATTAATACCACATTGTTATTTTGGTTTTCCTTGCCCCTTGTTGCCATTCAACAAAATGGGTATTAGATATTGGGATCCGTATTATATTTATCTTGAACTTATCATGTTTTTTATTTGTTACAGGGAACTGGTCGGGCTGGAGGCTAAGGACAATATCCGAAGATACAGCGGTCCTTTAAGCAGCACTTTCATCATATTTGTTTATTTATGAATTGCAGAGTGTTGGACCAATCTATTTTATCAACGTATGTTTTTTGCACTTACATTCCTATATTTTATGTATTTGTTCCTATTTTTGAATTTTTCTAATTTATCCACAACACTTTCACTTTAAAAACTTTTTTATTTATTTGACATCTTTATATGCTATTCATTTTTCAGCATAGTCAATTATGTCCGGTTTCAGTAGTATACCCCTAGAGCATCTGACTGTTGTGACTGATAGGCTTCCACTAATGTGGACGGGGGTGCCTAAGGACCGAGGGGTCCCCCAGGGTAGCTATCCGCAATCAGATTAGGTCCATGATCGCTGCATGGGGATGTCTGCCATAGACCCAGTCTCGGTTATTGGCATTGTACAATGGACACCCCCGGAGGGTGGGATCATATGCCTGGTGCGATTGCTCTTTAAAGGGGTACTCTTTAAATCAACTGGTGCCAGAAAGTTAAACAGATTTATAAATTACTTCTATAAAAAAAATCTTAATCCTTCCAGTATTTATTAGCTGCTGAATACTATAGAGGAAATTCTTTTCTTTTTGGAACACAGAGCTCTCTGCTGACATCACGAGCACAGTGCTCTCTGTTTCCATCTCTGTCCATTTTAGGAACTGTCCAGAGCAGCATATGTTTGCTATGTGGATTTTCTCCTACTCTGGACAGTTTTTAAAATGGACAGAGATGTCAGCAGAGAGCACCGTGCTCGTGATGTCAGCAGAGAGCTCTGTGTTTCCAAAAGGAAAATAATTTTCCTCTGTAGTATTCAGCAGCTAATTAGTACTGGAAGGATTAAGATTTTTTAATAGAAGTAATGTACAAATCTGTTTAACTTTCTGGCACTAGATGATTTAAAAAAAAAAAAAAGTTTTCTACCCGAGTACCCTTTAACCCCTTAAGGACGCAGGACGTAAATGTACGTCCTGGTGAGGTGGTACTTAACGCACCAGGACATACATTTACGTCCTAAGCATAACCGCGGGCATCGGAGCGATGCCCGTGTCATGCGCGGCTGATCCCGGCTGCTGATCGCAGCCAGGGACCCGCCGGCAATGGCCGACGCCCGCGATCTCGCGGGCGTCCGCCATTAACCCCTCAGGTGCCGGGATCAATACAGATCCCGGCATCTGCGGCAGTTCGCGATTAAAATGAACGATCGGATCGCCCGCAGCGCTGCTGCGGGGATCCGATCATTCATAACGCCGCACGGAGGTCCCCTCACCTTCCTCCGTGCGGCTCCCGGCGTCTCCTGCTCTGGTCTGTGATCGAGCAGACCAGAGCAGGAGATGACCGATAATACTGATCTGTTCTATGTCCTATACATAGAACAGATCAGTATTAGCAATCATGGTATTGCTATGAATAGTCCCCTATGGGGACTATTCAAGTGTAAAAAAAAATGTAAAAAAATGTAAAAGTAAAAGTAAAAAAAAAGTGAAAAATCCCCTCCCCCAATAAAAAAGTAAAACGTCCGTTTTTTCCTATTTTACCCCCAAAAAGCGTAAAAAACATTTTTTATAGACATATTTGGTATCGCCGCGTGCGTAAATGTCCGAACTATTAAAATAAAATGTTAATGATCCCGTACGGTGAACGGCGTGAACGAAAAAAAATTTAAAAAGTCCAAAATTCCTACTTTTTTAATTCATTTTATTAAAAAAAAAATTATAAAAAATGTATTAAAAGTTTTTTATATACAAATGTGGTATCAAAAAAAAGTACAGATCATGGCGCAAAAAATGAGCCCCCATACCGCCGCTTATACGGAAAAATAAAAAAGTTATAGGTCATCAAAATAAAGGGATTATAAACGTACTAATTTGGTTAAAAAGTTTGTGATTTTTTTTAAGCGCAACAATAATATAAAAGTATATAATAATGGGTATCATTTTAATCGTATTTACCTTCAGAATAAAGAACACACGTCATTTTTACCATAAATTGTACGGCGTGAAAACAAAACCTTCCAAAATTAGCAAAATTGCGTTTTTCGTTTTAATTTCCCCACAAAAATAGTGTTTTTTGGTTGCGCCATACATTTTATGATATAATGAGTGATGTCATTACAAAGGACAACTGGTCGCGCAAAAAACAAGCCCTCATACTAGTCTGTGGATGAAAATATAAAAGAGTTATGATTTTTAGAAGGCGAGGAGGAAAAAATGAAAACGTAAAAATTAAATTGTCTGAGTCCTTAAGGCCAAAATGGGCTGAGTCCTTAAGGGGTTAAATAGTTTACTGGGGTTAACTTTAAGTCACTTTTACCTATATATTTACATCTATATGCTTACCTTCAATTAGGATTGTGACTATACAGTATTATATATACTTTGAATAATATCGACTGCCCTGTTCCGATATGACTGACTGAGTGTTCCTATACGTTATGTGCTTGCGCGCATGATTGGAGCTTGCTGATACAATTTACTTGACAGTCATTAGCATTGCTTGGTTTAAATATGGCTGGCCCAGTGCTCCTTATCTACTCTGTGCATATTTTTGGCACTTGTGCGCATGATCGGAACCTGATAACACATGTGACCTGACAGTAGTCTGCACTGCCCTGTTTGTTTATGGCTGACTGAGTTCTCCTAACCTGATCTGCGCTTGCGCGCAGGAGCTGATATTGCTGACACACATGATGGTGATGTCAGCATCACATGAATACATTTTCATACTATCATCGGTCCCTACACTTATGCTACACTTCCTTTAAATCGGTGTTCGTCACCATGACACTTTCATTATGGACTAAGCTGTTTTATTCATGTTTTTTACATGCATTTGATTTTAATGTCACTCACTAATACCTGGATTGTCTTTGACATCCCCTAAATGAACTGTATGCACCTTTGATTGAACCAGCACTTTATATATTTTTGTACACGCAGTTGATTGTTTGTAATTATCTTTGACATGTTTCACCCTATATATATCTTGATGTGATGACTTATTTGGCTTGATAATGGTGTTGTGAGAATACTGAAATGTTGCTGCCTGTTCATGGAATACTGAAATGTTGCTGCCTGTTCATGCCTGTTTCTTTTGATAATTTGGAGTGCTGCGGTCATCTTTCTATTTTTTCTATCTATCTATCTATCAATCTATCATGTGTCTGACTGCCTGTGCATCCATCTATCTTTTGAACAGTTTATTGTAAAATGTGAAGAATAGAAAAAATCTATCTACTTAAACACAGTAAAAGTCTCATGTGCGACTACTCTATTTTTAGATTTTGTGACTTTTTGATTGTGCAGTGCCCTAGGAAACTTGCTTACCAAAGCAAAAAGTGTTTATTTTTTTGCAGTGGTCACAGATTTATTAAGTGTGAAAGTCGCAAAAAAGTGGCATCACATAAAAAAAAAACTACTAAATTTACTCCAGCTCAGACATGGAGCAGAAAAAGCCACTACCAAATAAAATAAAAAATTGCTTACGCGAAAAAAAATTTTCAACAGGCTGAAACCAGTTGATAAATAAGTTGCACATAAGCAAAAATATTGTAAGAAAAAAAGAACTAAAAAAAGGAATACATAAGCAAACATTGATCAATGTCCCCCAGTATTTCCAAACATTGTACTGTTTTGTTTATATCCCCTTAACATTTACAGCTGTCATAAGGACTTTATTCCACAGCATTATATTTTTATAGTCCCATGGAAAAACTACCACCCAGGTGTCCCATATTTCCCTAGAGTTCAGCTGTTCAGCTGTATATTGATAGCCTAGTATCTTCCATAGTCTACTTTAATTTTGGTTTTAACTATTAGATTGCTGTGGTCAAGAGTGACTTAAATTTAACTAAAAGGGGACTCTCCACTCCCCCCCCCCCCCCCTTCTCCACATCCTTTGATGAGGTTACCTTCACAGTAAGCCCTGGGGACTTTAAAAGGATCCCAATGCTGTCTGTACACTATGTTACACATAGTACATATAGGGGGAGATTTATCAAAACCTGTCCAGAGGAAAAGTTGCCCATAGCAACCAGTCAGATTGATTCTTTAATTTTTCAGAGGCCTTTTCCAAAATGAAAGAAGCAATCTGATTGGTTGCTATAGGAAACTCAGCAACTTTTCCTCCGGACAGGTTTTGATGAATCTCCCCCACAGTCTTGTAGTCTTATGTACACAGTCTTGTATTGTCTGTACAAGACTATGTTAGCACAATGTTTTTGAACATTTTTGCAGCCGTAAAAAATAAATAAATAGATAAAAATTATAGATTTTTTTTGTAAAAAGCAATTTTTTATAAATTGATTTAAAAAATGTATACATTTTTTTAAATGTTACATTTCAACTATTTATTTTTTTTTTAATTTTTTTTGCCTATAAGCTGCCAAAAATGAACTAACAACTTATTTAAAGTTTTTTTTAAGAATCATCCAATTTTAAATTGCTAGCAATAGAAATATGTAAGGGTTGCATATTTGCATACTGCTGTGCATCAGATGGATGATGCCTTTGTCACATGATGCTTCCCAGATAGTTTCTATACTGAAATTTTAGGAATTATTTCGGTAGGAGTCCCTAGTTCAATACCCTCTCCCGGTGAGGGCTGGACCCAAAATTAGTGTCAGTGTGGCTCTCCTAGATCTGCTCCTGCTAGGCATGTAAAGTATTACTCCTAGGTTTAGTTAACTTCAGGCTAATCCTGTCTTGAAAAATGATGAAGACGAGGCCTAATTGCAAGCTTTGCTACCTGAGACACATCCGGCCTGTGTGTACAGTGATCATGGCACTGTGCAGTGTTGGAGGATTTCGCCAAAAAGGTCTTTTCCAGTTCACGCTGTAAAGGCATTTTACTCAAGGCTTCAGCTCCAATTAGGAGTATTGCTTAGTGAAAGGAGAAGAAAGTTAAACAAGGATCAGAACACAATACAGCGGCACCTGGCAGTGAGCTAGAAAAGAAGAGTAGCCAGAACACCCAGGAAGGTAAATATACTGGCTTCCTTCAGTCCTTGATAGCAGCTTACAGTCTCAAAATAACATATAAATATGATACAGTAAAAAAGAAAAAAAGAACACTAGAAAATGTATCCAATTCCATTAATTTAAAAACAATGCAGGAGAGAAAAACAAACAGTGTAATTCTTCGATGATGATAACCTAGACAAGTAACTCATGTTGTATGAAAATCTACTGAACCTTTGGACTGTCTAGTTTAAGTTTGCACCATGTATTAGTTGGCTTGGTTTTATGCCAAAATCTGTTAGCATGGGGATGACAGAGCCACAATTGCAATGTACATTTGGCTGCATCCCAGTGCCCTCAAGCTAGCTTTAAGCCATGGCTTACCCACTGCACTCTGTCTCTAGCCAAATTTTATTAAAATGGCAAAAAAAACACACACATAAAAATAGTCACAAAAACATGAGACAGGGAAAGTTCTGCTACAGGGGGCAAAAAAAGGCGGCATCCTTCCCTCTACATAGTACACAGTACTATATATGGAACAATAAATAGATATAGGTGGGTCCTATCACAGTAACAACAATGGCCCTCATTTACTAAGAAAATCGGGTTGTAAGTCTATGTTGCTTTCTTACCCGACTGCTTTTTTCCCCTGGTATTTATTATTATGTCGCATCCTGTTTGTCGCACGTGGGTTTTGTTGGTTTTGGTTTCCAACTCCTCTGAGCTGTCGGGAAAAAATCCACAACAATACAACAAATTCGGGTTGGAAACCTTAATAAATACGTGGGAAAGCTCAGAAATGTCGGGTAACGCCCCTTTTTCGGGTTTGGGAGAATCCACATCGGGTCCGTCGGGAAAAAATGTTGCATCGTGTCGCAGACTGGCGCACGATGTCTGCCACATGGCGCAGACAAAGATGCGACAAAAAAACCCGACAAAAGAGGTCGGGTTTAGAATAGTAAATGAGGGCCAATGTGGGTAATTCAAACAATAGCATGCAGTGGAACTATAGAACTAAAAATGAAATGTAACACACAATCCAGTGAAAGTAGTACTGTGGTGCATGGGGATGTCGTAATTCCATCCCACATTTTGGATTTTCTTTTTCCCCTGTAGTGTAACCTGCCCCTGTAACCTTTCCACTGTAGTGCAACCTGCCACCTGTCTCTGGTTTTTAAGGCAATTTTTATGTGTATGTATTTTATAATAAACTTTACTATTTTATAATGAAGTGTTGGTTTAAGCACCATTTTAAAATAGAAGGAAAAATATTAGCCTATTTAAATACATTAGACATCTTTTTCAAATCACTTAGTAAATAAAGTTCATAATATTGACAGTTACACTTTAACCTCTTCAGGACCAAGCCCAATTTGACCTTAAGGACAGGCCAATTTTATTTTTTCATTTTTGTTTTTTCCTCCTCGTCTTCTAAAAATTGTAACTCTTTTATATTTTTATCCACGGACCAGTATGAGGGCTTGTTTTTTGTGCGACCAGTTGCCCTGTGTAAAGATATCACTCATTTTACCATAAACCAAAAAAATACTATTTGTGTGGGGAAATTAAAAAGAAACCTGCAATTTAGCAAATTTTGGAAGGTTTCGTTTTCACGCCGTTCAATTTACGGTAAAAATTTTCTTTATTCTGTGGATCAATACAATTAAAATGATGAGAGTAGATGTAAAGAAAAACACGTAGCGACTCACCGTCTTCAGTGACAGCTTTATTGTGGAGATCCGTCTCTGTCACAACAGCTGGAGACATTCACGGCATGTAGGGATCAGGGAGCTGTGCAGGGGGGTGGGGTCCAAACCCACCCCCCTGCATAGCTCCCTGATCCCTACATGCCGCGAGTGTCTCCAGCTGTTGTGACAGAGACGGATCTCCGCAATAAAGCTGTCACTGAAGACGGTGAGTCGCTACGTGTTTTTCTTTACATCTACTTGCATTGATGAACTCTGGTATTTCACACGTCTAGCACCACGTCTAACAGACACCATATAGCGGCTATATCATCCCTCCACTTTGAACTACACAGCACTGACCTGTTGTGCCTTGCTTTTTTTACCACCTGCGATTTACAATTAAAATAATACCCATGATTACATACTTTACTATTATTGTTGCACTTAAAAAAACCCGCTAGCTTTTCAACCCAATTAGTATGTTTAAAATCCTTCTATTTTGACGACCTAGAACTTTTTCATTTTTCCGTATAAGCGGTGGTATGAGGGCTCATTTTTTGCGCCATGATCTGTACTTTTTATTGATACCCCATTTGTGTATATAAAACTTTTATAAAAAAAAATTTTCATAAAATGTGACAAAAAAGCAGCAATTTTGGGCTTTTTTTTTTTTTTTTTTACATTCACGACATTTACCGTACGGGATCAATAACATTATATTTTAATAGTTCGGACATTTAGGCATGTGGCAATATTAAATATGTGTATTAATTAAGTTTTTTTTACACTTTATGGGGGTAAAATGGGAAAAAAAGAATATTTTACGTTTTTATTGGGGGAGGGGATTTTTCAATTTTTTGAAAACTTTTTTTTTGTTTACTTTTTTTACTTTTATTTTTACACTTTAATATTCCCAATAGGAGACTATTTATAGCAATCCTTTGATTGCTAATACTTTTCAGTGCTATGCATAGCATAGCCCTGATCAGTGTTATCGGTCATCTTCTGCTCTGGTCTGCTCGATCTCAGACCAGAGCAGAAGACCCGTGGAAGGCAGCGGAGGCAGGTGAGGGGACCTCCATGCGCCTTTCTGGATTATCGAATCGCCTCGGCAGCGATCCGGGCGATCCTATCATCCATATTTCCGACCGATTGATCACAGCATTTGAGGGGTTAATGGCAGACATCCGAATGATCGCCATTACCGGCGGGTCCCTGGTTGCGAACAGCAGCTGGGACCAGCCGCGCATGATCCGAGTATTGCTCCAATACTCGGGGTCATGTACAGGACGTAAATATACGTCCTGGTGCGCTAAGTACCGCAGCACCAGGACGTAAATTTACGTCCTTGGTCGTTAAGGGGTTAAATTAGGCTGTTTTAACTATTAGACAATTTTTGTAAGTCTGCCCCATTATATTTACATATTAGCTTATGAAAAACAATATAATAAAGATACATAGCCTTATTTATCCTTAACAGAAAGAAAAGTACTCAAAATTAACTGGCATGGCTGCAATCTTGTGCAAATCCTTAAAAGGCTACTCCCCCCTAGACATCTTATTCCCTATCCAAGGTAAGGAGATAAGATGTCTGATCATGGGGGTCCTGCCGCTGTGGACCCCCGCGATCTCTCCTGCAGCCCCTAGTAATCTGCAGCACGGAGCTGAAGCTTGATTTGTGCCTGATGATTCACGATACAGGGGCCTGCGGTTCGTGATGTCACAGCCCCACCCCATCATGATGTCACACCCTGCCCCCTTAATGCAAGTTTGTGGGAGGGGGTCACTGACCGTCGGCCTCAGTATTGAGAATCATCAGAGCAAGCTTCCCCCCAGTGGCGGGAACCCCATGATCAGACATATTATCCCCTATCCTTGGATAGGAGATAAGATGTCTGGGGGTGGAATACCCCTTTAAGCAGCAATATCCCATAGCTGGTCTAGTGAACGTCTTCAGGGAGCAGATAGGTGATGCTGGGCAGTGCCCAGGGTGTCAATCACACCTGGCATGATTAAGCATAATTAAAATAATGAAAGCCTGAATAGGCATGATTATAGCCAGGGGTGTGGCAACTATTTTGGGATGCCACATGCACATAAGACTACTTAAACCTAATTATCATACGGCATGGGAAAATGTTAAAACTCATTTTCTACACTTTCATGGATGGGCAGGAGGACAGGGTAAGAAGTCTTATTGCATTATGTATAATGTGCTTCTATCTATATTCACTGATATTCCAATTTACCAGAGAACCCTATTATTTTCCTTATAGTATTTGCAAAACTTAAATAGCTTAGGACTGATAATGGCTGGAATTTGGTTCCTTTGTGGAAAAATTGGGTGGTTTATTATTTACAGCCCCTTACCCTGTTAACCCCCACATTTATCAAAGACACTAAACATGTCATAGGGAGGTTAGGGAGAAGTCAAGAGAACATGGTTTTGCATGGGTGACGTGTGATGTGGTTGCTCTGTACCCATCCATCCCATGGAGGGGTTGCTGGCACTTTCCTATCATCTTGAGCACTATAGCAGATCTGCCCCTGGTCTGAATTAATTCTCATGTTGACCAAAAAAAAATGTATCTAATTTTTTTTTATGTTTAATAGCAAATTTTTCCTTAAGGCCAGGCGAGCATCGATCGATGCAAAATATTCACCCTCATTTTTGAATGTGTACATGATTTTTTGGGGGCATCCAGTACAGGTTTACTTCTGTGAACCCTTTCTTTCTCTGTATACATTGGGTGGGACATTTATAGACAGCCTTCTCATTACCTGGAAAGGCACAGAGCAACAATTCATCACATCTATCGAATACATCAACAACACTAATTTAAATCTTAAATTTACAATCCGCTTTGACGTAGACTTCAAGAGGGACATTTACAAAGAGTGGTGTGAAGTCTTACCTATTTTAGAGCACAAAAGTTGCGGTGATAGTTGCCGACGTGTGCCATATTTATCAAAGGGCGCACAGACTTTGATAAATTTCGCTAATGCAACTTCTAAAACAGTCTCAGATTTTGTGTGGATGTGCGACTTTTTGAGTGTAAAGTTGCATATACCTTGACTGAAAAGTCGCACAGAAATATATAGGGCAGGGCTGACTTTACCTGACAAACTGTCTATTACTGGGATCGTGCGACAATTTTGCAACATTCGCAAAAAAATAGCACTTAGTTAATCAGGGACCACTGCACAAAGTGCTCTAAAGGGGTAAAAGAAATATAAACCTTTCTAAAGAGATTGTCGCACAAAAAGTCACACAGACCCGTTAGTCCAACTAAAATAGAGGAAAAAGCCGTTAACAAAGCTTTCTAAAAAGCTTGATGAATCCCCCTCTACATGCTTAACTGCATTGAGTTGCTGCCATGTGATTGACTGATTAGCTATTTGTGTTAACAAGCAATAGAGTAGGTGGTCAGTAAGTGTATACAGTGATCCCTCAACATACGATGGTAATTTGTTCAAAAAAAGAACCATTGTTACTGAAATCCATTGTATGTTGAGGGATCCGTGCAATAGTAATATAAAATGTTATACTCCCGTGTCCCCGCCGCTCTGGACCATCACCGCTGCCCTAGATCATCGCTCCCCATCGCCATCATCACGTCCCTGGGGTGTCCCCACCTCTCCGGACCGTCACCGCTGCCCTGGATCATCACTCTCCATCACTGTCATCACGTTGGTGCACACACTGCTCCTATTGGATGACGGGACGGCGTGCGTGGCGACGTGATGACGACGAAAGAGAATGACGGCTATGCAGCGGAGCCTGAAGAAGATGGTCCGGAGCGGCGGGGACAGGTGTGTGACACTCACCGGAGCACACGGGGCACATTAAACAACTATCCGGCAGCAGCTGAAGCAGTTATAGCCGTTTATACAATGGCCCCGACATACAAAAGCATCGTATATTGATGCTGCCTTCAACATGCGATGGCCTCTGAGATGACCTCTGATTGAAATTATGATATGTCGGGGCCAACGTAGGTCTGGGGATCACTGTACTTCATTACAGGGCCACATCAACCACATAGGATCCTCCTAGTCCCTTGAAGAGACTAAGATCTGCAAAATGAACCTTCCCCAATGCCTGCCATGCTTGTCAGAGAACGCTGCAAAAGCGCATTCATGGCATACGTGTTGCAACCAGTTAAAGAATGAAACCTGGTGACAGGTTCCCTTTATAATGTATGCACTAAAACTCTGTACATTTTTTTGTAGTCATACTTAAAATTCCTCTAGAGCTTAGTTGCAACTTTAGTAAAAAATTTATTCATGACCTTTATTATAAATTTAAGATTTTATTTCCAGAAATTTTGATCATGCATTAAAATATACAGTATCATAGAATTATTTCATCAGTGAATAGATATGTAAAGAACTGCAGTGTACCAGATTTAAGGTATAAAGTGCTGTTAGATTTAAGGCCTTTACCAAAGAATACAACATGTAACATCTGTTCTTTCTATGGCTCACAGAGAGAATAATTTCCTCATTCTTTTTCTTCCTGTAAGCTCTCCGTTATAAGATTCTTACAGGCATCACATTAAGCATCTTTCATCTTCATCATGTTAAGCATCTTTCAACTGCTCAGATAAGCAGTTTAAACAGTAATGCTTTTAATGCTTGGTCTGTCTGTAATTCAGAGAAAGCAGTCAAATTGAAAGTTATGTTAGCAAAAGCAGATGTTTTTCCAACTATAGAAGGTAGGTGCTGCTTATAATGCACAGATTTTGTGAAGCCAAATGAGAAATGGGGTATGAAAATTATTCTGCTTATTTAAATTATATTGTACAATAATACAATATATTGTAAAACACAGTGACTATTACTATACAGAGGTTTGTATTATATCAAAATGTACTTTGTAGCATCATATATTTCATAATTACTAGTTGGTAATTGTCTCATAAACATTGTATGACTAGTATAATACAACATGAGTAAAAGTGTAAAACTTAAGTAGAAAGTGTAGCCCCATCCCCATAAAAACTATTACTTCCAATTCTTTTTGTGTTTTTTTTTTTTATTTTCATTTTTTTTTTTTGTGTGTTTCCAGTTTTTTTTGCAAAATTATGAACTCATTTATTTCAGGCGTTTCAGGATTTGATCCAGACTCTATGTGGTGGTAAAAAATAAAATGTGGTATGTGAGAAAATATGCCCCTGTCCAAGATTCAAGTTGTAATTCCTTATTAACCCTTTAAGGACGCAGCCCTTTTTCACCTTAAAGGGGTTCTCCGGTGCTTACACATCTTTTAGCCTATCCAAAGGATAGGGGATAAGATGCCTGATCGCAGGAGTCCCGCCGCTGGGCGTGACAGCTATCACGCCCCCTCCTGTAGGCTTGCATTGAGGGGCGGAGGCGTGACTTCACACAGGGGCGGAGCCGTGACGTCACACGCCGCCGGCCCGGTGGTCGCCTGTAATCAGACCCGGAGCGAACACATTACAAACGGGGTGCCGCATGCAAGATCACGGGGGTCCCCAGCGGCGGATAGCGGCCTTTGGATAGGGGAAAAGATGTGTAAGCAACAGAGAACCCCTTTAAGGACTGAGCCCTTTTTTGCAATTCTGACCACTGTCATTTTAAGCATTAATAACTCTAAGATGCTTTCACCGAATATTCTGATTCTGAGAGTGTATTTACGTGACATATTCTACTTTATTTTGGTGGTAAATTTTCGTCGTTACTTGCATCCTTTCTTGTTGAAAAATCCCAAAATGTCATGAAAATTTTGAATATTTTTAATTTTTCTAACTTTGAAGCTCTCTGCTTGTAAGGAAAATGGATATTCCAAATACATTTTATATTGATTCATAAATACAATATGTCCACTTTATGTTGGCATCATAAAAGGAACATATTTTAACTTTTTGAAAAAGATTTGAGGGCTTCAAAGTAGAGCAGTCATTTTCAAAATTTTCATGAAAATTGCTAAATCTGAAGGGACAGATGTTGCACAACTTCAACTCCCAGCATGCCTGGGAAGTCTAGGCATGCTGAGAGTTGTAGTTTGGCAACATCTGAAGGGCTACCAAATGGGCACCACTGTAACAGTGGTCACCAAACTGTGACCCTCCAGATGTTGCAAAACTACAACTCCCAGCATGCCCAGACAGCCTTTGGCTGTCTGGGCATGCTGAGAGTTGCAGTTTTGCAACCACTAGAAGGGCAGCAGTAAAGATCGCTTACTGCCCCCTTACTCCCCCCCCCACCCCCACCGTCGCTTCCCTACCTGCGCCGTCATTTCCGCAGTCTCCAGCGATGTTCGGCGGACCCCACGCATCTTCTCCTCCAGGTACCGGCCTCCATCTTCTCCCCCACTGTCGTGCGCTGCCATTGGTCAGAATTCAATTCTGACCAATGGCAGGGGATAGGAGGAGATCGCAGCACTGCGACCTCATTCCTATCCCTCAGGACGATCGGGGCTGTCACTGACAGCTCCGATCATCCCTATTTTCCGGGTGATCGGGTCACCAGAGACCCAATCAGTCCGGAATAGCAGAAAATCGCATGTCTGAATTGACATGCGATTTTCTGCGAACGCCGACATGGCGGGGTCTCAGGACCCCCCCTCGGTGATGTGCCGGGATGCATGCTGAATGATTCCAGCAGGCATCCCTGTCTGGTCCCCAACCGGCTGGCGGCGGGGATCGGAATTCCCACGGGCGTATGCATACGCCCCACGTCCTTAAAGGGGTACTCTGCCCCTGGCATCTTATCCCCTATCCAAAGGATAGGGGATAAGATGTTAGATCACCGCGGTCCCGCTGCTGGGGACCCCGGGGATCGCCGCTGCGGCACCCGCCATCATTACTGCACAGAGCGAGATCGCTCTGTGCATAATGGTGGGCGATACAGGGGCCGGAGCAGCGTGACGTCATGGATCCGCCCCTCATGACATCACGGCCCGTCCCCTTAACCGCCACGCCCCCTCCCATAGACTTATATTGACGGGGGCGGGCCGTGACATCACGAGGGGCGGAGCTGTGACGTAACAATGCTCTGGTCCCTGTATTGCCCGTCATTACGTGCAGAGCGATCTCGCTCTGCGCAGTAATGATAGCGGGGTGCTGCAGCAGCGATCCCGGGGCTCCCCACCAGCGGGACCCCGGTGATCTGACATCTTATCCCCTATACTTTGGATAGGGGATAAGATGTCTAGGGGCGGAGTACCCCATTAAGGACTCGGGATGCAGGGCGTATGCATACGCCCCACGTTCTGAAGAGGTTAAACACAAGTTGTAAGACACCAACACACTGCTTCCCCTCTGTCAATAGAATACAAAATCAATCAAAGGATAAGGATTATTTTAGAACAGACAAGACCAAACATATTAAAGTTTTAATATATGGATATGGATATTCAGACAGGCTGAACAACACAGGCCTAAAAGATCAATTGTGACACTCCAGTTTTATAAGCTTTTGGTGACTTCTTAAACCATGAAGTAGCAATTCCCTGGATACTTCAAAGGGGTTTTATTACCTCTAGTCCAGAAACTAACCTTTGTTCTACCAGGGACAAAGGGGGAATCTATGAAAAGTGGTGTAGGTGAACATCTCTCTACTCCATTATTTCATGTGGTGTGTCCGTGTACCTGCACCAAATTTAACACAGGGTTCAGGGCATGAGATAAACCCGGTGCTGATCACATTTCTTACTTCAGTACTCCACTTTGTATGATGCCTCCTCTGCAACTTTTTGTGCGATTTTTTTTAACCCATGCGACAAATGTGCGACTTTTTAATAATGCTGCCCACAGTCAGTTTGTAAGCCAAGTCAGGACCTGGGTAGATTTGCGCTTAAGTTAGCTCAGTTGCAACAAAAGATGTGACTAACTGAAAAGTCACAGATCATAATTTCCTGACCACTGCATGATATACACTGAAATCACGACTTGGTATGTTCTTTAAAAAAAAAAAAAAAAGACTTCTAAAGCAAAAGTCGCAATGAAAAGTCTTATAGGCCCCATAAATATTAGGGAAAACTCAGTGGAACCTGAAGGTTTCTGCAGAACCAGTGACTCTTCAATGTTTTTAGGGGCCTCCAGACCTGCACTAAACAGATGATGTCAGGGAAGAGATACATTTCAATGCTCAATCCCTTTGTTTGAGTCTGAAATTGGCTTTTTTTCTTCACCCCATTTCTATGAGAAATATGGCTGAAAGTGTACACAATGGATTCATAAACGCTTTATTCCTTTATATAGTTTAAAAAAGGTTATATTAAATGTTTATATATTTGACAGATCTATCACAAAAGTTGTTGCCCAGATCAAACTGCAATAGATTTATTGAATGTCTCACAACATTCCAATGTTATGTATGGACCAAAGTATTGGGACTCCTAATCATGAACACAAGCTTTTAGGACATCCTGTTTAAAATCCATAGGTAATAATATGGAGTTGGGCTATCTTGTACAACTTCCATTCTTCTGAAAAAAAAAAAATTCTAATTTGTGAAGTCAAACAATGATGTTGGACATGATGGCCTTTCTCACAATGTTAATTAATTTAATCTTAAAATTGTTTAAGAGGGTAGAGGTCAGGGCTCTGTGTGAGAAGGTCCAGTTCTTCTATACCAAATTCACCCAACTATGCATTTATGCCTTGCTTGTGCACTAGGACACAGTCATGCTGGAACAGAAAAGAGGGCACATTTTATGTCACAGGGTTGGAAGCATACAATTATCTGAAATGTATTTATATGCTTAAGCATTGAGGTTTCCCTTAAATCAACTGGTGCCAGAAAATAAAACAGATTTGTAAATCACTTCTATTAAAAAATCTTAATCCTTCCAGGGGCTGTATACTAAAGAGAAATCCAAAAAAGAAATGCATATCCTCTGATGTCATGACCACAGTGCTCTCTGCTGACCTCTGCGGTCCATTTCAGAAAATCCCCATAGCAAACACATGCTGCTCTGGACAGTTCCTAAAATGGACAGCAGAGGTCAGCAGAGAGCACTGTGGTCATGACATCAGAGGAAATGCATTTCTTTTTTGGATTTCTCTTTAGTATACAGCCCCTAAAAAGTACAGGAAGGACTAAGATTTTTTAATAGAAGTGAATTACAAATCTGTTTAACTTTCTGGCACCAGTTGATTTAAAAAAAAGTTTTCCATGGGAGTACCCCTTTAACTGGAACTAAGGGCCCTGGGCAAACCTCTAAAAAACAACCTTATAGAATTATCCCTCCTCCTCCAGATTTTACAGCTGGCACAATGCAGTCCGGTGAGTAAATACATACTGTAAATATATATATATATATATATATTGTGATGACTCGCTCTTGCAGATAGGTGCGGTTGCAGTATAGAGGAAAGGAAACAGGACTTTTCAAATCAAAGTTCAGTGTTTTATTCACACTTGCCAAATGGCAAACAGTCTTTAAATGTAGAACAAAGGAAAACATAACAAAAGTCTACCTGTATTCCTTGTCATGCCATGCGGCATCAAGCAAGTATTTTCCAAGCCTCCAGGCAGTCTGCTCACCAGCTTCCAAAGTCTCAGGGAAGATCTCAACACTCAGCTCTCTCTGGCAGTGTGAGCTACAACTAGCAAATCCTCCTCAGCTGGTGAGGCAGCCTAGCTTTAAGGCCAGCAAAAGATGGCCTGGATTGTGGGGAATGGCCCCCACCCAACACTTGACCATTCCCAGTAAGAGCCATTTCGGATTGGCCTTCCAGCCATACTACAGCTACAGTGTCAGTCTGCATTGCAGCACAGACACTGAATAAATACTTTACCAAGGCCAGGAGCCTTGGCGACATATATCGCCCATCAACCACCATGCCCATCACCTTCTCACTATATATATATATATATATATATATATATATATATACACACATTTTACAGAAATTGTCCATAGCAATAAATTAGACCTCAGCTTTCATTTCTTTAACTGTTGCGGTAAAATGGAATCTAAGATGTGATTAATTGTTATGGGCAACAAAGACAGGTTTTTATTTAGACAATTTAGAAAAATCTGCCCCATTATCCGTACAGAGCAAAAGTCCTTTTCTTTCTATACCTGTACATGTTATTCTCGGTATTACAGAACATATGATGCAGATCACCAACTGTACTTTATCTTATTAAATGTTGGCTCTGACCATTTTCTAAATTGTCAGCTCAGACCTTTCTACAAGATAAGCACTTTGTGACTATGGAGATCTGTGACATCTAGCAATAATTGTTTATTAAATCAACTTTTTGAGTCTCTTTTAAAACATGCAATATAAAAAAACTTAAGCAAGCAAAAAGAAAAAAATTATATAAATAATATATAGATCACTGTATCAAGTGTTGAAGTTCAACTTAAATGGGGTTGTCCTGGAATTTCTTAAAATTCTTAAAGGAAATCTGTCACCAGTGTCACCTGCATTAACCTGTCGGTACCGACAGGTAGTGCAGGTGACACTGATGACAACAGTACTTACCTTGTCCCATTCCGTGCAGGGGATCTCCGGTAATCTTCTCCGTTAGCTTCAGCTCCAGGCCCGGTTTGGGGCATCTGCGGAGCTTAGTGACATCACCACTGCTGTTCTCTAGCAGCGGGACCCAGCATAGATCAGCAGCGGCTTGGAGCATGAGTGGAGCTTAGTGACGTCACCGCTGCTGCTCTCTGCTGGGTCCCACTGCAAGAGAACAGCAGCGGTGATAGCACTAAGCTCTTCCTGTGCCCCAAGCCAGGCCCAGAGCTTAAGCTAACAGATCCCCTTCACGGAACGGAACAAAGTAAGTACCGTTGTCATCAGCGTCACCTGCACTACCTGTTGGTACCGACGGGTTAGTGCAGGTGACACTGGTGACATATTTCCTTTATATTGATCAGGCTTCCTCATGACACAAGAAAGTGCCCAGACAGCCAATCACTTTGGACAGTGATTTTCTGAGTGGGCACTTTTTTGTGTTGAGCCATCACCAGAAAGTGATGAGTAGTTAGAACCAGGCACCAATGAAATAACAGTGGCAGGGAATGTTAGCAAGTTTATATTATTTTTCAGCCCAGAGTATTCACTATTCAAAAAATTTTTTTACTACATCCTTTTAAGACCAAAATGTTGTAAGAATCCTAGAAACTACAAACAAGAGTAATACACTTAAGACTTTGTGCACACAAAGTATTTGGAAACTTATTTTGGGCCTCATTCTGATCAGTATGTTTACCATAACAACCAGTGGATGCAAAATAGAAAAAAGTGTTTTTTAACCCCTTAAGGACCCAGCCATTTTACACCTTAGGACCCGTCCATTGTTTGCACATCTGACCACTGTCACTTTAAACATTAATAACTCTGGAATGCTTGTAGTTATCATTCTAATTCCGAGAATGTTTTTTCGTGACATATTCTACTTTAACATAGTGGTAAAATTTTGTGGTAACTTGCATCATTTCTTGGTGAAAAATCCCAAAATTTGATGACAAATTTGAAAATTTAGCATTTTTCTATCTTTGAAGCTCTCTGCTTGTAAGGAAATGGATATTATAAAATAATTTTTTTTTATTCACATATACAATATGTCCACTTTATGTTTGCATCATAAAGTTGACATGTTTTTACTTTTGGAAGACACCAGAGGGCTTCAAAGATCAGCAGCAAAATGACATTCAGTCAGTGTTTTAACCCTTTAGGTGTTTCACAGGAATAGCAGCAAAGTGAAGGAGTAAATTCACAATCTTAATTTTTTTACACTCGCATGTTCTTGTAGACCCAATTTTTGAATTTTTACAAGGGGTAAAAGGCGAAAATGTATACTTGTATTTGTAGCCCAATTTCTCCCGAGTAAGCACATACCTCATATGTCTATGTAAAGTGTTCGACGGGCACAGTAAAGGGCTCAGAAGCGAAGGGGTGACAAGGGGATTTTGGAGAGTACGTTTTTCTGAAATGGTTTTTGGGGGGCATGTTGCATTTAGGAAGCCCCTATGGTGCCAGAACAGCAAAAAACACATGGCATACCACTTTGGAAACTAGACCCCTTGAGGAACGTAACAAGGAATAAAGTGATCCTTAATACCCCACAGGTGTTTCACGACTTTTGCATATGTAAAAAAATATAATAAAAATTTCACTAAAATGTGTGTTTCCCCCCCAAATTTCAAATTTTTTCAAGGGTTAATAGCTGAAAATACCCCCCAAAATTTGTAACCCCTTCTCTTTTGAGTATAGAGGTACCCCATAAGTTGACCTGAAGTTCACTACGGGCAAACTACAATGCTCAGAAGAGAAGGAGTCATATTTGGCTTTTTGAGAGCAAATTTTGCTCGGGGGGCATGTCGCATTTAGGAAGCCCCTATGGAGCCAAGACAGCAAAATAACCCCCACATGGCATACCCATTTTGGAAACTAGACCCCTTGAGGAACGTAACAAGGGTTACAGTGAGCATTTACCCCCCACTGGTGTCTGTCAGATCTTTAAAACAGTAGGCTGTACAAAAATTTTTAATTTGCACAACCCACTGTTCCAAAGATCTGTCAGACACCAGTGGGGGGTAAATTCTCACTGCACCCCTCATTACATTCCGTGAGGGGTGTAGTTTCCGAAATGGGGTCACATGTGGGGTTTTGTATTTTTTGCGTTTGTCAAAACCGCTGTAACAATCAGCCACCCCTGTGCAAATCACCTCAAATGTACATGGTGCACTCTCCCTTCTGGGCCTTGTTGTGCGCCCCCAGAGCACTTTGCGCCCACATATGGGGTATCTCCATAGTCGGGAGAAATTGCATTACAAATTTTGGGGGGCTTTTTTCCCTTTTACCTCTTGTCAAAATGAAAAGTATAGGGCAACACCAGCATGTTAGTGTAAAAAATTTATTTTTTTACACTAACATGCTGGTGTAGACCCCAACTTCACCTTTTCATAAGGGATGAAAAGAGAAAAATCCCCCTAAAATTTGTTAGGCAATTTCTCCCGAGTACGGCGATACCCCATATATGGCCCTAAACTGTTGCCTTGAAATACGACAGGGTTCCGAAGTGAGAGAGCACCATGTGCATTTGAGGCCTGAATTAGGGATTTGCATAGGGGGCTACATAAGGGTATTCTACGCCAGTGATTCCCAAACAGGGTGCCTCCAGCTGTTACAAAACTCCCAGCATGCTTGGACAGTCAACGGCTGTCCGGCAATACTGGGAGTTGTTGTTTTGCAACAGCTGGAGGCTCCATTTTGGAAACAGTGGCGTACCAGACATTTTTCATTTTTATTGGGGAGGGGGACTGTGTAGGGGTATGTGTATATGTAGTGTTTTTTACTTTTTATTTTATTTTCTACACAAAAGGCGCTGAGAAATTTGGTCCTGCGTCAGACCTAGCTTACGCATTAATTATTCACCCAGCTACAATAATTACAAATCATAAGATCACCAAATAAAGTGTCTTAGGGTGTGCTTAAAATATAACTTTTATTCTAAGTTACTTGTAAAATAATGGGAAACAAAAATACGTGTACTTGTGTATTTCAATCACCAAAATTAACACTGACAAGTATGGGTAACCTTATGTGTGCTCTGCTTGATTCAGCCAGCACAACCTGGTACAAATCTTAGTTAGATTTCCTAAAATAATTCACAATAATATCACCGACGTGTTTCTATCAGTTGTTGTACTGGTGTCATCAGGGAGATGAATTATCATAGAACTATCATATAAAGACATTTTCATATATATACAGGGCAGAGCTGTTATATAGGTAATGCCTGATATCCTGTAAGGAAAAAATGCAGGTCACCTGTAATAAAAAAGCCACAGCTCTCTCCCATTAGAAAACATCCACAGTCCCGGATAACCGATTTGTCCACCTAGGAAAAACAAGTACAAAGGGACCCCGTCAGTAGTCACCTAAAAGAGAAAGTCGGGGAACACATAATGGTTCCCTATCATTACTCACGGTTTCCTATGGCTGTCAGGGGTCACGCACAACCTGCTGTGTCGCAGGGAGCTGTAAGTCCACAGCTCTGCTCGCTCCGTGTGGCGAGGTGCTGGCATCTGACATCACTTCCTGTCAGCGACCGTATATAGCGCACAGCCGCGCACGCCTACATGACGCACCTAAGGAGGCGTGCCCGATGTTTGTTTACATCTGCGGCTGTGCCGGAAGTCATATCCGATCGCTGATAGTAGCGGAATGTGATGTGGAGTAATTAAAGACTTGGTTTAAAAGGCTCATTTATGAGCGCATTGTTATTCTTCAGATAGCTGGTTTATAGAGACGTATTACCTATGCGTATTAATAGATATTGATATATATATAGAAGGGAGTCAGTATGTGTGATTTATTCAGGCTATGGGGCTGAGATCACCAATGGTAACGATAGCAGAGACAGAGGCTGCAGAAAATCTGTGTATCACCTCCAACTCCCAGAAGTATTTACATACTGGGAAATGGAGGCAGGGTGCCCAAGCTTCAGTAAGGAGCCTCTTAATAAATATCTACAAGAGGCACCTGGGTATAGAGGGGTTAGGGATGGGGGAGAAGGGGAGGGGAGTGGGGATCCCTAGTTGTAAGGTGACGGGCGATAAAACAGGACCCTAAGGATTCTACACTATCCCTATTTTACCCTAATCTCGGGCCCTATATCCTAGGCAAGGTGGCCGCCCTAAAAGAGGCGGTCCTGCTCTGGAATCTCCTGTTGCATCCTATAAAGGTCTGTCTTAGGACAAGTGGGTGAACCACTAACTCCTCCAGGCCTACTATGGCCTTCCCTGTCTGCCTAGATGATCACCCAGGGTACCCTATCCCTCATAAAAAACACCCAAAGTTAAGCTGTTCATTAAGCCCTTTGGGGGACACCGTATCTAGACGATGTATCCATCAACATTCTCTTTGTAGAAGGAGCTTATCCAGATTAACCCCCCCTCGACGAGGGAAGCAACCTATCAATACCCCGAAATTGGGTGGTTGAAGGGTTTCCATCATGGTGTTGAATAACATGGGCCGCCAATGAAGTCTCTCTCCTATTACGGATGTCCCCCACGTGCTCAAGCACCCTTTTTCTAAGCTCTCTAATTGTTATCCCAACATATAATAATGGGCAAGGGCATATAGCAATGTATATGACCGATTTTGTGGAGCAATTGATAAAATGTCTAATTTGAATGGGAGGGTTTTGATGTGGTACTTTATTAGTTTTCAGGATGTATCCACAGATGAAATGAAAACACAAATCCTACTGCTGGAGCCATCATCGGATGTACAGTTTAATAGAACACATTATTGGTTTTTTTTAAAGCCACTTTTCATACCTATTTTATAGTAGTTTTTTTTTTGATATTACTGTGTCTGAATGTAGTTTTATGGTTCAAAAAACGGCAGTATTTTAGTGAAAAAATATCTGAAATTTGTCAGCTTTTCATTTGAGACATTTTTAGGCCATATTTTCATATCTTTGTTTGCTGTTTTATTGGCCGTATGTTAGCCGTTTTGTGGACTAAAGGTAAAGCTATAGCCTAAAAAAAAATGACTGTTTGTGATTAGAAAATATTTAGGGCATTATACAGATATAAATTTGACCCACAATAAGTACCAAAATGTGGCCATATTTTCTTTTTTGGAGCCAAGAACCAATGACAATAAAGGGGTGGTCCGGAGAGCAGAAAAGGTCTAACTTGCTTTGGTTCTTGGTGCTAGACTTCCACTCACTGGTCACTTTTCAAGTATACTGTTCCAACGGGAGGGGACTGGTGCTTATCCTGATCATTGCCTTATTGTGAAAAAACACACCAACATGAAGTGTCTCTACTGCTTTTGTTGGGCAATCACTATTGTTGTACCCTATGGTAGGATACTGCACTTGAAGTTTCACGACGGAACTGTTTCTTTACAGCAAAATTTGTTTTACTGTTGTTTTGAACTGGTGAGTTGTGCAGAGTGTAAAACCCTCTGAGATGTTCTGGGGCACCTGATTGGTGTGAGCTACTGTCTGTAACTGTTGTCTGTCAGATAGGAGCAGACTCGGTAAGGTTGCACGTCTGCCACAAATATCCAGTCTCATAAAGTAGGCTAAAAAAAGTGTTATCATAAAAACATGAGGTGCCATAAAATGTAACTTTTAATCAGGAGTATAAAGTACAATCACCAAGGAAGAAAGTATCCTACCCCCCCCCACCATTTTTTTTTTTTTTTATCAAAAGCGTAATAAATATAAAAGTTCCATTCACATATTCCCATATTTAGGTGTCTTTTATTAATATTTACATATTTATCCCTTTCAATATAAGGTCATACAGGTGCAAAATACTGATGAACACCTACCCATACTACACCTATGATTCATAAAGGAGGTAGCTGCTAAGTACTACAGTATAACTGCACATACACAAGGTATACAAAGCATGACAGTTATATGATAGTGTGTAAAAATCAGATTAGGTGGGCTAGCCAACATGTTTATATGCACTATACAAAGTACTGGCACCCTGGATCCTCCCAGTATCACAAGGCCAAACTGCACGAAAAAAATTACTAGACATTATAAATAGAGATAAGCGAACCGAAGCTGACGAACCCGAATTCGTTGCGAATTTCATGAAAAATTCGATTTGCAACGAATACGAATATCGCCGCGATTCTATTGCGTGAATCGCTTCATTGAACTCCATTTTACAGCGTTCCAGGCTATTGGAGACCTAAGATGGTGGATCCACATGTGAGTACATGGGGCAGGGGATTATGGGAGGGCGGGAAACAGCGGCGGGAATGAAGGTAGGCGGGCTGACCCTAAATGACATGTGAGATGCAGCCTATCAGTGTTCACTGACCCCTGTGATGTCACAGCCCCTATATAATCGGCGGCCATCTTGCCTCTCTTCATTTCATCTATGCACTCAGATGGAGAGGACGGGACTGCGTGTGTGTGAATAGCTCATACCACAGCGTTACACTGCAACTGCTAGTCACATCAGCATTAGGGAAAGACAGGAGTGCAGAGTGCTGTGCTGTTACACTGAGAAGGATCATTGATAGCTAAACCTCCTATTCACGTTATTGAGCATTGCAGCAGAGAGGGGCAGATAGCTGTCAGCTGCCTCATACATATCTCCAAGCTGCCTGAACTTTCTGAAGCATCTTATCTCCTCATTTTTAAGCCCAATTGAGTTTTTTTTTTTTTTTGCTTCACAAATCTTCTGCTGCTCAGAATTGTGTGACAGAGTGCAATTTAGGGTTTAATTCCTGCATTTTTTGTTTTTTTGTGGTGCTGCACTGTTGGGTCCTGCTGCTGTTCAGAAATACGTGATTGTTCAGTGGACTGTAGTGCATTTGTACCATTTTGTACCTGTTAATCTATCAAGGGGCTACATACTGTGCAAGTCCAAACAATAGTATTCACCGGCGGGTGTTTTTAAAAAATACAGAGTTTTTTCTGCTAATAGGCCCTCATCAGTGCATACCGCATAGGTACATCCAAGTATTGTACCATTTAGTACCTGTTGAGCTGTCAAGGTGCTCCATACCGTCAAAGTCCAAACAATAGTATTCACCGGTAGTGTTGCTCACGAATATTCGCAATGCGAATTTTATTCGCGAATATCGCATATTCGCGAATATTCGCGAATATAGCACTATATATTCGCAATTACGAATATTCGTTTTTTTTATTTTTATTTTTTTCACAGTACACATCACAGTGATCATCCCTCTGCTTCCAGCTTGTGTGGTGTAAAGAAGGATCTAATACTACTATGTGAGACTGGAGTACGAATTCTCGCATATGTGAAAATTTGCATATGCTAAGTTTCGCATATGCAAATTTTTATTTATGCAAATTATCGCATATGCTAATTTGCGCATATGCGAATTTTCACGAATGCAAATTTTCTCGTATGCAAATATTTGCATATGCGAAAATAAAACGTGAATATTACGAATATGCAAATTTAGCGAATATATGACGAAAATTCATCCATATATTCGCGAAATATCGCAAATTCGAATATGGCCTATGCCGCTCATCACCATTCACCGGCTGGTGTTTTACAAAATTATAGAGTTTTTTCTGCGTATAGTTACGCATATTACTGCCCTCATCAGCGCATACCGCATAGGTACATCCAAGTACTGTACCATTTAGTACCTGTTAATCTGTCAAGGTGCTCCATACCGTCAAAGTTCAAACAATAGTATTCACCGGCTGGTGTTTTACAAAAATACAGAGTTTTTTCTGCGTATAGTTATGCATATTACTACCCTCATCAGTGCATATCGCATAGGTAAATCAAAGTATTGTACCATTTAGTACCTGTTAATCTGTCAAGGTGCTCCATACCATCAAAGTCCAAACAATAGTATTCACTGGCTGGTGTTTTACAAAAATACAGAGTTTTTTCTGCGTATAGTTACGCATATTACTGCCCTCATCAGTGCATACCGCATTCATGCATCCAAGTATTGTACCATTTAGTACCTGTTAAGCTGTCAAGGTGCTCCATACCGTCAAAGTCCAAACAACAGTATTCACCGGCTGGTGTTTTACAAAAATGCAGAGTTTTTTCTGCGTATAGTTAAGCATATTACTGCCCTCATCAGTGCATACCGCATAGGTACATCCAAGTATTGTACCATTTAGTACCTGTTAAGCTGTCAAGGTGCTCCATACCGTCAAAGTCCAAACAATAGTATTAACCGGCTGGGGTTTTTAAAAAAATACCGTTTTTTCTGCCTATAGTAGCTCATCTTACTGCCCTCATCAGTGCATACCGCATACGTACATCCAAGTAGTGTACCATCTTGTACCTGTTGATCTGTAAAGGGCCTACATACTGTGAAAGGACAGCCGTAAGTAATCACCTGCTGCTGTTCTAGACAAATACTGTTTAAAGAGTAGTGTAGCATATTGTCATACCCTCATAAACGCACTAAATATGTCAGGCAGAGAAGGGCAGCCTACCTTTCCGGGAGGTAGTGGAACAGGGGTTCCTGGAGACGGTGCCAGTAGCAGTCAATTAGTGTGGACTGCGGGTTGGAAAATCAGCTACTCGGCGGTGGGGAAGTTTTTCATAAGGCATCCGGAGGAGGTTCACGTAGCCACATGCAAGATCTGTCGGCAGAAGGTGAAGCGTGGCCAGGGTCCCAATGTCGGCACCACAGCCCTGCGTCAACACATGCTTCGCCACCATAAAGCGGCATGGGAGAACCGTGGCTCCGATGTAGTGGTCCAGCCTGCTGCATCACCCAGTGGCCATCCGCTCCCTCCTTCATCCAGCCAAGGCTCCACCACCGCAGCCGAAGGAAGCTGTGTGTCAAACCCTCCTTCTGTCACTCCTGCTTCTCCCGCTTTTAGTCAGCCATTCCGTCAACAATCCATCGGCGAAGCCATGTCCAAGAGACAACAGTATGTGCCCACTCATCCAACGGCGGAGAAGTTGAATGTGCTCCTGTCCAAGTTGCTGGTGTTGCAGTCCCTCCCTTATCAAGTTTTGGACTATGCACCTTTCAGAGAATTGATGGTTTGTGCTGAGCTGAGGTGGAGAGTCCCAAGTCATCATTTCTTTGCGAAGAAGGCAGTACCAGCCCTGCATCAGTTTGTACAAGAGAAGGTGGGCCAGTCCATGAGCCTGTTGGTGTGTTCAAAAGTGCACGGCATCGCTGACGTGTGGAGTTGTAACTACGGGCAGGGACAATACTTGTCTTTTACGGCCCACTGGGTAAATGTAGTTCCTGCACAGCCACAACAGCAACTTGGACAGGTCACACTGCTTCCTCCTCCACGCTCTCGCTCCCAGGCAGTTGGTCCTGTTACAGTGTGCGACGCCGCCTCCTCATCCTCCACTGTGTCCTCTGCCTCCACTGCACGTCCAAATCTCGGTGCCTATTCATCGTAACATATGTGTAGGGCACGGCGGTGTCAAGCTGTTCTTCACATGGTTTGCCTTGGCGAACGGAGTCACACAGGGGAGGAACTGCTAAAGTTAATTCGTAAAGAAATCCGAGTATGGCTTACTCTTACTCCACGGAATCTGGAAATGGGAACCATGGTGACCGACAATGGGAAGAACATCTTGTCCACGCTGTGACAAGGAAGTGTGAAACATGCGCCCTGCATGGCACACGTGTTGAATCTGGTTGTCAAGCACTTCCTCAAGTCTTCACCCCATTTGCAAAACATCCTGAAAATGGCAAGGAAACTGTGCATGCACTTCAGCCACTCGTACACCGCCAAGCACACCTTCCTTTAGCTGCAGCGTCAGAACGGTATCCCACAACATAGTCTTATGTGTGACGTTGCCACACGTTGGAATTCCCCCCTCCATATGTTGGACAGACTATACGAACAAAGAAAAGCCATCAACAATTTCTTGATGATCCAAGCAGATTGGAGTACTCCCCTGTGTAACTTCAATGTGAACTAGTGGCAGCTCATACGTACGACACCTGCCGTTTGCTGAGGCCACATTATTTGTAAGTCGTTTGGATTATGCCATGAACGACGTAAATCCACTCCTACATTTCCTACAACAAATTATTGAAACCATGGCTGGTCACGGCAATGGAGTCGTTGCGCCTACGTCTCAAGGCTACATGAGCCCTGTGGGGGCTGAACTGGAGGAGGAGGATGATGAGGGGCAGAGAGGAGCACAGTTTAGATTGGATGAGATGGCCGGTGTTTCTAGTCATCAGACAGGAGAGGAGGAGCAGGAGCAGCCAGAGGAGCTGAAAGGTTATGAGGAAGGCGAGACAGAGGACCCATACACACCGTGGCAGTATGCAGTGAAGATGGAGGCAGGTAGTCCCTCCGAGTCACTGGCGCAAATGGCACGATGCATGCTCAGTTGCTTGCGTAGTGACCCCCGAATTGTCAAAATTCATCAGCGGGATGACTTCTGGATCTACACCTTATTAGACCCTCGCTACCGTCCCAGAATGGGGGCCTTTTTTACACCCACTGAGAGGGAGGAAAAACTGACCTACTACAGAGACATTCTACGGCCACATGGTCCATCCACTCGCAGGTCTGACTCGGGGGGGCCCTCTGCGCTCACCTTCCACTGCCATGGCTGCTGGGCAGGGGTGGCAGGAGCAGTACCAGCTCAATCAAAAGCAGCCTGAGTCTACAGTTGCTGATTTTTTAGCTTTCTTCACCTGCATAGTGAAGCAACTCATCAGCAGCAGGTAGACATGGATCAGGACCTGAACCAGCAGGTGATGGCACACCTTGACATGACCATGCCAACAACCATTGAAGATCCGCTGGACTTCTGGGCAGCCAAACTTGATTTATGGCCGCAACTTGCAGAGTTTGCCCTGGAAAAGCTGTCCTGCCCGGCCAGTAGTGTGCCATCAGAGCGGGTGTTAAGTGCGGCCGGGGCCATAGTCACCCCAAGGCAAACTCGTCTGTCCAAAAAAAATGGGAAGAGACTGACGTTTGTCAAGATGAATCAGGGATGGATCAGCCAGGATTTCCAGCCACCAATGCCAGATGCCTCAGAGTAGATTGACCATGCTGCTACACCAACATTTCCTAATTATGGTTGGTTATGAAACCCTCTTGGGTTATCAATTAGGATTATGAAACCGTCTTTGGTACTGCCAAAGCCTGCTCCTGGCTCATCCTGTGTCTTTAAGGAACTACTTGCCTCACTGATGCTTCTGGCCTTGGGCCTTTAATTTTTGGAAGTATAGCAGTAGCTAAATACATACTTAATGCAAATGTCAACATTGATCTTTCAATGTAAGGGGTTATGAAACCCTCTTGGGTACTGCTCCTGACTGCTCCTGACTCATTCTGTGTCTTTCAGGAACTGCTTGCCTCCCTGATGCCCAGGCCTTGGGCCTTCAATTTTTGGATGTTTAGCAGTAGCTAAATACATGCTTAATGCACATTTCAACATTGATCTTTAAATGTACGGGGTTATGAAACCCTCTTGGGTACTGCGAATGCCTGCTCCTGACTCATCCTGTGTCTTTCAGGAACTACTTGCCTCACTGACACTTCTGGTCTTGGGCCTTTAATTTTTAGAAGTTTAGCAGTAGCTAATACATGCTTAATGCAAATTTCAACAATGAGCCTTCTCCTACCCCGCCGGGGCCGATCCGAGGACCTCACTTAACCATCCAATCGGTAGTAGAGACATGCGGTGTGTACAAAGGGCAGGGACTTAATGAACCCGAGCTTATGACCCGCACTTAGTTGGGATTCTTCTTTCCTGGAAAATAATTGCAATCCCTGATCCCTATCGTGAACGGGGTTCACCGGGTTACCCGCACCTGTCGGTGAAAGATAGACACATGCTGGACCATTCAGTGTAACGCGCCTGCAGCCCTGGACATCTGAGGGCATAACACACCTGTTATTGCTCGATCTTGCGATTGATCGTGCAATGTAAGGGGTTATTAAAGCCTCTTGGGTACTGCTGATGCCTACTCCTGACTGCTCCTGTGTCTTTCAGGAACGACTTGACTTCATGATGCTTCTGGGCTTGGGCCTTTCATTTTAGGATTTTTGAAATACATACATACATGCTTAATTTAAATGTCAACATTTATGGTGCAATGTATGGGATTATTAAACACTCTTGGGTAGCGTTTTTTTTCAAATTTTCTGATCCAGAAAAATAACCATTATAATGGTGTATTGAACACTTGTTGCATGTGATTTTTTGAGTAAAATTTTCAAAAAAAATATGGAGAGGGATGAACTCTGCTTCTTTATTTCCCCAAAAACTTTTTTTTTATAGAAGAATGTCTTTTGGTGGTCCACCGTCCTGCATTATAGAGTCTTCTGGACTCTTGGATATGCGCTTGTTCTTAAACAAAGGTCCAAAAACCAAAAATGGCTGGTTAGGGCTATGGAGACGTTGCGCCTACATCTCACGGCCACATGAGCCCTGTGGGTACTTGTGAGATTAGGTCCTTTGTACCCACACGGCTGGGTCCGGGACACAAATTTTGATTTAAATTTCAAATAAAAAAATCACACATTTCAATGGTCTCCCTGTGCTGCAGCCAACTCCAGGCCACGTCATTCTGGTAATATATAGAGAGCACTCTCTGTCCTAAATTATCGTTAAAATTTTTCGTAAAAAATGTTTGTCTTTTTTATGAGGGATTGTTATGATTTGGTGCGTACTCATGCATCAGCCAACTCCAGCCTGTGTCATTCAGGCAATATATGGTTTACTGATGGCGCTTCTGGGCCTGGGTCTGAGAATTTCAAATTTTCTCATAGGTAGCACCCGCTATCCAAAAGTCTTCTTCATAAATATCTACAATTGTTGTGATTTTTGTGGGGGATTGTGAAGCCCTAGTGTGTACTCATGCATCAGCCAACTCCAGGCTGTGTCATTCAGGTAATATATAGGTAGCACCCGCTGTCCTAAATATTGTAAAAAAAATTTTTAAATGTTTTTTTTTCTTTGGGATTCTGAAGCCCTGGTGTGTACTCAATGCTGCTTCCTGCTACACTCTGTCAGCCCGTTGGTCCTGTGACAGTGTGCTACTCCGCCTCCACATCCTCCACTGTGTCTTAAGCCTCCACGGCCCGGACAAGTCTCAGTGGCTCTTCAGCATACCATGTGTGCAGGGCACGGCGGTGTCACGTTGTTCTTCACATGGTTTGCCTTGGCGAGAAGTCTTGGAAACAATGGCCGGTCAGGGCAATGAAGACGTTGCACCTACATCTCACGGCCACATGAGCCCTGTGGCAGCTTGTTGGATTTGGCCCGGGACACGCAAAGGTTGTTTTAAATTTCAAATCAAAAAGTGATGGCGCTGCTGGGCCTGGGTGTGGGAATTTCAAATTTTCTCATAGGTAGCACCCGCTATCCAAAATCTTTTTCAAAAATTAATAAAATTGTTGTGTTTTTTGTGGGGGATTGTGAACCCCTGGTGTGTACTCATGCATCAGCCAACTCCAGGCTGTGTCATTCAGGCAATATATGCTTTACTGATGTTGCTGTGGGGGCTTGTTGAATTTGGTCCTTCGTACCCACACGATGGGGTCCGGGACACTAAAAGTTTGTTTTAATTTTCAAATAAAAAAATGATGGTGCTGCTGGGCCTGGGTCTGGTAATTTCAAATTTTCTCATAGGTAGCACCCGCTATCCAAAATCTTTTTCAAAAATTTCTAAAATTGTGTTGTTTTTTGGGGGGAATTGTGAAGCCCTGCTGTGTACTCATGCATCAGCCAACTCCAGGCTGTGTCATTCAGGCAATATATGGTTTACTGATGCCGCTGTGGGGCCTGGGTCTGGGAATTTTACATTTTCTCATAGGTAGCACCCGCTATCCAAAATCTTCGGTTAAAATTTCTTAATTCATCTTTTAATCTTAGGGATGGTGAAGGCCTAGTGCCTACTCATGCTGCTGGCAACTCCGGGCTGTGCCATTCATCCACTATATGGTCTCCTCATGCTGCCAACACCTCCAAGCTGTGCCATTCAGCCACTATGTGGTCTCCTCATGCTGCCAACATGTCCATGCTGTGTCATCCAGCCACTATGTGGTCTCCTCATGCTGCCAACATGTCCATGCTTTGTCATTCAGCCACTATATGGTGTCTTCATGCTGCTAACACCTCCACGCTGTGCCATTCAGGCACTATATTGTCTCCTCATGCTGCCTACACCTCCACGCTGTGTCATTCAGCCACTATATGGTCTCCTCATGCTGCCAACACCTCCACGCTGTGCCATTCAGCCACTAAATGGTCTCCTCATGCTGCCAACACCTCCACGCTATGTCATTTAGTCACTATATGGTCTTCTGACACTGATGCCACCACCAGGCTCTGTCATTGTGCTGCTGTGCGGCAGTGATTCTAAAAGCGATGCCGGTAATCTGCATGTTTTTCTGAATAACAATATTATTTCACTACCCCAGCACACTCCATATGCGTTTTAGAACACAGCAAAGTGTTCTATACCCCTATAGAGGCTGTATGTAGGCTAGAAATAGCCTTTTTTTTATATAGATTCGCAGCAAAAAAAATTGGATCAAAACAAACTTTTTCGGAAAATTCGGCGAATCGGCCGAATCGAATTTTTGAAAAGTTCGCTCATCTCTAATTATAAATATGAGGCATTAGTTGATATATTGGCCATATATTTTCTTTGCACCAAATTATTTTTTCTAAAAAGAAAAAAAGACACTTCATAAACTTGGTACCTACATAATCATGCTGACCAGCAGAAAAAAGTTATCATATAATTTATACCACATAGTAAGTAGCAGAAAGTGGAATAAAAAGTATTCAAAGCTTTTTATGTACCATAAAATGACACCCATGAAAACTGCCGCTCATCCCACAAAAAAGCTCCCTATACAACTCCAACAATAAAAAAATTTGCTTTTAAAATATGGCAAAAAAACTAAATATTTTTTAAATGGGTTTTATTGTGTAAAGGTAGAAAAAAACTGGATGCTAATTGTATCAGCAAAAAACAAGCTGTCATATGTCGACCCAAACATTTTAAAAAGCCGGAAGACAGACTTGGAGAAGACCAGATTAATTGTACGTCAAAAACTGGCTGCGGCAGGGGTTAATACTTAGGCATTATGCAATTCTTGTAATCCCAAGATAATTATGTGTTAAATGTTATACTTTATCAAGGATTTTCTAGGAAAAAAAAGGAACAAAATAAATGTTTGATAATTCTTTTATGCAAATTTCAGTCAGGAGGTCAAAGAGTCGGCTGAGCCACATTCAGGAACATTTCAATTTAGAGTCTTCTATTCTGGCTGTCTCACAATGCTGCTGTTTATTCAGTTGGAGCCACTAATTAATGTAAACCTATCCTTGAACCATGGAATTCATTGTATGCCTGATATTCTTCAAATTATCAAAGATCTTCTACTCATTCTCATTATGACAATAATCAGTTATGCGTAAAGGTTTAGTTACAAAATGGAAATTCATAAGACCGACTTTTTTCCATGTATTTTAATCTTTTTCTTGAGGGATTTCTGCCACCATTTAATCTAATTCCTTTTGACACTTCATCCATTTGAACACTGAGCAGTTTGAGAACAAAGAGAGGAAGCTGCCGGAATCTTTGAAAGCTGAGAACAAATTGCGATACGTATTCAAACAGCTTTCTGGGGGTGAGTCAAATATATATTATCTACTGAAAGCACAAAGAATGTCTTAAGCATAATTAGAAATAAAGTGTCTAGAGAAACCTTACAGAGGATTGTTAAGACCGGTTCTTGTCTCTTTGCAGACACATTTTCCTTCATATAGCTTTATGTTTGACAGAGTAATTTAGAAGTATATATTTTCCTAATATTGCCATAAAAATGAAAGCAAAGTTGTAATAACATTTTGAAAATAAGAAAAGATTGTGTGTGTATTAAAAAAAAAATACAAAAATGCAAACATATTCCCGCACATAATGTAAAAAAGCTTTTGTGGCATTCACAAGTGGATTCAGTTTCCCCTTAAAGGGGTTATCCAGGAATAGGAAAACAGAGCTAGTTTCTTTTCAAAAACGCTCTCCATCTGTCTCCAGGTTGTGTGTGGTTCAGCAGCTCAGTTTCATTGAAGTAAATTGAACCAAGTTGTAATACCACACACAACCTGGGGACAGACATGGAGCTGTTTTGTTTTAAAGAAATTAGCTCTGTTTTTCTATTCCTGGATAACCCCTTTAAAGTTAGTCAATAGCAGGTGGCACTAAAGAGACAGTTTTCTTTCTTTTGTAAGAAGCTATTTTAATGCAGTCAGGGACCAGGGGCTGAAGGGGCTGTGGGAGTCATATTAAAAAATGTGCTTAGTTTTACTAAGACTAGACAGCCTAAGATTGTGCAAGTCATTTAAAAGGTCTCAGGCTGTTTGAAAATCTGGTGAGGTGTTTTACTTTAACTTGGTCCAATTTAAGGCCACACCCCTTTAAACATTGTCTACATGGGGAAAACAAGGCAAAATTACCTTTGGCAAAATTACCTTTTCACCAAATCTTCAAAAAAAAGTCGCCTTGACGTGGTGAGTGGGCTTGCACTTTTTGATCAAAATGTATACTAATAACCTGTTAGTTTTTTAATTCATGCTGAGAAGCAAGTAGGTCAAAATACAAATGATGGATGTGCGGATATGTTTCTTTATTTTTGTACTTGCTGTTATTGTGGGCTACCTGGCAAAGGAAGAAGTTAAAATCAGACAATTATGCAGACTTCCTAATATAGCCCTTCTCCAAGTGTTCCTTAGTATATTCAGCTATGGCTTAGGTCTCTGGCAGGGATAGTGGATAAACCCTTCTAGAAGAAAAAGTTGCAGGTAAAAGTTCAGTTGGACAGTCATACGGCCAAAGGGATGGTAAAGTCTCTTTTTGCGGCAGACATCAGCATAAGTTACATTCTGTGGGGGTAGGCATGACAGGTTCAATGCCATTGAAATTTCTGCCAAATTTGTCAATCCACAATCAGAGAATGCTGGTGCAGTCTGGGTAAACAGGAGAAGAGGATAAGTTGAGTCAGTCAGTGCATAGAAAGAGATCTCTTCAGCATGCAGAATAGTAAAGGGAAGCTCTATAGATGTGGTGACAAACAGGAAAGGCTCAGGAAGAGATTTTCCATTAACAATTATCACTACCAATGTCTTCTCCAGGAAGACAGTAGGCTGCTGGTTCTGGCAACCAGGACTTGGCAAACAAATTTCCCAGAAATGCCGGCATGGAAATTCAGATTTTCGCTGTAGTATCATGGGTACAGGAAGCTTAGGAAAGCTGTCTTTATCACCTAGAGTCACTTCTCCCAATGACCCTAGGCATTGGAATTTCCACCTCAAGTGGACAGTTGCACACAAAGGGGGCTTTTTCACCACAATAAAGGTTCATCAGCATAGACACTCATGGTTCAAGAGTTTCAGGCATCTGACTTGCATAGCCTCCTAAGGCGTAACTGAAGGAGGAGTCAAAATAGGCCTCTGGACCGGCACTGTAGAAACCGAGCTTATAGCTCACATGTGGGTGTCCTGCTCCTCTGGTCCTGATTCCAAACCATGCATCCAAGGAAACCCAAGTAGTAAAAGCGGCACTCCAGTATAAGAAATATAAAAAAGCCTTTATTCGCCCATCAAGGTGCAACGTTTCAGCCTCACAACGAGACCTTTCTCAAGCAATTTACATATTACATCACTTCCTGTTATATCCAAACACAGTGTGACATCATAATCTCATTTGCATATTATATACAAATAGACATAGTGCAAATAGCAGTGATCAATATCATAATAGCAGTGCATATTGCATAAATCATGCCATGACCATATATATATATATGTGTGTGTGTGTGCCCTGTGTGTACATCAATAGGTTATCATCCCCAATCATCATATTCACATATATCAGTAACACATCACATCAGTGGGTTGTCTCATTACATGTACACAGACCTCCTCCGCTGTCTTCACACCACGCCCTCTTTGTTTTAAAACAATGCAATAGCGCAAGACCAGAAGTTCATTTAATTCCATAGCGCTCATATCTCATTTATGCTTCACATATTGGACATTTGACATCAGTCATCTTATACAAGGGTACATAATTATACTCAGATGGTGACAATATCATTAATTTGTCATCAGTCTGTGCTGAAGAGTGGGTGGACAGGGCAAAGACCGACCGGATGATAGCTAAGCTACATCAGCGAAACAGGTGTATAGCTTATTTAATACAAATTCAATATATATTTATTTGTACTGTATATAATATGCAAACGAAATGATGATGTCACGCTGTGTTTGGATATGAAAGGAAGTGATGTAACATATGTAAATAGTTTGAATAAGGCCTCATTGTGAGGCTGAAACGTCGCACCTTGCACCTTGATGAGTGAATAAAGACTTTTTTATATTACTTATACTGGAGTGCCGCTTCTACTACTTGGGTTTCCTAAAACTCATTGTATGTATGTATGTGTGGATGTCTGTGAGTATGTTCCGGCATCACTTCCAAACGGCTAAAGATATTTTCATGATACTTTGTACACATGTTACTAATATGTCAATTACAAACATAGGCTAGATAAATTAACCCTTAGCCACCCTGATTTGGGATGGTCAGGGTTTTTGTCTAAAGTCCCATGCAAGTCTATGTATGTTCCAGCATAACTTCCAATGGCTAGAGATATTTTGATGAAACTTAGTACACATGTTACTTTTATGCCAAATAAAAATATATGATAGTTAAATTAACGCTAACCTACCCACTTATGTAAAGGATGGGGTTTTTACCCTAAATACCTTGCAAGTTTATAATACTTGCAGTACCTTACTCCACAAGCTCTGCTCTGCAACTCCCGGGGAGTATGTCAGTCCGGTGTGAGGTGGTTTTTTGCGCCCCTGTAGATCCATGCGTCCGCTCCTCCCCCAGCTCTCCGAACATTTCCGAAGCTAGAGCTGGGGGAGGGCAAAGCAAGGGGAGAGCGAAGGTCCACGCCCCCTCCCTCATCTCCCTGAGCTCGGCTGCTGGACGCAGATCTCTACGGCACGCCCCCTCCCTGAGGACGTAAATCTCCCCGAGCTGAGGGCATAGAGCAGTGCTCTCAATGAGCTCTATGTGTAAAGGGGGACATACTGTACGGGCTAAATGTCCCCCTTTAGCCCATACAGTATGTCCCCCTTTAGCCTGTATAGTATGTCCCCCTTTACACATAGAGCTCAGTATGTCCCCCTTTAGTTTGTGCAGTCTTTAGCCCGTACAGTATGTCCTCCTTTGTCCCCCTTTAGCCTGTAGCCCGTGCAGTATGTCCCCCTTTGAGGGGACCTGCCGTGGAGATCTGCTGGGGGAGATGAGGGAGGGGACCTGCCGTGGAGATCTATGTCCTCAGGGAGGGGGCGTGCCGTAGAGATCTGCGTCCAGCACCCGATCTCAGGGAGGGGAGATGAGGGAGGGGGAGTGAACTTTCTCCTTCCCATTGCTCTGCCCTCCCCCAGTTCTAGCTTCGGAAATGTTCGGAGAGCTGGAGGAGGAGCGGACGCATGGATCTACGGGGGCGCTAAAAAACACCTCACACCAGCTACCTTCCTCCGTATGCCACACCCCATCTCACAAAGCCACACCCACAATGTAAGCCACACCCCCTTTTCATTTTCTACCCTTTTTTTGCATTGGTCCGGCTTGCAAGTTATGCCCACTTCCACAAAACCACACCTCCTTCTATTTTTACCCTAAAATCTCTTCATCACAGCTCAGCCCCACCTGAGGATGGGATATGAGGATGAGATATAAGGGCGGGAGATGAGGACAGGATATGAGGGCGAGAGATGAGGACAAGATGTGAGGTCAGGATATGAGGTCAAGATTTGAGGTCTGGATATGAGGATTGGATATGAGGTTGGGATATGAGGACAGGATATGAGAATGGGATGTGAGGTCAAGATATAAGGACAGGATATAAAGTCGGTATATGAGCACAGGATATGAGAATGGGATATGAGGTTGGGATGTGAGGTCTGGATATGAGGACGGAATAGAAGATAGGGATATGACGGCAGGATATGAGGACAGGGTATGAGAGCAGGACATAATAATGGAATATGAGGTTAGGTTATGAGGACGGGATGTGAGGTGGGGATATAAGGACAGGATATTTGGTCAGGATAGGAGGTCGGAATATGAGGATGGGATATGAGGATGGGATATGAGGTCAGGATATGAGGAACGGGAATATGAGGAAAGGGACATGAGGTCAGGATATGAGGACGGGATTTGAGGTCGGGATATGAGGACGGATATGAGGTCAGGAAATGAGGTCGGGATATGAGGTCGGGATATTAGGTCAGTGTCATGTACCAGAATGTAGGCCGTCATGAAGCTGGAAGTGGATGCTCCACCTGTGTGGCTCATGACTCAGACCGTATCGGGGAGCAGAGTCTAAGGTGCCGCTGGTCTTCACCAGAGCCCGCCGCAAGGCAGGATGGACTTACTGCAGCAGGCGACACCCAGGTAGCTACCCCCAACACGGCTCGACCTCACAGGAAACTGGGCAAGGCGAGGTACTGAAGGATAAGGCTGTAGCATAGTCAAACGTAGCAGGAGGTCAAGGCAGGCGGCAAAGGTTTGTATTCAAAAAACATAGCAGGAAGGTCTGGATAATCGGGAATGGCAAACAGGCAATAGGAACGCTTTCTCTCAGGGAAATTGCACTGAAGATCCGGCATAGAAGTGGGGGAGGTGCAGGGACTTTAAAGAATAGTGTCAGGTGTGAGTGATAATTATGGGCGCACTGGCCCTATAAATTTTAAAGCTCTGGCGCGCGCACCCTGCTGGACGGGGACACGCGCGCCTGAGCTGAAACACACTAGCAGAGGAGTCAGAGGAAGCAGGTAAGTGAAAGGCCGGGATTCGCATGCGGGCGCATCCCGTGTTGCGAATCCCGACACCACCAGGAGCAGGGACTATGTGCTCGCGGCCGACATGTGCCCCCGGAGCGTAAGCTGTAACAGTCAGGATATGAGGTCAAAAAATGAGGTTGGCATATGAAGTCGGAGTATGAGGACGGGATGTGAGGTCGGGATATGAGGATGGGACATGAGGACAAGTACTTCCTTCAATGTTGCTTTTTCTCTCCCACAAGCATTAGATAGAAGAATGGGCAGCTAGTAACACCCTAAATAACAAGTATATCCCACAATAACAGCATTACACTCTCAAATACCCCCAAATACAATAGCTTTATACAGAGTGGTGTCCCTTAAACAAATAACATCCCACACACTTTATTAATATCCAGGGGTCACCCAGCAAGTGCAGAGTGGTCAGCAGCCTTAACTGATGGATTTGATGATTTCTAACAGAAGCTTTCAAAGCTGATGGCTCCTGCAAGGGTGATGCTATGTTCACATGGTGGAGATTTTCAGTGCAGAAATTTCACAGCGCCGGAAGAACATGCCGGTGCCAGGACTGCTCGGAAATGTGCTGTCCCATAGACGGCAAATCTACAAAAACATTGAGCATGTTCAATGTTTTTGCAGATGCCGGAATCAGGATTTCCATGGCAAGTGTTGCTGCTGTGGAAATTCTGCCATGTGAACAGAGCAGCAGAATCTCATTAAAATCAACAGGATTCCGCATGGACATTCTGCCATGTAAACATGGTCTTATACATCTAGCATGTAACTGGATACAGTGTTACAGGAATAATATTTGTTCATGGTCCAGATTTCAAAACAATAGATTTCACAGTTGCTGCACTACATCAGTCATTTACTCACAACACACACGTCTTCATGCGTCCAGAAATTTCATAGATACAGCCAGGATATCAATCCACTAAGAAAGGCACAGTAATTCCACCACAAGCTCAGGTCCGATCCTATAGTCATGGATGCCTGGGTGCAGGAATATTTTTTTGTGTCTCTTATTGGCCCCTCCCCTTTACAGAAGATACTTTTCCCTTATAATACTGTATACCTCTAAAGTCATACAATTACCAAAAAATACCTGTATATAGGGAGGAATATTATTACCATACGTATTACTATCATACAGTTACTGACCAACTCCTGCATACTGTCACATTACACTCTGTCCAAATTATTATGCAAATTCTATTTAAGTGTTACAAAGATTAAAGGGGTACTCTGGTGGAAAACGTTTTTTTTAATCAACTGTTGCAAGATAAACAGATATATCTAATTATGACAGGTGTTTGAGATTGTTTTCAGTGATCAATAGAGCCCTGTGACACAAAGCCATCCATGAGTTAAATTGAAAAACGAAATATTTAAAGTCGTACTCCGGTGGAAAAATTTTTTTTATTTTTTTAAATCAACTGGTGCCAGAAAGTTAAACAGATTTGTAAATTAAAAATAGAAAAAATCTCAGCTCACCTGGGACTTGCGCGGCTACCTCCAGACATCAGGAAAAATTAGGAAAAAGGCCAGCAAGTGGAAGCATAAAAAACTTGACTTTATTTAGGAATTCTCCATTAAAAAACCTTCAGGTGGCAGGCAAACATGGACATGCAAAAAAAATACAAAAATAGCACATATAGAAAGGGTCCCAAGCAGTAGCTGACGCGTTTCCCATCTATCGATCCTTACTCATAGCTTACTGATACTCAAATGAGGCATCCTTATATATGCAAGGATGTATTCCCTAATCCACACAGGAAAGGGAGGGACAGATTCATATCACATGTGCAAATGATTAAAACCAAGAGTGGGTGGGACCCATACAAAAATATATGATAGAGACCAAAAAGATAGAAAAAATATATAAACATGTATAAAAATACTAATAGTGTAATATTAAATCTGTTTTGCTGTTTAAACCATTTGGCTGTGTACTGTTCAAAAGGTAAATCCATACTGTTTCTCTGTTGTGGAGGGATCGAATGTGATCTCCTCCTCTTTTGCTATGTTTGACTTTTTCAATACCCGAGAAACGGAAAGAAGTCATGTCTGAATTGTGGCATAACAAAAAATGTTTGGACACATTAGAAATGCCTGAAGCCAAAGGGCCAGCTGAATGCCTGATGTGTTCCTACATGCGTTTTTTCAATGATCTTTTTGTGGAACCCACATATACTAAATTACATATAGTGCACATCACCTTGTAAACAGCGCACAGGTGCTTCAATGGGCGCAAAATCTTCCCCTGCTTTAGCCAACCTCTTTGTTTTCTGGTGGGAGGAACAATTTATTTTTTCTGATTTTAATAAGTTTTCCACATGCCTCTCATGGTATGGGAGGTATGTGGACGACATCATCATAGTATGGTCATCTGATTGTTCATCTGTAAAAGCATTTATGGATTATTTAAACTTCAATCAGTTTAATCTAAAATTTACGCATGCTTGGTCTAAATATGAAACCCCTTTTTTAGACATAACCTTCTTTCCGTTTCTCGGGTATTGAAAAAGTCAAACATAGCAAAAGAGGAGGAGTTCACATTCGATCCCTCCACAACAGAGAAACAGTATGGATTTACCTTTTGAACAGTACACAGCCAAATGGTTTAAACAGCAAAACAGATTTCATATTACACTATTAGTATTTTTTTACATGTTTATATATTTTTTATATCTTTTTGGTCTCTATCATATATTTTTGTATGGGTCCCACCCACTCTTGGTTTCAATCATTTGCACATGTGATATGAACCTGTCCCTCCCTTTCCTGTGTGGATTAGGGAATACATCCTTGCATATATAAGGATGCCTCATTTGAGTACTAGCAAGCTATGAGTAAGGATCGACAGATTGGAAACCCGTCAGCTACTGCTTGGGACACTTTCTATATGTGCTATTTTTTATTTTTTTACAGGTCCATGTTTGTCTGCCACCTGAAGGTTTTTTAATGGAGGATTCCTAAATAAAGTCAAGTTTTTTATGCTTCCACTTGCTGGCCTTTTTCCTATTTTTCCAGATTTGTAAATTACTTCTTTTAAAAAATCTTAATCCTTCCAGTATTTATTAGCTGCTGAATACTACAGAGGAAATGATTTTCTTTTTGGAACACAGATCTCTCTGCTGACATCACGAGCACGGTGCTCTCTGCACACATCTCTGCCCATTTTAAGAACTGTCCAGAGTTGGAGAAAATCCCCATAGCAAACAAATGCTGCTCTGGACTGTTCCTAAAATGGACAGAGAAGTCAGCAGAGAGCACTGTGCTTGTGATATCAGCAAAGAGCACTATGTTCCAAAAAGAAAAGAATTTCCTCTGTAGTATTCAGCAGCTAATAAGTACTGGAAGGATTAAGATTTTTTTAATAGAAGTAATTTACAAATCTGTTTAACTTTCTGGCACCAGTTGATTTAAAAAAAAAATTACGTTTTCCACTGGAGTACCCCTTTAAATATTTAGTTTTCTTAGTTTAACTCATGGATGGCTTTGTGTCTCAGGGCTCTTTTGATCACTGAAAACAATCTCAGACACCTGTGATAATTAGATTGCCAGGTGAGCCCAATTTAAGGAAAAACTACTAAAGGTGGGTGTTCCACATTATTAAAGTGTACCTGTTGTCAACAAAAACTTTTTATATAATGTAGATAATACCATTAAATGTATTTTTGGTTAAAAAATGTGTATATTTTTGTCCCTACGGCTATTGTTTGTGTGTCTCTATAAAGAGTCCAAATATAGGAAGTGTGGGTGGACAAGCGAGGATCTGTGCACTTAGGACAAGCAGGGCTCTACACACTGAGGCTCTATGATATGCCCCTGGTTCACACTGCAGGATGATTGACAAGCCAGGAGCCTGCACAGAGCCCTGCTTCTCCTGCCCTCACTTCCTGTATTTGGACTCTTCATAGACACACAGACAATAGCTGCAGGGACAGCATTTTTCACCCAAAAATATACACATTTTTTAATCAAGGTATATTACAAATATACATATAATGGTATTATCTACATTATAACAAAAGTTTTGGTTGCGACAGGTACACTTTAAGCAGAGCACCATTTTCAAGCAATATGGGGAAGAAAAAGGATGTCTCTGCTGCCGAAAAGAGTGAAATAGTTCAATACCTTGGATGAGGTATGAAAACATTGGATATTTTAAGAAAACTTTAGTGTCATCATTGCACTATTAAGAGATTTGTGGCTGATTAAGAGCAGAGACGGGTTTGTGCAGATAAAGGCACATTGAGGAAGATTTCTGCCAGATTCATGCATCGGATCAAGAGAGCAGCTGCTAAAATAACATAACATAGCTACAAACAGATATTTGAAGCTGCTGGTGCTCCTGAAGTCCCACGGATATCAAGGAGTAGAGTCCTCCAGAGTCTTATAACTGTGCATAAACCTTCTATTTGGCCACCTCTAACCAATTCTCACAAGCAGAAACGGCTGCATTGGACAGAAAAATACATGAAGACTAATTTTCAAACAGTCCTGTTCACTGATGAGTGCCATGTAACCCTAGATGGTCCAGATGGATGGAGTAGTGGATGGTTGGTGGACACAACCCTGTTCCAACAAGGCTGCGACTTTAGCAAGGCAGTGGTGGAGTCATGTTTTGGGCTGGAATTATGGGAATGGAGCTGGTCGGCTCCTTTAGGGTCCCCCAAGGTGTAAAGATAACCTCTGAAAAGTATCTGGAGTTTCTGACTGACCACTTTCTTCCCTGGTCGAGAAGGAAGAACTATGCTTTCCTTATTAAAATCATCTTCATGCATGATAATGCACCATCGCATGCTGCAAAGAACACCTCTGCATCAATGGCTGCTATGGGGTTAAAAGGAGAGAAAGTTATGGTGTGGCCTCCATCCTCCCCTGACCTCAATCCTGTTAAGAACCTTTGGAGCATCCTCAAGCAAAAGATCTATGAGGATGGGAGGCAGTTTACATCCAAACAGCAGCTCTGGGAGGCTATTCTGACATCTTGCAAACAAATTCAAGCAGAAACTGTCCAAAAACTCACAAGTTCAATGGATGCAAGACTTGTGAAGCTGCTTTCAAATAAGTGGTCCTATGTTAAAACGTGATCTGTTAAAATGTTTAAAAAGGTAAAATGTTGTTAAAAGTTTGATTAAAATAGCTTTTGATTTCAGTAAATATGCTGCAAACACAACAAATGACAATTTTCAGTTCTACACAACCAATAAAGTGTTTTGAAAAGTTTTTTATGTTTAAAAAAATACTGTTATCATTTGGAGGTCTGTTTATTATAATTTAAATTGTACTCTTAAAAGTTGATAATAAGAGAATTATGCTGACTTATTTACATCAATTATTTAGGTAAATGAGAAAAAATATAATTTGCATATTAATTTGAAACAGGGTGTAATAATACCAGTATACATGAAGGAATATTATTATAATACACATTATTATCATTCTGTTACTGAACGAATCCTGTATACTTACAGCAATATTACTAATAATACCAGTATACAAGAATAAATATTATTACCATTTGTATTACTATCATACTGTAACCGACCAAATTCCGTATAGTGAGATCAACATTATCAATCATACCTCCACATCACAACCACATATTACTAACATGTAATGACTACTGAATAAAACCAGTTCTGTTTCCCCATGTCCTTTCAAGGAATACTGTAGTGGAATATCACTTATAAGTCATAGTTCACGGGGGTCTAACCACTGGGAGCCCCCACAATCTCCTGTAAGGGGCCGTGGCAGTCCACAAGAAGGGGATGTTCCTTCCCCGCATGACACGGCAACCAACACGCCCCCCCATAGAGATAAATGGAGGGGGCGTGTCTGCTGCGGCTTCGTGCTGGGGACGGCACAGCGCTTCCTGCAGACTACAGGAGATCGCAGGGGCACCAGCTGTCGGACCCCCCGCGATCTATAACTTATTCCCTATCCTTTGGATAGGGGATGTTATATTCCACTGCAGTACTCCTTAAAGGTCCAGCTCTGTCCCCCCATGTATTATAAGGCCCAGCTCTGATCCTCTATGTAGTTTAAAGCCCAGTTCTGTGTGTCCATGTAGTTTAAGGCCCAGCTATGTGGGGCCATGTTGTTTTAGGTCCAGTTCTGTGCCCTCATGTAGGAACATAACAAGGGGTACAGTGAGCCTTAACACCCCACAGGTGTTTGACAAATTTTCATTAAAGTTGGTCGTGAAAATGAAAACATTTATTTTTTTCACTAAGATGCTGGTGTTATCCGAAATTTTTCATTTTCACAAGGGGCAATAGGATAAAAAGCCCCCCAAAATGTTAACTTAATCTCTTCTGAGTATGAAAATACCGCATATGGGGATGTAAAGTGCTCTGAGGGTGCACAACAGAGCGAATAAGAGAAGGAGCGCCATTGGGCTTTTGGAGAGAGAATTTGGCTAGAATTCCCTGTTCCACTGTTCTGACACCATGGGGGCTTTGCAAATTACATTTTCCATTTTCACGGACCACTGTTCCAAAAATCTGTCAGACACCTGTAGGGTGTGAATGCTCACTGTACCCCTTGTTACATTCCTTGATGGGTTTAGTTTCCAAAATGGGGTCACATGTAGGTGTTTTTTTTTTTTAGAGTTCATGTCAAAACCTCTGGTACGATTAGCCATCCCTGTTCAAATCCCGAATTTAGGCCTCAAATGAACATGGTGCTCTCTAACTCCTGAGCCATGTTGGGGTAATATGGGGTATTTCCGTACTTGGGAGAAATTGCTTTAATTATTTTGGAGGGCTTTTTCTCCTTTTACCTCTTGTGAAAATAAAAAATTAAGTAAAAACCCAGCATGTTAGTGTAAATTTTATTTTTTTTTTTTAAAGAACATGCTGGTGTAGCCCCAATTTTTTCATTTTCAGAAGTGGTAAAAAGAAAAAAAGCCCCCCAAAATTTGTAATACAATTTCTCTCGAGTATGGAAATACCCCATATGTGGCCCTAAACTGCTGCCTTGTAATACTAAAGTCCTCACAAAAAATAAAAAACATGAAGTCCATTTCAGTGAGGACTGTGGGGTCAATTTGGATATCTGGGCGGTATACAAACCTAGAGATCAGTGGCTTATATAGGTGACCCTGCCTAGACTGGGGCCAGGCGGGGTCACCCATATGGAGGGACAGGGGGAATTTTATAGGTGACAGGGTCACTAGTATGGGGGACCTCTACTGTTATTGCCCTGCAGCGCCACCTTCTGGGGGCTCATTATTACTAGATGATGGGGGAGGATAAAAAAAAATGTGGGGTCTATCTCCTTTCCCTCATTGGCAGTCTCGGTGTTGGAGGCAAGCGCATGGCGTATGCCTCTTCCACCGAACAGGCTTTGGGGTATTTATATTTTAAAAGGGGAGTGTAAGTGTGCAAATGTAGTGCTTTCACTTTATTTCAGTGTCTAGTGTAGTGATTTTTACATTTACTGTAGATTTGTTTTTGCGGTGAAGGGTTTTTTTTTTGCACTTTTTGGGGAGCATATGCGGTCTGTGCCATCAGCGACTGTTATGCGCTGTGTGGCCGGACTGTAATCCATGTTCAGACTACGTTGATTGCTGCTCAGTGAATTATTACTGATCAGTTTTTTTTTTTGCCCATTTGTTTAGGTGTTTGTGGTCAGTGCTACCAGCGACTGTTCTGTGCTGTGTGGCCAGACTGCAACCCCCCCCCCAAAAAAAAAAATATGCCTGTATCCCAAAAAAGTGCTGATCAGTAATAATTCACTGATCAGCAATCAGCGTAGTCTGCACATGGGGTACAGTCCGGCCGCACATCGCAGAAAAGTCACTGGTGGCATGGACCGCATCCGCCCCCCAAAAAAGTTTAAAAAAAGACCTGCACCCCATAAAAAGCTAGGGGCAGGCCGCAGACCAGTGGTCGCCAAGGTGTGGCCCTCCAGATGTTGCAAACTATAACTCCCAGCATGCCTAGACAGCCGTTAGCTGTCTGGGCATGCTGTGAGTTTTCGTTTTCCAACATATGGATGGCCAAAGTTTAGAGACCACTACACAGTGGTCTCCAAACTGTGTTCCTCCAGATGTTGCAAAACTGCAACTCCCAGCATTCCCAGAGAGGGAGAGGGAGAGAGAGAGAGAGAGAGAGAGAGAGAGAGAGAGAGAGAGAGAGAGAGAGAGAGAGAGAGAGAAAGTACACTTTTAGGTGTACTACACAGCGACTCTGTACTGCAGCACTGGGTGTACTACAACTCCAAAGCTAATAGGGGCCAGTTAGGTTGAGCACTGAAAGCCATAGTCATCAGCTTTTTGTGCCTAATAATACTGTACTGGGCTGTACTACACAGCGACTCTGTATTGCAGCACTGGTGTGTACTACAACTCTGAAGCTAACATGGGCCAGATAGGGTGAGCACTAAACACCATAGTCACCTACTTTTATTGTCTAATACAGGTTGTAAGTGTAGTAGAGCATATTGTCCTCCTCTCATAAGTGTAAACTCTACATAAACCTACGTGGTGTACAATTTTTTTTCCTGTTAAACTCATTTGGGCCAGTTACTGTGAAAAGCCAGCCAAACCTACACACTTGTTTTTGTAGCCTAATACAGCTTTAAGCATAGCGGAGCATATTGTCCTCCTCTCATAAGTGTAAGTTTCCTGATAAACTAATTTGGGCCAGTTACTGTGAAAGGCCAGTCCAACCTACACACTTGTTTTTGTAGCCTATTACAGTTTTAAGCATAATGGAGCATATTGTCTCCTCTCATAAGTGTAAACTCTACATACACATACGTGGTGTACAATTTTTTTCCTGTTAAACTTATTTGGGCCAGTTACTGTGAAAGGGTAGCCAAACCTACACACTTGTTTTTGTAGCTTAATACAGTGTAAAGTGTAGTGGAGCATATTGTCTTTTTTTCTCATAAGTGTAAACTGTAAGTACACCTATGTTGTGTATGATTTTTTTTCTTGTTAAACTCATTTCGGCCAGTTACTGTGAAAGGCCAGACAAACCTACACACTTGTGTTTGTAGCCTAATACAGTTTTAAGTGTAGTGAAGCGTATTGTCCTCCTCTCATAAATATAAACTCTACATACAACTACATGGTGTGTAAGTATGTAAGGCAGAGAAGTGCCAGAACGACGTGCATAGTGGAGTGGCAGAGACCTAAATTCATCAGGTGCAGGCAGTGGTCGCTGCAGACTAGGGGTGCATGGCAGCAGGAGTTGCAGAGAGAGGCCTGAGCTCCCAGTATCAGCTAGCGGTTGTGTCTCGACCAGCAACCCATCTGCCTTCATTTATTGCTTAACTCGGTCATCCACTTCATCTCAAGTGACATTTGACACCCCCAGTCAACAGTCGGTGGGTTCTTCAGACACAACCCTCAGTTGGCACGGCCCGGGAGCAGTCCCTGTCCTCCAATTGCCTCTGCCCTATGCTGTTCCCTCCCGCACAGAAGTATTGTATGCTGTGGGGTCAGCAGCTACTGCCCAGCCAAGAATTGGAGGAGACATCCGCCTCTTCCTCCGCTAGGCAAGCAAGTAGTGATGAGGAGAGTGGTGTTGGAGGTGGTGTTGAGAGCGTACAGGCTGCTGAACAGACACCATTGAGGTACCTGAGGAGGAAAACAGTGACGCGCCGACCCAACTCGATGATAGTGAAGCCGATTGCACTTGGGAGCTGGGTGCAGAAGGGGCTTCATCATTATCAAGAGAAGAGGGTTGCAGGTTGCCCATGAGGCAGCAGCTGAGCCAGCAAGGTGGTAGCATGGTTGGGAGTCAGCATGGTGGCAGCAGTGGGAAGTCTGGAGCCAAACATGCCATGGGTAGACCACCTACTTTATGGCTGCCTACCTGCCCGGTTGGTAGTGGAACAGGGGTTCCTGGAGTCAGTGGCAGTAGCAGTCAGTCAGTGCGGACTGCTGGGGGGAAAATCAGCTACTCGGCGGTGTGGCAGTTTTTCATCAAGCATCCGGAGGATGGCCACATGCAAGATGTGTCGGCAGAAGGTGAAGTGTGGCCAGGGTCCCAATGTTGGCACCACGGCCCTGCGTCAAGATATTCAGTGTTACCATAAAGCGGCCTGGGAGAACCGTGGCTCCGATGCGGTGGTCTAGCCTGCAGCATCACCCAGTGGCATGCCGATCCCTCTTTCAACCAGCCAAGCCTCCACCACCTCAGCCGAAGGGAGCTGTTTGTCATACCCTTCTTCTGTTGGTCCAGATGCTCCTGTTCCTCCTACTTCGAGTCAGTCATTCCAGGAGCAATCTATTAGCGTAGCCATGTCCAAGAGACAGCAGTATGCGCCCACTCATCCAACAGCGAAAAAGCTATATGTGCTCCTGTCCAAGTTGCTGGTGCTGCAGTCCCTCCCTATTCTTTTTTTAATTAACTGTTTATTTTTATTTTGGAAAAGAAAAATGTTGTAGACATCTTATACATAGCAAATAACATAGAGAAACATGAAAATGGGGAAATACAGACATGTCTATGGTGTACTCTGCACCTTTCAGAGAACTGATGGCTTGTGCCAAGACGAGATGGAGAGTCCCAAGCCGTCATTTCTTTGCGAGAAAGGCAGTACCAGCCCTGCACAATTATGTGGAACAGAAGGTGGTCCAGTCCTTGAGCAAGTCGGTGTGTACCAAAGTGTACAGCAGCGCCGATGTGTGGAGTTGTAACTACGGTCAGGGACAACACATGTACTTTACGGCCCACTGGGTGAATGTGGTTCCTGCACAGCCACACCAGCAACTTGGAGAGGTCACACTGCTTCCTCCTCCACGCTCTCGCTCCCAGGCAGTTGGTCCTGTTACAGTGTGCGACGCCGCCTCCTCATCCTCCACCGTGTCCTCGGCCTCCACTGCACGTCCAAATCTCGGTGCCCCTTCATCAGATTCTTGAAAAAGCAGGGTCTCACCGGCGAAACGTTGATATAGAGGAGAACAGATTTTAGCTCAATCCCGGCAGTAATATATGGATGGACCACGGAGCTCTGAGATGCTAAGTCCATAGACCGCATTTGAGCAGAGCACTGTATACAGAGCCCCGTGGTCAGATACATCCAAGCATAATATGCCACAAAACTAAAACAAATGAATACGCGATTGTAATTTTAAATCACACACTGCCACCTAGTGGGCAATTTTGAGCATGTTAATATAGTTATTATTTGTAAAATTAAAAGTTAAGTTTTAGACCAGAGAGGGTCTCTATTCAGGGTTTACCCTGAGGGGAGTTGCATCCCCTAGGTTTTTTGTCTCTGATTAAAGTGCCCGTAGACCCTCTAGGAGGTATTTTGGTTACACACCAGCAACTTGACCAGGTCACGCTGCTTCCGCCTCCACGCTCTCACGCTGTTGGTCCTGCGACAGTGTCCGGCTATACCTCCTCATCCTTCATCGTTTCCTCAGCCTCAACTGCACGGACAAGTCTCGGTGTCCTTCCAACATACCATTTGTGCAGGGCACGGCGATGTCACGCTGTTCTTCACATGGTTTGCCTTGGTGAACGAAGTCACACAGGGGAGAAACTGCTAAAAGTGATTCGTCAAGAAATCGAATCATGGCTTTCTCCACGAAAACTGGAAATGGGAACCATGGTGACCGACAACGGGAAGAACATCTTGTCTGCACTGCATCAAGGAAGCCTGAGCCATGCGCCATGTTCAATATGGTTGTCAAGCGGTTCCTGAAGTGTTCCCCCAATCTGCAACACATATTAACAATGGGAAGGAAACTTTGCATGCTCTTCAGCCACTCATACACTGAAAAGCTCACCCTCCTTGAGCTGCAGCATCAGAACGGTATCCCCCAACATAGTCTGATATGCAACGTTTCCACATGTTGGAATTCCACCCTCTATATGACCAACTCTACGAACAGGGAAAGGCCATCAACTATTTTCTTGATGATCCAACCGGATAGGAGGACTACCCTCTGTAACTTCAATGTCAACTAGTGGCAGCTTATACGTGACACCTGCTGTTTGTTCAGGCCCTTTGTGGAAGCCACATTATTAGTCAGTCACCAGGATTATGGGATGAACGACATCATTCCACTGCTACATTTCCTACAACAGATGATGGAGACGATGGCTGGTCAGGGCACTGGAGCCGGGGTGCCTACATCTCACGGCCACATGAGCCCTGTGGGGGCTGAACTGGAAGAGGTGGAGGAAGAGGAGGAGGGGAGGGGGACAGTGGAGCACAGGCAATGTGTAGCAAAATGGGTGGATTTTATACTCAGCTGATAGGAGAGGAGGAGCAGGAGCAGCAAGAGGAGCAACAGGAAGACAAGACAGAGGACCCATACATACTGTGGCATTATGCAGTGGAGATTGAGGCAGGGAGTCCCTCCGAGTCACTTGCACAAATGGCACGATGCATGCTCACTTGCTTGCGTAGTGACAGCCAAATTGACATACTCAAGTGACATAGTCAGGTGATACGCATCATGTGATGCTTGGACTAGCCCAGCGCATTGCGCAGTGTGGTCTTTGGATCGGAGCCCAAAATGGAAGCCAGATCAGAGTGGAAACGCTCTGCAGGGCGGAAGTACTATGTATACAGCGCTCACCGCCATACATGGGAAGCGCAGCAGTGCACCTGCAAGGCATTGAAGTGATTATTTTTCTACATGATTATGTGTATAGATAAAATGTTGGTATACATTATTCACAACACCCCTGAGGCAGTCGCTTGTGACGGAACACGTAGGGTTCCTGTGTCCCCGTTCCTGCTCCATCATCTGTATCGCTGGTTTCTGCTTGGTTTGCTATGCTTGTATTATGGGATGCTCATGGTAATTTTTCAATTCTTGGCTAGGTTATGTGTAATTTGATATTGTGTTCCTTATGATAATCTTATTCATATTATAGCCTTGAATATATTTTCCATTTGCATATATTGCTTCATACATCAGCAACTTGAATAGCATCCATAATCTTTATTACACATACTGTTTAACATTATTTCATACCTCCGGAGTGGGGATTCATGGCCCTGCTCCGAGGTAGTGTTGTGGCACTAAGTGAGCATTTTTTAAGTTGTTAATTGTCTTTGTGATCATTTGTATATTTCGTTTTTTGATACGGAATAAAAATATTTTGCCATAATTGTAAATCTAGTCGTGTGCACTTTATATTCAGTGGTTGCTTTTCTGGGATATGATTATACATACTTTCACTGAAATTAGCACCCCGTATTCAATATTGTGGTTGAGCCCTCCTATTTCTTTGTATGGAGTTGGCCGATGCCTGTCTGTGCCATCGTCCATCCTCTCGCAGGTCTGACTCGGGGGGGCCCTCTGCGCTCACCTTCCACTGCCATGGCTGCTGGGGAGGGGTAGGGTCTCAGGAGCAGTACCAGCTCCATCAGCAGCAGCCTAAGTCTACAGTCGCTGATGAGTAGCTTTCTTCAGCCGTATAGTGAAGCAACTCATCTGCAGCAGGTAGACCTTGAGCAGGACCTGTACCAGCAGGTGATGGCATACTTTGACATGACCCTGCCAACCCACATTGAAGATCTACTGAACATCTGGGCAGCCAAACTGGAATTGTGGCCGCAACTAGCAAAGTTTGTCCTGGAAAAGCTGTCCTGCCAGGCCAGTAGTGTGTCATCAGAGCGGGTGTTTAGTGCGGCGGGGCTAAAGTGGAGAGACTGACCTTTGTGAAGATGAATCAGGCATGGATCAGCCAGGATTTCCACCCACCAATGCCTGATGCATCAGAGTAGATTGACCATGGTGCCACACCAACACTTCACAAATATGGATACTGCAAAAAATATTTAAGGTGCTGCTCCCCAGTAACAGAAATTCCTCCGCATCAGACCACAAGTAAGTATTGAGGATATGCATTAGCTAAAACTTAAGTTTTAATAATATTCTGTGGATAAAATATATTTTTAAATAAAACAAAATAAGTGTGCAAAAAACACCATGTGCCACCTACACCACCAAGCATTGATGTGATGCAAAAACCTCTAAAATGTGGAAGGGAGCAAAGTATGGTCCATTGTAACAGGTGTGGGTAAAAACTGACCCTGTAAGGCCTTACTCTTGCCCTATTAATTCCCTTCTTGGCAAGTGTTACTCGCCCTAAAAAGGGTGGCCCCACACAGGAACCTCTCCCTATTTCCACCTAAAAACCCTGCTATTTCCCAGGGTTTTTGAGTGGAAATAGGGAGAGGTTCCTGTGTGCGGCTGCCCTTTTTAGGACAAGTAACACTTGCCAAGAAGGGAATTAATATGGTGAGAGTACCTTACAGGGTCAGTTTTTACCCCGACCTTTTACCCCCACCTTCCACCTATTGGAGGCAAGTGTTACTCGCCCTAAAAAGGTCAGCCCCACACAGGAATCTCTCCCTATTTCCACCAAAAAACCATGGGAAATGGCAGGGTCCCCCCTTTTTAGGGCGATTAACACTTGCCAAGAAGGGAGTTAATATGGTTAGAGTAGGGCCTTACAGCTTTGTCCCAACCTGTTACAATGAACCATAAGTTTTTCCCTTCCACCTTTTAGAGGTTTTTGCATCACATTAATACTTGGTGGTGTAGGTGGCACATGTTTTTTTTTCCACACCTTTTCTTTTGTTTGATTTAAAAAAAAAAATTGGGTCCATATATTGTATCCTAAGAATATTATTAAAACTTAAGTTTTAGCTAATGCATATCCTCAATACTTTCTTGTGCACACCGACACTTTGACAAAAGAGACTGATTTCTTCTACCTGCCTCCTTTTCAATTCTGATCCTGCCACCCGCCTGATGCCACACATCGAATGCCAAGGGCTCCTTCTTTCTCCCACCTTCAACAGCGGGTACTGGTATTGCCCCCCACCACCTCACTGTCAGGATCCGGGTACAAAGAGGATACTGGTGGTGGATTCTTTTTGTCAGTGGGGTGATGACGTGGGCCGTACCAGGGGAACGGAGTCTAAGGGGTTACTGGTATTCACCAGAGCCCGCCGCAAAGCGGGATGGACTTGCTGCGGCAGGTAACCCCCAGGTCGTTCCACCCGATAGCGACTCAACCCCGACTGACGGCTGAGATAGGCACAGTACAAGGGATTAGGCAAGAGCAAGGTCGGACGTAGCAGAAGGTCAGGGCAGGCAGCAAGGATCGTAGTCAGGGGCAACGGCAGGAGGTCTGGAACACTGGCTTGGGACATACAAGGAACGCTTTCACTGGCACAATGGCAACAAAATCCGGCAATACAGGGAAGGGGAAGTGAGGTAATATAGACCAGTGCACAGGTGAAGTTACTAATTTGGACCAGGCGCCAATCAGTGGCGCACTGGCCCTTTAAATCGCAGAGAGCCGGCGCGCGCGCACCCTAGGGAGCGGGGCCGCGCGCGCCGGGACTGGACAGACGGGTAAGCAGGCTGGGATGTGAACCGCGAGCGGGCGCGTCCCGCATCGCGGGTCGCATCCCCGCTAGAGACACTAGCGCAGCGCTCCCTGTCAGCGGGTCTGACCGGGGCGCTGCGAGCAGGTAAACGCTGCAAGCGCCCCGGGGAGGAGCGGGGACCCGGAGCGCTCGGCGTAACACTCACTCTGTCACCAGGACACTTTCAGGACTCCTGATGGTGCTGCTGCCTGCTCCAGGCTGTGCCATTTTGCTATTATATGGTCTCCTCATGCTGCTGCTACCTCCAGGCTGTGTCATTCTGCCACTATATGGTCTCCTCATGCTTTCACCACCTCCAGGCTGTGTCATGCAGCCACTATATGGTCTCCTCATGTTGCTGCCACCTCCAGGCTGTGTAATTCTGCCGCCATTTGGTCTCCTCATACTGCTGCTTCCTCCAGGCAGTGTCATTCAGCCACTATATGTCTCTTTATGCTTCTGCCACCTCCAGGCTGCCATTATGCCACTATATGGTCTCCTCATGCTGACGCCACCTCAAGGCTGTGTCATTCAGCCACTATATGGTTGCCTCATGCTACCGCCACCTCCGGGCTGTGTCATTCTGCCGCCATGTGGTCTCCTCATGCTGCTGGCACAATAAAATTTTAATGTTCATCATCAGCTATTTAAATCTTCAATTTACATTTGAAAAAATATATTTAATCTTTTAATTGTGAGGCCAAATTGCCTGTCAGGCTGCTGCCACCTCTAGGCTCTGTCATTGTGCCGACATGTGATCTTGTTATATTGATCTTGTAATAATAATTATACACTATTGGAGTTGGAATTAACACAGCTGCTGTCACCTCCAGGCTGTGTCATTCTGCCGCCATTTGGACTCCACTGGCTCATGTCAATTTTTAATAGCTATTCAACGCAAATAAATTCTGATTGAACCAACTTTTCCGGAAAATCCGGCTAATCGGACAAATCAAATTTTTCATAAAATTCAATAATCTCTAGTCGTCATATTTTAATTCTGGAATTACCACAAGAATCCAAAGAAACAGGTTGGAGCGAGAAAATTAAACCATACCTGGTTAAATGAAACATTCACAGTTTCATCACGCTGCTGCTACCTCTAGGCTCTGTCATTTTGCCGCCATGTGATCTCCTGGTTATATTGATCTTGTAGTTTTACATTATTTTTTCAAAGTAAATGCTTCGGGCACCGGGACACTCAGTCATGAGCACGGGGGGGGGGGGGGTGTTTGAGAGGCAGGGGCTAGGACAGTCAGTCGCTGGCCTCGGGGAGGACCACCAGCTCGATTTTAAGATACAAGTACGAGCTTTTCAATGCAGCAACTTATAGCAGTATGTGCCCACTCATCCAATGGCGCAAAAGCTGAAAGTACTCCTATCCAAGTTGCTGGTGCTGCAGTCCCTCCCTTTTCAAGTGGACACTCAGTCATAAGCATGGGCGTGCACTGAGAGGCAGGGGCTGGGACAGTGGTAGCTGGCCTCGCAGCAGACCACCAGCTCAATTTTAAGATACAAGTACTAGCTTTTTCACTGCAGCAACTTATACAGTATTGGAGCTAGAATTACCGCGGCTGCTGGCACCAGACTTGCCCTCCAATGGGTCCTCAAAAAGGGATTTAAAGTTTGCTCATTCCAATTATCAGGTTCTGACATTGTGCCGCTCTGCGGCAGTGATTCTAATAGCGACGCTTGTAATCTACATGTAATACTGAATAAAAGTATTATTTCACTAACATAGCACACTCCCTATGTGTGTGACAACAAGGCAAAGTGTTCTACACCCCTATTAAGACTCTCTGTAGCCCAGAAATAGCTGTTTTAAAAGCAATTCACCACAAATAAATTTGGATCAAACCAAATTTTTCTGGAAAATCCGCCGAATCGGTTGAATCGAATTTCGAAATCTGAATTCTTCAGGGACCAGTTCAGTTTTGAAGTGAATTTGAGGCTCTTTATGTTAGAAATACCCAATAAATGACCCCATTATGAAAACTACACCCCTAAAAGTATACAAAATGACAATCATAAAGTTTGTTAACCCTTTAGGTGTTTCACAGGAATAGCAGCAAAATGGAGGCGAAAATTCAAAATTTTAGTTTTTTACACTAACATGTTCTTGTAGACCCATATTTTTTATTTTTACAAGGGGTAAAAGGAGAAAAAGTCCTACAAAATATGTAACCAAATACCTCATATGTGGAAGTAAAGTGCTGCTGTGCATCAGTAGAACATTTTAAGACCATATATGGGGTATTTCCATACTCAGGAGAAATTGTGTTACAAATTTTGGGGGTCTTTTTTCTCTTTTGACCTCCTAACAGACTGATGTAGACCCCAACTTCTCCTTTTCATACTGGGTAAAAGGAGGTAAAAAAAAATTTGTAGTGCAATTTCTCCCGAGTACAGAAATACCCCAGATGTGGCCCTAAACTGTTTCCTTGAAATACGACAGGCCTCCGAAGTGAAAGCGCCATGCGCATTTGAGGCCTAAATTAGGGATTTGCATAAAAATATTATGCAAACCAAAAATATTCTAACCCAAACAGGGTGCCTCCAGCTGTTGCTAAACTTCCAGCATGCCTGGAAAGTCAGTGGCTGTCCGGCAATGCTAGGAGTTGTCGTTTTGCAACAGCTGGAGGCTCCATTTTGGAAACAGTGGCATACCAGTTGTTTTTCATTTTTATTGGGGGGGCAGTGTAAGGGTGTGTATTGTATATTTAGTGATTTACCCTTTATTTTGTGTAGTGTAGTGTTTTTAGGGTACATTCGCACTGGCGGGGTGAGTTTTTTGTGTAGTGCTTTTAGGGTACATTTGCAGTGGCTGGTTTACGGTGAATTTTACGCTAGGAGTTTGAGCTGTTGCGAAAAATTTGCCACAGCTCAAACTTGAAGCAGGAAACTCACTGTAAACCCCCACCCGTCCAAACTGCACCCCTCTAAATCTTGCAAAACTACAAATCCCAGCATGCCCAAACAGCAAATGGCTGTCTGGGCATGCTGAGAGTTGTAGTTTTGCAACATCTGGAGGGCTACAGATTAGAGACAACTGTATAGTGGTCTCCAAACTGTGGCCCTCCAAATGTTGCTAGGCAACAACTCACCGGGTCAGTTGCAGGATCACCGCCGCACGCAGAGGAGCCACCTGCCGCCAATCACCCCCCCGCTATAGGTAGGGGACTTCAGCCGCCACTCCCAGTTCAGTTCACCCGCTCCTCACTCCTGTCCCTTCAGGGGGATCGAGGCTGTCTTGGACAGCCCGTTCCTCCTTATTTTCTGGGTCACTGGGACCCCGGAGACGCATATGACCCAGAATCGCCAGGACCCCCCAAGGCGTTGGCACGGGATGCCTGCTGAATGAATTCAGCAGGCATCCCGGTCCAGTCCCCGCCCAGCGAGTGGTGGAGACCGGAATTCCCACGGGTGTACAGGTACGCCCTGGGTCCTAAGGATCGGGGATGCAGGGCGCATGCATACGCCCTGCGTCCCCAAGAGGTTAAGCCCCCTAAATCAGTAGTTTTCAATTTCCTGACTGATGAAGATTCGTACAATTTTGACATGATATTGAGACCAATTGAGTTTATAGATCCTATAGATACCTTTTCCTTTTTTCGAACACAATGCAACCCTTCTACTCCTCCCCACTGGATGCCACGTAAGCTACCACTCCTTTCCCCAGCAGATACTAGAAAAAACTAAGTTCTCTCATGAATATAACTTTCCCCCTTCAACTGCAGTCTTTTACATCCATATGACTTTAACACCTTGGGGTCCAAGGGGGTACCTATATGCCATGGTCCCACTCCCCTTCTATGATGCGGGGCCACAGGCTGACCCCACATCATAGCAGGGTGGTCCCGGCAGCCATCAATGGCTGTAACCATGTCTAATGCCGGACATCACCGATCGTGGTGATGCCCAGCATTAACCCCTTAGACGCGGAAGTTGATCACCGCATCTAAAGTGAAAGTAAACCGTTTCCGGCAGCTCAATCGGGCTTTTCGGGACTGCTGCGGTGAAATTGCGGAGTACCAAAAAGCCGAGAGGATGGGGGAGGGTCCCTACCTGTCTCCTCGCCATCCAATTGGTGATCTGCTGCTTCATGCCTGCTCAGCAGGCTGGAGAAGCAGAGCTCCAATAACACTGATCAATGCTATGCTATGGCATAGCATTGAACAGTCTATGTAATCAGATGATTGCATGTAATACTCCCCTATAGGGACTTAAAAAAGGCGTGAAAAAAAGTTTAAAAAAAGTGAATAAATGTGAATTAACCGCTTTCATACTAAAAGTTTAGATCACCCCCCCTTTTCCCAAATTCCATATAAAAAATATGTAAACATAATAACAATAAACATTTGTGGTATCGCCGGGTGTGTACATTTCCAAACCATAAAATATAATGTTAATTAAAAGGAATGGTCAATGGCGTATACATCAAAAGAAAATTGCTTATAATCCCTAATAAAAAGTGATCAAAAAGTCCCATCAAAACAAAAATGTAACCGATAAAACCTTCAGATCACGGTGCAAAACATTAGCCCCATACATCCCCGTATGCGGAAAAATTTAAAAGTTATAGGGATTAGAAGAGGACAATTTTAAACATACTAATTTTGGTGTATGTACCGTGACCCCCCGACCTACGATGGCCCTGACATATGATCAAATCGACATACGATGGCCTCTCAGAGGCCATCGCATGTCGATGTCAGCATCGACATACGATGCTTTTTTATGTCGGGGCCATCGCATTAAGTGCTATCCCGCAGCGCAAAATGCTTAAGCTGCTGCCGGATAGCAGCTTAATGTTCCCCGTGTGGTGCGGTAAGTATTACTTACCCCTCCACGATGCTCCGGGGTGCCCTCCGAGTCCAGCGCTGGTCTTCCGGTGTCTTCTCGGCCCTCTCCGATGACGTCAGTACGCTGCTGCGCACGTCATCCAATCGGAATGGCGTAAGCAGCGGCGTAAGCAGCGGCGTAAGCAGCGGCGTAATGGCGTCGCTACGCAGGACCAGTAAGGCCTTGCGGAAGACAGCAGAGGACCGGAGAAGACCAGGAGAGCCCAGCAGAGGACCGGAGAAGACCAGGAGAGCCCAGCGGAGGCCCGGGGTCACCATCGGGAGCGGCGGGGACACGATCGCGAGCGGCAGGTACACCATCGCGAGCGGCGGGGACAGGTGAGTACAGCTTCCTATACTTTACATTGCATGAATCCCTCAACATACGATGGATTCGACAAACGATGGCTCGTTTGGAACGAATTACCATCGTATGTTGAGGGACCACTGTAGTTATAACTTTTTTTAAAGTAGTAAAATAGAATAAAATCTAAATAAATTTGGTATTCTTGCAATCATATGGACCTACACAATAGTGTCATTTTTACTGAAAAGTGTACTGCGTAGAATCGTAAGCCCCCAAAAGTTACAAAATAGATTTTTTTTTTTCAATTTTGTCCCACAAATATTTTTTTCTGGTTTCGACATAGATTTTGTGGTGAAATGATTGATGGTAGTGCAAAGTAAAATTGGTGGCGCAAAAAATAAGCCCTCATATGGGTCTGTAGGTGGAAAATTGAAAGTGCTTTGATTTTTAGAAGGTGAAGAGGAAAAAATTTAAGTGCAAAAATTAGAAAACCTGTGGTCCTTAAGGGGTTAACACCCGGAAACCTGGAACTATGCCTCCTCCATTCCTTCAAATGCAATGGAATACAACCTATCCCTGGTCTGCTTTACTTCTGGAAATATAACATACTCCCTAAAACCTACAAATGCGTAGCAATCAAATGTTGGATGCACCATGCTATTGGATTCTATTTATATTGTTGTCATATGTCAATTAAAAGTGTATCATGATCAGATTATAATGGGTGTCTGAGTGATTACACATATTGCCAAGGCCCAGATTATTCTTGTTCTGTCCGTGAGAGTTGCTGTGACAATGTCTTTTAGGTTAATGTGACACTATTTTGACCCCATTCAGAGAATGCAACGTTATAATGAAGCAAGGATCACAAGTCAGATAAAAAAGCCAAACAAACTCAAACAGGTTATCAATATAATAAGACCATTCCCACAAGATGAGTTTAAGGCAACCGATAGGTGTTTATTAGAGCTTGCCCTAGGCAGGATGAATTTGGCATCCATGGAAATGGGTAAAGCTACAAACTTTGTCAGAATAAAGATGTCAGAATAAAGGTGCAAGTTAGCAGACTTCTGACCTAGCCAAATGACCTGAGGTAAACAGAAAAGAGTAGTCAAATACCTCACAGTCAAAAACAGAAAGACATAGGTTAATTTGAATAACATATCCAAACAAAGCAGCCAAAAAATGAAAAAAACACAAATGAACCAGATGTAATGACAAATGTATCAAAACTTTATTAAGCACAATGACAAACAACAGGGACAACCCTAAGATACCCCCCCCCCCATAAAAAAACATAAAAACTTCAGACATAATAAAAACAGCGATGGGGGAACCTCACACTCCAACGTGTTTCGCCCCGCTTCGTCCGAGAGTGATGAGGAGGGGGGACACAGGGAGTCATGTGGATGGGGGATCCTTGTGTGCTTACCAATAGGAAGTACTGCATTGGCGCCATCTAAAAAAAAAACAATTACTACAGAGCTTGCTTACCAAAGCAAACAATAATAAATGTCCCTCTATATAATCTACCCTTTTAAAAAAAAAAAAAAAAACATGGCTGAACCATTGCATCAATTAAGCACTTTCTGCCTTTTGTCTCCCCCCATCCTGCTCACACACACAGGTCCCTTAGTCCTCTTGTTTGAATATTTAGTATGTGATATTGTAATTATAATTAATTCATATAGAACACTCAAATTGGTCCCTGCCCCCATTGGGGCTCAAAATCTAAATTTGCCTATAAGTGTGTTTTGGAGTGTGAGAGGAAAGTGATGTGGAATCTGTTGACGCTATATAAATAAATATCATTATTTAAATCTGCGGAAGCATTAAGCAGGCTGGCCCTACATTTTCACAGCCTTTGAACCAAAGCAGTAATTTAGTGACAACAAACTATTTTTATTGTATTACTGTGTCTATTTACAGTAGCTGTCTGTCTCTCTGTCTGCCTGCCTATCTATCTAGCTATCACTCCATCTATCTTGATGTACTGTACAGTATTATCCTGAATATCCTTGAACAAATGTACATACAGTACTCTGGATTTTAGTGATTCTTCAATGTTTGTATAGTTTAGTATTAGAGGCTTAAGATACTGCAGAGCTCCTTCTGGTGGTAAATAACTGTATACAGTAAAAAAAAAAAAAAGTCCTGTGTTATGCAATTATGAAAATGCAAAACAACAATTTTTTTTTTGCATATTGATCATACTGTAAAGGCATTACTAATATAGACTAATATTACTACCATGGACTTGAAGTTTGTTTGTTTTTTTCTTTTTTATTCTTTGAAATTTGGAAGGTCATTTAAAATCTGCCTTCAAAAAGACAGCTGCAAAAGTCTCATACATCGTATAGAGAGTAGACCGGAAAGAAAATATAAATAACAAGAAAAAAAAATACAAAACAACAAGTCAATTCTATGTATGAAATCAATAATACATATACAGTGGGGATCAAAAGTTTGGGCACCCCAGGAAAAAATTTGTATTAATGTGCATAAAGATTCCAAGGAAAGATGGAAAAATCTCCAAAAGGCATCAAATTACAGATTAGACATTCTTTTAATATGTCAACAAAAGTTAGATTTTATTTCCATCATTTACACTTTCAAAATAACAGAAAACAAAAAAATGGTGTCTGCAAAAGTTTGGGCACCCTGCAGAATTTATAGCATGCACTGCCCCCTTTGCAAAGCTGAGACCTGTCAGTGTCATGGATTGTTCTCAATCATCAACTGGGAAGACCAGGTGATGTCAATCTCAAAAGATTTTAAATGCCCAGACTCATCTGACCTTGCCCCAACAAGCAGCACCATGGGTTCTTCTAAGCAGTTGTCTAGAAATCTGAAAATAGTTGACGCTCACAAAGCTGGAGAAGGCTATAAGAAGATAGCAAAACATTTTCAGATGTCAATAACCTCTGTTCGGAATGTAATTAAGAAATGGCAGTCATCAGGAACAGTGGAAGTTAAAGCAAGATCTGGAAGACCAAAAATATCAGACAGAACAGCTCGCAGGATTGTGAGAAAAACAATTCAAAACCCACGTTTGACTGCACAATCCCTCCAGAAAAATCTGGCAGACACTGGAGTTGTGGTACACTGTTCCACTATAAAGAGATACTTGTACAAATATGGTCTTCATGGAAGAGTCATCAGAAGAAAACCTCTTCAACGTCCTCACTAAAAAAAATCAGCGTTTGAACTTTGCAAATGAACATATAGACAAGCCTGATGCATTTTGGAAACAAGTTCTGTGGACCGATGAGGTTAAAATTGAACTTTTTGGCCGGAATGAGCAAAGATACGTTTGGAGAAGAAGGGGAACAGAATTTAATGAAAAGAACCTCTGTCCAACTGTTAAGCATGGGGGTGGATCAATCATGCTTTGAGGTTGTATTGCAGCCAGTGGCACAGGAAACATCTCACGAGTAGAAGGAAAAATTGATTCAATAAAATTTCAGCAAATTTTAGATGCTAACTCATCACCTTCTAAAAATCATAACACTTTCAATTTTGCACCAAAAATTCCATATTATGGCTTTTTTTTGTTGGCTACCAATTCTACTTTGCAGTGACATTAGTCATTTTGCCAATATAACCACGGCAAAGTGGGAAAAAAATTCATTGCGTGACAAAATTGAAGAAAAAATGCCATTTTGTAATTTTTGGAGCTTCCTTTTCATTTTTCAATAAAAATTACACCTTATCTTTATTCTGTAGGTCCATACGGTTAAAATGATACCCTACTTATATAGGTTTGATTTTGTATTACTTCTAAAAAAAATCACAACTTCATGCAGGAAACTTTATACGTTTAAAATTGTCATCTTCTGACCCCTCTAACTTTTTTATTTTTCCGCGTATGGGGCATTATTTCCATCATTTACACTTTCAAAATAACAGAAAACAAAAAAAATGGCATCTGCAAAAGTTTGGGCACCCTGCAGGGTTAATATCTTGTACTGCCCCCTTTGGCAAGTATCACAGCTTGTAAACGCTTTTTTTAGCCAGCCAAGAGTCTTTCAATTCTTGTTTGAGGTATCTTTGCCCATTCTTCCTTACAAAAGTCTTCCAGTTCTTTGAGATTTCTGGGCTGTCTGTCACGCACTGCTCTTTTAAGGTCTATCCATAGATTTTCAATGATGGTGAGGTCAGGAGATTGTGAAGGCCATGGCAAAACCTTCAGTTTACACCTCCTGATGTAATCCCCTGTGGATTTTGAGGTGTGTTTAGGATCATTATCCATTTGCAGAAGCCATCCTCTCTTTAACTTCAGCTTTTTCACAGACGGCATCAAGTTAGCATCCAAAATTTGCTGAAATTTTATTGAATCCATTTTTCTTCTTCTCGTGAGATGTTTCCTGTGCCACTGGCTGCAATACAACCCCAAAGCATGATTGATCCACCCCCATGCTTAACAGTTGGACAGAGGTTCTTTTCATTAAATTCTGTTCCCCTTCTTCTCCAAACGTACCTTTGCTCATTCCGGACAAAAACTTCAATTTTAACCTCATCAGTCCACAGAACTTGTTTCCAAAATGCATCAGGCTTGTCTATATGTTCATTTGCAAAGTTCAAACGCTGATTTTTATGGTGAGGACGTAGAAGAGGTTTTCTTCTTATGACCCTTCCATGAAGACCATATTTGTACATGTATCTCTTTATAGTGGAATAGTGTACCACAACTCCAGTGTCTGTCAGATCTTTCTGGAGGGATTGTGCAGTCAAACGTGGGTTTGAATTGTTTTTCTCACAATCCTGCGAGCTGTTCTGTCTGATATGTTTCTTGGTCTTCAAGATTTTGCTTTAACTTGCACTGTTTCTCATGACTGCCATTTCTTAATTACATTCCGATCAGAGGATAATGACATCTAAAAACATTTTGCTATCTTCTTATAGCCTTCTCCAGCTTTGTGAGCATCAACTATTTTCAGTTTCAGATTTCTATACAACTGCTTAGAAGAACCCTTGGTGCTGATTGTTGGGGCAAGGTCAGATGAGTCTGGGCATCTGAGATTGACATCACCTGGTCTTCCCAGATGATGATTGAAAACAATCCATGACACTAGCAGGTCTCAGCTTTGCAAAGGGGGCAGTGCATTTTGAGTGTAAATGATGGAAATAAAATCTAACTTTTGTTGACATATTATACAAATGTCTAATCTGTAATTTGGTGCCTTTTGGAGATTTTTCCCTCTTTCCTTGGCTTCTTTATGCACATTAATACAAATTTTTACCTGGGGTGCCCCAACTTTTGATCCCCACTGTATATAGATAGATACACAAAGTCTTTTGCAGTACTACAAATACAATAAAAAATCTCACTGGGTGCTAGCGTCCACAGCTCGATAACAGCTCCACAGATATTCACAAAAGGGCGCAGCACTCCAAATCAAAATCCGTGTAATTTATTATCTCATGTCACAGCAATGTTTCAGCTTCTCAATGAGGCCTTTATCAAGCATGTGGATATGTGGATATATATATATATATATATATATATATATATATATATATATATGCATACATATGCTCCTAACATTTCGACATTACAATAGTTTCAGATTCCAATATTTTCAACTTACAATTGTAACTCAAAACCACATTCCGCATACAGTGCCTATGAGTGGGTACGTTATCACTGAAGTACATGCATTAATTGGCTATCTAGCAGCAACTCTCTGAAGTAAAGTACTAGTCTTCTGTGGACACCAGGTGAAGATGTTCCATTTTATTTTTACTACTAAAGAAGCACCTGTTTTGTACAAAGAAAGTGATTCACAGCTTCCAGCAGCTCTTTCTTACTTTCATATGTAACAGTAAAGATTTTATGTGCATTAGTTATCTGCTTATTTTTTTTAAACTTATTTTAAGTTGACATTTTGGGGGCTGCAGCACCAATTACTAGTTTTCTAAGCTAAGGTCACATAGTCTTAACCCCTTAAGGACCAAGGGCGTACAGGTACGCCTTTGCTCCCTGGTACTTAAGGACCAAGGGCGTACCTGTACGCCCATGGGAATTTCGGTCCCCGCCGCGCGCCGGGCGGGGATCGCGCCGGGGTGACTGCTGATATCTATCAGCAGACACCCCGCGCAAATGCCCAGGGGGGTCATTAGACCCCCCCATGTCGGCGATCGGCGCAAATCGCAAGTGAATTCACACTTGCGATTTGCGCCGATTCCGGGTCATACGGGTCTATGGTGACCCGGTGACCCGGAATAGAAGGGGGATCGCGGGTGTCCTAGACACCCACGATCCCCCTGTAGCGATAGGATTGAGGTGGCAGAGTTGCCACCCCTCCTATTTCTGCTATTGGTGGTCTAGACGCGACCACCAATAGCAGATCAGGGGCGGAGGGGTTTACTTTCGGTTTCCCCGTCCTGCCCACCCACAATAGGCGGGGCAGGACGGGGAAACCGACAGGGACCGGCGCCGATGATCCACTTACCCATCAGCGGCGGCAGCGGGCGACGATCGGTGGAAGAAGAGGACCGCGACACAGCTCCCTGGATCCAACGGAAGCCGGTGAGTTACTTAGCAACATCTGGAGGGCTACAGTCTGAGACCACTATAGTGGTCTCTAAACTGTAACCCTCCAGATGTTGCAAAACTACAACTCCCAGCATGCCCAGAGAGCTGTTTAGGCTTGCTGGGAGTTGCAGTTTTGCAACAGCTGGAGGTCTACAGTTTGAGACCACTGCAAAGTGATCTCTATACTGTGCACCTCCAGATCTTGCAAAACTACAACTCCCAGCATGCCCAGACAGCAGTTTGCTGTCTGGGCATGCTGGGAGTTGTAGTTTTGCAACATCTGGAGGTCCACAGTTTGGAGACCACTATGCAGTGGTCTCTAAACTATAGCTCTACAGATGTTGCAAAACTGCAACTCCCAGCAAGCCTAAACAGCTCTCTGGGCATGCTGGGAGTTGTAGTTGCGATCCCTCCAGCTGTTGCATAACTACATCTCCCAGCATGCCTTTCGGCGATCAGTACATGCTGGGAGTTGAAGTTTTGCAACAGCTGGAGGCACACTGGTTAGAAAATACTGAGTTAGGTAACAGAACCTAACTGAAGGTTTTCCAACCAGTGTGCCTCCAGCTGTTGCAAAAGTACAACTCCCAGCATGCACGGTCTGTCAGTACATGCTGGGAGTTGTAGTTTTGAAACAGCTGGAGGTTTGCCCCCCCCATCTGAACGTACAGGGTACATTCACACTGGCGGGTTTACAGTAAGTTTTCTGCTTCAAGTTTGGGCTGTGGCAAATTTTTCACCGCAGCGCAAACTCCTAGCGGTAAATTCACTGTAAACCCGCCAGTGTGAACGTACCCTAAAAACACTACACTACACTAACACATAATAAAGAGTAAAACACTACATATACACCCCCTTACACTGTCCCCCTAATAAAAAATAAAAAACGTATTGTACGGCAGTGTTTCCAAAACAGAGCCTCCAGCTGTTGCAAAACAACAACTCCCAGCATTTCCGGACAGCCACTGACTGTCCAGGCATGCTGGGAGTTTAGCAACAGCTGGAGGCACCCTGTTTGGGAATCACTGGCGTAGAATACCCCTATGTCCACCCCTGTGCAATGCCTAATTTAGTCCTCAAATGCGCATGGCGCTCTCTCACTTCGGAGCCCTGTCGTATTTCAAGGAAACAGTTTAGTGCCACATATGGGATATTTCCGTACTCGGGAGAAATTGCGTTACTAATTTTGGGGGCTTTTTTTCCTTTTACCCCTTATGAAAAAGAAAAGTTGGGGTCTACACCAGCCTGTTAGTGTAAAAAAAAATTTTTTTTTTACATTAACATGCTGGCATTGTCCTTTACTTTTTATTTTCACGGGAGGTAAAAGGAAAAAAAGACCCCCAAAATTTGTAACGCAATTTCTCCTGAGTACAGAGATACCCCATATGTGGGCGTAAAATGCTCTGCGGACGTACAACAAGGCTCAGGAGTGAGAGCGCACCATGTACATTTGAGGCCTAAATTGGTGATTTGCACAGGGGTGGCTGATTTTACAGCGGTTCTGACATAAGCGCAAAACAATAAATACAGACATGTGACCCCATTTTGGAAACGACACCCCTCACGGAACGTAACAAGGGGTATAGTGAGCCTGAACACCCCACAGGTGTTTACAAATTTTCATTAAAGTTGGATGGGAAAATGAAAAAAAAATTTATTTTTCACTAAAATGCTGGTGTCACCCTAAATTTTTCATTTTCACAAGGGAAAATAAAAAAAAAGCCCCCAAAATTTGTAACCCAATTTCTTCTGAGTATCTGCATACCCCATATGTGGATGTAAAGTGCTCTATGGGTGCACTACAATGCTCAGAAGAGAGGGAGCGCCATTGGGATTTTGAAGATAAAATTTGTCCGGAATTGAAGGCCACTTGTGTTTACAAAGCCCCCATGGTACCCGAACAATGGACCCCCCCCATATGTGACCCCATTTTGGAAACTACACCCCTCATGTAATGTAATAAGGGGCGCAGTGAGCATTTACGCCCCACAGGTGTCTGACAGATTTTTGGAACAGTGATCCGTGAAAATAAATAATTTAATTTTCCATTTGCACAGCCCACTGTCCCAAAGATCTGTCAAACGCCAGTGGGGTGTAAATGCTCACTGCACCACTTATTAAATTCTGTGAGGGGTGTAGTTTCCAAAATGGGGTCACATGTGGGGGGGTCCACTGTTCTGGCACCACGGGGGGCTTTGTAAATGCACATGGCCCCTGACTACCATTCCAAATGAATTCTCTTTCCAAAAGCTCAATGGTGCTCCTCCTCTTCTGAGCATTGTAGTTCGCCCGTAGTGCACTTCAGGTCCACTTATGGGGTACCTCCATACTCAGAAGAGATGGGGTTACAAATTTTGGGGGGTATTTTCTGCTATTAACCCTTGCAAAAATGTGAAATTTGGGGGGAAACACACATCTTAGTGAAAAAAATATATATATTTTTTTACATATGCAAAAGTCGTGAAACCCGTGTGGGGTATTAAGGCTCACTTTATTCCTTGTTACGCTCCTCAAGGGGTCTAGTTTCCAAAATGGTATGCCATGTGTTTTTTTTTTTGCTGTTCTGGCACCATAGGGGCTTTCTAAATGCGACATGCCCCCCGAGCAAAATTTGCTCTCAAAAAGTCAAATATCACTCCTTCTCTTCGGAGCATTGTAGTTCGCCCGTAATGCACTTCATGCCAACTTATGGGGTGCCTCCATACTCAGAAGAGATGGGGTTACAAATTTTGGGGGGTATTTTCTGCTATTAACCCTTGCAAAAATGTGAAATTTGGGGGGAAACACACATTTTAGTGAAAAAAATAATTATTTTTTTTACATATGCAAAAGTCGTGAAACACCTGTGGGGTATTAAGGCTCACTTTATTCCTTGTTACGTTCCCCAAGGGGTCTAGTTTCCAAAATGGTATGCCATGTGGGTTATTTTTGCTGTTCTGGCACCATAGGGGCTTCCTAAATGCAACATGCCCCCCAAAAACCATTTCTGAAAAACGTACTCTCCAAAATCCCCTTGTCGCTCCTTCGCTTCTGAGCCCTCTACTGCGCCCGCCGAACACTTTACATAGACATATGAGGTATGTGCTTACTCGAGAGAAATTGGGCTACAAATACAAGTATACATTTTCTCCTTTTACCCCTTGTAAAAATTCAAAAATTGGGTTTACAAGAACATGCGAGTGTAAAAAATAAAGATTGTGAATTTTCTCCTTCATTTTGCTGCTATTCCTGTGAAACACCTAAAGGGTTAAAACACTTACTGATTGTCATTTTGAATACTTTGGGGGGTGTAGTTTTCATAATGGGGTCATTTGTGGGGTATTTCTAATGGGAAGACCCTTTAAATCCACTTCAAACCTGAACTGGTCTCTGAAAAAAAGCGAGGTTCAAAATTTTGTGAAAAATTGGAAAAGTGCTGCTGAACTTTGAAGCCCTCTGGTGTCTTCCAAAAGTAAAAACACGTCAATTTTATAATGCAAACATAAAAAAGACATATTGGAAATGTGAATAAAATAAAAAAATATTTTGAATATCCATTTTCCTTACAAGCAGAGAGCTTCAAAGTTAGAAAAATGCAAAATTTTCAAATTTTTCATCAAATTTTGGGATTTTTCACCAAGAAAGGATGCAAGTTACCACAAAATTTTACCACTATGTTAAAGTAGAATATGTCACGAAAAAACAATCTCAGAATCAGATTGATAACTAAAAGCATTCCAGAGTTATTAATGTTTAAAGTGACAGTGGTCAGATGTGCAAAAAACGCTCTGGTCCTAAGGTGTAAAATGGCCTGGTCCTTAAGGGGTTAAGGTGCAATAGAACAAATCATTTTATTGTATGACTCCAGGTTAAATAATACTGAATGAATACCATTAGAGATGAGCGAACTTACAGTAAATTCGATTTGTCACAAACTTCTCTGCTCGGCAGTTGATGACTTATCCTGCTTAAATTAGTTCAGCCTTCAGGTGCTCCAGTGGGCTGGAAAAGGTGGATACATTCCTAGGAAAGAATCTCCTAGGACTGTATCCACCTTTTCCAGCCCACCGGAGCACCTGAAAGCTGAACTAATTTATGCAGGAAAAGCCATCAACTGCCGAGCCGAGAAGTTCGTGACGAATCGAATTTACTGTAAGTTCGCTCATCTCTAAATACCATTGATACATATTAAATTGAAATGCATACTGTAGTTATAGAATATCAGAAAATGTATATTTATTTTCCCTCAAAGAAGTTGTTTCGTCAGTGTGGGTTTTTTAATATGTGACCCAAACTGCAGGGAAAATAACAAAGAGGCATACTTCCCCATCCGGTTTTCCAAGTATCCAGTCCCAATAGCTGTCCTATTCTTACTTGTTCCGGTTACACTACGTGCAGACAGGAACTGTTGCTCAAAATAGTAATTGAGATAGCAGACCAGATAAGTTATCTCTTTATATGCTATTTTTTTTTCCTGGGTCACATATTAAAGGGGTATTCCACTATAAGAAAATGGTATTGAAATAAGACTATAATGGTACTCTGGGATACTGTTGTTTTTCTTCTAAAATGTAGAATGCATAATAATAAAACAGGAAAAGATGAAGAGGTTATAATGAGAGATAATCTGTAGCACTGAGAAGATTTTAAGAAGTTGTCCATCTGATTTGAGCTGTAATGAACCCTAGTAACCCCAAAAAAAGGGAAAGGAATGTTATATTACTTTTTACTACAGTTCTTGACATATAATATGAAAGCAGAACTTTATCAGAACACGCACATAATTTAATGTCTGTCCAGTTTTCTGGTCATTGCTCTTTGAGAATTCAAATTATCTTGCAGTTCTGTGCCAGAAAAAAGTGCAAAACTATCATAATTCATGGACAACTGGATAATTAAAGGAAATGTGTCATCAGTCACCCACACTAACCTGTTGGTTCAAGCTGGTAATGCAGGTGACACTGATGATAACAACACTTACCTATCCCCCATCCCGTTAGTCCATTATCTTCCTCATTTGGGCAGCAGGCATGGTGCAAAAGTAGCTCTGTAGCGCTGCTGCTTCTTTACTTGATCCCTGCTGCGAGCAGGCTTGGGGAAGCAGCAGCTAATGTCAGCATGCACCAAGCCTGTTGCCTGAACAAAGAAAATAACTGACAAATGGGACCATGGATTGGGGATAGGTAAGTATCATTATCATCAGTGTCACCCGCACTACACGCCTGTACCAACAGATTAGTGTAGATGACAATTTCCCTTTAATGTAATAGTGCTATGATTAAAATGCAGACAGCCACTCTGCTTGATTGCCACAGGTGGGACTCATAGAACCTCTGATGATCAGCTGACACTGCATGCTGAAGCTTACACTGGCTAATGATGGATGGGCTACAGGTCAGCCAGAAAGTGATCCACTCTTACTAAGCAACTGCTTGCTTTGAGACATAAAGAAGGGTCACAAGAGCAAGTCTTTTCTCTATGACATCTTTGTGGCATAAAACATGAAGACAACTTGGAATTTTACTGTATATTGAAGATATAACATTATATTACAGGATTTCTTATAAAATATTACTTCACTTTTATCTTGCTTAAGATGACAAAGGAATTCCGTATTGTGCTACCAGTGGCGTCATCTAAACTCAGGATAGAAATCTCTATAGAACAGTTGCTATGTAACTTTACAAAGCCTTATTTTTGTCTATTTACGTATCTTCAAATAAAGTTCCAAGTCTCACATATTCCTATCATTATCTTCTTCTCTGCTAGAAATTCTTTTTATCCTCAACACTTGACCTGTAGGTGTATTTTTAATCAGAAGTGTGCAGTATCATCTCCACAAAAAGGTTCTGGATGGGGACAAAATCATGTAAAGTAGAATGTAACCTAATGTTCTTTTTTGTAGCATAACTTTCAAAGTATTAGAGTTGTTTAAATCTTCATAGTTGTCAAAAAGTTTCATATTATTATGTGTGTTTTGGAAATTCAGCTAATATTTATTCCTATTCAACAGACTTATTGAACTGTCTTATTGCGTCCTTGTGCATTTTAACTGATTTTCATTGACGTTGAATATAGTTGTCCTATTTGCTTCATTTACCATATTTAGATCTTGCAGCTGATATTTTATACTGAAAAATACAGCAACCATTAGGACTACTCTTGGCAGGCTTCCTCCATATACAGCAGGATTTCCCTTACTTTTTATATACTAACCTCAAAACATGCGGAAGGATGTTTAATAGGAGAGACTTATTCCAAGAACCTATGTGGCACTTCTTTTGACTGCATCAATCGGAGAAAACAAAAATAACTGCAGGTGGAACACACACTGGCTTTCATTGTCAGCCGCAATTGGTTAGAATTTTTTTTTGGCATTAGAATTTTATAACTACTTATACTGGTCCCATTGCAGCAGAATAACCCATAGGCAATGACCTGCCACCCTTTTGGGAAATGCAGCCCTGGTAAGAGGGTAATGCCATAGGTGTCATATCTATTTATAAAAAAAATGTACTTCTGGACTAAGGCTATGGTCATGCAATGTAATTTCAGTCATATTTCATTGTAAAAAATATGCCTGTAAAATCAAGCCCTTGATAAAGCCAAGTATACTGGCGAGACATCAGGGAGATTAACAAAAGTTGTTAAACAGCAAAGTTTGTGGTTATAAGTAGCGAGGTATAGCAAAGTACAATAGGCAAATGGACAAGTGGCCAATATTAGTACAATTAGATAGCACTACCTATCAACCCAAGAAGGGAAGTTGTAACATTAAGTTACCCTACATAACACATCACTGACACCCAGTGCGATTTTCATAACAGTACATTGTTTTAAAATGACAATCATAACAGAGTGTTTTTAGGTGTGGTTGCTAGTTTGGGTTTACGCCACGGGGTCAACGCCCAAAAGTTGCTGCGTATACAACATAAGTCTTCGAGAAAATACAAATTTAATGAGCTGAATAAAGGCTATTCGCATACACTCAAAACCTGTGCACACATCATTTGCAGTGATGAGCGGCATTGCCCATATTCGAATTCGCGATATTTCGCGAATATATAGATGAATATTCATCCTATATTTGCAAATTTCTCGTATTCGTTATATTCGCATATATGAATTTTCGCATATGTGAATATTCGCATATGTGAATATTGGCATATTTGCGTATTGGAAGAAGAAAACAGTGAGGGGGTGGGCAACTTTACTATTGGTTGCTAGGGATGTTATCGATAACCTCTGACAAGTCTATTTGCATCATTCTAAGTGAAAAGAAGGAATATGCGAATATTCACATATGCGAAAATTCGTACATGCGCATATTCACAATATGCACATATGCGGGAAAAAGTGAATATTCGCAATTTCGCATATATAGCGAATATATTCACAATATTGGCGAATTTGCGATATTCGCGATAAAAGTTAAAAATGCAAATATTCGCGGGGATGTCTGCCGCCGCTGGGGACCCCCGCATTCTACCATGCAGAACCCACCTGTAATGGCGGATAATGCAAGTCTATGGGAGGGGGCGTGAAAGCTGTCACACTGTCTCCCATAGACTTGCATTGAGGGGACGGGTGTGACGTCATACGGGGGCGGAGTCGTGACGTCACGATCTTACGTCCCAGTGGTCGGGATAGTATTAGCCTGAGGGCCTCCAGCGGTTCCGGAAGCCATTACAGGTGGGTGCCGCATGGTAGAATGCAGGGGTCCCCAGTGGCGGGACCCCCGCGATCAGACATCTTATCTTCTATCCTTTGGATAGGGGATAAGATGTCTAGGGGTGGAGTACCCCATTAAAGAAACACTTTGCCATAGTTTTTTTTTTATAATGGTAAATATGGAGGCTCTTGGATGCTTTAAGTTTTCACGTTTTAGTCAAGTTTTAGTTTACTAATGTTAGTTTGCCATGACGGAGTTGTATACCATCTTAATTCCTTTTCCCTCTCTGATATGGCTCTTCTCATACAGCCTATAATTTCCATTAAGGAACTGGCTTTGCAGGGACAAAGAAAGCAGTTAAATCACTGAACATTCTCTGCTGGGCAGCAGCTGTTAGATCAGTGACATTTGTTCTCTAACTCTCACAGCATTCCTATGAAATGCAGACAATTCCTAAGAAATGCAGCTTCAGCCTATCTGATTGTGATAGTTATGTCCTTGCCTTTTTTTTTTTTTTTTAAAGCTGACATGGAAAAACCTGTCAAACTGCATATAATGTGATATACAACAGAATCTGCACACATAACAGATAGGCAGTATGAGTCAGGAGAGATGTATAACTCTGCAGCTAATCTCTGTAGAGAATCACCTACCATATCACTGGTACCTTGGATATGGCAAAAATATCTACACCAATACTTTATACATGACAAGACATACAAATAAAGCTGCGTGAGAAATGGTTGGTCCTGAGCTGCCAGGGTTTATTTGGTAGGAATTGATTCTGTATCTCATGGTACGTCAGCCACACACGAGAGACTGATCTACAGTCATTTACTGCGGCTCTGGGTGGAGATCACATGACTGAGCTAGAATGAAATAAATTACACGGCAGTATTATATTGCTGATGATTTATCATTTTATATATATATATATATATATATATATATATATATATATATATATCTTCTTTAAATGACTGCACCTGTATGGAAATTGCCTAATAAGGACTTATTGATGGTCAAAGCTATATTTAGTTATTTTTTATTTTTTATAAATGTAGTACAAGCCTGGACTCAATCCCTGGTGCATTACAATAATTTATTCTGACTTGGAGCATGCAGTACATTATTATAACACATTACACAAACACAAAATTACTCCTTGCTGTTCTCAATTTGATTCTTGGTGCATTAGGATATCCTGGCACAACATGTTGCTGTGTTAGGTTAAGACGCTCAAGATAACATTGCTACGCCTGAATTATCAGTAATTAGCTTCTATTTGCATGTTTTTGTAACTTTTAATCACACTCTTGTAAATGTTTTTATTTTTACTATGCAGAGAGACAAGTATGTTGCAGAGGTTCTCAATCTTTCAACATCTGGGAGAAGATATCTAGAAGGTGCAGGTGTTTGACCATCTGGATTATGAGAAAGCACAGAAGTTAAGAACCAGGCCCAGTGCCAGGTAATGCAGCTGTAGTACTTTTGTACATGAAAGCATTACCTTATTTACTTGACCTTTTATTCCTGTATAAGCCCCCTGCATCCCACAGGATCAATTCACCCACAGCTATTTAACAGACTCACTTGTATTGTGTTTTCCACAGCTGTGTTCTTTGATGCATGTAATGTTTGAGAACAATTAACAAAGGAAAAGAGCAATATCAAAGGTTTCCAAAAGTGGAAATGGAATAATGATAGGTTTTATTTACTGACTGTCATTTTGGGCTATTCATCATCACTATAGAAGAATGTTTTATTGGGAAAATTGTTTAGTGTAATAGCCTTGTAAATATAGGGAATGTGCATATTATAAAGTCAATGTTACCATCACCAGGTAACAATTGAAAATCAAATAAGTTTTCTAAAATAGTTCACAATAGAAGTGGTGCGGCACTGCTAGTGGTGTCCTGGGGTGTAAGACGGCAGATGGATGCTAGTGTAGCTGTGTTGCTGGAGGTGGTGCTCAGATATGGCAAGCAATATATAGATCAGTCCGTAAGAAACATAAAATATCGGCACTCACCAATTCAGCTTGCAAGTCTTCTTTATTGAAGCATACTTACAAAATGGGTACAGAAGAGAAGGGTAGTGGGGGGACAGTGGATGGCGTTCACTGTCCCCCCACTACCCTTCTCTTCTGTACCCTTTTGTAAGTACGCTTCAATAAAGAAGACTTGCAAGCTGAATTGGTGAGTGCCGATATTTTCTGTTTCTTACTGACTGAAGTTTTCTAAAATAACCCAAGTAATAAATAAAGTGAATACATGCTTTCTGCATTAGTTCTGAATGAACAGAGAAAGTAATTGAGAGAATTATGGGGAGATAGAATTCCCTTCCGTGACCATTTTTGTTTATTAGTAGACTGGTAGTGTCTACTAAGTTGCCTGCTGCTTGTATTCTGCTTTACATATGATTGATGAGAAAGTCTATTGCCTGCCACTGTACTGCTGTATTATTATATTACTGATACTCATAAAATTAGCTATTAGACTTAACGCAGTAAACTGAGTGTTGTCTCATAAAATCAGCCATTATCTAGATACACTTAGGTAACATTGGCATCATAGAGAGCATTGCCAAATTAGAATCCCCCTTTATAAGCATAACTATGCTCAGGTCACCCTTAGCCAGGGAAGGTCAGACACATGTCAGTGCAACTATGGCAGTATGACATGGAGGAGAAACCAGTCGGGCAAGGATAGCGAGCTTTGTTGCTTACGTGCTGACAGCCCTTTGTGAGCAAAGAGATACTGGCTAGCCACAGTCTTAGACCCTCAGTATAAAACCAAAATAAGGGATTTCTTTTTTTTTTTGCCTTCCATGAGGGCAAGAGAGAGGCTAAATTCTATTTTCTAAAGTGAAGCTTCACAGCCAACTTGCCACAAATTTCCACCAGTAAACACCTGCTGAAACGAGGGCCAAGTTCAGCTCCGTGCCGAGTCAATATTCCACTCCCTCTGACAGCATTACCCTTTTAATACCTTAAGGACTCGGGGTTTTTTCAGTTTTTGCACTTTAGTTTTTTCCTCCTCACCTTCTAAAAATCATAACGCATGCAGTTTTCCACCCACAGATCTATATGGGCGCTTGCTACCATTTTTATTTTGTAATGACATCAGTCATTTCACCACAAAATCTATGGTGAAACCAAAAAAAATTATAATTTGTTAATTTGTGGGACAAAATTGAAAAAAAAATCACCATTTTGTAATTTTTAGCGGCATCCGTTTCAACGTACTGCACTTTTCGGTAAAAATGACACCAGATCTTATTCTGTAGGTACATTAGGTTACAATGATACCCAATTTATGCATGTTTTATTTTATTTTACAGCTTAATAAAAATTATAACTACATGCACCAAAATTAGTGTGTTTAAAATTGTCATCTCCTGACTCCTATAGCTTTTTTTATTTTTCTGTATACGGGGATGTGTGAAGGCTAATTTTTGCGCTGTGGTGTGTCGTTTTTGCGCTGTGGTGTGTCGCTGCCAGGAACGATTGTACTTTCACTTCAACATATTTTTTTTTAAATAGCTGTTAGTTAATATGGGTTACCTCATGTTGCTATTGCTATAAGTTTGATATTAACATAGCTTTAAAACTATTTCAAAAGTGTCTAAATAAATTATGTGACCCTAGCAGTGATATGCATGGCTTTAGGGCTCGTAGGCAGTGTTATACACGAATTTTAATGGTATTGTCAAATTCCAGGTTCGGTCAGAACTTAAAGGGGCACGCTATTAGAAATTTTTATTTTATTTTATTTTAAATCAACTGATGCCAGAAAGTTAAACAGATTAGTAAATTATGTCTATTTAAAATTCTTAATCCTTCCAGTACTTATCAGCTGCTGTATGCTACAGAGGAAGTTCTTTTCTTGTCAATTTCCTTTTAATCTGACCACAGTGCTCTCTGTGGACATCTCTGCCCATGTCAGGAACTGTCCAGAGCAGGAGAGGTTTGCTATGGGGATTTGCTACTACCCTGGATAGTTCCTATCATGGACAGAGGTGACAGCAGAGAGCACTGAGGTTAAACAGAAAGGAAATTCAAAAAGAAAAGCATACAGCAGCTGATAAGTACTGAAAGGATTAAGATTTTTTAATAGAAGTAAGTTACAAATCTTTAAAAAAAAAATTCCAGCGGAATACCCCTTTAATTCACTCAGAACCAAAGTTTTAGACAAAATTTGGCTAGCCTGCCAAAGCTATTTTTTTTAAATTTGCTCAGCTCTAAAAATTCATATAAACTGAATTACTTGTCGTGTGTATGGCACAATGTCACTGAAAAAAAAAGTCATGCATTTGCCCTGCCTCTATGAACACAAACATAAATATATAAATTAAATAAACAAATGAATAAATATAATCGTTTCATTTTTTTTCCTATTTCAATTCTTCTGTCCCCAGACTCATATAAGGGCTTGTTTTTTGTGCGACCAGTTGTGCTATGTAACAATATCTTTTATGGTGCAACCCAAAAAAGTTAGAAATTCTGGAGGGTTTTGTTTTTACATAGTGAACGTTACAGTATGGTAAAACTGAAATGTTCTTTCTATTCTGTGGGTCAATATGATAAAAATAATACCAATGTTTACATGTTTTTTTTTTTGTTAATTTTGTACTGCTTTTAAAATTTAGCTATTTTGACCCTATAACTTTTTTATTGTTATGTTTGTGCACCATTATATGTAGTTTATAACTGTACCAATTTTGCGTATATGTGACTTTTTGATCAATTTTTTTTCATTTTTTCTGGAACGTGACCAAAAATCATCAATTTTGGAATTACCGTATTTATCGGGGTATACCACGCACTGGCCTCTAACACCCACCCTCATTTTACCAAGGATATTTGGTTAAAAAAACGTTTTTTACCCAAATATCCTTGGTAAAATGAGGGTGCGTGTGTGTGCATGTGTATATCCTGATACACTGTTTCTGACAAAGCAGAAGCCCCCAGGAAAGGCAGGGGGAGAGAGGCCATCGCTGCCCGCTTCTCTCCCCCTGCCTTTCCTGGGGTATTGAGCCCTGCTGCCGCCGCTTCTCTCCCTCTGCCTATGGGCGCCGCTGCCCCATTGCCTCCCCCCATCCCCGGTTGTATAATTACCTGTTGCCGGGGTCGGCGCTGCTTCTGGCTCCGGTGCCGGTCTCCTGCGTCGTTGCTATGCGCTGCGAGGCGCAGTGATGAGTGACGTCTTCAATGCGACATCACTCGTCATTATGCCGCGCAGCGCATAGCAACGACGCAGGAAACCCGCACCGGAGCCAGAAGCAGCGCGGACCCGACCCCGGCAACAGGTAATTATAAACCGGGGATGGGGGGAGGCAATGGGGCAGCGGCGCCGGCAGTCTCTGGACCCCAGGATAGGCAGGTACAGAGAAGCCGACAGCGACGGCAGGTCTCTGGACCTGCAAAAGCCGCTGCAGTTCATTGATTTAAAGCGCCCGCTTTAAATCATTGAACTGCAGCGGCTTATCGGCGTATAACACGCAGGTAGACTTTAGGCTAAAAATTCTAGCCTAAAAAATGTGTGTTATACGCCGATAAATACGGTAAGTATTCTTTTAAGTTCACACTATTAACAATTTGGGATCATTTACATTTTATTTTAATAATTTGCATGTGGTGATACTAATATGTTTATTTATTTATGTTTACTTTTTTTTTTTTTTTGTCAAATGGTAAAGAGGTTATTTAATTATTTATTGGGGAAGGGGCTTTTCCCACAGGGGACTATTAATAGCAATCTATTAATTCAGTGCTATGCATTGGCAAAGCCCAGATCAGTGATATCTGTGATCCACTTGTATAGTTTGCCAAAAGACAGACCATACACATGGATCACAGCAGAGTGGCACAGAAAAGGTAAGGAGAGCTCCAGCTCTTGACTCATCAGACCCCCACAATTGTGCTGTGGGTTGTCCATTGAGTCTTACAAAGCACTGCAGATACTTTAGATGCTGTGATCACTATTGATCATAACTAGAGATGAGTGAATCGAAGCTGACAAACCCAAATTCATAACGAATTTCAGGAAGTATTCGATTTGCAACTAATGCGAATATCGCCGCAATTCCATTGCGCAAATCGCTTCATTAAACTCCATTTTACAGCGTTCCAGGCTCCAGGGCATCTAAAATGTCGGATCCACATGTCAGTACATGGGGAAAAGGACGCTGGGAAGGCAGCAAAGCAAGGCGGGAAGGGAAGTAGGTGGTATGACCCTGAATCACATGCAGGATGCATCCTATCAGCAGCCAGTCACCCCTGTGGTGTCACAGCCCTATATAATCGGCAGCCATATTGTGGCCAGTCACTTCCTTCATTACACTGCAGGGAGATAGGATGGACACCCTGTGTGTGTGTGTTACAGCAGAGAAAAGTGCATTCCAGCAGCGTTTAACATCCTCCTAGTCACATCAGCTTTCTCGTGGACGGAGAGCATTGTTTTTTTTCACTGAAAAGGATTTTTGCTGCAGGCATTAACCTCCCAGTCACTTTCATCGGCATAGTATTACAGAGAGGGGCAGATAGCTGTGTGTTGCCTCATACGTTTCAACAAGCTGCATCAACTTCATAAACCTTAGCAGAGGAGGCAGGAATAATTTTTCAGCGCAATTCAGTGTCTTTGTTCCACAAAAAATCATCTACTGGTTATACTAGTCTGTAGATGGTATAATAACCAGAGGGCAATTTTGTGTTTAGTACACAGCTTTTTTTGGCTGCAGCATTGTTGTGTACTGCTGGTGTTTTACAAAAATATATGTTTTTTTAAGTGTACTTTAGAGCCCTCATCAGTTCATACTACATACCTACATCTAAGTTGTGTACTATTTTGTACCTGTTAATCTGTCAAGGGCCTACATACTGTGAAAGGAAAGCCAAAAGTAATCACCGGCTGATGTTTTAAAAAAAATTACAGAGTTGTTAGGTGCATTGAAGTGCATTTTCTGCCCTCATAAGAGCATACCGCATATGTACATCTAAGAACTGTACTATTTTTTACCTGTTAATCTGTCAAGGGCCTACATACTGTGAAAATCCAGGCAAAAGTACTCATTGCCTGGTGTTGTACTCAGATACTTTTTTAAGTGTACTGTAGAGCATTTTTCTGCCCTCATCAGCGCATACCACATATAAGTAGTGTTATCTTTTGTTCCTGTTAATCTGTCAAGGGCCTAGTTACTGTGAAAGGACAGCCAAAAGTGCACACCGGCTGCTGTTCTAGACAAATACTGTTTTAAGCATAGTGAAGCGTATTGTACTCCCCTCATATACGCACTAAGTATGTCAGGCAGAGAAGTGCCAGGACGTGCACAGAGGAGTGGCAGAGGCCTAAATCCTTCAGGCAGAGGTTGCAGCAGACAAGGGGCAAGTGGCAGCAGGAGTCACAGCGAGGGGCCTGAGCTCCCGTTATCAGCTAGCAGTCGTGTCTCGACCAGCAACCCATCTTTCCTCGTTGATTGGTTAACAAGGTCATCCACTTCATCACAAGTGACATCCGACACCCCCAGTCAACAGTCGGTGGGTTCCTCAAACACAACCCTCAGTTGGCATGGCCCGGGAGCAGTCCATGTCCTCCCATTTCTTCTGTCCTATGCTGTTCCCTCTCCTACAGAAGTATCTTATGCTGTCGGTTCAGCTCCACTATTCAGTGAGGACAATCTAATAAAGGACAGTCAGCAGCTACTGCCCAGCCAAGAAATGGAGGAGACATCCACCACTTCCTCCGCTAGGCGGGCAAGTAGTGATGAGGAGAGTGACGTGGGAGGCGGTGTTGCCAGGGTTCAGGGTCCTGAAGCCGACCCTGTTGAGGAACCTGAGGAGGACATCAGTGACGTGCAGACACTTGTTGATGATGATGAAGCAGATCGCAAGTGGGAGCCGGGTGCAGAAGGGGCTTCATCATCATCAGGAGAAGAGAGTTGCAGAATGCTTGTGAGGCAGCAGCTAGGCGGTAGCATGGTTGGCAGTCAGCATGGAGGAAGAAGTGGAAATTCTGAACGTGCCCAGGGGATGACCACCTACCTTCCCGGGAGGTAGTGGAACAGGGGTTCTTGGAGACAGCGGCAGTAGCAGTCAATTAGTGCAGACTGTTGGTGGGAAAATCAGCTACTCGGCGGTGTGGCATTTTCACATCAAACTTCCGGAGGAGGTTCACATAGCCACATGTAAGATATGTTGGCAGAAGGTGAAGCGTGGCCAGGGTCCCAATGTTGGCACCACGGCCCTGCGTCAACCTATGCTTCACCACCCTAAAGCGGCCTGGGAGAACTGTGGCTCCGATGTAGTGGTCCAGCCTGCTGCATCACCCAGTGGCATGCCGCTCCCTCTTTCAGCCAGCCAAGGCTCCACCACCTCAGCCAAATGGGAGCTGTGTATCATACCCTCCTTCTGTCGCTCCAGATGCTCTTGCTCCTCCCACTTTTAGTCAGCCATTCCGCCAACAATCCATCGACGAAGCCTTGTCCAAGGGACAACAGTATGTGCCCACTCATCCAACGGCGCAGAAGCTGAGTGTGCTCCTGTCTAAGTTTCTGATGCTGCAGTCCCTCCCTTTTTAAGAGGTGGACTCTACACCTTTCAGAGAACTGATGGTTTGTGCAGAGCCGAGGTGGAGATTCCCAAGCCGTCATTTCTTTCCAAAGAAAGCAGTACCAGCCCTGCACAATTTTGTGGAAGAGAAGGTGGTCCAGTCCTTGAGCCTGTCGGTGTATACCAAAGTGCACGGCAGTGCCAACGTCTTGAGCTGTAACTACAGTCGGGGACAATACATGTCCTTTAACCCCTTAAGGACGCAGCATTTTTCCGTTTTTGCATTTTCATTTTTTCATCATCACCTTCTAAAAATCATAACGCTTTAAATTTTGCACCTAAAAATCCATATGATGGCTTATTTTTTGCGCCACCAATTCTACTTTGCAGTGACTTTAGTCATTTTACCAAAAAATCCACGGCGAAACGGAAAAAAAAAATCATTGTGCGACAAAATTGAAGAAAATGTGTCATTTTGTAAATTTTGGGGGCTTCTGTTTCTACGCAGTGCATTTTTCGGTAAAAATAACACCTTATCTTTATTCTGTAGGTCCATATGGTTAAAATGATACCCTACTTATATAGGTTTGATTTTGTCGTACTTCGGAAAAAAAATCATAACTAAATGCAGGAAAATTGATATCTTAAAAATTCTCATCTTCTAACCCCTATAACTTTTTAATTTTTTTACCACATATGTTTATTTTTATTTACACAGTTTTTTTTTATGGGAAAAGGGGGGTGATTCAAACTTTTAATAGGGAAGGGGTTAAATGACCTTTGTTAACTTTTTTTTTTTCACTTTTTTTTTGCAGTGTTATAGCTCCCATAAGGACCTATAACACTGCACACACTGATCTCTTGGAAAGGTCACGCCGCTTCCTCCTCCATGCTGTCAGCCCATTGGTCCTGTGACAGTGTGCCTCCTCATCCTCCACTGTGTCCTCAGCCTCCACTGACCAGACAAGTCTCAGTGGCCCTTCAGCATACCATGTGTGCAGGGCACGGCGGTGTCACGCTGTTCTTTACATGGATTGCCTTGGCAAAAAGAGTCACACAGGGGAGGAACTGCTAAAAGTCATTCGTAAAGAAATTGGAGCATAGCTTACTCCACAAAAACTGGAAATGGAAACCATTGTGGTCGACAATGGGAAGAACATCTTGGCCTCGCTGCGACAAGGAAGAGTGAGCCATGCGCCCTGCATGGCACACGTGTTAAATCTGATTCTTAAGCAGTTCCTGAAGTGTTCCCCCCATTTGCAAGACATCCTAACAATGGGAAGAAAACTTTGCATGCACTTCAGCCACTCGTTTACCACAAAGCACACACTCCATGAGCTGCAGCGTAAGAATGGTATTCCCCAACATAGTCTGATTTGTGATGTTGCCACGTTGGAATTCCCCCCTCCATATGTTGGAGCAACTGGACAAACAGAGAAAAGCCATCACCGATTTCTTGATAATCCAAGCGGATAGGAATACTCTCCTGTGTAACTTCAATGTGAACCAGTGGCAGCTCATACGTGACACCTGCCGATTGCTTAGGCCCTTTTGAGGAAGCCACATTATAAGTAAGTCACCAGGATTACAGGATGAACAACGTCATTCCACTGCTTCATTTCCTACAACAAGTGTTGGAAACGATGGCTGGTCAGGGCAATGGAGACGATGCGCCTACATCTCACGGCCACATGAGCCCTGTGGGGGCTGAACTGGAGGAGGAGGAGGGGCACAGTGGAGCACAGTTTAGGTTTCATGAGATTGGCGGTGTTTCTAGTCATCTAGACTAGGACTTGAATCAGCAGGTGGTGGCATACCTTGGCATGGCCATGCCAACAAACCTTGCAGATCCGCTGGACTTCTGGGCGCCCAAACTTGATTTATGGCCACAACTAGCAGAGTTTGCCCTGTAAAAGCTGTCCTGACCAGCCAGTAGTGTGCCATCAGAGCGGGTGCTTAGAGTGGCGGGGGCCATAGTCACCCCAAGGAGAACTCGTCTGTCCACGTAAAATGTGGAGAGACTGACCTTTGTGAAGATGAATCAGGCATGGATCAGCCAAGATTTCCACCCACCAATGCCAGATGCATCAGAGTAGATTGACCATTGTGCTACACCAACACTTCACAAATATGGATAGTGCACAGATTTAAGGCGCTGCTCCCCATTTACAAACATTCCAGCCACCTTCATCACCGGGTACTGGTATTGCCACCCACCGCACCTCTCTGTCACCGGGTCACTTTCAGGATTCCTGATGCTGCTGCTGCCACCTCCAGGCTATTTCATTCAGCCACTATTTTGTCTCCTTAGGCTTCTGCCAACTCCAGGCTGTGCCATTCAGACACCATATGGTCTCCTCATGCTCCGGCCACCTCCAGGCTGTACCATTCATACACTATATGGGCTCCTTATGCTTTCCCCACCTCCAGGCTTTGTCATTCAGCCAATATATTGTTTTCTGATGCTGCTGGGACTGTCTTGGATATTACCTACAATTTTTTTTATGCTAGCACTAGCAAACATACATGCTCAATAGAGATTTCAACATTGATCTTTTAATGTTAGGGGTTGTGAAGCCCTGTTATTTACGCATCCTACCACCTGATCCAGGCTGTGTGTTTCAGGAACTATTTGGCTTACTGATGCTGCCGGGCCTGTGCCTAAATTTTTTTGATGTTAGAACTAGCTAACATACATTTTCTGTATAGATTTCAATATTCACCTTTTCAGGTTAGGGGTTATTAGGCCCCTTGTAAACTCATGTTGATGCCTGCTCCAGGCTGTGTGTTTCAGGAACTACAGTGCTTAGTGATGCTTCTGGGCTTGGGCCTTAAATTTTTTGATGATAGCATGGGGTAACATACCTCTTCAATAGAGCTTTCAACATTGATCTTTCAATCTTAGGGGTTATGAAACCCTCTTGTGTACTGCTGATGCCTTCTCCTGAATGTGTGTTTCAGGAACTTCTTGGCTTACTGATGCTGCTGGGCTTGGGCCTTACATTTTTGGATGTTAGCACTAGCTTACATACATGCTTAATTGAGATTTCAACATTGTTTTTTCAATGTAAGGGGTTATGAAACCCTCTTGTGTACTGCTGATGCCTTCTCCTGAATGTGTGTTTCAGTAACTACTTGCAGTAAAGTATGAAAGACAAAAAAGGGGACAATGCGCCTGTCTATGTGCCGTTATCCTCAATCACTATGGCAGGTTAAACATACATTTGTAATGCACTTACCTAGTGGCGTTATGCTGAGAGCATAACACCTGTAGTCGCTGTAGGAGCCTAACTGGTGTGGGTAGGTGGAAGTCCACGGTGTGCTGCCCGGATCCTCCTGTCCGGCAGGACAGTCTGTGTGTAGCAAGCAGTAGCGGTAAAAAGGAATCCGATTCTGGCGCTCACCCGTGCGGCTGCTGAGGAATTAAGTCAGGAGCCGGTGATAAAGTAAAAGAAACACTTTATTTTGTGACTAGACCTGAGGAAGAGGGGAGTGTGTCCCCTCGCAACGTGTAGTACCTGCATAGTCTTAAATAAAGTGTTTCTTTTACTTTATCACCGGCTCCTGACTTAATTCCTCAGCAGCCGCACGGGTGAGCACCAGGATCGGATTCCTTTTTACCGCTACTGCTTGTTTCAGGAACTACTTGGCTTACTGTTGCTGCTGGGCTTGGGCCTTACATTTTTGGATGTTAGCACTAGCTTACATATATGCTTAATTGAGATTTCAACATTGTTCTTTCAATGTAAGGGGTTATGAAACCCTCTTGTGCATGCTGATGCCTGCTCTTGACTGTGTGTTTCAGGAACTACTTGGCTTACTGATGCTGCTGGGTTTGGGCCTTACATTTTTGGATGTTAGCACTAGCTTACATACATGCTTAATTGAGATTTCAACTTTGATCTTTCAATGTAAGGGATTATGAAACCCTCTTGTGTATGCTGATGCCTGCTCCTGACTGTGTTTCAGGAACTTCTTGGCTTACTGATGCTGCTGGGCTTGGGCCTTAAATTTTTGGATGTTTGCACTAGCTTACATACATGCTTCATTGAGATGTCAACGTTTATCTTTTAATCTTAGGGGTAATGAAACCCTCTTGTGTACTCCTGCTGCTGACTGCTCCTGTCTGTGTCATTCAGCAACAACATGGTTTAGTGATGCTACTGGGCTTGGGCCTTACATTTTTGGATGGTAGCACTAGCTAACATGCATCTTCAATAGGGATTTCAACATTCACCTTTTAATGTTAGGGGTTGTGAACCCCTCTGGTGTACTCATGCTGCTGCCGACTGCTCCTGTATGTGTCATATAGCAACTACATGGTTTAGTGATGCTGCTGGGTCTAGGACATTACCTATATATGTTTATGGTAGCACTAGGTACCATACATTTTTTATTGAAATTTCTAAATTCATCTTTTATTATTAGAGATTGTGAGGCCCTATTGTCTCCGTATCTGCCGCCAACTCCAGGCTGTGCCATTCGGACACTATATGGTCTCTTCATACTGATGCCACCTCCAGGCTGTCTCATTCAGCCACTATATGGTCTCTCCCTACTGATGCCACCTCCAGGCTCTGACATTGTGCTGCCATGTGACATGTGACTCCTTGTTAGATTAGGTCATTTGTACCCACACGCTGGGGCTTGGCACACTAAAAATTGGGAGTTAAACGTTCCATTTCAAAATCCTCAATTTCAATTTCACAATCTTAGATTTCTATTTAAAATTCTTATATTTCAATGGACTCCTCATGCTTTTGCCAACTCCAGGCTGTGTCATTCAGGCAATATACGGTTTACTCATGCTGCTGGGACTGGGTCCGGGAATAAGCATTTTGTTATGGTAGCTCTAGCTAACCAAAATCTTTGGTTTAAATTTCCGAATTCATTTTATAATCTTAGGGATTGTGAAGGCCTAGTGTCTACTCAGTCTGCTGCCAAATCCTGGCTGTGCAATTAAGACACTGTATGGTCTCCTCATGCTTCAGCCAACTCTAGGCTGTGCCATTCAGGCAATATATGGTTTATTGATGCTGCTGGGACTGGGTCTGGGAATAAAAATTTTGTTATGGTAGCATTAGCTACCCAAAATCTTCAGTTTAAAATTCAAATTTTGTCTTTTTTTTTCTAGGGATTGTGAAGCCCTTGTGTCTACTCATGCTGCTGCCAACTCCAGGCTGTGCCATTCAGGCAATATATGGTTTACTAATGCTGCTGGGACTGCGTCTGGGAATAACATTTTTGTTATGGTAGCACTAGCTACCCAAAATCTTCGGTTTAAATTTCAGAAATCATTTTATAATCTTAGGAATTGTGAAGGCCTAGTGTCTACTCATGCTGCTGCCAACTCCTGGCTATGCCATTCAGCCACTATATGGTGTCCTCATGCTGCCAAAACCTCCACGCTGTGTCATTGAGCCACAATATGGTCTCCTCATGCTGCCAACACCTCCACGCTGTGTCAGTCAGCCACTATATAGTCTCCTCATACTGATGCCACCTCCAGGCTCTGTCATTGTGCCGCTCTGCGGCAGTGATTCTAAAAACTATGTCAGTAATCTGCATGTCATTCTGAATAACAATATTATTTCACTACCCCAGCACACTCAATTTGCATGTAAGAACACAGAAAAGTGTTCTACATCCCTATTGAGGCTCTCTGTAGGCCAGAAATAGCTGTTTTTAATATAGATTTGCTGCAAATAAATTTGGATCTAAACAAATTTTTTCCAAAAATTCGGCGAATCGGATTTTTCAAAAGTTCGCTCATCTCTGTAGAGAGAATGGCAGGCACCAGCATGATTGTACAACTACTACAGTTCTGTACAACTACTGTATAAACTTCTATGGAGCAACAATATGGTCTTGAATATGTGGCCTAAGTACTCTGTCTATTATATAACTTACTTGCTTTTAAAATGTAATGTCTAAATAGGTTAACCAATATGGACCATGCAAATTAAAAAAATTTCCCTTTGATTTCATATTTGCAAATTAAATTGTTTAACTAAACACTAAGCATTGTCAGTATTAATATTAATGAGTACATTTAGTATAAGTTTACAAATACTTCAAAAGGAAACATATCTCTTTTGAAAAGTTATCTTGATAAATTTCCAATGAATCTTATGATGCTTGTAAATAATCTTCATTATTACAAAAAAATTTGCAAAATTCATTGCAGTGTAAATTAATTGCAAAAGAATAAACTTTGATTTATTTTGTGCAATGGAAGATGATGGAGAATTTATTAATGTCATGAAAATGTTGAGACACATTTCAGAGTTAATAATATATCAGGTCTGAAGCAGGTCTTGGAAATCTCAGAAAATGATCACAACAGAGGTCCTCTCAGGAGCAGTTTCTGAGAATGAATATTCATTACCAGTCTCCTCAAATTGAGCAGTGTTCTTGTTTTATGTGTTATTAAGAAAATCATGCTGATACATTTTTTGATTGGTTTTGTATTGCCGGTAGCTTGAATATCATTAAATAACTTGTGGGCAGTGTTATTGATAGCCTGTAATCTTATAAAGAAAAATATTGTGTAATAGATATACACAAGGTGTGTCCACATTTACCCTATCTCTAATCTGGTGAAGCAGTTCACCAAAAAAAAAAAATAATAATAATAATAAATAAAAAAAAAATAATAATAATAATAATAAAAAAAAAATAAAAAAAATAAAATATATATATATATATATATATATATATATATCCGTCACTGCTTACTCAACCTGATTGTCTATCCCATTATGGACTTCTTCTATGTATATTACACTCATTTCATTGTAGTCCAGCCTACTCCCTGCTTCTGATCAGCCACTATCTTGCTCTCTTGCCCTGTGCTGTTAATCCCATGATGCATCAGCACAGCCTCATGTGGACTGCTAGAGCAAGTACCTTCTCTTCCTGCTGGGACGGCAATAATCTTCACCTCCATGTTTTCTTAGAGATCCTAAGTATACAGTCAGTAAGGCTGAACTGCCATCTCCTCTACTATAACTGTATGGCAGAAGTTGTATAATCCTCCGTTACAGCAATAGGAGTGTGTGTCTGACTATGGTTCGACTACTGCAGTGGCAGTTGTCCAAAAAGTTGCCAATCGAAAATCCAGCCCTACAGGGAATTTTTTTCACTAATAAACTTTATCCACCTCTATTCCCAATGCCCTGCAGTCTTTGTTCCGCACACACATCAATAAGCTTTGGGCTGTCACAGATACTCCTTCCTCGGTCTACTTTAGGTAAATACTGTCTACCAGCAACACTTCACAAGACCTGCTGTTTTAGAGATGCTCTGATCCTTTGCGGGTGACACTGATGACAGATTCCCTTTAACTTACCATTTTGCATTTCCCCTTTGCTGTTGAAACCAGTGCCACCTCCTCTGGGGTCTTCTTCCTGCTTTTGGTGGTTGAAACTTCACACTGCACTGGCGTGGATGGTTCAGTGCTGTTGGCAGCCTTTTACTGAGCTTTAGTATGACACTTTGTGGCCCCTGAAGCAGGAAGAGGAGGGCAGCTGCAGAGGGATATGAGAAGCACTGCATAAGATGAGGTCGGGGCCCAGTGTCATACTGCAGCTCAGCCAATCACTAGCAGGGGGGAATATTGCTGAGGCCAGAGATTGGCTGTACAGAAGTATAACACACTAGGACCTGACGTGACTCAGGGCCCAAGAGTCACACTGAAGGAAGAGTATCAAACTTGGCCACCGGAGAAGGATACTGGAGGCACCGCTGGAGCACTGGAGGTGAATTGAGGGTTTTGTTTAAGATACTGTAGATTGGCATAGTTAACAAAAAAAAAAAAATCATACTCCAGCCAGATAACTATCTTAATACATCCCTCATATTATAGGGCCTAAAATGACTAAAAGTAATTCAGAATAAGTCTGGAAATTTTAGACACATAACATTCCTTTAAATTGTCTTTAAACGGGTATTTCAGCCTAACACATCTTATCCCCTATCCAAAGGATAGGGGAAAAGATATTTGTTCTCGGGGCTCCTGCAGCTGGAAACCCTGCAGTCTCGCTGAATCTCCCAGCAGTCTGTGCCAGGCGCTACTCCTGAGACGGAGACGTGACGTCATGCCACGCCCCCTCGTGATGTCACCCCACGTCCCCTTCCATCATGACTATGGGAGGGGGGCGTGATGGTCAGAGAATGCCAGGAGCTGCACCGAGATCACGAGAGGTCCCAGAGGTGGGACGCCCGTGATCAGACATCTTATCCCCTACCCTTTGGATAGGGGATAAGATGTCTAAGGCTGGAATACCCCTTTAAAGGGCTACTCCACTGGAAAACATTTTTTTTTTATCAACTGGTGTCAGAAAGTTATACAGATTTGTAAATTACCTCTATTAAAAAATATGAATCCTTCAAGTACTTATCAGCTGCTGTATAATGCAGAGGTAGTTGTACTTCTTTTGAATTTCCTTTCTGACTGTCCATAGTGCTCTTTGCTGACACCTCAGTCCATGTCAGAAACTGTCTAGAGTAGCAGCAAATCCCCATAGCAAACCTATCCTGTTCTGAGCAGTTCCTAAAATGGACAGATATGTCAGCAGAGAGCACTGTGGTAAGACAGAAAGGAAATTCAAAAAGAAAAGAACTTCCTGTGGAGCATACAGCAGCTGATAAGTACTGAAAGGATTAAGATTTTTTAATAGAAGTAATTTACAATTCTGTTCAACTTTTTGGCACCACTTAATAAAATAAAAAAAATTCCAGGGGAGTACTCCTTTAAAGGAGTACTCTGGTGCAGAGTACTCCTGCTCCGTCCTGCCCGGGCTGCAAAAAAAAAATAAAAATAAACCATCTCTCCCCTTCCTGGGTTCCAGCGGAGCGCCACTACAGCTGATCGGTCCTCCGATCCATCTTCTTCATACTTCCGTGTGAACGAAGCGTCACATGGCGCTCAGCCTATCGCCGGCCGCCACAATGTTCTGCCTCGGCCCATAATAGGCTGAGCACCATGTGACGCTTCGTTCACACGGAAGTATGAAGAAGATGGACCGGAGGACCGATCAGCTGTAGTGGCGCTCCGCGGGAACCCAGGAATGTGAGTGATGGTTTATTTTAATTTTTTTTGCAGCCCAGGCAGGACGGAGCAGGAGTACTCTGCACCAGAGTACTCCTTTAAGAAAGTGGTTAGAAAAAGACAGATAAGTCAAATGTTAGGTTAAACAAATGTGATGTTCTTTGCATAATAAATTGTCCATAAAACAGACCCCTATAGGCAATTTATTTTAAGTAGGAATACAGCTCAAAAGGTTGATGTTATTTGAACAATTAATTTCTGTACATTTCCTAGACATCACAGAACAAGAGCAATGAAGAAGAAATCTTCACAATAAACTTGAAAGCAGTGGATGACCCAATAGATATTGATAGTGAAACTTTGAATGCTCCCAGCTTTGTCCAACAATATCTCCCAAATATTCACCCAATAAAGATTTCATGTCCAAAAATTAAGAGGCTGAATGAAAAAGTGGATGTCATTCTGAACAACATGCTGCCACTATATGTTACACTATATTTACCCAGCAGAGAAATCAGTAACCTGAAATTTATGGCCAAGCATACATTTGCAAAATTATTTAAATGAATAGTTTACCAAACTAAACCTTATCCTTATCTTTATGATAGTGTGAGATTGTGGGATGGACCATCACTGTGACCACCCGTGATCTCTTGGGCACAGAGATTCATCTAGCCAGTTACCAGTTAACAACAGGCAAATATTATCAGGGATGTTGTGCTTAGCCAATCAACTGTTGATCACCCTGTCTCATCTGTTGCTTGGCACAGTGCCCCTTCCTTCCAGATGATCTTTTAAGGCGGGTGTTGGAATTAGTGTGCAGGAGATGTTGGTGGTTCAGAGCAGTTGTCCTCCCTACAATCAAACACTTATTCCCTCTCATCTGGTTATTGTTTAAGTTTACCTTATACGTTCCTATATTTTATAAACATTTTTGTTTGACCAAATGTATGAATGAGTGTTTACTTGGCTAAAATAAGAGGTTATTTGGTATTGTCCTTTCCAATAAGTGTTGGTTATCACAGTGTTTGGCAGCATGCTTTATGTTTTTTTTTTTTTAAGTTTGTGGCCATTGGCCCAATGTATTGCAGTACAAGGACACAGGTTTTCATAATGTCAAAAGAAAGTCCACACTATGTTCCACTCTATTTTTTATTTTTTTTAAATGGCATGAAAGTTGCCAAAACAGATGAAAAGTGGTTTTGTTTTAAGTGGCAATCCTAAAAAAAAAACACACAACTACCAAAGGACTTCTTGTCCTAAGTAAACTTATACACTCTCCACAGAATAGGGCGTAATAGTTTGATTGTGGCCAATGAAAACACGGGAACCCCCACAATTTACGTGGGTACGTGGCCCACAATATTACCAGGGCTAGAAGCACACTAGCCCCCACCGTCAAAGACAAACTGAAGGGATGGGCCACTTACAAAATTACCAGCTGAGATGGGTCCCATCCCTTCTCAGCTGGTGCAATGGTGAGCAGATCCTCACTCCCACATACACTTAATTGTGTGGGGTTCTGTGGATATGGGATGAGTTCACTTTCCCAGAGTCAAACTTTAACTTAAAGTGGTACTCTGTTTGAAACATCTTATCCCTATCCAAAGAATGCTAGATCGTGGGGAAAGCTTGCAGCTTGGTACATAGCAGTCACGCCTCCTCCCATAGACGTGAATGGAGGGGGAGTGGCGGCCCGCATTGCCATTCATGGGGCACCGAATGACAGAGGTGCTGCTGCTGGGGACCCCAGCGATCTAACATGTTATCCCCTATACTTTGGATAGGGGATAAGATGTTTCCAGCAGAGTACCCCTTTAACCTCTTAAGGACACAGACCGTACCTGTACACCCTCGGCCCCGTCCCGGTATATAAGGCAGGGTCGGTCCCGGCGGCTAATGAAAGCCAGGAACCTGGGCTAATAGCGTGCGGTACAGATCGTTAACCCTTTAGATGCAGCGTTCAAAGTTGATAGCCGTTGCATTGCCGTGGAATGAGATTTGCCATAGAATGAGATGGTCCGCCTCCATCACATCCTATTGGCTCTCTCTTGTCACGTGACATATTTAAACGTCACGCATCGATGCGCACAGTAGTGTCAGTTTGGCTATCACAGGGAGAGGATCTCCTCACGCTGTGATAGCTGAAGCTGTACGGAGCTCTCATGGCCTCTGTGGCCCGACAGAAGTTCACACATGTACGCAGCTCATACGGCTGCCTCATATACATTTACTCTATTATTACATCCACAGCGCTATCGGGATCCCTATGCCCGATGGCGCTGTCATCAGTGTGCGTCCCCACGAGCGCCCCACGCCCGCAGCTGCGGGGGACGGGGAGTAGAGCTGCGGGGGACGGGGAGTCCCCCGCAGCTCTACTCCCCGTCCTCCGCAGCTCTACTCCCCGTCCCCCGCAGCTGTACTCCCCATCCCCCGTAGGTCTATTCCCAGTCCCCTGTTAACGCTCAGGGAGCGATCAACAGCGTTATGGGGATTCCTATGCCCGATGCCGCTGTCATCAGTGTGCGTCCCCACGAGCGCCCCATGCCCGCAGCTGTACTCCCCGTCCCGTTAACGCTCAGGGAGCGGGGAACAGAAAATAGAGCATCGGGCGCAGGCAAAGTAGTACTGCGCATGCGCAGCACTACGCGAATAACTTAACCTGCGCCCGATGCTCTACTTTCTGTTCCCCGCTCCCTGAGCGTTAACGGGACGGGGAGTACAGCTGCGGGCGTGGGGCGCTCGGGGGGAGGCACACTGATGACAGCGGCATCGGGATCCCGATAGCGCTGTGGATCAACAGTAAATGTATATGAGGCAGCCGTATGAGCTGCGTACGTGTGAACTTCTGTCGGGCCACAGAGGCCATGAGAGCTCCGTGCAGCTTTAGCTATCACAGGGAGAGGAGATCCTCTCCCTGTGATAGCCAAACTGACACTGCTGTGCGCATCGATGCGTGACGTTTAAATATGTCACGTGACAAGAGAGAGCCAATAGGATGTGATGGAGGCGGATCATCTCATTCTATGGCAAATCTCATTCCACGGCAATGCACCGTATCTAAAATGAAAGTAAAAGCTTCCCGGCAGCTCAGTTGGGCGGATCGGGACCATCACGGTGAAATCACGATGTACCGATCAGCTATAACGCGAGCAGAGGTCCCCTTACCTGCCTCCATTGCGGCGATTGATTGCTCCAAGCCTGAAATCCAGGCTTAAGCAATTGACTGCCGATAACACTGATCTTTGCCGTGTCAATGCACAGCAATGATCTGTGTATGAGATCAGTATGTTCAGTGTAATAGCCACTGGGGGGGCTATAACACTGCAAAAAAAAAAGTGTGAAAAAAAGTTAATAAAGATCAATTAACCCCTTCCCTAATAAAAGTAAGAATAACCCCCCTTTTCCTATTTAAAAAAAAGTGTAAATAAAAATAAACATATGTGGTATCGCCGCGTGTGGAAATGTCCAAGCTATAAAAATATATAGTTAATTAAACTGCATGGTCAACGGCGTACGAGCAAAAAAATTCAAAAGTCCAAAATAGCGTATTTTGGTCACTTTTTATATCATGAAAAAATTTATGAAAAGCTAGCAAAAAGTCCGATCAATGTAAAAATGGTTCGGATAAAAACTTCAGATCACGTTGCAAAAGAATTAGCCCTCATAATGCCCCATATGCGGAAAATTAAAAAAGTTAGAAGGGTCAGAAGATGACAATTTTAAACGTATAAATTTTCCTGCATGAAGTTATGATTTTTTTTTTTAAGTAATACAAAATCAAACCTATATAAGTAGGGTATCATTTTAACCTTATGGACCTAAAGAATAAAGATAAGAAGTAATTTTTAACGAAAAATGAAATGGAAGCTCCAAAAATTACAAAATGGCATTTTTTCTTCAATTTTGTCGCACAATTAATTTTTTTTCTGCTTTGCCGTGGTTATTTTGGTAAATGACTAATGTAACTGCAAAGTAGAATTGGTGGCGCAACAAAAAAGCCATAATATGGAATTTTTGGTGCAAAATTTAAAGTGTTATGATTTTTAGAAGGTGATGAGGAAAAAATGAAAATGCAAAAAACGGAAAAACCCTGAGTCCTTAAGGGGTTAAACATGATAGTGTGAGGGCATATTATAAATGAAGCTTACACCTTACATTCCTTCAGAATCATTACAAAACTCATTGGGGGGAGATTTATCAAAACCTGTCCAGAGGAAAAGTTGCTGAGTTACCCATAGCAACCAATCAGATCGCTTCTTTCATTTTTCAGAGACCTTTTCAACAATGAAAGAAGCGATCTGATTGGTTGCTATGGACAGGTTTTTATAAATCTCCCCCATTAACTCCTTAAGGACTCAGCCCATTTTGGCCTTAAGGACTCAGACAATTTAATTTTTACGTTTTCATTTTTTCCTCTTCGCCTTCTAAAAATCATAACTCTTTTATATTTTCTTCCACAGACTAGTATGAGGGCTTGTTTTTTGCGCGACCAGTTGTTCTTTGTAATGAAATAACTCATTATATGATAAAATGTATAACGCAATCAAAAAATACTATTTTTGTGGGGAAATTAAAAAGAAAAACGCAATTTTGCTAATTTTGGAAGATTTCGTTTTCACGCCGTACAATTTATGGTAAAAATGATGTGTGTTCTTTATTCTGAGGGTCAATACGATTAAAATGATACCCATTATTACATACTTTTATATTATTGTTGTGCTTAAAAAAAATCACAAACTTTTTAACCAAATTAGTACGTTTATAATCGCTTTATTTTGATGACCTCTAACTTTTTTTTTTCCGTATAAGCGGCAGTATGAGGGCTCATTTTTTTTGCGCCATGATCTGTACTTTTTTTTTATACCACATTTGCATATAAAAAACTTTTAATACATTTTTTAGAATTTTTTTAATAAAATTTATTAAAAAAGTAGCAATTTTGGACTTTTTTTTTTACGTTCACGCCGTTCACCGTACGGGATCATTAACATTTTATTTTAATAGTTCGGACATTTACACATGCGGCAATACCAAATATGTCTATTAAATTTATTTTTTACGCTTTTTGGGGGTAAAATAGGAAAAAACGTACTTTTTTATTGGGGGAGGGGATTTTTTACTTTTTTTTAACTTTTACATTTTTTTACATTTTTTTTTACACTTGAATAGTCCCCATAGGGGACTATTCATAGCAATACCATGATTGCTAATACTGATCTGTTCTATGTATAGGACATAGAACAGATCAGTGTTATCGGTCATCTTCTGCTCTGGTCTGCTCGATCTCAGACCAGAGTAGGAGATGCCGGGAGCCGGAAGGAGGAAGGTGAGGGGACCTCCGTGCGGCGTTCTGAATGACCGGATCCCCGCAGCAGCGCTGCGGGGGATCCCATCGTTCATTGAAATTGCGCACTGACGCAGATGCCGGGATCTGTATTGATCCCGGCACCTGAGGGGTTAATGGCGGACGCCCGCGAGATCGCGGGCGTCGGCCATTGCCGGCGAGTCCCTGGCTGCGATCAGCAGCCGGGATCAGCCGCGCATGACATGGGCATCGCTCCGATGCCCGCGGTTATGCACAGGACGTAAATGTACGTCCTGGTGCATTAGGTACCACCGCACCAGGACGTACATTTACGTCCTGCGTCCTTAAGGGGTTAAGGTTCAACGCTATTGTTTGTCTGGCTGATTTAGAGGCATAAAAGTGTTTATGGACTGTTTTGTTGAAATGTAACAACTTGATTTTTTATTTTCATTTTGTTTGTCAAATGTGCAGGTTAGCCATTAATCTAAATTTCTACATGGGTAGTGTAAATTGATGTCAGGTTAACCATATACTATCGACAGATTAAAGTATTTGTGAATAATGACTTTTTTTTAAATTCTGACTTTTACTAATCAGACAATCAGCAAGGACCAGACCATACTGAATGCCTTCTCTCCTGTCTCTGTGTGCGATAGAAACACTTTTAATTTAGGTGTATGTAGCATGTCTCAATTCTATAACACAGAGCAGGGAGAGGAATGCACCGACCCTGGCTCTTCTCTCAGCTCATAGGGGGAGATTTATCAAAACCTGTGTAGAGGAAAAGTTGGCCAGTTGCCCATAGCAACCAATCAGATCGCTTCTTTTATTTTTGAAATGGCCTTTGAAAAATAAAAGAAGCAATCCGAATGGTTGCTTTGGGCAACTGGTCAACTTTTACCCTGCACAGGTTTTGACGAATCTCCCCAATTATCCTTATTTTTGAAGGGTGGAACAAAGGGATCTCTGCCAATACAAGCTTGGAAGACGTGGTTTGGACATGTGTCAACTTGGTACACTTCCTGGTAAACTTTTCCCAGAAGGAAGACTTGGATAGAAAATATGAGTCCGTAAACTTTTTGCACTATTTCCAGGTCCAGACATTGTGCAGCCTGGGTCCAAGAGTGAAATGCGGACTGCCACCCCCCCCCCCCCCCCCAAAAAAAAAAGTTCTCATTACGGTAAATCGGGCATGCTTTCTTTATTCTATAGGTCAGTACAATTCCAATTATACCAATCTTGGATAATTTTTTTGCTTTATATGCATTTTTTATGGTATAAAAAGTGACCAAAAATACGCCATATTGGATTTTGTCATTTTTTTTGCACGTACGCCATTGACAGTGCGGTTTAATTAATAGTATATTTTTATAGTTCGGACATTTACGCATGCAGCATTACCACATATGTTTATTTTCATTTTTATTTACACAGTTTATTTATTTTTTGTATGGGAAAAGGGGGGGGATTCAAACTTTTATTAGGGGAGGGGTTAAATCATGTCTATTAACTTTTTTTTACTTATATTTTTATTGCAATGTTATTGCCCCCATAGGAGAATATAACATGCATTACACTGATCTCTCGCACTGATCAATGCTATGCCATAGCATAGCATTGATCAGTGTTAATTGCCACTTGGCTGCTCCTGCCTGAATGTCAGGCACGGAGCAGTCATTTGGCGATTGGACGCCGAGGAGGCAAGTAAGACACTCTCCTTGTGTGTCCTAGCTGATCAGGACACCGATACACAGAGCACCAGGAAGGATGGTTAAGTCCCTGTTCTTCCCCAGCAACCCATCTGCATTCCACGATTACATTGCGGAGCTGCAGGTGGGTCCCCTAGACACCAGGGATTATTAGCATTTAATGTTTAAATGCTGTGATTGCTATTGATAACTGCATTTAACCATTTAAATAACAGACATCAGAGCCAGCTCCAATGTCCATCATTACCTGCAGATGTCAGCTGCTGACAGCCATATGACCCTCACCTAACTCATGATTTTACCGGTACATCATGGGTTGGGAAGGGTTTAAAAATCTTCTCAGGGTTTCAATTTGCCGCCCCTGTGAAGGTGCCAACTGGGTCCATTGGACCCAGCGGGACCCACTGTAGAGTCAGCCCTGCACATTACTAACACTTACTTACATGTAAACTATGTCATTCACCTCTCTTGTACCATTCAAGACTTCACGTTTGAAATCAGCCTCCGATTTATTGTAAAAATGGCACACCTTTGCCACTGATAGACTCAAAGATAGTTTCACGTCTCTTAACCAAGCTTACAAACAATGATACCTGCACTTTCTCAACAACTTGTAATGTTAGTGAGTGGAACACTGTGGTCACAGTTTTGCTAACACTGACCAAAACCTCAAAAAATATGTGTGTTACTTGTTTATGTTAAAATTAATGTTAAAAAAAAATGTATAAAGCGCCTTTGGTTCCACAACCATTTTTCAGGTTACAAATTAAGCAAACAATACTTACACTCATAAATTGTAATGGTTACACCTAGTCAAAGTCATAACTTGTAGCTTCTGGGCCCCAATGCAATATCTGAAAAAGGGTGCCATGTGCTAATTATAATACTGGTCTCTTATAGGGCAGATGTACTTTTGGGCCCCCTTAGGCACCTGAGCCCCGGTGCCACTGCTTCCTCTTCACCCCCTATATCTACTCCCGTGCACCTAGTCAACTTTGTCCATATTAAATCTGTGTTTCTGTTTTGGTCTGAGGGCTCGTTTATTTGCTTATGTGCTTATTTGCTATGGGCAATTAACCAAGTTGGCTAATACACAGATATAGAGACATCACACCCAAAGTTCTTTAACATACTTAACACACTAGATGTAAAGGCAGGTAATTGTGGTGACATCAAATACTTTCCCTACATGCATGTGTCTAAACATTCTAATTGGTGTCCTCAAATTTCCCTATATAGCAAACCACATTTTTAAGGTTAAGCTTGTGAAATGTGAGCTGTGTTTGTGACCTTAATGTTTGCACAATTTGCAAGTTATTAAAGTTCTAAGAGCATTTGAGATATTAGCATGGTAAGCATGGTCCAATCAACATTAGAACTAGCCATTTTTGGTTATTTTGTTTCTCTAATTTTTGGTTACCTTTATAATAAAAACTACAACAACAACAACAACACCCAACTCTAAAAAGTTAACTTTTTTCAAAAATTTCAAAAAATCGATGGTGGTGACACTAAAATATATCCACATGAAATGGCTGTGGAGAGTGTACTTGGTAAGTACCTACTGTGACTTCACTGATGAAGGTGGGGTGTACTACAATAAAGTTAAGCAACAAAACTTCCAAACTTACAACAAAACCAGTGACTTCTTAGTTAATGTACATTCTTCACCAACTTACAAGTTTGCCTTACAAAGTATAAACCACTGTGGAGGATATGTATCGAAAACCTGTGTGGATGGAAGTTTTGCCCATAGCAAACAGTTTACTTAATTCAGTTATCAGATGCATTTTTCAACATGAACTTAGATATTTGATTGTTTACTTTGAGCAACTGCACCACTATTGCTAATTACCTGTTTTCAGAATAAGGCAGAGACATTTTGACAATCGCACAAACAGATTCAATTACCGTACTTTTCGCCCTATAGGACGCACCGGCGTATAAGACGAACCAATTTGTAGGTGCCAAATCTAAAAAAAATAAAGATTCTGAACCCAACAGTGGTCTTCAACCTGCGGACCTCCAGATGCTGCAAAACTACAACTCCCAGCATGCCCGGACAGCCGTTGGCTGTCCGGGCATGCTGAGAGTTGTAGTTTTGCAACATCTGGAGGTCCGCAGGTTGAAGACCACTGGTATAGGAGGTAGTACTCACGTGTCCCCACCGCTCCGGACCCCTCACTGGTGCCCTGGATGTCGCTCCACCGCTGTCGCCGCATCCCTGTGGTGTCCCCGATGCTCCGGACTTATTCTTCCCCAGGATCCACGCTCTCCGTCGCCGTCATCATGTCGCCGTCATCACGCCGCTATGCACGCCACTCCTATTGGATGACGGCGTGCCCGACGACGTGATGACGTCGAAGGAGAGCGCAGGGGATCCCGGCACGGAGAAGACACCGAGGAGGCAGGTAAGATCCCTCCCGGAGTCCTGTAAGCTGTTTGGGACGCCGCGATTTCACCGCGGCGGTCCCGAACAGCCCGACTGAGCAGCCGGGTTAGTGTTATTTTCGCTTCAGATGCGGCGGTCAGCTTTGATCGCCGCATCTGAAGGGTTAATACAGGGCATCACTGCGATTGGTGATGTCCTGTATTAGTGGCAGGTCCCGGCCATTGATGGCCGCAGGTATTTGCCGTATAAGACGCACCAACTTTCCCCCCCAGTTTTGGGGAAGAAAAAGTGCGTCTTATACGGCGAAAAATACGGTAGTTGACTTTGCTTGGGTGATTCAATTAAATGTCATACATTCTAGATGGACCATTCACAGCCGATAACACTACATTTGTTGGCACAAGATATCCTACTAGAAAACTACAAGAAAGGACCATAGGGTAAAACATATATACTTTATTTCATAGATAAACAATCCAAAAAACTAGTAAAAATGCAAAGGGCATAGACAGAAAAAGTGGGAGCTGGGGAGTCACCTTATGCTATCATAGGCAATTACATATTTTTATTATCGCACATATATTTAGATACTTTAGTAATTAACCTTTTTACTAGTTTTTTGGGATTGTTTATCTATGAAATAAAGTTTATATATATATTTTACCTTATGGTCCTTTCTTGTGGTTTTCAGATATTTGTTGCTTTACACAACTGGACCTTTTCATTGTTTATTAACTTTTTATGTATCCCAATTTTGGTGATTGTTGGCACAAGAGTAAACAAGTGATGTGTAGACTAGACAATGTTAAAATGGAGATGCCAAATGTATCATACCTACAGAAAACCATTAATGGCAGAGAAGTTGCTGTTAAAACATTAACTGATAGATCTGGACAGCAGGTCCAGGTAATAGATAAGCAATTTCCAAACTTCCAAAAAGACAGCACACTCACACAGGAAAGTAAATAGTGAAAGTGAATACAGGTTCATAGTGTGCGTTAGTCTATCTGTAACACATATTAACATATTAATTTATCAGGGAACTTATCAGATGCTTTTTTTTTTACCGGAGGTCAGACTTCTGGGACCACTCGCAATCTACTGTATGGGGGTCCATTTACTTACCCATCCTCGGAACCCTACGCCTCCTGCTCCTTCTGGACGAGCACAAGGGAAGGCCCGCTCAGCCAATTACCGGCTGTGGAAGGACATCGCTGTAGATGTTGATTGGCTGAGTAGGCCCTCATTTGTGCTTGGACAGGAGGGGAGTGGGGCCATAGCATCCCAAGGACAGGTAAGTTGATCGGTCCCATACGAGATGGTGCAGGGGGGTCCAACGGTCAGACCAGCTCTGATCACACACTTATCCTCTATACTGTAGCTAGGGAATAGGTGTTTCATAAGTTAATTTACCCAATACTACCACTTTAAATAAACAGTATATACTGTAGTTGAAAATATTGTTGATCATGTTAAAATGTTTAGTTATGTGCAATGCAGGCAGGAAGCTGATAAGTGCAATGCTTTCGCCCAGACACTCAATGACCATGGCCCCTTTAACCCTAACCCTAATTAACAAACATGGTGAAGAAGACAGAATTCTGAAGAATACACAAAGGTTCCGAACAAAGGGTTATTGTTTCTACCAAGTGTCTGCAAAGGGACTCTTGATATATTCGGAATTTATGTGATATGCTAATGAGGATATTGTGGTCCGGGGAGCTCTAAAAGCAATCCATGCATGCTGTCATACCTCGATAATATTAATATGAAGTGTTTCCTACTCCTGCACCGAGGCAGATATGATGCATAATGGAGCTAAAGTTTGCATCTGTACTGTACGCCACATGCACACACTACATGAAGGAAAATATGGATAACATCATCAATATATTTACAGCACAGTAGAGGTGTATTGTGACTGGAGCTCCATTCGATAGCATGCAAATGTCAGCACAGAAGAAGGAAGCATTTCAGAAGAATATTGAAGAGGGACATCACCATGCAACAGGGGCTCTGCAAAAACACATAGGCCACAAGGTCCTCATTGCCATACAAAAAAAATATTAAAATATTGGTGAGTTAGAAGTTTAAACATTAAAGAACATAATAAGCACTATCATCCCCTTTCCTAGACTACAACAATAGGTTATTGGGGGTGATAATGATGACACCTTACCTAAAATACATCAATGGCAACTTATGATCTGCTGCACCGATTTTCTAACTGCAATTAAATTAGTGTTCTTGTTATTTTGCTTTTTTATGTCTTTTGGCATTTTTGACTATGCATAATACATGGAGAAATAGCAGATGAGATTGATTTGGTAAACAGTTGTGGAGTGTTATTTAAGTTTATCAAACTTCTTTTTATAAGTATTTAGAAGCCATGGTTGTTTGGGGAGATGCTATTGGCTCACTCTCATTTTCTTGGTTAATATATAAGGATGTTTTGGGACTCTCAAGTTGACTACGTGAGGAAAAGGTGTGCTTGATCTTTTTAAATGGGTACTCCCCTGGAAAAAAAATGTTTAATCAACTGGTGTCAGAAAGTTAAGTAGATTTGTAAACTACTTCTATTTAAAAATCCAATACGTATCAGCTACTTTATGCTACAGAGGAAGTTATTTTATTTTTGAATTTCCTTTCTGTCTGACCACAGTGCTCTCTGCTGACACCTCTGTCCATTTTAGGAACTGTCCGGAGCAGGATAGGTTTGCTATGGGGATTTACTCCTACTCTGGACAGTTCCTAAAATGGACAGAGGTGTCAGCAGAGAGCACTGTGGTCAGACAGAACTGAAACTCAAAAAGAAAAGAACTTCCTCTGGAACATTCACCAGCTGATAAGTACTGGAAGGGTTAAGATTTTTTTATGGAAGTAATTTACAAATCTGTTTAACTTTCTGGCACCAGTTGATTAAAAAAAATATATGTTTTACAGGGGAGTACCCCTTTAAGTTTCTTACATAGTGGTGTATCTATGAGCATTTACTCCATATTCTTCATAGTTGTGCTGTAGTGTTGTTCTTCATGAACAACTGTCAGTCTGTTGTAGAGACTAAGCATGTGTTACAAACTTTCTGGCTGGCTGGCCCTGCCTTCTCTCATATCACACACAACAGTGAGAGGCCCTGGAAGCAGGGCTGGATCATAATTGGCACTCATGGAGTGCCTGCTCTGGGCTCCGTGCCCGCGGGAGGCTCCCGTCACATTCGGAACATCCCTGTGTCCCGAAAAATCTTTTCAGGACACAAGGATGTCCCTGTTACCTCTCTGTGGCCCCGCGTTAACTTTAAAAATACAGCCTCCAGCCATATACTGTATATGGCTGAAGGCTGTATGTCTGTGGGGGAACTGTACTGCACCTAATGTGGGGAAACTTTACTGCACCTAATGTGGGGAACTATACTGCACCAAATGTGGGGGAACTATACTGCACCTAATGTGAGGAACTATACTGCACCTAATGTGGGAGGAACTATACTGCACCTAATGTGGGGAACTATACTACCAATCCAATGTGGGGGAACTGTAATGTACCTAATGTGGGGGAACTGTACTGCACCTAAAGTGGGGAACTATACTGTACCTAATGTGGGGAACTATACTGCACGTAATGTGGGGAACTATACTGCACCTAATGTGGGAGGAACTATACTGCACCTAATGTGGGGAACTATACTGCACCTAATGTGGGGGAACTATACTGCACCTAATGGGGGGAACTATACTGCACCTAATGTGGGGGAACTGTACTGCACCTAATGTGGGGGACTGTACTGCACCTAATGTGGGGAACTGTACTGCACCTAATTGGGGAAACTGTACTGCGCCTAATGTGGGGGAACTGTACTGCGCCTAATGTGGGGGAACTGTACTGCACCTAATGTGGGGGAACTGTACTGCACCTAATGTGGGGGAACTGTACTGCACCCCTAATGTGGGGGAACTGTACTGCACCCCTAATGTGGGGGAACTGTACTGCACCCCTAATGTGGGGGAACTGTACTGCACCCCTAATGTGGGGGAACTATACTGCACCCCTAATGTGGGGGAACTGTACTGCACCCCTAATGTGGGGGGATTGTACTGCACCTCTAATGTGGGGGAACTGTACTGCACGACTAATGTGGGGGAACTTTACTGCACCCCTAATGTGGGGGAACTGTACTGCACCCCTAATGTGGGGGTACTGTACTGCACCCCTAATGTGCGGGAACTGTGCTGAACACCTAATGTGGGGGAACTGTACTGCACACCTAATGTTGGGGAACTATACTGTACCTCTAATGTGGGGGAACTGTACTGCACCCCTAATGTGGGGGAACTGTACTGCACCCCTAATGTGGGGGTACTGTACTGCACCCCTAATGTGGGGGAACTGTACTGAACACCTAATGTGGGGTAACTGTACTGCACACCTAATGTGCGGGGACTTATACTGCACCTAATGTGGGGAACTATACTGCGCCTAATGTGGAGGAACTACAACCTAATGCGGGGGAACTATACTGCCAACCTAATGTGGGGGAACTATACCGCACCTAATGTGGGGGAACTGTCGAGGGGGGGCATCATAATGAAGTGCTCCGTCTTCCAGGCAGCCTTAATCTGGCCCTGCCTGGAAGAATGGGGTGTCACAGGAGACAAAGACATCTTCAGCAGTGGCGTCATGGGACCCACCCCAAGATCATAGCTGTAGGGCATTACAAATATTACACTCCTATTGCACAGTAGTAATAAATTAAATGATAGTCCTGGACAACCCCTTCATGGTGCATTCACACGTACAATATTCTGTGTAGATTTGATGCACAGGATTTGCTACACAGATGCATAGACCCGTAAAAGGGAAAAGACAGGCTGTTTCACCGCACTTAACCCAATACACTGGGTTATAGTTTAGATGAACAGCATTAAAGATTACCTGTCATCAAACCATATTTTCTAAACTAACTCAGATTATATTCCCTAAGTACTCCTAACACCCCTCCACTCTGTATCATACCCTTCCCCTTGCTCACATTGTGTGAGCTCACAGCCGGAGAAAGTGGGCATTCCCCAGCAGGCGCGATATCACTGAAGCCTGTGAGAGCTGCAAGACACAAGCAAAAAATAAATAAAAGATAGATACATTTTTTTAGCGAGTAAAAAGACAAGGCCAAAAACTGTGTGAACATAGCTCAATGGTGCTTGTGAATTTAGAAAAAGTTATCACACTCCAGGATACTGGGAAAACAAATGCAATATTTTATTTTATTTATATATTTGTTTGTTTGTTTATTTATAATTTTTTTTGCCAAAAGTGGATACAGTAGGAAGAAGTATAAGTCCTTTATTTTTATTTTTACTTTTTTATTTTCATTATTTATTTTTAATTTCTTTCTAAATCCACTTCTGGCCTTGTCTCAAAAGTGAAAAAATGCCACAAAAAGCTATAATATTCTTTACCAAAGAGCAGAGAAGCAAAGAAAGAAAAGAATTGCGCACAACCTTGTTTATTGAAAAAGTTCAGATTGGAACTATTACATAAAGAGTGAGAGCTCCACTTCACTGTTAATCTAAAAACCATGTATAGGAAAGGTTAGGTTAGAATAAATGTCTTTAGGGCACAGTCAGTGGTGGCGGTGTTCAGTTCTCAGTACTTTATCAAGTTGTTAGTGATCGATTTTAACCTTTTCTCTAAATGAAATTACAGACGTTTCATTTTGTTTGGGATCATTGTATCTCCATGAATCGCCAGCTAAACACAGAGATTCTAGTTGTAATCTAATATCCTATGGAACTGTGAGCATTAGTAGAAAGTTTGTAGTAAACTTTTAGACCTATATAAGCAAATTATGTAATTATTTCCTTTTTTATCTAAACTATTAATATTGGCCAGTTCTTTTTTGCCTGAGCGGGATACAGCTGAGGCATTGGGTTCTATGTTTTTATATCTTTTTTAGGGTGGGGTCCATGCTACATCAGAGGCGATCAGACACAAAACTGACCCCATTAAACTACAGGAGCATTTTATCATCATCTTATGACAATTTTTAACTGTGCTGGATAAGAAAAGGAGACTGAAGTTGGGATATGTATTAATCAGCTGCAAGTCATTATGAAATGCTGCCCCCTCCCCCCCCCCCCCAAAAAAAAAAAAAAGTACTATGCCATTGCATATCAGGAGGACATAAGCAAAAAAACACAAGTCTGTGTTTTGTTTTTTGCTTTTATGTCATTTGCCGAATGGGAATAATAATGTTATATTTTAATTGTTGGGACAATTACGCATGCGGTGATACTTAATATACTTATTTTTATTATGGTTACATGTTCTTTATATGGAAAATGGGAAGAGGGGGGATTTAAACATTTAATTTGGAAGGGGTTAATGTGCTGTTGTGGATGTTTTTTTAAAACTTTATTAAACTTCTTTTTTTTTTCTTTTACACTCAATTGGTCCCTTAGGGGACTTTTAGGGGGAATCAGTAGATTCCTTATACCGATCAATGAGGTAGTTCCATAGAACTTCATTGATCTGTGTGCTCTGTGATCATTTGGTAGAGCCTGGTGCAGCCACACTCTATCAAATGAAGAGCCATGGAAGGAGAGAAACAGAGGAAAGCCCTCCAGCTACCTCTACAGTGGATATCCCCCACAATCGCGCTGCAGGGGGGGGGGGATGATCCACCACACTAGACCACCAGGGATGGTTTAAAGGTCCCTTTAGATGCCGCTGTCAGTTTTGAGAGCAGCGATCTAAAGGGTTAATAGCTATTAGCCATGGCTGCCAGCTACTGAAATCAGCTGGGGGCCACCGGGTATGGAGTGGGTCAGGAGCCCACTACATAAACCCTGAGCGACACCATGACGGAATAAGTCCGTCATGGGTCGCAAATGGGTCAAAAATCTTCTCGAGGTGGCAATTTGCTGCCCCTATGAAGGTGCCACCTGGGTCCAATGGACCCAGCCTGACCCATTGTAAGGCCGGCCTTGGGCAAAAGGTAACTTAAAGATTGCTATTTTTCTTTTTGCAGCCCGGACAGTAGTGAAAGATAAAAAAAAAAATAACCCCTTTAACCCCTTATTGACCAAAGAATAAAGTGTTTGTGTCAGCCATTTAGGGGACTTTTGATGAACTATCTTTTTATAGCTGTTCTTCAGAACTGTTATGTGCTGCATCCACATGGTCGTCCATCACACCAAGGCGCTAACTCCTGATTCTATATTCCCACCCCTGACTATAACCATATATTGTAAATAATATACTAAAATATCACAGCTGTTGCTTCTACAGCTATAAAACTAATTACTACTTTTTTCTAACCTACACTTATATAATTAATATTGGCAGAATCACTTTTTATGAGAACCTAACAAATATCCTGTGCTCGAAACTAATTACTTAGTTATATATTTTCTGTAAGAATAATAAGTGCTAAGTGTAAATAATTATTTCATTCTATATTCAATCCTGCCTGCATGAGTGTATTTAGCTTGTGTATCCAAAATCCTTCTCTTTGACTGATTTTTCTAACATACTGTAATCTTCCCCCTCTCTGATTCCATTTGACTACTTCAATTACATAGAACTTAGTCCCCGCTGAGTTTTTATTATGTGTAGCAGTCTAGTGTGCTGATACACTATTGTCCAATCTGTCTTTCCTGATATTGTTACAGTGTTGTTACAAATGTCTGTATTTTTTTTTTTTTACCGAACCTCACAACAGACCTTAAACTTCAAACAAGAATGAGAATTCTTACCCAGATGATGTCAGTTATTCTTGTTTTTATGTAGCTATTTAGCGATCTTATATCATTGCATCTACTATATATCATTTTGGGTTTATCCGGAAGGAGACAATGCATACTGAATCTTTTTTATATGCCAGTGTTTTAGTTATTTGTATATTTGTATTTATTTTTTAAATAAGGTTTTGTTGAATATTTAGTAGTAGAAGGTTTAATAAAAAAAAAATGTTTTAGACTGTAAAATTATTGTATTCCTTTATATTACTACCGCCTGTACATGCAGATATATATTCTGTCCTAATTTTTAATAAGGAAGCTTTGTTTCATTATCTCTGACTACATTATGAGATCAATATCATTAGTACAGTTCTTTTGAATGGTGCTAAATTGGCCTTTCTGTATATTGTTAACTAAGATCTATAATTGATCCTCTGTCTATAATGGATTGTCTGAGTAAGGGCTTTCATGCTTGTTTGAGGTGTAGGGCCTGTTGTAAGGTCAAACATTAAAAAGGTAGCAATGTCATATTGATATTAAAACATTTTTATTAATGCGACTCCCTATACTCAACTCCAGGGGGATTGTTTTTCTGCTGAAATTATCCCTATGGTTACCAATATGTTGTGAGTATATGTAGAATTCTGTGTAAAAACATCAGGAAAAGCAATTTGGACCATACGATTCTGCTACAACTAATAAAAAGCCTGTAGTGACTGACAAGTTCTATTCTATTGGGCATTCTCTTTTTATTGGAGTTGATGCAGAGAGATCTTTTACAGTCAGTAAGGATAAATCTTTATATTGCGATATCCACTGTTTGGTCAAATTTTACCATGTGATTAATTACAGTTGTATGCAAAAGTTTAGACACCCCTGAAAATTTCCATGATTTTCATTTATAAATAATTGTGTATTTAAATCAGCAGGTAACCAAACGCAAATTTGGACTAAATGAACAATACAAGAGGAAACAGGCGTCCTGCACTCACCATGTAAGAACTGGTCAAACGACTCCCATCTTGGGTGATTCCTCCGGAGGGATCCTAAAGACTGTGAGGGGCGCTCAGAGGCGACTGCCGGCGGTTTCACACAATGAATGTGCTTCGTCCACCCTCGTTTACGTCATCGCGCTGTGCGAAGGATATAGTGCAGCTGGTGGTCACATGACCGTGAATGAGCTCACTCCGGAGCTGGTGAGTGAAAAAAAAACTTTATAGACAAACCCAACTTAATGCATGCAAAAAAGTAGAAATAAATGTAAATAATATGGCAAAATAAATATGAAAAAATATGGAAAAAGAGGCTTAATACTGGTGAGTATATCTATACTCCTAACTACCTTAGCCAATTAACTCTGAAATCGATCTTTTATAGAAACGGAGAAAGATCCAGGCGGTCATTTAACCCTAGCGGACCCTGGGCGTCCAACCGCAGTATCCAACGGGCTTCTGCTTGTAACAGAGCCCTGCGTCGGTCTCCTCCGTTAAGGTCCCGATTGGTTAACTCTAAACCTCTGAATCTCAGAGAACTACAGTCTCTGTTGTGATGTGCTACCATATGATTCACAAATCATGGAGAGCCTCCGCCTTTCCGCACTGAATATAGATGTTCTCTGAATCTTAGACGTAATTGCCTCTCCGTCTTTCCAATATAGAAAAATTTGCAAGTGCTACGACAAGTGATTAAATTATTAACTAATAGGTTGAAACCTCCTAGATTTCCCACTGGAGCATTTAAGTTGAAGGGACATTGAGGACAAAATCCACACTTCTTGTTGCCTTTAGGTGGGTTGGATGATAGCCATGATTTATTAGGGTTCATTCTGTTTCTGGAAGCCAATTTTTTCAAATGGTCAGCAATAGTAGCATTTTTTCTAAAGGTTACTATAGGTCTGTTACTCACTGTCACATTTAGATCTGGGTCCGCTGAAAGCAAATGCCAGTTTCGAGTTTCGAGCTGACTTAACTGTTTCATTCAGAGGACTGTTCTTAAACGCAAAGACGAATCTCTTCTGGCTGCCCTCGTCCTTAGCAACCTCTGGCTTCTTGGTGTATAGCAAGCTTGATCTATCTTTGAGTGCTGCTCTTCTATAAGCTTTAGACAATACAGAATTAGGGTATTGGCGTTGCCTGAATCTTGTTATTAAATCATCGGCTTGTTCCAGGTAGTCGTTGTGTTTGTAATTATTCCTTTTCAGGCATAGAAGCTGGCTATAAGGGATTGCATTTTTTGTATTCACAGGATGGGAACTCCTGTAGTGCAGTAAAGCATTCTTGGCTACTGTTTTTTTAAACCCTTAGGCTAATAATTGATTGTTTTCAACAAACAGTCTCAAATCCAGGAATTCCGAGCTCTTCCCCTCGAAAACACTGGTAAAAGCCATGTTCATGTTGTTTATATTAAGATACTTGACAAAATTGTTGAACAATTCTTCCGATCCGTCCCATACAATCAGTATGTCATCCATGTACCTTCAAAACGCTCAGATAAAACTCACGAACGGATTGGAGGTACTGAAAACATACTCCTGCTCAAAAACCGCAAGATATAAATTTGCGTAAGAGCAGGAGGTGGGGCTCCCCATGGTTGTCCCTTCACGCTGTCTGAACCACTGATTGTTGTATTTAAAGGTGTTGTTGCTAAGGATTAAATGCAGTGCATCACATATGAAGTTATTGAAACTAGACGACTTGTCTGTCATAGTCAGAACTCTGTGGACGGCCTGTACACCCGCATCATGCGGGATGCGGGTGTACAGAGCCTCCATATCAATCAATTCTCTTATTGGAATTCCTCCACAAAACGTAACACATCACCTGTATCTTTTAGGTAAGTAGGGATTGACGACAATAATGGTCTCAGGGCCCAATCCACATATTTCGATAAGTACTCAGTCACCAAACCCACCCCCGCAACAATAGGTCTTCCGGTGGGGTGGGTTCGGGACTTATGCACTTTGGGCAACAGGTACCAACTGGGGTCTTTAGGAGATGATGGTATAAGACGCTCAGCCAATTTCATGTCTAATACTCCTAGTTCTACCTGGTGTCGTAAAAAAGATCTCAACTTATCCTTAATACGTAAAGTGGGATTGTTGGCAATTGTCTCATATGTCTTGCTATCCGCAAGCTGACGTTCCACCTCTTGGTTGTTCTGACTTTTAGACCACACAACAACACTGCCTCCCTTGTCCGCTCGAGGCACCACAAGATCTTCCCTAGAGGACAACCATTTAAGACCTCTAAATTCCTCTGCGGAAAGGTTTTTAGAAGCTTGGGGGTATAAAAGTGCCTTCATGTCATTTTTAACTTCATTCACGAACAGATCAATAGGGCTACCAGGTACCACTGGGGGATTAAATAACGAGGGGGCTCCACCTGTAAAACGCTCAGCACTTGGGACATCTGTATACTCCGGGCATAATTCATCAGAAGCCAAATTGGCTAAAAGTCTGGCAAATTTGGACAAGCCAGCTTCGTTTTGGAAGAAGAAGTTGTGGACTGATGAAACAAAGTTGGAGTTATTTGGTCATAACACAGAGTGTTATGCATGGTGTCAAAAGAACACAGCGTTCCAAGACAAACACTTGGTTCCATTATGCTGTGGGGCTGTGCGGCCAGTGCCACGGCACTGGGAGTCTTGTTAATGTTGAGGATCATATGGATTCCACTCAATATCAGCAGATATTGGAGAATAATGTAGAGGAATCAGTCACAAAGGGGAAATTCTGCCCTGGCTGAGAATATTTGTCTTATATTCGCGAAATTCGCATATTTGCTGTGTTCTTTCCTTTTTTTTTTATGCGAAAATTTGTAATGAAATTTGCAAAGTGCACAGGCGTGATTATATCTTTCACCTAACAGAAGGGAGGGATCAGTGTCTTCTGTCTGGAAGTGTCAATATTCGCATGTTTGCATATATTTGCATATTCACAAAAAGAAATATTCGTCATTACGAATATACAGTGGGGATCAAAAGTTTGGGCACCCCAGGTAAAAATTTGTATTTATGTGCATAAAGAAGCCAAGGAAAGATGGAAAAATCTCCAAAAGGCTTCAAATTACAAATTAGACATTCTTATAATATGTCAACAAAAGTTAGATTTTATTTCCATTATTTACACTTTCAAAATAACAGAAAACAAAAAAATGGCATCTGTAAAAGTTTGGGCTCCCTGCAGAGTTAATATCTTGTACTGCCTCCTTTGGCAAGTATCACAGCTTGTAAATGCTTTTTGTAGCCAGCCAAGAGTCTTTCAATTCTTGTTTGAGGTATCTTTGCGCATTCTTCCTTACAAAAGTCTTCCAGCACTTTGAGATTTCTGGGCTGTCTGTCACGCACTGCTCTTTTAAGGTCTATCCATAGATTTTCAATTATGTTGAGGTCAGGAGATTGTGAAGGCCATGGCAAAACCTTCAGTTTACGCCTCTTGATGAAATCCCCGTGGATTTTGAGTTGTGCTTAGGATCATTATCCATTTGTAGAAGTCATCCTCTCTTTAACTTCAGCTTTTTCACAGATGGCATCAAGTTAGCATCCAAAATTTGCTGAAATGTTATTGAATCCATTTTCCTTCTACTCGTGAGATGTTCCCTGTGCCACTGGCTGCAATACAACCCCAAAGTATGATTGATCCACCCTCATGCTTAACAGTTGGACAGAGGTTCTTTTAATTAAATTCTGTTCCCCTTCTTCTCCAAACGTACCTTTGCTCATTCCGGCCAAAAAGTAAAATTTTAACCTCATCGGTCCACAGAACTTGTTTCCAAAATGCATCAGGCTTGTCTATATGTTCATTTGCAAAGTTCAAACGCTGATTTTTGTGGTGAGGACGTAGAAGAGGTTTTTTTCTGATGACTCATCCATGAAGACCATATTTGTACAAGTATCTCTCTATAGTAGAATAGTGTACCACAACTCCAGTGTCTGACAGATCTTTTTGGAGGGATTGTGCAGTCAAACGTGGGTTTTGAATTGTTTTTCTCGCAATCCTGCGAGCTGTTCTGTCTGATATTTTTCTTGGTCTTCCAGATCTTGCTTTAACTTCCACTGTCCCTGATGACTGCCATTTCTTAATTATATTCCGAACAGAGGATATTGACATCTGAAAACGTTTTGCTATCTTCTTATAGCCTTCTCCAGCTTTGTGAGCATCAACTATTTTCAGTTTTAGATTTCTAGACAACTGCTTAGAAGAATCCATGTTGTTGATTGTTGGGGAAAGGTCAGATGAGTTTGGGCATTTAAAACCTTTGTGATTGACCTCACCTGGTCCTCCCAGATGATGATTGAGAACAATCCATGACACTGGAAGGTCTCAGCTTTGCAAAGGGGGCAGTGCATGCTATAAATTCTGCAGGGTGCCCAAACTTTTGCAGACACCCTTTTTTGTTTTCGGTTATTTTGAAAGTGTAAATAATGGAAATAAAATCTAACTTTTTTTGACATATTATAAGAATTTCTAATCTGTAATTTGATGCATTTTGGAGATTTTTCCATCTTTCCTTGGCTTCTTTATGCACATTAATACAAATTTTTATCTGGGGTGCCCAAACTTTTGATCCCCACTGTATATCACTTTATTATAAATATTCATGAAATTGCAAAGTGCTGATATCCGTGATAAAAATTAGCATTTCGAATATTCGCGCTCAACACTAATTTCAACAAGACAACGACCCAAAACACTGCTTAAAATCTACTCTGGCATTTATTTAGAAGAACAAGTATAATGTTCTGTAATGATCATCCCAGTCCCCATACCTGAATATCATTGAAAGCCTGTGGTGTGATAGAGGTGTCTGTCCATGCTCGGCAACCATCAAACCTAACTGAACTGGAGATGTTTTGTAAGGTGGATTGGTCCAAAATCCCTTCATTCATAGTTAGTACGGTCGAAAAAAGACATATGTCCATCAAGTTCAACCAGGGAATTAAGGGGTAGGGGTGTGGCGCGATATTGGGGAAGGGATGGGATTTTATATTTCTTCATAAGCATTAATGTTATTTTGTTCCATGAATGTATCTAATCCTGTTTTAAAGTTGTTAATTGTTCCTGCTGTGACCAGTTCCTGAGGTAGAACGTTCCATAAATTCACAGTCCTCATGGTAAAGAAGGCGTGTCGCCCCTTGAGACTAAACTTTTTCTTCTCCAGACGGAGGGAGTGCCCCCTCGTCCTTTGGGGGGGTTTAACCTGGAACAGTTTTTCTCCATATTTTTTGTATGGGCCATTAATATACTTATATACGTTTATCATATCCCCCCTTAAACGTCTCTTCTCAAGACTAAACAATTGTAACTCCTTTAATCGCTCCTCATAGCTAAGATGTTCCATGCCCCATATTAGTTTAGTCGCGCGTCTCTGCACCCTTTCCAACTCCGCAGTGTCCCTTTTATGGACAGGTGCCCAAAACTGAACAGCATATTCCAGGTGAGGCCGTACCAATGCTTTATAAAGGGGGAGTATTATGTCCAGGTCCCTCGAGTCCATGCCTCTTTTGATACATGACAATATCCTGCCGGCATTGGAAGCAGCAGCCTGACATTGCATGCTATTCTGTAGTCTGTGATCTACAAGTACACCCAGATCCTTCTCTACCAGTGACTCTGACAGTTTAATCCCCCCTAAGACATACGATGCATGCAGGTTATTAGTACCCAGATGCATAACTTTACATTTATCCACATTGAACCTCATTTGCCAAGTGGAGGCCCAGACACTTAGTCTATCCAAGTCATCCTGTAACTTATGCACATACTCTATAGACTGTACCGTGCTACAAAGCTTGGTGTCATCTGCAAAGATAGAAACAGAGCTGTTAATACCATCCTCTATATCATTGATAAATAAATTAAACAACAGCGGGCCCAGTACTGAACCTTGGGGTACACCACTAATAACCGGGGACCAATCAGAGTATGAATCATTGACCACCACTCTCTGGGTATGATCCATGAGCCAGTGTTCAATCCAGTTACAAACTAAAATTTCCAAACCCAAAGACCTTAACTTACCTGTCAGACGTCTATGAGGGACAGTATCAAACGCTTTAGCAAAATCCAGAAACACTATATCCACAGCCATTCCTCTGTCAAGGCTTCTACTCACCTCTTCATAAAAGCAAATTAGATTGGTTTGACAACTTCTATCCTTAGTAAACCCATGCTGGCTATCACTTATAATACAATTATCCCCTATGTATTCCTGTATGTAATCCCTTATAAGTCCTTCAAACAATTTACCCACAATGCACGTTAAACTTACCAGTCTATAGTTTCCTGGGGAAGACCTAGAGCCCTTTTTGAAGATTGGCCCCACATTTGCCTTGCGCCAGTCCCTTGGCACAATACCAGACACCAGAGAATCTCTAAATATCATGAACAGGGGTACAGATATTACTGAACTTACCTCTCTAAGAACTCTTGGGTGTAGTCCAATCCGGCCCTGGGGATTTGCTTACATTTATATCACTTAACTTGCCTTGTACCATCTCTACATTAAGCCAGTTCAGTACATTATATGATGTGTTACCAGCACTGACCTGGCCAATGTCAGCTCCTTTTTCCATAGTGTATACAGAACTAAAGAACCCATTCAGTAGCTCCGCTTTCTCTTGATCGCCTGTGACAACCTCCCGATTATCATTATTAAGGGGTCCTACATGCTCTGTCCTTGTTTTTTTTTGCATTTATATATCTAAAAAAATATTTAGGATTAGTTTTGCTTTCTTTGGCCACCTGTCTCTCATTTTGAATTTTTGCTGTTTTTATTACATTTTTACAGATTTTATTAAGCTCCTTGTACTGTTTAAATTTTATAGCTGACCCATCAGATTTGTATTTTTTGAAGGCTATTTTTTTTGTTGTTTATTGCTCTTTTAACATCATGTATAAGCCATGTGGGATTTAGTTTTAATCGTTTATATTTGTTCCCCTTTGGTATATATTTAGATGTATAGTTATTTAGAGTTGATTTAAAGATGTCCCATTTACCTTCTGTATCAGTATTTGAGAACACCTCCCCCCAGTCTATATCCTATAGTGCAGCCCTCAGCCCAGGGAAGTTTGCCTTTTTAAATTTATATGTTTTTGCCTTCCCCGCCTGTCTTTGTTTTCTACATTTTAAGTCAAAAGTAACTATATTGTGGTCGCTATTACCAAGGTTTTCCCGCACAGTTACATTACCAACCAGCTCTGCGTTGTTGGAAATGATCAGATCCAACAAGGCATCACTTCTTGTTGGGTCCTGCACAAACTGGCCCATAAAATTCAGAATCCATACACTAATTACAGGCTACAGGAAGCATCTAGAGGCCATTATTTCTGCTAATGGAGGAGGAACTAAACATTGATGATGCTTAATTCCTCCAACAGTGATAGTGATATTTCTGCTAGGGGCCCAAATTTATGCATCTGTCCATTTTTGTTTTGATGCAGATTGCATATTTTCTGTTCATCCACTAAACCTCATTTCACTACTGAACTATTACTGTGTCTTTCAGATATGCAATAGCTCAAAATGAAATAGCTGAACATACAACCAGTGATGCAGCACAGAACTGTTTAATGTGTACCTGTCATTAACAAAAACATTTTTATAATGAAGAAAATTACATTATATGTATATTTGCAATATACATTGGTTAAAAAATGTGTATATACAGCTATATCTGTGTGGCTGTGTGACGAGTCCAAACACAGGAAGTCTTAATGAACAAGCAGGGCTCTGTACACTGAGGACAAGCAGGGCCCTGTGCAGTGAGGACAAGCAGGGCTCTGTACACTGAGGACAAGCAGGGCTCTGTACACTGAGGAAAAGCAGGGCTCTGTGAAGGGAGGACAAGCAGGGTTCTGTGCACTGAGGACAAGCAGGGCTCTGTACACCGAGGACAAGCAGGGCTCTGTACACTGAGGACAAGCAGGGCTCTGTGCAGTGAGGACAAGCAGGACTCTGTGCACTGAGGACAAGTAGGGCTCTGTACACTAAGGACAAGCAGACCTCGGTGCAGTGAGGACAAGCAGGGCTCGGTGCAGTGAGGACAAGCAGGGCTCTGTGCAGTGATGACCAGCAAGGGTCTGTACACTGAGGACAATCAGGGATCTGTACGCTGAGGACAAGCAGGGCTGTGTACACTGAGGACAAGCAGGGCTCTGTACACTGAGGATAAGCAAGGCTCTGTACACTGAGGACAAGCAGGGCTCTGTGCACTGAGTATAAGCAAGGCTCTGTACACTGAGGACAAGCAGGGCTCTGTGCACTGAGGACAAGCAGGGCTCTGTACACTGAGGACAAGCATGGCTCTGTGCACTGAGGACAAGCAGGGCTCTGTACACCGAGGACAAGCAGGGCTCTGAGCACCGAGGACAAGCAGGGCTCTGTACACTGAGGACAAGCAGGGCTCTGTGCACGAAGGACAAGCAGGGCTCTGTGCACTAAGGACAAGCAGGGCTCTGTACACTGAGGACAAGCAGGGCTCTGTGCAGTGAGGACAAGCAGGGCTCTGTACACTAAGGACAATCAGGGCTCTGTGCAGTGAGGACAAGCAGGGCTCTGTGCACCCAGGACAAGTAGGGCTCTGTACACTAAGGACAAGCAGGGCTCGGTGCAGTGAGGACAAGCAGGGCTCTGTGCAGTGAAGACCAGCAGGGCTCTGTACACTGAGGACAATCAGGGATCTGTACACTGAGGACAAGCAAGGCTGTGTACACTGAGGACAAGCAGGGCTCTGTACACTGAGGATAAGCAAGGCTCTGTACACTGAGGACAAGCAGGGCTCTGTGCACTGAGGATAAGCAAGGCTCTGTACACTGAGCACAAGCAGGGCTCTGTGCACTGAGGACAAGCAGGGCTCTGTACACTTAGGACAAGCAGGGCTCTGTGCACTGAGGATAAGCAGGGCTCTGTACACCGAGGACAAGCAGGGCTCTGAGCCCCGAGGACAAGCAGGGCTCTGTACACTGAGGACAAGCAGGGCTCTGTGCACTTAGGACAAGCAGGGCTCTGTGCACTAAGGACAAGCAGGGCTCTGTACACTGAGGACAAGCAGGGCTCTGTGCAGTGAGGACAAGCAGGGCTCTGTACACTAAGGACAAGCAGGGCTCTGTGCAGTGAGGACAAGCAGGGCTCTGTGCACCGAGGACAAGCAGGGCTCTGTGCACCGAGGACAAGCAGGGTTCTGTGCACCGAGGACAAGCAGGGCTCTGTACACTGAGGACAAGCAGGGCTCTGTGCAGTGAGGACAAGCAGGGCTCTGTGCACTGAGGATAAGCAGGGCTCTCTGCACTGAGGACAAGCAGGGCTCTGTTTATTGAGGCTCCATGACATGCCCCCCGGCTTACACAGCAGGATGGTTGACAATTACGCTTTAAATGTGATGATTACTACTGATTGTGGTATTTAAACATTTATATAAATAGTAAGAATTCTCCACACTCTGGTTAGGGGAAGTGCTTGTGAAGGATACAAAAATATAAATTCACAGCACTTTAAATAAGTTTTTTTAAATTTATCTAACCTGTTAAGGACCCTTTCTATAACGCGGGCCACTGTGTTGCCCCGTGTCATAGCGGATCCGGCCTGACCTCTAACAACGGCCGGGACTCGTGGCTAATAGCGTGAAGAACTGATCACAGTGCCGCGCGCTATTAACCCTTTAGACGCGGCAAAACTAAACAACCCCGGCTAGCTCTGTGGGTTGTTCAGGACTGCCGCGGTCAAATCGTGGCATCCCGAACAGCTGTAGGACATGAGAAGGGTCCCCCTACCTGCCTTCTGTTGTCTGATCGATGAATGACTGCTCACTGCCTGAGGTCCAGGCATGAGCAGTCAAGCGGCGGAATCATTGATCCATGTTATGCTATGGGATAACAAAGATCAATGTAAAAGATCAGTGTGTGCAGTGTTATAGCCCCCTATGGGGGCTATAACATTGCAAAAAAAAAGTGGGAAAAAAAGTTAATAAAGATAATTTAACCCCTTCTGTTTTAATCACCCCCCTTTGCCCAATAAAAAAAAAACTGTGTAAATAAAAATAAACATATGTGGTATCGCCGCATGCCGAAATGTTCGAATTATAAAAATATATCGTCAACTAACCCGCACGGTCAGTGGCCTACACGCAAAAAAATTCAAAAGTCCAAAATAACGTATTTTTGGTCACTTTTTATATCATGAAAAATGAATAAAAAGCAATCAAAAAGTCCGATCAATACAAAAAGGGTATCACTAAAAACTTCAGATCAAAAAATGAGCCCTCATACCGACCCATACGCTGAAAAATAAAAAAGTTATAGGGGTCAGAAAATGACAATTTTAAACGTACAAATGTTCTTGCATGTAGTAATGATTTTTTCCAAAAGTACGACAAAATCAAACCTATATAAGTAGGGTATCATTTTAATCGTATGGACCTACAGAATAAACATAAGGTGTCATTTTTACCGAAAAAATGTGCTGCGTAGAAACAGAAGCCCCCAAAATTACAAAATTGTGTTTTTTTCTTCAATTTTGTCAGGATGAGGGGAAAATAATGAATGTAGTTTTCTCCATGTTAAAGAGTAGCTATCATTAACTAAACTTTCCCTAATGTACCTCCCCATCTGTCCCTGACACTAACTACCTCTATCCCCGTATTTATTTCTGTTAAACCCCATTAAAATACCTTTTTAATAGCCTCTGTGGAAGCTCAGTGTTTTATTATCAGTTAGGCATAATTTATTTAATTAAAAAAATTAAGTTTAACCTCTTAAGCACTCAGGGCTTACCTGTACGCCCTGAGCCCGATCTCGGTGTGAAAAACGGGGTCACGCCATGACAGTCGCGGCTGCTAACGATAGCCGGGACCCTGGGCTAACAGCGTGCAGCACCGATCGTTGTGCCGTTGTGCGCTGTTAACGAAAGTAAACGCTTCCCAGCAGCTCAGTCGGGCTGATTGAGACGTTGCGATAAAATCGCGATGTTCTGATCAGCTGGGACGCAGGCGGAGGTCTCCTTACCTGACTCCGGTCCCCGATCGGGGTTTGATTGCTCCAAGCCTGAGCTACAGGCTTGAGCAATCGCGCCCCTATCTCGCTGATCCGTGCAAAGCTATGGCTTTGCAGGGATCAGCATAGGAGATCAGTGTGTGCAGTGTTATAGGTCCCTATGGGAGCTATAGCACTGCAAAAAAAAGTGAAAAAAAGTTAACAAAGGTCATTTAACCCCTTCCCTAATACAAGTTTGAATCACCCCCCTTTTCCCATAAAAAAAAACTGTGTAAATAAAATTTAACATATGTGGTATCGCCGCGTGCGTAAATGTCCAAACTATAAAATTATATAAGTAGTTAAACCGCACGGCCGATTGCGTACGCGCAAAAAAATTCCAAAGTCCAAAATAACATATTTTTGGTCACTTTTTAAAAATTTCTAAAAAGCGATCAAAAAGTCTGATCAACACAAAATGGTACCGATAATAACTTCAGAACACGGCGCAAAAAATGAGCCCTCATACCGGCCCATACGCGGAAAAATAAAAAAGTTACAGGGTCAGAAGATGACAATTTTAAACGTATAAATTTTCCTGCATGTAGTTAGGACTTTTTTTCAGAAGCGCAACAAAATCAAACCTTTATAAGTAGGGTATCATTTTATTTGTATGGACCTACAGAATAAAGATAAGGTGTAATTTTGACCAAAAAATTCACTGTGTAGAAACGGAAGCCCCCAAAAGTTACTAAATGAAATTTTTTCTTCAATTTTGTCGCACAATGATTTTTTTTCCATTTCGACGGGGATTTTTTGGGTAAAATGACTAATGTCACTGCAAAGTAGAATTAGTGGCACAAAAAATAAGCCATCATATGGATTTTTAGGTGCAAAATTGAAAGCGTTATGATTTTTAGAAGGTGATGAGGAAAAAATGAAAATGCAAAAATGGAAAATTTGTAAATTGTTAAAAGAGTTCAGGTAAGGGTTAATACTCCCCTGTATAAAAAAAACACCCCCTACTCTGAATGTCATTTACAGAGTAGGGGGTGTTTTTTTATACAGGGGAGTATTAACCCTTATCTGAACTCTTTTAACAATTTACAAAATTGTATCAAAAACACACAATGTAAAAAGTATACAAAAATATATAAAATATATACAGGATCTGCACAATTATGTTTTGGTCCTTAACATCATTAAATCAAAACTGGAAAAAAAAAATGGAAAAATATATATGCAACAAATATGCATCAATGCATAACATACAGATATTCCATACATGCATACATATTTGTTTTATATATCTGTAATATTGGAGTGTATATACTTCATCTCTTACTTAAAAAATATATACAAAGGTGTGCATAATTTCGCATCCACCATTATCTATATATTAAATGAAAAAAATTATATGTATTTGAAAAAAATATATATATGAAAAAAATATATATACAGAGCATACATAATATACATACATACGAGATTACAGATTGACAAAGAATAAAATACAATAGCTTTCATATATATGGATACATGTGTAATAATGGTAACAGAAACAGAAACATAAAAATAATTGACAACCAAAAAATATAGAAAAATACATAGAAAAAACACATGGTAGAAGTTTTACCTAATGTCTTATTATTAAGCACATAATTGTACGTTTTGTTTTTATGGGTCAAGCGCATAACCATATATTTATCCACATTAAACTTAATTTGCCATGTCTGTGCCCAGGCCTCCAGCTTCCCCAGATCCCTCTGTAATATTATGTTATCATCCTCTGTGGTGATCACCCTACCCAGTTTAGTGTCTTTTACAAATATAGAAAATAGAAATTCTACTTTGTAATCCGTCTACAAGGTCATTAATAAACATATTGAAAAGAAGTGGACCCAGTACTGACCCCTGATGTACCCCACTAGTAACTGTCCCCTAGCCAGAGTAAGTTCCATTAATATCGCCCTCTGCTTTCTGTCACTAACATATGTCCTCCCCCAGTCCCAGCATCTTCATTTTATGTACTAACCTTTTGTGTGACAGTATCAAACACCTTCCAGTATCAAACATCCACAGCTTTACCCCGATACAATCTATGACTGACCTCCTCCAAGAAGCTGATCGTCTGATTAGTCTGGCAGGACCGATCCTGCATAAACCCATGTTCTTGCTGAGTCAGAAGGTGATTTTCATTAAGATATTCCAGAATAGCATCTTTAAAAAAAAAACCTCAAAAATGTTACCCACAACAGATGTTAAACTTACAGACATGTAGATCCCGGATACATTTTTAACGCTTGCCTCTTTTGTTCAGTCACATTAGTGTGCCGTAGAATTGCGAAATTCTGGCAGAACACAGAATTCTGCTGAAATTCAAGCCCCATTGACTTCAATGGGATTTCGCTGTGGAATTCAGCAAAAAGCATTGACTCTTAGTAAAGAAAGTTTACCCCTTACACTTGTATAGGCTCAGTGCATAAATAAAACACATAAAGACATAAAAAAATTGTATAGAAATATATTGAAAGAGATAGACCACAGACAGAACTAGAGATCTATGATGCTACATCCACCAGAAAACTGTTTAGAGTAGCAAAAGGTGATCCTGCTCCGGTACACCACACTTCACACTTCATATTATGAAAATAATGTTTTTATATGCTGAATCTTTGCTGTTTGACATTTCCATTATGTGACATTTTCCAGCAGCATTTGCTCAGACATTTAAAGAAGTAAGGAAAGAAGCGAGGTCTCCAGCATAGAAACCACAGGACAATAATAATCTCTGCAGTAATATTGGCCCGCGAGGACAGGATAGATTCTTGTGGTTGGTGCACATTCTACTTTGTTGCAGATATACTATAATGAATGAAGAACTTGGGCTGTAAATGCTCTTTACACTATTTTACCATGTGCACCAATCTGAACTGTTGCCACCGGCCTGTAAGGGTCCAGGGATTCATGCTGCTTACTCTGAAATCAAACCCTCCCATCAGCATGGTGCAACAGGGATCTGGATTCATTGGACCAGATAATGTTTACCACTGATCATTTTGTATGTGTTTCACAGCAAAAAAATGTGCAATTTCACAGAGATTTACTGTGATTTCGCAAGTATAGCAACCTTTTTTTGCCAAAATTATGATTTTTAATTGCAGTTATTTAATACAAAGCCAAAATTGAATTTGAGATGAAGAGAAGTTTCAGTCTTTTCTTCATATGTGTCCCCCACTTACGATCTGTTCCTGGCTTTCTATTCAATAACTGCAATTAAAAACCTGAACATGTGAGCAATCCCTACGGCCTTCTACCAGTGAATTGCATTAATTGATTTGTATAGATCTGCCAGCTAATCACATACATCATAAAAATCATTGGATACAAGGAAATAAAACTTAACCCTTTTACATACATGTACCATACATATACAATGCATGGTCATAGGCTTTAAATCCCATTCTATTACAATTCTCTTTTGCCATTTGTCTCTTTTTCACTCAGAGATCACTTGATTGCCAGGTGTCCCATAGATTTGCCAGTGACTACTATCACAACGGAGTATTTGACTATTATTCCTTATTTTGACACCATACACAGGTGTTTTTTTCTATCGCCAGCCAACCCCTTAACCTCTTCAGGACCCATGACGTATGCATACGTCTTCACACCCTGGGTCTTAAGGACCCATGACGTATGCATACGTCATGTCTTTTCCTGGTCTCCGCCGCTCACCCGGCGGAGATCGGAAGCGGATCCCTGCTGAAATCCTTCAGCAGGGATCCAGGGCAAACGCCGAGGGGGGCCATGTATGCCCCCCATGTCGGCGATCGCCGCAAATCACAAGGGAAATCGCCCTTGCGATCTGCGGCGATACCGGGCTGATTGGGTCTCTGGGACCCGACCGCCCGGTAATTTCGCATGATCCCGGCTGTCACAGACAGCCGGGACCATGCTAACGTATAGGAGCGAGGTGGCAAGGTGGCCACCTCCTCCTATACCTTGCAATCTGTCGGTTAGACCAATCGCAGGAGGGGGGGCGGTTACTTCCTCCCGTCCTGCCCGGCCCCTGAAAGTCCGGAGAGGACGGGAGGAAGATGCGGCGGGGGACGGGGGAGTGCTGGGGACCGGCCCCGGTACTTACCTCGTCCCTGAAGACCCGGATCCCGGCGAGGAAGATGGCGGCGGCGGCGACAGGTGAGTATATCTTCAGCCGCGGTCAGGCCCTTTACAGCAATGCACGTCGCCGTAAAGCGACATGCATTGCTGTATTGGGACCCTATATACTACAACTCCCAGCATGCCCAGACAGCCCTTGGCGTCTGGGCATGCTGGGAGTTGCAGTTTTGCAACACCTGGAGGTCCACAGTTTGGAGACCACTGTGCCCTTCCAGATGTTGCAAAACTACACATCCTCAGCATGCCTGGACAGGCATGCTGGGAGTTGTAGTTCTGTAACATCTGGCCCTTCAGATGTTGCAGAACTACAACTCCCAGCATGCCTGGACAGTTTTGGCATACTGGGAGTTGTAGTTTTGCAACATCTGGAAGGGCACAGATTGGGAACCACTGTATTAGTGGTCTGCAAACTGTAGTCCTCCAGATGTTGCAAATTACAACTCCAAGCATGCTGGGAGTTGTAGTTCGGCAACATCTGGCTCTAAAGATGTTGCCGAACTACTACTCCCAGCATGCCTGAGAATGTTTGGGAGTTGTGGTTTTGCAACAACAGGAGGCACACTGGTTGGGAAACATTGTCTGTTTCCTAACTCAGTGTTTCGCAACCTGTGTGCCTCCAGCTGTTGCAAAACTATAACTACCAGCATGCACTGATAGACTGTGCATGCTGGGAGTTGTAGTTTTGCAACAGCTGGAGGTCCCCCCCCCCTGTGAATGTACAGGGTACATTCACATGGGCAGGGGGTTTACAGCGAGTATCAGGCTGAAGTTTGCGATGCAGCTAATTTTGCGCGGCAGCTCAAACTCGCAGCGGGAAAATCGCTGTAACCCCCCCGCCCGTGTGACTGTACCCTAAAAACACTACACTACACTAACACAAAATAAAATAAAAAGTAAAAAAACAGTACATATACACATACCCCTACACAGCCCCCCTCCCCTCCCCAATAAAAATGAAAAACGTCTGGTACACCACGGTTTCCAAAACGGAGCCTCCAGCTGTTGCAAAACAACAACTCCCAGTATTGTCGGACAGCCGTTGACTGTCCAGGCATGCTGGGAGTTTGGCAACAGCTGGAGGCACCCTGTTTGGGAATCACTGGCGTAGAATACCCCTATGTCCACCCCAATGCAAATCCCTAATTCAGGCCTCAAATGCACATGGCGCTCTCACTTTCTCTCCTTTCACCCCTTATGAAAAGGTGAAATTGTGGTCTACACCAGCATGTTAGTGTAAAAAAATAAATTTTTTACACTAACATGCTGGTGTTGTCCTATACTTTTCATTTTGACAAGAGGTAAAAGGGAAAAAAGCCCCCCACAATTTGTAATGCAACTTCTCCCGACTACGGAGATACCCCATATGTGGGTGCAAACTGCTCTGGGGGCGCACAACAAGGCCCAGAAGGAAGAGTGCGCCATGTACATTTGAGGTGATTTGCACAGGGGTGGCTGATTGTTACAGCGGTTTTGACAAACGCAAAAAAAAAAAACACATGTGACCCTTTTTCGGAAACTACACCCCTCACGGAATGTAATGAGGGGTGCAGTGAGAATTTACACCCCACTGGTGTCTGACGGATCTTTGGAACAGTGGGCTGTGCAAATAAAAAATTTTGTACAGCCCACTGTTCCAAAGATCTGACAGACACCAGTGGGGGGTAAATGCTCACTGTACCCCTTGTTACGTTCCTCAAGGGGTCTAGTCTCCAAAATGGTATGCCATGTGGGGGTTATTTTGCTGTCCTGGCACCATAGGGGCTTCCTAAATGTGACATGCCCCCCGAGCACAATTTGCTCTCAAAAAGCCAAATATGACTCCTTCTCTTCTGAGCATTGTAGTTTGCCCGAAGTGCACTTCAGGTCAACTTATGGGGTACCTCCATACTCGGAAGAGATGGGGTTACAAATTTTGGGGGGTATTTTCTGCTATTAACCCTTGCAAAAATGTGAAATTTGGGGGGGAAACACACATTTTAGTGAAAATTTTTTATTTTTTTTTACGTATGCAAAAGTCGTGAAACCCCTGTGGGGTATTAAGGCTCACTTTATTCCTTGTTACGTTCCTCAAGGGGTCTAGTTTCCAAAATGGTATGGCATGTGGGTATTTTTTGTTGTCCTGGCACCATAGGGGCTTCCTAAATGCGACATGCCCACGAGCAAAGTTTACTCTCAAAAAGCCAAATATGACTCCTTCTCTTCTGAGCATTGTAGTTTGCCCATAGGGCACTTCATGTCAACTTATGGGGTACCTCCATACTCAGAAGAGATGGGGTTACAAATTTTGGGAGGCTATTTTCTGCTATTAACCCTTGCAAAAATGTGAAATTTGGGGGGAAGCACACATTTTATTGAATTTTTTTTTACATTTTTTTACATATGCAAAAGTCGTGAAACACCTGTGGGGTATTAAGGCTCACTTTATTCCTTGTTACGTTCCTCAAGGGGTCTAGTTTCCAAAATGGTATGCCATGTGTTTTGTTTTTTTTTTTTTTTTTTGCTGTTCTGGCACCATAGGGGCTTCCTAAATGCAACATGCCCCCCAAAAACCATTTCAGAAAAACGTACGCTCCAACATCCCCTTGTCGCTCCTTCCCTTCTGAGCCCTCTACTGCGCCCGCCGAACACTTTACATAGACATATGAGGTATGTGCTTAGTCGAGAGAAATTGGGCTACAAATAGAAGTATACATTTTCTCCTTTTACCCCTTGTAAAAATTCAAAAATTGGGTCTACAAGAACATGCGAGTGTAAAAAATGGAAATTGTGAATTTTCTCCTTCACTTTGCTGCTATTCCTGTGAAACACCTAAAGGGTTAAAATGCTTTCTGAATGTCATTTTGAATATTTTGGGGGGTGCAGTTTTTATAATGGGGTCATTTGTGGGGTATTTCTAAGATGAAGACCCTTCAAATCCACTTCAAACCTGAACTGGTCCCTGAAAAATTGTGATTTTGGAAATTTTGTGAAAAATTGGAAAATTGCTGCTGAACTTTGAAGCCCTCTGGTGTCTTCCAAAAGTAAAAACTCATACATTTTATGATGCAAATATAAAGTAGACATATTGTATATGTGAATAAAATAAAATAATATTTGGAATATCCATTTTCATTACAAGCAGAGAGCTTCAAAGTTAGAAAAATGCTAAATTTTAAAATTTTTCATCAAATTTTGGGATTTTTCACCAAGAAAGGATGCAAGTTACCAAAAAATTTTACCACTAAGTTAAAGTAGAATATGTCACGAAAAAACAATTTCGGAATCAGAATGATAACTAAAAGCATTCCAGAGTTATTAATGTTTAAAGTGACAGTGGTCAGATGTGCAAAAAATGGCCGGGTCCTAAGGTGTAAAATGGCTGGGTCCTTAAGGGGTTAAAGGGGTATTCCAGGCAAAAACATATTTTTATACATCAACTGGCTCCGGAAAGTTAAACAGATTTGTAAATTACTTCTATTAAAAAATAGTAATCCTTTCAATAGTTATTAGCTTCTGAAGTTTTCTGTCTAACTGCTCAATGATGATGTCACATCCTGGGAGCTGTGCATGATGGGAGAATATCCCCATAGGAACTGCACAGCTCCCGGGACGTGAGTCATCAGAAAGCAGTTAGACAGAAAACAACAACTCAACTTCAGAAGCTAATAACTATTGCAAGGATTAAGATTTTTTAAGCGAAGTAATTTACAAATCTGTTTAACTTTCCGGAGCCAGTTGATATATAAAAAAAAGTTTTGGCCTGGAATACCCCTTTAAGGCCATGTTCAAACAGCTGAATTTACTTCCCATTAATTTCAATGGAATTCAGCAGTTCTGTTCAGACAGTGAAATTTTCGCTTTCCGCATTACCCATAAATATGAGTCATATTCAGAATGAGGCTTGATTTCGGCAGGAATTTTGTGTTGTGAGGACACAGAAATTCCCCCGCAATTTGTGTGCAATGTTGGATATTCCGCCATGTGAACATAGCGTTGAAGGGGTATTCCAGGAAAAAACTTTTTTGTATATATCAACTGGCTCCAGAAAGTTAAACAGATTTGTAAATGACTTCTATTAAAAAATCTTAATCCTTTCAGTACTTATGAGCTTCTGAAGTTAAGGTTGTTCTTTTCTGTCTAAGTAATCTCTGATTACACGTGTCTCGGGAACCGCCCAGTTTAGAAGCAAATTCCCATAGCAAACCTCTTCTAAACTGGGCTGTTCCCGAGACACGTGTCATCAGAGATTACTTAGACAGAAAAGAACCACCTAAACTTCAGAAGCTCATAAGTACTGAAAGGATTAAGATTTTTTAATAGAAGTAATTTACAAATCTGCTCAAAACAAGCTTCCACCACAAAACAGTCAGCTGACCTGCAATCAGCTGACTGCTGACATCAGACGCCGCCGAGATACACGCTGACCGGCCGAGCACCGCTATCCTCGTAGCTCGCTGAGGGAGACGTGGCCGTGCATCGCCACCCCAGCTCGAGCGTGACACAGTCAGCCAGATCGTAGGAGCGGTGAGTGGCACGAAAGTGCCGACAATTCATTCACAGCTATTACGCTCTATATCAATACAGCATTAATACAGCAAACTTAGAGAGTACAGCATACGGAAACACTGATACCGTTTACCATCCATTATACCATGGATATAATTGGCAAAAAAAGAAAGACTGCTTCATTATATGCGGGACATATGAAAATGGCCACTATTCACACAGGATTATATTAGGACTGCGATTTATTCATTTACAGGATAGAACATATGGTTATCACTGGAAACCACAGTTGTTTGATACCATCAGCGTTATATTCTGTATTTATTTGTACTTTATTTGCAGGTTTATTTGCAGGTTTCACACTACATTTATATTTCTATTTGTAGGCTGTATTTTCATTTACAGGTTTTTCCTTTCATTGTAGGACAATTCACCCCGTCATAGGGGATACAATTTTTCTAGGTTCCATTTGAGCCATTGTGTGTTTTTTCTACTCCTGGTGTGAATTGGTGACCATATTAACATATCGGTTTTACCAAGTTATTTGGTAGCATCCGTTCTGTATTTTTAGGTGCCAACGTGGGGCCCCACGTAAGGCACATCATTAACACTAATATTTTTTAAACTGTATTTTAATTGTCACTTGATATTCATATCTTATATATTGAGGTACACTTATTAAATTTATATTTTTTGGTACATTTTATCGAATTCCTTTCTTGGCATTCCCAGACTGATACCATATAACTCTTTGAAGAGTTAGTGCACTGAGGACTGGTATATTTTATTTTCCTTGATTTAACTCTTTTTTTCCTCTTTTGGGTGAGAGGTATCCAGTTAACCTCGTACATTTTATGTTGTAGAGCTACGCATCCACATTTCTAATTCACAAATCTGTTTAACTTTCTGGAGCCAGTTGATATATAAAAAAAAGTTTTTTTCCTGGATAACCCCTTTAACCCCTTAAGGACCAATGACGTACCGGTACGTCCTTGGTCCTGCTCTCCTGATATAACGCGGGGTTACACGGTAACCCCGCATCATATCATGACGGGCCCGGCGTCATAGTGAAGGCGGGACCCGCCTCTAATAGCGCACAGCGCCGATCGCGGTGCCGCGCGCAATTAACCCTTTAGCCGCGTGCTCAGAGCTGAGCCGTGCGGCTAAAACCGAAAGCGAAAGTTGCCGGTCAACTCAGTGGGCTGTTCGGAATAGCCGCGGCGAAATCGCGGCATCCCGAACTACTTACAGGACAGCGGGAGGGCCCCTACCTGCCTCCTCGCTGTCCGATCACCGAATGACTTCTCAGTGCCTGAGATCCAGGCATGAGCAGTCATGCGGCAGAATCGTTGATCACTGGTTTCCTATGAGAAACCAGTGATCAATGATGAAGATCAGTGTGTGCAGTGTTATAGGTCCCTATGGGAGCTATAACACTGCAAAAAAAAAGTGAAAAAAAAGTGAATAAAGATCATTTAACTCCTCCCCTATTAAAAGTTTGAATCACCCCCCTTTTCCCATAAAAAAAACACAGTGTAAATAAAAATAAAAATAAACATATATGGTATCACCGCGTGCGGAAATGTCCAAATTATAAAAATATATCATTAATTAAACCGCTCGGTCAATGGCGTGCGCGCAAAAAAATTCCAAAGTCCAAAATAGTGCATTTTTGGTCACTTTTTATATCATTTAAAAATGAATAAAAAGCGATCAATAGGTCCTATCAATGCAAAAATGGTACTTTTAAAAACTTCAGATCACGGCGCAAAAAATGAGCCCTCATACCGCCCCATACACTGAAAAATAAAAAAGTTATAGCGGTCAGAAAATGACAATTTTAAACATATTAATTTTCCTGCATGTAGTTATGATTTTTTCCAGAAGTCCGACAAAATCAAACCTATATAAGTAGGGTATCATTTTAATCATATGGACGTACAGAATAAAGATAAGGTGTCATTTTTACCGAAAAATGTACTACGTAGAAACGGAAGCCCCCAAAATTACAAAACGGCGTTTTTTTTTTCAATTTTGTCGCACAATGATTTTTTTTTCTGTTTCACCGTAGATTTTTGGGCAAAATGACTGATGTCATTACAAAGTAGAATTGGTGGCACAAAAAATAAGCCATCATATGGATTTTTAGGTGCAAAATTGAAAGAGTTATGATTTTTTAAAGGCAGTAGCAAAAAACGAAAATGCAAAAACGGAAAAAACCCCGGTCCTTAAGGGGTTAAAGTGCATGTGTCATTTTTTTCAGATGATATGATATTCTCCTGAGAGTAGTCAATTGAATAGTGTTCCTTACAGTTTAGTGCCAGTTGAACTGTTTTTCTGAAAGTTTATTTGAGATAAGTACATGTGTGAACCCTAGGCCATTTGGGATCATTCAATGATGCCTATCTAACACAAATACAGCATTACCACAGTAAAAACATCAGAGTGTAATAATATGTTGCCATGAGAATGCTTTCCTGCCACATGATGCAGACAACTTTCAATTATTCAAGAGATAAATACGAGCACAAAGAGTCTACATATTCTGCACAGTCTTTCATAAATTGTCATTGCCTAATGATCTACATAAAAAAGTAAAAATAAGGCTAGGTTTCCACTAAGTTTTCTTTCTGGCGTTATTTTATTTTATTAATTTTTTTACAAAAAATGCCAGAAAAACTGTGTTTTTGGTGGGGGTGGGGGGGAGGGGGTTGGCATTTTTGCCTTTGAGGGGAAATTCAATTTTTGGCCCCTTTGGTGTTTTTTTTTTTTCAAAACTTGTTGGGTACCAAAAATCTATATATATAAAACTCAACGTGTGTGTATGTATGTATGTGTGTGTGTATGTTCCAGCATCACGTCCAAACGGCTAAAGATATTAACATGAAACTTGGCACACAAGTTACTTATAAGTCAACAACAAACATGGAGATATTTCGATAATATTTGCTCAAATGTTACTTATATGTCCACTTAAAATATAGGATAGTTGATTTAACCCTTAACTACCCCCATTTGTGAGGGTCAGGGTTTTTGTTTAAAGTCCCATGCAAATCAATGGGAAATATATGTTCCCACATAACTTCCGTACTGCTGGAGATATTTCAATACCTGGTACACATATTATGGGTCGGGATAGGAGGTCAACATAGGAGGTCGGTATAGGAGGACGGGATAGGAGGTCGGGATAGGAGGACGGGATAGGAGGACTGAATAGGAGGACGCGATAAGAGGACCGGGATAGGAGGACCGGGATAGGAGGTCGGGATAGGAGGACGCAATAGGAGGACGCCATAGGAGGACTGTATAGGAGGACTGTATAGGAGGGCGGGATAGGAGGGCGGGATAGGACGACAGGATAAGACAACGGGATAGGACGACGGGATAGGAGGTCGGGATAGGTGGTCGGGATAGGAGGATGGGATAGGAGGTCGAGATATGAGGACGGGATAGGACGTCGTGATAGGAGGACGGGATAGGAGGACGGGATAGGAGGACGGGATAGGAGGTCGGGATAGGAGGTCGGGATAGGAGGATGGGATAGGAGGACGGGATAGATGGACTGGATAGGAGGACGGGATAGGAGAAAGGAAAAGGAGGACGGGAAAGGAGGACGGGAAAGGAGGTCGAGATATGAGGACGGGAAAGGAGGATGGGAAAGGAGGATGGGATAGGAGGATGGGAAAGGAGTACGGGATAGGAGGGCAGGATAGGAGGACGGGATAGGAGGACAGGATAGATGGACGGGATAGGAGGACGGGATAGGAGGACGGGATAGGAGGAGGGGATAGGAGGAGGGGATAGGAGGACAGGAAAGGAGGACGGGAAAGGAGGTCGAGATAGGAGGACGGGAAAGGAGGTTGAGATAAGAGGACGGGAAAGGAGGTCGAGATAGGAGAACGGGAAAGGAGGACGGGATAGGAGGATGGGATATGATGATGGGATAGGAGGTCGGGATATGACAACAATATATGAGGACGGGATATGAAGTCAAAAGCTTCCTCCTTTGTTTATTTTCCTCCCCAACAAGGATTAGGAAGGAAAAACCGGGCAACGCCGGGTACTCAGCTAGTATATCTATATATATAAAACTCAATGTGTGTGTGTGTGTGTATGTATGTATGTGTGTATGTTCCAGCATCATGTCCAAACGGCTAAATATATTAACATGAAACTTGGCACACATGTTACTTATATATCAACAACAAATATAGGATAGGTGATTTAACCCTTACTCACCCCCATTTGCCAGGGGCGGGGTTTTTGCTTAAAGCCCCATACAAGTCTATGGAAAATATATGTTACTGCATAACTTACAAACGGCTGGAGATATTTCGATAATACTTGGTCACATGTTACTTATATGTCAACTTAAAATATAGGATAGTTAATTTAACCCTTAACTACCCCAATTTGTGAGGGTCGGGGTTTTCATTTAAAGTCCCATGCAAATCAATGGGAAATGTATGTTCCCACATAACTTTCGTACGGCTGGACATATTTCAATACCTGGTACACATATTATGGGATGGGATAGGAGGTCGGGATAGGAGGTCGTGATAGGAGGTCGCGATAGGAGGTTGCGATAGGAGGACGGGATAGGAGGTCAAGATAGGAGGTCGGGATTGGAGGTCAAGATAGGAGGACAGGATAGGAGGTCGGGATAGGAGGTCGGGATAGGAGGTCAAGATAGGAGGTCGGGATAGGAGGTCAAGATAGGAGGATGGGATAGGAGGACGGGATAGGAGGTCGGGATATATGGTCGGGATAGAAGGACAGCATAGGAGGTCAGGATAGGAGGTCAAGATAGGAGGACGGGATACAAGGTCGAGATAGGAGGTCGGAATAGGAGGATGGGATAGGAGGTCGAGATAGGAGGTCGGGATAGGAGGTCGGGATAGGAGGTCAGGATAGGAGGTCAAGATAGGAGGACGGGATACGAGGTCGAGATAGGAGGTCGGGACAGGAGGTCGGGATAGGAGGACGGGATAGGAGGTCGAGATAGGAGGTCGGGATAGTAGGTCAGCATAGAAGGTCGAGATATGATGACGGGATAGGAGGTCAGGATATGAGGACGGGATATAGGGTTGGGATATGACAACAATATATGAGGACGGGATATGAAGTCAAAAGCTTCCTCCTTTGTTTATTTTCCTGCCCAACAAGGATTAGGAAGGAAAAACCGGGCAACGCCGGGTATTCAGCTACTAAATGAATAAGAAAAGGATGCAAAGGGATTCAAAAAGATGTATTTAACACAATTTTTATTAGAAAGGGGCCATTTAAATGTAAAAAATAATATATTTTTTATAATTAACTATTTTTATTAATTCTAATTATATTAGTAATGCATTTTAATAATGTGTTTAATAAAGTGTGTGTGTGTGCTTCAATATTTTTTTCTCTAATTTTTTAGGTAGTAGTACTACTCCCAGCATGGAACAGACTGTTCCATGATGGGAGTAGTAGTACCTATGCTAATAGACAGATCGCCCCGGGTTTCACTCCTGACACCCAATGCAATCGCCCTATCTATTGCAGAGATGCGGAGCGGCTTCTCCTGCGCTCGCATCTCTGCCCTCTACTTTGGGTCGGCCAGTGATGTGAATAGAATTCACATCACTCATTCATATTTTCCGCCCAGAGTGGAGGTTGGCCAAATGGTGGCAGCCAATAACCGATTTCAGTGGGATATATGAATGAGTGATGTGAATTCTATTCACATCACTGGCCGGCCAGTATATAGGACATAGTGCAGGATAGCAGAGAAGAGCCGCCATGCTGCTGGCTTCTATATATTATACAGGAGGATTGCAACAGGTGTCAGAAGTGACCCCCGGGCAATCTGTCTACAGATACTACTACCCCCATGCTGGGAATAGTAGTACTATCTAAAAAAATTTAAAAATAAAGAAAAAAAAGTGAAAAAGTTAAACATACCTCTGGCAGAAAGCGGAACTCGAGAACTGGACATAATAAGCCGTCACAGCACCTTTTCTCGGTCGGCCCTCCGCTCGCTAACTCCAACAAAGATGGCGCTGCTGCGTGGGCTTACCTGGCCTCTCCCACTACAAGGTCCCCCGGGAGAGCTGGCTCCCGTGAAATGGATGACATGTCGTAGCAACTTGCGACCAGTGTCAGACGCCTGAAACTGAACCACCGGCTGTCCTTTGAAGCCCCTAGCACTGGAGCTCCCCTGATGCGTTACACTCAACGCTGCCTGGTGAGTCTACTCCTACTACGGGCCGTGGCAATACCTCTGAAGTTAGCGTGGGTGACCTTGAGACCCTACAGGCCCCTGCATCAGCGAGATCTCCCTCTGACTCTCCCCAGGTCAGCCCTCTTAAGCAGCACCCTAGACTCCATGCTCCAGGTGACCGGGCTTATACATCGAACCTAAATGACATCCTCCTAGTGCTGGACTCAGATCTCTTTAACACCTACCCGACCTCAGATACTGTAGTGTCCGATACTAAACTCAAAGGGGTATTCCAGGAAAAAACTTTTTTTTCTATATCAACTGGCTCCAGAAAGTTAAACAGATTTCTAAATGACTTCCACTAAAAAATCTTAATCCTTCCAATAATTATCAGCTCCTGAAGTTGAGTTGTTCTTTTCTGTCTGACAACAGTGCTCTCTGCTGACATCTCTGCTTGTCTCGGGAACTGCACAGAGTAAAAAAGGTTTGCTATGGGGATTTTCTTCTACTCTGGACAGTTCCTGAGACAGGTGTCATCAGAGAGCACTTAGACAGAAAAGAACAACTCAACTGCAGCAGCTAATAAGTACTGAAAGGATTAAGATTTTTTAATAGAAGTAATTTACAAATCTGTTTAACTTTCTGGAGCCAGTTGATATATTAAAAAAAGTTTTTTCCTGGATAACCCCTTTAAAGACATTTTGATAATGTTTTGCAGAATTCTACAGAAGGACTTTTGTCAACTTATGCTGCCCTTGAAATCGTCTGTCCATGTACTGGAGCAAAAAATGTCCTTTACAGAGTCCAGCATGGAGTCCTTTGCTGAGACCCACAATGTGCTAGCTGATGCACATGATGACTTAGAGGAGAAAGTTTCGGCTCTACAGGCTAAGCTCACGGACTCCCAGGGCAGTAATCGCAGCAATAATGTAACGTTTCGGGGATACTACACTATATGAAAGATTTGACCCAGTCACTGCTGCCTGACTTAGAGCCGTATGATTATGGTATTGATCAGGCCCACAGGGTTCCAAAGCCCCGCTCTCTGCCTGATGACCTACCGAGAGATGTCCTAGCTAGATTCACATTCTTTCAGACTAAGGACAAACTGCTGAAATATTCCAGAAAGCATTCACTACTTCCAGCCCCCTATGAGGACATTAAAATGTATGCGGACCTGTCAGCGGCCACACTCCAGGCCAGAAGAGCCTTTGGTCCCCTCACTGGACTTCTACGTGACCTGGAAATGCCATACCGTTGGGGATTCCCAATTAAGCTACTTGCTGTGTGCCAGGGAAAGACTCATGCTTTCTCATCTGTGGAGGAGGGTATTCTCCACTCCTGGGGACTCCTAGAAGATGAAGCTCCCAACGGACGCTGCCCTCCTAGGCATGAGGGGAATGCTGACCGATCTCAAGACTCCAGACCTCCAGATGATTAACTTCCAGGATACCAGTTGGTGCTTTACAGTATTACCTATTATATTTTGTGTGTATTTGTTACTTGAGCATTGTGACATCCCTGTCTGGTGCCCTCAGTCATCAGTCAGTTTTTTTTAACTTCCTGGGTACAGTATCTAATATATCACTGCCTGGTTTATAGCTTGCCGGTTTCTTATCTAGCACCATGGGTATTAACATACTGTCACTTATAGTCAATGGTCTCAACAGCCCCTACAAGAGGCAGTTTCTGTGGCGTGAGTTGGAAAGGTGTAAGGCTACCTTAGCCTGCATACAGGAAACTCTCCTGTCCTCCTCAAATACCCCCCAGTTACGCCACAGAAAATATCTGCATATTATCCACTCTACGTACAAAACAAAGAAACGTGGAGTTCTGATCGCAGTGAGCAATGATGTTGCCTTTCAGATCACTAAGCAAATTAAAGATCCTCCTAGCAGATACATCATATTGGTCTGCTCGTTAGATGGGGTTGACTATACTGTAGTGAACATGCATGCTAATTCCTAATTCTCGTCAAAGAAGATTTGTCAAAGCAGGAACATTTTCAAATTGGTTGACATGCATAGAAAAGGCATGATCATTGTCTGCGGAGACTTTAACTATGTTGCTAATCCAATCCTTGACTTGTCAGACCAGTCAGCCAGGAGACTGCTTTCTCTTAAAGATCTGTTATGTGACCATGACCTCTATGACATTTGGCAACTTCAACATGCTACTGAGAGGGACTACTCCTATTTTTCTCATTGTTTCAAGACATTCTCTAGGATAGATATGATACTTACCAGTAGAGCCCTGATAGACAGATCTGAAAAGTCAGTCATAGGAGAGCTAACTTGGAGTGACCATGCCATTGTTTTACTCACACTTTCCGATTCAACCCCTAAACATAGCGACTTCGTAAGGAGGGCTAACACACATAATATAGCACATTCCAATCCTACCCAAAAAATGTAAGCTGCGCTAGTTGACTACTTTGCTTTGAATGCTTCCCCTGAAGTGAGCCCCAACATACTCTGGCTCGCCCACAAGGCCGTCATCAGAGGAACCTTTATTCAAATTGGTCCTGCACTTAAAAAACAATGTACACTGCAAATAGATGAGACGATTGCCCATATTGCCACTCTTGAAGCCAGTCAGAAATCTGTGCCTTCTCCCCAGACCACTTCTGACTTTTGCAAACTTCTCCTATATCAATGTGAGAAGTATTTTAAGATGACTAAATTGAAATACTACTCACAGGATAATAAAACTGGGGCTTTTCTGGCCAAAAACTTAAATCGGCGTACATTAGACAACGTATACCCCTTGTCCACCATCCTGCAACAGATAAACCTGCATTGTCCCCTAGAGATATAGCTAATGCTTTCCGTGACTATTATGATAAATTGTATAACCTCATATGCTGGGGGTGTTCAGTGGTGCAATGGAGTTGGGTAGTTTGCCCCCAAGAAATGCTCACAGCTTTAATTACCACCATCCCCAAGCCCGGTCAATCCACACACCAAACATCCAATTTTAGGCCCATCTCCCTATTAAATTGGAGTGTAAAAATGTATGATAAATTATTAGCTGCCAGTCTAATGACAGATCTATCCCCAGAATGCTCAATAAGGACCAAGTTGGCTTCACTAGCAAAAGCCAAGCCCCATATAACACAAAAAGAGTTATTTCCCTCCTCCAGCATTGTGAATTCTATAAACTTCCCTCAGCTTTTCTGACCCTTGATGCCGAAAAGGCATTCGGCAGGGTGACCTGGCAGTATGCTTTTTTTAGCGCGTCGAGCCTTTGGATTTGCTGGCCCTATTATAACCGAGCCTTTAGGTTTGCTGGCCCTCCCCTCTTGTTTATCCATAGAACCCTAAGCCCAGGCAATCAAACTCCATAAAGGTATTATGGGTATTCGCAACAGCCCTTCTGAACATAAACTGGCATTGTTTGCTGACTACATCATTTTGACTATGTCGGATGTACAATCTTCCCTACCCCATATGTTTGATGTCATTCAACAATTTAGCAACATCTCATATTATAAGCTGAACGCCTCTAAATCGCAGATCCTACCCCTTTTCCTTTCCCCATCGACTATCTCCCCTCTCCATTCCAAATTTCCTCTAGATTGGCAGCCCTCCTCAGTGACCTATGTAGGCATTCAACTCTCCTACCCTTCCTCTCACCATTAAAAAAAAAATTACTTTCCCCATCCCAGACCCTAGTTAAAACCATGCAAGACAACTCTAAATTGCTCCCATCCTAGTTTGGCCGTTTAGCTGCATTTAACATGATGCTCCTACCCAAATTGTATTTATTGCACACAATCCCCATTCTCCTTCCCAAATCCTACTTTACTACCCTCAACAGACAACTCCCTCAGTTTATCTGGTTTAACAGAAAGTCTAGAATTGCTGAATCCTTGATGTCACAACACAGGCTTGGAGGGGGCCTGTGACTTTCTCATCTGGAAAATTACTACAGATCTTGCTTACTTGCGACCAATTGCGACATTGGTGGTTGCAAAATCCTGAAAAATTGTGGGTGGACCTGGAGTCCTCCTGTTCATTCCCCCTTATCGCTAAAAACTTGTATGTTGCTCCAATTAAGGGGTCAACACCCTCCCTCATCCTACCTCACGACCATAACTGATGTAGTCTGGTCTTATGCTCTCAAACAAGACAGTCCCAAAGTCTCTTGCTCCCTCAAAAATGTCCCGCTTAACTAACTTAAGTGCCAATTCCCTGATTTAAATTTACAGTTTTGGGGATCCCACGGAATATACTCCGCGCAATACATTATCTGTCCAGAGGGTGATGTCGACTTTCCGTTCCTACGTATTAAATTCAATTTACCACATATAGAGTTTTTTTAAAAGCTTGCAACTTAGAAGCCTACTCACGGTGACTTTACCCATAAACATATGATCCCGAAAGCATACCTCCACTATTTCATAGTGACTCACAGACCCAAAAATGAATTACCTTTTTTTTACAACCTGTTACATGACAAGACATCTACCTCTAAGAACCACTTCATGACTAAATGGGAAGCCAATCTCCAAAGGGAATTCTCTCTCGAACAGTGTTCTTAAGCCCTCAATTTCATGCACACTCTCCTACTCTCTGCTAACCATCAGGAAGCAGTAGCTAAAATAGTATACCGATGGTAATATACACCCTCCAGGCTTCATCTATTAGACCCCTCAGGCCCAAACCTATGTTGGCAAGGATGTTGGATGGTAGGAACTCTATATCACACGCTTTGGGAATGCCCACTACTAGCTAACCTTTGGAAGGGTGTCCTGTTATTATCGAGTTGACTGTTACATACCCAGCTTGACCTTCGTCCTGAAACGATGCTATTGTTGATAGGCCTTGATGACTTTCCTCCTGAAGTGAGATCCCCTCTGGCTCACATTTACATGTCAGCAAAACTACTAATATTCAAGATATGGAAGACGAATAAAGTACCCTCTCTCTGCGAAGTTATTAATCTAGTTAATCTGACCTGTGACTACGAAAGGGCTTACTCCCTTGCTCAACACACTCTTATATTATCTGTACCCCGCACTTGTCTTACATTACTTCACCAATGTTAAATTGTTTTGCTACACTTATTCAGTTGTGTAAACTTCCATTCTTGCTTAGTACATGCTGTGAGTACAACAGTCCTGCACTAGTTCCTAAGTAGCCTGATAGAAAAACATTAAGGGGGACATTTATAAAGAAGTTGTATGTTGTTTTATTTTGTGTGTCAATGCGTGGAGCATAACAAGAGCAGGCACAGGGAATACATAGGAAGGGGGACCCACCTGGGAAACCAGGACAGATGCATCCCTACACATGCACAGTTTCTTGTTGTGTCTACTTTCTTAGGATGCACACAAAGCTGGAAAGTACAACAGTGACAGAACAAACTGTCAGCTCTCTGTTCCACCACTTAGGAGGAGACAGCCAGGGACTTCCAGTGCAGTCAAAATCACTTTATCATGCTGCCTAACCTGAGAGCACAGAGAGGACCTGCATGAGATCAGAGAGAGATATGAGTGGAATTTTATGAGGCCTTACTACTATATAGGGGAACAGAGATGAAAAACTACTGTATGGGGCACGGGGGGGGGGGAGTAGTACATGGTGGTACAGATGGAGCAAACTACTCTATGGGGCACATAGAGGCTAAACTACTGCATGTGGACACAGTTTGAGGGCTAAACTACTACAGGAGGAACAGAGGAGGCACAGAGGAGCAATACAGTTAGGAGGTTTGTATAGAGGTGATGGGGTGCTGGAACATAACATGTTTGCGTATAATGCCTAGATGTTGGCGGACGACTATGCATTGTGTCAATATTTACTGAACCCAGCACTATTTTCTATCTACTTAGCACACTGGTTAGCCCCTCGATTGTTTGCTTTGCTCTCGGGGGACATGTTACCTGACCCCTTTTCTCTGAGACTGTATTTGCATGCTTGCCACTGGTTTCAATAAAGTCTTTGAACATGAAAAAAATATTTGTCTGACAGATTCTGTATATGATGATAGGGAGAAATTTTCATGATGACTCGTGTCAGAAGTAAAAGAAAAGGAAAAGAGAACCACTCCGATTAGAAAGACATCACCTGTAAGTCACCGGATAAATTAATTATTCATTCTACAAAGCCTATATAGGACAAATTCTACCATTATATGAGCATTATATGGAGAGAATATTGTTTTTTTGTATAGTTTTATTCTCTCACAATATGGTGGTATTAGTTAGTCATTATAGGGTGGCAATGGTAGTGGTCATGATGTGGTGGTTTAATTTGGTAAAAGAATATTATTAAGTTACTATATGGTAATAAAAATGATGTGGTGGTATTATTTGTCACCTCTATAGTGGCATTTTTGATTATGTTTGTTTCGATGTACTGGCTTCATTTGGTGGTAATATGTATAATTATAAAAGAAAATTGTCTATTTTAACTAAATTACTGGCTTTTTCTCCCCCAACATCATTTGTCGGGGGAGAGTCACAATAGAGAGTCATCCTGTCCCACTGAAATTGGCAGGATTGTCCAGCTTTTAAACAAACATGTCTCTCTGCTCCTTTCCTTGTGGAAAGGAATTCAAGAAAACTTTGGCTGTTAAAAAATACTACAAAAGAATGATGCTGTACTATATGCCAATATGCAGAAGCAGGCATATGACAAGTATTCAATAGGTTTAATTGGAAATAAAAATGGCTTTTGAAAACATTCCCAAAATAAATTTCCCAGTCGGGTTTCATGCTAAAACAGAAAATTAAAATAGTATTTTCAAATGTAGATAGACTACAACAATAGTTGTCTTACTTGCTTTTATATTTGCTTTATTTGCATAATTGTTTTCAGAATAATTTTAACTGCACCTTTTATTTTGTTGATGATGGCAAATACCTTGTGAGTGTTATAAAGAAATAAAATATTCAAATCATTTTGTTAAAGGGATAAACAACAGATCTAGCACGGAAGTCATATGGAATCATGTTACCTCAACCATTTTTCATAATGGTAGTTCATCAGTTTTAAATGATTGATTATTAAGCTATTGGTGTAATGCGTTTATCTGTTTGTACGTTATATCAAAAATTGAGCAAGTAATAACAAAAAACATTGGAGTTTGATTTAAACATATGGTATCAGTTGCATATCTATAAAGTGTGCTCCAAAGAAAACAACATGTGTTGTCAGACAAGTTTGATCAGTTTGTCTCTTGGATAAATTCATCTAAAATAAATAATACATTAATCCAATATGTATAATGCTTCAGGGCTTGGTGTTTTAAAGGAACAACATCTGTTCTCCACACATAATGTGTATGTACACTATAGGTTATATGTTAAAGGGGTTGTCAGGTAAAATGTATTATTTCCTATTTTCCCTAATAAAATTTACAAACAGTTTACCTTGTTTTCCTTCCTCTATCGTAGCTCCCTCGTAGTTCTGGTATCAGGGTGCCCCATTGCAATTCCATGTACACCCCTGTCATTTCCTGTGTCTGCTATCCATTTGCTACAGCTACCACTAGACCACCAGTACCTTCTGTAATTGTATTGACCAGCAATATAAAGCCAACATGTCATTTTGTTTACTGCAGAAAAGATGACATAAAATGGCAGAATTGAATTTTGTTTTTGGTATTTCATTTAACCACCAATTCATTTTTTATTGTGACATGTATTATATGGTACATTGAGGGCCATCACCAAAATGTACAACTTGTCCCACAAAAAAGAAGCTCTCATACAGCTCTGTTGATAAAAAGATAAAACAGTTATAAATGCCAAAAGTCTAAATTTTCTGCATTGTGAAGGGGTTAATTATGGAATAAGCATAAGTGCATGTCAATATCTTCATTTATTTAGGATTTTACTGAACAAGTAGATAATAAAAGCCCATTTACTTTAAAATGATTCCCTATCAAAATGCTTTAGTACCAGTAGTTGAAATATAAATTATGTATTCTTATGCAAGCTGTGTGCAGTTATTACCAACCCAAATTATGCAATCTAATGAAAACACTATAAACTATGTTAAGTCTATTGTTAAAATAGTGAAGGCCTTTCCAAGCTAATTGCAAGTCAATGCCCTGCATATTCATTAATGGATAGCCTTTCATTATCACTTAACTTGCAATTTTCAAGGTCTATACATAGAATTATTAAGTGTATCTATCATAAAAGCCAAGTCGGTGGAGTCATAATGCTTATTAGGCTTGTAATGCAGGACATACCCCCACAAGTGCTTTTCCAGATAACTAGATGAGAGTCAGCTAATGTACAATGCTCTGTCACAAATGTAAGACTTCAGTTTAAGACCTTCATCAGGTTTATTCTCTATAATATCCAACTTAAATGCTTTTCTTACGTATTTTTATTTTTTTTTATATAGGATACAGTCATGGCCGTAAATGTTGGCACCCCTGAAATTTATAAAGAAACATTTCAGGGGTGCCAACATTTCCGGCCATGACTGTATGTATGACAAGTAATGTACTAGAATCAGTAAAAGCAGTCAAATATTTTTTTAAGAAATTAACTAGGGATGAGCGTAACGAATCTGACAAATCCGAATTCGTTACGAATTTCTGGAAAAATTTGATTCGTAATGAATGTTAATATCACCACAATTCGATCGCGCGAATCACTTCATTAAACTCCATTTAGTGCTGTCCAGACTCCACATGGTGGATCCACATGTGAGGACATGGGGAAAAGAATCCTGGAAAAGCAGAAATAATGGTCGGTGGGATGAACCTGAATCACATGCAGCATGCCTGCAGCCTATCAGCAACCAGCCACCCCCGTGATGTCACATCCCTATATAATCTTGTGGCCAGTCACATCAGCGTTCTATTACAGAGAGAGGGACAGACAGCAGTGTGTGTTGCACAGAAAAACATTTTTACAGCAGCGATTCACCTCCCAGTCACATCAGCGTTCCATTACAGAGAGAGGGATAGACAGCAGTGTGTGTTGCACAGAAAAACATTTTTACAGCAGCGATTCACCTCCCAGTCACATCAGTGTTCTATTGCAGAGAGGGACAGAGAGCAGTGTGTTGTACATCCTAGAAGCACTGATAGGGAAGGGAGTGAGATTGAGAGAGAGTGCAATTTTGGGTGTTGTAAACAGCGACTGTGTGCTGCAGCACTGGTGTGTACAACAACTTAAAAGCTAACAATAGCCAGCCAGTTAGGGTGAGCAGAGCACTAAAAGCATATTGTCCTCTATTAAGTGTAACCTGTGCGTACCTCTAAGTTGTGTACCATTTTGTTCCTGTTTGTGCGTACCTCTAAGTTGTGTACCATTTTGTTCCTGTTAAAGTCTTAAATGGGTTATCCAGGAAAAAACTTTATATATATATATATATATATATATATATATATATATAATCAACTGGTCTAAGTGCTCTCTGATGACACCTGTCTCGGGAACTGTCCAGAGTAGAAGCAAATCCCCATAGCAAACCTCTTCTACTCTGTGTAATACCCGAGACAAGCAGAGATGTCAGCAGAGAGCACTGTTGCAAGACAATAAAAAACAACTCAACTTAAGCAGCTGATAATTATTGCAAGGATTAAGATTTTTTAATAGAAGTAATTTACAAATCTGTTTAAGTTGATATAAAAAAGAGTTTTTTTTCCCCCTTTAAGGGCCTAGATACCGTGAAAAGCCAAGCAAAAATACACACCATCTGGTGTTGTGGACAAATACTGTTTTAAGCATATTTAGTAGACAAGATACAGCAGTCGGCACTTTAACCCCCTTCTTTAGCTATATTCCACTTGGACACTGGGAACCGTGGAACACTGGAGCTGCACCTGCTGTGATGCGGAAAGCCCACGAATAGGAAGAAGTCCATACAAATCCAACAAAGCAGAAATAATGGGCCGCACTCACCAGCTTAAAAGTGCAAACAGTGCTTGATTCTATATTTTCAGAGGTGCATTACATCAATTGGCAGGACATCTCACAAGAGCTTCAGCATGAAAAGTAGGTAACAGCTGTTGCGCTTGCGCATGCACGCTTCATCAGACCCTGCCCTCTTAGGTGCATATCACCTTGCAATACTCTCTCCTGGTGACGTGCAAGGAGGAGAGACCAGCAGGTTTACAAAGATAACATATGAAATACAATAACACCATAAAAATACTGTTTAGGCAATGCAATTTCTTGTGTTTTTACAAAACGACACTAAAATCCAGTCTTTCATTCAACCCTAGATCTCCTTGTGCTTTGGTTTTAATTATCCAACGTGCCTCCGTTTGTAGGAGGATTTTCCTTAGATCACCACCTTCTCTGTTCATAATTCGTTCGATCCCCTGAAACACTTGGCTTCCGCAATCTCCACTGTGCGCTGAGTTCATATGTTCAATGAATCTTGGTGATCCTTTACCTAAGCGCACGGAGTAGACATGCTCACGAAACCTAGCGTGAACAGGCCTCTTTGTACTTCCTATGTAGAATCTTCCTCAACTACAGGTAAGGACATACACCACCCACAGTGTCCTACATGTAATTAAGGCTTTGACCATGATATCTACTCCTGCCACTTTAGTGTATTTCCCTGGTTTGAAATAGGGGCACCAAGAACAGGAACCACAGCAATGGTTCCCAGTGGGGCCCACTCTTCCAAGCCAGTCTGCATTACGTTTCTGTTTTCAGACTGGAATTTACTCCTCGAAAACTGATCTTTTCAATTCTTGCATCTACGAAAAGTGAACATTGAATGAGGAGGTAAGATTTTACACAAGTCAACATCTTTTTCACCAGAAACCAATTTTTTTAAATAATCTTGCTGATTTTGTTTGCCATAGGGCTAAATTTGAACGAAAAGGAAAAATTCTAATTTTTGGAAACAGGGGTCTTGTAATTAGAATTTTTCTTTTCTTTTCTTTTGTTTCCCTTAAAAATGACTCTCTGTCTTTAGACATGGCTCTCTCCAGAGCCATGTCGAGGATGTCATGGGGATAACCTCTAGCACGCAACCTCTCCCTCAGTTCTCCAGCTTGTATTTTAAAATCCTCCATAGTATTGATATGGCGCAGTCTCAAAAACTGACCATATGGGACTGCTTGTTTGACGTGGGAGGGATGATAGCTGGAGAAATGAAGGAGAGAGTTGCATGCAGAGTGCTTACGATAACTTACTGTAGTCCCCTGTCCATTATGAATTTTTACTAGAACATCTACAAATTCCAGTTGGGCGCTGTCAATCTTGTACGTGAACTTAAGATTCATATTACTGATTTCATTCAGATACCTTAAAAAATCCTCAAAGTCCGCCATGGTGCCATCCCAGGCCATGAAAACATCGTCCACGAACAAGAGATAGCACCGGACGAACTTGAGGAAAGGATTTTTTCTGAAAAAACAAATTTGCTTTAAAAAATGGCCACGTACAGATTGGCAAAGGTACATGCCACGGGGGTGCCCATAGCGACACCCCCCGTTTGCGTGTACCACTGCCCATCAAACTGGAAAGAATTGTTGTTAAGGACAAAAGTAAGAGACTCACAAATAAATTGAACAGTGCCTGGCTGTTTGCCAGTGTGTTCTAGTAATTCTCTGATACACTCTACTCTACTTGTATGTCCACGATCCGCTGCAAAAATATTCTTTTTCCCATACCAGCACATTTCAAAAATAGGGGTCATAATATATCACAATTGAAATTTCAGGTAGTAGAGGAAGTCCATCTACCCAGAAGGGGAGGTAACATAAAAAGATTATTACGTAAGAGAGAGGCCGCATGGATCAATAAATGAAATACACTGGACCCGAATGGTTTGAATAGGGATTATGAGTTGACAAGTTTTCTGACATAATTTATAACAAAAAAATATTTTTACTGCTTCACATTCTTTGTTTCATATACCGCCATATAGTATTGTCATATCATGTTCTTATACTTACTTACACATAGTTGTATATTTCTATATGACCATATCATTATAATAATATTTTATATTTCTTTTTGCATTTCAGATACATAGTACAATTACATAAGTACGGGGCTTGCGGAAGTCTAACAGGTTATCCACTTGTACTTCAGTCTTTTGTTTTTGTTTACACTTGTATCTATTGGTCTGTACACCTGTCAATCATAATTTAGCTCAGCTGATGTCCGTGAGACAGGAAGTGACACTATATAAGATTGTATTTGCTCAGTATGGTTTATGCAATTGAAAAAGGCTAAGCAGCCGAAACGCGTCTTGCGTGTATTAGTTATATGCACAATAAAGCATTTGAAAAAGAAGCCGGTGCCGGGAGTTTTTCTACGACTGGATTTGCTATTATCCACGTGCACGGCGAATATCCAGTGCCGCCCTCCTACCTTTGTTTGCTTACTTGTATAGAGCGACTCGATGTCGATCGATGCTAGTAGACATGTTTCTGGCCATACCATATTTTGCAAACAGGTCAGAAATTGATTAGTGTCCCTTACTAGCGCTGGCACTTCCTGCAAAAGGGGTCGCAGTACCCAATCCAAATATTTAATCTGAACAGAGACATTCAGGGACCTAAAGGCGGTATCACCAACAGTGTGGAGACATCTGCCACTGGCATTTCTTCTGGCACTGGTGGTGTCTCTTTAGGAGAAAAACCCGTAGAGGGTCAAGGAAGAAAAAGCATAGATTTGAACAAAAGGAAGGAGCAGTTCAAAAGGAAGAAAGTGACCTGGCAGCAATAAGAAATAATCTTGACCAGAGGTCTTCAAAATACAGCCCGCAGGCCACACGCGGCCCGCCAAGGACATTTAAACCGGCCCGCCGCTGCCTGGGAAATCCCTTGTGCCCCCAAAAGATGTTTTCGGGACACAGGGATGCTCTCTCGGAGGCCCCGCTTTTACTTTAAAAACGCAGGGGCCGCCGGGAAGGTGGCGCACGCAGGGACGTCACTGATGTCCCGTATGTGTGCCCATAGCAATGGAGCACGGAGGAGAGGAGCAGCGATGAGGACGTGCGCTGGCCAGCTTGGTAAGTGTTACCAGTGGCACGTCAGCTTCGGTGCTCCAACCACCACTCCTTCGGTCCCGGGACTTACTGCTATGTCCGGACCGGAGGAGCTATGGTCGGAGGATTGAAGTGGGGCAGAACAAAGAAATACAGCCTCCAGCCATACAATGTATGGCTGGAGGCTTTATTGGAACATACTGAAACTAATGTGGGGAGCTATACTGCACATAATTTGGGGGATCTATGCTGCACCTAATATGGGGGAACTATACTGCACCTAATGTTTGGGAACACACTGCACCTAATGTGGGGGAACATACTGCACCTTATGTGGGGGAACTATATTGCACCTAATGTGGGGGAACTATATTGCACCTAATGTGGGGGAACTGTACAGCACCCAATGTGGGGGAACTATACTGCACCTAATGTGGGGGAACCCTAATGCAACTAATGTGGGGGAACTATATTGCACCTAATGTGGGGGAACATACTGCACCTAATGTGGGGGAACATACTGCACCTAATGTGGGGGAACTATACTGCACCTAATGTGGGGGAACTATACTGCACCTAATGTGGGGGATACTGCACCTAATGTAGGGGGAACTGTACTGCCTCTAATGTGGGGGGAACTATACTGCACCTAATGAGGGGGAACTATACTGAAACTAATGTGAGGGAACTATACTGCACCTAATGTGGGAGAACTGTGCTGCACCTAATGTAGGGGGAACTATATTGCACCTAATGTGGGGGAACATACTGCACCTAATGTGGGGGAACTATACTGCACCTAATGTGGGGGAACTATACTGCACCTAATGTGGGGTAACTATACTGCACCTAACGTGGGGAACATAATGCACCTAATGAGGGGGAACCATACTGCAACTAATGTGGGGGAACTATATTGCACCTAACGTGGGGGAACATGCTGCACCTAATGTGGGGGAACATACTGCACCTAATGTGGGGGAACTATACTGCACCTAATGTGGGGGAACTATACTGCACCTAATGTGGGGGAACTATACTGCACCTAATGTGGGGGGAACTGTACTGCTCTAATGTGGGGGGAACTATACTGCACCTAATGTGGGGGAACTATACTGCACCTAATGTGGGGGAACTATACTGCACCTAATGTGGGGGAACTATACTGCACCTAATGTAGGGTAACTATATTGCACCTAATGTGGGGGAACATACTGCACCTAATGTGTGGGAACTATACTGCACCTAATGTGGGGGAACTATACTGCACCTAATGTGGGGGAACTATACTGCATCTAATGTGGGGAACATACTGCCCCTAATGTGAGGGAACATACTGCACCTAATGTGGGGGAACATACTGCACCTAAGGAGGGGGAACTCTACTGCACCTAATGTAGGGGAATTATACTGCACCGAATGTGGAGGAACATACTGCACCTAATGTGGGGGAACTATACTGCACCTAATGTGGGGGGAACTATACTGCACCTAATGTAGGGAAACTATACTGCACCTGATGTGAGGAAACTATATTGCACCTAATGTGGGGGAACATACTGCACCTAATGTGGGGGAACTATACTGCACCTAATGTGGGGGAACTATACTGCACCTAATGTGGGGGAACTATACTGCACCTAATGTGGGGGAACTATACTGCACCTAATGTGGGGGAACTATACTGCACCTAATGTGGGGGAACTATATTGCACCTAATGTGGGGGAACATACTGCAGCTAATGTGGGGGAACTATACTGCACCTAACGTGGGGGAACTATACTGCACCTAATGTGGGGGAACTATACTGCACCTAATGTGGGGAATTATACTGCACCTAATGTGGGGGAACTATACTGCACCTAATGTGGGGGAACTATATTGCACCTAATGTGGGGAACTGTACTGCACCTAATGTGGGGGGAACTGTACTGCCTCTAATGTGGGGGAACTATACTGCCCCTAATGTGGGGGGAACTATACTGCACCTAATGTGGGGGAAGATACTGCACCTAATGTGGGGGAACTATACTGCACCTAATGTGGGGGGACTATACTGCACCTTATGTGGGGGAACTATATTGCACCTAATGTGAGGGAACATACTGCATCTAATGTGGGGGAACTATACTGCACCTAATGTGGGGGAACTATACTGCACCTAATGTGGGGGAACATACTGCACCTAATGTGGGGGAACTATACCGCACCTAATGTGGGGGAACTATACTGCACCTAATGTGGTGTAACCATACTGCACCTAATGTGGGGAACATACTGCACCTAATGTGGGGGAACATACCGCACCTAATGTGGGGGAACATACTGCACCTAATGTGGGGGAACTATACTGTACCTAGTGTCGGGGGAACTGTACTGCCCCTAATTTGGAGTGAACTATACTGCACCTAATGTGGGGGAACTATACTGCACCTAATGTGGGGGAACTATACTGCACCTAATGTGGGGGGAACTATACTGCACCTAATGTAGGGAAACTATACTGCACCTGATGTGAGGAAACGATATTGCACCTAATGTGGGGGAACATACTGCACCTAATGCGGGGGAACATACTGCACCTAATGTGGGGGAACTATACTGCACCTAATGTGGGGGAACATACTGCACCTAATGTGGGGGAACTATAATGCACCTAATGTGGGTGAACTATACTGCACCTAATGTGGGGGAACTATATTGCACCTAATGTGGGGGAACATACTGCAGCTAATGTGGGGGAACTATACTGCACCTAATGTGGGGGAACTATACTGCACCTAATGTGGGGGAACTATACTGCACCTAATGTGGGGAACATACTGCACCTGATGTGGGGGAACTATACTGCACCTAATGTGGGGGAACTATATTGCACCTAATGTGGGGAACTGTACAGCATCTAATGTGGGGGGAACTGTACTGCCTCTAATGTGGGGGAACTATACTGCCCCTAATGTGGGGGGAACTATACTGCACCTAATGTGGGGGGACTATACTGCACCTAATGTGGGGGAACTATATTGCACCTAATGTGAGGGAACATACTGCATCTAATGTGGGGGAACTATAGTGCACCTAATGTGGGGGAACTATACTGCACCTAATGTGGGGGAGCATACTGCACCTAATGTGGGGGAACTATACTGCACCTAATGTGGGGGAACTATACTGCACCTAATGTGGTGTAACCATACTGCACCTAATGTGGGGAACATACTGCACCTAATGTGGGGGAACATACTGCACCTAATGTGGGGGAACTAAACTGTACCTAGTGTCGGGGGAACTGTACTGCCCCTAATTTGGAGTGAACTATACTGCACCTAATGTGGGGAACTATACTGCACCTAATGTGGGGGAACTATACTTCGCCTAATGTGGGGGAACTATACTGCACCTAATGTGGGGGAACTATACTGCACCTAATGTGGGGTAACTCTACTGCACCTAATGTGGGGAACATACTGCACCGAATGTGGGGGAACCATACTGCACCTAATGTGGGAGAACTATATTGCATCTAATGTGGGGGAACATACTGCACCTAATGTGGGGGAACATACTGCACCTAATGTGGGGGAACTATACTGCACCTAATGTGGGGGAACTATACTGCACCTAATGTGGGGAAACTATACTGTACCTAATATGGGGGAACCATACTGCACCTAATGTGGGGGGAACTATATTGCACCTAATGTGGGGAACATACTGCACCTAATGTGGGGGAACTATACTGCACCTAATGTGGGGGAACTATACTGCACCTAATGTGGGGTAACTATACTGCACCTAATGTGGGGAACATACTGCACCTAATGTGAGGGAACATACTGCACCTAATGTGGGGGAACATACTGCACCTAATGTGGGGGAACTATTTTGCACCTAATGTGGGGGAACATACTGCACCTAATGTGGGGGAACATACTGCACCTAATGTGGGGGAACTAAACTGCACCTAATGTGGGGGAACTATACTGCACCTAATTTGGGGGAACTATACTGCACGTAATGTGGGGGAACTATACTGCACCTAATTTGGGGGAACTATACTGCACCTAATGTGGGGGAACTATATTGCACCTAAAGCGGAGGAACATACTGCACCTAATGTGCGGGAACAATACTGCACCTAATGTGGGGGAACTATACTGCACCTAATGTGGGGTAACTATACTGCACCTAATGTGGGGGGAACATACTGCACCTAATGTGGGGGAAGATACTGCACCTAATGTGGGGGAACTATACTGCACCTAATGTGGGGGAACGATACTGCACCAAATGTGGGGAACATACTGCACCTAATGTGGGGGAACTATACTGCACCTAATGTGGGGAACATACTGCACCTAATGTGGGGGAACTATACTGCACCTTTTGTGGGGTAACTATACTGCACCTAATGTAGGGGAATTATACTGCACCTAATGTGGGGGAACTATATTGCTAGAGATTAGCGAGCTTTTCAAAAATTCGATTCGGCCGATTCGCCGAATTTTCCCGAAAAGTTTGTTTCGATCCGAATTTGTTTGCGGCGAATCGATATTAAAAAGGGCTATTTCTAGCCTACATACAGCCTCTATAGGGGTATAGAACACTTTGCTGTGTCCTAAAATGCATATGGAGTGTGCTGGGGTAGTGAAATATTATTGTCATTCAGAATAGCATGCAGATTATCGCTCTTAGAATCACTGCCGCACAGCAGCACAATGACAGAGCCTGGTGGTGGCATCAGTGTCAGGAGACCATATAGTGACTGAATGACATAGCATGGAGGTGTTGGCAGCATGAGGATACCATATAGTGGCTGAATGGCACAGCGTGGAGGTGTTGGCAGCATGAGGACACCATATAGTGGCTGAATGACATAGCGTGGACATGTTGGCAGCAAGAGGATACCGTTTAGTGGCTGAATGGCACAGCGTGGAGTTGGCTGATGCACTAGTACACTACACACCAGGGCTTCACAATCCCCCCCCCCCCCCCCCCAAAAAAAAAAAAACAACACAATATATGAAATTTTTGACAAAGATTTCTCATAGGTAGCACCCGCTATCCAAAAATTAGGAATTTCCAGACCCAGGCCCCACCTCTGCGGCATCAGGAACCCATATATTGCCTGAAGGACACAGCCTGGAGTTGGCTAATGCACCAGTACACACCAGGGCTTCACAATCCCCTCCAAGAAACAACAACATTTTAGAGATGATTTAAATAAATACCTTTGTGTAAGAACAAGCGCATATCCAACAGTTCACAAGACTCTATAATGCTGGACGGTGGACCACCCAAAGACATTCTTCTCAAAAATAATAAACCACACAATGTTTGAAATTTTTTTATAAAAACTAATTCAATATGTGTGTAAGCGCATCTGTCTCCAAAAGATCAGATCACCAAAGGACTTTTTTCGCCCAAAATGATGAAGCAGAGTTAATCCCTGTCCGTATTTTTTTTTTCTTTAAAAAATCACACGCAACAAGCGTTCCATTGTGTAACGGTTAGCATTCTGGAAAATTCAATTTTATTACCGATAAAATTATCAGTAAATAAAAAAAAAAAACACTACCCGAGTGTTTAATTACCCCATACATTACACCAGGAGTAGTCAAGAGTAGGCCTCAGCAGTACCCAAGAGGCTTTAATAACCCCCTACCTTTGCACGATCAATTGCGAGATCGAGCAATAACAGGTGTGTTATGCCCTCAGATTTCCGGGGCCGCAGGCGCGTTCCACTGAACTTTCAAGGACAGGTGCGTGTTGCACGCTGAAACCAGTTTGTGATAGGGATCTGGGATTACAATTATTTAACCTTAAAACGAGGAATTACCAGTAAGTGAGGGTGATAAGCTGGCGTTGATTAAGTCCCTGCCCTTAGTACACACCGCCCGTCGCTATAAGCGATTGGATTAGTTAGTGAGTTGGTTAGTGAATGCCTCGGATCGGCCCAGGCGGGGTAGGAGAAGGTCCTGGCAGAGCGCCGAGAATTTAACGATCATTGTTGAAATTTGCATTAAGCATGTATTTAGCTACTGCTAAACATCCAAAAATTTAAGGCCCAAGGCCAGAGGCACCAGGGAGGCAAGTAGTTCCTGAAAGACACAGAATGAGTCTGGAGCATGCATTCGCAGTACCCAAGAGGTTTTCATAACCCCTTACATTTAAAGATCAATGTTTACATTTGCATTAAGCATGTATTTAGCTACTGCTAAACTTCAAAAAATTATAGGCCCAAGGCCTGAGGCTCGAAGGGAGGCAAGTAGTTTGTGAAAGACACAGAATGAGTCTGGAGCAGTCATTCGCAGTACCCAAGAGGGTTTCATAACCCCTTACATTTAAAGATCAATGTTGACATTTGCCAAGATGTCCCCCAGATTAGGCAGCATAGATGTCCCCCAGATTAGGCAGCATAGATGTCCCCCACATTAGGAGCATACTTGTCTTCCAGAGTAGGCAGCATAGATGTCCCCCAGATTAGGAGCATACTTGTCCACCAGATTAGGCAGCATAGATGTCCACCAGATTAGGATCTTAGTTGTCCCCCAGATTAGGAGCATAGTTGTCCCCCAGATTAGGCAGCATAGATATCACCCACATTAGGCAGCATAGATGTCCCCCAAATTAGGCAGCATAGATGTCCCCCAGATTAGGAGCATACTTGTCCCCCAGAGTAGGCAGCATAGATGTCCCCCAGATTAGGAGCATACTTGTCCCCCAGATTAGGCAGCATAGATGTCCACCAAATTAGGAGCATACTTGTCCCCCAGAGTAGGCAGCATAGATGTCCCCTAGATTAGGAGCATACTTGTCCCCCAGATTAGGCAGCATCGATGTCCACCAGATTAGGAGTTTAGTTGTCCCCCAGATAAGGAGCATAGTTGTCCCCCAGATTAGGCAGCATAGATGTCACCCAGATTAGGCAGCATAGATGTCCCCCAGATTAGGCAGCATAGATGTCCCCCAGATTAGGAGCATAGCCGTCCCCCAGAGTAGGCAGCATAGTTGTCCCCCAATCAGCGCGGGCCGGTCAGAGCCAATCAAAGGGCCGTATGTGGCAAGCGGGCCGTACAATGCCCAGGTCTGCCCCAGAGGGTTTCATAACCAACCACAATAGAGAAAATTTTGTTGCTGGAGCATGGTCAATCTACTCAGACCCATCTGTCATTGGTGGCTGGAAATCCTGGCTGATCCAACACTGATTCATCTTGACAAACGTCAGTCTCTTCACATTTTTAGTGGACAGACGAGTTCGCCTTGGGGTGATTATGGCACTGGCCGCACTAAACACCCGCTCTGATGGCACACTACTGGCCGGGCAGGACAGCTTTTCCAGGGCAAACTCCGCTAGTTACGGCCATAAATCGAGTTTGGCTGCCCAGAAGTCCAGCGGATCTTCAACGGTTGTTGGCAGGGTCATGTCGAGGTAAGCCACCACCTGCTGGTTCAGGTCCTGCTCCATGTCCACCTGCTGCTGATGAGTTGTTTCACTATGCGGCTGAAGGAAGCTACTCATCAGCGACTGTAGACTCAGGCTGCTGCTGATTGAGACGGTACTGCTCCTGCCACCCCTCCCCTCCCCAGCAGCCATGGCAGTGGAAGGTGAGCGCAGAGGGCCCCCGAGTCAGACCTGCGAGTGGATGGACCATGTGGCCGATAGGCATCGGCCAACCGACTATGTAGAAGCTCCCTGAAGTAGGTCAGTTTGTCCTCCCTCTTAGTGGATGTAAAAAAAGACCCCTATTCTGGGCCGGTAGCGAGGGTCTAATAAGGTGGAGATCCAGAAGTCATCGCGCTGACGAATTTTGACAATTCGGGGGTCACTACGCAAGCAACTCAGCATGCATCGTGCCATTTGTGACAGTGACTCGCTGGGACTACCGGCCTCCATCTCTACTGCATACTGCCACGGTGTGTCTGGGTCCTCTGTCTCGTCTCCCTCGTAATAACCCTCCAGCTCCTCTGGCTGCTCCTGCTCCTCCTCTCCTGTCCAATGACCAGAAACACCGGCCATCTCATCCACCGTAAACTGTGGTCCGCTCTGCCCCTCATTATCCTCCTCCAGTTCATCCCCCACAGGTCTCATGTAGCCTTCTGATGTAGGCGCAATGTCTCCATTGCCGTGACCAGCCATGTTTTCAATCATTTTTTGGAGTAAATGTAGGAGTGGAATTACATTGTTCATGGCGTAATTCGAGCGACTAACAAAAAATGTGGCTTCCTCAAAGGGCCTCACCAAACGGCAGGTGTCACGTATGAGCTGCCACTCGTTCACATTGAAGTTACACAGGGGAGTACTCCTACCTGCTTGTATCATCAAAAAATCTGTGATGGCGTTTCTTTGTTCGTATAGTCTGTCCAACATATGGATTGTGGAATTCCAACGCGCGGCAACGTCACAAATGAGACTATGTTGTGGGATACCGTTCTGACGCTGCAGCTCAAGCAAAGTGTGCAAAGTTGTCAGGACGTCTTGCAAATGGGGTGAAGGCTTGATGAACTTCTTGACAACCAGATTCAACACGTGTGCCATGCAGGGCGAATGGTTCACACTTCCTTGTCGCAGCGCGGCCACAATGTTCTTCCCATTGTCGGTCACCATGGTTCCCATTTCCAGATTTCGTGGAGTAAGCCACACTCGGATTTCTTCCCTAATGAACTTTAGCAGTTCCTCCCCTGTGTGACTCTGTTCGCCAAGGCAAACCATGTGAAGGACGGCTTGACACCGCTGTGCCCTACACACGTGGTACGATGAAGGGCCACCGAGATTTGGACGTGCAGTGGAGGCCGAGGACACAGGGGAGGAGGAGGAGGAGGCGCACACTATAAAAGGACTAACTGCCTGGGAGCGAGAGCGTGGAGGAGGAAGCGGTGTGACCTGTCCAAGTTGCTGTTGTGGCTGTGCAGGAACAACATTTACCCAGGGGGCCGTAAAATACATGTATTGTCCCTGCCCGTAGTTACAGCTCCACACGTCGGCGCTGCTGTGCACTTTTGAACACACCGACAGGCTCAAGGACTGGCCCACCTTCTCTTGTACAAACTTATGCAGGGCTGGCACTCCCTTCTTCGCAAAGAAATGACGGCTTGGGACTCTCCACCTCGGCTCGGCACAAGCCATCAATTCCCTGAAAGCTGCAGAGTCCACCAGTTGGAAAGGGAGGGACTGCAACACCAGCAACTTGGACAGGAGCACATTCAACTTCTGCGCCGTTGGATGAGTGGGCGCATACTGTTGTCTCTTGGACATGGCTTCGCCGATCGATTGTTGGCAGAATGGCTGACTACGAGCGGAAGAAGCAGGAGCGCAAGAAGGAGGGTTTGACACAATGCTCCCTTCGGCTGAGGTGGTGGAGCCTTGGCTGGATGACGGAGTGAGCGGATGGCCACTGGGTGATGGAGCAAGCTGGACCACTACATCGGAGCCACGGTTATCCCAGGCCGCTTTATGGTGGTGAATCATGTGTTGACGCAGGGCCGTGGTGCTGAGATTGGGACCCTGGCCACGCTTCACTTTCTGCCAACAGATTTTGCATGTGACGACGCTAAGGTCCTCCGGATTCTTTATGAAGAACAACCACACCGCAGAGTAGCTGATTTTCCCACCCGCAGTCCGCACTATTTCACTGCTATTGGCGCCGTCTTGAGAAACCCCTGTTTCCCCACCTCCCTGAATGGTAGCTTGCCGCGAAGCAAGTGATCTCCCCCTGGCACGTTTGGCTCCTGAATTTCCACTACTGCCACCACCATGCTGATTGCCAACCGTGCTACCACCTTGCTGCCTCAAAGGTAAAGAGCAAATATCTTCTCCTGATGATGATGAAGCCCCGGCTTCTGCACCCGGCTCCCAATTGTGACCGGCTTCATCATCATCAAAAGATGTGTGCACGTCACTGATGTCCTCCTCGTGTTCCACAACATTGTCTGCCTCAGGACCCTGAACAATTGAAACACCGCCTCCCACTTTACTCTCCGCATCACTAGTTGCCCGCCCTGCGGAGCAAGCGACACATATCTCCTCACATTCTTGGCTGCCCATTAGCTGCTGACTGTCCTCTATTACATCGTCCTCACTAAATAGTGGAGCTGAACCCAAAGCATGAGATACTTCTTTAGGAGAGGGAACAGCATAGGACAAAGGCAAGGGATTACAGGGACTGCTCCCGGACCAAGCCAACTGAGGGTTGTGTCTGAGGAACCCACCGACTCTTGACTGAGGTTGTCAGATGTCGCTTGTGATGATGGGGATGAGTGTGCAAACCAATTGACGAGGAGAGATGGGTCAACGACATGACCGCTGGGTGTTAACGGGAGCTCAGGCCTATTGCTGCGACTCCTGCTGCCACTCGCCCCAAGTCTGCTGCCAGCTCTGCCTGATGTATGTAGGCCTCTGCCCCTTCTCTGTGCACATCCTGGCACTTCCCTGCCTGACATACTTAGTGCGTTTATGAGGGTATAGAACAGCAGCAGGCGATTACTTACGGCTGTCCTTTCAAAGTATATAGGCCCTAGACAGAATAACAGTTACTAAATAGTACACTCCTTTGTTGTATGTATGCCCTTTGCAATGATGAGCGCACTGGTATGCGTATTTCTATGCAGAAAAAACACTTTTTTTTTTAAATACACCAGCAGGTATATACTAATGTGTGGAATAGCACTGAATTTAGCACAGAGACAGAATAACAGGTAGTAAATAGTACACTACTTGGTTCTATGTATGCCCTTTGCAATGATGAGCGCACTGTTAAGCGTATTTATACACAGAAAAAAACTCTTTTTTTGTTGTTGTATACACCAGCCGGTGTATACTAATGTGTGGAATAGCACTGAATTTAGCACAGAGACAGAAATACAGGTACTAAATAGTACACTACTTGGTTGCATGTATGCCCTTTGCAATGATGAGCGCACTGTTAAGCATATTTGTACGCAGGAAAAACTTTTTTTTTCTTTAATACACCGGAAGGTGTATAACGTGTGGTATAACACTGAATTTAGCACAGAGACAGAAAAAAGGGTAGCATATGGTACGCTATTTGCTTGTATGTAGGCCCTTTGCAATGAAAAGGCCACTGAAAAAGCGTATTTGTACGCAGGAAAAAGTATTTTTTTCTGTCATACACCGGCAGGTGTATAACGTGTGGTATAACACTGAATTTAGCACAGAGACAGAAAAAAAGGTAGTATATGGTACGCTATTTGCTTGTATGTAGGCCCTTTGCAATGATAAGGCCACTGAAAAAGCGTATTTGTACGCAGGAAAACCTTTTTTTTCTTTAATACACCGTCAGGTGTATAACGTGTGGTATAACACTGAATTTAGCACAGAGACAGAAAAAAAGGTAGTATATGGTACGCTACTTGCTTGTATTTAGGCCCTTTGCAATGATAAGGCCACTGAAAAAGCGTGTTTGTTCTCTGGAAAAACTTTTTTTTTCTTTAATACACCGGCATGTGTATAACGTGTGATATAACACTGAATTTAGCACAGAGACAGAAAAAAAGGTAGTATATGGTACGCTAATTGCTTGTATTTAGGCGTTTTGCAATGATAAGGCCACTGAAAAAGCGTATTTGTACGCAGGAAAAACGTTTTTTTTCTTTAATACACCGGCAGGTGTATAACGTGTGGTATAACACTGAATTTAGCACAGAGACAGAACATACTGCACCTAATGTGGGGGAACTATACTGCACCTAATGTGGGGGAGCTATACTGCAACTAATGTGGGGGAACTGTACTGCACCTAATGTGGGGGAATTGTACTGCACCTAATGTGGGGGACTTGTACTGCACCTAATGTGGGGGAATTGTACTGCACCTAATGTGGGGAAATTGTAATGCACCTAATGTGGGGGAACTGTACTGCACCTAATGTGGGGGAACTGTACTGCACCTAATGTGGGGGAACTATACTGCACCTAATGTGGGGGAACTGTACTGCCCCTAATGTGGGGGAACTGTACTGCCAACCTAATGTGGGGGGACTGTATTGCACCTAATGTGGGGGAACTGTACTGCACCTAATGTGAGGGAACTATACTGTACCTAATGTGATGTCCACTAATAAGATGTATAAGTGTGCATTGGAATTTGTTCATGTTTTTTTTATCTATAGTCCGACCCTCCAACGGTCTGAGGGACCGTGAACTGGCCCCCCTTTTAAAAAGTTTGAGGACCCCTGGTCTTGACGATATTGCTATCATTAATTTGTCTGATGTTTTTCTTGATGACGCCTCTATCTCTGTTTTAAAAAAAGGCTTAAACTTCTGCATGGTTGAAGACTTTGACTTAGTAGACTTTGAGGTCGACATGTTTAAAGCCATGCGCATGCTTAATCTCAAAAAAATGTTTGCCAATAAAGGGAATGCTTTTTCTTCACGAAATAAACCAGAAGGCAAGACTCCTGTGTCTTTCGGCCCTTTGGGTTTCAGCGTTTTAAAAGACACTTCGACACAAGATTTAGAATGCTTAGATAATCTGATGGACCTACTGGAAGAAGGTGATCCGGATTCCGGCAGCTCCAGCAGTACTGCAACCTCCTTACGGGTACAAGAATTCACCGGAGGGACAAAATCATCTTTTTGCCCCCCCCGGTTAGTGTTTAGCGGCATAGGCCATATTCGAATTCGCGAATATATGGACGAATATTCGTCATATATTCGCGAATATTCGCATATTCGTAATATTCTCGTTTTATTTCCGCATATGCGAAAAATTAGCGAACGCGAAAATTAGCATATACACAATTAGCATAAGCGAAAATTCGCATATGCGAAAATTAGCATATGCAAATTTTCACATATGCGAAAATGCGCACACCAGTCTCACACAGTAGTATTAGAGCCTTCTTTACACCACACAAGCTGGAAGCAGAGAGGGATGATCGCTGTGATGTATACTGTGAAAAAAAAAATATATACGAATATTCGTAATTACGAATATATAGTGCTATATTCGCGAATATTCGCGAATTCGCTAATATGCGATATTCGCGAATAAAATTCGCATTGTGAATATTCGCGAGCAACACTACCCCCGGTGTTACCTGGAGGTAATCTAGATTTGTTTCAACACAAATTTGCGGCCCTACTCAATTTTAAAAAAAGGAATGACATAGTAATTGAAAAGTCCGATAAGGGTGGAAATATTGTCATCATGTCAAGTGAACATTACGCAGCAGAAGCGAACAGACAATTGAGCGATGACCGTACCTATTTGAGATTGCGGGGGAACCCTGTGGAGAAAACCAGGGCTAAACTACAAACGCTATTCAGATGTTTTGTGGAAAAAGGTTCTCTGGCTAGGGCCGAAAAATTGATACCTCAATATCCTAACCTTCTGCACTGGTACTTCCTGCCAAAGAAAAAAGTTCTGTGAGCCATGGGCGTGTAACAGAGCCTTAGTGCACAGAGCAGAGCCCTGCTTGTCCCTCCCACATTTTCTGTATTTTGTCTCTGCACCAAGACACACAGACAATAGCTGCAGGGACAACACAGCATTTATTCACCCAAAAAATATTTATAAATATATATATATATATATATATATATATATACATATATATATATTCATACTATCTGTGTTGTTTACTTCTCACTGTCCCTCCTTACATCTCCTTTCCCTAAAATGTCTGCTGATGTTTGTGCATAAGCTTTTGTAGTGCCTCCTGATTGGCTGGGAGAGCTTTTTGCAAGGCATTATGGCCTATAAACCTCAGGTCATATAAGCCTTTCGCCCTCTCTTTTCTGTCAAGTGGGTGAGACTATTTTTGCAGGTTCAGCTGCAACATAACAAATCGTAAAATGGTCTGAAGACTTTCTTAATGTATTGTACGTATTTTTTTACCTCCCCATAGGATATTCAATTTAAAGTAAGCAACAGGTGAGTAAAGACTTCTTTTTCTTTTTCTTTTTGTAAAAGGGTGTGAAGTAGGGAAGAGAAAAGAAAAGTGAGTAGTTTTTTAATTTTTTTATTTGTCTGTTTCATGGAAGAGTAAATAAAGTTAAGAAAAAAAAAGATGGGACCTAAAGTGAAGCTATAATGATATATTCACTTTCAACTCCTTTATCTGTTGTTCTACTCAGTATTATTGTCTGAAACAGCCCTGGAGATTTGTCTGAATAATCATGATGGACTCATGGGGAAGCACTACCTTAAACATATGACCTCAACGGCCAGAGGAAATGAGTGGATGGATGTGTGTCAGTAGAAGGAAGGGAACAGTAGAAGAGACTGATAAATGTTGTTGCCTTGGGGGCCATAGGAAGAAAATGGTTAGGAGAGGAAGTGGGGTCATGTTTTGAGGATGGGGTAATGGGTGGGCTACTATATAAGGGAAAGAGGGAGTATAGATATTCGTATAGACGGTGATGAGTGGATATGTGTTGGTGTTCTTCCACAGGTAAGAGAAGGGAATAGACGTGCTACTTTGGGAAGAGAAGGAAAGGTGGGTGGCTGCACTACCAGAACATCATAGGACAAGGTAAGTGTGCAGTACAATAATAGTAAAGAATGTAAACATGGGTATCATTTCAATCGCAGTAACCACAAAATAAATAGAACATGTATTTTTTACCATAAAGTGCACTGTGTAAAAAAAAAAGCCCCCAAAAGTTGCAACATTTCATTTTTCTTTTTAATTTCCCCCCAAAAATATAGTTTTTGGGCTGCACCATGCATTTTATGGTAAAATAAAAGGTGTCATTACATAGTACAATTGGTCATGCAAAAAACAAGCCTCCTTATATGTCTGCGGATGGAAAAATAAAAAAGGTCAGCCAAGAAGGCCTGTGTCCTTGAAGGGTTATAGGGGTTCTCCCATTCCACATATTGATGACCTATCATCATTATAGGCCACCATTATCTGACCAGTCGGGCACCGACATATGGTACCATCCACTAGCTCTTTGTTGTGAAATGAGCCAGATGAAGATGGCCATGATTAATGCGTAATGGTCATGTCAGGTTACTGCATTTCAGCTTCCGTTAACCTGTTAAGGATGAAGGGAGTACAGGTCAGGCCTATGGAGTCGGTAGATAAAATGTTCCGACTCCACAGTTTTTTGTACTTCCAACTCCGACTCCCCGACACCGACTCCTCTCTATTAATATGCGAATGTATTTATAAACACTTACAGTGGAATCCAAGAAGCTGTTCCACCAAGTTCTTCTGAGCTCTTCTAGCAGAGAGAGGTAGTTGTGCCGAAGCTGCTGCCTTCTTCTTTTTGTGTGCTGATCTGCTGCTGAAGATAGGGCAGTGGGAGGATCCAGTAAGAGGAATCTATTATAAAACATGATTTCCCTAGTAGAATCCTATAGTCATGTTTGAAGTTTAAAGGGATACTCCGCCCTAGACATCTTTTCCCCTATCCAAAGGATAAGATGTCAGATCGCCAGGGTCCCGCTGCTGGGGACCCCCGGGATCGCCGCTGCGGCACCCCGCTATCATTACTGCACAGAGCGAGTTCACTCTGTGCATAATGACGGGCGATACAGGGGACGGAGTAGTGTGATGTCATGGCTCCACCCCTTGTGAAATCACGGCCGGCCCCCTTAATGTAAGTCTATGGCAGGGGGGCGTGACGACCGCCATGCCCCTCCCATAGACTTGTATTGAGAGGGCGGGCCGTGATGTCACGAGGGGTGGAGCCATGACGTAACGATGCTCCAGCCCCTTTATTGCCCGTCATTACGCGCAGAGCGAACTCCAGGGCATCAGATCCAGGGGGTCCCCAGCAGTGGCACCCCGGTGATCTGACATCTTATACCCTATTCTTTGGATAGGGGATACGATGTCTAGGGGCGGAGTACCCCTTTAAGCTAACAATCGGAGTTTACAAGTTTTTATAGCCTTAGCTGAATGGCAGCAGTTTTTCCAATGTTTTACAGCTTCAGTCTTGAACTATTGACCCTCCATTGCCATAGGCATAGCATTATACAGTAAATGCAGTCTAAAGATTGCACATAAAGGTTCCCTATGGGGACTTAAAAAGTGTAAAATATATATATATTTTTTTAATTATATAAAACACCCTCCCCTAAGAAAAAATCAATTCCCCCTTTTTTTCCCATTTTACCCCCAAAAAATTAAAATAACATATTTGGTATCACCGCATGCGTACATGTCTAAACAATCATAATATAATGTTTATGATCCCACACAATAAACGGCGTAGACCTAAAAAAAATACCAAACACCAAAAATACAGATTTTTTTATCACATGATATATTGGAAAAAAACGTCAAAACAATCAAAACGTCCCATCAAAACACAAATGGTACCGATTAAAACTACAGAACAGGGCACAAAAAATTAGCCCATCCATGTATAATGTGGAAAAATAAAAAAAGTTATAGGGTCAGAAAATGACAATTTTATGCATGCCAATAATAGAAAAACTATATAAATTGGGTATCATTTTAACCCCTTAACGACCACGGACGTAAATGCACATCCTGGTTTGGCGGTACTTCGTGAACCAGGACATACATTTACATCCTGAGTATGACCGCGAGTAATGACCGCAGTAATGGCCGACAGATCACGGCATCTGTACAGATCACGGCATCTGCGGCAATGTGCATGATAAAATAGATGATTGAATCGCCCGCAGCGCTGCCGCAGCGATCCGATCATCTGCAGAGGCAGACGGAGGTCCCCTCACCTGACATCGAGCAGACCAGATCAGGAGATAGCCGATAATACCGATAAGTGCTATGTCCTATGCATAGCACTGAACAGTATGGGGACATAAAAAGGTGGGGGGAAAAAATTGACAAATGTAAAAACAAAAAGTAAAAAAAAAAGTGAAAAATCCCCTCCCCCAATAAAAATGAAAATAAAAAAAAATGATCTAAACGTTTTATATATGCAAATGTGGTATTGATGAAAAGTACAGATGATGGCGCAAAAAATGAGCCATCATACTGCCCTATATATGGAAAAATGAAAAAGTTATAGGTGGTCAAAATAGAGAGATTACTGATTTTGCACAAAATGTTTTAGATTTTTTTTTAGGAGTACAAAAATATAAAAGTATCTAGCCATGGGTATAATTTTAATCGTATTGACCCACAGAATAAAGAACACATATCATTTCTACCATAAGTTGTACAGTGTGAAAAAAAAACTCCAAAATGTGCAAAATTGTGGTTTTCATATAAATTTCCTCCCTAAAAAAATATTTTGGGGGATTTGCCGTACATTTTATGGTAAAATGAGAGGTCTCATTACAAAGTACAACTGGTCATGCAAAAAACAAGCCATTATATGGGTCTGTATATGTAAATATAAAAGAGTTATGGATTTTAGAAGGCGAGGAGGAAAAAACGAAAATGCAAAAATGAAAATTGGCCTGGTTCTTAAGGTGAAAATGGGCTTGGTCTAAACCTCTTAAGGACCAAGCACGTATGAGTACGTCCCTGCGCCCTGGGTCTTAAGGACCAGGCACATACTCGTACGTCCGTGGGAATTTCGGGCCCTGCCCTGCCGGGAGCGAACGGGGGTGACTGCTGATATCGATCAGTAGTCGACCTGCGCAAATGCCCAGGGGGGGTCATTAGACCCCCCATGTCGGCGATCACCGCAAACGCAAGTGAATTCACACTTGCGATTTGTGGCTATTCCGGGTCATACAGGTCTATGGTGACCCGGTGACCCGCAATATAACGGGGATCGCGGTTGTCCAAGACACCCACGATCCCCCTGAACTGATAGGAGTGAGGTGGCAGGGGTGCCACCCCTCCTATCCCTGCTATTGGTGGTCTAGACGCGACCACCAATAGAAGATCGGGGGCGGGGGCTTTACTTTCAGTGTCCCCGTTCTGCCCACCCTCAATAGGCGGGGCAGAACGGGGAACCGACAGAGGACCGGCGCCGACGTCCACTTGCCCCGAGGGCAAAGCTGCAGACGGCCATCGGTGGAGGAGATCGGAGTCCGGCGATGTCGTGCGGCAGGCTCCCTAGATCCGACAGAAGCCGGTAAATTGCCTAGCAACATCTGGAGGGTACAGTTTGAGACCACTATACGGTGGTCTCTAAACTGTAACCCTTCAGATGTTGCAAAACTATAAATCCCAGCATGCCCAGAAAGCTGTTTGGGCTTGCAGGGATTTGTAGTTTTGCAACAGCTGGAGGGCCCCAGTTTGGAGATCACTGGCAGTGATCTCTAACTGTGGCCCTCCAGATGTTGCAAAACTGCAACTCCTAGCATGCCCAGACAGCAGTTTGCTGTCTGGGCATGCTGGGATCTGTAGTTTTGCAACAGCTGGAGGTCCACAGTTTGGAGATCTCTAAATTGTAGCCCTACAGATGTTGCAAAACTGCAAATCCCAGCATGCCCAAACAGCAGACAGCTGTCTCATCATGCTGGGAGTTGTAGTTGCATACCTCCAGCTGTTGCATAACTACATCTCCCAGCATGCCCTTCGGATATCAGTACATGCTGGGAGTTGTAGTTTTGCAACAGCTGGAGGCACACTGGCTGGTAAATACTGAGTTAGGTAACAGAACCTAACTGAAGGTTTTCCAACCAGTGTGCCTCCAGCTGTTGCAAAAGTACAACTCCCAGCATGCACTGTCTGTCAGTGCATGCTGGGAGTTGTAGTTTTGAAACAGCTGGAGGTTTGCCCCCCCCCCCCCCCCCCGGTGTGAATGTACAGGGTACACGGGCAGGTCTACAGTAAGTTTCCTGCTTCAATTGTGAGCTGCGGCACACTTGAAGCCTACAACACTACACTAAACTGACACATAATAAAGGGTAAAGCACTACATATACACCCCCTTACACTGTCCCACCAATAAAAGTGAAAAATGTATTGTACGGCAGTGTTTCCAAAACGGAGCCTCCAGCTGTTGCAAAACAACAACTCCCAGCATTTCCGGACAGCCACTGACTGTCCAGCCATGCTGGGAGTTTAGCAACAGCTGGAGGCACCCTGTTTGGGAATCACTGGCGTAGAATACCCCTATGTCCACCCCTATGCAATTCCTAATTTAGTCCTCAAATGCGCATGGCGCTCTCTCACTTTGGAGCCCTGTCGTATTTCAAGTAAACAGTTTAGGGCCACATATGGGGTATTCCCGTACTTGGCAGAAATTGCACTACAAATTTTGGGGGCTTTTTCTCCTTTTACCCCTTATGAAAAAGAAACGTTGGGGCTACACCAGCCTGTTAGTGCAAAAAAAAAAAAAATTTACACTGACATGCTGGTGTTGCCCCATACTTTTTATTTTCACAAGAGGTAAAAGGAAAAAAAGACCCCCAAAATTTGTTACGCAATTTCTCCTGAGTACGGAAATATCCCATATGTGGGTGTAAAATGCTCGGGGGGAGCACAACAAGGCTCAGGAGTGAGAGCGCACCATGTACATTTGAGGCCTAAATTGGTGATTTGCACAGGGGTGGCTGATTTTACAGCGGTTCTGACATAAACGCAAAAAAATAAATACCCACATGTGACCCCATTTTGGAAACTACACCCCTCACGGAATGTAACAAGGGGTATAGTGAGCCTTAAGAACCCACAGGTGTTTGCCAAATTTTCATTAAAGTTGGATGGGAAAATGAAAAAAAAAAAATTTCACTAACATGCTGGTGTTACCCTAAATTTCACAAGGAAAATAGGAAAAAAGCCCCCCAAAATTTGTAGCCCCATTTCTTCTCAGTAAGAACATACCCCATATGTGGATGTAAAGTCCTCTGCAGGCGAACTACAATGCTCAGAAGAGAAGGAGCACCATTGGGATTTTGAAGAGAAAATTTGTCCGGAATTGAAGGCCACATGTGTTTACAAAGCCCCCATGGTACCAGAACAGTGGACCCCCCCAACATGTGACCCCATTTTGGAAACTACACCCCTCACGTAATGTAATAAGGGGTACAGTGAGCCTTTATGCCCCACAGGGTTCTGACAGATTTTTGGAACAGTGATCTGTGAAAATGAAAAATTTTATTTTTCATTTGCTCAGCCCACTGTTCCAAAGATCTGTCAAACGCCAGTGGGGTGTAAATGCTCACTGCACCCCTTATTAAATTCTGTGAGGGGTGTAGTTTCCAAAATGGGTTCACATGTGGGGGGGTCCACTGTTCTAGCACCACGGGGGCTTTGTAAATGCTCATGGCCCCTGACTTCCATTCCAAACAAATTCACTCTTCAAAAGCTCAATGGCGCTCCTCCTCTTCTGAGCATTATAGTTCGACCGCAGAGCACTTGACGTTCACACATGAGGTATGTCCATACTCAGAAGAAATGGGGTTACAAATTTTGGGGGTAATTTTCTCCTATTACCCCTTGTAAAAATGTAAAATTTGGGGAAAAACCAGCATTTTAGTGAAAAAAATTTTTTTTTCATTTACACATCCAACTTTAACAAAAAGTCGTGAAATACCTGTGAGGTGTTAAGGCTCACTGTATCCCTTGTTACATTCCTTGAGGGGTGTAGTTTCCTAAATAGTATGCCATGTGGGTATTTTTGCTGTTCTGGTACCATAGGGGTTCCTAAATGCGACATTCCCCCCCAAAACCATTTCAACAAAATTTGCTTTCCAAAAGCCAAATGTGACTCCTTCTCTTCTGAGCATTGTAGTTCGCCTGCAGAGCATTTTATGTCCTAACAATGGGTATTTCCATACTCAGAAGAGATGGGATTACAAATTTTGGGGGGCATTTTCTCCCATTACCCTTTATAAAAAATTGTACATTTGGGGAAAAAACTGCACTTTAGTGAATTTTTTTTTTTTTCATTTACACATTCGACTTTAACGAAAAGTCGTCAAACACCTGAGGGGTTTAAAGGCTCACTGGACCCCTTGTTACGTGCCTTGAGGGGTATAGTTTACAAAATGGTATGCCATGTGGGGGGGGGGGGTTCTGCTGTTCTGGCACCATAGGGGCTTTCTAAATGTGACATGCCCCCAAAAACCATTTCAGCAAAATTCACTTTCCAAAATCCCATTGTCGCTCCTTCCCTTCTGAGCCCTCTACTGCGCCCGCCGAACACTTGACCTGCACATATGAGGTATTTCCTTACTCGAGAGAAATTGGGTTACACATTTTGAGAGGATTTTTCTCCTTTTGTAAAAATTCAAAAACTGGGTCTACAAGAACATGTGAGTGTAAAAAATTAAGATTTTGAATTTTCTCCTTCACTTTGCTGCTATTCCAGTGAAACACCTAAAGGGTTAACACACTTACTGAATGTCATTTTGAATACTTTGAGGGTGCAGTTTTTATAATGGGGTCATTTGTGGGGTATTTCTAATATGAAGTCCCTTCAAATCCACTTCAAACCTGAATAGGTCCATGAAAAATTCAGATTTTGAAAATTTTGTGAAAAATCGGAAAATTGCTGCTATACTTTGAAGCCCTCTGATGTCGTCCAAAAGGGAAAACATGTCAACTTTATGATGCAAACATAAAGTAGACATATTATGTTTGTGAATCAAAATATAATTTATTTAGAATATTTATTTTTCTTACAAGCAGAGAGCTTCAAAGTTAAAAAAATGCAAAATTTTTAATTTTTTCATCAAATTTTGGAATTTTTCCCTAAGAAACGATGCAAGTATCGAATTTTTTTTACCAATAACATAAAGTAGAATATGTCACGAGAAAGCAATCTCGGAATCAGAATGATAGGTAAAAGCATCCCAGAGTTATTAATGCTTAAAGTGAAAGTGGTCAGATGTTCAAAAAACGCTCTGGTCCTAAGGTGTAAAATGGCCTGGTCCTTAAGGGGTTAAGGGGTTAATCACATTAACCTACAAAATAAAGATAATGTATAATTTTTACCGTAAAGTGCACTGCATCTAAACCAACCCACAAATAATATTTTATTGGTTACGTCATACATTTTATGGTTGAAAGAAAGATGTCATTAGAAAGTAAAATTGTTTGCGCAAAAATCAAGCCCTCATATAGGTCGGTAGGTGTAAAAATAAAAGAATTATGGATTTTAAAAAGAGAGGAGAAAAAAAAGAAAATGCAAAAAAGCAGCAGCATATACTACAATACAGCACTGTGCATATGAATCAAAAGTTTGTATCTATATTGTGAAGTAACAAAGGTATTTGAAAAATGAATAATGTTTTTTTGTTGCAATTTTATATTAGATAAGAAAAACAGCTGCTTTCTTCCAAAAATAGTGCTACTCTAGTCCTCAGTTTGTGTTTTGTATTGCAGTTCAGTCCCATTGATGCGAAGGGAAGCATTGTCTATTTTCAAAAGAAAGCAACTATGTTTTTTTTTCCTCTAATCTTTAATAACCCCTTTAACCCCTTAAGGACCAAGGGCATACAGGTACGCCTTTGCTCCCTGGTACTTAAGGACAAAGGGCGTACTACGCCCATGGGAATTTTGGTCCCCGCCGCGCGCCGGGCGGGGACCAGACCGGGGTGACTGCTGATATCTATCAGCAGGCACCCCGCGCAAATGCCCAGGGGGGTCATCAGACCCCCCCATGTCGGCGATCGCCGCAAATCGCAAGTGAATTCACACTTGCGATTTGCGCAATTCCGGGTCATTACGGGTCTATGGTGACCCGGTGACCCGGGAATAGAAAGGGGATCGCGGGTGTCCATGACACCCACAACCCCCTGAAGAGATAGGAGGGAGGTGGCAGGGGTGCCACCCCTCCTATCCCTGCTATTGGTGGTCTAGACGCGACCACCAATAGCAGATCAGGTGGGGGGGTTAACTTTCGTTTTCCCCATTCTGCCCACCCACAATAGGCGGGGCAGAACGGGGAAACGACAGAGGACCGGCACCGGGGTCCACTTACCGATCTGCAGAGGCTGCGGGCGATGATCGGCGTCGGAGATCGGCGGGCGGCAATGTCCTGCAGCAAACTCCCTGGATCCGACGGAAGCCGGTAAGTTGCCTAGCAACATCTGGAGGGCTGCAGTCCGAGACCACTATATAGTGGTCTCTATACTGTAGCACTCCAGATGTTGCAAAACTACAACTCCCAGCATGCCCAGACAGCTGTTTGGGCATGTTGGGAGTTGTAGTTTTGCAACAGCTGGAGGGCTACAGTTTGAGACCACTATATGGTAGTCTCTGAACTATAGCCCTCCAGATCTTGCAAAACTACAACTCCTAGCATGCCCACACAACTGTTTGCTGTCTGGGCATGCTGAGATTTGTAGTTTTGCAGCATCTGGAGGGCCACAGTTTGCAGTGGTCTCTATACTGTAGCTCTCCAGATGTTGCAAAACTGCAAATCCCAGCATGCTGGGAGTTGTAGTTATGCAACAGCTGGAAAGATCGCAACTACATCTCCCAGCATGCCCTTCGGTGATCGGTAAATGCTGGGAGTTGTAGTTTTGCAACAGCTGGAGGAACACAGGTTGGAAAATATTGAGTTAGATAACAGAACCTAACTGAAGGTTTTCCAACCAGTGTGCCTCCAGCTGTTGCAAAAGTACAACTCCCAGCATTCACGGTCTGTCAGTACATGCTGGGAGTTGTAGTTTTGAAACAGCTGGAGGTTTGCCCCCCCCATGTGAATGTACAGGGTACATTCACACGGGCAGGCTTACAGTAAGTTTTCTGATTCAAGTATGAGCTGCTGCAAATTTTTCGCCGCAGCACAAACTCCTAGCAGGGAACTCACTGTAAACCTCCGCCAGTGTGAATGTACCCTAAAAACACTACACTACACTACACTAAAACAAAATAAAGGGTAAAACACTACATATACACCCCCTTACACTGTCCTCCCCCCAATAAAAATTAAAAACGTATTTTACAGCAGTGTTTCCAAAACGGAGCCTCCAGCTGTTGCAAATCAACAATTCAGCTTTTCTGGACAGCCACTGACTGTTCAGGCATGCTGGGAGTTTAGCAACAGCTGGAGGCACCCTGTTTGGGAATCCCTGGAGTAGAATACCCCTATGTCCACCCCTATGCAATCCATAATTTAGTCCTCAAATGCGCATGGTGCTCTCTCACTTCGGAGCCTCACACTACAAATTCTGGTGTTGCCCTTTACTTTTTATTTTCACAAGAGGTAAAAGGAAAAAAAGACCCCCAAAATTTGTAACGCAATTTCTCCTGAGTACGGAAATACCCCATATGTGGGCGTAAAATGCTCTGCGGATGCACAACAAGGCTCAGGAGTGAGATCGCACTATGTACATTTGAACCCTAAATTGGTGATTTGCACAGGGGTGGCTAATTTTACAGCGGTTCTGACAAACGCAAAAAAAATAAATACCGACATGTGACCCCATTTTGGAAACTACACCCCTCACGGAATGCAACAAGGGGTATAGTGAGCATGAACACCCCACAGGTGTTTGACAAATTTTCGTTAAAGTTGGATGGGAAAATGAAAAAAAATTATTTTTTTCACTAAAATGCTGGTGTTACCCTAAATTTTTCATTTTCACAAGGGAAAATAGGGGGAAAAAAATTTGTAACCCCATTTCTTCTGAGTAAGAAAATACCCCAAATGTGGATGTAAAGTGCTCTGCGGGTGCACTACAATGCTCAGAAAAGAAGGAGCGCCATTGGGATTTTGAAGAGAAAATGTGTCCGGAATTGAAGGCCACGTGTGTTTACAAAGCCCCCATAGTGCCAGAACAATGGACCCCCCAACATGTGACCCCATTTTGGAAACTAAACCCCTCACATAATGTAATAAGGGGTGCAGTGAGCATTTACGCCCCACAGGTGTCTGACAGATTTTTGGAACAGTGGTCGTGAAAATGAAAAATTAAATTTTTCATTTGCTCAGCCCACTGTTTTAAAGATCTGTCAAATGCCAGTGGGGTGTAAATACTTACTGCACCCCTTATTAAATTCTGTGAGGGGTGTAGTTTCCAAAATGGGGTCACATGTGGGGGGTCCACTGTTCTGGCACCACGGGGGGGCTTTGTAAACGCACATGGCCCCTGACTACCATTCCAAACAAGTTCACTCTTCAAAAACTCAATGGCGCTCCTCCTCTTCTGAGCATTGTAGTTCCACCGCAGGGCACTTGACGTCCACACATGGGGTATTTCCATACTCAGAAGAAATGGGGTTACAAATTTGGGGGGGTATTTTCTGTTATTAACCCTTGCAAAAATGTGAAATTTGGGGGGAAAACACATTTGAATGATTTTTTTTTTTTTTACATATGCAAAGGTTGTGAAACCCCTGTGGGGTATAAAAGCTCACTTTATTCCTTGTTACGTTCCTCAAGGGGTCTAGTTTCCAAAATGGTATGTCATGTGTGTTTTTTTTTTTTTTTTTGCTGTTCTGGCACCATAGGGGCCTCCTAAATGTGACATGCCCCCCGAGCAAAATTTGCTCTCAAAAAGCCAAATATGACTCCTTCTCTTCTGAGCATTGTAATTCGCCCGTAGTGCACTTCAGGTCAACTTATGGGGTACCTCCATACTCAGAAGAGATGGGGTTACAATTTTTGGGGGGTATTTTCTGCTATTAACCCTTGCAAAAATGTGAAATTTGGGGGGAAACACACATTTTAGTGTTTTTTTTTTTTTTTTTTTTACATATGCAAAAGTCGTAAAACACCTGTGGGGTATTAAGGCTCACTTAATTCCTTGTTACGTTCCTCAAGGGGTCTAGTTTCCAAAATGGCATGCCATGTGTTTTTTTTTGCTGTTCTGGCACCATAGGGGCTTCCTAAATGCAACATGCCCCCCAAAAACCATTTCAGAAAAATGTACTCTCCAAAATCCCTGTCACGATTCGGCTGGCTGGAGGTGGATCCTCTGTGCCAGAGAGGGATTGGCGTGGACCGTGCTGGTGGACCGGTTCTAAGTTGCTACTGGTATTCACCAGAGCCCGCCGCAAAGCGGGATGGTCTTGCAGCGGCGGTAGCAACCAGGTCGTATCCACCAGCAACGGCTCAACCTCTCTGACTGCTGAAGATAGGCGCGGTACAAGGGAGTAGACAAGAGCCAGGTCGGACGTAGCAGAAGGTCAGGGCAGGCAGCAAGGATCGTAGTCAGGGGCAACGGCAGGAGGTCTGGAACACAGGCTTGGAACACACAAGGAAACGCTTTCACTGGCACAATGGCAACAAGATCCGGCGAGGGAGTGCAGGGGAAGTGAGGTATAAATAGGGAGTGCACAGGTGAACACACTAATTAAGCCTGCTGCGCCAATCAGTGGCGCAGTGGCCCTTTAAATAGCAGAGACCCGGCGCGCGCGCGCCCTAAGGAGCGGGGCCACGCGCCGGGACAAGACTGACGGAGAGCGAGTCAGGTACGGGAGCCGGGATGCGCATCGCGAGCGGGCGCCTCCCGCATCGCGAATCGCATCCCGGCTGAGAGAGGTATTGCAGCGCACCCGGTCAGCAGGTCTGACCGGGGCGCTGCAAATGCGAGGATGTTGCGAGCGCTCCGGGTAGGAGCGGGGACCCGGAGCGCTCGGCGTAACAGTACCCCCCCCCCCCCTTGGGTCTCCCCCTCTTCTTGGAGCCTGAGAACCTGAGGATAAGACTTTTGTCTAGGATGTTGTCCTCAGGTTCCCAGGATCTCTCCTCTGGGCCACAGCCTTCCCAATCCACCCAAAAAATTTTTTTTCCTCTGACCGTCTTGGAGGCCAGAATCTCCTTCACGGAGAAGACGTCATAAGAACCGGAAACAGGAGTGGGAGAAACAAGTTTGGGAGAGAAGCGGTTAATGATGAGTGGTTTAAGGAGAGAGACATGGAAGGCATTGGGAATACGAAGAGAAGGAGGAAGAAGGAGTTTGTAAGAGACAGGGTTAATCTGGCACAAGACTTTGAAAGGACCAAGATAGCGTGGTCCCAGTTTGTAACTGGGGACACGAAAGCGGACATATTTAGCGGAGAGCCATACCTTGTCTCCGGGAGCAAAAATGGGGGGAGTTCTTCTTTTCTTATCGGCAAATCTTTTCATCCGGGAAGAAGCCTGTAAAAGAGAATTTTGGGTCTCTTTCCATATGGTGGAAAGATCACAAGTCACTTCATCCACAGCGGGCAAACCAGAGGGCAAGGGAGTAGGGAGGGGGGGGAAGAGGGTGACGGCCGTACACCACGAAAAATGGGGACTTAGCAGAAGATTCGGAGATTCTGAAGTTGTATGAGAATTCGGCCCAAGGTAGAAGATCTGCCCAGTCATCCTGGCGGGAGGAAACAAAATGCCGTAAATAGTCACCCAGGACCTGATTAATTCTTTCTACTTGCCCATTGGATTGGGGATGATAAGAAGAAGAGAAGTTTAATTTAATCTTGAGCTGTTTACAGAGGGCCCTCCAGAATTTAGACACGAATTGGACGCCTCTATCCGAGACGATCTGCGTGGGCAAACCGTGAAGACGAAAAATGTGTACAAAAAATTGTTTTGCCAACTGAGGCGCTGAAGGAAGACCAGGAAGAGGAATAAAATGTGCCATCTTGGAAAATCGATCAACGACCACCCAAACAACTGTGTTGCCACGAGATGGGGGTAAGTCTGTAATAAAGTCCATACCAATCAGTGACCAAGGCTGTTCGGGGACAGGCAGAGGATGAAGGAGGCCAGCAGGCTTCTGGCGAGGAGTCTTATCCCGGGCACAGACAGTACAGGCCCGCACAAAATCAACAACATCCGTCTCCAGAGTCGGCCACCAATAAAAACGAGAGATGAGTTGCAAGGATTTTTTGATGCCCGCATGGCCTGCGAGGTGGGAGGAGTGTCCCCATTTGAGAATCCCGAGACGCTGGCTTGGAGAAACGAAGGTCTTCCCTGGAGGAGTTTGCCTGATGGAGGCTGGAGAAGTGGAGATCAGACAGTCAGGAGGAATGATGTGTTGTGGAGAGAGCTCTACTTCAGAGGCATCCGAGGAACGAGAGAGGGCATCGGCCCTAATGTTCTTGTCAGCAGGGCGAAAATGAATTTCAAAGTTAAAACGGGCAAAGAACAACGACCTCCTGGCCTGGCGAGGGTTCAGTCGTTGGGCAGACTGGAGATAGGAGAGATTCTTGTGATCAGTGTATATGATAACTGGAAATTTTGATCCCTCCAGCAGATGCCTCCATTCCTCAAGCGCCAATTTAATGGCCAGTAGTTCTCGATCCCCGATGGAGTAGTTTCTCTCCGCCGGAGAGAAGGTCCTAGAAAAAAAACCACAAGTAACAGCATGCCCGGAAGAATTTTTTTGGAGAAGGACAGCTCCAGCTCCCACTGAGGAGGCATCTACCTCCAATAGGAAGGGTTTAGATGGGTCAGGTCTGGAGAGCACGGGAGCAGAAGAAAAGGCAGACTTGAGATGTTTAAATGCGTCTTCCGCTTGGGGAGACCAGGACTTGGGATTGGCATTTTTCTTGGTTAAAGCCACGATAGGAGCCACAATAGTGGAAAAGTGTGGAATAAATTGTCTGTAATAATTGGCGAACCCCAAAAAACGTTGGATAGCACGGAGTCCGGAGGGGCGTGGCCAATCTAAGACGGCAGAGAGTTTATCTGGGTCCATTTGTAGTCCCTGGCCAGAAACCAAGTATCCTAGGAAAGGAAGAGATTGACATTCAAAGAGACATTTCTCCATTTTGGCATAAAGTTGATTGTCTCGAAGTCTCTGAAGAACCATACGGACATGCTGGCGGTGTTCTTCTAAGTTGGCAGAAAAAATCAGAATATCGTCCAGATAAACCACAACACAGGAATATAAGAGATCACGAAAAATTTCATTAACAAAGTCTTGGAAGACGGCAGGGGCATTGCACAGGCCAAAGGGCATGACCAGATACTCAAAGTGTCCATCTCTGGTGTTAAATGCAGTCTTCCATTCGTCCCCCTCCCTGATGCGGATGAGATTATAAGCACCTCTTAAGTCCAGTTTGGTAAAGATGTGGGCACCTTGTAGGCGATCAAAGAGTTCCGAGATAAGAGGTAAGGGGTAGCGGTTCTTTACCGTGATTTTATTAAGTCCGCGGTAATCAATGCAAGGACGTAGGGAGCCATCTTTTTTGGACACAAAAAAAAATCCAGCTCCGGCAGGAGAGGAGGATTTGCGGATAAACCCCTTTTTTAAATTTTCCTGGATGTACTCTGACATGGCAAGAGTCTCTGGAGCAGACAGAGGATAGATTCTGCCCCGGGGTGGAGTAGTACCCGGGAGGAGGTCAATAGGACAGTCATAAGGCCTGTGAGGAGGTAAAGTCTCAGCTTGCTTTTTGCAAAACACGTCAGCATAGTCCATATAAGCCTTAGGAAGACCGGTTACAGGGGGAACCACAGGGTCACGGCAGGGAGTACTGGGAACCGGTTTAAGACAGTCCTTGAGACAAGAAGTACCCCAGTTCTTGATTTCTCCTGTGGACCAATCAAGGGTTGGGGAATGGCGGTAATCCAAGAAGAATTTCGGAAGTGCAGTTGGAGAGGACCAAAAATTCAATTTTTTCGTGATGAGGTCCGATGCACATTAGGAGAGGTTCCGTGCGGTAACGCACGGTACAGTCCAATCTTTCATTGTTAACAGAATTGATGTAGAGGGGTCTGGCGAGACTGGTCACCGGGATGTTGAACCTGTTGATGAGAGAGGCCAAAATAAAACTTCCTGCAGATCCGGAATCCAAGAAGGCCATGGTAGAGAAGGAGAAGGTAGAGGAAGATATCCGCACAGGCACAGTAAGGCGTGGAGAAGCAGAGTTGACATCAAGAACTGTCTCACCTTTGTGCGGAGTCAGCGTACGTCTTTCCAGGCGGGGAGGACGGATAGGACAATCCTTCAAGAAGTGTTCGGTACCGGCACAGTACAGGCACAGATTCTCCATGCGGCGTCGTGTCCTCTCTTGAGGTGTCAAGCGAGACCGGTCAACTTGCATAGCCTCCACGGCGGGAGGCACAGGAACGGATTGCAGAGGACCAGAGGAGAGAGGAGCCGGGGAGAAAAAACGCCTCGTGCGAACAAAGTCCATATCCTGGCGGAGCTCCTGACGCCTTTCGGAAAAACGCATGTCAATGCGGGTGGCCAGATGAATAAGTTCATGCAGGTTAGCAGGAATTTCTCGTGCGGCCAGCACATCTTTAATGTTACTGGATAGGCCTTTTTTAAAGGTCGCGCAGAGGGCCTCATTATTCCAGGATAATTCGGAGGCAAGAGTACGGAATTGGATGGCGTACTCGCCAACAGAAGAATTACCCTGGACCAGGTTCAGCAGGGCAGTCTCAGCAGAAGAGACTCGGGCAGGTTCCTCAAAGACACTTGGAATCTCCGTGAAGAAGGAGTGTACAGAGGCAGTGACAGGGTCATTGCGGTCCCAGAGCGGTTTGGCCCATGACAGAGCTTTCCCAGACAGAAGGCTGACTACGAAAGCCACCTTAGACCTTTCAGTAGGAAACTGGTCCGACATCATCTCCAAGTGCAGGGAACATTGCGAAAGAAAGCCACGGCAAAACTTAGAGTCCCCATCAAATTTATCCGGCAAGGATAATCGTAGGCCGGAAGCGGCCACTCGCTGCGGAGGAGGTGCAGGAGCTGGCGGAGGAGATTGTTGCTGGAGTTGTGGTAGTAGCTGCTGTAGCATCACGGTCAGTTGAGACAGCTGGTGGCCTTGTTGCGCTATCTGTTGCGACTGCTGGGCGACCACCGTGGTGAGGTCGGCGACAACTGGCAGTGGGACTTCAGCGGGATCCATGGCAGGATCTACTGTCACGATTCGGCTGGCTGGAGGTGGATCCTCTGTGCCAGAGAGGGATTGGCGTGGACCGTGCTGGTGGACCGGTTCTAAGTTGCTACTGGTATTCACCAGAGCCCGCCGCAAAGCGGGATGGTCTTGCAGCGGCGGTAGCAACCAGGTCGTATCCACCAGCAACGGCTCAACCTCTCTGACTGCTGAAGATAGGCGCGGTACAAGGGAGTAGACAAGAGCAAGGTCGGACGTAGCAGAAGGTCAGGGCAGGCAGCAAGGATCGTAGTCAGGGGCAACGGCAGGAGGTCTGGAACACAGGCTAGGAACACACAAGGAAACGCTTTCACTGGCACAATGGCAACAAGATCTGGAGAGGGAGTGCAGGGGAAGTGAGGTATAAATAGGGAGTGCACAGGTGAACACACTAATTAAGCCTGCTGCGCCGGGACAAGACTGACGGAGAGCGAGTCAGGTACGGGAGCCGGGATGCGCATCGCGAGCGGGCGCCTCCCGCATCGCGAATCGCATCCCGGCTGAGAGAGGTATTGCAGTGCACCTGCTGACCGGGGCGCTGCAAATGCGAGGATGTTGCAAGCGCTCCGGGGAGGAGCGGGGACCCGGAGCGCTCGGCGTAACAATCCCCTTGTCGCTCCTTCGGTTCTGAGCCCTCTACTGCTCCCGCCGAACACTTTACATAGACAAATGAGGTATGTGCTTACTCGAGAGAAATTGGGCTACAAATACAATTATAAATTTTCTCCTTTTACCTCTTGTAAAAATTCAAAAATTGGGTCTACAAGAACATGCGAGTGTAAAAAATGAAGATTGTGAATTTTCTCCTTCACTTTGCTGCTATTCCTGTGAAACACCTAAAGTGTTAAAACGCTGACTGAATGTCATTTTGAATACTTTGGGGGGTGCAGTTTTTATAATGGGGTCTTTTATGGGGTATTTCTAATATGAAGACCCTTCAAATCCACTTCAAACCTGAACTGGTCCCTGAAAAATAGTGAGTTTGAAAATTTTGTGAAAAATTGGAAAATTGCTGCTGAACTTTGAAGCCCTCTGGTGTCTTCCAAAAGTAAAAATTTGTCAATTTTATGATGCAAACATAAAGTAGACATATTTTATATGTGAACCAAAAAAATGTATTTGGAATATCCATTTTCCTTACAAGCAGAGAGCTTCAAAGTTAGAAAAATGCAACATTTTCAATTTTTTCATCAAATTTTCGGATTTTTCACCAAGAAAGGATGCAAGTTACCACAAAAATTTTCCACCATGTTAAAGTAGAATATGTCATGAAAAAAATCAGAATCAGAATCAGAATGATAACTAAAAGCATCCCAGAGTTATTAATGTTTAAAGTGACAATGGTCAGATGTTCAAAAAACACTCTGGTCCTAAGGTGTAAAATGGCCTGGGGTTAAAGGGGGTTAAGGGGTTAAGAAGGTACTCCGGTGGGAAAAAAAAAGTTTTCAAATTAACTGGTGCCAGAACGTTATATCGATTTGAAAATAACTTCTATTAAATAAATCTTAATCATTCCAGTACGTATCAGCTGTTGTATACTACAGAGAAAGTTGTGTAGTTCTTTCCAGTCTGACCAAAGTGCTCTATGCTGCCACCTCTGTCTGTCTCAAAAACTATCCAGACAGGAGAGATTTGCTATGGGGATTTGCTCCTACTCTAGACAGTTCCTGACACAGACAGAGGTGTTAGCAGAGAGCACTGTGGTAAGACTGGAAAGAACGACACAACTTTCTCTGAAGTGTAAAAGAACGACACAACTTTCTCTGAAGTATACAGCAGCTGATAAGTACTGGAAGTCTTAAATGGGCACTGTCAGATGCGAAAACTTTTTATATGTTGTTATGATGAAAATTAACCCCTTAAGGACTAAGCGTTTTTCCACTTTCGTTTTTTCCTCCTTACCTTTAAAAATTCATAACCCTTTCAGTTTTGCACCTAAAAATCCATATGATGGCTTATTTTTTGCAACACCAATTCTACTTTGTAATGACATCAGTCATCTTACCCAAAAATCTACGGCGAAACAGAAAAAAAAATCATTGTGCGATAAAATTGAAGAAAAAATGCCATTTCGTAAAATTTGGGGGCCTCCGTTTCTATGCAGTAAATTCTCTTGTAAAAATGACACCTTATTATTATTCTGTAGGTCCATATGATTAAAATGATACCCTACTTATATAGGTTTGATTTTGTCGTACTTCTGGAAAAAATTAGAACTTCATGCAGGAAATGTATATGTTTAAAATTGTCATCTTCCGACCCCTATAACTTTTTTATAGGGGCGGTATGAGGGCTCATTTTTTCCGCCGTGATCTGAAGTTTTTAGCGGTACCATTTTTGTATTGATCTGACATTTTGATTCATTTTTTCATGACATGAAAAGTGACCAAAAATACGCCATTTGGGAGTTTGGATTTTTTTGCGCGTACGCCATTTACCGTGCGGTTTAACTGACAATATATTTTTGCACATTTCCACACCCGGCGATACCACATATGTTTACTTTTATTATTATTCACACAGTTGTTTTTTTTTTTTATGGGAAAAGGGCAGTGATTCAAACTTTTATTAGGGAAGGGGTTAAATGACCTTTATTCACTTTTTTTTTCAGGTGTACATGGATTAGGTGCTGAGTAACATATTATTTATTTCTTTATTTATTTCTTTATTATTTCTTTCATTTTTTTTTGTGGGATCTGACAGGTACACTTTAAAATCTGTATTACTTTTTTGCACCAGTTGATTTGAAAACATTTGTTTTACACCGGAGTACCGCTTTAATGTTATTTGCAAATAATCAAATGCACTGGATGGGACGGTTATGCACTATTTGGCACTCTTGTGAGCTATATTGTGCTGTTATGGCACTATATGACAACATTATGTGATAAGGTTGTGGATCACAAAGGAAGGAATACTGTACTTCTAGTACCACTTAGTGAATATAGTACAAGAGTACATGTAAAATGACAGCACCGATTAGCTTTTTTTAAACTAAAGTGCTAAAACCAACCAGTATCTCAGTTTCCGGAACTTTCTACTTGCAAAGTCATTTTTTATTTTATTTTTATCTATCCCGGTGAAATCGAAAGGGGTTAAATATGACATCCAACTTTAAAGATGTCGAGACAGCTGCGATTTGTGCATGAGCTTTCAAATTATACATTTCCTTCCATTTCTTAGAAACGTAATCTGATTTGTATTTCCCATTTCAGCCTCACTGTAAGATCCTAATCCCTCCTCTGCCAGAGGGGACCAGTCATGCTAGGTAAACTTAAGCAGTGAGGGCTCCTGTAACAGCAAATGGATAAAGAAAAATTAAAAAAAATTAAAAATACCAAACAAACAATCTATGTGATGATGATCCTGATGGGACTCATCAGGGGTGGGGGCATGAGACTAAAGGGTAAGGGTTAAAATGTAGATTATACCCTACAGTAGGGTTGATTTTATCTTCATCCAAAAGTCACTAAGTCAATTTTACCTAACCAGTACGCCTCCCGCTGTTGAAAAACTCTAACTCCCAGCATGCCCGGACAGCCGAAGGCTGTCCGGGCATGCTGGGAGTTGGAGTTTTTCAACAGCTGGAGGTTCACAGTTTGTAGACCACTGCCCTACATTGAACAAACTCAGCTCTGCAACATCTGCCTATATAATGTTTATGGTTTAAGCTGCAAAGCACACTGCAGCTACTCTACCTGACTGCATCTCCGTACAGGCAATGTCTCACTTTCCAGTGGTGATAAAGTCTTGCTGGCTGCACTGCCTACTGCCCGTACTCTATACTCATCCCCACAGTGTTTAAGTCCCCAGAACAGCCTGGTTAGCCATAGCCTGTGACAGCGAAAATTGCCCCGACACTGCAGAGCACTGGTGCTGAACGGACAGCTCCCTCCACCAAGTCGGATTTGCACTGTTTCATTATCCCAGTTTGTTTGCTGTTTTCTGTGCTGGTTCCCTCCCATCTGCTCTGTGTGTCTTTTGTAAATCGGATCAAGCCTGATTCCCCTCACGTCAAACCACATGATCCCATAAAACATTCATCACCTCTCAATCCCTGATCCAGCTCCATAAAACATTCATCGTTGCTTTTTCCTCTCTCTCTCGTTGCTTCTCCATAGAGTAACTGGGAGGGGGGGGGGAAAGGGAAAAAAACAGTGATTTCACCACCACAACGACTGGCAGCTAGAGGAAGCACATCACACATTGATGGGGGAAGACAGGGAGATCTCATTACCAGCTGTGTTCATGCTGGCGGAGGCTCACAAGTCCCACACACACAACTAGTTACGATTTGGAAACATGAAGATCAAGCTATGGATACTCTGAACCGGTGCTGAATTCAAATTGGATTGTTTTCTCGTTGTTTTACCCTTAAGACTGAAGAGGGCTGCTAGATGGGGAATATATCCGGCTGAATTGTGGAGTGGAATTAATTGTAGCGAAGTTTGAATTTCCTAAGGATTGCATTGCGGGAAAATAAGAAACCTCAGAATGACAGCATTGCTTTATAAAGGTAAGCTGATCCGGAGCAAGAGTCTCTGTTACCTAGACTGATATTTTCATAGGATTAAAATGTTATCTGGGTTTCATTTACATAATATATCCCTTTCTCATATATATATATATATATATATATATATATATATATATATATTTATATACATATATAATTATATATATATATATATATATATATATATATATATATATACAAGCTTGTTGTAACAAACTACTGTTAGCCCAATAAAAAAGATATTTGCAACACTGTTATTTTGCATACATATATATATATATATATATACATATTTATCTTCAGCTTTTGCCCAAGTTTGTGCACCCCAGATGTGTGCTGATCTTCAGGAATGCAATGAATAGCAAACAATGGTAGTGTTGTAACATACAGTAATTCGAAGCATCATGATGTTTCAAGATTATTAAAGAAGAGGAGATAGGGAATTACAAGTAGATGCTCCATCCTGACAACTACAGTGCAATGCACAAAGTAGGTCAGGAATCCAGAAGGACACTTGGGAGACAGCTACCGGATCTTGCGGTGAATCAGTCCCAGGGGTGCCTTCAGCTCCTTGCTCTGTGTAGCATAATAAATTTGGGGTTTTTTTTGTGTGTGTGTGTGATATAACAGCTGAATGGGCTTTTCCTATGTTGGGATATCATTTTTTCCGTCTGGGAGAAGTTCCTGCTGCATTTTAGGGGACTTGGATGGGATATCACATCTTCAGCTACACCTGTATTAGGACACACCATTGGGACATGCCTGTGTTATACTGCGTGACTAGTTATCCCTTACTTACATTTTACAGAGTGAAGCATGAACATTACGTATCTAGTGTGAGAGTCAGCAAGCTAACTGGCAGCTCAGGCTTGAATTCAGCTTTAGCTTAGTTACAGCATGTTAGTGGTAGTTTTAAAAAGCACTTATTCCCACCTTAGCCTCTGAAAAGGACTTGGAGCCATGCACTGCCTGTTATGCAATATTTCGCAGTCATGATACTGTGGGTCAGCACACTCAACACCATTACAGCAAGGAAGGGATGTACAATGCAAACAGACACCCACCACAATTACAGAATTGTGGGTGTTAGAGGCGATCCCTGACACCTGGCTAAAAGTTCAATACCATTATTGTAAGGAATGAGAACTAGGTACTTGCTTTTATTTGCCATAAATATATATTAAAGTAATATATATATATATATATATATATATATATATATATATATATATATATACATAAACAGGAGAAGACAGCAGCACACTGCTAGCACAGATACGAATGAAATGCTATATAGGTATAATGCAAAAAATGAAAAAGTTAGGTACTTAGCTCACAATTTGGCGGCCAAATAGTTTGGACCATCCCACCATGGTAAGGTGACCTCATAGGTATATATATATATATATATATATATACATATATATATATATATATACCTTAGATCAGTGTTTCCCGACCAGGGTGCCTCCAGCTGTGGCCAAACTATAACTCCCAGCATGCTCGGACAGCCTTCGGCTGTCCGGGCATGCTGGGAGTTGTAGTTTGACCACAGCTGGAGGCGTCCTCCTGGTTGGGAAACACTGTCTTAGATTGATAGATACTTAGATAGACAGACAGAAATTGAACAGACAGATACAGAAAAGGACAGACAGACAGATATAGCAGAGGATTTTATCTTTGTAGTAATCCTTTTCAAACAGATGTCTATGCCATTTGGTTTGCAAAAGTAACTCCTTTTCTAGCAGTGTGGATACGTAATACAATATATATATATATATATATATATATATATATACAGTATGTAGATATAGATGTGTATATATATATATATATATATATATATATATATATATATATATATATATTGACTATATCTATGCAATGAACAGGAGGATTGTATAATGAAACAGTTCTGTTTTCTGTTTTTGGTTTTGTATTGGATTTTTTTTTTTTTTTAAATAGGATATGACTATGAATTTTGTGTACATTTTATTGCCTTTCATTGTTTTGGCCTTGGGTATGATTTGTTATTTATCATACCTCCCTACAAGTCCCTCTTTATTGAGTAGATCCATGTAAAACAAAGGAAAAAATATGACAGTGCTTACAATGTAAATAGGTTTTGCATTGTGCAGTTCAGAGCAAGGTAGCTGTGTGTCTATGGATCAGGGTTGTCAGATTTATTTGCCTCAGAGGCACTAGAATATATTTCCAAAATATGTCTTACTGGTAATATCTTTGAAGATGAGAGAGTTCCAGACTCATATATATTCGACAGCATACTGTGGCACAGGGTATGTTTTTTATTACATCCTTTAGCAAAGTAATTTATACCGGGAAGACCCTATAAGAATAATCTGCACTTTAAGACACCATCCCCTGGTATTAACTTTCCACATTAGTGTTATTTTCAATGGCAGATTTTCTAATCTTGTGAAATTGCTGGTTTACTGCAGCCTTATTAAATTATGTGTAACTCTTTTCAGGCCTATTGAGCATCATTTCTGTTCTATCAATCACTGTTCAGGATGAAGAGAATGCAGCTATATGGGATATTTACTTGCATTGAGGTTAATGTAATTCATCGCACCTATCGGGCGATTGGAGCTCTGTTATCTTGTCAAATCTATTTAACTGTATAAAATCCAGGCATGTAAGTTATTCTAGAGCAAGACAACACTATGGATTTCACTTTTCTGGAACATTTTAGTTCTCCCAACCTAACAGAAGTAATGTGGTTTATTGAACTTTCATTATCCAAGATTCAGCATTATTGATTTAGATTTTGTCTGTATGGGAAGAGAAAGGGATTAATGTCAACACTGTTGGATTTGGATTTTGAGCTTTGATGTTCACTTATGAAGCCTACGCTATATAAATAACATGCTATGCAGCGTCTTCATTGTGGTTCGGTTAGCATTTTTTGAACAGTAAACAAAAGGAATGAAATCTTCTAATAATAGTGTGAAAAAGTCTGCACTTTTTTTTTTTTTGCTTTTGCAACATATTTTCAGATGTGGCCTAGTTCCCAGAAGGCATAATTTATCTTCAATAGCAAAAGCAACATACAAGAAAAACAGACCACCCAGTAAGTGTGAGGCAGAAAGGTCTGAATTTTATCTGGTTTATGCTTTGTGTATTTGAATGTATTACTCCCTAATAATAATAATAATAAGTGCAAGGATGCTGTCTTCTATGTATTTTATTTTAATTAAGACCCACACACAAATACAAACACCCACACACGCATACATACACACACACACACACACATAAACACCCACACACATGCACACACACATACACACGCATACATACACCCACACACACATACACATGCATACATACACACACATGCATACCCACACACACATACATACACACACATACATACACACACACACCCACACACACATACACACCCACACACATTAGCATACACTCTATACTCAGATATTGCACCAGTGACAAAATAATGAATATTGGGTCCTGACTATGATCTACTTTGCAGCTAGATTTGGAGCTTTTAGAAGCTCCCCAATAATACACGCCTCCTTTCGTTCTACCTATTGTAAGAGACAACACTAAATCCTCATAAAAGTGTGTAAATCCAACCTTGCCACCATTCGGCAGCACCTAAGCCTTCTCCTGAACATATCACAGCACAGCTAAAAAATTTTTTTACTAAGGACTCCCCATTTTAAACTATATCTTGAAGGACATCCTCTACTTGAGCTAATACACAAAGTCTGTAGTTGACAAGCTTTATTCATTTACTATGATTTATTATAGATATACTCATATGCTTTGTTTGCCCTTCAGGGGGCACTGCAGGAAAAACAAATGTAAGCAGCACAGGAAGATAAAGCATCCTCCCAATTAGCTGATGTTCTGCAATTACTTAGCATCAACATGTTATCAAGGAACAGCCTCAAAACATAAAAGGCCTCATGCATATTAGCTGGTCTCTTAATGTAACCCATAGCAACTAGATTCCAGTTTTCATTTTCATATTTTAAGAAGGGGGATTGATTGTTTGCTACGGGCAACAAAATTGAGTGTTATGCATCTGGCCCAGTTGAACTCACTATTACCCACAGCTAGCCCATTTGCGCCGTACCTGAGATTTTCAGAAATGCAATGCAACCTAACTAGGAATGTTGTTCTACAAATATGTTATTTATAAACAGTCTAAAATCCAGCACATAATTTTCCCATCAAAAATATTTTTGCAAAGAGGGGAATAAGGACTCATAGAGGCTGAATTCCCCATTTGATTTTCTACTTCAAGTTTGAAGAAGTGGAGATAGAACAGTTAGAAAGGCGTTACTGAGTATATTGATAGTGAAATAAGGTAAAGTAGCTAAAACTCTAATGAAGAAAATTGGACTGCGGATTCTAAGGGCCCACTCTTCATCTCTACAGAACATTTACACATCCACTATTAGTTGCATCAAAACATTTCCATTATTGTACGTGCCACACATTATCATCAAGGTTTAAAGAGTACCTGTCATCAAACCATATTTTCTAAATTAACTACTATATTCCCTAACTACTCCTAAAACTCCTCCTGTCCTTAAAAAAATTCTGAGCTTTAAAAAGCTGTGTATCATACCTTTCCCCTTGCTCACATTGTGTGAGCTCCCAGCAGGAGAAAGTGGGTGTTCCCCAGTAGGCACGACATCACTGAAGCCTGCGAGAGCTGTGCCTCGCCATGCACTTCCTGAGTTTGTTCTCCTGCCATGCTGGGAGGAGACCATACTAACTGTTTGACTTGCGCAGGGAACAGAACAGAGCCACCTAGTGGCCATTTTTCCAATCACATTAAAAACATGGTTTTAAACAGTTGACAATTTTAACAGCAAGTAAATAGCAAATTGTCTTATAATTACATAAGGAACAATATATTAAAAGTTTAGTTTGGTGACACGTACTCTTTAATATTTAATTTAAAATTCCGCTCATAGGAAATGGACCTTTGTGGTAAGTGATTGATTCCAAATAGGGCGGTCTTCTGATGGACCTTTGGGACCCATTCTTGTGTAAGAGCCTTGGCAACTGAAAGATCTGGTGGTGCTCTGGTGGGTCTTACAAGCCTTCTCAAGAAAATAAATAGCAGCTAAGCATTACACAAAGAAGATATACAGAGGTGTAACTTGAAGATGCAAGGCCGCAGTGCAAAATCTGTAACAGGGCCCCATCTACAATGCTTCCTTTATAGTCCTGGACTCATAAAAAAGAGAGACCTTGGCACCTTAGGCTCCTTAACCCAGGTACAACCATACCCTGTACGCCCTATACTAATGTCTCAGGATATATAAATCACTGTGGTTAATATAAGGAACCTCTAAAAAAGAAATAGGCCAAAAAATAATTTCTGGATGTGTCCCTTTCTTTAAAAGGAAATAGAAAAACCAGTAAAAATATATGAGTAAAATACTGTAGCCCTTGAGAATCAGAGCTTTTTTGAGAAAACAGGACAGGTTGGTCATTTTAATTGCTAATTCAGGTCTTTGTCTGGCATAGAAATGCTGCAATTTAATTTATCACATTTTAATTCACTCATTAAAACTGGGTGTAAATTTGCCTATGAATGTATATTGTGTTTAAATCCCAGTGGCTTTTTACCAGAGATCTATACAGATTTTGAAGCCACCTAGTGTTGCTTCTGCTGCATAAGCAGTTTGCATTTCTTTACTATGGATTGCCTAAACTGTGAAATATTTGGCTTTGAAATGGATATAAACCTTCCAATCTACTACAAATATTGCATACATTTGAATTTAAACAAGTAAAAAAATGAATGACATTGAAAGCTTAAGCATGGAAACTATGGTATTATACCATTATATTTAAATGGAACAATGACAAGGTAATGCTTAGACATATAAAGTGAAATGTATAATGAAAGGTCTGATTATATGACAGGGGATCTGTAATTCAATATGTATAATTTTCACAAAATATAAATATTATAAAAGCTGTAAAAAATATTTTCTTTTGTGTTATTTTTCTATGGTAAACATGTAATGCCTGCCTAAAATTGCTAGTTAATAAGAGGAATACATCTGATATTTAACAAGGCAGAGTAAGGTGCATTTAAAGGGATATTTCAGTCTTAGCAAATAATAGCATATCACTAAGATCTGAACACGGAGACCCCTGCCAGTCATGAAGATGAGGCACTACGGCACCACCTTTGTGCAGATACTATGCAGAGAGTTACAACTAAGCCAAATGAGGCAATTTTAAGCAAATGAGGCTGCACTGCAGTACCTGCAGAGTGTCTAGACAGCTCTGGCATTGGTCACAAAAAAGTCATAAGTAGTCTTGGCAGTCCACAGTGCCGCCCAGTCCTTTAGGTCTAGAAATGAGTGGGGTTAATTGTTAACTGCTCTGATTGAAGTTTCCATTTCATTTTCTTTTCTTTTTTAGCATTTAGATTATCATAGTGTTTTTTTTTATTTTTTTTGTTAGTTTTATTTTCTTGGGGGGGGGGGGGGGGGGGGGGTTGCATAGTCTACAATAACTGATGCTAGAACTGATCCCAATCATTTGAATGGGACAGTTCACAATCATCCAGTGTCTCAATTTTGATGCCGGTGGGGTCGGACACGCCGAACGGCAAGAATGGACGCTGAATGCCATACAACTGATGACAACTGTTGCACGTTGTCATCAGTTATGGCATCAGTTCCGTCGTGATCTAGGCTGAGTTCACATATGCTGGACATATGTGAATGCAGACTTAGCTGTCATAAATGCTCGCTTGCGCTCTGCCCGCTGCAAGAAAGTTAGTAGCCAGCCAGCATCCAAAGCACCTGCAGCTCATTTGAAGCAGACTGCCCAGCCAGCGCCACCATCACACGACACCGCCCCCCACCACCACCATATCATAATAATCTGCATCCTTCAGCCTGCTGGAGGAGCGCAGTGTCACCTCCAAAGCCAAACAGGCAGGTCGGGTATGTCCAGCATCCTGACATCGTGCGCACCTCCATAAATCCACCCCATGAGAAGGAGATTTGTTCCAGTGTGTTACTCCAGCAGTAAGTTGGAGTGTGTCAAAGGGTGGAGCCAATGGGGTCAAGGGGCGGCAAAATTAGCTTTCACCTAGGGTGGCATAAATCCTTGCACCAGCCCTGTTTGGGTATATATATATATATATATATATATATATATATATATACACACAAACAGGGCTGGTGCAAGGATTTTTGCCACCCTAGGTGAAATATATATATGTATTACATATATGTGTGTGTGTGCATGCATTTATATATATATATATATATATATATGTATATATATATATATATATGTATATATATATATATATATATATATATATATATATAACGCTACAAATATTGATGATATTCTATGTCATTATTATTACCTCTTTGGCTAAAAGGAGCAAAATGAGCAAAATGATTCTGGATTCTTCTGTGACCTTGAACTGGGACATTTCATAATTAATCTTTGTGAACGAGAGTAATTTACCACTCCCCAATAGGTAAACTGATCAAGAACAGTATGCGTAAATTGCAGTTTTTTTTCAATAAAATGTATTTATTATGAATTCATAAACACATCAAATATTCTCTCCATAGTGATTTTTAAGTGATGACAAATAAGGATGACACACAAAATGATTTCCAAGGATTATTTGTTATTCCCAGCATTGCCCAATTCTGCTATGAATAAATATTCCTTAACCCTTATGGACACAGGCCATTTTGTCCTTGAGGACTCATCCAATTTTCACATTTTCCTCCCGCCTTTCAAGAGACAAATTTTTGGCTTGTTTAGGGCTTGTTTTTTGCGTGACCAAATATTTGTGCAAACCATAATTTATCAAATTTTTTTTTTTTTTGTTTTTATCCAGTGCAATTTACGGTAAAACTCACATGTTCACTTTATTCTGTGGGTGAAGACAATTTAACTAACAATCATCATTACATACTTTTCTATTATTGTATTACCGTACTTTTAAATTTAACAAAATAAGTATGTTTAAAATTGCCCTATTTTGACCCCTATAAATTCCTTTTTTTTCCATATACACAGTTTTTGGGCTCAATTTTTGTGCCATGATCTTTCGTTTTTATAGGTACCACTTTTGTTTACATTCGACTTTTTGATCACTTTTAATTCCATTTTTTCTGGGATGTGATGTGACCAAAAATCAGCAATTTCGGACTATGATATATTTTTACGTTTACATTGTTCACCATACAGGATCATTAACATTATATCTTAATAGTTTGGATATTTCCACATTCAGTGATACCAAATATGTTGATTTATAAAAAAAAAAAATTTTGTAAAATGGAAAAAGGGAGTGGGGGGTTCCCATTTTTTAACAACTTTCTAACCTTTTTTTGCATTTTTTGAAGTCCCCATAGGCAACTATTTATATCACTTGTTTGGTTGCTATTGTTTTTCAGTACTATGCATTGACATAGCACTGATCATTAATATAGGTCATCTACTTGTATAGCCAGCCAGAGGGCAGACCATACAACTGGATCACAGCAGAGAGGCCTGGAGCAGGTAAGAAGAGCTCCAGCGGCCATCTTAACTCATTGGACTCCCACAACAGCAACTGGGAACCGTGGTCTATGAAGTGAGCACAGCTCCTGAGCTTGCTTCATAGATCAAAACGTTACAGGATGGAAAAGTATTTCCTGGTGCGCCAAGTACCAGACAGCCATTTATGTCTTACATCCTCTAGGAGTTAAAAACAAAGACATACTGTATCCTGGTCAGTGATAAAAATAATGGTGGACTGGCATGCACATCTTTACTGTCTATGTAGCCGCTGAAGGTAACCAAGTATAATACTTAGTCATCTCCTGTGTCTCTACAGAGAATGAATAGTGAATATGATGACCGAGTAGTCGAGTCTTCTTTCAGAGGATTGCAGAGGTTCCAGAAGTCAGACCCCCCCCCCCCCCCCAATCCTACACCAGCCTCCAGCCCCTCCTCCAAGATCAGATACTTATGCTCTATTCTTTAGATAGTGAATATGTTTCTTACACCTTTTACACCTTTAAAACCATTTCAGTAACTTATGTTTCAATAGCAGTTTTTAAGTTTGGACCAGATGGACTAGCCTTCAGTCCCCAGGAGAATTAGTGAGACTTGGGCATTCTTTACCCGAGGACAAATAACTAACCAATAACTAACTATTTGGAATACAGAACAAAAATTTTTGTTTGATGAGTCAAACTTAATAAATCTTAAAGCGGCACCCCACCATTGGGGCATTAAAAAACAACAAATAAGGATCAATGCCTTAATAAAGTGTTACCATTACCAACATTCATGTTTTGTAAATTACAACAGATAGGAAAAACATTATGACTAGGGTTGGAAGTACATACATACAGAACATGGCAAGAATTTAGGTGAAGTTGAGAACTATAATGATAATAAAGTATCAATATTACTACTTAAAGGGGCTCTCCGGGGAAAAGAAACTTATCAGATATATACAGTCATGGCCGTAAATGTTGGCACCCCTGAAATTTTTCAAGAAAATGTAATATTTCTCACAGAAAAGGATTACAGTAACACGTTTTGCTATACACATGTTTATTCCCTTTGTGTGTATTGGAACTAAACCAAAAAGAGAGGAAAATAAGAAAATTGGACATAATGTCACATCAAACTCCAAAAACAGGCTGGACAAAATTATTGGCACCCTTTCAAAATTGTGGAAAAATAAGATTGTATGAAGTAATTGATGCTCCTTTAAACTCACCTGGGATAAGTAACAGGTGTGGGCAATATAAAAATCCCACCTGAAAGCAGATAAAAAGGAGAGAAGTTCAGTTAGTCTTTGCAATGTGTTTCTGTGTGCCTCGCTAAGCATGGACAACAGAAAGAGGAGAAGAGAACTGTCTTGAGAACCAAAATTGTGGAAAATATCAAGAATCTCAAGGTTAAAAGTCCATCTATAGAGATCTAGATTTGCCTTTGTCCACAGTGCACAACATTATGAAGAAGTTTGCAACCCATGGCACTATAGCTAATCTCCCTGGGCGTGGACAGAAGAGAAAAATATATAAAAGGTGTCAACGCAGGACAGTCCGGATGGTGGATAAGCAGCCCCAAACAAGTTACAAAGATATTCAAGCTGTCCTGCAGGCTCAGGGAGGATCAGTGTCAGCACAAACTGTCCATTGACATTTAAATGAAACGCTATAGCAGGAGACCCAGGAGGACCCCACTGCTGACACAGAGACATAAAAAAGGAAGACTACATTTTGCCAAAATCCTTATGAGAAAACATCTTGTGGACAGATGAGACCAAGATAGAGCTTTTTGGTAAAGCTCATAATTCTACTGTTTACCGAAAACGGAATGAGGCCTACAAAGAAAAGAACACAGTACCTACAGTGAAATATGGTGGAGGTTCAATGATGTTTTGGGGTTGTTTTGCTGCCTCTGGCACTGGGTGCCTTGAATGTATGCAATGCATCATGAAATCTGAGAATGAGCAACGGATTTTGGGTCGCACTGTACAGCCTAGTGTTAGAAAGCTGGGTTTGTGTCTGAGATCTTGGGTTTTACAGCAGGACAATGATCCCAAACATACATCAAAAAGCACTCAGAAATGGATGGCAACAAAGCACTGGAGAGTTCTGAAGTGGCCAGCAATGAGTCTCGATCTAAATCCCATTGAACACCTGTGGAGAGATCTTAAAAATTGCAGTTGGGAAAAGGCGCCCTTCCAATAAGAGAGACCTGGAGCAGTTTGCAAAGGAAGAGTGGTCCAACATTCCGGCTGAGAGGTGTAAGAAGCTTATTGATGGTTATAGGAAGCGACTGATTTCAGTAAATTTTTCCAAAGAGTGTGGAACCAAATATTAAGTTAAGGGTGCCAATAATTTTGTCCAGACCATCTTTGGAGTTTGGTGTGACATTATGTCCACTTTGCTTTTTTTCCTCCCTTTTTTGGTTTTGTTCCAATAAACACAAAGGGAATAAACAAGTGTATAGCAAAACGTGTTACTTCAATCCTTTTCTGTGAGAAATACTTAATTTTCTTGAAAAATTTCAGGGGTGTCCTACCCACAGAATAGGTGATAGGTGTCTGATCACATGAAGTTTGACTGCTGGGTTTAAAAATTCTCCTGTAAGTGGTCTGTCCAACTAACCTGTCCTTGGTGCACTCCAACCCCCACATTCCAGGATATGGTAAAGTGACGGCATGCTGAGCCAATCTCCAGCTGAGGTGGGACATCACTGCAGAAGATGCTTGGCTATGGGAACCGTTACTTGCCCACTTCCAGAAATTTCGGAACCAGAATGCCCCAAGGACAGGTAAGTAGGACAGGCACTGTACAGAAGATTGCGGGGGGGGGGAGGGGGAAGAGTGCTGTGGATGCTGTGGATAAGTGTTTGATAAGTTTGGTTTCCCAGAGTACCCCTTTAACCCCTTAATGACGCAGGCCATATATTTATGTCCTGCACCGGCTCCCGCGATGACTGATGTCATTACAAAGTGGAATTGGTAGCACAAAAAATAAGCCAACATATGGATTTTTAGGTGGAAAATTTAAAGGGTTATGATTTTAAAAGGTAAGATAAGGTAAAACTCCTTAAGGGTTAATGATCATTATATTAATAATGTGGTTGTGTTACAACCTCAGCAATTGTAAAAGGAAAGTACTGGTAGGAATTCAATTGGAGGATCTAGTTATTATGGCATGAAATCCACATTGGAGCATGATGGATAAAGCATAAAACATAAAAAAGTATATTCATAAAGCACGTTTGCAATTTGATGCCAAGGATGTATGATTCCTAAGCTATCTAGGTTTCCATGAGTTAAGAAGAACATTCTTGATCATCCAGTGCATTACCCTGGGCAGTGATGCTGTTGTGTTGAGAGTATTCTTGTAGGGTGTATTCCTAATGCAGATATAACTAAATTATTTACAGTGGGTTACTCCATTACATAACTCACCTATAAGAAGAGTATAGGTGCATTATATAAACAATCATTAATTATAAATCAGACACATCTACCATACATTCAGATGAGTCAATAGTGGATAAAAATACATGCTATCAACTTACGGCAAACCAACAGGGCTATTACCTGGAAAGAAAAGCACTAAGGAACCCATAGCTACATGTTGACAAGCATAATAGAGATAGATCGCTGTATAAATAATTTCAAGTATACTTGGCATTCTTTCCTGCTGGGTGCTGAAAAAAAAGCAAAATGAACATTGCAGTGGCGTATGACTTTATACTGTAATAGTGTACAAAGGCTAAATAAAATGGAGCCTCACAATTTTCCTGCTGGAGTCAAACATGTCTAGTACAATGGCTTTGGTTTTTTAGAAGTGCATATTAGAAATGTCCAAGGAACGGATCTTTGTCAATGTAGGACTGTTTCAAGGTGGTAACAGGTAAACCCTAAAAAGATGTCTTCTGATGTACTTTGAAAGTATGAAGTACACAAGTGACAGGGAATGTAATGTTCAGTTTAGAAAAGACACTGTCAAGACTTAATTACCATGTATGAATACAACCCAAGGTCACAGCCAAGATCATTCTAATTATCTCTTTATACTCAAGGTTGTGGCGATAACAAGGGATATATTATGTGTGGATAAAAGATCGCTCTTCCAAAGGCATAGAAATGGTTTCTAACTATATGACCAATGAAACTATGGAAACTATGGAACTCTGCAGCTTGAAAGAAATGTTACTTGTTATTTACTTATTGATGTTCAATCTCATATAAATGGGTGATCAGGATATAATTTGATTTGCTCTAGCAGTCAAGACGGCAAATAGAGCAAATATTTAAAGGGGTTATCCAGGAAAAAACTTTTTTTTATATATATATATCAACTGGCTCCAGAAAGTTAAACAGATTTGTAAATTACTTCTATTAAAAAATCATATACATTTTAGTACTTATGAGCTGCTGAAGTCAAGTTGTTCTTTTCTGTCTTAGTGCTCTTTGATGACACGTGTCTCGGGAACCACCCAGTTTAGAAGAGGTTTGCTATGGGGATTTGCTTCAAAACTGGGCGGTTCCCGAGGCACGTGTCATCAGAGAGCACTTAGACAGAAAAGAACAACTCAACTTCAGCAGCTCATAAGTACTAAAAGGATTAAAAAATTTTAGTAGAAGTAATTTACAAATCTGTTTAACTTTCTAGAGCCAGTTGATATAAAAAAAAAGTTTTTTCCTGGATAACCCCTTTAATTAAAGGGTGTACTACACACACAGGATCCGCCGCAGAATTTAAGTGGCAAAATCCGCAGTTGCATATCCCCTGCTGCAGGATTTACAAGGTAATTCTTTGTAAAATCCACAACAACAGATTTTACAACTGTGGATCTGAATTAACTCCTTAATAACACAGACTTATTTTTATGAATTTATTATTGCTTTTACCCTTTTTGTAGTGTTAAAAAGTGGCAAAATTTTATGCAGTGGGTTAACATTTTGAAAAATTCTTATGCAAATCCTTGCAAGTAGTGTGGCATGGTTAGCTTTTTGCAGCTGTCAATGAGTTATCAACTGTTAATTTTTTGCGCAAAATTTTGTGCAATATCACCCCAGCTAGGACCACACTTAAAAACGTTTCTACATCTAAGCTACTTTGCTATTTATTAAGAACGTGAACCTCTTTGAAAAATGTGTACACATGACTTATGCCCAAGTAAATAAATGTAAAAAGTTTACACAAACAATGATGCATTCTACCCTTATTATCTCTTATTTGGAAAATCCCTCATCTTTTTTAAACCCACTAGACTTGACCATTCAATATGTTAAATAGTGGTATGATACCTTACAATAGTTCACTATTACAGTGAATTTGTCTTTCAGTGGCACCAAACTAAGAAAGCCTTATAGGTAAACTAGTAGGGGAGACCTAGGTCCTTCCTAAAGTCCACAGCTATCATAACAACCCGTAGCAATTACATCACAGAGGGGCGATACACATAGATGCTGGCATTGCTATTAACCCTCCTGCCTTAAATTTGAAATTGAAACCAAAGTATTTGGGCATCATTATACTCTGCATCATGTCTGTGTTTTAAACAGATAGGTTGGAATTAGTCACCTAATATTAGATGTGTTCACCATTAAAAGTGTTGTCAAAAGAATGGCAAACATATAGATTGTGTTTTAATAAAGAAACTGTTTATTTTCGAAAGGGACTGTTTTTCTGTTCTATACAAAGGAACATAAGAGAACACAATACAATATGGGCCCTTTATATTTTATGTTCTTACTTCAGAATATGAGAACTCTTACATCGCTTCCTGTAAACTGTCAAAAAGCAGGTCTGTTTCTATTAACTGATGTTATTTTTGTTCTATTTAGGATATACTGTTCTTAAATACTGTTGCTCTGATTGACTTATTACTATCTTAAAGGGCATTTCAATGTCAGCTTGTTATCCACAAGATGATCAACAGGGGTAAAACCACTGGGACCCTCACCAATCCCAAGAACAGGGACAAATGGAGCGCAAGCGAGTGTGTGGCTATCACTCCATTCATTCCATTCATATAGGGCCATCAAGCATTTCCGAGAGCTGGATTGCTAAACTTGGTTCAATAAGATGTGAATATCCACATCAGCAAAACATATTTACCTTACAAAATTAAAATAGGCAAAATAACATATGACTACATAATGTTAGTCTTATGGTAATTCTTCTACAATGAGGATATGTTACAAGGATTCAAGGTCTTTCAGCAATGTTTACTTAAGGACGAGTTAAACTTCTAGAAACTTCAGTAAAAGTGATATAGATTAATATAGGCAGCTGCTATATTTCCACTTTCATGTCTCTATATATATTAATATTCACAAACATTTTCTGATCTAACTCACAATGAACATGACAAATTCTTAACTTGAATTCCTTACTTAGAAACAGCCCCGTCCTTGGATTCTTTTAATCATCTTTACTTGTTTTGTCCATTTAAGTCCGTGAAATAGTGTTATCCTTGTAGTCTTACACTAGATGGCTGTCTTGTCATTTTTTCAGCTGCTATGGAGTTTTCCGATCTAATGTCCCATGTTTTATTTCCAGTATAATCATCTAGTGTTATTTACATCTTCCCATTATTTATTCATAGCCCAATATAAAAAATCTCAGTAAATTATACATTTAGATAAATGATATAACAGTTATAGATTTATTACTTAAATACAATTGTATAGGTTTCCATCTTTATTCAAAGTGGAAGTCATTAAATGCATTGAAGCTGCCAATGAGCTCCTGACCTTCTGTTTTAAGGCTAAATTAAAATTGATTCAGTATTTTACAAAATATTAAAATTCTAGACAGCTATTTCTTGCCTCCTTATACTTATTGCACATCTGGGAACAATAGTAGAAAATTACTGAATAGCTCATGCAAGATCAACCACTTCCACTTCCCACTTTCCATCTACATTATTTCAACAACAGATAAAAATTAATTATTTCATATATTTATACCGAAGTCAATTTTTGCTAAGGCTTTCATTACTGTAATCGGTCATCTATGATATAGAGAAAGTATACATTTGCAGACTGCATTTATTCTATTCGTTTTTGAAAGATAAATCTACCATAGGGATCAAAGCAAGAGGAGTACATAGGGCAGTAAATATGTATGATTAGGAATGACACATAATAAGTTATTCTTTTGGTATAATAGGCATGTTACATTGAATTTAATATTTTTGTGTAAACTGCATGAAAATGGTGAACATGTGGTGTCCAAGCACCAAAGGCTGTCCTGTGGGCTCCGGGCTTCCTCAGACAGACCTGCAGCACAGGTATTGGGCCCACTAAAAGACTGGTTGGTATAGTTATTATGTTCAAGCACTTTATCAAATTTTTATTGTAAGTACTGTGTTATATTTTATTTATATATCTGTTATACCTTTAAGAGTGAGGAGCAGTGAAAGACCATGTGACCCTGACTGCTCAATGGGAACCCCTAAATTGTTACTATATAGTGTATTGGGGGAGGAGTTACCCAGTTTAGTTTAGTCTAGAGCTGTGTTCTGAGCTCAAGTGAGGTAAAGGAGTGAGTTGTGTTTGGAGAAGCTCTGAGGGAAGTCCTGAACCAATCTCTTCAAATCCTATCCAGCCATTCTACAAGGGATCCCCCCTACAGAGGAAATTCCTGCCCTTGCGTTGAAAGCTACAGGACCTTATCAGAACCCTAGCTGACTGCAAAAGTCTTCAGTCTTGTGTCAAGTCAGTATTAATTCAATGAGTGAAAAGCACCACAAGTCCCAGCAAGCCAACAGGGCTCCCAAGGGGCTACACTGCATCATCTCCACTCTGCACAATACATTGTGTGTGTAATACCATCTGCGCCTTGCACAGTAAAAGGCAGTTATCCATAACCTGACATCGGTGTGTTTCTTTACTCCCCGTGTCTGGCCCAGAAGAAGCTGTCTCCAACCTCGGACCGTGTAAAGCAGTGGTTCTTAACCTTGCTGTAGGCACTGAACCCCACCAGTTTCATATGCGCATTCACCGAACCCCTCTTAATTGGAAAAATATAATATGATTTTTTCAAATTCAAAACATAGGAGGTATATATTTAAGTATATATTTATACATAGGTGCACAAAATGAACAAAACCATTAAGAACAAAGAACAAAACCATGAAAACATGATTTTCACACAAAAACGAAAACATAATGACTATTTACTGCAAATCAGTGGGACTTCTGCTGTTGTCTTTCAGAGACCAGTTCAGAAATGCGCGGCTTTACCTTGGCAAGTGCCACTCTCATGTCATTTTCTCAACAATGGCAGTGTTCCCCCACATTAGGCAGGCAGTGTTCCCCCCACATTAGGCAGGCAGTGTTCCCCCCACATTAGGCAGGCAGTGTTCCCCCACATTAGGCAGGCAGTGTTCCCCCACATTAGGCAGGCAGTGTTCCCCCCACATTAGGCAGGCAGTGTTCCCCCACATTAGGCAGACAGTGTTCCCCCACATTAGGCAGGCAGTGTTCCCCCACATTAGGCAGGCAGTGTTCCCCCCACATTAGGCAGGCAGTGTTCCCCCACATTAGGCAGGCAGAGTTTCCCCACATTAGGCAGGCAGTGTTCCCCCACATTAGACAGGCAGTGTTCCCCCACATTAGGCAGACAGAGTTCCCCCACATTAGGCAGGCAGTGTTCCTCCACATTAGGCATGCAGTGTTCCCCCACATTAGGCAGGTAGTGTTCCCCCATATTAGGCAGGCAGTGTTCCCCCACATTATGTAGGCCAGTGGTCTTCAACCTGCGGACCTCCAGATGTTGCAAAACTACAACTCCCAGCCGTTGGCTGTCCGGGCATGCTGGGAGTTGTAGTTTTGCAACATCTGAAGGTCCACAGGTTGAAGACCACTGATGTAGGCAGTGTTTCCCCACAGACATACAACCTTCAGCCACATACAGTGTATGACTGGAGGATGTATGCCTGTGTACTGCCCACTTCAGGGCTCTGACCACCGCTTCGGCTATAGCAGTAGGTCTCGAGACTGGTGGTCGGAGCACAGAAGATGACGTGCCGCTGGTCACTTACCAAGCTGGCCAGTGCGCATCTTCCTCCTTCTCTATCCTCCGGTCCTCATCGACTTCGTTTCCATGGGCGCACGCACGGGACATCAGTCACGTCCCGTGCGTGCGCTATGTCCCGGCGGCCCTGCGTTTTTAAACTTAATGCGGGGCCGCAAGCGGTTAATAGTAATGGGGGAATTGCCCCATCGCTACAGGACGGGCAAACACCGGCTCTGCTCGGTGCCCTGGGCCAGCTCGGGGCCATAAGCAATTGCTTGGTTTGCCTGTCCTGTTGCGACCTCCCCCGCCGAACCCCCGGGACTGACTCACCGAACCCCTGGTGTAAAGGCTATCAGTGCCCTGGCGTCACAAAGTGATCATGTATTTCCTTGCACCCATGTGGCACCACAAATATGTAGATCAGGAGTAAACAAGGTTTTTTGTGAAGTTTTGGTTAGTTTATCTAGCTTGGGGTCTGGACTGGAAATGGCAGACAATTGCTTCTTGAACTGACCCATGACCATACTTTCCACATTTTCTTTGTATATGACCACATAAAAACCCTACCCAGATAGTAGGAAATAGGAAAAATACTTTGTGCAAAAGAAACAAATAATGGCACTTTTTTCAGGACTTTGGAGTAGCAAAATTAAACATAGCAGGTAATGCCAGCCAATGCCCAGCCAACAGCACTGGTGGCAATCTACAAGTTCCTATGTGATTTGCCAATAAGCCTTTCTCCATAAAATCATAGTGGAAGACACATTGAAACACAAACAAGGAATTATAGTTATTTCCCACTTCTGTCTACAAGGCAGTAAGACAGTAGAAGAGGTGGCCTGATACTGAGGTCTACAAGTGGATCATGATCCGATTATCCACCAATGTAGACCTAAACTATCTGCCTCGTGCTTTTTCCATCTTAAATTTCCATCAGTAAAATGAGAATCATTTCTTTTGTGGCAAGTATTTGGATTTCTCTGCAGAGCTCTTAGTGCAGTGGGGGTGGGGGGATTGTTTGCTTATATTCAGTACATCTTGTTCTCATGGATGTGTTATTTAATCTATAGACATACCCAATATCTAAGGATTAACTCATGTAAGACAATCACTCTGGTAGCCAAGATCAGTTCTTGATATATAAGTGTAGGTGAGCAGAAAGACAATCTCTATTATATAATATCTATACTTAGCGTGGTGTAAGTACCTGAATCAAAAGTGAGATTTTTTAGTGTAATTTGATCACAAATGTCCATTATCCTGCTATGGATTTGGCCATTTACTTAATTCTCTGATTTATTAATACAGCCACTTCTGGGGTAAAGCATATTGCTAATATAACACATTAATATACAGTCCTCATATTACAGTCATTGAAGTGTCTCCTGTTTTCATGGTTTGTGCACATGCTGACTTGTACTTTGCATTTTAAAAGGTTCTTGTGCGGTTACATACAAATGTTTATATATATATATATATATATATTGATTTTTGTTTACTATTTACCAATAAATGCATTTAAAACAATTTGCTGAGATTAGAAAGGTTTTTTTTTCTCATTGCCAATTTTGCAACAATCTTTGTCTGATACTGTAGTTTAGTCTCATTTACTTGAATGGGGATGAGCTTCAATATTGGATCCAGCCCATGAACAAGAGTGGTATTTCAGGTAAACCAGATTAGAATAATGAATATTAAATTTGTGCCATTTGGAAATTATTGTAAGATAAAATAAAACATTTTACCTTTGGAGATAATTTTAATATTGGTAATTTATCAGCCATGTTAAGGAAAAATTGGAGGCACAGAGATATATTCACCTGCCCCAGCAGTCTATGTGGTCGTGTATGGTCTTGCTAGCAGAAACAAAAATAATTTGGGTGTAAAATGATAACTTTTCAAAATGTTGGAAGTCAATTTCTTGTGTGACACAGTACATGTGCATTAACTTGAAAATACATATTTATCAGCAGGGACTGACTTTGCCTTCAGCAACAATGTAGAATTTCCTATAGGCAGTAATGCCTGCACTTTCCCTGCCTTTCACTTAGTCTGCCAAGAGGACCCATTTAACACTAATGCCCTTTACAAGTAAGAGAGCATGGAGTCATTGTCATTTGACAGCTGCCCAATTCTCTCTGTCCTACCTTGCTTTCTGCCAACACAGATTGGCACACGGCAGGTTCAGATGTAGCATAGTTAAAATAATGCTTAACTATTTCAGACTATGTTGTTTTTGCATTATGGCAACTCATAGTGATGCGTAGATTCACATGCAGACGTGTGTAAAACTACAAATTAAAATTGGTATAACTGCAGCTTTGTGACAGTCTACCAAGATAAAAGTCTGCAGGTATACCACATGATCTCCAAGCAGTGGACAAAGAGAACACTAGAATAGGCTGGAACAAGACACAGTCAGTATAATAGCTGGCTTCTAATGCCTCGGGACATGTTTAACCCCTTAAGGACTCAGGGTTTTTCCGTTTTTGCACTTTCGTTTTTTCTGAAGTTTTTATCGGTATGATTTTTGTTTTGATCGGACTTTTTGATCACTTTTTATTAATTTTTTAATGTTATAAAAAGTGACCAAAATACGCTTTTTTTGGACTTTGGAATTTTTTAGCGCGTACGCCATTGACCGTACGGCTTAATTAATGATATATTTTTATAGTTTGGACATTTACGCACGCGGCGATACCACATATGTTTATTTTATTTTTTTTTACACTGTTTTATTTTTTTTATGGGAAAAGGGGGGTGATTCAAACTTTTATTAGGGAAGGGGTTAAATGACCTTTATTAACACTTTTTTTAACTTTTTTTTTGCAGTGTTATACGTCCCATAGGGACGTATAACACTGCACACACTGATCTCTCATCCTGATCACAGGCGTGTATTAACACGCCTGTGATCAGCATTATCGGCGCTTGACTGCTCCTACCTGGATCTCAGGCACGGAGCAGTCATTCGTCGATCGGACACCGAGGAGGCAGGTAAGAGCCCTCCCGGTGTCCGATCAGCTGTTCGGGACGCCGCGATTTCACCGCGGCGGTCCCGAACAGCCCGACTGAGCAGCCGGGATACTTTCAGTTTCACTTTAGAAGCGGCGGTCAGCTTTGACCGCCGCTTCTAAAGGGTTAATACCGCACATCGCCGTGATCGGCGATGTGTGGCATTAGCCGCGGGTCCCGGCCGTTGATTAGCGACGGGACCGACGCGATATGATGCGGGATCGCGGCGCGATCCTGCTTCATATCGCGGGAGCCGGCGCAGGACGTAAATATACGTCCTGCGTCGTTAAGGGGTTAAAGGGTACCTCTCATCAAATAAACTGTTGATATATTTTAGATTAATGAATGTTGAATAACTTTCCAATAGCATGTTAATGAAAAATATGCTTCTTTCTATTGTATTTTTCCCGATCAGTCCTGTCAGCAAGCATTTCTGACTCATGCTGGAGTCCTAAACACTCAGAGCTGCCAGCCAAACAGGCTGTGAACAAAGCAGGCTGGCAGCTCTGAGTGTTCTCCTTTGTGAACAAAGCAGACTGGCAGCTCGTAGTGTTTAGGACTCCAGCATGAGTCTGAAATGCTTGCTGCCAGGACGGGTAGGGAGACCCCTAGTGGTCATTTCTTCAAAGTGGAAAATTAAATAGAAAGAAGCATATTTTTTAATAACATGCAATTGTAAAGTTATTCTGCATACATTAATCTATAATATATCAAAAGTTTTTTTGATGAGAGGTACACTTTAACCAACAATAATTCAACCTGGTTTCAAAGAATTTAAACCACTGGGACACCAAAAACTGAAAACAATCACAATGACAACCATCATGGATACCCCCAAGACAAGAGGGACTCTAAAAATGTATAATTCTAGTAAATATTTGCTTGTGACCAGCATATGTTTTCTAAGTGACCAGGGTCTGGCCACTGTACAAGCAACTAACTGTAAAATGGTATACCCCAATATCTCCACTATGGTTCAAGATATTGAATAGTTTGTGTACCATTAACTCACTACGTACTGGGCCAATTTTATACAGTAATGATGAGAGATTAGGTCTCTATGGAAATAGTTTATATGTCAAATTTAGCATTTTTGAAAATCTCATTAGATGCCGTGTTCATAAAGCTGTCTGATGTGTCACTGTAACCTGAATTACAAAGGCAATAAGATGAATTGTACTAATTCTCAGTGGAACACATATACTGCACAAACGAATGGTTTCTGCTAAAGCAAAATACATATGCTGCCAAAAAAATACTAATATCACATTTACATTTTTTTGCTACAATAACGAAGCAGTCAAAGATAGCAATGATAGCAAGGGAGTGGCCCCAATAAAATATTCAGAAACCCAAGTCATTATCAGGAAATATTTTTAAACCCAAATGGAATTGGCCAAAAGGCTTTCTGTGGAATTACCGTATATACTCGAGTATAAGCCGAGTTTTTCAGCACGATTTTTCGTGCTGAAAACACCCCCCTCGGCTTATACTCGAGTGAACTCCCCCACCCGCAGTGGTCTTCAACCTGCGGACTTCCAGAGGTTTCAAAACTACATCTCCCAGCAAGCCCGGGCAGCCATCGGCTGTCCGGGCTTGCTGGGAGTTGTAGTTTTGAAACCTCCGGAGGTCCGCAGGTTGAAGACCACTGCGGCCTTCAACATCATCCAGCCCCCTCTCACCCCCTTTAGTTCTGAGTACTCACCTCCGCTCGGCGCTGGTCCGGTCCTGCAGGGCTGTCCGGAGAGGAGGTGGTCCGGTGGGATAGTGGTTCCGGGCTGCTATCTTCACCGGGGGCGCCTCTTCTAAGCGCTTCGGGCCCGGCCTCAGAATAGTCACGTTGCCGTGACAACGACGCAGAGGTGCGTTCATTGCCAACGTACTTCTGCGTCATTGTCAAGGCAACGCCTCTATTCCGGGCCGGAAGCGCGGAGAAGAGGCGCCCCCGGTGAAGATAGCAGCCCGGACCACCTCCTCACCGGACCACCTCCTCTCCGGACAGCCCTGCAGGACCGGACCAGCGCCGAGCGGAGGTGAGTACTCAGAACTAAAGGGGGTGAGAGGGGGCTGGATGATGTTGAAGGCCGCAGTGGTCTTCAACCTGCGGACCTCCGGAGGTTTCAAAACTACAACTCCCAGCAAGCCCGGACAGCCGATGGCTGCCCGGGCTTGCTGGGAGTTGTAGTTTTCAAACCTCTGGAGGTCCGCAGGTTGAAGACCACTGAGGGCGAATGATGAGAAGAGGATGATGAAGGGGGGGGTGTGGGGATGATGAAGGGGGGTGGGGATGATGAAGGGGGGGGTGTGGGATGATTACAAGGGGATGATGAAGGGGGGATGTGTGGGATGATAAGGGGATAATGAAGGGGGAATGTGCGGGATGATAAGGGGATGATGAAGGGGGGATGTGTGGGATGATGACAAGGGGATGATGAAGGGGGGATGTGTGGGATGATAAGGGGATGATGAAGGGGGGATGTGTGGGATGATGACAAGGGGATGATGATGAGGTTGTTAATGACGGGTCTGGATGATGACGGGGGGGATGAGGTATTTCCCACCCTAGGCTTATACTCGAGTCAATAACTTTTCCTGGGATTTTGGGTTGAAATTAGGGGTCTCGGCTTATACTCGGGTCGGCTTATACTCGAGTATATACGGTATCCTGGTTCGGGCACAGATGGTTGTACGGTCCTGTACTGAAGATCATCACTCATTATACTGTTTACTATAGTCATAGACATGTAAAGAGAGAACCTTCATTATGCTTTGGCAGGAGGGGTTTCTGCTATTTAAACTCATTGAAGTAGATTTATTATTTTGTTTGTGTCTGGATATTGCTTTGTTTTTTTTGCATTTTATTTGCATTATCTGAAACAGAAATAGTAAACCCAGTCAAGGTTGAGTTAACATGAGACCTCTTTATATAGCTACCCTGGGTTTATTAGAGTATATAGCTGCCCTGGGTTAATTAGAGTATATAGCTACCCTGGGTTAATTAGAGTATATAGCTACCCTGCGTTAATTAGAGTATATAGCTACCCTGGGTTTATTAGAGTATATAGCTACCCTGGGTTAATTAGAGTATATAGCTACCCTGGGTTTTTTAGAGTATATAGCTACCCTGGGTTTATTAGAGTATATGTGTCTCTGCATAGTCCACACATACATAAACATGCTTGACACAAATGGTTCAATTTATTGAATAGTTTGTTATCCTGTTGTAAAAAGTTTCAGTTTATTAAGTCACCATGTATATACAGTGATCCAAACACCCAGAGAAGATACGCAAACAGAACATCCTTGGAGCTTGTGAATTGAAGACACCATCCACAAGGCAGAGCCTGTGTTTAGGCAGCTATGCAATGTTTCAAGGGCTTGAAAAACGGGGGTATGGCCCTTGAAACATTGCACATCTGCTAAATCAATCAGGATTCAGATTTTCTAGAAGTCCCATGCAAGTCCATGGGACTTTCGGCAAATCAGTACCCTAATCGCTTTAGTCTCAAGTCCAGGGCTAGCTATCTGTCGGGAGACTCAAAAAGGCATCCTGCCACCAGGCCAATATTGGTGTTACGCATTAAGTCTAGAGCAACCTGTAATTGTAACCCGTACTACATACCACAGCATAGAGGCTATTTATTGGGTGCTAGGGTTCTTCTATATGTTTAATAAACTAAAGAGGTAGCTGATCCATTTGAATGTATTTTAAAGTGGAACTGCATACAGGAGTATAACTAGGTTGTTCAATTAGAGAATTTTAAAGGATTACTCCGCTCCCCAGCATCCGGAACATTGAGTTCATGAACGCTGTGCGCGGGCTTCCGTGTTCACGCCCGCCCCCTCCCACCCCCTCAATGCAAGTCTATGGGAGGGGGCGTGATGTGAACATTGAGTTCCTGAACCCTGGGGAACGGAATAGGCCTTTAATTTGCCAAAATTGTATTACCAATCCTTTAAAAAGGTTAAAAGAGGGGTGTACATGGTTCAGGGGTCGCATCTCTTGGCCATAATGGCATTTTCCTAACTCTAGAGGACCTGTCCTGCATTACACAGACAATGCACTGATTTACATGGACTCTGTGTAATGCTTCCTTTCTCCTGTGGTGGTGCTGAAGAGAAATCAAACACTTATTGTCAGGTTTCCCTACTCACTGCTAGGGATCAAAGAAGCCTCCTAACAAGTAAGGATTGTCTAAGGCAGATATTTTCTTTAAATAACTCTAGTCAATCTGCCAACATTTGTAGTATCTTTACCACCTTCAAAAGCTCAGTGACATTTTCTAAATAAATGTTTGAATAATTGTTCCTCATTGGTTTACTCCATAAATAACGCATCATTTTTCATGATTGATATAGTACTTTCCTAGGCATGACATCCGGAATGTATCAATTACCAATATTATGGTCTTGGTGGTGGTTATCGAAAATGTTGTCATGAGAGCAATCAGCCTAGAGTAAGCAATTTTGTACAACTATATATTACTACTATATGTTATGTATAGTATTTCCATAGGACTGCAGATAAGCTATTCTAAAAACCGATATCTAGCTTCTGTCTTAAAGGGGTACTCCAGTGGAAAACATTTTTTTGCCAGAAAATTAAACAGATTAGTAAATTGCTTCTATTAAAAAATCTTAATACTTCCAGTACTTATTAGCTGCTGAATACTACAGAGGAAATTCTTTTCTTTTTGGAACACAGAGCTCTCTGCTGACATCACGAGCACAGTGCTCTCTGCTGACACCTCTGTCCATTTTAAGAACTGTCCAGAGTAGGAGAAAATCACCATAGCAAACATATGCTGCTCTGGACAGTTCCTAAAATGGACAGAGATGTCAGCAGTGAGCGCTGTGGTCATGATGTCAGCAGAGAGCACTGTGTTCCAAAAAGAAAATAATTTCCTCTGTAGTATTCAGCAGCTAATAAGAACTGGAAGGATTAAGATTTTACAAATCTTTTTAACTTTCTGGCACCAGTGGATTTAAAAAAAAAAAAACGTTTTCCACCAGAGTACCCCTTTAAATGCAAACAAATTGCATACAAATTATAATTATAAAGTGCTGTATATATCTTTAAATCGCAGGAACTATTTCAGTTCATCATCCTGCAATGGTTATAAGTTTTATACTGAAATTTACTTGTATCATACTCAATAAATTTTACATCTATGCAGAAAGACTTCAATCCCATTGGGAAAGCTATCATATTTCTATAACATAAAATATTTAAAAAGAAATAGGTTTGTAAATATAACTTCTGAAATTGTCTGCTTTTCAATCCAATATTGAGTATCAATAACCACAGAAAAGTGTTTTAATGTCCTCGGCTTCATTACAACAGAATGATTTACAAGAATAATGGAGATGCAATTTAAAAAAACAACCCTGTTAAATCTTGTAAGGGCAAAGAATATTTTAACCTTAGAAAAGAAATACAATACTGTCAGTTCTTTCAGCCAGACAGCAATAACCACTGATTATAACAAAATCACATTAAAAGAAGGTAATGGCTCTGCACATTTACTGAGTTTACTGCCATTATACGGGGAAGAAAAATAAATAAATAAGACGAAGAGTCATAAAACAGAACTGTTGAGTATCCCCAATGATTTTTCTCTAATTAAATATTTCCACCAAATAAATGGCAGCTAAAGGGTTTGCAAATATCTGCAGACACATTTGTTGGGAGAGACGTTGAAAGCATCTTCCAAGAACTAGTGTTCAAAACAGATTGAAAATCTTTAAAATATTCAGGGAACAATTAAAGAAAGAGGGAAATGAGACTTTCCGTAGCATCCTGGCAGCCAGAACAGGTGTTGTGCTTCTATGTTTTCAATATGTATTTTTAAATTGCCATCAGCATCTAATACTTTTTAATCCCCATTTGTACTCCAGAGGTTCATTTCTTCCTGCATTGCTTGTGTTCCTGTAGTCTTTGTACTGTTTTATGTACTTTTGTATACCTGTGTTTGTTTGTTTTCATTTGTTTTTACATTTTAAATACTTCCAACTCAAGTTCAGCAAATGACCTCTGTCCCTTTCTCTGTTCCCATCACCATGCTCAATGCTGAGAACCAAAGGGAAAATTTTGGGGTTTTGGATTTGTAGATAAAGACACAACGGTGAGTGTACATCAAATGATTAAAAAGTAGAGCAAAAGTTTAAAAAATCCCATGCGTCATTAAGACCAAAACAAGGTTGCTTCATTAAAGGGTTAAAGGAGTCAGAGATGAATTTGTAGGGATGCTATCTGCAGTAGATGGCACCACAAAGCAAGTTCCTTCCTACGAGAGCTGCTTGGCCTATCACTAAAAAGTATTAATAACTTTAATTTAAATATGGCGATGAAATGAAGTTTATTTTAAAGGGGTACTCCACTGGAAAACATTTATTTTTAAATCAACTGGTGCCAGAAAGTTAAATAGATTTGTAAATTGCTTTTATTTAAAAATTGTAATCCTTCCAATACTTATCAGCTGTTGTATGAAATAGAGGAAGTTCTTTTCTTTTTGAATTTCCTTTCTGTCTTGTCACAGTGCTCTTTGCTGACACCTCTGTCCATTTTAGGAACTGTCCAGACCAGGAGAAAATCCCCATAGCAAACCTCTCCTGCTCTGGACAGTTCCTAAAATGGACAGAGGTGTCAGCAGAGAGCACCGTGGTCAGACAGAAAGGAAATTCAAAAGGAAAAGAACTTCCTGTGGAGCATACAGCAGCTGATAAGTACTGAAAGGATTAAGATTTTTAAATAGAAGACATTTACAAATCTGTTTAACTTCCTGGCACCAGTTGATAAAAATGTTTTCCAGTGGAGATATACAATAAACAGAGAAATTGTTCCAGAAATGGATCCACACCACTTACCTTTTTAAAAAGTGAAATATGTGTCAAAAGATGTGGTTAGCCAGCCTATGTTACCTAGGGTAAGTGCTTCATTTTTCATATATAGAATGCTGCTACCTAATTTGTCAGCCTTGCTGAGTAGATGAAAATCTGAAAGTGTTGGGCATTTGAATTGTCTTGGGGGAGCTATAAGCAGTCGCCATAGACCTCTGGCTGCATTTGTTTTCCTGTTAAACATCAGGCATGCTAACATTCCAGCAATTGTGAAGTTTCTCCAGCAATGGTGAGGTATCTGATGTTCCAGTGATTTCATGTTCATTTATCTTTTCTCTAAAAAGAGCCCAAAACAGAATCCCATAAATTCCTCAGATGATTTTTATTAGGGAAAATACTAGATACATATAACCCTGAATCACAGTTTTAATCTTTTTTCATATACATGAAACCCATATTTACTTTTGCAGCTGCCTCTGGGCATTGAGTGCTACTGCATAATAAACTGAACCAAAATACTGAAGTTCTTATGCTCTTATGTAAACACCATGTATACATTTATTGTGTCCTTTTAAAAGGGTACTCCAGTGGAAAACCTTTTTTTATCAACTGGTGCCAGAAAGTTAAACAGATTTGTAAATTACTTTGTTAAAAAAAAAATCTTAATCCTTACAGTCAGCTGCTGTATGCTCCACAGGAAGTTATTTTCTTTTTGAATTTCCTTTCTGTCTGACCACAGTGCTCTCTGCTGACACCTCTGTCCATTTCAGGAACTGTTCAGAGCAGGAGAAAATCCCCATAGCAAACCTCTCCTGCTCTGGACAGTTCCTAAAGTGGAAAGAGGTGTCAGCAGAGAGCACTGTGGTCAGACAGAAAGGAAATTCAAAAGGAAAAGAACTTCCTGTGGAACATACAGCAGCTGATAAGTAGTGGAAGGATTAAGATTTTTAAATAGAAGTAATTTACAAATCTGTTTAACATTCTGGCACCAGTTGATTAAAAATAATGTTTTCCACTGGAGTACCCCTTTAAGGTTATAGCTCAGATATGTTCACAGGTATGTTGAGCCAAAACCTCAAAGTCTTTTTAAGGTTTAGTACCAAGGCTTATAAGAGACTGTGGCAAAACAAAAGAAAAAAATTATTTTCCTTTCATAGAAGATGAAAACTAGTGAGAGGCTCTGGAAAAACATCTGTATAACAGCGCCATACTGTGCTCGCATAGTGGTGTTAATTAGAGTCCAGAACAAAGAATATTGAAGTTTAGATATTGTATGTTGCACACATACTATATAGAGTCTCTAGTTTATACCCAGTGTGACTTTATCTTAATTGGCATGTTCCTATTTTTATATGTTGGGATCATAGTGTTATCATCCAGGACATTCAAACTGTGCATCAACATAACAACCATAAAACAGTTGTCACATATGGCACAGAGATATGGATGCTGACTAAATGAGAAGAAGATGCCCTGCTAGATCTTTGGCTCTGTAAAAGAAGGTGACATGTGGCATATCAGAATCATCAAATAATTATAAGAACTGTGTTGTCAGCTCGACAAGTGACAGATATCACAACCAGAAGACTTGGATAGGCTGTTTATTCAGAGCTGTGGAGCTTCAAACATATATGATGAAAGCCAGAATAAAACTTGGGTGAGTGATGGGTGGATAGGTTGGAAAAACAACCTCATGAAATTTGACATCAGGTGTTATAGGGGGAAGATGAGAGAGATGAATGGTGGAACATTATTTGGGAAGCCAAGACAAACAATGCCCATAGCATAAATAAGTAATGTAGTGACAGATTATCTACAGAAAAACTATTTCAGTGATAAAATAGATCATTTGTAATATAATACTGATATTTTGGTACTGTTAATGCAGGAGGACCGCATACTTTTTAAATGAATAAATAAATATTTCAAAAAAGTGTGGGGTCCGCCTGCTTTTTTCTTCTAACCAGCCAGATATCAACCTAACATCAGCCACCTAGTATCACACTGATTTTGGCCCTTTCAAAGCTATTAACACCAGCCCAGACCCGAACCATCACTTTTGATGATCCTGGCTTGATGTTTCCTAGCCCAGTACCCCAGGTGATGGTGGGTGCAGGGGTAGTAATGACAGGGTTAGTGCTAGCTGTTTTACAGGCTAATAATGAGCCCCTGTGTATATATATATATATATATATATATATATATATAGAAAAGTAAGTGTTGGCACTGCTCCTACAGAGGATTCTGTTCTCACCGTGCGGTGGGGGCAATGCTATGACATAGTTTCCAATCGAGGAATTAGCCGTGCTTGGTAATATGAAAATCACAAGTCCATACAGGAAACATAATAGGAAAACAAGGCACTCACCCACTCTGGAAAATCTTTTTCAACTTTATTAGACTCCATGGCAAAGCAGGTTAAAACAGACATTCAGGCTACAGACATTTTGTGCTGATAAGGCACTTCCTCTGCCCTATGCCTAGATGGTATGACGTCTTAGCCTATAAAAATGAAAAAAAAAGAAAAATACACAAGATACCAGAGAAGAAAATTGATTAAATAAAAACACCCCAGACCTTCACTGACCATTTTATTGGTCAGATGTAGTCCACCAAATCCAACTTGGAAAAAAATACACAGAGGAAAAAATTGTACAAATTACCGCATTTTTCGCCCTATAGAATGCTCCAGCATATAAGACGCACCCAATTTTAAGGAAAATCTAGAATACAATGTAAAGTATAGGTCACAGTGATCTTCCAATTTTAAGGAAAATCTAGAATGCAATGTAAAGTATAGGTCACAGTGATCTTCAACCAGCGGACCTCCAGATGTTGCAAAACGAAAAACTCCCAGCATGCCAGGAGTTGTAGTTTTGCAACATCTGGAGGTCCGCAGGTTGAAGACCACTGGTATAGGAGGTAATACTCACGTGTCCCCACCGCTCCGGACCCGTCACCGCTCATCACTGCATCCCCGGGTGTCCCCGTCGCGCCGGAACATCTCTGCTGCCCGGTATCCTCGCTCTCCGTCACCGCCATCACGTCGCTACGCACACCACTCCTATTGGATGATGGGGCGGCGTGCGCGACAACGTGATGACGACGAAGGAGAGCGCAGGAATGCAGGGGATCCTGGCACGGAGCAGACACCGAGGAGGCAGGTAAGGTCCCTCCCGGTGCAGACGGGTTAGTGTCACTTTCGTTTCAGACGCGGCGGTCAGCTTTGATCGCCACGTATGAAGGGTTAATACAGGGCATCACCGTGATCGGTGATGTCCTGCATTAGCCGCGGGTCCCAGCCGTTGATGGCCGCAGGGACCGCCGAGATAGGTGTGCATTCGCCGTATAAGACGCACCAACTTTTCCCCCCCAGTTTTGGGGAAGAAAAAGTGCATCTCATACGGTGAAAAATACGGTAAATATAGAGTGTTGCAATACTCACTGCTCCCTTCTTTTGTCTGTGTTTAACCCGGCGTCTTCCTCTAAGGACCATTACATGAACATAACTGTTCTTAAAAGCTGTGGTACAGAAGAAGATGTTGGCGACAAATCACAAACAGGTGTGGGGGGCGGTCGTGGTTACAACACTTCCTTTCAGAGAAGTAGGTCATGACCATGTGGAGGGATAGTAACTTGTAGAGGGATAACAGAGTAGAATTTTAATATTTGCAGATGACACTAAACTGAGTAAGGTGATAACTACATAGGAGAATAACATAACATTACAGTGGGATCTGGGGAAACTGAAGGCTTTTGTAGAGAAATGGAAAATTTTGTTTCTTTTTTTGCCTTCCTCTGGATCAACACAGTAGACACAGTAGGGTTATAGATTGAACTTGACGGACTATTATCTTTTATCAACCTTATCAACTATGAAACTAGAACCTGTCATTATGACAGGTGTTCCCGTACATCGCCATGTAACTCCTTATACTCATTGTATTCACTTGGCATACCAAGAGACTAAACAAATGCATTGATAATGACATTTTAAACTGAACAAGTTTAGATAAGTGACTTATCTTTCTAAAGCTTCATTCTCAACCCATCAGCATGGTATTATTAAAGTATATGTGCTGCTTTAAACTGTCAACAGCCTAAATTGTGAGGATAAATTGCCAGGACATTAGGGAATTGGAATGAGTCCCAGCGCAAGTTCTGTACCAGATCCTTTCAACTATCATCTGTTATTGTTTAGTCTTATTTGGCAGAAGGGCCTCTGGGCTATCTTAGACCCACAAGGTTTATGATGTACCCCATGAACAGTAGCTGTACCCCTGGAATGATTCTGCAGGCAATGGTATATTTACACAGTGGCATGATCTGGCTCTGTACTATGCACATCATTTGAAAATAAAAATGTATGGAATTCCACATTTCCATTTTTCAGCAGAAATGGTATCACAATTATATAGTATTGCATGTTTCTGATGTTCTAACTTGATATAGGGGTAGCATCTTTATGGATATTTATAAAGTTACGGCACGCTTGGTTTCAATAGACAGAGGTCTAGGAAAGCTTCAACCCTGTTGATGAGTCAACTGCCAACCAGCACCATTTTATTTTTCAGCACTATTTCCAGGGGGTATGGTAGCACCATACTCATGGGGATTGGAGATATTTAAAGTGCACCATTATAATCATATTCTTTAATTTAAATAATGAAAAATTACAATCCAAAATCAACGTCATGATACAAAGGAATTTGTGTTTTACATTATATAGTCCATGTGTTTGTTCATACTGAAATTTTTTTATACTGTTTGTCCATGTCAGCCAAAATGGGGAACACCTGCCATCTTCATCCATTTTTGTGTGAACCTCTGAATGCAACTGCAATATTAGACAACAGCCAGAAGATAATAAATTTGCTACTTGACAAGGACCAGTCACTAAAAAAATTTTGTTAGAAAATTTGAAAAACACCCTTTAAGTGATGACATTTATAGAAATGTTATATATTGAGTAATGTTCTGCCTGGGATTCCCTCTAGGCTAGAATGGGGAGCTGCTCTATAAGAGTTGTTACCATTCTTCCTCCTTCCAAAGCAGGTGTTTGCCAGGTATGCCAGGAGTGGGACCCACAGCGATCATCTGATTTTTATCTGCCATACAAAAGGGTTATCTTTGATATAGCAGAGCTTGATATGTGAACTAGAACATATTACAATGCTATGACACCGACTGTGTGTTAGCTGTTGCTTCCCTTAGGTCTCTTGGGTCAGTAGTAACATAGTAGTTACACTTACACACTAGATTTCACACATGTCCTGATGAATTACAATGACATTTAGCATTAATGATGTAATGACCTGAATGAGTTATTGACATTGAAGAGAATTTCAGTCATTGTAATTACAATTAATCTGGTCTGCTTAAGTCTTGTTTCATTATCGCAGTGATCACCGCAAGAGCCTTTTTGGTTCTCATCATACGAATGGCTCGCGTCCCAATGTGAATCTCTAATTATTGTTATAAAAGGATTGTACGCTTCATATCAAAATTTGGTTACACAAGAACACTTCATGCTGGATTGTCCTCATTCATAATAATCCGATCAGCCTTTGATCAGATATTTGCACATTTATAGTATACCAAATCTAAATGCTATTGTTTTACTAAGCTTAAAGGGAACCTTTCACGTTAAAGATGCAATCTGATCTTTCAGCAGACGGAGCTGAGCAGATTGATATACAGTATTCTGAAAAAAAAAGTAAGAGTCCAGTAGGTGGTTCTACTCTGTGATTAAAAGCTATCTCTTAATATACACTCAAAATGGGAAGACGACCCACTGGACTCCTTAGCGTAGAATAAGCAGGAATTTTAATAACAAATTTACAAGGGAAAGGTTTGTTTAAAGACGAACCCTTGTAACTTTAAAGAGAATCTGACAGCTGGTTCACTTGCACTAAACCCAGGTGAAGACCTGTATAACGATGGGTCACTCACTTAAATCCATTCCTTAGGTGCAGTGTTATGATAGTAAACAGCTTTATTCCTAATACGTGCCAGAATGCATTGGAGGCGTGGAGCCAGCTTGACTGGCTCCCCTGCCTCATCTACATTCTGCCAGCTGCCCACCCCCAGATCATTATTTAATTTTTTTACTCTCATGTCACTAGGATGTGAGATCCAGCTGGGGGAGGTGAGCATGTCTCTTTACCTAAAGCCTCGCTACACCAAACTTCCAGGTGTAGCGAGCCAGCGAAGCTTGTGCTCTGCTCAGAGAGAAGAGCACTCACCTCCCCGTCCTATTGACGTGAGAGTAAAGAATTTGAATAATGAAGCTTTGTCAGACCGCGGGCAGAATACAGATGAGACAGGGGAGCTCGGACAGTCGGCTCCTTGCCTCCAATGTGTGCTGGGGCACATTGACAATAAAGCTATTGACTACCATAACATTGTACCTAGTGCGGGTGAACTAGCTGTCAGATTCTCTTTAAAGGATGAATAAAACATATAGGCTAAGTTGGAGAGTGGGGGCCCAACTAGAAGATATTTTACTAGTGACTAGAATGGAGGGGTTGCATTCATAAGAATGTTGTTATGCAATAGAAATAATGTTTCACTTTACCTACTGCAGGACTAAATCTAATTTGTTCTCATAATTTCTGGTGTAGGTGCTAACTGTATAAGGGTTAAAACAAGGAAGAAAGACATTATGGAGAGGAGAAAAAATTGACAGATAATACTTTATATAGAACACAATTTTAATAATGTTGTTTATAAGAAAAGTAAAGCAATACTTGCCAATTAATTAAACTGAAGCAGTAAAAAAATACTGCTCTGATCTATGAGTTGAATCTGCACGGTTTAACTATTAAAATACCTGTATAAAGTATGATTTGCTGTTACAATTAAACTAGGCAGACCGTGACTAGTCTGTGTTCCCAGGCAATAAAGATCAGAGGTCACTGAGTCAGCATCATAAAAAAAAGTTTGTTTTGGTCTGAATTTATTTGTGTCAAATCGATATGAAAAACGTCTGTTTCTGGCATACAGAGAGCCTCAATAGGGGGGTTGAACACTTTGGCTTGCTGTAACACGCATAGGGTGTGTGCTGGGTTAGTGAAATAATACTGTTATTCGGTATGACATGCAGATCAGAGGCATCGCTATTAGAATCACTGTCGGAGAGTGGCACAATGATAGAACCTGGAGGCGGCATCAGTATGAGGAGACCACAAAGTGGCTGAATGACACAGCGTGGAGGTGGCGGCAGCATGAGAAGACCACATAGTGGCTGAATGACACAGCCTGAAGTTGACAGCAGCATGAGGATACCACACAGTGGCTGAATGACACAGCCTGGAGTTGGCAGCAGCATAAGGAGACCACATAGTGGCTGAATGACACAGTCTGGATTGGCGGCAGCATATAGTGGCTGAATGACACAGCCTGGAGTTTGAGGTAGCACAAGGAGAACATATGGTGGCAGAAAGAGACCGCCTGGAGGTGGCAGCAGCAGCATCAGGAGTCCTGAAAGTGAACCGGTGACAGAGTGGTGTGGTGTGTGCAAATACCAGTATCCAGTGAGGAAGGTGGGTGAAAAAAGGAGAACTTGGCATCAGATGTGTGGCATCAGGCAGGTGGCAGTATCAGAATAGTAGCTGAGGCAAGTAGACAGAGGAAAACAGTCTCCTTTGTGAAAGTGTTAGTGTGCACAAGTAGGTATTGAGGATATGCATTACGTAAAGCTTAACTTTTAATAATATGCTTAGGATAAAATATATGGACCCACAATTTTTTTTTTAATCAAACAAAAGGAAAGGTGTGCAAAAATACACCATGTGCCACCTTCATCACCAAGTATTAATGTGATGCCAAGACCTCTAAAAGGTGGAAGGGAACAACGTATGGTCCATTGTAACTGATGGGGGTAAAAACTTCCCCTGTAAGGCCCTACTCTCTCATTATTAATTCCCTATTAATTACCTCTTCCTATTTCCACCTACAAACACTGCCATTTCCTGGGGTATTTAGGTGTAAATAGGGATTGGTTCCTGTGTGGGGCTGCCCTTTTTAAGACGAGTAACACACTTTCCTTTAAAAGGTGGAAGGGAACAACGTATTATCCATTGTAGCAGGTGGGGGAAAAAACTTCCCTTGTAAGGCCCTACTCTCGCCCTATTAATTCCCTTTTTGGCAAGTGTTACTCTCCCTAAAAAGGGTGGCCCCACACAGTAAACTCTCTCTATTTTTTTGTCTGTGGATATGTGATGCTCTTATTTCATTTGCAGGCTGAGATATATATTGTTCTTTCCACAGGAGTACTTCATTTTGCTGAGCACTTTATAGCGAAACCAAGCTAGTGCTGGGATATAGGAGATTTTCTGTGTGTATTATCATATAATAAAGTTGTGCGGTAACATATCACAACTCTCTATCACGGCTCCTCGCCATCCTGATGACATTGATCGCTATAGATCAACAGAAACGCGTTGAGGGCACGGATCATTGGAGTTTTATTGTCCTTTAATGGACGCAACACTGGAAATTGTAAATCCTGGGTTATTTACACTCAGGTTCTTTTGAGGCCTGGATCAGCAATTTTTAATGGTGATAAGCTCACGAATTGGGTGTTTTTTAATAGACACTGAATAAAAGTTACGTTTTAGGCACTGTCTATCTTCATTAAATTTTTGTTATTAATTCCCTTCTTGGCAAGTGTTACCCGCCCTAAAAAGGACATTCCCACACAGAATCTTCTCCCTATTTCCACCTACAAACACTGCCATTTCCCAAGGTTTTTAGGTGGAAACAGGGATTGGTTCCTGTGTGGGGCTGCCCTTTTTAAGACGAGTAACACTTTCCTTGAAAAGGTGGAAGTGAACAACGTATTGTCCATTGTAGCAGATGGGGGTAAAAAAATTCCCCTGTAAGACCCTACTCTCGCCCTATTAATTCCCTTCTTGGCAAGTGTTATTCACCCTTAAAAGGGTGGCACCACACAGGAAACTCTCTCTATTTCCACATAAAAACCCTGGGAAATGGCAGTGTTTGGAGGGGGAAACAAGGAGAGCTTCCTGTGTGGGGCAGCCCTTTTTAGGGCGAGTAACATTTGCCAAGAAGGGAATAAATAATGCGAGAGTAGGGCCTCACAGGGGTTTTTCCCCCCACCGGTTACAATGGACCATACGTTGTTCCCTTCCACCTTTTTGAGGAAAGTGTTACTCATCTTAAAAAGGGTAGCCATGCAGGGCGCATGTCTCAGGCTTCCTTGTCGCAGCGCAGACAAGATGTTCTTCCCGTTGTCGGTCACCATTTTTCTTATTTCCAGTTTTCATGGTGTAAGCCATAATTAGATTTCTTGATGAATGACTTTTAGCAGTTCCTCCCCTGTGTGATTCTGTTCGCCAAGGCAAACCATGTGAAGAACAGCGTGACACTGCCATGTCCTGAACACATGGTATGCTGGAGGGGCACTGAGACTTGTCTGTGTCGTTGAGGCTGAGGACACGGTGGAGGATGAGGAGGCAGAGTCGCACACTGTCACAGGACCAACGGCCTGAGAGTGTGGAGGCTGAAGCAGCGTGACCTTTCCAAGTGGCTGTTGTGGCTGTGCAGGAACCACATTTGCTCAGCGGGCCATAAAGGACATGTATTGTCCCTGACCGTAGTCACAGCTCCACATGTCGGGGCTTCCGTGCACTTTGGTACACACTGACAGGCTCAAGGACTGGTCCACCTTCGGTTCCACAAAATTGTACAGGGCTGATACTGCCTTCTTCGCAAGGAAATGATGGCTTAGGACTCTCCACCTTGGCTCAGCACAAGCCATCAATTATCTGAATGGGACCACCACTTGAAAAGGGAGGAACTGCCGCACCAGCAACTCGAACAGGATATGCTGGCTGAATGACTAACTAAAAGTAGGAAGAGTAGGAGCAACTAGGGTGACAGAAGATGGGTATGACACACAGCTCCCCTCGGCTGAGGTGGTGGAGCCTTGGCTGTCTGAAACAGGGAGTGGCGTGCCACTGGGTGATGCAGCAGGCTGGACCACCACATCAGACACATTGGAACCCTGGCCATGCTTCACCTTCTGCTGACACATCTTGCATGTGGCCAGGTTAACATCCTCCGGATGCTTGATGAAAAATTGCCACACCGCTGAATAGCTGATTTTCCCACCAACAGTCCGCACTGATTGACTGCTACTGCCGCTGACTCCAGGATCCCCTGTTCCACTACCTCCTGGGAAAGTAGGCTGCCGCGAAGCAGGTGGTCTACCCCGGGCACATTTGGCTCCAGACTTTCCACTTCTACCACCATGCTGACTGCCAACCATGCTACCAACTTGCTGGCTCAGCTGCTGCCTCACGGGCAACCTGCAACCCTCTTCTCCTGATGATGATGAAGCCCCTTCTGCACCCGGCTCCCAAGTGCGATCAGCTTCATCATCATCGAGTTGTGTCTGCACATCACTGAGGTCCTTCTCGGGTTCCTCAAAAGTGTCTGCTTCAGGAGCCTGAATGTTTGCAATACCACCTTCCACGCCACTCTCCTCATCACTACTTGCCTCCACTCACCTCCACTTCTTGGCTGGGCAGTAGCTGATGACTGTCCTCAGAAAAGTACACCACTTAGATGCACGTATGTGGTATGCACTTATGAGGGGAGGACAATGCACTCCAGTACGCTTAAAACAGTATTTGTCTACAACACCAGCAGGTGTGTACTTTTGGCTGGCCTTTCACAGTATCTAGGCCCTTAAGACTTTAACAGGAACAACATAGTACACCACTTAGATGTACGGATGTGGTATGCACTTATAAGGGGAGGACAATGTGCTCCAGTACGCTGAAAACATTATTTGTCTACAACACCAGCAGGTGTGTACTTTTGGCTCGCCGTTCACAGTATCTAGGCCCTTAAGACTTTGACAGGAACAAAATGGTACACCACTTAGATGTACGCACAGGTTACAGTTAATAGAGGACAATATGCTTTTAGAGCTCTGCGCTCCCTAACTGACTGGCTACTATTAGCTTTTCAGTTGTTGTACACACTAGTACTGCAGCACACAGTCACTGTGTACTACACCCAAAATTGCGCTCTCTCTCTCTCTCTCTCTCTCTCTCTCAATCTCATTCCCTTTCCTATCAGTGATTTTAGGCTGGATCTGGGCTTGAGGTGAATCACTGCTGTAAAAAAGCTTTTTTATGCAACACACTGCTCTCTGTCTCTCTTTCTCTCTCTCTCTCTCTCTCTCTGCAATAAAAGGCTGAAGTGACTGGCTACAAGATGGCTGTCGATTATATACGGCGGTGACATCACAGGGGTGGCTGGCTGCTGATAGGCTGCATGTGATTAAGAGTCATCCCGCCAACCCACTTTCCAAGGATTCCTTGCCCCATGTCCTCACATGTTGATCCGCCATTTTAGATTCCCTGGAGCCTGGACTGCACTAAATGGAGTTTAATGAAGTGTGACGATATTCGCATTCGTTGCAAATTGATTTTTTCCTGAAATTCTTACCGATTTTGGATTCGTCAGATTCGATTTGCTCATCCATAGTTATTACATAACTCAGTCTCAGCTGCCTTCTAGAGGTATACCGCTTTTTCCTTAATTAATGATGTAGTGAAGAACTAGAAGAGGCTTGGGCCCCTGGACAATTGCAGTCATGTGAGCAAGGCACAAGTCATTAGTCATAATAACAAGTAGGCAGATGTTTTCTGCATAAATGACCATAAGAGATGTATGCAGTATACATAGTGAATGTAATAATCACAGATAGAGTATTCCAAGGCCTTTCCAAGACTCAGTAACTTTGAGGGAATACACTCAGTAGGTTAAAAGTACAACAACTCATAGAAAGATATGCAGACGCCTTCACCATAAGTTTTCTAAGTCCACTCTTTCAACTAGGGATGCTTGATACCAGAAAAAACATACCTAAGCCTGCCCTCCAGGTTCCAGCCATGTCTTAGTGGATCAAAGCAACTCTTAGCTTTTCATAACTTTCTGAAAGAAAATCAGAGCACACAAGTATTTGACTGTTTATCAGTAAGCAGGGAAATTGAGACCTTAAAATAGCCCAGTACAGACATCCTCCTCACACTTTGGCTTAAAAAGGCCTAGAAAATTACATAGATTTTTTTTTTTGTGTGTGTGTGTGTTTCATGCTTCCTTATGTAGTTTTTGTGACATTTTTTCACAATGGTGTGGTTTAGTACATGTAGTTTTTGGTTGTTCTTTTGGGTTGGGGGTCCACAGACAAAACAGTTTTGAGTTCTCCTTTGTAAGTCTTTACAATACAAATGTAGTTGGATACTATGGTAAAACCATATGATGGAGCCATTGGCTCCCTGCCACAACATAATCTTGTGTAGGCTGCAAGCACTTCAGACCTGTTACCTACAAGACTCGATGTTGGCCAGCTTATTGTGCCACCTAGAGTGTAGGCCTGAAGGCATGGTAGTCTGAGCCAAATGGAGAAGAAAAACATAGCTGTAAACATACATTATCTGGTTTGGGTTGGATGTATTTTGCCCCTCTTGTGCTCAAACCTAGCTTGATGCCAAGTGTTGTTACAGCATGATTAGGTTATATTGCTTAGAAAGGTAGATTACTACTGGGTTGTCTACCTTCCTGAGTACCGTGGCAATGTATAGAACCCTTCATAGCTGATACATCCAATTATACATCATTCAGAAAAAGAATTTAGAAATTGTCCAATGGATTCTTCAAGTGAAATATAATTTTTTATTGAGGCATAATTAGAAAGAATACAATTAGCTATAACTTAAACTTCTCAAATTAAACCAGTGATTTAAGTAGTTTTATCATTCAAAAAGGCCAAAAAAAGTAGTAACAACCAAAAAGCAGCTTAAAACTAACATAATAACACTTTAAAGACTAGATTTGTATTTGAAAAGAAATATAGTTTAGCAAGTACTTGTTCCATAAGTGGGTGCAAAATATTTACATAATAAAGTATTTTCAATTGCAGTGAAAAATCTCTCTGTAACACTTCAGTTTTGCTGAGCTTTAAAGTTAATACTATTCATTAAAGGGGTACTCCGCCCCCAGACATACAGCCGTCACATCACACGGGGGCGGAGTTGTGACGTCACGATCTCCCATCGTCCCGTGGTCGTGAGGCGCTTGGATGAGAGCCTCCAGCGCTGCCAGAAGCCACAACGGGACCCTCGTGATCTGACATCTTATCCCCTATCCTTTCAAAGATGTCTAGGGGCGGAGTACCCCTTTAAAGATAGTAAAAGAGTAGCACAAGGTTGTTGTAATTTTTTAAGAAAAATTTTTCTTTCTATCTATAGATTATTAGAGTAAATATGCTGCTTCATGGCTCCAGTACAGAGTTAGCCAAAGGCAAACAAGAGAATTACAGCAGCACACAACAGTTTCTGGGCATGTGAGATCCAGCTATTACCAACTTAAAAACACCTAGTGGAATGGGTGGAGTGCACAACCAAGATGGAGGAATATCAATAGTATAGGGTCTGCAACGAGTTTGTGTGGGTTTCCTCAATGCTCTTGTTTTCCCACACACTCCAACAACATACTGATAGTGTAATTTAGATTGTGAGTCTGAATGGGGACAGTCAATCACTACCAAAGACTATAGGCAAAAGGCCCAAGGCCACAATACCCTTTGTTATGTGCATCCCACCCCCTAAAACTTAGTTTTTATCCAGCCTTCTAAATAACACAATTACCAAATTATGAATGGAAACTTCTTTAAAATCACAAGCACTGTATCATGTAGTGGATGCTAGATCAACTGTCCAAGTAGGCAATGTCACTATATTCAGTAGCTTGCAGTTCAACCAAATAGTACATACACAGTGCCGCTTATTAATAGTACCAGTATATATGTCCCCTCTACATGTTTTCTTGCTTACTGCAACATCCTCAGGAGGGCAATGGGCACACGCTCTGCACGCCAGACAGCTGTCATATATATATATAAACTCTCCGGTCGTTGTAGGTACCACCCATTTCCCAAATGATGACCCAATACTCATTTACTATATTGCCACAATACATCAGCTCACCAATCATAGTGTGCGATGTTGATACAGCTTCACAGGCACTCCCGTCCAACAGCCAGCATGTGACAATCAAACAATTTCAGACTAAACAGTATAAGGAATAACTCCTGCAATAATACCAGTTAAGGCACGTATCCGTGTCAATAAACATCCCATAAATCACAATGCTATTTGACCTCCAAAAAGATAAACAAAAAAACACAAAGAAAATGGAGTCATTACAAGAGTATAGTGCAAAAAGTAATAAATAATCTTTATTGAGTTATAGTTAAAAATGAAGAAACTCTTCCCCAGCACGAGGAAAAAGCAGACCAACAGAAAGTCACTCCAGTGCTACTAATTGCCTATACATACATATATTAATAGCACCCATAAGAGCCATCGTTAGCCATTCAAAATACAAATGCATAACAACAATACAATGAACAAAAAGATCACAACATACATTACAATAAGGTGCTAATACATCACCATACATGATATAACAGGGCAGGAAGACACTGGAGTGAAACCACCCCAACGCAGCGTTTCGGCAGAAAGCCTTTGATGAGGAGTGGTGTCTGCCCAGCAGGTTGTAATTTTTATATCCCCAAGTATCCAATGAGCTGCAGTGCATATTAAATGTAAGTTATCCAACCTGGATGCGAGCTCAGCTTGGCATGCGCGGCTCAGTGTAACCAGCCCCACCGACTTCCATGTATCGCGTCATAGAGCCGGTAACATGACCGGATCACCTGATGGCGCATACTCCCGAGTCACGGGACCTGAAAACCGGCACATGCACTCTGCGCCACATCCAGGTGATAGCAGGATAAGTTAGTAAAAGTGCAATGTGCATAACCCTAGGGCTGGCCCCAACCCAAACTTAAAGTGGAGTGTAGGTTTCTTTGTGGGTTTTAATTCCCTACAATTTTTTTCCAACTGTATTTAATAAGGTTTCCCTACATTTTCCACTTTCTCTACACTTTGCTTTTTTTTACACGTGCTCTGATCTGTCTGGTTTTCCTCATCTCAAATCTACCATATTTTATGTGGAAACCTTAGTAAATATGTAGTTTTTTTTGTGAAAATGCCGGGAACATGCCCCTTTTTGAAGACCACGCCCCCTTTTCAAGGCAACCCCGCCCCTTTTTCGGGTTTTCTTAGCAAAATGGAGAGTTAGTCACGGTTTTTCCAATTCTGGCACAAATTCTGGCGCAAAATCTGGCGCAGACAGAATTTCTGGCTCAATGCGACAGAATCTGGCGCACAACCCGACAAAACATGTCGGGTTTCCAATAGTAAATGAGGGCCAATATATACAATACACAAAAGCATTTTTATATACATAGCAGAACAAAACAACAATGATTGTATAGTTTTGGTGACTCAGATCAGCAAATAATATACAGAAAAATATGTTATTAGGAAACGCTACCCACTACTATAACTTATATATACTATGTGCAATGATATTATGTGTGTAAAAGAAATACATATGAAAATACCAAAATGCCTAATCATATAATAAAAATACATAATAAGTGTGGTAGAAACCAGTACCTGACAATGTAAACACAAACATCATCAGTGCTGGACCCCTGGTGTCTCCATATTGGTCCAATGGGGAGAGGGAACCAATTTGACTGTACGGCGCTGCAAAATTTGTGTGCTATATAAATTGAGAATTATTGTTGTTATAGAAGTATTATAAACTACAAGCAACAAACACATTAGTAATATATTTTTTGTATATCTAATACCTATACAGTGACCCCCCGACCTACGATGGCCCCGACATACGATCATTTCAACATACGATGGCCTCTCAGAGGCCATTGCATGTTGAAGGCAGCATCAACATACGATGCTTTTGTATGTCGGGGCCATCGCACAAACGGCTATCCGGCAGCGCAGACTGCTTCAGCTACCGCCGGATAGCCGTTTACGGTGCCCCGTGTGGCCCGCTGACGATCACTTACCTGTCCTCGGGGCTCCGGTGCGTCCTCTTCAGGATCCCCTGCATCGTCGGCATTCTCCATCGTCGTCATCATGTCGCTGTGCACGCCGTCCCGTCATCCAATAGGAGCGGCGTGCATAGCAATGTGATGGCGGCGACGGAGAGCGACGATGCCGGGGAAGCAGAGGCCTTGCCGGTGCGTCGGGGACACCCCGGGGACGCGGTGACAGCAATGAAAGGCGACATCCAGTGCAGCGGTAACGAGCGGTGACGGTCCGGAGCGGCGGAGACACGTGAGTATAACCTCCAATACCAGTGGTCTTCAACCTGCGAACCTCCAGATGTTGCAAAACTACAACTCCCAGCATGCCCAGACAGCCAACGGCTGTCCGGGCATGCTGGGTGTTGTAGTTTTGCAACATCTGGAGGTCCGCAGGTTGTAGACCACTGTCCTATGCTTTGCATTGCACGGATCCCTCAACATACGATGGTTTCAACAAACGATGGTCCATTTGGAACGGATTACCATCGTATGTTGAGGGACCACTCTATTGGGTAATGGCAGCAGAAGAGGTATAGTGAAGCCAACCATTATGACCATAAGATACTGGATCCAATTCATTATTTACTCCAGTATATACTGGCATAAATGCACTATGTGGGCAATACAATGGTGCAGTATAAGTGGAGTAGATTTAGTAGGGTTTTTTTTTAATGCTTTTCTACTTCTGACCTTCTGACTTGTGTTTAGCCGAAAACAGATTCATCAATATGGCATATGCTGCACCACTAGGACAGCTTGGCACACACTGCAGTGTAGCATTTGTATGATGCAAAAGTTTTACTACATTTCCCAATTAAACCAAAAACACGTTTCTTAAGTTGTCATAGCTGCAGTACATTAACATCAGTATGGCACGTTACAAACATCGGACATAAATTAGATTTGTTAGCTGTGATCGGCTTTCACTTAATCTTTACACAACTTAACAAGAAGCCATTGGAATGTCACTTTAAGGGTCATTGCTGGAAATAAGGAGGTGTCCATTTGCCCTGCTGTTCTAGTCTGCAGGAGAGATACCAATTATATTCAGTAACATGTTACCATTACTGTTTCATCTATGGAAAAAAATGACTGCTTGGAGAATCTATAATTCATAAATGACTCATAGCTTTATTGAAATGGTTTCATACAGTATTCCTTTATGTGATGCTTTGTGGGACACATCACGAGGCACCGAGAGATAGGCTAAAAAAAAAATCTGGTCAATGCTTTTAATGTATGAGCATTATCAGAAAAGATATTGAAAGTTTCTTAGCGTTCTAAAGATGCTTTTTTTCTAACTTTTCCTTGCCTGAGTAATGATAATGTGTATTTCGGCTTTGAAATTAAAAGACATTATTTTCTCAGCAAGGGCAATATCACAATCTAGAGATGTGCAGTTATTATACGTAATCTGGAAATGCTGTAATAAATTCACTAAGGTTGTGAGGAAACTATTGCGCATTGTTCTTTGCTAATTAAATCCATTGAAAGTTTAGATAAAGGAATACGAGTTAGATGAAGACCTCCCAACATCTCAGTGCAGTCATATAGCAGCTGTCTTTTCAGCATGTGAATAATGCCCCTTTTTATTTTATCAGATGAACTGAATGTTTTAGAGGCAATGGACAAACGGAATGTTCTGCAATCTTTGCCTAATACTATTCCAAAGATTCAATATACGATAATTACTTTCTTCTGGTATAAGACTTCCAGAATGTTGAGTGTGAAGGTAAATTCCAGTGTTAAAGAGAACGTGTTCTTAGAAAATAACCTAGGATTTAGGTCAATTTTTTATGCTAAATATATTTTTAATAATTTTTGGTGTGATGATTTTTTTCTAATTTTTCATTTAACTATCTTTATTTCAATCCTGAAATCTTGACATTTCCACTTTGGCCGCTAGGCCTAAAACTAAGCTGAGACTTTCTGTTCAGATCATTTCCCAGCAGTGCCGTCTTTATCATCACAGACAGGGGTACAATGAAAGATGACACCAGCATATAAATAAGATAGGATCATTACAATAGCTTAAGCTCATAGCTCAGCCTCCCCCTCTCTGTGGACTGGCCTTTAGACAGGTTAAAAGCATGCCCGGACACCTTTCATATTCTTGTCACTGGGACAGCTTCAGTCTATTGTTGCCTATGCACATAGGGCTGCTTCTATAATAATAATGTACTAAAATTACATTTAAAAAAATTACAATCATAAAATAGGAATCAAATCGATAAGAAAGACATCTGGCTCTTATCAGGAAAAAAATCTAGGTGACACATTCTCTTTAAAAGCTCTCTTTTCATCCCATAGAATTATATTTTATTTATATAGTGTATCATGCATGATCAATTTGAAGCAAAATTTCACTAAATGTTTACAAAAATAGTTAAAGGCTATTGTTTTATAGTGGATTTTATGATGTGTAATTAAATATGTCCACACACAAAAGTTAACTTAAGTGATAAAGCTAAATACAAGGCAACATGTTAGCTACAAGATACTCAAACAGATCTACAGGATACAAATAAGCAAATAGAAATATGTAAAACAAAACAATACACCTAGCTATACAGTAAGGATCTTACAAATAATCCAAGGGGCCCTTTGCTGGCTGTTTTCCAACACCCAGAAGCCGATAGTAGTTTCTAATGTAGACATCTGCGTAGGTCCATCATGTTTCAGAGAGCCCCAAAGATTTATGCCGTCTCTCCTTTTTTAACTTAACCTTCTCAAATAGTTATTAACCATACAATAAGTGCTCATGTGAAACAAGCTCTGACCAAATTGATTTAGTGTGGTGGGTTGTTATTATAGTAAACCTGGGCCGGTATTTACAGCACATGCCATAAATGCCATAAAGACATACAAAGAAATGAGGCTTTGAATCAGTGAGCTAATGTGGCTTGGTGTGTTGGTTTGGTTTGGTTTGGCTTGGTTTGTTCATTAGCTTCCTAAATGCACATAAAGGAACTTTCTAAATAGTCTTCATTTAACCACTATTCTGCATTAGAGTCTGTGTATATCATTCACCTAGCTGGTCAGTCAAAGGGTAGGAATGCCCACTTGACTTCTTAATCTAAAAAGAAAAAAAGATTTACATAAGATTTAAATACGTTTCTAGTTTTCCTGGACATTTTCCCACAAATCTATATATCAGTCTTCTGAGCTTCCTGCTCTATGCGGCGTGCAAGATCACGGGGGTGCCCAGAGGTGGGACCCCCTCGATCAGGCATCTTATCCCCTATCCTTTGGATAGGGGATAAGATGTCTAAGCACCAGAGTACCCCTTTAAGGAATGGAGAGAGACTTGTGGAAAAATAAACTACATAAAGATTACTTTTGAATATAGTGTGATATTGTGAGTATTAATATTTTCTAAGTTTGATATAAATATTTATTTATTGGTTAACTCAGCTACTGGAACTTGGCACCTGAATGCAGGGTATATCAAAACAGTTCAACCAACAGGCAGGCGCCAGAGTAGCAAACACGTCGACATTCTGTGCCTAGAGTTAATGGCTACCGAGCACTGAGAGAAGTGTAACTTTGATAACTACTGCTACCTCCCAACCTTATAGCAGCAGTTATTTCTCTTGGAACAGTTCTCTAGACTGGCATATCAACCAGCAGCACACCAGTCGTCATAAACTTGCCACAAAGTGCTCTATGGCTATTTTACACATTTAATGTCCTATAATCCTTCAATAAATATTTTTGCTTTTGCAAACAAGACAGATTTTCCAATTTCTAGACATTAAAAAAAGCCATTAAGACCATTGAAGGTATAACTAATTCAAATATTGATAAAATGCCATCAGAATACTAAAGCCGAAAAATAAAAGTCAAGCAACATCTTCCAGAGTTTAAAACATAAATATTAAATGACAGAAGTAAAGCTAGAGGAATTTCAAGGTGAAATGTTCAATTACCTGTTTTGCATTAGAGAAGAAAAGCAAAGCAATTTAACAAGTAATTTTCTTCAGGATACAGCAGCACTTGCAAATCCTGGAAGACGGGTTTAATTTCTGTATTCTTAGTAAAGTCATTACACAGAAATGAGTAGTACTGCTTGCAATAGGGAAAATCTTCAGCTGATGGACAGCTAAGTATCACAGGCATTTTACTCTCCTCCAAGAGGATATGCAACATAACAAAAATGAACATTTAGATTTCCTTTAATATCATTTGCTAATTTAAAAAATAGGGTTTACGTAGGTTTGGGGGCTTTATGTGTCCTCTAAATGCGTCCAAATAAGCATTTGTTAGCGGCCTCTCCATCAATGGCCTCACGTGTTTTAGCTTTCCTGTAAATCATTTCAGTCAAGTAGCTTAATGGCAAGTAAATGAAGTACGAGCAAGAATATTAGGCAGAAGCACGTGTTGGAGACTAGCACACTGTTAGAGAAAAACAAGGAGCACTTGCTTAATAGATGCACTGACATGAAAAGGGTTTCCACAAGAGTGGATTATAATTACATGAATACATCCATTACATTTTTTTTTTTTATGTCATGTGACAGTAGAGGTGGCTCTAGACTATGTGAAGCCCTAGGTGAAAGTCAACCTGAGCCCCTTACTAACACTTTTAATTAAGGTATGCCCCCAGAAATTAGGAAGGGAATCCACCCCTATTAGGTAGAAGCCCCCAGTAAATAGGTAGGTAAGTAGGGAATCCCCTCTATTAGGTAGAAGACTCCAGTAGGTAAGTAGGTAGTGAATTCCCCCACCCAACCCCCCATTAGGTTTAAGACCACAGTAGCTAGGTAGGGAATCCTCCCTATTAGCTAGAAGCCCCCAGTAGTTTGGTAAGAAATCTTTTTCTTTTAGGTAGAATGCCCAAGAAGAAAGGAAGGGTGGGAATCCCACCAATTAGGTACACACCCTGAATAGACAGATAGGTAGGGAATCCTCCCCCCCCCCTTAACATAGAAGCCCCTAGAAAATAGGGACCCCCCCCCTTTAGGGAGAAGACTCCAAAAGATAGGCAAGCAGGGAATCACCTCAATCAGGTTGAATCTCACAGTAGGTAGGTAGGGAACCTCCAATTAGGTAGATAACCCATTTAAGTAGTTTCCCCTAATAAGTCCCCTCCAAATATTGCATTCACCCTCTCTAGAGCTGAGGCCTCCTCTCTGTGAATGATGCAGGACCTTCACCATTATCCAGAGTGGCGCAAGACCTGCTGCACAAAAAAATTATTCCCGAAATGTCATGCACCACTCTGTGTAACAACACGAAGGAGAAGGTTCTGCACCACTCTGGATAATGGAGCAAACGATGAAGAGGCCTCAACATTGGAACAGAGGTGAGAGGGATTTTTTTGATATTTTTCAAGTCTGGAAATGTTGTGATGGGTATCGCTTTCTGGACATCCATAGTGGTAGAATAGCAAGACCCAGTAGATGACTAAAACCGACTTAATCAGATACACAGTACTTAAAGAAGGACTGTGTGTAACATCTGCGCTTCGACCAGACACGCTGGCCGTGAGCGTTCTCTTGTCATGTGCCCCGCTGCCGGCGGAGCTGGGATTCGCATCGCGGGACGCGCCCGCATGCCAGTCCCAGCCCATCACTCAGCTCCCTGGTCTTTCTGTTCCCGCAGCCCCCTGCGCATGTCCCCCGTCCTCCTAGGGTGCACACGTGTCGGAGCTCTTACATTTAAAGGGCCAGTACTCATTTAATTAAGTGTATTCACCTGTATTCTTGTTATAAGTACTTGCTCCTCCCTTGTATCCCTGCCAGATCTTTGTTGCCTTTGTGCCCTAGAGAAAGCATACTGTGTTTCTGTGTTCCTGATATCCGTGTTCCTGATCCTTGTTCTGTTACCTGACCCTGCATCTGTGCCGCTTTCCCTGACCTTCTGCTACCTTGACCACGTCTTGCCAGTTTCCTTTAGTGCCACACCACATCCCAGCAACCTGTGTGGATGAGTCATGCCAGCAGTAGGGACCTGGGTGCCGCCTGCCGCAGCAAGACCATCCCGCTTTGCGGCAGGCTCTGGTGAAAACCAGCGGACCCTTAGACTCCGCTCACTGGCACGGCTCACGTCATCATCCACACAGGCCCAGAGGATCCACCACCTGCCATGACCCGTTACAGTAAGATCCGGCCATGGATCCCGCTGGGGTGCCTTTGCCAGATGTCTTTGATCTTTCCACTGTCGTGGCTCAACAGTCGCATCAGTTAGCCTGTCAGGTGCTACAACTGAATCAACTCTCAGCCATGCTGCAACAGCTTCTCGCCGCTCAACAGCAACAGTAGCAGCACCTGTTCCTGAGCCTCCTCCTGTGTTTGCAGCTTCTCCTGGGACCAAGCTTCATTAATCCTTGCCTTCAAAGTATGACGGAGATCCCAAGCTGTGCAGAGGCTTTGTGACGCAGAGTTCTATCCATCTAGAACTCATGGTGGTTCTGTTCCCGACAGAGCGTGCTAAAGTGACGTTTGTGGTCAGTTTACTGTCTGGAAAAGATTTAGCCTGGGCTACTCCTCTCTGGGATTGTAGAGATCTGGTCTTCTTGAGCCTGTAAGCCTTCCCACAATACATTTGAAGAACCCTTGCAAGCCTCCTCTGCTGAGACGGCTCTTCTGAACCTCTGCCAAGGGAACTCCTCCATTGGCGACTAAGCGGCTCAGTTCCGCACACTTGCCTCTGAACTTGCTTGAAATGACAAGGCCTTGTGTGCTACCTTTAAAAAAGGACTTTCCTCTAGAATCAAGGATACTCTCACTGCACGAGATTCTCCAACTAACCTGAGTGAACTTGTCCATTTAGCCACTCGAATTGATGTGCGTTTTGCCGAGAGGCAGGAAGAACTTTCTTTGGAAAAAGAACCTGCCTGAACACGGCGTATACCTCATCTGGCACCCATGTTCCAACATCCACCTCTACTCTCTCCTTTGCCTCCTGCTGAAGGGGCTATGGAAGTGGACCGTTTTTGCTTAAAGCAGCAGGAAAGATCCTGTCGACGCAATGAGAATTTGTGCCTTTTATTGTGGCAGGCCGGAGCACTTTCTCAAAGACGGTTCTGTACGTCCTCCGCGTCTGGGAGAACGTCTCATCTTGGACAAGTGTCACGATGCCGGCTGGCAGGAGGTGGATCCTCTGTGCCAGAGAGGGATGGCGAGGACCGTGCTAGTGGACCGGTTCTAAGACACTACTGGTTTTCACCAGAGCCCGCCGCAAAGCGGGATGGTCTTGCTGCGGCGGTAGTGACCAGGTCGTATCCACTAGCAACGGCTCACCTCTCTGGCTGCTGAAGATAGGCGCGGTACAAGGGAGTAGACAGAAGCAAGGTCGGACGTAGCAGAAGGTCGGGGCAGGCAGCAAGGATCGTAGTCAGGGGCAACGGCAGGAGGTCTGGAACACAGGCTAGGAACACACAAGGAACGCTTTCACTGGCACGATGGCAACAAGATCCGGCAAGGAAGTGCAGGGGAAGTGAGGTGATATAGGGAAGTGCACAGGTGAAGACACTAATTGGAATCACTGCGCCAATCAGCGGCGCAGTGGCCCTTTAAATCGCAAAGACCCGGCGCGCGCGCGCCCTAGGGAGCGGGGCCGCGCGCGCCGGGACAGGAGCGAGGGAGAGCGAGTCAGGTACGGGAGCCGGGGTGCGCATCGCGAGCGGGCGCTACCCGCATCGCGAATCGCATCCCGGCTGGAAGCGGAATCGCAGCGCCCCGGGTCAGTGGATCTGACCGGAGCGCTGCAGCGGGGAGAGTGTAGCGAGCGCTCCGGGGAGGAGCGGGGACCCGGAGCGCTCGGCGTAACAGTACCCCCCCCCTTGGGTCTCCCCCTCTTCTTAGAGCCTGAGAACCTGAGGAGCAGACTTTTGTCTAGGATGTTGTCCTCAGGTTCCCAGGATCTCTCTTCAGGACCACAACCCTCCCAGTCCACTAAAAAAAAAGTTTTCCCTCTGACCTTTTTAGAAGCTAAGATCTCTTTGACAGAGAAGATGTCCGAGGAGCCGGAAACAGGAGTGGGAGGAACAGATTTGGGAGAAAAACGGTTGAGGATGAGTGGTTTAAGAAGAGAAACGTGAAAGGCATTAGGGATACGAAGAGAAGGAGGAAGAAGAAGTTTGTAAGAGACAGGATTAATTTGACACAAAATTTTGAAAGGACCAAGATAGCGTGGTCCCAACTTGTAGCTAGGGACACGGAAGCGGACATATTTAGCGGAGAGCCATACCTTGTCTCCAGGGGAAAAAACGGGAGGAGCTCTTCTTTTCTTATCCGCGAACTTCTTCATGCGTGATGAAGCCTGTAAGAGAGAATTTTGGGTCTCTCTCCATATGATGGAAAGGTCACGAGAAATTTCATCCACAGCGGGCAGACCAGAGGGCAAGGGGGTAGGGAGGGGGGGAAGAGGGTGACGGCCGTACACCACGAAAAATGGGGATTTGGAGGAAGATTCAGAGACTCTGAAGTTATACGAGAATTCGGCCCATGGAAGGAGATCTGCCCAGTCATCCTGGCGGGAGGAAACAAAATGTCGCAAATAATCACCCAAGACCTGGTTAATTCTTTCTACTTGTCCATTGGACTGGGGATGATATGCAGAAGAAAAATTTAATTTAATCTTGAGTTGTTTACAGAGAGCCCTCCAGAATTTAGACACGAATTGGACGCCTCTATCCGAGACGATCTGCGTAGGCAACCCGTGAAGACGAAAAATGTGTACAAAAAATTGTTTAGCCAACTGAGGCGCTGAAGGAAGACCAGGAAGAGGGATGAAATGTGCCATTTTGGAGAATCGATCAACGACCACCCAAATAACAGTGTTGCCACGGGAAGGGGGTAAATCAGTAATAAAATCCATACCAATCAGAGACCAAGGCTGTTCGGGGACAGGCAGGGGATGAAGAAAACCAGCGGGCTTCTGGCGAGGAGTCTTATCCCGGGCACAGATAGTGCAGGCTCGCACAAAGTCCACAACATCCGTCTCCAGAGTCGGCCACCAATAGAAGCGGGAGATGAGTTGCACAGATTTCTTGATGCCCACATGACCTGCGAGATGGGAGAAGTGACCCCATTTGAGGATTCCGAGGCGTTGGCGTGGAGAAACAAAGGTCTTTCCTGGAGGAGTTTGCCTGATGGAGGCTGGAGAAGTGGAGATCAGGCAGTCAGGTGGAATGATGTGTTGCGGAGAGAGTTCAACTTCTGAGGCATCCGAGGAACGAGAGAGAGCATCGGCCCTAATGTTCTTATCGGCAGGACGAAAGTGAATCTCAAAATTAAATCGGGCAAAGAACAGAGACCACCGGGCCTGGCGAGGATTCAGCCGTTGGGCAGACTGGAGGTAGGAGAGGTTCTTGTGGTCGGTGTAAATAATAACTGGAAATCTTGATCCCTCCAGCAGATGCCTCCATTCCTCAAGTGCTAATTTAATGGCTAGAAGCTCTCGATCCCCGATGGAGTAGTTCCTCTCCGCCGGAGAGAAGGTCATAGAAAAAAAACCACAAGTGACAGCATGCCCGGAAGAATTTTTTTGTAGAAGAACAGCTCCAGCTCCCACTGAGGAGGCATCAACCTCCAATAGGAAGGGTTTGGAAGGGTCAGGTCTGGAGAGCACGGGAGCCGAAGAAAAGGCAGACTTGAGTCGTTTAAAGGCGTCTTCCGCTTGAGGAGGCCAAGACTTGGGATCGGCATTTTTTTTGGTTAAAGCCACGATAGGAGCCACAACGGTAGAAAAATGCGGAATAAATTGCCTGTAATAATTGGCAAACCCCAAAAAGCGTTGGATAGCACGGAGTCCGGAGGGGCGTGGCCAATCTAAGACGGCAGAGAGTTTGTCTGGATCCATTTGTAGTCCCTGGCCAGAGACCAAATATCCTAGAAAAGGAAGAGATTGGCATTCAAACAGACATTTCTCAATTTTGGCATAGAGTTGATTGTCACGAAGTCTCTGAAGAACCATACGGACATGCTGGCGGTGTTCTTCTAGATTGGCAGAAAAAATTAGGATATCGTCCAGATATACAACAACACAGGAGTATAACAGATCACGAAAAATTTCATTAACAAAGTCTTGGAAGACAGCAGGGGCGTTGCACAGGCCAAAGGGCATGACCAGATACTCAAAGTGTCCATCTCTGGTGTTAAATGCCGTTTTCCACTCATCCCCCTCTCTGATGCGGATGAGGTTATAGGCACCTCTTAAGTCCAGTTTAGTAAAGATGTGGGCACCTTGGAGGCGATCAAAGAGTTCAGAGATGAGGGGTAGGGGGTAGCGGTTCTTAACCGTGATTTTATTAAGACCGCGGTAGTCAATGCAAGGACGTAGGGAGCCATCTTTTTTGGACACAAAGAAAAATCCGGCTCCGGCAGGAGAGGAGGATTTACGGATAAAGCCCTTTTTTAAATTTTCCTGGACGTATTCAGACATGGCAAGAGTCTCTGGGGCAGAGAGAGGATAAATTCTGCCCCGGGGTGGAGTAGTGCCCGGGAGGAGGTCGATAGGGCAATCATAAGGCCTGTGAGGAGGTAGAGTCTCAGCTTGTTTCTTGCAGAAAACATCCGCGAAGTCCATATAGGCCTTAGGGAGACCGGTTACTGGAGGAACCACAGAGTCAGGGCAAGGGTTACTGGGAACCGGTTTTAGACAGTCCTTGGAACAAGAGGGCCCCCAACTCTTGATCTCCCCAGTGGACCAATCCAGGGTTGGGGAATGAAGTTGAAGCCAGGGAAGTCCAAGGAGAATTTCCGAGGTGCAATTGGGAAGGACCAAAAGTTCAATCCTCTCGTGATGAGATCCGATGCTCATTAGAAGGGGCTCCGTGCGGAAACGTATAGTACAGTCCAATCTTTCATTGTTTACACAATTGATGTAAAGGGGTCTGGCGAGACTGGTCACTGGGATGTTGAACCTGTTGACGAGAGAGGCCAAAATAAAATTTCCTGCAGATCCAGAGTCCAAGAAGGCCACGGTAGAGAAGGAGAAGGCAGAGGCAGACATCCGCACAGGCACAGTAAGACGTGGAGAAGCAGAGTAGACATCAAGGACTGTCTCACCTTTGTGCGGAGTCAGCGTACGTCTTTCCAGGCGGGGAGGACGGATAGGACAATCCCTCAGGAAGTGTTCGGTACTAGCACAGTACAGGCAGAGGTTCTCCATGCGGCGTCGTGTCCTCTCTTGAGGTGTCAGGCGAGACCGGTCGACCTGCATAGCCTCCACGGCGGGAGGCACAGGAATGGATTGCAGGGGACCAGAGGAGAGAGGAGCCGAGGAGAAGAAACGCCTCGTGCGAACAGAGTCCATATCTTGGCGGAGCTCCTGACGCCTTTCGGAAAAACGCATGTCAATGCGAGTGGCTAGGTGAATGAGTTCATGTAGATTAGCAGGAATTTCTCGTGCGGCCAGAACATCTTTAATGTTGCTGGATAGGCCTTTTTTAAAGGTCGCGCAGAGGGCCTCATTATTCCAGGATAATTCTGAAGCAAGAGTACGGAATTGTACGGCATACTCGCCAACGGAAGAATTACCCTGGACCAGGTTCAAGAGGGCAGTCTCAGCAGAAGAGGCTCGGGCAGGTTCCTCAAAGACACTTCGGATTTCCGAGAAGAAGGAGTGTACAGAGGCAGTGACGGGGTCATTGCGGTCCCAGAGCGGTGTGGCCCAAGACAGGGCTTTTCCAGACAGAAGGCTGACTACGAAAGCCACCTTAGACCTTTCAGTGGGAAACAGGTCCGACATCATCTCCAGATGCAGGGAACATTGGGAAAGAAAGCCACGGCAAAACTTAGAGTCCCCATCAAATTTATCCGGCAAGGATAGGCGTAGACCAGGAGCGGCCACTCGCTGCGGAGGAGGTGCAGGAGCTGGCGGAGGAGATGACTGCTGAAGCTGTGGTAGTAACTGCTGTAGCATAACGGTCAGTTGAGACAGCTGTTGGCCTTGTTGCGCTATCTGTTGTGACTGCTGGGCGACCACCGTGGTAAGGTCAGCGACAACTGGCAGAGGAACTTCAGCGGGATCCATGGCCGGATCTACTGTCACGATGCCGGCTGGCAGGAGGTGGATCCTCTGTGCCAGAGAGGGATGGCGAGGACCGTGCTAGTGGACCGGTTCTAAGACACTACTGGTTTTCACCAGAGCCCGCCGCAAAGCGGGATGGTCTTGCTGCGGCGGTAGTGACCAGGTCGTATCCACTAGCAACGGCTCACCTCTCTGGCTGCTGAAGATAGGCGCGGTACAAGGGAGTAGACAGAAGCAAGGTCGGACGTAGCAGAAGGTCGGGGCAGGCAGCAAGGATCGTAGTCAGGGGCAACGGCAGGAGGTCTGGAACACAGGCTAGGAACACACAAGGAACGCTTTCACTGGCACGATGGCAACAAGATCCGGCAAGGAAGTGCAGGGGAAGTGAGGTGATATAGGGAAGTGCACAGGTGAAGACACTAATTGGAATCACTGCGCCAATCAGCGGCGCAGTGGCCCTTTAAATTGCAAAGACCCGGCGCGCGCGCGCCCTAGGGAGCGGGGCCGCGCGCGCCGGGACAGGAGCGAGGGAGAGCGAGTCAGGTACGGGAGCCGGGGTGCGCATCGCGAGCGGGCGCTACCCGCATCGCGAATCGCATCCCGGCTGGAAGCGGAATCGCAGCGCCCCGGGTCAGTGGATCTGACCGGAGCGCTGCAGCGGGGAGAGTGTAGCGAGCGCTCCGGGGAGGAGCGGGGACCCGGAGCGCTCGGCGTAACAACAAGTAGGGGTGGCATCACTTGATGTGAATATCTTGAATTGGGGATATTCTTCTTTGCCAGTTGGTCACCTTAGAAGACGGAAGACTCCACAACAGAAACCTGCAAGTCCCTTTCAACCTTTGCCCATTCCAGAAACCCCTTGGTCTCATGTAGTGGGGAACTTTCTGAGATCCAAAGAAGGGGAGACCAAAGGGGGGGTACTATAACATCTGCGCTCAGGCCAGACACGCTGTCTGTGAGCACTCTCTTGTTATGTCCGCGCTGCTGGCAGGGCTGGGATTCGCATTGTGGGACTAGCTCATCACTCACCTCCCTAGTCTTTCGCGGCCCCGGCCTGTGTGCCCCTGCCTCCTAGGGCATGCGCCAGAGCTCTTACATTTAAAGGGCCAGTACTCATTTAATTAAGTGTGTTCACCTGTGCTCTTTTTATAAGTACTTGCTCCTCCCTTGTATCCCTGCCGGATCTTTGTTGCCTTTGTGCCCTAGAGAAAGCATACTGTGTTTCTGTGTTCCTGATATCAGTGTTCCTGATCCTTGTTCTGTTACCTGACCCTGCACCTGTGCCTCCTGCCCTGACCATCTGCTACCTTGACCATGTCTTGCCAGTTTCCTTTTGTGCCACGCCACGTCTCAGCAACCTGTGTGGACAAGTCGTGCCAGGGGTAGCGACCTGGGTGCCGCCTGCCACAGCAAGACAATCCCGCTTTGCAGCGGACTCTGTAGAAAACCAGCGGCACCTTAGGCTCTTCTCCCTGGCATGGCTCATGTCATCATCCACACAGTCCCAGAGGATCCACCACCTACCGTGACCCGTTACACTGTGGTTTATTGTTTACCAGGAGTGCAGTGATGTAGTAAGTGAGTCAGTCACTGGCTGTGAATTTGGTATAATTGCTGGATTACTGTGTTATGTAACATTCTCAATGATTTTAACCACATACACAACATAACGGCTTAGTAATTATTCGAATAATCTTTTTTTTGTTGTTCATTAATACACTTGCCTGTTGTACTCTTGGACTGGTATATTTTTTTGTTAACTTTTATTCTTGTAAAACATTTTTTTCAAGCCTTATCTATGCTTGTAGCGAAGTAAAATATGTTATCCATTTTTAATTAGTATAAAGTAGAATTTTAAGTACAATAGGTCTGTAATAGATATTCTCCCTCCAGGCTATATTCCACCTGTAAACTAATTTCACACCATATGTCAATTTATAGCAGCAATATAGCCTAAACTCACAGATAATGTGAAAAATTCACCTCTACATCTCCAGTTTTAACTTACACAGCATCTGCAAGAAGCCTCAGGAACTCATCACCTCTCCTAGAAACTAACATCTTCTTCAGTATGAATATCAGTTGTTATATTTTATCATATATATAATAGGATTTGCATAGGTGTAATGAGGCTTTGTAAATGTTAACACTATAAAACATTGTTCAAAATACACTAACAAAAATATTGTTCAGTTATATTGCTTTCTGTATTTAAATATGCTGGAAAAAGATAAGACAAGGGACTAAAAATAGGCTCAAAGCTGCAAGCTTTTACAGGTTTTGCGGTGAAACACAGCTCACATTTGATCGAAATTTAGGTGACAAAGCTTTATGCAGGGTTGAGAATGGCAATGAGAAACGCAACACTTTGTTTCGAGCTGAACCTTACACCTTCCAATATGTGAACATTAAGAAAGCACCAGGGATTCCTTCTAACACTGCAGAAAGGGAAAGTTCAGTCACTCTTACGATACATAATAATATGTTCCTTAGCTTTCATAACTGTACTATTAGACACAACAAGGATGCAAACATTTCATTCCCATATGATTATAAAGAAATAATTCTGAAACATCTGAAAATTTAACTGTGCATTAGAAATATGGCTAGTGTTCACCATAATAGTATTCTGTAAGGAAAATAGCCACATACTGGCCCTGATTTACTGAGAGTGGAGTGTAGGTTTCTTTGTGGGTTTTAATTCTCTACAATTTTTTCCATGGTATTTACTAAGCTTTCCCTACATTTTGCTCTTTTCCCTACATTTTGCTTTTTTTTACACATGTTCTGATCTGTAGGGATTTCCTCAGCTCAAATCCACAACATTTTCTGAGGAAACCTTAGTAAATATGTTGGGTTTTTGTGAAAATGTCGGGAACATGCCCCTTTTCATTGACCACGCCCCCTTTCCCCAACTACCATACCTCCTTTTCGGGTTTTCTCAGTAAAATGGAGAGTTAGACGTGTTTTCTTAATTCTGGTGCAAATTCTGGTGCAGACAGAGTTTCTCGCGCAATGCACCAGAATATGGCACAAAGACCAACAAAACATGTCAGGTTTGCAATAGTAAATGAGGGCCATTGTGTTTGTCCATCTGCCACATACACACATAAACCATAACATGTGAACAGCATACTTAATACTGTGGTAGTCCCCCTCGTGCCACCAGATTGGCTTTGACCCTCAGAGGTAAAGACTCCAAAAGACTTCCAAAGAAGTAAAACTCATGTTAAAAACTAATAACCCTAAGGCCCTAAATAAGACTGCTAGGTCACTTTGGAGTGTATCTCAGTACTTTAAAAGGGGTTATCCAGGTGTGGTGGACCACCGGTGTATGGTGGGACCACGGGTGTAGGAGTGTAGGTGGTGGGGCCAGATGGTATTAGCCCCTGGAGCAAGATGTTATTAACCCTTAGTGTTCGTGACGCCAGATTGTTTTTTGGTACCGGAACAACATGAACGGTGTCTCCGCTATTCCAATGGCTAGTTAAGGAAAGGAGAGTCCACAACCAGTTATGGTTTAAAAGAGGCTTTACTGAGTTAAGACAAATGGTATTATCTTCACAGCTAGGCCAGATTCCCAGAGAGGTGGCCAGGAACCCAAATGGACCTCACAGCTTGCTGGGACCAACTATACTTGTAATAAACTTGAGACAATTATCTTGAGGCTTGACTATATGTAGGACTTGACTATTTGTAGTGATAGCAGACATAAACTTTGACTTACTGGAATGACGGTAGCTTTGTGGCCTTCCAGATGCTGGTCACTAGCACTGAGACATCTGTACTGGCTGGTTCTCAGTAAAGGAAGAGAAGAGCGTGAATTGTAATGGCCACCCCTTTATATAGTGGTAGGGCTGGACTAAGGCCCATTGGTCAAGCTGCGGGTCATAGGTTAAGCTTGTGCTCTCTGGGTAACATCATGTGGCAATATAACATGTGACACTCCACAGGTCCTTCAGTCCTCTCACAGGTCCTTTGGACGAACTTGCAGGTCCTTTAGACTATCTATACATTAGGACACTGACTACACATAAGGTAGGATAAATAACATTATAGAAACAGCAGGGGAGCCCCCAGGTAACTGAGGGACTCAACTTGACAGGGCCTAAGTGTAGTGCAGGACCATGTCCTGTACTGGGACATTACACAGAAATATAAAAAAAAAACAGATCTGATTTCTTCCAAAAGCAGCACCACCCCTGTCCTCAGGTTGGGTTTGGTATTGCAGCTCAGTTCCATTGCAGTGAATGGAGTCAAGTTGTAATACCACGCACACCTGAGGACAGGTGTAGTGCTGTTTTTGGAAGGAATATGCTATGTGTTTCTAAGCCTCGATAACCCCTTTAAGCTGTTTCTAAGGCAAAGGTAATGTCAAAGAATTGACAACATGTATGGCTATGGTTATCCGTATCTTACCTGGTGGAAACTAACAGCTTGTTTAAAAACACATTGCATCACATTATTTATGCTTTTTGAAATTAAAGAGAGGTCCAGAAACTATCCACTTTGGTGGCAGATGCCTACCAGTATTGATACACACTGGAAGGAATTAGAAGAAGCAATGGCTTTTTCAAAACGGCCCAAAAATGAATCCTTTCATGGAAGTAGCAATAGGTTTTGCATCTGGCAAGTTAAGGAGCAACAGATTTTTACAAGCTGCCAAAAAAATAGGCCATTTTGGGAAGAAGCAACAGGATTGCCATTCTATAAATTGTGCAAAAGTGTCACAAAAATGTACAGCTTTTTCACAACAATTAGTGTTTCATCTCTAGTCAACACCTTGAACTCTCTGTCAGGTTCCTCAATCCATTCCTGAGTACTTGGTTTGCAACAGTGTTTAGGTAGGTGGTCCAGTGTCAAAGTGAAATCAACATGACTGCCAGGAGTCAGGGTTGCCAGACCAACATTATTCAGAGAACCACCTTACATCTGCTGGCTTGCATTCATACCATAGATCATCCTGGTACCAACTCTTCCCTCATCATCACATAGAGAAAATGAGATTTGTCACATCACACAACCTTCTTTCATGGCTTCATATTCTAGTTCTGATGCTTATAGAGTACCTCTAATGATCTTGTTAAATTTTATAATTCCTCCCAGTTCCCTGCCCCCATCATGATAAACCACCCCCTGCCTTTATTTCTATATTTTTTTTAGTTTTCTACCTTGATATTGCTCTCTATTTTCTGCTCAGTCTTCAGATTCACAAACTGGAAATTGGCGTTCCCCTGCAGGCATGACATCATCTGAAGCCATACAGGGGAGAACTTCCTCCCTCACTCTGCTACACACAGCCCAGAGCAGTTGTCCTTCCTTGGCCCACATTTGTGTATACTGTGAATACCACACCAAACCTGTAGCTTTATAAATATTCTGACCCAGTTGTTTAGCCATCACAATTTTGCTTCCAACACATCAACTGTTTACTTGCCGCCTAATAGATCCCACCCCAAAGGGTTCTGCATAACTAAACATAGACCACCATAGAACCCCATAATGATCTATGTTTATTTCAATATAATTATTCATTTTGGTTTAGTAGCTTACATTTCTGACCCTCAAATTTAGATATATTACAACCATCTCAAAGTAACCTTGCTGAACAGTAGGAATCTTCTTCAAGTATTTTTTAAATATACTTTCTTGTGTCGTGGAAATATTTTCTTTTTGTCACATTGCCTTCATGGTGAGTGTAATGTTGTGCAGTGTGGTTTGTTGCTATTGGCTATTGGCACAGCTGCAGATGTGTTGGTGGTCAGTGACGTGCAGGCCTGTTACGCCGAGCGCTCCGGGTCCCCGCTCCTCCCCGGAGCGCTCGCAACATCCTCGCAATCGCAGCGCCCCGGTCAGACCTGCTGACCGGGTGCGCTGCGATACCTCTTCCAGCCGGGATGCGATTCGCGATGCGGGTGGCGCCCGCTCGCGATGCGCACCCCGGCTCCCGTACCTGACTCGCTCTCCGTCGGTCCTGTCCCGGCGCGCGCGGCCCCGCTCCTTAGGGCACGCGCGCGCCGGGTCTCTACGATTTAAAGGGCCACTGCGCCGCTGATTGGCGCAGTTGGTTTAATTAGTGTATTCACCTGTGCACTTCCCTATATAACCTCACTTCCCCTTCCCTTCCTTGCCGGATCTTGTTGCCATCGTGCCAGTGAAAGCGTTTCCCAGTGTGTTCCTAGCCTGTGTTCCAGACCTCCTGCCGTTGCCCCTGACTACGATCCTTGCTGCCTGCCCCGACCTTCTGCTACGTCCGACCTTGCTCTTGTCTACTCCCTTGTACCGCGCCTATCTTCAGCAGTCAGAGAGGTTGAGCCGTTGCTAGTGGATACGACCTGGTTGCTACCGCCGCTGCAAGACCACCCCGCTTTGCGGCGGGCTCTGGTGAAAACCAGTAGCAGCTTAGAACCGGTCCACTAGCACGGTCCACGCCAATCCCTCTCTGGCACAGAGGATCCACCTCCTGCCAGCCGAAGCGTGACAAGGCCTCAGTGCACAATGTTGTAACCATATTGTAACTTGTCTGTGTCCACTGTGGGAGTGCCTTTGAGACAGTGGCTGTAGGTGTGACACCTGATACTGTATATGTGGGAGTGGCTACTGTAACCCCTCCCTCTTTGTTGTGTACATAAATAAACTGAACACTGACCTCCCCAGAGGATTCTTGCTATGCTGAAGGAGGAATCAGTAGCCGGATCACTGACTGTCTGTCTGTGTTTTTTCAACTATAAGCGAATTCGTTATCCTGGCAGACACCACTGAGCCCGAATTATTACAAGTCTAGATTTTCTACAACACTTGTAAGGGAAATGTCCATATCATTTAGTTAGACTAAGGAAGCAACCTGTATGTGCAGTGAAAGGTACCTTCTAACTTCAACTGATTTCCCACAAGAAGACACATTTGGGGCGATTTATAAAAACCTGTGCAAAGTGAAAAGTTGACCAGTTGCCCATAGTAACCAATCAGATTGTTTTTCCATTTTTTTGGGGCCTTTTCAAAAATGAGAAAAGCAAGCTGATTGGTTGTTATTGGCAACTGGTCAACTTTTTCTCTGCACAGGTTTTGATGAATCTTCCTCATTGTGACCAAAATTGATTAACCCCTTCCCACCCCAGGACATATGCATACTTCCAAGTTGCTAGCTTGTTAGCGCAACTGGACGTATGCATACGTCCTGGCGATTTCCTGCTCAGCGCGATGCGCTGCAGGAGATCGCTGACGGGACCCGCCTGTCAATCACAGCCGGAGTCTCGCCGCAGCTGTCAAAACCGGGATCTCGCCCGTCTCGGAAGCATTAACTCCATGGATGCCATGATCAGTCCTAATAACAGAATCCATGGGGTTGACAGGGGGAGGGGGCTTCCCCCCATCCACCAACGGCGATCCCGCAATGCGATCACGGGATTCCGTTGGTTGCCATGCATTAAAAAACACGGATTAAAAAAAATCAAAAGGTAGCATGAATCACAAAAATGGTATCAATAAAAAGTACAGCTCGTCCCTGCATAAAATAAGCCCTCACACAATGGCGTTGGACAAAAAAAAAATAAAAAAAGTTATGGCTGTCAGAACAGGCAAAGGGGGAAAAAGGGGGGGGAAAGAATTTTGTTTAGAAAAGGAAAAAGAATATAAAAAAGCTATATAAATTGGGATTGCCAGAATCGTACTGACCCACAGAATAAAAATAATGTAATTTTTACCATACAGTCACTGAGTAAAAGCGTGTCAGAGGTATTGCCACTTAAAGAGACACATGCCAGATCAGGCGGCGAAATTTATAATATCTGTTGCTATTCTGTTATTTTTGACGGGAAAAAATATACTGCATGCACCGACTTTTTGCCATCAAAAATAATGGATTAGGAACCAAATGGGTGCAACGGCTTGCAAAGGACTGTAAAAAATCCCATTGACATCAATGGGATTCATTTACAGCCGTTTGAACATGTCAAGAACGGATTTGATAAATAGAATACGGGTACAGACAGTAATGTGAACAGGCCCTAATAGTTGGTCCAAACTAGAACTAGGCATTTGTCTGATCATCTAGATACACTGTCTAAGAATTAGACAGTTTTAGTAAAACTGGGCCAGTGTACAAAGTGAATTTACACAGTTATTCTCCAGGAAGAATTACGTCTAGTGCATTGTGTAAGTGTAGCTTTATTTCAGCAATTGCTATAAGAACTAAACAATATACATTTTATAGGAGTCATCAAGTTACAGAAGCTGGAGTTATTGAACTGCACCTAGTGGTGACATAAAGTTATGGACCCATAATGTGGTAGATGGAATGAGCAGTGTTCCAATGTGTCACAGAACTTCAGCTCCGCAAGATATAACAATATAAAGTAATATTTGAAGAAACAACAGACAGCAAGCATAGGGCATCAAACATCCCACACGGGGCAATGTAGTACATTAGAAAACGGCTGCAGCTATACACAGTTCCGAATCATTTTACTACTCCAATGCACAGGTCTGCAATAATATTATTAGCCTTCTGCTTTGGGATTGAATGTCTCCCATAACACTTCCATTGCTGTAAGCTGTATCACAGCTCAGATGTCATTGCAGCCAATCGCGCCCTCCCTACTCCTCCCTAACAGACCTTGTGAGGCATTTTCTTGGCTCTGCTTTCACAGACAGTTTACTTACAAATTACTCACACAAGAATGCCTAGGAGCTACTTGGATATAAATATGTTGAATGGCGCAAGCTTGACCAGGCCTAAGCATTTTGCTTTGATATGTGTTTTGCAGATTGGAGTTTTGCCTTACTGCTAAACAGTGACATTTCATTAGCACCACCAAGTACAAAAAGTATTTTCCATTTTATATGTGGTATATTATAACCCCTTCCTAACCAGAATAGTTAAAAATGACTGAATCAATACACCGCCACTAGGGGCAGTACTGTAACATAGCGCCTTGCTTGCACCTTGCCTCTATGCCACAGTGCTGCCCCTAGTGGTGGTATATTGTTACTGTGTTTAATATGTAATAGAATAGTTACAAAATACTGAATCAATACACCACCACTAGGGGCAGCACTGTAGCACAGAAGCAAGGTGTAAGCAAGGCGCTATGCTACAGTGCTGCCCCTAGTGGTGGTGTATTGTTATCTTTAATATATACTAACCTCACCATAGTGGTAACTGAAGATTTTTTTCTATTTTAACTTTTTTATTTTACTAGAAAAAGTGGAGCTACAATTAAGGACATACTATGAAATGTACAAGCTTTCATCTTATTAATCCTATTGTGATTTCAAGTACACTTTTTTCTTGGTGTTATGATCACACTACAAGATAAAGCAACGGATTTACTATTGCAAATTGCACAATGTCCCAAAAAAAATTCTTTCATACCACATCTATGTGATTTAGATATTTTTGTGGCTCGTCCAGCAAGGCAAAAATAAAATAAATTTAAAAAAAAAGCATTGAAAAATGCACTGAATTTAACATACACTGTGCAACAATATGATCAATTAGAATTTTTTTATAATAGTTTCAGTGAAAAATTGCAGCAAATTCAGAGTTAAAGGGGTGCAGATTACACCCCCCATAGTCTTCATTTACTAATGAAAAATTAACCTAGTGATCATTTTCTCCCTGTTGTCATTCTGTTGTTCTTAAATGACTTTAAACTAAAAAAGATTTTTAGGCCAAACAGAAAAAAAACATGCATGTAATGTTTTCGTGTTTTATGATAATAATGCCCATTGTCACAAGAAATTATTTCTGATATTAAGACAAGTTGTAAAATGAAATCCTATGAAAATTAATGAGGTCTTTGATGTGACATCTGTTGGCAAGTCTTTTTCTAAATGACTTGTAATCTTATTTAACCCCTTAAGGACCGGAGGTTTTTCCGTTTTTGCATTTTCGTTTTTTGCTCCTTGCCTTTAAAAAATCATAACTCTTTCAAATTTACACCTAAAAATCCATATGATGGCTTTTTTTTTGCGCCACCAATTCTACTTTGTAATGACGTCAGTCATTTTGCCCAAAAATCTATGGTGAAGCGGGAAAAAAAATCATTGTGCGACAAAATTGAAAAAAAAACGCTGTTTTGTAACTTTTGGGGGCTTCCGTTTCTACGTAGTACATTTTTCGGTAAAAATGACACCTCATATGTATTCTGTAGGTCCATACGATTAAAATGATACCCTACTTATATAGGTTTGATTTTGTCGGACTTCTGGAAAAAATCATAACTACATGCAGGAAAATTAATACGTTTAAAATTGTCATCTTCTGACCCCTATAACTTTTTTATTTTTCCGTGTATGGGGCGGTATGAGGGCTCATTTTTTGCGCCGTGATCTGAAGTTTTTAACGGTACCATTTTTGCATTGATAGGACTTATAGATCAAATAGATATAGATATAGATATAAAAAGTGACCAAAAATGCACTATTTTGGACTTTGGAATTTTTTTGCGCGCACGCCATTGACCGAGCGGTTTAATTAATGATATATTTTTATAATTCGGACATTTCCGCACGCGGTGATACCACATATGTTTATTTTTATTTTTATTTACACTGTGGTTTTTTTTTTATTGGAAAAGGGGGGTGATTCAAATGATCTTTATTCACTTTTTTTTTCACTTTTTTTTTGCAGTGTTATAGGTCCCATAGGGACCTATAACACTGCACACACTGATCTTCTATGTTGATCACTGGTTTCTCATAAGAAACCAGTGATCAACGATTCTGCCGGATGACTGCTCATGCCTGGATCTCAGGCACTGAGCAGTCATTCGGCGATCGGACAGCGAGGAGGCAGGAAGGGGCCCTCCCGCTGTCCTGTCAGCTGTTCGGGATGCCGCGATTAGCCGCGACTATCCCGAACAGCCCGACTGAGCTAGCCGGGAACTTTCACTTTCACTTTTAGCCGCGCGGCTCAGCTTTGAGCGCGCGGCTAAAGGGTTAATAGCGCGCGGCGCCCCGATCGGCACTGCGCGCTATTAGAGGCGGGTCCCGGCTTCACTATGACGCCGGGCCCGCCATGATATGACGCGGGGTTACTGTTTAACCCCGCGTTATATCAGAAGAGCAGGACCAAGGACTTACCGGTACGTCCTTGGTCCTTAAGGGGTTAATGGCAAATTATAACACAGCACACATGGCCACATGTATGAAAACTAGCACACACCAGACATGGACGTCCTTCACATAGCAATCACATACCATATATACTCGAGTATAAGCCAACCCGAATATAAGCCGAGGCCCCTAATTTCACCCCAAAATCCCAGGAAAAGTTATTGACTCGAGTATAAGCCTAGGGTGGGAAATACATCATCCCCCCTGTCATCATCCAGACCCCCGTCATTAACATCCTCATCATTATCACCCTGTCATCATCCAGACCCTCATCATCATCACCCTGTCATCATCCCCTTGTCATCATCCCACACCCCCCCCTTCATCATGCCCTTGTCATCATCCCCTTGTCATCATCCCCACCCCCCTTCATCATCCCTTGTCATCATCCCCACCCCCCTTGATCATCCGCTTGTCATCATCCCCACCCCCCTTCATCATCCTCTTGTCATCATCCCCACCCCCCTTCATCATCCCCTTGTCATCATCCCCACCCCCCTTCATCATCCCCTTGTCATCATCCCACACCCCCCTTCACCATCCCCTTGTCATCATCCTCTTGTCATCATCCTCTTGTGAACTATCCGCCCTCAGTGGTCTTCAACCTGCGGACCTCCAGAGGTTTCAAAACTACAACTCCCAGCAAGCTCGAGCAGCCATCGGCTGTCCGGGCTTGCTGGGAGTTGTAGTTTTGAAACTACTACTCTGGAGGTCCGCAGGTTGAAGACCACTGCGGCATTCGACATCATCCAGCCCCCTCTCACCCCCTTTAGTTCTGTACAGTACTCGCCTCCGCTCGGCGCTGGTCGGTGCTGCAGGACTGTCCAGTGGGGAGGTCGTTCGGTGGGATAGTGGGATAGTGGTTCCGGGCTGCTATCTTCCCCGGGGGCGCCTCTTCTCTGCGCTTCGGGCCCAGAATAGAGGCGTTGCCTTGACGATGACGCAGAAGGACGTTGGTAATGAACGTACCTCTGCGTCGTCGTCAAGGCAACGTGACTATTCTGGGGCCGGGCCCGAAGCGCTTAGAAGAGGCCTCCCCGGTGAAGATAGCAGCTCGGAACCACTATCCCACCGGACGACCTCCCCACTGGACAGTCCTGCAGCACCGGACCAGCGCCGAGCGGAGGCGAGTACTGTACAGAACTAAAGGGGGTGAGAGGGGGCTGGATGATGTCGAAGGCCGCAGTGGTCTTCAACCTGCGGACCTCCAGAGGTTTCAAAACTACAACTCCCAGCAAGCCCGGACAGCCGATGGCTGCCCGGGCTTGCTGGGAGTTGTAGTTTTGAAACCTCTGGAGGTCCGCAGGTTGAAGACCACTGCGGGTGGAGAGTTCACTCGAGTATAAGCCGAGGGGGGTGTTTTCAGCACGAAAAATCGTGCTGAAAAACTCGGCTTATACTCGAGTATATACGGTAGATTGTTTTCACCCATTTTTTATGTGACTCTGAAGATGCATAGATCAAGTTAAGGGTAGAATGAAAAAAAAAAAAAAACATTAGCTGCATGGGACTTTCACATTTAGTCCCTATCCACAGGATAGGGGAGAAGTGTCTGATCTCAGGGGTTCCCACCAATGGGATCCCCGATGTTAAATAAGAAGGGGTCCATGATTCTCCTGTTGGGATGGAACAGAGATTGCATGTGCACATACCCACTCCATTCATTCCCTATGACAGCACCGGAGATAGCTAAGCACTGTATTCTGCTGTAATCTCTGTGCTCCCACAGAAAATCAATGGCTTCCTCAGGCTTTGGCTCAAAAAATACACCAAAAGTTTCAACAAGTATTGCATGTTTGATCCCAGCCATAAGGATCAGTGAGTTTTCACAAACCTTTTGACATGTCAAAAGTTTAAATTGGTCAGGGTCTGGGTTTTCGGACCCCAACTTATCATTAGAACTAGCAAGGAGAAGTGCACAGCACTGCCTCATCATGCTCTCTGTGCATGTGCTCTGAGATGGCCCCATAAAGTTACACAGTAAAGCTGCCTCGGTCACATGCCACAGAGTAAAGAGATAACACACTTAGCGCAGTCTTCTCGCTGCTCGTTTTACAGATCGATCAGGATCAGAATAGCTGGAGCCGACCAATCGCTAGAAGGAGCAGGGAGAACCATTGCGCTGAGCACCTTCTCTTCTGGCTCAGTGCCACGGAACTGAGATGGCCTCATTGTGTAACGCTATGGGGAATTCTCTATCTTTTACAGTAATAAGTCCATTCCTCCCGTTCAGCATCCCTTGACCTGCAGCATATTGCCCATAAATAGTGCAGCAAGGCAGAGCTGACAAGTCCTCTTTAAATTATTCCTCATTAAGGTGGACAGATGTAGCAAGCTAAGGTTCGAGAGATAGATGTTCTCAAACATATGCATGGTTAATTCGATTGCCATGTGTTAGGTGATCTATCCCCATTCATTCAAAGATGTATAAAGCACTTGAAGAAAACAGAATCCGAATTCCAATTTCACTGAAATAGAAGAATGATTAGAAGAGTATCATTAAAAAGCAAGAGATGAGAAAAAGGAGATAACACAATACAATAAATTCCGAAACTCACAAAGAAACAGTCATAAACATTTCACATTCCAAAACTATTCAAACTTGTGTAAATGAACTTCTATCGACAAATGTTCCAAGCCAATAAAAGGTTGTCTATAAAAATGTGGTAACAAATGTTGTAACATAAAAGAAGCAAAACAACATAGACAAAATAATCCAATATGTTTATTTCATTTTATAGCTGATTCATATAAAAGCAGGATTAACATTGTACTTTTGAAATTAGGATAATAAAAGGGGTAGTCCAGGGAACTGAACTTATCAGACACTTATCAGATAAGTGCCTGATCACGAGTGGTCTGACTGCTGGGACCAGCGCACTTTAATCTCCACCTTACTGGGTGAGCACAAATGACGGCCTATTCAGCTAATCATCGGTTAGGGCAGGGATTGGGGTAAAAAAAAAAAAAAGTACTGCTCCAGCAACCCAGCACGTGTTGCGATGACAATGTGAACTGTTACGCCGAGCGCTCCGGGTTCCCGCTCCTCCCCGGAGCGCTCGCTTCACCTCCTCCGCTGCAGCGCCCCGGTCACGTCCTCTGACCCGGGGCGCTGCGATCCTGCTGCTAGCCGGGATGCGATTCGCGATGCGGGTAGCGCCCGCTCGCGATGCGCACCCCGGCTCTCCTACCTGACTCGCTCCCCGTCTGTTCTGTCCCGGCGCGCGCGGCCCCGCTCCCTAGGGCGCGCGCGCGCCGGGTCTCTGCGATTTAAAGGGCCACTGCGCCGCTGATTGGCGCAGTGGTTCCAATTAGAGTTATCACCTGTGCACTCCCTATATTACCTCACTTCCCTTGCACTCCCTTGCCGGATCTTGTTGCCTTAGTGCCAGTGAAAGCGTTCCTTGTGTGTCCCTTGCCAGTGTTTCCAGACCTTCTGCCGTTGCCCCTGACTACGATCCTTGCTGCCTGCCCCGACCTTCTGCTACGTCCGACCTTGCTTCTGCCTACTCCCTTGTACCGCGCCTATCTTCAGCAGCCAGAGAGGTGAGCCGTTGCTAGGGGATACGACCTGGTCACTACCGCCGCAGCAAGACCATCCCGCTTTGCGGCGGGCTCTGGTGAAAACCAGTAGTGGCTTAGAACCGGTCCACTAGCACGGTCCACGCCAATCCCTCTCTGGCACAGAGGGTCCACTACCTGCCAGCCGGCATCGTGACAGTAGATCCGGCCATGGATCCCGCTGAAGTTCCTCTGCCAGTTGTCGCTGACCTCACCACGGTGGTCGCCCAGCAGTCACAACAGATTGCGCAACAAGGCCAACAGCTGTCTCAACTGACCGTTATGCTACAACAGTTGCTACCACAGCTTCAGCAGTCATCTCCTCCGCCAGCTCCTGCACCTCCTCCGCAGCGAGTGGCCGCTCCTGGGATACGCTTATCCTTGCCGGATAAGTTTGATGGGGACTCTAAGTTTTGCCGTGGCTTCCTTTCCCAATGTTCCCTGCATCTGGAGATGATGTCGGACCTGTTTCCCACTGAAAGGTCTAAGGTGGCCTTCGTAGTCAGTCTTCTGTCCGGAAAAGCCCTGTCATGGGCCACACCGCTCTGGGACCGCAATGACCCCGTCACTGCCTCAGTACACTCCTTCTTCTCGGAAATCCGAAGTGTCTTTGAGGAACCTGCCCGAGCCTCTTCTGCTGAGACTGCCCTGTTGAACCTGGTCCAGGGTAATTCTTCCGTTGGCGAGTATGCCGTACAATTCCGTACACTTGCTTCAGAATTGTCCTGGAATAATGAGGCCCTCTGCGCGACCTTCAAAAAAGGCCTATCCAGCAACATTAAAGATGTTCTGGCCGCACGAGAAATTCCTGCTAATCTACATGAACTTATTCACCTAGCCACTCGCATTGACATGCGTTTTTCTGAAAGGCGTCAGGAACTCCGCCAAGATATGGACTCTGTTCGCACGAGGCGTTTCGTCTCCTCGGCTCCTCTCTCCTCTGGTCCCCTGCAATCTGTTCCTGTGCCTCCCGCCGTGGAGGCTATGCAGGTCGACCGGTCTCGCCTGACTCCTCAAGAGAGGACACGACGCCGTATGGAGAACCTCTGCCTGTACTGTGCTAGTACCGAACACTTCCTGAGGGATTGTCCTATCCGTCCTCCCCGCCTGGAAAGACGTACGCTGACTCCGCACAAAGGTGAGACAGTCCTTGATGTCTACTCTGCTTCTCCACGTCTTACTGTGCCTGTGCGGATGTCTGCTTCTGCCTTCTCCTTCTCTACAGTGGCCTTCTTGGACTCTGGTTCTGCAGGAAATTTTATTTTGGCCTCTCTCGTCAACAAGTTCAACATCCCAGTGACCAGTCTCGCCAGACCCCTCTACATCAATTGTGTAAATAATGAAAGATTGGACTGTACCATACGTTTCCGCACGGAGCCCCTTCTTATGAGCATCGGATCTCATCATGAGAGGATTGAACTTTTGGTCCTCCCCAATTGCACCTCGGAGATTCTCCTTGGACTTCCCTGGCTTCAACTTCATTCCCCAACCCTGGATTGGTCCACTGGGGAGATCAAGAGTTGGGGGTCCTCTTGTTCCAAGAACTGTCTAAAACCGGTTCCCAGTAACCCTTGCCGTAACTCTGTGGTTCCTCCAGTAACCGGTCTCCCCAAGGCCTATATGGACTTCGCGGATGTTTTCTGCAAAAAACAAGCTGAGACTCTACCTCCTCACAGGCCTTATGATTGCCCTATCGACCTCCTCCCGGGTACTACTCCACCCCGGGGCAGAATTTATCCTCTCTCTGCCCCAGAGACTCTTGCCATGTCCGAATACGTCCAGGAGAATCTAAAAAGGGGCTTTATCCGTAAATCCTCCTCTCCTGCCGGAGCCGGATTTTTCTTTGTCTCCAAAAAAGATGGCTCCCTACGTCCTTGCATTGACTACCGCGGTCTTAATAAAATCACGGTTAAGAACCGCTACCCCTTACCCCTCATCTCTGAACTCTTTGATCGCCTCCAAGGTGCCCACATCTTCACTAAATTGGACTTAAGAGGCGCCTATAACCTCATCCGCATCAGAGAGGGGGACGAGTGGAAAACGGCATTTAACACCAGAGATGGACACTTTGAGTATCTGGTCATGCCCTTTGGACTGTGCAATGCCCCTGCCGTCTTCCAAGACTTTGTCAATGAAATTTTTCGTGATCTATTATACTCCTGTGTTGTGGTATATCTGGACGATATCCTAATTTTTTCTGCCAATCTAGAGGAACACCGCCGGCATGTCCGTATGGTTCTTCAGAGACTTCGTGACAACCAACTCTATGCCAAAATTGAGAAATGTCTGTTTGAATGCCAATCTCTTCCTTTTCTAGGATATTTGGTCTCTGGCCAGGGACTACAGATGGATCCAGACAAACTCTCTGCCGTCTTAAATTGGCCACGCCCCTCCGGACTCCGTGCTATCCAACGCTTTTTGGGGTTCGCCAATTATTACAGGCAATTTATTCCACATTTTTCTACCATTGTGGCTCCTATCGTGGCTTTAACCAAGAAAAATGCTGATCCCAAGTCCTGGCCTCCTCAAGCAGAAGACTCCTTTAAACAACTCAAGTCTGCCTTTTCTTCGGCTCCCGTGCTCTCCAGACCTGACCCTTCCAAACCCTTCCTATTGGAGGTTGATGCCTCCTCAGTAGGAGCTGGAGCTGTTCTTCTACAAAAAAATCCTTCCGGGCATGCTGTCACTTGTGGTTTTTTCTCTAGGACCTTCTCTCCAGCGGAGAGGAACTACTCCATCGGGGATCGAGAACTTCTAGCCATTAAATTAGCACTTGAGGAATGGAGGCATCTGCTGGAGGGATCAAGATTTCCTGTTATTATCTACACCGACCACAAGAACCTCTCCTACCTCCAGTCGGCCCAACGGCTGAATCCTCGCCAGGCCCGGTGGTCTCTGTTCTTTGCCCGATTTAATTTTGAGATCCACTTTCGTCCTGCCGATAAGAACATTAGAGCCGATGCTCTCTCTCGTTCCTCGGATGCCTCAGAAGTTGATCTCCCTCCGCAACACATCATTCCACCTGACTGCCTGATCTCCACTTCTCCTGCCTCCATCAGACAGACTCCTCCAGGAAAGACCTTTGTTTCTCCACGCCAACGCCTCGGAATCCTCAAATGGGGTCACTCCTCCCATCTCGCAGGTCATGCGGGCATCAAGAAATCTGTGCAACTCATCTCCCGCTTCTATTGGTGGCCAACTCTGGAGACGGATGTTGGGGACTTTGTGCGAGCCTGCACTATCTGTGCCCGGGATAAGACTCCTCGCCAGAAGCCCGCTGGTTTTCTTCATCCTCTGCCTGTCCCCGAACAGCCTTGGTCTCTGATTGGTATGGATTTTATTACTGATTTACCCCCTTCCCGTGGCAACACCGTTATTTGGGTGGTCGTTGATCGATTCTCCAAAATGGCACATTTCATTCCTCTTCCTGGTCTTCCTTCTGCGCCTCAGTTGGCTAAACAATTTTTTGTACACATTTTTCGTCTTCACGGGTTGCCTACGCAGATTGTCTCGGATAGAGGGGTCCAATTCGTGTCTAAATTCTGGAGAGCTCTCTGTAAACAACTCAAGATTAAATTAAATTTTTCCTCTGCATATCATCCCCAGTCCAATGGACAAGTAGAAAGAATTAACCAGATCCTGGGTGATTATTTGCGACATTTTGTTTCCTCCCGCCAGGATGACTGGGCAGATCTCCTTCCATGGGCCGAATTCTCGTATAACTTCAGGGTCTCTGAATCTTCCTCCAAATCCCCATTTTTCGTGGTGTACGGCCGTCACCCTCTTCCCCCCCTCCCTACCCCCTTGCCCTCTGGTCTGCCCGCTGTGGATGAAATTTCTCGTGACCTTTCCATTATATGGAGAGAGACCCAAAATTCTCTCTTACAGGCTTCTTCACGCATGAAGAGGTTCGCGGATAAGAAAAGAAGAGCTCCCCCCGTTTTTTCCCCTGGAGACAAGGTATGGCTCTCCGCTAAATATGTCCGCTTCCGTGTCCCTAGCTACAAGTTGGGACCACGCTATCTTGGTCCTTTCAAAATTCTGTGTCAAATTAATCCTGTCTCTTATAAACTTCTTCTTCCTCCTTCTCTTCGTATCCCTAATGCCTTTCACGTCTCTCTTCTCAAACCACTCATCCTCAACCGTTTTTCTCCCAAATCTGTTCCTCCCACTCCTGTTTCCGGCTCCTCGGACGTCTTCTCGGTCAAGGAGATTTTGGCTGCCAAAAAGGTCAGAGGAAAAAATTTTTTTTTAGTAGACTGGGAGGGTTGTGGTCCTGAAGAGAGATCCTGGGAACCTGAGGACAACATCCTTGACAAAAGTCTGCTCCTCAGGTTCTCAGGCTCCAAGAAGAGGGGGAGACCCAAGGGGGGGGGTACTGTTACGCCGAGCGCTCCGGGTTCCCGCTCCTCCCCGGAGCGCTCGCTTCACCTCCTCCGCTGCAGCGCCCCGGTCACGTCCTCTGACCCGGGGCGCTGCGATCCTGCTGCTAGCCGGGATGCGATTCGCGATGCGGGTAGCGCCCGCTCGCGATGCGCACCCCGGCTCTCCTACCTGACTCGCTCCCCGTCTGTTCTGTCCCGGCGCGCGCGGCCCCGCTCCCTAGGGCGCGCGCGCGCCGGGTCTCTGCGATTTAAAGGGCCACTGCGCCGCTGATTGGCGCAGTGGTTCCAATTAGAGTTATCACCTGTGCACTCCCTATATTACCTCACTTCCCTTGCACTCCCTTGCCGGATCTTGTTGCCTTAGTGCCAGTGAAAGCGTTCCTTGTGTGTCCCTTGCCAGTGTTTCCAGACCTTCTGCCGTTGCCCCTGACTACGATCCTTGCTGCCTGCCCCGACCTTCTGCTACGTCCGACCTTGCTTCTGCCTACTCCCTTGTACCGCGCCTATCTTCAGCAGCCAGAGAGGTGAGCCGTTGCTAGGGGATACGACCTGGTCACTACCGCCGCAGCAAGACCATCCCGCTTTGCGGCGGGCTCTGGTGAAAACCAGTAGTGGCTTAGAACCGGTCCACTAGCACGGTCCACGCCAATCCCTCTCTGGCACAGAGGGTCCACTACCTGCCAGCCGGCATCGTGACATGAACATTGTGCATGTGACACTGCAGCTAATAACCAGCCTTAGTAGTCTATTCTTGTAAGTATGGCACCTGACCATTAAGAACAGTGACTAGCTAAGTCTCTTGTGCACAATACACATCAGAACACTTCTGGTGGGGGACGTCGCATTGGAGGCCCTAGAACTGAAAAGAATTCAAGGCTGAGTAAAGCTTCCTTTAATTTTTTAAGCCAATCCCCGTTTGTCTCCGATAAAAAAAAGCAGAGAAGACAAGTTCATAGAAAATAAGACATAAAGAAGGAACAAGGATCTGCAAGGTTGAGGTTGGGTGCCAAGGTAAGTCAGAATTTGGAAGAAATGTTAGAAATGTTCACTGATGAGTTTAGTACAGTAAAATTCAGCATCCATTTGCAGTGTTATTCCTATCATGGAATTAGAACTACTGCATATTATTGTTTAAGACAGAAGACAAGTGGCTGTCATTAATGGCACATATTGATATTGGAATACAGTGACTGATGGAGTGTCACATGGATCAGTATTGCTATATTTGATTTATGAATAATGCTGCAGAAAGCTTACAGAGTAACATTTCTATATTTAAGGAAGAATGTTTTGTAGGGTTATTAACACATAAAATGCAATATATAAGGAAGGCTTTGGGAAACTGAATGCATATGCACAGATTTTTATTTTTATTTTTTAGATGTACATTAAAATACATTGAAGATAATGCACTTAGAATAAGAGAACAAATTTATCCACAGTACATAGAATAGTAAAGCAAAAGAGACATGGAAAAAAGGATGGCAACATAACCCATAACTATCAGGCAAGCCACTAATATCAGATCAGCGGGGGCCCAACTTCCAGCACCCCCACCGATCTGCTGACTGAAGAAGCTCCAGCACCATACATTTTGCAGTGGCAGTTCTTGGTACTGCAACTCTCCACAACTCGGACTTCTACAAGTGAAAATAGAAACAGTTTAAAGGAGAAGGTCGGAGAAGGTCAGTCACAGAACATTGAAAGCTTTCATTAAGCCTTACATTGAGCACAAAATTAACACCTCTGTCTGATCCTGTTTTACTGAAAAGGGGTATTGTCATTCGGGCACAGTTTAGAGCTGTCCTGTGCCCTATCTTCAAAGACAGGAAACAACATTTTTATAGCTTACCAGACTAGAATTGAATTGTAGCCACTAAAAGTCTAATACTCACAACAGGAGGAGTTAAAAAGGTGACTTTAGTTTCAACAACTCCTTTCCATTTTGCAGAGAGTTTGCCATTCCTATCACACTTCTCAACATTACAATCTCAACCTTAAGAAGGATAATCCATAAGGTTATGAAATAGTCAAAGTAGTGGGCGTCTCTAAGATCTACAATTGAGCTAATTTTCAAGCATTCAGCTTTAATCTGTGGCATGTTGGAAGGGTATAAAAGCAAAATTGTTCAACCACATAAAACTTTAGAAATAGGATTAAGTCAGTACAGTATGATTTGAGATGCCTGCTATTCATTGAAAGGCCAGTTATCACTACCTGTCACAGAAACACTGAACTGGAAGATAGCTACACACGTAGGCCATGAATGGTAGCACTGTTCAGCAAACTATAATGGCAGCTAGAAAGAGATACAGATAGATAAATTATCAGATAAGGAGAATGGCGCATACTGATCCATTTTGCACTAAGAGTGAAATTAGTCACATACCAAGCCTAGGACTTCAAACATTGTTTACACAAGCCATCAGAGGGCATTGCATGACACCGGGCTATGAGTAGGATGTTCAGCTAGAGGTGTTCCATTGACCTCACAACACCACTCTCAAAGGCTATCATAATGTAGAGCAAGATAGCAATGAAGGCTAGAATTAACATCTATCCTCTTTAATGTTGAGTCTTGTATTTTCTCATGTTGGCAAAGCAATAGAGAGGCTAGGACCTTCAGGTACACCAACAGCTCGACATTACATTGATTTAGTCATGAAACCAGTAGTGCAGCCATTTATCTGAAGTGTTGCAGGAGCCAGGCCAGATGTCCCTCACAGTTTTAAAGCTGCGATTTCAAAATGGAGAAGTATGTTTTTAAATTATTTTATTTCTCATACTACAGAAGAAAGTTACACCAAAAATCTATCACGTAGAAGGATGAAAGGGGCAGGCCTGGCAGTCAGAGATTTGTCTATAGCTCAACTGAAGCAATACCTTGAAAAGTTAAATGTGCCATTTGTGCCTCACAAGCACAGTGCCAACCATGGACAGCCCAGGCACACCTACAACAACTTTCAGTCAAATTGCCAATGTACCAGATTCATGTATGGTTAATAAATATTACCACTCTACTCTTAATAAATAAAACCCATTATACCAAGGCCAATATTATTGATAAAAACAGTATACGAAGGACAAGTAATAGGGCTACACCATGACCACAAATTTCCACCACATAATGAGTGATAAATACCTTCATACTGTTACGGTATATTAAACACAACATACAGACCTACATTACCCCCCATACAGTGACCATATATTGACTACATATAGTTATATCCAGTGACTCACAGGTGACATCTTCTCTGATCATAGTCATCCTTCTCATCTTTCCCATGTGGCCCATTCCCCCATAATGACTTCTTCCGGTCATGATTAATCTCTGCTGAATTTGTCAGACAGGCTTCTTAGGACCCACACTTTTACAACACTCCATTCCTACCTCAATACACACTTCCCATCCATAGTGCCCCAAATGTCAATAATGCCCCCTTTTGTGACCCAGACAATATTAATACCCCTTATAGAGCTCCCACACAATAGTTACTTTAACCCCTTAAGGACCAGGCCATTTTACACCTCAGGACCAGAGCGTTTTTTGCACATCTGACCACTGTCACTTTAAACATTAATAACTCTGGAATGCTTTTAGTTATCATTCTGATTCCGAGATTGTTTTTTCGTGACATATTCTACTTTAACATAGCGGTAAAATTTTGTGGTAACTTGCATCCTTTCTTGGTGAAAAATCCCAAAATTTGATGAAAAATTTGAAAAATTTGCATTTTTCTAACTTTGAAGCTCTCTGCTTGTAAGGAAAATGGATATTCCAAATAAAAAAAATTTTGATTCACATATACAATATGTCTACTTTATGTTTGCATCATAAAATTGACGTGTTTTTACTTTTGGAAGACACCAGAGGGCTTCAAAGTTCAGCAGCAATTTTCCAATTTTTCACAAAATTTTCAAACTCACTATTTTTCAGGGACCAGTTCAGGTTTGAAGTGGATTTGAAGGGTCTTCATATTAGAAATACCCCACAAATGACCCCATTATAAAAACTGCACCCCCCAAAGTATTCAAAATGACATTCAGTCAGCGTTTTAACCCTTTAGGTGTTTCACAGGAATAGCAACAAAGTGAAGGAGAAAATTCACAATCTTCATTTTTTACACTCGCATGTTCTTGTAGACCCAATTTTTTTATTTTTACAAGGGGTAAAAGGAGAAAATGTATACTTGTATTTGTAGCCCAATTTCTCTCGAGTAAGCACATACCTCATATGTCTATGTAAATTGTTCGGCGGGCGCAGTAGAGGGCTCAGAAGCGAAGGAGAGACAAGGGGATTTTGGAGAGTACGTTTTTCTGAAATGGTTTTTGGGGGGCATGTTGCATTTAGGAAGCCCCTATGGTGCCAGAACAGCAAAAAACCCTCACATGGCATACCATTTTGGAAACTAGACCCCTTGAGGAACGTAACAAGAAATTAAGTGAGCCTTAATACCCCACAGGTGTTTCACGACTTTTGCATATGTAAAAAAAAAAATTTTTTTTTCACTAAAATGTGTGTTTCCCCCCAAATTTCACATTTTTGCAAGGGTTAATAGCAGAAAAGACCCCCCAAAATTTGTAACCCCATCTCTTGTGAGTATGGAAATACCCCATGTGTGGACGTCAAGTGCTCTGCTGGCGCACTACAATGCTCAGAAGAGAAGGAGCGCTGTTGAGCTTTTGGGAAAAAAAATTGTTTGGAATGGAAGTCAGGGGCCATCTGCGTTTACAAAGCCCCCCGTGGTGCCAGAACAGTGGAACCCCCCACATGTGACCCTATTTTGGAAACTACACCCCTCACAGAATTTAATAAGGGGTGCAGTGAGTATTTACACCCCACTGGCGTTTGACAGATCTTTGGAACAGTGGGCTGTGCAAATGAAAAATAAAATTTTTCATTTTCACGGACCACTGTTCCAAAAATCTGTCAAACACCTGTGGGGCGTAAATGCTCACTGTACCCCTTATTACATTCCGTGAGGGGTGTAGTTTCCAAAATGGGGTCACATGTGGGTATTTTTTGGGGGGGTTTATGTCAGAACCGCTGTAAAATCAGCCACCCCTGTGCAAATCACCAATTTAGACCTCAAATGTACATGGTGCGCTCTCACTCCTGAGCCTTGTTGTGCGCCCGCAGAGCATTTTACACCCACATATGGGGTATTTCTGTACTCAGGAGAAATTGCGTTACAAATTTTGGGTGTCTTTTTTTTCCTTTTAACGCTTGTGAAAATAAAAAGTAAAGGGCAACACCGGCATGTTAGTGTAATTTTTTTTATTTTTTTACACTAACAAGCTGGTGTAGCCCCAACTTTTCCTTTTCCTAAGGGGTAAAAGGAGAAAAAGCCCCCCAAAATTAGTAGTGCAATTTCTCCCGAGTACGGTGATACCCCATATGTGGCCCTAAACTGTTGCCTTGAAATACGACAGGGCTCCAAAGTGAGAGAGCGCCATGCGCATTTGAGGACTAAATTAGGGATTGCACAGGGGTGGACATAGGGGTATTATACGCCAGTGATTCCCAAACAGGGTGCCTCCAGCTGTTGCTAAATTCCCAGCATGCCTGGACAGTCAGTGGCTGTCCGGAAATGCTGGGAGTTGTTGTTTTGCAACAGCTGGAGGCTCCGTTTTGGAAACACTGCCATACAATACGTTTTTCATTTTTATTGGGGGGACAGTGTAAGGGGGTGTATATGTAGTGTTTTACTCTTTATTAGGTGGTAGTGTAGTGTAGTGTAGTGTTTTTAGGGTACATTCGCACTGGCGAGTTACGGTGAGTTTCTCACTAGAAGTTTGAGATACGGCGAAAAATCTGCCGCAGCCCAAACTTGGAGCAGGAAACTTACTGTAAGCCTGCCCGTGTGAATGTACCCTGTACGTTCACATGGGGGGGGGGGGGGGGGGGGCAAACCTCCAGCTGTTCCAAAACTACAACTCCCAGCATGTACTGACAGACCATGCATGCTGGGAGTTGTACTTTTGCAACAGCTGGAGGCACACTGGTTGGAAAACCTTCAGTTAGGTTCTGTTACCTAACTCAGTATTTTCTAACCAGTGTGCCTCCAGCTGTTGCAAAACTACAACTCCCAGCATGTACTGATCACCGAAGGGCATGCTGGGAGATGTAGTTATGCAATAGCTGGAGGTACGCAACTACAACTCCCAGCATGCCGAGACAGCTGATTGCTGTTTGGACATGCTGGGATTTGCAGTTTTGCATCTGTTGGGCTACAGTTTTAGAGACCACTGCAAAGTGATCTCCAAACTGTGGACCTCCAGCTGTTGCAAAACTACAATTCCCAGCATGCCCTGACAGCAAACAGTTGTTTGAGCATGCTAGGAGTTGTAGTTTTGCAAGATCTGGAGGGCTACAGTTTAGGGACCACTATATAGTGGTCTCAAACTGTAGCCCTCCAGCTGTTGCAAAACTACATATTCCAGCATGCCCAAACAGCAGTCTGGGCATGCTGGGAGTTGTAGTTTTGCAACATCTGGAGGGCTACAGTTAGAGACCACTGTATAATGGTCTCAAACTGTACCCTCCAGATGTTGCTTGGCAACTCACCGGCTTCCGTCGGATCCAGCCGCACGTCATCGCCGCCCGCCGATCTCCGTCGCCTGCAGCCTCCGACGCCCGCCCAGATCGGTAAGTGGATCTTCGGCGCCGGTCCCCGTCGTTTCCCCGTCCTGCCCCGCCTATTGTGGGAGGGCAGGACGGGGAAAACGAAAGTAAACCCCCCCGCCCCCGATCTGCTATTGGTGGTCGCGTCTAGACCACCAATAGCAGGGATAGGAGGGGTGGCACCCGTGCCACCTCACTCCTATCGCTTCAGGGGGATCGTGGGTGTCTTAGACACCCGCGATCCCCCTTACATTCCGGGTCACCGGGTCACTATAGAACCGTAATGACCCGGAATCGCGCAAATCGCAAGTGTGAATTCACTTGCGATTTGCCGCGATCGCCGACATGGGGGGGTCTGATGACCCCCCTGGTCATTTGCATGGGATGCCTGCTGAATGATTTCAGCAGCCATCCCGCTCCGATCCCCGCCCGGCGCACGGCGGGGACTAAAACTGACCATGACGTAAATGTACGTCCCTGGTCCTTAAGACCCAGGGTGTCGGGACGTACCGTTACGTCATGGGTCCTGTAGGGGTTAATATTGCCCCTACACAAAAGTTACCCCCTAATAGTACGCTTACAAAGTAGCTATCCTCAATAGTGGCCACAGAGAGTAGTTTTCTAACAGTGCTTGATATATTAGGTACCCCTTAATAGTACCTCTACACACTAGTTTTGCCATTAGTATCCCCACAGAGTAGCTACCCTTGAAAGTGCCCTCACACAGTAGTTACTCCCAGTAGTGCTCCTGACCATAAGCTGGCCCCCCTAGAGTACCACATACAGTAGTTGACCCTTCAAAAGTGCCCCTCCACAGTTATTATCCCCTTCAATAGTGATCCACAGAGTAGCAACCCCTCCCCAAGAATTCTACTCTGGATTCCCAGAGCGGGCACTACAAGGAATATTGAAAGTTTGAATGGCCTCCTGGGAGATGCTGACCCTGGGCGGCTGCCCAAACCCCACATGTTTTAAACTGCCATAAGTAAGACAAATAAAGCCCTATGTGGACATTACTGTCAAACAGCCAAACTCTGGCCCCACCTTCTGAAATAGAGAAAAAGAGAAATAGCTGTTTACAATTCAGGGGACTCTCATGGGCTCAATAACAGAAGTGAGGGCACTAAATCACACTTTTACCACTCTAAAGGGTTAACCTAACAAAACCATGTAGGTTAATAAACATCTTTTGAAATGACAGGTATGCTTTAAACGCTAATGGGAAATATATTACAAGTCAGGCAAATATGACAATTTTTTATAAATAAGAGTAGCATTGCTTGAGTGAGCGTAGTTACAATGGAAATATGCTCATAAACTAGGCATAGGATTGTGTTCCACAAGATTAGATACATGACAGTGTCACTTTTTAATTGCTAGAATAGGTGAATATGTCTGGACCTGTGCAGAGGCTCCAAAGATTATCACAGTTTTCATATATTAAAGAATAGTGTACATCTATTTGAGAGTAAATCTACCATTGGGAAAGGGGGTGATCCTAATAATTAATGCAATTATGTTCCTTCTGTGTCAATTCTGAGAAAGTCAAATAGAGAATGCCTGTCAAAAAGACAAACTTATGCAGAAGTATTGTCCAAGTACGTTGGACCAAAAAATGCATTTTGTAATGTGTGTACTTTTGTTATTCTAAAAAAGTCACTAAGGGTAATTTCTTTATCTTTATATGCATTTGGATACAGCATTCTATAGAGCTATCCTATGGCTTACACTTTGAAGGGATGCCATATATCAAGATTAAAATGGAGACTCTTCTGTAATAGGCCTTTAGATGCCCTAAACATTGACTTTACCAGAATAACCAATAGGAACTCTGCTTTAACCAATCCAGGGCTGGCAGTCAGTATAGCTGATCCAGAGCAATTGATCAGCTGTTGCATAGTAATTGCCCCGAACAGTTTAATTAATGCTATTGGTGGAAACCTCCAAGTCTGTGGCATGCTCTGCATCTGTTAAAGGTGCTATTAGTTCTTAAGTTATCGGTTCTATTGGTGCTACTGGTTCATCAGTTGTTTTTGTTTTTCTATTAAATGTATAGGTATTTTATATAATCTGGTTAGTTTGAACAGAATAGAGAAATAATGGTATTTAATTGTGGTAAATATAGAAATGACTAATATAGTGATATGGAAGCACGCACCAAACAAGAGCAAGAAGAGCAAGATACTTTTTTCAGTACTGGCCAATTAGATTAGATGTCATTATATAGTAAATAGAAAATATATAGTATATATAGATATAACACATCATCTTAAAGTTTGGATTATTGTTATACGGTGTGACATAATTGCATTTCACTTCTGTGTATCAGGCAATGAAAAACATGGGACAAATATGTCCCTTGGTCCTCAAAGGGTTAAGGTATTATATTTTAAATGCAGCAATAATGGACATCATTTTCTTGTGTACTGGTTTAATATGCTAAGTGCTATTTTTCAAGGCTAATTTACATTACCATAGGTATTATTATACAATTTGCATGAACTGATGATCTACGCAAATTGAAATGAAACAGATTACTGCATTAGCTGCTGTGTAGCGTCTGCAGCTGTATTTTTATTGTTGTTGTTATTTTGAATCTTATTAATATCCAATAAGGCACTGGCGCCTTTGGGAACTAGGATGCATGGAGTATCAGATTTGTGCTGAGAAATCAAATATTAATAAATATACTCAAATTCTTCCCTGCAGTTTTACTGGCAAAGATCTGTAAATAAAAATATAGTCTTCACACAGGCCAAAGTCTTATAGAAAGAGACATATACTGATTAAAATTACAAACTAATTAACTTAATTACTATTTAGCTGGATAAATCACACTAAGCTGTCCAATGTGGTCATCTAAAGAGAAACATTTTTTTATATATACTTCAAGCTATAATGAATAGACAGTGATTAGGATTTCTATTACACATAAATACTAATAAAATTGCAAACAAAGACTCTTAAAATGATATTAAAAATGAGCTCTGAACAATTTATTGTATTATAATAAGGGCCATATTCCAATTTAATGCTGCCCCATTATGTTTGATGTGATCAAAGTAGTAAATGTGCCCCAAATTAGCTGAAAAAATAAATAAGCCTCTCTCTATTAGCTAGAGCAGATAGCTATTGCCAAAGAGCAGCACTTGATCTGGTGGAAAGGCCTTTTTGGTTATTGCACAGTATACCATGATTTGAGTGGATCAGTACTACATTTCCCCTGAAATATAACAATCATGTTAATAATGACAATTAAATATTGTGATTTTATTTCCAAAATGTTTTTACATTAATTCATAGTTGGAGTATATAGAAAAAAGTTGTAGATTTCTTTGTGTTCAATTACTGTTACAGTATGCGCTCCGGCCACTTCTCCTGGCCGTGAGCGCACTGTCCCCCTCTCCCAGCCCGTCACTTACCACACTCCTCTGCTGCTTCTTCCTCCGCCTCTCAGCTCCGGCACACGCGTCCCCATCTCCTATGGCGCGCGCTAGAGCTCTGAAATTTAAAGGGCCAGCACGCCTTTAAATATGTGAAGCACCTGACACTATATTATAAAGTCTCTGTACCTCCCACTCTTCCCTGCCGGATCTTCAGTGCCATTTGCCTGAGATTAAGAGTTCCATACTGTCCGTTTGCCTTGCCTGTGTTCTGACCCTTCTGCTACGTTTTTTGACTCCGCACCTTTGCAGCCTGCCTTGAACTTCTGCTAAGTCCCACTACGCCTCTGCCTCATCCTCCTGTATTTCTCCTCGCCCAGCTACCTGTGTGTTCGAGTAGTATCGCGGGTAGCAACCTGGGTATCACCTGCCGCAGCAAATCCATCCTGCCTTGCGGCGGACTCTGTTGAAGACCAGTGGCACCTTAGACTCCGCTCCCCGATACAGCCCGTGTCATCAGCCACTCAGGTCAGTGGATCCACATCAAGCACCGTTACAATTACTCAATACTCTATGCCGAAGATATGGTACACTGAGTACCACCCTTTGAATTCCTAAGTCCTTTGAAAAGAAAAAAAACAGTGCACCCTATCTTATCTATCTGCAGTCCGGTGGACTCATAGGACTATATATGCTTCCTATTCAGTGTAGTCCAGTAGGTATCTCCCTAGATTCCAGCTTAGTTCTGCTATAACATCAAGTTAAACAGGTTCAGTTAGATCTTCTTATGGTTGCATTCCATTGATCACATAAATTATGGCAGGTCTTAGTGTGGGTTCCACAGTTTATTCCTAAAGTTATATTGAGGCTGTTATACGTGAAGTATTGATATTCCTTGATTTATTGATTGGGCAGTGTAATTTGGGTATGGCAGCGTTCTTTACACCAATTAAACACTGTATAATTGTATTATTTACTTTATTGATTGTATTATTTACTCTATATAGTGAACAATGAGGTAAAGGGTGTCAATAAAAGGTTGAAAAGGGCATTAACAAACCTAAGGTGAACATTGCAAAACAGTACCTAGTAGGGTCTGTGAGGACTTTGACCACTTATGAAGCAGTCTGAGGTCTGGAGTGCTCTAGAAGTTTTGAGATCAGAACTGTTTAGGGTAAATTCTACATTCTGGGTTTTACATAAAAAGAAATCAGATGTAGTTTTATTATTTAAAACTATGCACATTTCCTTTTTCATGTAAACAAAAGATTCAAGTCATTGAAATTGTAATATGTGTTTCCAGTATGATATGGGATCATTTATAACAGTAATCAAAATGTCTCAATGTTTAAGTAGCTGTGTGTGTTATAAACAGGTTTGTTCCAGACAATGCAGCCATGACAGCCCTCTTTGGAGATGTTTAGTTACATTATAAATCTTTATCAAGGCTATTATATCTGCATGCAATGTGAACGTAGAATAGTCACCTTATATGGCGATCATCATTTTTGACAGGTGAACAAAGGACATTCATTCATCTGTTAAAAGGATATTTATTTTCAACAAAAAGAGCCCCTAAGGAGCAGTGGATGTTTAGTGCACCTGGATGCTTTACCAAAGTGAATGGTGCTCTTCTGCTCTGTCATCTGCTTCTATAAAGAGCTCATGAGCATTGGCCCTATTCTCTCCAGATGGATCACCAATTTCTGTGTCAGTGTCCATTTCCTCATGTTTGAACTGTCAAAAAAGCACGCATCTCCGTTAGCCTAAATAAAGTAGAATAAATGTATTTAAATGGTAAAGAAATGGCATCAGTTTTTTATTATTTACACAGAATTTTACAATGTACCGTACGTTCATCATAGTAACATGTTAGGGAAATCATGTAGATGGCACAAGACGATTGCCATATCAATTATTTCTTAACATTTCTAAAACAGAAGATTGCCAACATAGAAATCAAAGAGGTTACATATATGTTAGAGAAAAGTGCCACTAATTTCTGAGCCTCAATGCAAAATTTGTAACTGGCCTTCCATCTTCCATGTGCCATTTATAACATAGGGCCTTCCTTATGTGCCAGAGAAAGCCTCTATAAATATGCCCCTGGCAACATTCCCTATGAAAATCCATGTGAGTAGTCTTTGGTCCTATCTAGCACAATTGTCTAAATCTGCATTATTCTTAGAGACATCCCTGTTTACAAACCGGTGTATTGTCAGACATAGTAGAGGAAAGCTCCACTTGCTATCCAGAACAAACAGTTGTTTTTACAGGGACTCACACAAAGGAAGATACATATGTACTCAAGCCATCCATGTATTACAGGTATCATCTAAATACCCATCATATTACAGTACATTTCCACTGTATCGCCCACAGTAGCAGAAATGTTTCACTATGTTTCCCCTGGTAAATCAAGCGGTTTATGGCGGTCTATGGAGCTAGACCAACGAAGATCTGCTGGTCTGTGATGACTCGAATATGAAGAGGGTTATCTGTGGTAAGACTACCCATTATAAGCCTTGTATAGCTAAATACATTTTATATTTAAAGATTCTGGATTTAAAAAGCATCTACACATACATATAAAGCAAATTGCTATGTAAATATTAAGCCCAAATACCCATTAATACCAAAATTATTAAATACCAACAGCGTTATTAAGAACTGCATTCCTTGAGCTGCAATAAATGAGGGTCCTTCCTGTAAAGGGGGTTTAGACATAAACTCTGTCAGGGCACATATTAAAGTGAACATATCCTTTTGGATTTATCCAATAAATGTTTTGTAGCCTATTTGGACAAGCAGTCACTAATGTAAAATCCAAAGAAAGTGTAAAAATAGAAGCGCTAAAACATGCAAATAAAATGGATATGAAACTGCTTTACTCCAGTAAGCAGATGAAGCTCCTGTCAACATTTTTTTCTCGCCTCTAAGGCTCTTCAAAAGAAAATGCATTGACAGGTTTGTCGGACCACTGTAATATGCTGTTTTAAGTTTTGCCTGAGCTGTACTGACTTAAATTTGTGCTGGTCATAAGACATCATATTCAACTTGAAAAGCATGAGTAAGAGAGGACATATTCTTTTTTTTTTTTTTTTTGTTACTACCTCTTTATTAGCAGTATGTGGCTAGGATTCCACTGAGTTTTTTCCCATAAGCAAAAACACCGGGAAAAACTGCCAGAAAAACTGCCACAGCTTTTTCCTGCGTTTTGGCAGTTTTTCTGGCGTTTTTTCTGGTGTTTTTCCTGATGTGGGAAAACAGTCAAATTTGTACCCTGTGGCAGTTTTTCACTGCCTTCAGGGCACCACTCTGTGTAAGGAGATGAGGAGTGATGTGCAGCATCATTATGCACCTCCCCCGGCTGTTTAGTATACAGGGGTGCATAGTGTACCCGTGTATACTATACAGGAGTCTGGAATCCTGTCACCAGACTGACAGGACTCCCTGCTCCTATAGCCCCTTTAGGCGGTATACAGGATATACAGCGTTCTATAGATAGCTGTATATAGTGTATACAGAAGAGGAGATCCCCTTACCTCTCTCGCTCCCTGTCCCTGCCGAGTCCGTGTAGCTCCACCCCTAGTGATGACATCATTAGGGGCATAGCTACCGACGGGAGTCAGGCTGGTAAGGGTTTGAGGTTCTGTCCACATTGTCCGTTTTGTATAATGTGAACAGACCCTGCTGGCAGTATCCTCCCAAAGGCTGTCTGGGAATTGGAGGCTCCCTGTTTGGGAAGACATTGCATTATGGGTGCTCTCCCCAGCGGAGAGCACCAAAAATGTACTAACCAACTTTTTGTGGTTTTATTCTCGTTTTAGATCCTCGTTTTATATGCAGAGGATTACGACGGATTCGATGGATTACGGCGGATGAACTGGATTTTTTTTCCTTTTAATAAAATGGCTAACAAGGGCTGTGGGGGAGTGTTTTTTTTTGTATTAAAATAATTTTCCAATGTGTCGGGTTTTTTTTAAATTGAATTTTCAGGCTTAGTAGTGGAAGCCATTTTATTGACGGAATCCATTACTAAGCCGGGGCTTAGCGTTAGCCCCCAAAACAGCTAGCGCTAACCCCCAATTTTTACCCTAGTACCCACCACCACAGGGGTACCGGGAAGAGCCGGTACCAACAGGCCCGGAGCGTCAAAAATAGTGCTCCTGGGCCTAGGTGGCAACAAGCTAGCATTATTTAGGCTGGGGAGGGACAGAAATAATGGTCCTCGCTCACCCTGGTAACGTCAGGCTGTTGCTGCTTGGTTGGTATCTGGCTGAGAATAAAAATATGGGGAACCTATGCGTTTTTTTTTAAATGTATTTATTTATGAAAAAAAACACATAGGGTTCCCTGTATTTTTATTCAAAGCCGGATACCATCCAAGGGTGGATGAGGATCATTGTTTCTGGCCCTCCCCAGCCTAAATAATGCCAGCCTGTCACCAACTGTAGTGGTCGGTACCGAGGTAATAATTGGGGGTTATTGCTCGCAGTTTTTAGGGCTAATACTAAGCCCCAGTTTAGTATTGGATTCTGTCAACAAGACGTCTATAAAAAAAAACACAACACATTGGAAAAATTATTTTATTTAAAAAAAACACAGCCCGTGTTAGCCATTTTATTAAAAGAAAAAAATCCAGTTCGTCCACCATAATCCACCAAATCCGCCGTATCCTCTGCATACATGGATCTGAAACTAAAAGATAAACACAAAAAACTGGTTAGTAAATTTTTGGAGCTCTCCGCTGGGGAGAGTGCCCATAATGCAATGTCTTCCCAAACAGGGAGCCTCCAATTGATGCAAAACTACAACTCCCAGCATGCCCAGACAGCCTTTGGCTGTCTGGGCATGCTGGGAGTTGTAATTCAGCAACAGCTGGAGTATTCCAGTCTGGGAAGACACTGCCAGAAGGGTCTGTTCACATTATACAAAACGTACAATGGGAACAGAGCCTCAGACTTACCAGCCTGGCTCCCGTCTGAAGCTCTGCCCCCTAATGATGTCATAACTAGGGGCGGAGGTAAGGGGACTTCTTCATCTTCTGTATACACTATATACAGCTATCTATAGATAGCTGTATATTATGTATACCACCCAAAGGGTTTACCTACACTGTCCAGCAGTGTAAGTTAACTCTTTTCTTGCTGGGCAGGCGCATAGCGCACAGCTCAGTAAGGGGTTACTTGAGTCAGCAATGTGTATACTGTATAAACATTGCAGGCTCACTTTAAGTTCTTGCTGGGCAGTAGATATACAACGTTTATCTACTGCTCCACATCAGTCGTTCTCCCGGCTCTGTAGCCGTGAGCACAGCTGAGTCCCGAAATTCACATTAGGACGATTGCAACAGGTGTCAGAGGTGGCATTTGCTGCGATCTGTCCCTTACTGCAGGTACTACTGCTCCCAACATGAAGCACACTCTGCTCCATGCTGGGAGTGGTAGTATCTGTACTAATAGATACAGGGCCCAGGTATCACTTCTGACACCTGTTGCAATCTGTCTATTATTGCAGGTACTACAGCTCCCAGCATGGAGCAGAGTGTGCTCCATGTTCACAATAGTAGTACCTACAGTTAAGGTCAGATCACAGCGGGTGTCACTTTTGACACCCGATGCGATCATCCTATCAATTGCAGAGATACTCTGGCCAGTCAGTGATGTGAATAGAATTCACATCACTCATTCATATTTTCCGCCCAGAGTGGTGATTGGCCAGATGGTGACAGCCAATCACCGGTCTCAGCTGGAAATATGAATCAGTGAATTTATATTCACATCCCTTGCTGGCTGGAGTATAGTGCATAGATGCGAGCGCAGGAGAAAGCCGCTTTGCATCTCTGCAATATATGGGATGATCACATCGGGTGTCAGAAGTGACACCCAGGGAGATCCATCTATTAGTACAGGCACTACTATTCCCATCATGGAGTCTGTTCCATGCTGGGAGTAGTAGTACTACCTAAAAAATAAAATAAAAATAGAAAAAAGTGAAAAAAGTTAAAAACACACACACATTATTAAAATACATTACTAATAAGAAGTTGAACAAAATTAATTTAAAAAAATACATTATTTTTACATTTAAATGGCCCCTTTCTAAATTTTTACAATTGTCGGCTACATTTTTAGTTCCCTGACTGCCCACATAAATTGATCCCTGTTTAAAAGTTTATAAAAATTTTGTTATAAAAAAATAACATTTTTTTACAATTTTTACAATTTTTTTCCATCTCCATCACAACTGTATCTTTTTTTTTTTTTAATGGTACCCTACGAAATTTTTATAAAAAAAAGAAAAAGGGATCTCCATCCATTTTTTGGATCGCTAAAGTCCAAAAAAGGATTAAAAACCGCCTGCAAAAACGCCAAAGTTAAAACCCACATGGCGTTTTTCTGATTGTTTTTTTACTCCCATAGACTTCTATGTGAGGAAAACGCCAAGATTTTCCTGAAAAAAATAACCATACTCTGAACTTGAGGACATTTTTAAAAACCAGCTTCTGAGCCCAAAAGAGCTGAAAAATGCCCAAAGGATTAAAAAAAAAAAAACATCAAAATGAAAAACGCCAAGAGGATCTGGCATTTTGCAGTTCACTATTGACTTGCAGCTAACATCTGGCCGCAGTGTTTTTTCACAGAAAAAATGCCATGCGGAAAAATGGGCGTTTTTATCAGCGTTTTTGCATGAAAAACCTCAGTGGAATTTTAGCCTTAACATGGTACTTGAAGATTTTATATTGTTAGTATGCTCGTTTCAATCAATCAGTTGGCACTTTTTTAGTGACAGTAGATAAACTTAGCTGAACATACACTATATGAACAAAAGTAATGGGACACCTACACATTGGGGGAGATTTATCAAAACCTGGGCAAAGGAAAAGTTGACCAGTTGCCTAAAGCAACCAATTAGTTTGCTTCTTTCTTTTTTTATTTTTGCTTTGGGCAACAGGTCAACTTTTCCTCTGTACTGGTTTATACAGGCTCTACAGGAGCTATTAAGATATCTCAATCTAAATTCATAGTCATTATTATGGAGTTGGTTCTCCCTTGGAAGTTAAAGCAGCTTACACTAATATGGGAAGACTTTCTTCATGATTTTGGAGTATGTCTGTAGAATAATTTGGTCATTCATCCAGATGAGCTTTGAGAAATGGGGCATGGTCATGCTGAAACAGAAAAGGGCCTTCCCCAAACTCTACTTACAAAGTTGGAAGCATACAATTGTCCAAAATGTCTTTGTATGCTGAAGAATTACTTTCACTGGAGCTATGGGACTTAGGTCCCAGAAGAACAACCCTATAACATTTTCACTCCTCCATCCAACTATACTGTTGATACAATGCAGTCAGACAGGCAATGTTCTTCTGGGAACCAAGACTCATCGATCAGACAGGAAGATAGACTAAAATGAACCATTTCCATTTGCTCCAATCCCATCCAGAGGTGCCATGCTTTACACCACTCCTGTTGCTTGGTGATCTAAGACTTGCTTGCATATCTATGCCAGGAAGCTCCTGACACACAGTTTTTGTGCTGTGTTTAATGCTTGATGATGTTTACAACTCTGCAGTTATTGAGTCAGCAATCCTGTGGATAGGTCATGAATAATATTAGCACAGAAGAACCCTTTGACCTACTAACTATAGTATGGTACTAAGATAGATTAATATAGCCACATAAATCATTAAGAATCAGAACGATTCAGAGAATGGTCCATAATAAAGAAACATGATCTTATGATCACCAAGAGTCAAAACTGTTTGATATAAAATAATAACTACAGTGTATGTGTAAGTGTATGTTTGAACATTGTATGTCTGAATACAACATTTTTCTAATTAAAATATAATTAAAAGTATTGTAAACAGTGGCTTAAAGAAACAATGTGCTTGTTTATTCTGTTCTAGCTGAGTACCTGGCGTTGACAGTTTTTCCTTCCTAATCCTTGTTGGGGAGGAAAATGCTGCAGACGGCAAGCGCTCCATAAATTTCTATAGGAGCATCCAAAAGACCGTAGTACAGCACACAGGAATGAGAGAGCCGAAGTCCCGTCCCAGCGCTCGGACCCTCTGTGATCAGTTACTCATGCCCTATCTTGTGGATAGTGGATAAGTTTACTTTTGCTAGAGTTCTCCTTAAAGTAAAATCATGAAGATTTTTTATCCTTCAGCTGTTTCCTAATGTGAAACTCTTTGCATAGTTAAAATGAGTAAACAGGCATTTGCTTATTTCACCAAACAACACCCTGAAATATAGTTTTCCAGGCTTGTGTTTCGAAATACATAAAATACAGAGACATTCTAAAAACACCTTAAAAGGGGTACTCCGTGGAAAACTTTTTTTTTTTTTTATCAACTGAAAGTTAAACAGATTTGCAAATTACTTCTATTAAAAAATCTTGCTTACAGCCCAACACCGTGCAGGATGTTTGGCATTTGCCAGAGAACACCAAGATTGGAAAATTCACAACTGGTGCCCTGTGCTCTTCACAGATGAAAGCAGAGCACATGTGACAGTTGTGATAGAGTCTGGAGACGCTGCCTGCAACATCCTCCAGCATGACTGGTTTGGTGGTGGGTCAGTAATGGTGTTGGGTGGCATTTCTTTGTGGGGGCCGCACAGCCTTCCATGTGTTTGACAGAGGTATCCTGACTGTCATTAGGTACCAAGATGAGATCCTCAGATACCTTGTGAGACCATATGCTGGTATGGTTGGCCCTGGGTTTCTCTTAATGCAAGATAATGCTAGACCTCATGTGGCTGGAGTGTGTCAGCAGTTCCTGCAAGAGAAAGGCATTGATGCTATGGACTGGCCCGCCCGTTCCCCAGACCTGAAACAGATTGAGCACATCTGGGACATCATGTCTCGCTCCATCCACCAATGCCACGTTGCACTACAGACTATCCAGGAGTTGGTGGATGCTTTAGTCCAGGTCTGGGAGGATATCCCTCAGGAGACCATGCGCCACCTCCTCAGGAGCAGTGCACTCCTTTTTTGACCAGTGCATAATGCTAACTAAAGTAAACATAAGGTTGGCCTGTGAGAACTTACCATTACAATTGTAGAAATGTTTTACTGCTGTTTCTGGTTAAACTTTAGTCATCTTTAAAGGTGTTTTCCCATCAAGACAAGTAAAATCAGATGCCTCATACATAATGTATGGGGAAAACAGTTTTTTCCAGTATCGATCGGATCACTTCCTGGTTTTCTCTCTGAAGTGTGGTTATGCTGTGTGTATTGCAACATTGCACTTGCTTTCCCACAATCCCCTTTGGTTTCACGTGCAGAGACTGCAGGGGAGCCTAATTGTCTGAAAAGAATAGTCAAACACAATGAATAGTAAACCTTTCTGTCCCAAATATAATTTAGATACTTCTAGAAAAATTCTAATTAGGCTTTATAATTGGAATATGTAAATGAATAAGGATAAAAAGGTCCAATTATCCTTCTCCATGGAGCAGACAGGAAATGGCTCAAACATATAGGAAGACAATAAGCATTTTATGAACAATGTTAAATTTTAATGTTCTAATCCACACAGTTATTTAAATTTTATCATTTTTTAGTCAACTACACTATTACAGGTAACTATGAATAATTAAACCACCCCTGTATTTATAATCCATAATGAATAGCCTTATCCTCTTCTTAGCGGATCTTAATAAATATTACATTATCATTATTAGCTGAAATGAATCATCTAGAAATAATTAAAGAGTTACACCACTGATGAAGTAACTAGCATTGCATTGCATATAAATGATATCATCCAGCCGTTTCTGTGGCCTTTGGGATGCAGACACATCCTGCATAATATTTGTACTATAGACTTATAGGTTCTGCTATTACCAAACAGATATAATTCAGTCCCTTTATTAAAAGCAAACAGCCCACCCAATCTACTAGTGAATTACTTTTTTTAATTTTTTTTAATTTTTTTGTAAAAGGTGTTCTCTGGTTTTGAAAGCCGTTTTTCAATTTCTTTTAGGAATTTCTTAAAATTGACTACAAGACATTATATCTCTCGATATTTTATTGTAGCTGTGCATGGGAAATAATCTATTCATCCAGGTTAACCTACAGATTATAGTAATAATGAGGGATCTTAACAAGGAGAGCACTGGTGATAAACTTCTACTTCTTTTGTGTACCCAAAAGTGGCACAATTTTGGCACATGTAAGCCATACTCCTTTTCCCAAAGCCAAACCTGCTTAATCACAACCCCTTTTTAAGCATGGTGCAAAACTTTTTTTTGTGTGATTGGTTTAACAAATCTGTCTCATAACACGTTCTATGCTCAATCCCCTGCAGCTTCCTTTCAGGGACATCAACAACATTGTGCCTTGTTGCCACTCTTCCCAAAGGTTCTGGGCAAGTTTAAAAAAAAAATAAACTTCCTAATGTATGGTGTAAATATATGGCATCTTCTACATGAGGAAGTATTGTGTGGCCTCAGCTTTCTGCACACTACATATGGCATCAATCTGATGCCAATTTTTTTTGCTCCTGTGATGCCACAGTCAATAGTAACTAGGGGTGCAACCCCTGTCTGAGTTCATATTGGAACTCATGCAACAAAATCGCAGGCAAGCCCCCATGGTTGCCATATTAAATCTGCTAGTACAGCATGTCAAAGGAAGGTTGTACAAGCAAAACACTCTAAACAGAGCACAGAAAAATAGTTAAAAAATGTTTTTAAAAATATTTTTGAAATCTCGCTAATAAAAATTCTAAACTTTTCCTTTTTCCATTCTTTAAATAAATTCATAAACAAATAAAAATTACATATTTTTTTCATATGTGGCATCACTGCTTGCAGAAGTGTCTAAACTATTAAAATAGCACATTATTTATCCCACTTCGTAAACACGTAATTGAGAAAAATTCCCAATGCCAGAATTGACTAGTCAAATAACATCCAAGAAAACATGAAATAAAAAGCAATAAAAAGTCCTCAAATCCCAAATATGCAAGAAACAAGCCCCCAAATAGCTCAAAATGAATTAGAATTTCACGATTTTATTAATACATTTTTTAACTACAACTTTGTTTATTCATTTTTTATGGTGTTTATTGTGTTAACAAAGATTTTGCCAGTAACCTGCAAACTAATCAGAAATCAGAGCTTGTCTTTCTGCACTTAAAGGGTACCTCTCATCAAAAAAACTTTTGATATATTATAGATTAATGTATGCAGAATAACTTTACAATTGCATGTTATTAAAAAATATGCTTCTTTCTATTTAATTTTCCACTTTGAAGAAATGACCACTAGGGGTCTCCCTACCAGTCCTGGCAGCAAGCATTTCAGACTCATACTGGAGTCCTAAACACTACGAGCTGCCAGTCTGCTTTGTTCACAAAGGAGAACACTCAGAGCTGCCAGCCTGCTTTGTTCACAGCCTGTTTGGCTGTGAACAAAGCAGGCTGGCAGCTCTGAGTGTTTAGGACTCCAGCATGAGTCAGAAATGCTTGCTGACAGGACTGATTGGGAAAAATACAATAGAAAGAAGCATATTTTTCATTAACATGCTATTGGAAAGTTATTCAACATTCATTAATCTAAAATATATCAAAAGTTTATTTGATGAGAGGTACCCTTTAAATAGTATAGTAAATGCAATAATAATACTTTTTTAGAAAAGGTAGTGATCAATTATGTAGTGGGCTAAAAATTAAGATGCTCATTTACATTATTTTTCATTTAGTGGAGTATGGTCTCTCAATGGGGGAGATTTATCAAAATCTGTGTAGAGGAAAAGTTGACCAGTTGCCCATAGCAACCAATCAGATCGTTTATTTTAGTTTTCAGAGGCCTTTTTAAAAATTAAAGAATTTATCTGATTGGTTGCTATAGAAACTGGTCCACTTTTCCTCTTCACAGGTTTTGATAACTCTCACCCATTGTGTGTATGTATATACACACATATATGTGTATGTGAAACAAATATAAAAAAAAAGAAAAGGGTAAAACAACAAAAAAACATTGAGGGATATAGAGAAAAATTGTTGCAAACAAAAAGTAAAGTGGTTGCCCTATAAAAGCCAATTAGGTCTCAGTGTTCACTTTCCATTGGGCCTCTGGAACCTGGAATATGGATTCCGATAGAATTAGGTTCCCCCTGTGCCTCAATTATATTTTTGATCCAGTTACTCCTTATGGACATCTTTATCTGCCCTTTCAATGTTTTGTAAAATTGCTTGCAACTTGCACTGTATGGAAGCACGTTTCTGCACAGACTGGGCGCCTGTGCCTTGTTTAATATTCTGTCAGTGTTTGTAAAGCTTTTGTTTCTAATACCATCCAGTAGTTATACGATATGATAACTAGCAGAATTAACATCTGATGTTTGAGGTCATAAACGTTAATTTCTATCATGGTATTAATTAAAAGTAAATTATTGCTCATGCACCTGACAGAAAGGTTACCTCCCGAAAGCCTTCTAATTATTTTTGGTCATTTTGAAGGTACATTCACCTTTGAACACCATTTTATAGTTCATACAAAGATATAATAAGTATATAAAAAGTTGCATCAGGCTGGTTTCACATAATTGAAATACTGTATGGCAGCATCTTTACAGCCAGAAATCCCAAGACTCCAAAGCTGGTCATATATACTAGATAACAGTCTGCCGACATGCCCTTTCAGCCAAAAGCTATTTTTTCCATCCTCCATACAAATGCAGGCTCATTTTACTTAGTACACGTGTATTTTCAGTGAAGAGAGGGTGATAAGCCCTTGTCAGACTCCTCAAGTGATGGCTTATCTCTTCTGAGAACAAAAGAATTGGGTGTGTTAAAATTCCATCTGCCGTCAAAGAGGAAGTCGGGAACCCACATTAGACGGTGACCCAGTGCCATCAAATGAACAGTTTGGCTGACAATAATCCAATGTATATGGCTGCCATCAGTAATGTTCATCAGATCAGTGCAATTCCTACTGTAAAGATAGCAAAGAAAGATGTGTGCAGGTATAGGATCAGCATGCATCCTTGACTGTAAGGCTCTGTTTAAACTATATAGTTTATGGTATACTATATAGTATATAGCACTCCCATTATAAACAAAAATGTAATTTGGCTGCCTTGCAAATTCCCTTCTTTTACCATCCATTGCGTCTATAGGGCCTGTATATATTTTTAGTGTCAAGTGTTTTTCCATCATATATGTCAAAGTAGGAGGGGTATACGATGTGAACTCATATCATCAACACCACATCAGCACTAGACAAGTAAAGCAAATGTCTTCAGAATGTTGCTCAAGTTCTTATTTAGTGTACTGTATTTTAAGATGGTGCCCAAAGGTGGATGTATACTTTATTAACCTATATAGCATAATTCACATGTACTGTAAAAGTATTTCCAAGTACCTAGTAATTGGGTTTGAAAATGTTATGAGTGCAAGTAGTGCAGCACTGTGTGCCAGTGTTCACACCAACATATTTACCCTTTTATGTGTTTCATTCAAATGTGGCTTTGCTCTAAAACATTGAAATGTGATTTTATTCATTCAGATGTCTGCCACATTGGCATGGGTGGAGATGGCAGGGTCAGGTTACTAGTTTCTCTATGGCATTTTGATGGAGAAAAGGGAAACTAAAAAATGTATGTAAGTTGTAGTTCTGCTATAATATAATAAACAAAAAATAAGAGACCATAATATAAAAAGTCACAGCTTCTCCTAAAGCCCAAGAAATGTAGTATAAACTTATTAGAAATAACACAGTGCAGTCAATTGGTTTAGTCATGTATATACAAAAGTGCAAGCCAAAATAGCATAATGTGTATGAAGGACTTTAGGTTGTATTGTTATACAAGATGATATTTGAATATCTACATCCAAGTGCACTACTGGGAAGTTTTCCAACATTTGGAAGTGACTATGATGATACCGGCAAAAAAGTTGTGTTCAGCCCAACTTAATGTGGCTTGGGTCACTTATGTAGATATCGGTGGTCAGAGTTAAGATGCCTAATGGAAATGTCTCGTGTCCTGATAGCTTTGATATTACACTGTATAGATTATTTTCAGAAGCGTTTTGCAGGTAAAATTTGTTAGTGCGGGCAGAGAGTTGCCATTAGCTTGTGAAAGCCTGCGGAATCAATATTACATATACAATGCATATTTAATGCTAATAACAGTCAAAGCTTTCGTTATATTCAGTGCCATGGGGTGTATGTGATCATAATTAGTTTGCATTTGAAAGAGCTTCTTGACAGTTAACTCTTCGGGAGTCTTATCTTGTTTTACCCATATAAAGTACTATATGTACACCTGCAAAATGAGAGGACAGGGACCTGAGGATTTCATGAATAGTTTTTCTCGCTCCTTTCAGTATTATTTAGCTATTTATTTATCTCTAATATTGTATTCAGATAACAGTTGCACTTGTAGATATGGAAAATGCACTTTTCCTATCAAATATACAATAGATAAATTGAACATCGTGGCGGGCTATAATGTTCTACTATTTTTGTTAGCAAATATAATTCGTATCCTATAAGCCCTTTTTATATTTTTAAGAATATCAAGTTAGACTGCAGGATGAGGAGCTGAGGAAAAAGGTCAGTTTTGGTTTGTTATTGTTTATATTATTAGGGTTAGAAATGATCGTAATAAGGATGCCTTTATCAGTAATTCTTATTCATACAGTGACATGAACAACTACTGATATAAAGTTTCTAATGCTATAATATAATGCTATAATATAATAATAGTTTATAATGCTATAATAATTATTGTAATGCTAGTATAATGACTTGGTGAAACAAAGACGTGTAAAAACCTATATTTTGTATTACATTTGTAATTATCATAAGTATTACTATTATTTATTTATTAATGTATGCATTTATTTATTTTAAAGTACCATTTAATCAAATCCTAAAGAAATATAACACCAAAAAATGAGTACAATAAACATGAACTAAATGATAGCAGACTGGTACAGAGAGAAGACACTGATCATGATGACTTAACTAAACTACAATAAAATACAACAACCTACAAGGGAACGGAGAAGGATATAGTTGAAATTGTATACTTACCGTAATTTCTCTTTCTTCGAGACAGAAGGCAGCACAGAAGGAATAGGCCTGGCCTCTTTTATTCTTCCTAGGACCGCCCACCTAAAAAAAACTCCACAATAGTCAGCCAATGGCATGACAGCATACCTTATAACTAGTCACATCTCATACATTCAAACTGTGTAAATAACTAGACTCTTTTCTCTGATGCTTAATTGATTTTATTGGGTGGGTTATATGTGCTGCCTTCTGTCTCGAAGAAAGAGAAATTACGGTAAGTATACAATTTCAACTTTCTTCTTCGACTTCCGGCAGCACAGAAGGAATTCTCGCTAGCTTAGAGAACAGGGGTAGGGTTTATTGCTGAAATACTGCAGATAGTACCCCAGTGCTAAAGGCTGGATTCTCTGCTTGAAGATTAAGCCTGTAATGGTTGACAAAGGTGGAGGAGGTTGACCACGAGGCTGCATTGCATATATCTGTCAACGGTACTTGTGCTCTCTCCGCCCAAGAAGTAGCAGTGGCTCTGGTGGAATGAGCTCTGATTTGAAAGGGGGGTTCTTTGTTTTCCAACCTATAACACTCCAGTATTACTGACTTCAGCCATCTCGCCAAAGTGTCTTTAGCCGCTTTCTTTCCCTTCCTCATTCCAGAAAATTGAATAAATAGATTTTCATCAATTCTGAAAGATCTCACTCTTTGTAGATACACTAGCAGAGCAGATCTGACATCCAACGAGGAAGATTCGGATGGTAGAAAGGTAGGAAGGAAGATCTCTCTATTGATGTTCTCCATTGAAGCTACTTTTGGGATAAAAGATGGAATTGTACGGAGAAGAACTCCCCCCGGAGTGAACTTGGTGTAAGGGGGATATGCCGACAAGGCTTGCAATTCACCTAGTCTTTTAGCTGACGTGATGGCGACCAAAAAAAGAACCTTGTAGGATAGCCACTTTATTTCCGCTTCCTGTAATGGTTCAAAGGGAGGCAGGGAAAGTCTGGACAGCACTAGAGATAGGTCCCATGCAGAAACCGGAGGTTTTACTGTAGGTCTTAGATTCTTCAAAGCTTTGAAAAACCTAGCAATAAGGGGTTGTCCCATAAATTCTCCATCAGTATAAGCGTTGATGGCTGTGACATGGACACGAAGAGTATTAGGCTTCAAGCCCTTTAGAAATCCCTCTTGTAGAAACTGTAAAATAACAGATACAGAGATCTCTGTCAGCCCCTTCTCTTCTCTCCAGGAGCTAAACTTTTTCCAGAGTTTCGCATACAATAAGTTAGTAGAAGGTCTTCTAGCTGCTAGTAAGGTCTCTATTACTTCATCTGATAACCCTCTCTGTCTGAATTTTTCCCTCTCAAAATCCAGAGAGTCAGATGTAATCTGTCGAGATGTTGGTGATATAATCCGTTCTGCAGGAGGAGATCCTTTTCTAGCGGTAGCTTCCAATATTCTCCCCTCGAGAGAAGAAATAATAGAGGAAACCAGGCCCTCCGGGGCCAAAAGGGTGCGATTAGTAGAGCTGCCGGCTCGTCTATGATGATCTTGTTCAGAATCTTGTTGATTAATGGAATTGGAGGGAAGAGATAAACAAAGAGGTCTTTCCAGCTCATGGTGAAGGCATCCAGATGATCTGGAAGGTCTGTGCAATATCTTGAGCAAAACTTCAGTACCTTCTTGTTGCGTCTCGTGGCCATCAAGTCCCATACGGGTAACCCCCATTTGCGGGTTATCTGAGCAAAATACTTGGGATTCAGTTCCCATTCGTTGGGATCTAACTTCCGTCGGCTTAACCAGTCGGCTTGATAATTTAGAGACCCTTTTATGTGAGTCGCCATCAGAGAGATGCGATGATGTTCTGCCCAGGACATTATCCTGCTGCATTCTCTTTGTAGAGCTGTAGATCTTGTCCCCCCTTCTTTTTGGATGTAATACACCGAGACCAGATTGTCTGACTGGATCAGAACTGACGCGTTTGAAATCTGTGGAGAGAAATGCATTATGGCTAACCGGATTGCTTTCAGTTCTCTTAGGTTGGATGATAAATGAGACTCTTCTCTTGACCAAACTCCTTGAACCCATTGGGTTCCGAGGTGGGCCCCCCAACCCCATCTGGAGGCATCTGTAGTTATCACCACAGGATTCTGAGGTTTGAAACTTTTCCCCATATTCAAGTTGTTCTTCTGCAGCCACCAACGTAACTTCAGTCGGGTGTGCCCTGACAATGAGATGGTGGAGTCCAGAGAAATGGGAACTCTGTCCCAAACTGTAAGGATTTCCCTCTGTAAATCCCTCATGTGTGCCCTGGCATAAGGCACTGCGTCTATTGCTGCAGTCATTAAACCCAGTGTCTGCATCGCTCTCCTGATGGATGTAGAGGGAGACTTTATCAGAGTCTTCACTTGAAAGATGATTTTGTCCTGTTTCTCCGCCGGAAGAAAGACTTTCTGACATACTGAATTGATTATCATGCCTAGTAAACGTTTTATTTTTGTTGGTGAAAGTTCTGATTTCTGGGGATTGAGAATAAACCCAAGCCTGTTCAGGAGATTGAGCTGTCTGTAAGTGTTGTAGGAGGAGTTCCTGGGTGGTTGCAACAAGCAACCAATCGTCTAAATATGGTATTATTTGTATTCCTTGTAGTCTTAGGGTAGCTACGACTGTAACTGCGATCTTTGTAAATACCCTTGGGGCCGAAGTCAGGCCAAAGGGCATGGCCCGAAACTGGAAGTGGTGAATTTCTTGGTCTAGGAACACAGCAACTCTCAGAAATTTTCTGGATTTTTCTTCTATGGGGACATGCAAATAAGCGTCCATTAAGTCCAATGAAACCATCCAGTCGTGAGGCTGAATTAGATGAGTAGCGGACCTTACATTTTCCATGCGAAATTTTTCCTTTGCTAAATAGCGATTTAGGTATCGCAGATCTATGATTAATCTCCATCTGCCGTTTGATTTTGGAACGGGGAAGACGTGTGAGTAGACTCCGTAACCTTGCTGTTCTGGTGGAACAGGTTCCAGGGCTCTCTTGTTTAGAAAATCTCTGAGAAGAAGCTGAACAATTGAATTCGCTCTGTTGACGATGAACCTTTCGGGGGGTATCGACACAAAATTTAGACTGTAACCTTCTGCAATAATTTTTAGCACCCACTTGTCTGTAGTCATCTCCAGCCAGGCTGGAAAGAAATTCAGCAGCCTTGCTCCTACTGAACCTGACCCGAGATAGTCAGAATTCTGTTTTTGGTTGCTTTTGATCCGGCTGTCTTCTCCTATTTTCTTGGAATCTCTTATTGTATCTTCTTTCTTGATACGGTCTTCTTTTAAAACCAGTCTTGCGAAATCTAAAGGGCTGGAACTGCTTCCTCTGTCTGGCGAAGGGAAACGCCAGAGCCTTCTCTCCTTTCTCTGCTTCCAGGATACTCTCCAGTTGTGATCCTACTAGAAAACCAGCTTCAAACGGTAGTGCACAGAAGTTAACCTTAGATGAGGCATCGCCTGGCCATGGCTTAAGGTAGATAGCCCTTCTGGCTGAATTTAATACTGCAAGGTTCTTCGCACATATTCTTGTCACGTCTAGGGGGAGATCACATGCGAAATCCGCCGCAGTCTTTAATGTATCAATTTCCTCCAAGAGATCAATTCTAGAAATTCCCTCCTGAATATTTCTTCCAAGTTGGCTCAGCCAGACTCGAATAGCCCGGGTTACAGGTACAGAAGCAAGGGATGCTTTCATTAAAGCAGCTGTATTACAGTAGGCACGTTTTATCAGAATATCTGTCTTCTTATCCATAGGATCCTTAAGTATAGAAGAATCCTCAGAGGGTAGCAGTGTTCTTCTAGATAACCTGGCTACAGGTCGATCCACTTTAGCAGGGTTCTCCCAGGATTCAGACTCAGATGGATCCAACTTATATACTGCTCTAAATCTAGAACCTAATTCCAGCCTACTGTCTGGTTTTTTAAATTCTTTCTCCACTATAGTTTTTAAGACTGGATGACCTGTCAAAACTTCAGAAGGTTTTTTGGGGAAATAGAAGAGACTCTCCTTATCTTCCCTGAACTTTTGCTTTGAAGATTCCATAATATCTTTTACTGCTCTAATTAATTTTCCCGCATTCTCCTTCTTGAAAAGAAAAAAATCTTCTGTAATAATATCTTCAGAATCTGAGGAGTCAGACTGAGCTGAAGCGTTCTCTGATGAGGAAGAAGCAGAGGGTTCTGCTTTACGTTCTTCTTTCTTATTTTTCAGACTGACTCCTGAGCTAGAACTAAACTCAGACTTGAACCAAGAAAAAAAGCTTCTTGCATCCTCAAGGAAGGCAGAGGTTTCTTGTGGTTCAGTACATCTTTTACAAACTGTAGAAACTGAGCCTGATGGTAACGGATGAAGACAACTGATGCATAAAGACTTCCGTTTACTCGAAGATGGAGTCAAATGAGATTTGCATATTTCACATAAATCTCCAGATAATTCATCCGGCAGGGGCTGCTGGCAAGAGACACACTCCCTGTGTTTTGTCTTCATCTTCTTTTTCTTAGAGGAGGCGGGGCTTGACATCTAAAAATGTAATAGTACATAATATGAGCAACAGTCCGCACATAAGATCAGAGCGCTCAGCCCTGGCTACTGAGGAGCAGGTCATACCTTTGGAGCAGAGAAATCCGGCTGCCTGCACAGAAAGGCAAGGCACCGCCGTCTCTGCTCCGTTTAAATGCGCTTACCCGCCCGCAAACCAGAGACACGTCACATCCGGTTGCTCCACATCCGCTTCCGGTCTCTGCTGACTGCGCCTGATGCGCGTACTGCCATTCACAAGATGGCGCCCAAACCGGAAGTCCCATAGACGTCCATGCAAATGCCGGGATCGCACGTGAGACGCCTGGTATCCGCGGGAATGGACTGTATAACTGCCGACAACGGGGGAACCGTCACCCCAAGGCAGAAACACCTCCTTTTTCACCATACCAGTGATTAAGAAGGGAGAAACTTGCAGAAATCTAAAAAGACCTCCTCATATAACCCGGGTTTCCCGCATGGGTCAAAAGGGACTGCAAGACACCAGGTAGGCCAGGATTACCCACATTGGCCCTCAGATCTGCACTGGTGACACTGGTGTAATACAAAACATCAAGGGAATAACATCTAAAATAAAAAAGAAAATATGATTAATGGTGGGCAAAGGTGAATTAACACCTCTGTTATGAAGAAAAGAGGACAGAAAAAAACACAGTTTGAATGTATGAGATGTGACTAGTTATAAGGTATGCTGTCATGCCATTGGCTGACTATTGTGGAGTTTTTTTTAGGTGGGCGGTCCTAGGAAGAATAAAAGAGGCCAGGCCTATTCCTTCTGTGCTGCCGGAAGTCGAAGAAGAAAGTACTGTAGGTAAGGACAAAAGTTCATACAATACTGTAGTGGCAGCTAAGATGTTGTAGGTTTAAGGCTTTTCTAAAGAAATGGGTCTTCAGGTTCCTTTTAAAGGTTTCAAAGTTAGTAAACGCCTGATATATGTGGGTAGCGAGTTTCCAAGAGTAGAGAAAGCACAGGAGATAACTGTCATTTTTACAAAAAAATGTTAGAGGTAATTATAATCAGGTTTGTTATCACTGAAAATGTTTAAAAAATGTGGCACAGTATGGGATTGGCACAGAACATGGGTGTAAGTTAAGAATCGGATGGGGATAGTGGGTGTGTTGCCCTATGCCACACTGTGGAATAATTTAAATTTGGTAGAATTTTATAAAATTAAGTCAGGAATCACTAAAGTAGATCTACTATACCAGTATGGTCAACTAATTAATTTTGATCAATCTACTTTCTATAAAATATTAAAGAATAAAGAGGTCTTTGGGATATAATTTCTCAGCTGGGGTAAATGGGAGACAGATCTTGGACAAACACCAGTGAGGAATTGGAAGGATATTTTAATTAGTCCGATTCATGCATCTATCAATGAAAATCATTGAGTAATTCCCTGAGGAAGCTTGTTGCGAAACAACGTTGTTGGGGTGGCGTTCTGGACGAGGGTAAGATGTCCGCAGTATGCACTTAGGATGGTTAATGGGGGTTTTGAATTTTGAGCCGTTTTTACAGGACTGAGGTGTACTCTGTGTATTGTCTCAGCACTTTGATCCCGGTTCCTGGGGCCTTTGTCCCGTTCCTCCCATCGTTTCTACTATTATAACTGCATACATGATCTTCCATTGTGCAGGTATATCTTACTGGGCAGTGTGCAATATTTGACTAATAGTCTACATATCTCTGTGTGTATACGTTTACATGTATAGGCATAATTTGCTAGTATGTTTTTATACAGCTATAGTCCTTCCAGTATGTGTACAACAGACCTGAGGTTACTTTGGTAAACCCATTCTCTTATGTATTGCGGTGCCCCTTTTTACTTGGCCCTTGTTCAGATGCTGTAGTAGTCTGTCTGCTGTTGTTCTATTTTACTTGATTTTATAATCATCACTAATAATAAAGCTCATACACTTTTTGTACTTTACCTTTTGTCTCAGTGTTATCTCTTTGGTTATTCTATTAGTGTTAGTATATGACACTAGAGACTGTGTTTACAAACAGCTTATACTATAGTGCCCTTACTTTTGGCTTATTACAAGTAAATTAGCGAAATGTTATAGTAATAGATCTAGTAAATGCCCTTGTTGTGATGCCACAGAGGTTGATATGATTCATACGATTTGAAGATGTAAAGAGGTCATGGATGGAAATTTGTGATTAAATCATTGCTATCATAAAATTGAATATTGACATGGATTTCTCTATGATGATTTTTGGGGATCTTGGACTTACATAGATTTTATATAGAAAAATCCTGGCAAAAATCGTATTTATTTGTAGGCTGTGCATTGTTAAAAACTGGTTTGCTGACAAAATTCCTCATATTTCTGTCTGGCAAAGGCAAGTGGAAAGAATAAAAATGTATGAACTTATTCTATTTAACCCCTTAACTACCAGGCCCATTTTGGCAGTTAAGGGGACGTCCGGCCGCCATGCTGGATGATCATATCCCGTGCTGCGGGCGATCCGATCATCCATTTTAAGTGCCGCACAGTATTGATCACGGCATCACGCGATGGCTGATGTCTGCCATTACTGGTGGGTCCCTGGCTGCTGACAGCAGCTGGGACCTGCCATGCATGATGCGAGCACTGGTCCGCTGCTCGCGGTCATTGCATGGTGTAAATGTACGTCATGGTGCACTAAGTACCACTGCACCATGACGTACATTTACGTCCGTTGTTGTTAAGGGGTTAAAGGAAGAGGGAAGAAGATACAATGGGATTGAGCGAAGAAAATGTAAGATCAGTGGATACCAGAACAATTACCTTGTTATTTTTTTCTTTTTTTTTCTTCTGGGTTCGGGTGAAATCAAATTATATAATAATGTGTGTAGGATATTAAAAAACATTTCAATTATGTCATGTCTTTTGTATATTCTGAGAAAAACAAATAAACCCAGTTATAAAAAAAACACCAGCTGTTGTAAAACGATGGGAGTATAGCGGGAGAAAATTAGTGCATGCACTGTCTTTTTCTCCCACTATACTCTTCTAAAACAACAGACCCTATTTTTTGGGGGGGCCTTTAACACTCGTTTTTGGGATGGGTCACAATGGGAACCTTTGGATCCCATTGATTCCTATTGCAGGATTCAATAGGAATCAATGGGATCCAAAGGTGCCCATTGTGACCCATCCCAAAAACGAGTGTTAAAGGCCCCAAAAAGAAAAGAGCCTAACGGACCCATTACTGACGGGTCACAACGGCAGTGGGAAAGTAGACGTAACAAGAGATTAAGTCAGAGATAAATAAAGGGGAAAGTTTATGGACAGCTATGAATGTTATTGTTAATCATTTTTTATGAATTTACATAGCATTGGATAGCCAGTAGGAGAGAGGCAGTGAAGAAACAAGGGGTAGGTGGATTCATTGTAAATAAAAGTTGAGTGTGGATTAGAGGGGTGCAAGAGTTTCTGATGGGAATAGAGAACAAAAAGGAAGTTGTAGCAGTAATCTGGGTAGACAATGATGAGGGCATGCACTAGTATCTTCTGTTGAAACAAGGACAAAAAATTAGCAGATCTGAGAAATGTTTGTGAGATTGATTGATTGGTTAATTAGAATATGACTGCTATTAACACAATATTCAGACTGGTGATAAGGTTGGAAGAGATTGATTGGGTTAATTGCACAAGTGGTGAAGTGATTAAAGTGATAAGGGATTCCCCATGCTGAAGACTGAAGCTTTCTCAGGTAGTGTCAATCTTGTGTTTGAAATATGTCCTCAACATTGCTATACAGTGATCCCTCAAGTTTCAATATTAATCGGTTCCAGGAAGACCATTGTATGTTGAAATCATTGTATGCTGAGACCATAACTATAGAAACCTGATAATTTGTTCTGAAGCCCCAAAATGTCATCCAAAAATAGGAAAATAAAGGAAAATAAGCAGATAACTAATCCGGATTAAGCAAGTCCTTATATATAAAAGTCTGCCGTGAGCTGTAAATCACTGTCTATGCAGAGGTCAGGAGCTTCTTCAGGTCCTGTAAAGTACACACAGTGTCCCAGAAAAAAAATGGAACTTCCCCCACCTGAAGCAGCTATCCCTGGCACAGTTAAAGAGTTGTACAGAACATGTAATACCTTCCTGTACTGTAGGGGGCGCTACCAGACAGCCAGTCAGTGCATACACTTCAGTAATACAGGGGTTTTACCAGTGAAATGCCCATTTTGATTGGTCAGATCTTCCAACCATTCACACGTTGACAGATCTGGACTGTCCATAGCATTGTATGTTGAGTCTGGTTTAAAGTTACAATGGTCCAGAAAAGAATAATGTATGTTGAAAATATTGTATGTTGAGGCCATTGCAAAATGAAGGATCACTGTATTATCATTTCAGATGATGCACTTGTCTTTTTAATTATTTATGCTTCACCATGATTTTTAATATTGTCCAATGCATTATCGTGCATATATAATTCAAGTAAGGAGATAATCAATTCTGTGAAATATTGAACACAATGGGGTTTATTTACTAAGATTGGAGTGTAGGTTTCTTTGTGGGTTTTGATTTCCCACTGGTATTTTCCCATGGTATTTACTAAGGTTTCCCTACATTTTGCACTTTTCCCTACATTTTGCTTTATTTACAACTGTTCTGATCTGTCGGGTTTTTCTCAGCTCAAATACACCACTTTTTCGGTGGAAACCTTAGTAAATATGTTGGGATTTTCCAAAACTGTCGGGGACACGCCCCTTTTGTCGGGACCACGCCCACTTCATCCAGTGGCCATGCCCCCTTTCGGGGTTTTTCTTGTAAAATGGAGGGTTTAGTTTTTTTTGGGTCGCAAATTGTGTCGCAAGGGATGTGCGACACAATTTGGGCGCAAAACCTGACAAAAAAGAGTCAGGATCACGTTAGTAAATAAACCCCAATCTTTAACTTCTCCACTTATCAGCAAGGATATGGTGACATTATAGTAATTGGAACATGTAATTTCATGTGAATAGGAATGAGTGATCAACCAATAACAATGAACAGTCCATCAAAATTAACATACCACAGAGTAGTTTATGTGAACTATCACAGGCCATAGATATTACATAAATGCTGGACATACAGAGTCATATATCACCAAATACTATAGCTCTAGATTTGCTTGAAAACAATCCAACATTAAAATTATTGGTATACTTCAATACACATTTTGAATTGTAAGAGAAGACTTTGGGGGACATTTATCAATGTTTGCTCATGTATTCCTCTTTTTTAGTTATTTTTTCTTACAATTTTTTTGCTTATGTGCAACTTATTTATCAATTGGTTTCTGCCTGTTGATACATTTCTTTCAGATAAGCAATTTTTTTTTTTTTTTGCTTTGATAGTGGCTTTTTCTGCACCATGTCTGAGCTGGGGTAAGTTTAGTAGGTTTTTTCATGTGATGCGACTTTTTTGTGACTTTCATACTTGATTAATCTCTGACCACTGCAAGTCAAAAATAAATTGTTGCTTTGGTAAGCAAGTTTATTATTTTTTGCTTAGGGCACTGCACAATCAAAAAATCGCAGAAAAAAAGAGAGTAGTCGCACTTGCGACTTTTTTGCGACAATTTTAAGCAAAAAAAATCGACTAAATGCTTTGATAAATCTCCCCCACAATGAGATGTGGGATTACAGTACCAAATACAAAAGTATAAATATATAGATAGATAGTGTGCTGTATTTTTTTCCAATTTTTATTTAAGAGTCCAGTGTTGTTTACTCATTATGCCTAAGGAAGGTGGTGTGAGACCACTGAAATGTTGCACCTTTTTTTTTGTCTTGCTGAGGATGGAATAAAGACACATTGAATTATATGCTATTAGTTTGCTGCAGTTTTTTTCCAATTTTTTTTTTTTAGATAGATTCAGACCCAGTACTTAATACTTAGTTGAAGCCCCTTTGTTGTTACTAAGCCACTAGTGTTGTCTTGGCTGTGTGCTTATGGTCATTATTAAAAGGGGAATCTAAGGTCCAGAGCACTCTATCAGGTTTTCATTAACAATATTTCTGCATTTTGCTCCATTCAGCTTTCCCTCAACCCTGATAAGGCTCCCTATACCAGCAACTGAAAAACACCCTCAACGCATAACGCTGCCACTACCATGCTTCACTGTAGAGATAAGATTGATCAGGTAATAAGCAGTGCCTGGTTTCCTCTAGACATGATGCTTAGGATTGAGGCTAGAAAGTTCAATTTTGGTTTTAATAGACTACTGAATGTTGTTTCTCAGAGCTCTTTAGGTGATTTTTGCAAACTAGTGGAGGGTAGTATTACCTATTTTTACAGAGGATCTTTGGAGCTCAGCCAGAGTGACCAATGATTTCTTCATCCCTTCTCCCCAATTACTTAGTTTAGTGGGGCAGCCAGCTCAAGGAAAAGTGCTGCTTGTACCAAACTTCTTCCTTTTAAGAATTAAAGGGGTATTCCAGGAAAAAACGTTTTTATATATATCAACTGGCTCCAGAAAGTTAAACAGATTTTTAAATTACTTCTATTAAAAAATCTTCATCTTTTCAGTACTTATGAGCTTCTGAAGTTAAGGTTGTTCTTTTCTGTCTAAATCCTCTCTGATGACACCTGTCTCGGGAAACACCCAGTTTAGAAGAGGTTTGCTATGGGGATTTGCTTCTTAACTGGGCGTTTCCAGAGACAGGTGTCATCAGAGAGAATTTAGACAGAAAAGAACAACCTTAACTTCAGAAGCTCATAAGTACTGAAAGGATTAAGATTTTTTAATAGAAGTAATTTACAAATCTGTTTAACTTTCTGGAGCCAGTTGATATATAAAAAAAAGTTTTTCCTGGAATACCCCTTTAAGCAGGCCACTATGCTCTTGGGAATTTTCAGTGCAGCAGACAATTGTGGTACCCTTTTCCATATCTATTCCTTTGCACAATTCTGTCGCTGAGCACCTTATAGCTTGGTTTTTGCTCTGATATGCATTGTCAGCTGTGAGACTAAATATAGACAGGGTTGTTTCTTTCCATATCATGTCACGGTTGAGAAACATCTTAAAACTTAGCTCACTTAGCTAAATTTAAAGTGTCATAGGAAAGGGTCTGAATACTTACGTCCATGCAAAATTTTAGTTTTTCTTTGTAATTCATTTATGAAGAATTCCCAAAACTCTGTTTTCACTTTGTCATCATGAAGTATTGAATGCAGAATAATGGACAAAAACATTATTTAAGTGCAAGGCCACAACATCAAATGTAAAAAAAGATTTAATACATGCATTGTATATATTCCACATAATTTCATACACAAAGGGACTCTAAAAATCTCTAAACCCACAAAGATCTACTATGTGTTCTATCATCAAATATAGGAAACTTTAAGAAGTTTATTACTTTTGTCAAGACATTACCAATAAGGAAATCCCAATAGAAAAAACTGCATTGCATGCTACAAATGGTTGCTGCAGACATCAGCAGAATCTATGAGGGGTCTATATTACAAATCGTTGCTAAGGTAGACATTACCAGACATCACATGTTCAATACTTATTTCACCCGGAAAGTAGAACGAACAAGAAAGGCCACAGGGCAATTCTCATCTTCAAAGAATACTACCGATTTTAAATTTAACATTCAGCCCCTTGGGTTTAACAGTATTTAGCTAATAATTCTAATGTGTCTTTTATCCTTATGAAAAAAAAAGAAAAATGAAATTATTGTGTATCTCTATACTAGCACTATGTTAAAAAATGCACAATATAATATAAATATATGTAGCTATAGCAAAACACCTTAATACATGGAAGAGGGAAGTGGAACAAACAAAAAAAAAGCTGATGGGCTAGTCTTGTCTTCAAAGTACACCACTGGAATTAAATTCAACATTTGGCAAATTAGGTATTAATGTATTTATTTCATTGAAAGGAGTGTCTGGCCATGTATTTTTTCCCCAAAAGTGGCCTGTCTGAACACGTCAATTTCAAGAGGGACGAAAAAAAGGCCAGCAAGAGAAATGGGAAAGCATTAGAATGAGAGTGATGAGGTAAAAGGTTTTAATTACTTCTTCTATTATTTTATAGCATTCTGAGCTGTGTATAAAAATATAAGTGGGCGGACAACTCCTTAAACATCATCATAAAAATGTTTGATTATATTATGGGTAAACCGTAACAGGGGCAAACATAAAGGAAGGAGGGCCCCATAGCAAATACTGTAATAGGCCATTTATTATGGCCTCTGATGTTGCCCCACAGGACCAGTCTGGTGATAATTAGTGTTGCTCGCGAATATTCGCAATTTGAATATTATTCGCGAATATTCGTCCATATATTCGCGAATATTCGCGAATTCGAATATGGCCTATGCCGCTCAACACTAGTGATAATTTCACTTTTCTTTCAATAATCCTTGGGCACCTTAAGTATCTGTAGTACCCTGATCCCTTTTTGCTGACAATGCAATTTTCTGGGGAGGTGAGCTCTGTAATTGCTTACCAGTAGACCCATTCAACAAGGAGGGCCTCAATCTTTATGAGACATTAATACTCCTGCTGATTTTGGCTTATATGTTTCTGTACAGGAGATTACGATGGGTCCCAATGGTCAAAATCAATCAGATACTTATCCCATATCCTATGGCTAGGGAGATGAGTTGAGTTTACTGGAATACCTTTTTAATGGCAAACAATTCCTAATGACTGTAAGTTACACATTAAAGGAGTCCCTTTCCTTAAAGCCATTTACAAATTAATCATTTTTAATCTTAGTAGCTTTTCCTGCTTATTTAGACTTATTACATCTACATGATTGTTTGCTCTTTTGTAATAAAACACAAAAACACATAGAAATTGCTATATGCGTTTTATTAAGAATAATTGCTCGTGGCAACAGTAAATATACCTGGCTTTGACAAATGTGACTGTAACATTTACTAGACTTTAAATATTATTTCTTTAGTATTAAAAAAGGATTTATGTCATTTTCTATGTACCTGTGTACAGTGTTTATAGCTCTCTATTATTCTGTTTTCAATAGCAATATGCAATAAAGAGTTATGATATGTAAGCAATATTAAATAGCAGCATTCAGTAACAGTTACATTAGATTTTAACATGAAAATTGAATACAGATTTCAGTATTATCAGTGGTAACCAGTTTTATGTATGGAGAAAAAGTCTTCCTATGCTGAATATTTTATTACAGCAATATAAATGGAGTAGAGGTTTATCTGGAGATGATTGGTTCAGCTGTTCATGGTATATAAGTGATGCATAGTTAGGAAATACCTTATCAGTTTACTATTCAGTAGGATGACTGTGTTCAAGTGCAAGCACCATCTTCAGTTAGCGCATTGCCCCTGGGAGTCAGATGGTCTAGGATGAGTGGTACTAGAGAGTGACAAAAAGGCATCCACCAAGTTTTAAGTATTCATGGGAATCTCTTTAAGGACGTTAGAAAAGTATCTCAGGTGGCTACCTCACAAGGTACAAGTGCATGCTAAGCTTTTATCAAAGCAAAACAAGAATATGAAATAAAGACCATTTCTTTAGACATTTCCACTGCCTAGCTCCATTTATTTTTTGCATTTTATTTTATTGGTTGTTTTTATTGTTATTATTAAATGTGCAAAAGTTTTCAGTGAGAGGACGTGTCAATACTTTTGAATGGTACTGTATGTGAAGAACAGAGATGAGCACATTTTTTAAAAATTTTATTCAGCTGATTCACAGAATTTTCCCCAAAAAATTGTTTTGGTCCGAATTTATTCGCGGCAAATCACTATTAAAAACGGCTATTTATGGCCTACAGAGAGCCTCAATAGGGGTGTAGAACACTTTGTTTTGCTGTAACACGCATAGGGTGTGTGCTGGTTTAGTGAAATAATACTGTTATTCAGTATGACATGCAGATCAGAAGCGTCGCTACTAGAATCACTGTTGCAGAGTGGCACAATGACAGTGCCTGGAAGTGGCATCAGTATGAGGAGGCCATATAGTAGCTGACTGACACAGCATGGAGGTGGCAGCATGAGGAGACCATATAGTGGCTGAATGACACAGAATGGAGGTGGCGGCAGCATGAGGAGACCCTATAGTGGCTGAATGACCCAGCGTGGAGGTGGCGGCAGCATGAGGAGAACATATAGTGCCTGAATGACACAGTGTGGAGGTGGTGGCAGCATGAGGAGACCATATAGTGCCTAAATGACACAGCCTGGAGTTGGCGGCAGAATGAGGAGACAATATAGTAGCTGAATGACACAGGGTGGAGGTGGCGGCAGTATGAGGAGACCATATAGTGGCTGAATGACACAGCCTGGAGTTGGCGGCAGCATGAGGAGAACATATAGTGGCTGAATGACACAGCGTGGAGGTGGTGGCAGCATGAGGAGACCATATAGTGCCTAAATGACACAGCCTGGAGTTGGCAGCAGAATGAGGAGACAATATAGTGGCTGAATGACACAGGCTGAAGGTAGCGGCAGTATGAGGAGACCCTTTAGTGTCTGAATGACCCAGCATGAAGGTGGCAGAAGCTTGAGGAGACCATATAGTGGCTGAATGACACAGTGTGGAGGTGGCAGCAGCATGGGGAGACCATATAGTGACTGAATGGCACAGCCTGTAGTTGGAGGCAGCAAGAGGAGACCATATAGTGGCTGAATGGCACAGCCTGGAGTAGGCAGCCGCAAGAGGAGACCTTATAGTGGCTGAATGACGCAGCCTGGAGTTGGCGGCAGCATATAGTGGCTGAATGACACAGCCTGGAGTTGGCAGCAGCATGAGGAGAACATATAGTGGCTGAATGATACAGCCTAGAGGTGGCGGAAGCATGAGGAGACCATATAGTAGCTGAATGGCACAGCCTGGAGGTGGTGGCAGCATGAGCAGAAGATATGGTGGCAGTATGAGATAGCTTGGATCTGGCATCAGCATGAGGAGAACATATGGTGGCAGAATGAGACAGCCTGGAGCTGGCATTAGCTTGAGGAGAACATACAGTGGCAGAATGAGAAAGCCTGGAGGTGGCATCAGCATGAGGAGAACATATGGTGGCAGAATGAGACAGTCTGGAGCTGGCATAAGCATGAGGAGAACATATGGTGACAGAATGAGAAAGCCTGGAGCTGGCATCAGCATGAGGAGATCATTTGGTGGCAGAATGAGACAGCCTGGAGGTGGTATCAGCATGAGGAGAACATATGTTTAAAGAATGAGACAGCCTGGAGGCGACATCAGCACAAGGAGAACATATGGTGCCAGAATGAGACAGCAGCAGAAGCATCAGGAGTCCTGAAAGTAACCTGGTGATAGAGTGGTGCGGGTGGGTGGCAATACCAGTACCCGGTGACGAAGGTGGGTGAAAAAAGGAGAACTTGGCATCAGATGTGTGGCATCAGGCGGGTGGCAGGTAGGCAGAAGAAAACGGTCTCTTTTGTAAAAATGTTAATGTGCAAAAGTAAGTATTGAGGATAAGCATTACGTAAAACTTAACTTTTAATAATATGTTTCGGATAAAATATATGGACCCAAATTTTTTTTTTTTAAATCAAACAAAAGGAAAGGTGTGCAAAAAACACCATGTGCCACCTACACCCCCAAATATTTATGTGATGCAAAGACCTCTAAAAGGTGAAAGGGAACAATGTATGGTCCAATATAACCGGTGGGGTAAAAACTTCCCCTGTAAGGCTCTACTCTCGCAATATTAATTCCCTTCTAAGGCAAGTGTTACTCACCCTAAAAAGGGCAGCTCAACACAGGAGCCCCTCCTCCTCCTCCAGTTCAGCCCCCACTGGGCTCATGTGGCTGTGAGATGTAGGAGCCACGTCTCCAGTGCCCTGACCAGCCATCTTTCCAACACGTGTTGTGGTAGCTGAAGCAGTCAAATTACGTCGTTCATAGCGTAATCCTGGCGACTGACTAATAAAGTGGTTTCCTCAAAGGGCCTGAACAAACGGCAGGTGTCATTTATGAGCTGCCATTGGCTGACATTGAAGTTACACAGGGGAGTCCCCCTATCTGCTTGGATCATCAAGAAATCGGTGATGGCTTTTCTCTGTTTACATAATCGGTCCAACATATGGAGGGTGGAATTCCAACATTTGGAAACGTCGCAAATAAGACTATGTTGTGGGATACCGTTCTGATGCTGCAGCTCGAAACGGGTGTGCTCTGCGGTGTACGAGTGGCTGAAGTGCCTGCAAAGTTTCCTTCATATTGTTAGGATGTCTTGCAGATGGGGGGAACACTTCAGGAACTGCTTGACAACCAGACTGAACACGTGTGCCATGCAGGGCGCATGCCTCAGGCTTCCTTGTAGCAGCGCAGACAAGATATTCTTCCTGTTGTCGGTCATCATAGTTTACATTTACAGTTTTCGTGGAGTAAGCCATGATTCGATTTCTTTATGAATTACGTTAAGCAGTTCCTCCCCTGCGTGACTCCATTCGCCAAGGCAAACGTGAATAACAGCGTGACACTGCCGTACCCTGCACATATGATATGCTGGAGGGGCACTGAGACTTGTCCGTGCAGTGGAGGCTGAGGACATGGTGGATGATGAGGAGGCGGAGTTGCATACTGTCACAGGACCAACAGCCTGAGACCGTGGAGGCAGAAGCGACGTGACCTTTCCAAGTTGCTGTTGTGGCTGTGCAGGAACTACATTCACCCAGTGAGCCTTAAAGAACATGTATTGTCCCTGACCATAGTTACAGCTCCACACGTTGGCACTGCCGTGCACTTTGGTACACACCGACAGGCTCATGGACTGGCCCACCTTCTCGTCCACAAAATTGTGCAAGGTTAGTACTGCCTTCTTCGTAAAGAAATGACGGCTTGGGACTCTCCATCTCAGCTCGGCACAAGCCATCAGTTCTCTGAAAGGTGCAGAGTCCACCACTTTAAGAGGGAAAGACTGTAAAACCAGAAACTTGGACAGGAGCACATCCAGCTTCTGTGCCATTGGATGAGTGGGCGCATACTGTTGTCTCTTGAACATGGCTTTCCCGATGGAATGCTGGTGGAATAGCTGACTCGAAGTAAGAAGAGCAGGAGCATCTGGAGCGACAGAAGATGGGTATGACACACAACTCCCCACGGCTGAGGTGGTGGAGCCTTGGTTGGCTGCAGGCTGGACCACCACATCGGAGCCACGGTTCTTTCAGGCTGCTTTATGGTAACGCTGCATATGTTGACGCAGGGCCTTGCGCCAACATTGGGCCACGGTGCCACGCTTTACCTTCTGCCGACAGAACTTGCATGTGGCCATGTTAACCTCCTCCAGATACTTTATGAAAAGCTGCCACACCACCAAGTAGCTGATTCTCCCAACAAACAGTCTGCACTGATTGACTGCTACTGCCGCAGACTCCAGGAACCCCTGTTCCACTACCTCCCGGGAAGGTGGGCTGCCGCAAAGCAGGTGGTCTACCTCGTGCACGTTTGGTTCCAGACTTTCCACTTCTGCCACCATGCTGAATGCCAACCATGCTACCACCTTGCTGGCTCAGCTGCTGTCTCACGGGCAACCTGCAACTATCTTCTCATGATGATGATGAAGCCCCTTCTGCACCCAGCTCCCAAGTGTGATTGGCTTCATCATCATCGAGTTGTGTCTGCACGTCACTGATGTCAACCTCAGGTTCCTCAACTGTGTCTGCTTCAGGAGCCTAAACGCTCGCAACCCCACCTCCCACGCCACTCTCCTCATCACTACTTGCTTGCCTAGCGGAAGAAGCAGCGTTTGTCTCCTCTACTTTTTGGCTTGACAGTAGCTGCTGACTGTCCTCTATTAGATCGCCCTGACTAAATAGTGGACCTGAACCCACAGCATAGAATATTTCTGTGGGGAAGGGAACAGCAGAGTAAAGAGGCAATGGGAGGACAGGGACTGCTCCTGGGCAATGCCAACTGAGGGTTGTGTCTGAGGAACCCACCGACTATTGACTGGGGGTGTCAGATGCCCCTTGTGATGAAGTGGAGGACCATGTTAACCAATCAATGACGGCAAATGGGTTGCTGGCTGAGACACGACTGCTAGCTGATACCGGGAGCTCAGGCCTCACGCTGCGACTCATTCTCTCATTCGCCCCTAGTCTGCTGCGACCTTTGCCCGATGAATTTAGGCCTCTGCCACTCCTCTGTGCACGTCCTTACACTTCTCTGCCTGACATACTTAGTGCGTATATGAGGGGAGGACAATACGCTCCACTACGCACAAAACAGTATTTGTCTACAACACCAGCAGGTGTGTACTTTTGGCTGGCCTTTCACAGTAACTAGGCCCTTAAGACTTTAACAGGAACAAAATGGTACACCACTTACATGTACGTATGTAGTATGCACTTATGAGGGGAGTACAATGCGCTCCAGTACGCTTAAAACAGTATATGTCTACAACACCAGCAGGTGTGTACTTTTGCATGGCTTTTCATAATAACTGGGCCTTAAGAGTTTAACAGGAACAAAATGACACACCCCTTAGATCTACATATCTAGTATGCACTTATTAGGGGAGCAGGATGCGCTCCAGTACACTTAAAACAGTATTTGTCTACAACACCAGCAGGTGTGTACTTTTGGCTGGCCTTTCACAGTAACAAGCCCCATAAGACTTTAACAGGAACAAAATGGTACACCACTTAGATGTACATATGTAGTATGCGCTTATGAGGGGAGTACAATGTGCTCTAGTACGCTTAAAACAGTATTTGTCTACAACACCAGCAGGTGTGTACTTTTGCCCGGCCTTTCACAGTAACTAGGCCCTTGAGATTTTAACAGGTACAAAATGGTACGCCACTTAGATGTATGCGCAGGTTACACTTAATAGAGGACAATACACTTTTAGTGCTCTGCTCTGCCTAGCTGGCTGGCTACTATTAGCTTTTCAGTTGTTGTACACGCCAGTGCTGCAGCACACAGTAACTATGTACTACACCCAAAATTGCACTTTTTCTCTCAATCTCGCTCCCTTACCTTTCATTGCTTATAGGCTGGATTTGGGCTAGAGGTGAATCAATGCTGTAATACACCCACAATTGCACTTTTTCTTTCAATCGCACTCCCTTCCCTGTCAGGGCTTCTAGACTGGATTTGGGCTTGAGGTAAATCACTGCTGTAATACACCCACAATTGCACTTTCTCTCTCACTCTCTCTCCCTTCCCTATCAGTGCTTCTAGGCTAGATTTGGGCTTGAGGTGAACCGCTACTATAAAAAAAGCTTTTCTGTGCAACACTCTGCTCTCTGTCCTTCTCAGTCTGCAATAGAATGCTGATATGCGTGGCCGCAAGATGGCTGGCGAAAATATAGGGCTGTGACATCACAGGGGTGGCTAGCTGCTGATAGGCTGCATGCTGCATGTGATTCAGGGTCATCCTGCTGACCCATGTTCCCGCCTTCCTAGGATTCCTTGCCCCATGTCCTCACATGTGGATCCACCATTTTAGATGCCCTGAAGCCTGGACCGCACTAAATGGAGTTTAAACCTTAAGGACTCAGGGTTTTCCGTTTTTGCACTTTCGTTTTTTCCTCCTTACCTTTTAAAAATCATAACCCTTTCAATTTTCCACCTAAAAATCCATATTATGGCTTATTTTTTGCGTCACCAATTCTATTTTGCAGTGACATCAGTCATTTTACCCAAAAATTCACGACGAAACGGAAAAAAAAATCATTGTGCGACAAAATCGAAATTTCGTTTCTACGCAGTGCATATTTCAGTAAAAATGACACCTTATCATTATTCTGTAGGTCCATATGGTTAAAATCATACCCTACTTATATAGGTTTGATTTTGTCGTACTTCTGGAAAAAATCATAACTACATGCAGGAAAATTTATACGTTTAAAAATGTCCTCTTCTGACCCCTATAACTTTTTTATTTTTCCACATACAGGGCGGTATGAGGGGTAATTTTTTGCGCCGTGATCTGAAGTTTTTATCGGTGGATTTTTGTTTTGATCGGACTTTTTGATCACTTTTTATTAATTTTTTAATGGTATAAAAAGTGACCAAAATACGCTTTTTTAGACTTTGGAATTTTTTTTAGCGCGTACGGCATTGACTGTGCTGTTTAATTAACAATATATTTTTATAGTTCGGACATTTACGCACGCGGCGATACCACATATTTTTATTTACACTGTTTTGTTTTTTTTATGGGAAAAGGGGGGTGATTCAAACTTTTATTAGGGAAGGGGTTAAATGACCTTTATTAACACTTTTTTTTTACTTTTTTTTTGCAGTGTTATAGGTCCCATAGGGTCCTATAACACTGCACACACTGATTTCCTATGCTGATCACTGGCGTGTATTAACACGCCTGTGATCAGCGTTATCGGCGATTGACTGCTCCTGCCTGGATCTCAGGCACGGAGCAGTCATTCATCGATCGGACACCGAGGAGGCAGGTAAGGGCCCTCCCGGTGTCCTGCAAGCTGTTCGGGACGCCGCGATTTCACCGCGGCGGTCCCGAACAGCCCGACTGACTAGCCGGGATACTTTCACTTTCGCTTTAGAAGCAGCGGTCAGCTTTGACCGCCGCTTCTAAAGGGTTAATACCGCACATTGCCGCGATCGGCAATGTGTGGTATGAGCCGCGGGTCCCGGCCGTTGATGAGCGCCGGGACCAATGCGATGTGATTCGGGGTCGCAGCGCGACCCCACTTCATATCGCGGGAGCCGGTGCAGGACGTAAATATACGTCCTGCGTTGTTAAAGGGTTAAAGAAGTGATTCGCGCAATCAAATCGCTGCGATATTCACATTCATTGTGAATCGAATTTTCCCTGAAATTTGTAACGAATTCGGATTCGTCAGATTCGATTCACTCATCCCTAGTGTATCACAGGTCTAAATGATGTAACTTTTAAGTGTCTTATATGGACAGCTGTTCTTTTTAATAAAATAATACCAGAATTTATTGTTGGAAAAAAGATGTATTTGTAGCATATGCCAAAATCTGTATTCTTAGCTGGATGCTGAAAACAATATATTACCTCCCCATCCCCAAAGTCAATCTCCTAAGCTATTTAATGGGAGTTCATTCTCATTCACCCACTCGTCTGTTTTGTATTGGCTGCACTTGGTGCACTTCCAGGTACATGTTCTGATCCCTGCTGTCCAAACATCCACATGCACTTATAGGATAATATTTCTACTAATAGCAATCAATAGATGGTCCCAGAAAGGCACCAAAGTTTAAGATTAGTTTTTTTTTTCATATACTATTTTAACATGTATCTGGATCTTTTAAAAGGAGTTTAAAAAACTGTTGGACCCCCCCCCCCCCCCCCTTGATTTCCAGTCCTGGGACCCATCTTTCCTCATGCAAGAAACAACCTCTGTTCCGTGCTGGGTTACAGTCGACCACCGCAAGAAACGGTTGTCAACATGCCCCCTCCATGTATCACTATGAGAAAGACAGAGATACATGAGTGCTGTATTTCCAGCTCTCCCATAGAGATACCTGAGTGCTGTATTTCCAGCTCTCCCATAGAGATACATGAGTGCTGTATTTCCAGCTCTCCCATAGAGATACATGAGTGCTGTATTTCCAGCTCTCCCATAGAGATACCTGAGTGCTGTATTTCCAGCTCTCCCATAGAGATACCTGAGTGCTGTATTTACAGCTCTCCCATAGAGATACCTGAGTGCTGTATTTCCAGCTCTCCCATAGAGATACCTGAGTGCTATATTTCCAGCTCTCCTATAGAGATACCTGAGTGCTATATTTCCAGCTTTCCCATAGAGATACATGAGTGCTGTATTTCCAGCTCTCCCATAGAGATACCTGAGTGCTGTATTTCCAGCTCTCCCATAGAGATACCTGAGTGCTATATTTCCAGCTCTCCCATAGAGATACCTGAGTGCTGTATTTCCAGCTCTCCCATAGAGATACCTGAGTGCTGTATTTCCAGCTCTCCCATAGAGATGCATGGAGGAGGTGTGTTGACTACAGCTGTTCTGAGCGAGAGAAGGGCAAACAAAGGGAAAACACAGCTTCAGAGAACCAGGGTGTCAAGCAGGAGATCATGGGAGGTCCCAGCGGTTGGACCCCCAACAATCAGACACTTATCCCCTATCCCATGGATAGGGGATAAGATGTAATGTAACAGAGTTCCCCTTTAAACTCTCACAGTGGTGACAATGTTTTGGGCTCTTATGGCTGTTATTGAGTCACCAAGAATCCTTTCCATGGTGCACAGTACTATAGATGATATGTGGGGGCATAGAAGGAGGTTATTCACGTACTGGGTATGCAAGGTGTTATGTGAGCTGAAAGGAAACACATCATAATAGTATGCTGGATCCATTACAAACACCTGCATTGCATGTGGAGTCCCTTTAACTTAGACTAGGTTCAGTCTGAGAAATCTCTGGCTTGAAATATTCCGGTCAGAGAATCCGAGGGCGCCCAGGGCAGTGTGGACATTGCTGTCCCCAAAGAAAGCAGTATATTCCACAAGGATTCTGTTTAAAAGAATGGCCAAGATCATTCTTTCGAAAGCGGAAGCTCCGTCACTGAATTTCTGTATTGTGGACTCTGCAGCGAGGACAGCAATGGGATTCTGCTGCACTGGAATTTCTGAGTATAATTTCTGAGCGAAATTGAGCTTGTAATTTCCTCAGTATACGCCTAGATTAAGCTTCAGTAAGTGGTCCATTGGGTTCCATTGAAGTGTCCATTGCTTGATGATATCTCTGAATGACACTCTAAATCAGTGTTCCCCAACCAGTGTGCCTCCAGCTGTTGTAAAATTACAATTCCCAGCATGCCCTTAAAGCCAAAGACTATCCAGGCATGCTGGGAGTTGTATTTAAATTGCTTTAAACAGGGCCTTGAGCTGATGTAAAAAGAAGTCTTAGACTACCCATCTAGTCTACCCAATATTCTGAATACTATGAACAGGCCTTGCCCCTATCTTATATAAAGCATATCCTTATGCCTATCCCATGCCAGCTTAAAGGGGTACTCCCGTGGAAAACTTTTTCTTTTTTTTTTTAAATCAACCGGTGCCAGAAAGTTATACAAATTTGTAAATCACTTCTATTAAAAAATCTTAATCCTTCCAGTACTTTTTAGTGGCTGTATACTAAAGAGAAATCCAAAAAAGAAATGCATTTCCTCTGATGTCATGACCACAGTGCTCTCTGCTGACCTCTGCTGTCCATTTTAGGAACTGTCCAGAGCAGCATATGTTTGCTATGGGGATTTTCTTCTGCTCTGGACAGTTCCTAAAATGGACAGCAGAGGTCAGCAGAGAGCACTGTGGTCATGACATCAGATGAAATGCATTTCTTTTTTGGATTTCTCTTTAGTATACAGCCCCTAAAAAGTACTGGAAGGATTAAGATTTTTTTTAATAGAAGTGATTTATAAATCTGTTTAACTTTCTGGCACCTGTTGATTTAAAAAGAAAAAGTTTTCCACGGGAGTACCCCTTTAAACTCCTTCACTGTATTTGCAGTGACCCCTTCTGCAAGAAGGCCATTCCATGCATCCACTACTCTCTCAGTAAAGTAATACTTCCTCATATTAATTTTAAACCTTTGCCCCTCTAAATTTAAACTATGTCCTCTTGTGGCAGTTTTTCTTCTTTTAAATATGCTCTCCTCCTTTACCGTGTTGATTCTCTTTATGTATTTAAAAGTCTCTATTATATCCCCTCTGTCTCTTCTTTCTTTCAAGCTATACATGTTAAGGTCCTTTCCTGGTAAGTTTTATCATTAAACCCATGTACTGGTTAAGTAGACAGTTTTTGTTTTGACTGGTTTTTTGTTTTATCCCCATTGTTTTTTATTTATTTATTTATTTATTTGTTTTTTTTTTTAAAACCCCTTTTCCGTTTTTTGCACTTTTGTTTTTTCCTCCTTACCTTTAAAAAATCATAACCCTTTCAATTTTGCACCTAAAAATCCATATTATGGCTTATTTTTTGCGCCACCAATTCTACTTTGCAGTGACATCAGTCATTTTACCCAAAAATCTACGGCGAAATGGAAAAAAAATCATTGTGAGAAAAAATTGAAAAAAAATACGTAATTTTGTAACTTTTGGGGCTTCTGTTTCTACGCAGTAACTTTTTCGGTAAAAATAACACATTCTCTTTATTCTGTAGGTCCATACGATTAAAATGATACCCTACTTATATCGGTTTGATTTTGTCGTAGTTCTGTAAAAAATCATAACTACATGCAGGAAAATGTATACGTTTAAAATTGTCATCTTCTGACCCCTATAACTTTTTTATTTTACTGTGTATGGGTCGGTATGAGGGCTCATTTTTTTGCGCCGTGATCTGAAGTTTTTAGCGGTACCCTTTTTGTATTGATCGGACTTGTTGATCACTTTTTATTCATTTTTTCATGATATAAAAAGTGACCAAAAATACACTTTTTTGGACTTTAGAATTGTTTTGCCCGTACGCCATTGACCGTGTGGTTTAATTAATTATATATTTTTATAGTTCGGACATTTCCGCATGTGGCGATACCACATATGTTTATTTTCATTTTTATTTACACTGTGTTTTTTTTTATTGGAAAAGGGGGAGGTGTTAAATGATCTTTATTCACTTTTTTTTTCACTTTTTTTTTTTTGCAGTGTTATAGGTCCCATAGGGACCTATAACACTGCACACACTGATCTTTTACATTGATCACTGGTTTCTCATAGGAAACCAGTGATCGATGATTCTGCCGCTTGAATGCTCATGCCTGGATCTCAGGCACTGAGCAGTCATCCGGCGATCGGACACCAGGAGGCAAGGTAGTAGACCCTCCTTTTGTCTAACAGCTGTTCGGGACGTCGTGATTTCGCCGCGGCGATCCCGAACAGCTCCCTGAGCTAACCGGCATGGTTTCATTTTCCCTTAAGACGCAGCGTTCAACTTTGAACGCCGCGTCTAAAGAGTTAATAGCGCACGGCACCGCGATCACTGCTGCGCGCTATTAGCCACGGGTCCCAGCCGTTGTTAGAGGCTGGGCCCGACCCGCTATAACGCGGGGCCATGTCATGGCCCCGCGTTAAAGAAAGGGAAAGGACTCAGGACGTACTGGTACGTCCTTGGTCCTTAAGGGGTTAAAGGGCTATAATTCCAACTTTGCTGTTGTTGTTTTTTTTGTTTTTCTTCCATAGTCATTAATGCATAGTCATTTATACCTATTTTACACGTTTTTTATTTCCATTTTACAATATATAAATCCAGCATCCTGTTATTCTATTCTGTTTATCAATTAGACTAAAATGTGTTTCTCCTGTCAGATAAAGGTGAAGTATTTTGTTAATTTGGTTTTCCCAAGAACAGTCCCAATCATATGTCAATGGGGTCCATTAGGTGCCCTAAATAACTGTCTTTAAATGGATCCAGTATTCTATTAGTTTCCTTCTTTTTTTTTTTTTTACTGCTATGTTGGATCAGAAGAATGGATTTGACAATGCAGGTGTAAACAGAGCCTTAACAACCCTTCAAAAAATTGTGCATAAATATTTAATTTTGTCTGAGTGTCTTCCTGGAGACTTTTTGTCTTCAGTTATCAGATTTTATTACATACTCAAGTGACCCCACTTACACCGAGCCTATAGGTGGTTGTGTCTATTAAAGACCACAATAAATCAATAAGTAAGCTAGCTGATAAAAATTATAGTCTTACAATAGGTAGATTTTTAATGCAGTTATACATTGCAAAATAAAAATGATATATGTCAGATTAAATATAAATACATTTATAAGAAGTAATACATTCTAAAGCAACTGTTGTATGTGAAAACATTCTGAGCCCGTATTATCATCAGAGACAGCCTTAAGCCATGCAAACAATTTATGTTACCCACCACTTTCAATAGAAACAATGTGGTGCCAAGCACTGTTTTCGAGATTTCTAATCTCTGAGTAATGTAGCAAGAACATAAGTGCTTTTCTATATCTTCTTTACGTTCTGGAGTATTCCAACAGAATTCCCCACTATACTGTGCACAAAAGAACAACACTACATCCCATTTACCTTTCGAATATGCCCCCTACCCTAATAGACAGGGAAGGGATGCAGTTGCCTACATTGTGTAGTAGCTATGACAGATTGCAGCTCATCTTCCATTTACTTAAAAAAAAGACATCTTTTTGGCAGTTTAAAACAGGCACAATAAATGTCTCCCTTTTTGTGTATTGCATTCTATACTTCACTGTAGATTTTAAAGTAAATTTTGGTTAAAAAAAAACACACACACAAATGCCATAAAAACCTGTACAAATGTAATGTGTCTCCATACTAACACTATGGCCCTCATTTACTAAGAGTGTTGTGTAGGTTTCTTTGTGGGTTTTAATTCCCTACAATTTATTTTCCACAGTATTTACTAAGGTTTTCCTACATTTTCCACTTTCCCTACACTTAGCTTTTTTTAGATATGTTCTGATATGTCTGGTTTTCCTCAGCTCAAATCGACCACATTTTCTGTGGAAAACTTAGTAAATATGTTGGATTTTTGTGAAAATGTTGGGAACAAGTCCCATTCTGTGACCACGCTTCCTTTTCCCGATGGCCACGCCCCTTTTCCGGATTCTCTTAGCAAAATGGAGAGTTAGTCGGGGTTTTTTCAATTCTGGCACAAATTCTGGCACAACATCTGGCGCAGACAGAATTTCTGGTGCACTGCACCAGAATCTGGGGCACAACCCGACAAAACATGTCGGGTTTGCTATAGTAAATGAGGGCCAATATGTCGTGTATGCAAATCTCTACTTTGTAAGCTTAAAGGGTTACCGAGAGAAATACAATTATAAATGTCTGGTCACAGGGAGTCTGACCCCTGGGACCTCCCACAATGTCATGTATAGGCATTGGCTGAGCAGGCTGTCACTTAAGGGACTAATAATTTGAGTGGCGAGAGCTGCCCCATAAATAAGATTGCAGGGGGGTCCCAGAGGTTGGACCCACCGCTATCAGAGACTTATTCCCATATTCTGTGGATAGGGGAGAAGTTTATTTCCTCTATGACGAAACCCAAGAATAATTATTTGTGGGGCCAAATTGAAAAAAGAAAACACCATTTTGTAAGTTTTGGTGGCTTTCGCTTCTACGCAGTGCACTTTTCAGTAAAAATGACACCTTATCTTTATTCTGTAGGTCTGTACGATTACAATGATAAACTAATTATAGAGGTTTCATTTTGTTATACTTCTTTTAAAAATGTATAACTTGTTGTACAAAAATTAGTATGCTTAAAAATGTCCTCTTCTGACCCCTGTAACTTTTTTTATTTTTCCAAATACGAGGATGTGTGAGGGCTTATTTTTTGTGCTGTGATCTGTGATACGGAGTACCATATACATTGTTTTGATGGGACTTTTTGATGGCTTTTTATACATTTTTAGGGTATACAAAGTGACAATAAATACGCAATTTTGGACTTAGGTATTTTTTTATGTATACGCCATTGACCATGCGGTTGAATTAATGTATAATTGTATAGTTCAGACATTTACGCACACCACCTATGTTTAGGTTTTATTTTTTTGTTATTTTTGTTTTTTTATTATTTTTTCAATGGGAAAAGGGGGATGAGTCAAACTTTTATTAGGAAAGGGTTTATATAACATTTCTTAAGATTTTTTTACACAATTTTTTTGTCCCCATAGGGGATTATTCCATGCAATCATTAGATTGCATACACTGAACAATGCTATGCGTTAGCATAGCATTGATTAGTGTTATTGGTGCTCCACTGTTCCAGCCATGGCTGACTGGAGCCTTGGAGAACCAGCTCCCGAGCCCGTGCCATAAAAGGGGTTAAAAATGTATGCAATTATGTTTTTTTTCGTGTAGGAAATGCCCGCACAGCCAACTACTGGGCTCAGCAGACATTTCCAACGTGTACGAAACATCATAAGAAGCATGAAGAAATGAGTAGCATCAGGGACTGGTATGTATCATATTCCCTATGCCTGGAAAACCCCTTTAACCCCTTAACGACGCAGGACGTATATTTACGTCCTGCGCCGGCTCCCGCGATATGAAGCGGGATCGCGCCGCGATCCCGCATCATATCGCGTCGGTCCCGGCGCTAATCAACGGCCGGGACCCGCGGCTAATACCACACATCGCCGATCGCGGCGATGTGCGGTATTAACCCTTTAGAAGCGGCGGTCAAAGCTGACCGCCGCTTCTAAAGTGAAAGTGAAAGTGACCCGGCTGCTCAGTCGGGCTGTTCGGGACCGCCGCGGTGAAATCGCGGCGTCCCGAACAGCTGATCGGACACCGGGAGGGCTCTTACCTGCCTCCCCGGTGTCCGATCGACGAATGACTGCTCCGTGCCTGAGATGCAATGCACGCCAGTGATCAGCATAGGAGATCAGTGTGTGCAGTGTTATAGGTCCCTATGGGACCTATAACACTGCAAAAAAAATGTAAAAAAAAAGTGTTAATAAAGGTCATTTAACCCCTTCCCTAATAAAAGTTTGAATCACCCCCCTTTTCCCATAAAAAAAATAAAAGTGTAAAAAAAATAAAAAATAAACATATGTGGTATCGCCGCGTGCGTAAATGTCCGAACTATAAAAATATATCATTAATTAAGCCGTACGGCCAATGGCGTACGCGCAAAAAAATTCCAAAGTCCAAAAAAGCGTATTTTGGTCACTTTTTATACCATTAAAAAATGAATAAAAAGTGATCAAAAAGTCCGATCAAAACAAAAATCATACCGATAAAAACTTCAGATCACGGCGCAAAAAATGAGTCCTCATACCACCCCATACGTGGAAAAATAAAAAAGTTATAGGGGTCAGAAGATCACATTTTTAAACGTATAAATTTTCCTGCATGTAGTTATGATTTTTTCCAGAAGTGCGACAAAATCAAACCTATATAAGTAGGGTATCATTTTAACCGTATGGACCTACAGAATAATGATAAGGTATACTTTTTACCAAAATATGCCCTGCGTAGAAACGAAAGCCCCCAAAAGTTACAAAATGGCGTTTTTTTTTTCGATTTTGTCGCACAATGATTTTTTTTCCCGTTTCGCCATGCATTTTTGGGTAAAATGACTAATGTCACTGCAAAGTAGAACTGGCGACGCAAAAAATAAGCCATAATATGGATTTTTAGGTGGAAAATTGAAAGGGTTATGATTTTTAAAAGGTAAGGAGGAAAAAACGAAAGTGCAAAAACGGAAAAACCCTGAGTCCTTAAGGGGTTAAAGGGATTGTGTGTTTTGTTTTTTTAATTAAAATAATAAAATAACAAATAGTTTCTTTCCTCCCCTTTTGTTCCTGCACTGGTCCCCTGTTCAGCCACTGTACAGTACTCCATTGTTACTGCAAGAGCCAATCAGTCGCCTTGACAATCATGGCCCCCTCACTGAGCAGTGGTGCCAGGAGTAGGGAGTTTGACTACCAAGGACACTGATTTGCTATGGCGATCACATGACCTTCACTCCAGTACAGAGAACAGAGGAGGCTGAACAGAGAACCAACATGGAAAAGGAATAGTAAGTAAAAACTTGTGATGTTACTGCATTTGGGATAAAGAAAAAAGAATTTGTAAAGAAAAAAAATAAACATAACCCCTTAAGGACGCAGGGTTTTTCAGTTTTTGCACTTATCGTTTTTTCCTCCTTCCCTTTAAAAATCATAACCCTTTCAATTTTCCACCTAAAAATCCATATTATGGCTTACTTTTTGCGTTACCAATTCTACTTTGCAGAGACGTTAGTCATTTTACCCAAAAATTCACGGCTAAACAAAAAAAAAATCATTGTGCAACAAAATCTAAGATAAAATTGCATTTTGTAACTTCTGGGGGCTTTCGTTTCTACGCAGTGCATATTTTGGTAAAAATGACACCTTATCATTATTCTGTAGGTCGATACGGTTAAAATGATACCCTACTTATATATATTTGATTTCATTGTACTTTTGGAAAAAATCATAACTACATGCAGGAAAATTTATACTTTTAAAACTGTCATCTTCTGACCCCTATAACTTTTTTATTTTTCCACATACAGGGCGGTATGAGAACTCATTATTTGCGCCGTGATCTGAAGTTTTTATCAGTACCATTTTTGTTTTGATCAGACTTTTTGATCACTTTTTATTCATTTTTTAATGGCATAAAAAGTGACCAAAAATACGCTTTTTTGGACTTTGGAATTTTTTTGCGCATACGCCATTGACCGTGCGGTTTAATTAATTATATATTTTTTTATTTCAGACATTTATGCGCGCGGTGATACCACATATGTTTATTTTTATTTTTATTTACACTGTTTTATTTTTTTTTATGGGAAAAGGGGGGTGATTCAAACTTTTATTAGGGAAGGGGTTAAATGACCTTTATTAACACTTTTTTTTTTTTACTTTTTTTTGCAGTGTTATAGGTCCCATAGGGACCTATAACACTGCACACACTGATCTCTCATGCTGATCACTGGTGTGATCAGTGTTATCGGCGCTTGACTGCTCCTGCCTGGACCTCAGGCACGGAGCAGTCATTCGTCGATCGGACACCGAGGAGGCAGGTAAGGGCCCTCCCGGTGTCCTGTAAGCTGTTCGGGATGCCGCGATTTCACCGCGGCGGTCCCGAACAGCCCGAATGAGCAGCCGGGTTACTTTCACTTTCACTTCAGATGCGGCGGTCAGCTTTGTTCGCCGCGTCTGAAGGGTTAATACAGGGTCGTTGATAGCCGCCGGGACCAACCCGATATGTCGCAGAGACACCGCGTGACCCCGCGGTATATCGCGGGAGCCGGCGGAGGACGTAAATATACGTCCTTCGTCGTTAAGGGGTTAAAGCTCGAATCACACATGTAGTTTTTTATGCAATTTTAATAGCTTTTCATGTCGACTGAGCCAAAGCCAAAAGTGTTTTCAACAAAAAGCAGAAGTATTTGTCCTTATTTTGTATTTCTCAATCCTTTTAAAGTCACTTGTGGCTTTGGTTTAAAAAAAAAAAAACTACATTAAAAACTGTTCCAAAAACTGAAAGTGAGATTACACATGAAATGTATCTACCATCTGAAACATTTATGGCAGATCTTCAGACGACTATCTCTGGGACCTACAACTAGGTTGAGAGTATGGGTCTCACAATCTTCATGGTGGCCTCAAGCTGCCATATCCAAACTGAGGAATCATTAATAAAAGAAACAATGTGGAAAAATAGTAAACAGTGTGTACTTTTGTTTTTATACTTCCTTTTTGTATGTTATAGTTTAGAAATTTAATTTTTTTTATGTATTATTATTAAACATACATAGATTTTACCCAAAGTGAAGAATATGATCACATATTTTATAATGAATTCTGTTCAGTTGTGCACGTCAATAATGCACTGCATTGCACACACTTTTGACTAACAAATGGGTTACATTTTCTATAATGGACCATCTGCATACAACATTCCACACTAGACAGTTTATGTGAATCAATATGCAGTAATCTAAAGCGCATAACTGTCACGATGCCGGCTGGCAGGAGGTGGATCCTCTGTGCCAGAGAGGGATAGCGAGGACCGTGCTAGTGGACCGGTTCTAAGACACTACTGGTTTTCACCAGAGCCCGCCGCAAAGCGGGATGGTCTTGCTGCGGCAGTAGTGACCAGGTCGTATCCACTAGCAACGGCTCACCTCTCTGGCTGCTGAAGATAGGCGAGGTACAAGGGAGTAGGCAGAAGCAAAGTCGGACGTAGCAGAAGGTCGGGGGCAGGCGGCAAGGTTCGTAGTCAGGGGAGATAGCAGAAGTTCTGGTACACAGGGTTTTAAACACACAAAACGCTTTCACTAGGCACAAGGGCAACAAGATCCGGCAAGGAAGTGCAAGGGAGGAGGTTAGATATAGTCAGGGACCAGGTGGGAGCCAATTAAGCTAATTGGGCCAGGCACCAATCATTGGTGCACTGGCCCTTTAAGTCTCAGGGAGCTGGCGCGCGCGCGCCCTAGAGAGCGGAGCCGCGCGCGCCAGCACATGACAGCAGGGGACGGGAACGGGTAAGTGACCTGGGATGCGATTCGCGAGCGGGCGCGTCCCGCTGTGCGAATCGCATCCCCAACGGCCATGACAGAGCAGCGCTCCCGGTCAGCGGGACTGACCGGGGAGCTGCAGGGAGAAAGACGCCGTGAGCGCTCCGGGGAGGAGCGGGGACCCGGAGCGCTAGGCGTAACAGTACCCCCCCCCCTTAGGTCTCCCCTTCTCTTTATCGGGTAACTGCCTCCCCTGGGATGAGGACACCGGGAAAGGATGGAGGGATTCCTCAACGGCAGGCAGAACCGCAGGAGTAGGAATGGGGAGAGAGGGCAGAGGGCGAGACCTGGCACGGGGCAGTGTGACACCAGGACGAGGGCCATGAGGGGACACAGAAGCTTGCCTGATGGAACTGGGAGGGGGGGAGGGGCATTTCCTGTGGCAGGCAGAGTCCTTAATGACCTTAGGGGGACCGGATACAGGAGGAACCACAGGGTCACGGCAGGGAGTACTGGGAACCGGTTGAAGGCAGTCCTTGGAACAAGAGGGACCCCAACTCTTGATCTCCCCAGTGGACCAATCCAGGGTTGGGGAATGGTGTTGAAGCCAGGGTAGTCCAAGGAGAACTTCAGAAGAGCAATTAGGAAGGACAAAAAATACAATCTCCTCGTGATGAGGTCCGATGCACATTAGGAGGGGCTCCGTGCGGTAACGCACGGTGCAATCCAACCTGGCTCCGTTGACCGCGGAAATGTGGAGTGGCTTGACAAGACGGGTCACCGGAATGCGGAATTTATTCACAAAGGACTCCCGAATAAAATTCCCAGAAGCTCCAGAGTCCAGGCAGGCCACGGCTGAGAGGGGAGAGCTGGCTGAAGTGGAAATCCGAACAGGTACCGTGAGACGTGGAGAAGCCGACTTGGCATCAAGAGACGCCACACCCACGAGAGCTGAGTGCGAGCGTGCGTTTCCCAGATGTGGAGGACGGATTGGGCAATCCACCAAAAAATGTTCAGTACTGGCACAGTACAGACAAAGATTCTCTTCCTTACGGCGATTCCTCTCTTCCAGGGTCAGGCGAGACCGATCCACTTGCATGGCCTCCTCGGCGGGAGGCCTAGGCGCAGATTGCAGTGGAGACTGTGGGAGAGGTGTCCAGAGATCTAAGTTTTTTTCCTGGCGGAGCTCTTGATGCCTCTCAGAAAAACGCATGTCAATGCGAGTGGCTAGATGAATGAGTTCATGCAGGTTAGCAGGAGTCTCTCGTGCGGCCAGAACATCTTTAATGTTGCTGGATAGGCCTTTTTTAAAGGTCGCGCAGAGAGCCTCATTATTCCAGGATAGTTCAGAAGCAAGAGTACGGAATTGTATGGCGTACTCGCCAACGGAGGAATTACCCTGGACCAGGTTCAGCAGGGCAGTCTCAGCAGAAGAGGCTCGGGCAGGTTCCTCAAAGACACTTCGAATTTCCGAGAAGAAGGAGTGTACAGAGGCAGTGACGGGGTCATCGCGGTCCCAGAGCGGTGTGGCCCATGACAGGGCTTTTCCAGACAGAAGGCTGACTACGAAAGCCACCTTAGACCTTTCAGTAGGAAACTGATCCGACATCATCTCTAAGTGCAAGGAACATTGCGAAAGAAAGCCACGGCAAAACTTAGAGTCCCCATTAAATTTGTCCGGCAAGGACAGGCGGAGGCTAGGAGCGGCCACTCGCCGCGGAAGGGGTGCTGGAGCTGGCGGAGGAGATGGTTGTTGCTGCTGTAGCTGCGACTGTACTTGCTGTAGTTGTGACTGGAGTTGCTGTGTCATGGTGGTCAAGTACGACAGCTGGTGATCTTGTTGCGCTATCTGTTGCGACTGCTGGGCGATCTGACGAGCTTGCTGGGCGACCAGCGTAGGGAGGTCAGCGACAACTGGCAGAGGAACTTCAGCGGGATCCATGGCCGGATCTACTGTCACGATGCCGGCTGGCAGGAGGTGGATCCTCTGTGCCAGAGAGGGATAGCGAGGACCGTGCTAGTGGACCGGTTCTAAGACACTACTGGTTTTCACCAGAGCCCGCCGCAAAGCGGGATGGTCTTGCTGCGGCGGTAGTGACCAGGTCGTATCCACTAGCAACGGCTCACCTCTCTGGCTGCTGAAGATAGGCGAGGTACAAGGGAGTAGGCAGAAGCAAAGTCGGACGTAGCAGAAGGTCGGGGGCAGGCGGCAAGGTTCGTAGTCAGGGGAGATAGCAGAAGTTCTGGTACACAGGGTTTTAAACACACAAAACGCTTTCACTAGGCACAAGGGCAACAAGATCCGGCAAGGAAGTGCAAGGGAGGAGGTTAGATATAGTCAGGGACCAGGTGGGAGCCAATTAAGCTAATTGGGCCAGGCACCAATCATTGGTGCACTGGCCCTTTAAGTCTCAGGGAGCTGGCGCGCGCGCGCCCTAGAGAGCGGAGCCGCGCGCGCCAGCACATGACAGCAGGGGACGGGAACGGGTAAGTGACCTGGGATGCGATTCGCGAGCGGGCGCGTCCCGCTGTGCGAATCGCATCCCCAACGGCCATGACAGAGCAGCGCTCCCGGTCAGCGGGACTGACCGGGGAGCTGCAGGGAGAAAGACGCCGTGAGCGCTCCGGGGAGGAGCGGGGACCCGGAGCGCTAGGCGTAACAATAACAATCTGTACAAATAGTAAGTATACATTTTCTTTTCTCTATCCATATTTAGAAGTAGAACAAAACAAGCAGAAAGCATATTTGTATTATCTACATTATAATTTCTATTAGACAATAAGGATTAAGGTTAGCTTTAAACCTGTACATCCACTGCTATGTTTTAGTGAACTGGCATTATACCCTTGATATGCAGACAAAAAGAGTAAATCTCTATGTAAGCCTTCTGCTAAGCCACTGGAAAGTATGCATACAAATCCTTATGAATTCATAATGTGCTGGAAAGATGTAGTAAAAATTGAATTACTGTGTTGTAAAATTCATAGGTTGAGCAGAAATGTAAATTTTCGCATTTTTTTAAGTAAAATACTGTGCATTTAGGGTACAACATCATCTATACAAAGTAGATTGTGTATGGAGGAAACAGACACAAACCATTACTATATAATTGTCTGGCCCGTATTTGTTCAGACAGAATGAGAAACCAGTGACATTGAGATGAAAACATATGCAATCATTACACAGAGAAGCTGTGCAAAGTTTAACCTCTAAGGGTGTCGTGACATATGCTCGGCGATCCAGCTCAGTACTGAACAAGATCACCGGCCACAACCGATGGCAAAGTGCATCCATTACTTCTGAAGGCTGGATGAAGAAACGATAAAAGATATGTTCTCCATTTTTGCATGACTGGTGATTTAGCGTCCCAATTGAGATGCTAGATTGATCTGAACGGTGCAATTCAAATGAATGGGATCAGTTCAAAGAACACCTTCCCTCTATTGCTTTTCTACAGCACAGGAGAGAAACTGAGATAGACCGCCAGACAAATGTGATGGCACCCCAAAAAAATCACCAGAGCCTAAACCAGGAATCAACATTTCTACTGGAAATTCTTGCGCCTCGCCATTGGTGGATGCCCATACCTAAATTTTGTGTTCAACTCAATTTTTTTAACCTATTATTAAAACAAGCCCAGAAAGTGTTTATATGATACTACACCAGAGATCACTCAAGCCACAGGAGGTAACGTGCAACCCATGAACACCCCTCTCTAAACTAACTCCACAGCTGTGCCTCACCAACAAAAGGTAGATGTCTCACTAGTGAGTCTTTCCTCATGCTTTAGATGGTACAGGGGAAAGCCAAAAACCTGAATTAATAGACTGGGTTGGAAACCATGTGGAAAAGACATTTCTTCACAGAAGGCATAGTCTCTTGAAACATGTCGCTCGGCAGATCAGCAGCCACTGGAGTCTTAGTGGAAACATTGATCCTTTCCACAAGTATATACGTATATGTCACCTGTTCACACTTGGGCAGGTGTCTTGCGTTTTATAAGTGAGGGCTCCCAACTCACTGGAAATCCAAATAGCAAAAATGAAAAAACGCCACCAACAACTTTGTTTTATAAATTGCTTTTAGTGAAAAAATTTTAAAGATTCACAATATGTCAAGCTATAGGAAATCTTCAACCCATAGCCGGGCTTCCTTCAGTACAATGTGAAGTTTATTGGATCAAGACACTTAATTCACCAAATGGACTTAATGAATCATGTAATTTTGGAGTATACCTGTGAGATGTCATCTTATATGCTGTCCGTAGTTCCATCCATTTTCTTGACTTATGTCAGTTTTTTAGTATGTGATTTTAATCTCATTATTCTCGTTCATAGAGATAAGGTCTTGCGAGATTGACATGCCTATGTAACATGGTGGTAGTGAGCATGTTAGGGAATGCTTGAGAAAGGAGGCGTGGTCTCCGAAGTGTCGTAAGGTGTTGACGCAAGCTCCAGTCTGTTCCCCTTCGTGAGAGGAAGGTCCATGTACTGAAGGAAGCCCGGCTATCTGTTGAAGATTTCCTACAGCTTGGAGAGTGTTGAGCGTGTCCGAAGAAGGTGCACTTTGGGTGAATTGAAATTTTGTAATGTCTATTTTTCGCAAAGACTTTGCCTGACATATTGTGAATCTTTTACATTTTTTTCACTAAAAGCAATTTATAAAACAAAGTTGTTGGTGGTGTTTTTTCATTTTTGCAACATTGATCCTTTCTCCATGGATTGATATCCTTTCTATATCCTGTGTCTATGGACTTGGAGTTATATGAAACTGATTGATGAAGTGCAGCAAGTGGGGTTCCATTGTCCTAAAATCTCTTTTTAAATTTATTTTCTGTCTGACCACAATGCTCTCTGCTGACACCTCTGTCCATGTCAGTAACTGTCCAGAGCAGAATATGTTTTCTATGGGGATTTGGACAGTTCCTGAAATGGACAGAGTTGTTAGCAGAGAGCACTGTGGTCAGACAGAAAATAAATTCAAAAAGAAAAGAAATTCCTCTGGAGCATACAGCAGCTGATAAGTACTGGGAGGATTAAGATTTTTTAAATAGAAGTAATTTACAAATCGGTTTAAATTTATGGCACCAATTGATTTTAAAAATATTGTTTTCAACCAGAGTACCCCTTTAACCTCTTAAGGACGCAGGGTTTTTCCGTATTTGCATTTTCATTTTTTCCTCATCACCTTCTAAAAATCATAACACTTTCAATTTTGCACATGAAATTCCATATGATGGCTTATTTTTTGCACCACCAATTCTACTTTGCAGTGACATTAGTCATTTTACCAAAAAATCCACGGCGAAATGGAAAAAAAATTTATTGTGCGACAAAATTGAATAAAAAATTTCATTTTGTAACTTTTGGGGGCTTCCGTTTCTTCGCATTGCATTATTCTGTAAAAATGATACCTTATCTTTATTCTGTAGGTCCATATGGTTAAAATGACACCCTATTTATATAGGTTGGAGTTTGTCGTACTTCGGAAAAAAATCATAACTACATGCAGGAAAATTTATACGTAAAAAATTCACATCTTCTAACCCCTATAACTTTTTTTATTTTACCTCGTACGGGCTGTTATGAGGGCTCATTTTTTGCGCCGTGTTCTGAAGTTTGTACCAATACCATTTTTGTATTGATCGGACTTTTTGATCGCTTTTTATTCATTTTTTCATGATATAAAAAGGGACCAAAAATACGCTATGTTGGACTTTGGAATTTTTTTGCGGGTACGCCATTAACTGTGCGGTTTAATTAACGATATATTTTTATAGTTCGGACATTTCTGTACACAGCTATGCCACATATGTTTATTTTTATTTACACTGTTTTTTTTTTATGGGAAAAGGGAGGTGATTCAAACTTTTATTAGGGAAGGGGTTAAATGACCTTTGTTAACTTTTCTTTTCACTTTTTTTTTGCAGTGCTATAGCTCCCATAGGGAGCTCTAGCACTGCACACAGTGATCTTTTACTCTGATCCCTACAAAGCCATAGCTTTGCATGGATCAACGAGAGAGGGGCTCGATTGCTCAAGCCTGTAGCTCAGGCTTGGAGCAATCAAACGCTGATCAGACGCGACAGAGCAAGGTAAGGGGGTCTCTATTCGCGTCCTAGCTGATCGGGACATCGCGATTTTATTGCGATGTCCCGATCAGCCGAACTGAGCTGCCGGGAAGCGTTCACTTTCAGACGCGGTGGTCAACTTTGATCGCCACGTCTGAAGGGTTAATAGCGCGCGGCACAACGATTGGTGCCGCGCGCTGTTAGCCCAGGGTCCCGGCTATCAATAGCAGCCGGGACCGACCCGGTGTGATGCGGTGTGACCCCGTTTTAAACAGCAGGACCGGGTGTAGGGCGTACAGGTACGCCCTACGTCCTTAACAGGTTAAGAAAGAGAACATTGAAGCCCAGTACAAATTAAGAATGATAACATTGTATCTACAGATCTCTATGCAACAAATTAACACATACTAGCCAGGACAGTATCCCAGATTAGAATGACAACTTCCCATAGGTAGAATGGGAATAAGACTGGTGTCACACATGGCAGCTTGTTTGGAACCCGCCACTGCAGTTTTTGAGCCAAAGCACAACTGCCTTTTTTTGTAAGGAAGGTCACTTGAGGTGCAAAAAATGCATATGTGTAAAAAGAAATATAGAATTCTAGAGCTATTTCTAAGACTGAGGCGACTACCTGCAAAGTCAATTTTGAGAGCACAGATAAAATGCAAAAATGTAAATCTATTGACAAAAATTGTTCCTCATGAGTGATCATTAGTGTTGAGCGGCATAGGCTATATTCAAATTTGCGATATTTCGTGCATATATGGACAAATATTCGTTATATATTCGCTAAATTCGCATATTCATAATATTCGCGTAAAATTTCCGCATATGCAAAAATTTTGCATATGCGAAAACTAGCATATGCAAAAATTAGCAAAAAGGAAAATTCGAATGTGCGAAAATTAGCATATACGAAAATTTACATAAGCAAAAATTTGCACGCCAGTCTCACACAGTAGTATTAGAGCCTTCTTTACACCACACAAGCTGGAAGCAGAGAGGGATGATCACTGTGATGTGCACTGTGGGAAAAAATAAGAATATTCGTAATTACGAATATATAGTGCTATATTCGCGAATATTCGCGAATATGCGATATTCGCGAATAAAATTTGCATTGCGAATATTCGCGAGCAGCACAGATTGTCACGTCTCAAAAGAGGCACAAAGTGAAACATATGGTACCATTACATCAAGGCAAAATTCAGCACATATAGAGAAATCAATTAAAAAAAGGCAATTCTTTGGTCAAACATAAATACTCTGAAATATTGATTTCATTCAAGAACAAAGGATAAATTGTGATGATATGGGATTTACAACATCTTTTACTCATATAACACCACTAAGGAAATAATATAACTTTTATAAGTTTAAAAAGAGACATTTGGTAGATCAGTCTACAGTGCTTTCAAAGACATTCATTTTTATTATTTGCATTAAATGTCACATTGGACATAGCCAAGATGTCCTAATATTTTTTCATTTGATTTCTTTGGAAAACCAACAGGCAGAAACAGTAACTGATGCAGTTCTAAAACACTTAAATTCTTATGGCCTACTAAAGGAATATATAAAAACAAAATGTAGATTTTTAGATTCTGATAGTGCCAATATCATGGTTGGGAAAAAGTCTGATTCACTGAAACAAAACTGGATCAGAATTTTGTCATAATCCTGCATTGTTTAATTTGCAGATTAGAACTGGCACTTCATGGTAACTATTGTAGAAATGAACTCAATAAACCATTTGAAGGCTTTACAGAAAGTATATTCACTGTTTACAGCTACTGTTCCAAAAACACAAATGAGTTGAAAACAATCGTTTTGACAAAAGTTGGCTATTGTATAGACATTCCATAGATATCAAGCAGTTTTAGAACATAGGATATGACTGTAACTATTCTACAAAACATGTACATAATAGAAAAAACAAAAAACATGGTTATATAGAAAAGCTATCTTATACCTTATCCAAACACCAGCCATAAATGCATGGCAAGCGAGAGATCAATATATACTGGCCTTAGTAAATGCCTGGAGTCATTTCAACTTTTAAGATCTTGCTCTTATGTATAATAGTCTTGAAGAATTATCCATCCCTTCTGTGCAAGCTCGGTCTTGTAGCTGTAAAAATACTCTTTCCAATTACCAGATATAGCTTGCACAGTTGCTCTAAAAGACACATTTAGTGATCTGTTCCCATACAACTCAAGATGAAAGACAAATCTGGGGAAAAGGAACATGAAATTACCAATGTTGAGTCAAGAAAGAAGTATAAAAGTGTCATACTATCTGTCCCACAACTTGAGAATGGTAAATATGTGAAGCCTACAGCTCCTGACTAGTTTTGTCAACAATTTTTATGGTAGCATCAAAATGTTCATTTTTATCAACATACAAAATGATTGTTGTGTCAGCTTTTCCCAGGTTGCAGTGCGGCCCACAACATTATATCACTAGTCAGGTGTTGAAAGGGAGCCTGTCTTTATTTCAATTGGTGGAGCAACTGCTGGGTGGGCGTCAAGATGATCCTTCACAGGGCTGTAGCTATACTGCAATAGGGGGTGGCTGGTGTGTGAGAGGGAGAAACATTTGCTCACATTTACAAAGAAGGGATCATGGGGATTGTAGTTGGAATAAGCAAACTCCAACAGGAAATAGACCTTTCACAAAAAGATAGCAGCAGCGTTATAGTGGCCATTTAGCACCAAGACAAGCATGGACCCTTTCTAAACATGTCCATCACTGTCTGGCAGGTACATACTAAAATCACTTTATGGTGGATAACCCCTTTAACTGTAACAAGAGCTTTTTTTTTCCATTTGGCAGCTCCAGAATTTTCAATTATTACACCAGTTCTATAAAGATAATCTCCATATTTATAGTTATAACCTTTTCTTGGATAAAATCTTGAACATCTGAAAAGAAAGATACTTTCTTTTGGCTACTTTAAGCTGAGTTTAGAGTTTTTAAGTACATGGTGGACCATTTATATAAAATGGGAATGGTTGGTGATATTAACTTCCTGTTTGTGGCACATTAGTATATGTGAGGGGGGGGAAAGTTTTCAAGATGGGTGGTGACCATAGTGGCCATTTTGAAGTTGGCCATTTTGAATCCAACTTTAGTTTTTTCAATAGGAAGAGGGTCATGTGACACATCAAACCTATTGGGAATTTCACAAGAAAAACAATGATGTGCTTGGTTTTAACATAACTTTATTCTTTCATGAATTATTTACACGTTTCTGACCACTTCTAAAATGTGTTCAATGTGCAGCCCATTGTGTTGGATTGTCAATGCAACCCTCTTCTCCCACTCTTCACACACTGATAGCAACACCACAGGAGAAATGCTAGCACAGGCTTCCAGTATCCGTAGTTTCAGGTGCTGCAGAATGGGCAAAACAAAAATTGGAACAGGACCCTCAGTTTACGCAGAAGATTTTGTTCAGTGATGAGGCAAACTTTTCTGTGAATGGTGAAGTTAACAAACAAAACCACCGCTATTGGTCTGACACTAACCCACATTGGATAGATCTCTCCAAGACTTTTGGAACACAAAAATTGATGGTATGGTATGGCATATGGGGTACAAAGATAGTGGGTCCATTCTTCATCAATGGAAACCTCAAGGCCACTGGATATGCGAAATTGCTACATGCTGATGTGTTTCCCTCTTTATGCACTGAAGATGGCACATTTCATGAGTTTTTCCAGCAAGATGGTGCACCACCACATTATGGGTGTCAGGTACGAGCATTCCTAGATGAACGGTTTCCTGGAAAGTAGATTGGTCGTCGTGGGCCAGTTGAATGGCCCCCAAGGTCTCCCGATCTGATCCCTTAGACTTTTATCTTTGGGGTCATCTGAAAGCAATTGTCTATGCTATGAAGATATGAGATGTGCAGCACCTGAAACTACGGATACTGGAAGTCTGTGCTAGCATTTCTCCTGTGGTGTTGCTACCAGTGTGTGAAGAGTGGGAAAAGAGGGTTGCATTGACAATCCAACACAATGGGCAGCACATTGAACACATTTTATGGTCAGAAACTTGTAAATAACTCATGAAAGAATAAAGTTATGTTAAAACCAAGCACATCCTTGTTTTTCTTGTGAAAATTCCCAATAAGTTTGATGTGTCACATGACCCTCTTCCTATTGAAAAAACAAAGTTGGATTCAAAATGGCCGACTTCAAAATGGCCGCCATGGTCACCACCCATCTTGAAAAGTTTCCCCCCTCACATATACTAATGTGCCACAAACAGGAAGTTAATATCACCAACCATTCCCATTTTATTAAGGTGTATCCATATAAATGTCCCACCCTGTACATTATTCCCCCCCCAAGCAGCTATTGCTACGAATTAACCAATTATACTTTTCTTTTCTACAAACCTGTGAATGTAGGTATGTCTGGTATGTATGAACTACTGTATTTACACATTACAGTTTTTTGTAGAGTGCATATTGTTTATATGAGAGGGGTCTACTTAGGTATACATTTTGGTCAAAATTGCAGCTAAATCTTACATACAAGAAGTAATTTACCCACAAAACAAAAAGTATAAATATTAGCTCAATATGTGCAAAGTTCTACATATATATATATATATATATATATATATATATATATATATATATGTAATAAACATTTGATTACTATAACAATATTTTTTACAAACATCTACTCATGCAAAGTTGCATGAAACAATATTTATGAACAAAAATGTCCTGACAATGTTAATTTTATGTCTTTATAAGGGCTTTCATCAACCATTTCTGTTTGTCACAAAGTTATGTGATATGAACATGGCTGTCAGCAGCTTGTCAGAACAGCTGCAGTTACCAGGTTGTCAACTAGCATGTGTGAACTCTGCATATCATAAACTTTAAATTTTAGGAGGTAGTATAATCTAATGTTCTGCATGGGTCACAAGTTTAGACACAACTGTTCATTTTTAGGCATTTTTAATATATTTATATAAAGTACTGAATAGTTTTTTGACATTGTTCCAGGTGTCTATTTTCCCCCAAAAAAATGCATTAGCATGATTTTTGTCTATTGTACTGTCATTTATGTTTTTTTTTTTTTGTTTTTTTTTTGCTTTATGGGCTTAATGTAGGAAAATTGCCCAAAAACCTAAGTGCAAGTTAAAATTTGTTCTTTTACATTTTTTAAATAATATACAATTCATTTTCTTTTTTTTGCTTTATTATCAATGTTCTCTTTTCCCTCCTGCTGACTCTTCAGATGGCTTCTGCTTCTTCCTCTGAAGTTTTCTTGTTTTCTTCCAAACGCCTTCCTTTTCCAAATATTTCTTCCTCCAGTCTCCTTTAAGGAGTACTCCACCTCTAGATATCTTGTCCCCCTCGCGATCTCTGTGTATCACCCGGCATTCTAAACAGTATGTTTAGAACGCTCAGTTCGTGAGGTGAGGGTCATTACGTCATGCCACGCCATCACCTACCCCCCAATATCACCTCCCCTCCCTGTGATGTCGCACCACGCCCCCTTCATTCATGTCAATGGGAGAAGATGTGATGGCCGCGGTCCCTGATGGTTTTTGCTTGTCCCATCTGCCTACACTGATGGATCTTTCTCAATACACATACAGAAAGAGATCAATCAAACAGGGCTGGTGGTATAGGGAGGTGCCACCAGTGACTGCCCAGATGACTTATGGTTTAGGCAGCGAGTAATGACAGGTCCCCTTTAAGTTGACCATACATATTAGACAGTTATCAGCTGAAAATTGTCTCTCCAACCTCCCCCATACACATGCATGCTCAGTTACTACTAAGTAGGCATCAGTTTGCTTATTCTGTTTTTGTTTAGTTTTTTTGCTAAAATATACAACATAGAAACCATATGATAATTTACCACAGTCTTTATTTACAGAACTGTAACCCTTTCCATGGTCAAACCCACAAATGGGAACATTTTTTTTTTTTTTTTTTAGAGGATTTGATTCCATGGTTTCTAAAGAGCCATAATAATAACACTGGAATATGCTAATCTTACATGCCACAGATATATATCTACATTATAATCCTTTTGATGAGCCAGGAAACTACAATGACAATAACATTTCTAGACAACATTGTATTATTTATCTTCATAAACACCAACACCAATACTTTATTTGTGAAACAATATGATGTTTTTGCAATTTTTTTACATTTTTTTTTCCTGGAAAATGGGTGAAAAAGTCAAGTGATTTGCAATCATGTTCCTTGCGAAAAAGATCCAATGGGATAAATGTAGGGCTTCAGTTATTAAGAATAACAATGAATATCTCGCTGTTTATGAATTCATATAAAGTATTTCATTATCGTAGATGTCAATTTCTTCAGTATCAAGTAGATTATCCTTCTCTGCTGGTTGATGGAATGCATAGCAAAGCCTCTGTATACTATTTATTGAATATAACTGTTTATGGCAAATGTATGTATGAATTTTAATATACATTAGATATTATTTATGGTAGTATTAACCCCTTAATGACCAAGGAAGTAAATTTACGTCCTGGTGCTGCAGTACTTAGTGCACCAGGATGCATATTTACATCCTGTGCATGATCGCGAGCATCGGAGAATGCGCGGCTGGTCCCGGCTGCTGATCGCAGCCAGGGACCAGCCAGTGATGGCCGACATCCGCAATTGCGCGGATGTCTGCTATTAACCCCTCAGATGCCGTGATCAATACAGATCATGGCATCTGCGGGAGTGAGGTCAGAAATCGGATCGCCCGCAGCACTGCCGCAGCGATTCGATCATCCAAAATGCCGCACTGAGGTCCCCTCACCTGCCACTGCCACCTTCCACGGGCCTTCTGCTCTGGTCTGTGATCGAGCAGACCAGAGCAGAAGATGACAGATAACACTGATCAGTGCTATGCCCTATGCATGGCACTGGACAGTATTAGCAATCAAAGGATTGCTATAAATAGTCCCCTATGGGGACTATTAAAGTGTATAAATAAAAGTATAATAAATAAATAAATAAAAAAAATTAGAAAAATCCCCTCCCCCAATAAAAATGTAAAATGTCCTTCCCATAAAATGTAAAAAACGAATAATTAATACACATATTTGGCATTGTCGCGTGTGTAAATGTCCGAACTATTAAAATATAATGTTATTGATCCCGTATGGTGAATGGTGGGAACGTAAAAAAAAAAAGTGCAAAATTGATGCTTTTTTTGTCACAGTTTATTCAAAAAAATGTATAAAAACATTTATAAAGGTTTTATATACACAAATGTGGTATCAATAAATAGTACAGTTCATGGTGCAAAATAATGGCGCAAATGAGCCCTCATACCACCGCTTATACAGAAAAATGAAAAAGTTATAGGTCATCAAAATAGAAGGATTTAAAACATACTAATTTGGTTAAAAAGTTTGCAATTTTTTTAAGCGCAAAAAATAATAGAAAAGTATCGAATCATGGGTATCATTTTAATCATATTGACCAACAGAATAAAGAACACATGTTAATGTGCAAAATTGCGGTTTTCTTTTTAATCTCCCCACACAAATGATGTCATTACACAGGACAGCTGGTCATGCAAAAAACAAGCCCTCCTACTAGTCTGCGGATGAAAATATAAAAGAGTTACGATTTTTAGAAGACAAGGAGGAAAAAAATTAAACTACAAGAATAGAATTGGCCCGGTCCTTAAAGGGGTTATCCAGGAAAAAACTTATATATACATATATATATATATATATATATATGTCACGATGCCGGCTGGCAGGTAGTGGATCCTCTGTGCCAGAGAGGGATTGGCGAGGACCGCGCTAGTGGACCGGTTCTAAGTCACTACTGGTTTTCACCAGAGCCCGCCGCAAAGCGGGATGGTCTTGCTGCGGCGGTAGTGACCAGGTCGTATCCACTAGCAACGGCTCACCTCTCTGACTGCTGATGATAGGCGAGGTACAAGGGAGTAGACAGAAGCAAGGTCGGACGTAGCAGAAGGTCGGGGGCAGGCGGCAAGGTTCGAAGTCAGGGTGGATAGCAGAAGTTCTGGTACACAGGCTTTAGACACACAAAACGCTTTCACTAGGCACAAGGGCAACAAGATCCGGCAAGGAAGTGCATGGGAGGAGGTTAGATATAGTCAGGGACCAGGTGGAAGCCAATTAAGCTGATTGGGCCAGGCACCAATCATTGGTGCACTGGCCCTTTAAGTCTCAGGGAGCTGGCGCGCGCGCGCCCTAGAGAGCGGAGCCGCGCGCGCCAGCACATGACAGCAGGGGACGGGAACGGGTAAGTGACCTGGGATGCGACTCGCGAGCGGGCGCGTCCCGCTGTGCGAATCGCATCCCCAACGGCCATGACAGTGCAGCGCTCCCGGTCAGCGGGACTGACCGGGGAGCTGCAGGGAGAAAGACGCCGTGAGCGCTCCGGGGAGGAGCGGGGACCCGGAGCGCTAGGCGTAACAGTACCCCCCCCCTTAGGTCTCCCCTTTTTTTTGTCCGGTGACTGCCTCCCCTGGGATGAGGACACCGGGAAGGAATGGATGGTTTCCTCAATGACAGGCAGTACAGCAGGAGTAGGAATGGGGAGGGAGGGCAGAGGGTGAAGCTTGGCACGGGGCAGGGAGACACAAGGACGGGAGCCATGAGGGGACACAGAGGCTTGCCTGAAGGGACTGGGAGGGGGGGAGAGGCATTTTCTGTGGCAGGCAGAGTCCCTAACGACCTTAGGGGACCGGATACAGGAGGAACCACAGGGTCACGGCAGGGAGTACTGGGAACTGGTTTAAGGCAGTCCTTGGAACAAGAGGGACCCCAACTCTTGATCTCCCCAGTGGACCAGTCCAGGGTTGGGGAATGGTGTAGAAGCCAGGGTAGTCCAAGGAGAATTTCGGAAGTGCAATTGGGAAGGACCAAAAATTCAATTTTCTCGTGATGAGGTCCGATGCACATTAGGAGGGGCTCCGTGCGGTAACGGACGGTGCAATCCAACCTGGCTCCGTTGACCGCGGAAATGTGGAGTGGCTTGACAAGACGGGTCACCGGAATGCGGAATTTATTCACCAAGGACTCCCGAATAAAATTCCCAGAAGCACCAGAGTCCAGGCAGGCCACGGCTGAGAGGGAAGAGCTGGCTGAAGTAGAAATCCGTACAGGCACCGTGAGACGTGGAGAAGCCGACTTAGCATCAAGAGACGCCACACCCACGAGAGCTGGGTGCGAGCGTGCGTTTCCCAGACGTGGAGGACGGATAGGGCAATCCACCAAAAAATGTTCGGTACTGGCACAGTACAGAAAAAGATTCTCTTCCTTACGGCGATTCCTCTCTTCCAGGGTCAGGCGAGACCGATCCACTTGCATGGCTTCCTCGGCGGGAGGCCTAGGCGCAGATTGCAGTGGAGACTGTGGGAGAGGTGTCCAGAGATCTAAGTCTTTTTCCTGGCGGAGCTCTTGATGTCTCTTAGAAAAACGCATGTCAATGCGAGTGGCTAGATGAATGAGTTCATGCAGGTTAGCAGGAGTTTCTCGTGCGGCCAGAACATCTTTAATGTTGCTGGATAGGCCTTTTTTAAAGGTCGCGCAGAGGGCCTCATTATTCCAGGATAGTTCAGAAGCAAGAGTACGGAATTGTATGGCGTACTCGCCAACGGAAGAATTACCCTGGACCAGGTTCAGCAGGGCAGTCTCAGCAGAAGAGGCTCGGGCAGGTTCCTCAAAGACACTTCGAATTTCCGAGAAGAAGGAGTGTACAGAGGCAGTGACGGGGTCATTGCGGTCCCAGAGCGGTGTGGCCCATGACAGGGCTTTTCCAGACAGAAGGCTGACTACGAAAGCCACCTTAGACCTTTCAGTAGGAAACTGGTCCGACATCATCTCCAAGTGCAGGGAACATTGCGAAAGAAAGCCACGGCAAAACTTAGAGTCCCCATTAAATTTGTCCGGCAAGGACAGGCGGAGGCTAGGAGTGGCCACTCGCTGCGGAAGGGGTGCAGGAGCTGGCGGAGGAGATGATTGCTGCTGAAGTTGCGACTGAAGTTGCTGCACAATGGTGAATACTTCCGACAGCTGGTGGGTTAGATGGCCGATCTGTCGGGATTGCTGGGCGACCACCGTGGTGATATCAGAGATATAAGGCAGAGGGACGTCAGCGGGATCCATGGCCGGATCTACTGTCACGATGCCGGCTGGCAGGTAGTGGATCCTCTGTGCCAGAGAGGGATTGGCGAGGACCGCGCTAGTGGACCGGTTCTAAGTCACTACTGGTTTTCACCAGAGCCCGCCGCAAAGCGGGATGGTCTTGCTGCGGCGGTAGTGACCAGGTCGTATCCACTAGCAACGGCTCACCTCTCTGACTGCTGATGATAGGCGAGGTACAAGGGAGTAGACAGAAGCAAGGTCGGACGTAGCAGAAGGTCGGGGGCAGGCGGCAAGGTTCGAAGTCAGGGTGGATAGCAGAAGTTCTGGTACACAGGCTTTAGACACACAAAACGCTTTCACTAGGCACAAGGGCAACAAGATCCGGCAAGGAAGTGCATGGGAGGAGGTTAGATATAGTCAGGGACCAGGTGGAAGCCAATTAAGCTGATTGGGCCAGGCACCAATCATTGGTGCACTGGCCCTTTAAGTCTCAGGGAGCTGGCGCGCGCGCGCCCTAGAGAGCGGAGCCGCGCGCGCCAGCACATGACAGCAGGGGACGGGAACGGGTAAGTGACCTGGGATGCGACTCGCGAGCGGGCGCGTCCCGCTGTGCGAATCGCATCCCCAACGGCCATGACAGTGCAGCGCTCCCAGTCAGCGGGACTGACCGGGGAGCTGCAGGGAGAAAGACGCCGTGAGCGCTCCGGGGAGGAGCGGGGACCCGGAGCGCTAGGCGTAACAATATATATATATATCTCAATTGGCTTCAGAAAGTTAAACAGATTTGTAAATTACTTCTATAAAAAAAATCTTAATCCTTTCAGTACTTATGAGCTTCTGAAATTAAGGTTGTTCTTTTCTGCCTAAGTGCTCTCTAATGACACGTGTCTTGGGAACTGCCCAGTTTAGAAGAGGTTTGCTATGGGGATTTGCTTCTAAACTGGGCGGTTCCTGAGACACGTGTAATTTTTTTAATAGAAGTAATTTACAAATCTGTTTAACTTTCTGGAGCCAGTTGATATATAAAAGTGGGCTTGGTCCTTAAGGGGTTAAAACAAAGCATTTAATTTACTAGAAACCTAATCTGAATGTTTGTGCTGAGTATTTTTATCTCTCAGTTATAGAATGTTCAATAGATATAGCCGTCAATTTCAAATATTTTAATAGTTGTGTTATTCTACAATGGCATTGTACTTTCAATGATATGGGAATAACATATTTAGAAGTATAGTAATAAACAGCGGGGCAAAAAAGTATTTAGTCAGCCACCAATTGTGCAAGTTCTCCCACTTAAAAAAATGAGAGAAGCCTGTAATTTTCATAATAGGTATACCTCAACTGTGAGAGACATAATGAGAAAAAAAAATCACAAATCACTCCAGGACCTTGAAATGCTTCTTACAAAGCCACTCCTTCTTTGCCCGGACGGTATATTTGGGATCATTGTCGTGTTGAAAGACCCAGCCAAGTTTGATCTTTAATGCCCTTGCTGATGGATGGAAGTTTTCAGACAAAATCTCATGATACATTGCCCCATTCATTCTTTCCTTTACACGGATCAGTCGTCCTGGTCCCTTTGCAGAAAAATAGCCCCAAAGCATGATGTTTCCACCCCCATGCTTCACAGTAGGGATGGTGTTCTTTGAATGCAACTCAGCATTCTTTTTCCTCCAAACACAACGAGTGAAGTTTTTACCAAAAAATTCTACTTTGGTTTGTTCTGACCATATGATGTTCTCCAAATCCTCTTCTACATCATCCAAATGCTCTCTGCAAACTTCAGACGGGCCCAGACATGTACTGGCTTAAGCAGGGGGACACGTCTGACAGTGCATGATTTGTGTCCATGGGGGTGTAGTGTGTTACTGATGTTAGCCTTTGTTACTTTTGTCCCAGATCTCTGCAGGTCATTCACTAGGTACCCCCATGTGGTTTGGGGATTTCTGCTCACCGTTCTTGTGATCATTTTGACGCCACAGGGAGAAATCTTGCGTGGAGCCCCAGATCGCGGAAGATTTTCAGTGGTCTTGTATGTCTTCCATTTTCTGATAATTGCCCCCACAGTTGATTTCTTCACATCAAGCTGCTTGCCTATTGCAGATCCAGTCTTCCCAGCCTGGTGCAGGGCTACAATTTTGTTTCTGGTGTCCTTCGACAGCTCTTTGGTCTTGGCCATAGTGGAGTTTGGAGTGTGAATGTTTGAGGTTGTGGACAGGTGTCTTTCATACTGATAACAAGTTCAAACGTGTGCCATTAATACAGGTAACAAGTGGAGGACAAAGGAGACTTAAAGAAGAAGTTACAGGTCTGTGAGAGCCAGAAATCTTGCTTGTTTGAAGATGACCGAATACTTATTTTCCACCATAATTTGCAAATAACTTCTTTAAAAATCAGACAATGTGATTTTATGGATTTTTTTTTTCTCATTATGTCTCTCATAGTTGAGGTATACATATGAAGAAAATTACAGGCCTCTCTCATCTTTTTAATTGAGAGAACATGCAGAATTGGTTGCTGACTAAATACTTTTTTGCCCCATTGTATATGTGTCTGAGCATATAGACAATGGAAAAATGAACAAATACTATTAAAGTGTAGTTCCACTGTGGACAACACAAAATCACACGCTGCCATTTTCTAACACATACTCACCAAATGAATTATACTTTAAAGGGGTACTCCACCCCTAGACATCTTATCCCCTATCCAAAGGATAGGGGATAAGGTGTCTGATCGCGGGGGTCCCCAATGGCGGCAATATAGCATGCGGCACCCACCTGTTTCTTGTCCGGAAGCGCTGGAGGGTCTGGGTCACGACTCCGTCCCTGTGTGACATCAAACCCCATCCCCTCAATGCAAGTCTATGGGAGGGAGCATGACGGCAAAAAAGCGCGAATATTCGCAATTTCTAATATATAGCAAATATATTCACAATATTCACGAATTTGCGATGTTCGCAATAAAAATTCGAAATGCAAACACTACTTATGAGTTGCTGAACTTGAGTTTTTCTTTTCTGTCTAAGTGCTCTCTGATAACACCTGTCTCGGGAACTGTCCAGACTAGAAGCAAATCTCTTCTACTCTGTGCAGTTCCTGAGAAAGACAGAGATGTCAGCAGAGAGCACTGTTGCCAGACAGAAAAGAACAACTCAACTTCAGCAGCTGATAAACAATGGAAGGATTAAGATTTTTTAATAGAAGTAATTTAAAAATCTGTTTAACTTTCTGGAGCCAGTTGATATATTAAAGTACTTTTTTTCCTGGAATACCCCTTTAAGGTGAAAAAGGGCTCAGTCCTTAAGGGATTAATGGTATGGGAGGTTTACAGGTCCAAGACAGGTTATGAAGCTTAAATACATGTGACAATGAGTGGCATGGTTCATGGGGGCTTAGGCCTAGGTCTGGTCTTGTGCAGTAGGATGTATGGTGGCAGTAGGAGTAGAATATGTTAATCTTGTATACCATAGATGTACATCTGCTGTAGCCTTCCTCTATATCTACACATTATGATAATAAGTATAATATATATTACTTACAATGTATCATCTTTTTTTACTGTCCTTAGCACTGACAAGTCTTTTTTTAAGATCCATGTTGATCATCAGATTCTAAACTGTTACTTACCTATATAAACATGGATGAGGATATCATTCTTAACTAGTACAATACCCGGCTATTTACATTTCCTACACATTCCCCTTCATGCTCTTTGTTATTATTCTTGCTCTTTGGCAGAAATCCATATACATTTCAAATCATTTCTCTTCCATCTGGCTTCCATGGTAACCTCCAAGCTGCAGCCACCGCTGAGGATGCAACAATAATACATCATCCTAGCTGTCAGATATATTTTCTCACCATTTCTCTACCAATCTCATAAACAATACCCTTCTTAAAAAAAAAAAAATCCTCTGCTGTTATTTTTTATACAAATGACCTCAATTAATATGACAGCGCAGAGAGCACACATGGGGTGATGTATGTAATTTAGGTTTTCTAGACTACTTCAAAACTCATTAGAAAACTGTTCTGTAAGTTAAGTGGGCAACTGGTTATGGAAATTGCCTGTGACTGAAAAGAAATAGTTTTAGTATTTAGTGCCTTTTGAGTAGCTTGCATCTGTAGTAGGGCCCCTTAAATGTTATATACTACGTGTCATGACCATGTATATTTCAAAACTTTTATAAAGAATGCTTGTTGCTTGTGGAGATTGAGCCTCTTTTCTCGAGGCGAAGGGAGTGCCTCCTTGTCTTTTGAAAGGGTTTAACATGAGACAGCTTTTTACCTTATTGTTTTTCTCAGCCCTTTATATTAATACGTTTATAGTACCCCCCTTAAAGGGAAACTGTCCACCTGATCACCTACACTAAACCCAATACACTGGGTTATAGTGTGGGTGACCAGGAGTCCAAAGAGAGTTGACTTACAAAAATCGGTGCAGTTGTTCCTTGGATTTCGGCTCCAGAGGATCTTTGGCTATATTCAGTTAATTGCACACTAAAGGCGGGCCCTGCCAATTGGCTGCCCCGTCTCTGTTCGTCCCCTTACACAGCTGCCCCCTGCATCTTCAGCGACTCCAAGTTCTAATGGAGTGGATGTTGCCAGTCACATGAGCGCTCTGTAGCAAGAGTGCATGCGTCAGGGGAATATATATATCTCTTACGTCGTAATGACGTGAGAGTTGTGCTTGCTACAGAACAGAGCGCTTATATGACTGGCGACTCCATGTCTTTAGGATGACGAGTCACTGAAGATGAATAGGTTAATTGAGGGAACGGCTGTGTAAGGAGGTGGCCCAGGCAGGGGCGGACAGCCAGCAGGGCCCAGCTCTAGTGTGCAGTTGACTGAACATAGCCTTCTGGAGCTGAAATCCAAGGAACAACTCTTTGGACTTCTGGTCACGTAAATTATAATCCAAAGAGAATCAGAGTCCCAGTCCTCTAATACAAAAATGGATGTACAATGGATACTTGATAATTTTTTTTATTGTATTCATTAAAAAGGTATATATATATATATATATATATATATATATATATATATATATACAGTCACAGGGCCCTTGTGATGTACAAATCCCCAATATAACAATAATAAAGAAGGAATCCTGCAAAGTAAAAAATATAATAATAATGCGCATCTTAATGATGTGGTATAAGGAAAGCTGTGGTATTAAAAAATGCTGAAAAATATATATGGAATGGTGTAAAGATAATTAGATAGCCAGTTCTTGATGAGATATGACCTGGAGCGATCTATCACATAGTAATAATAATCACATATGGTGTGGTTAATATATAGCTCACTCACTTAGTGTGCAGATCTGGGTTAATGGCACGTTGTATCGCTTGTAGCATGCAAGTCACGGTCGTCAGCTCCGCTCTTGTTATCCTGTTCACTGCAGTAGCTCCCCACACTGAATACAAACGGCCCCAATCGAGCCTCAGTGTGGACCACGTCTGGTTTCACCGATCCAGTGCTCGGCAAGAGCGTGAACAGTAAGACTCGGCGGAGTTGGCGTTTGACGTCATTGGTCAGCTGATCAATCCCCAGCTGGTATGGTGAGGCGCTGATGTAATAGAACGCTGATGTATGAATGCTGATGGGAGCTTTATAGTATTAAAATTGTGAAGTTACAGAGATTGCAGAACGTTGATATTGCAGGTCACTGATGTCTCCAAATGCATACAATGTGAATCAACTCCAGTGGATCCTGGCTCCAGTAGAGATAGCAATCCTATGCAGTAAAATACATAACAGTCCAGAACATGCTTATAGGGAAAGAAAAACTGTCTTTGCCGCTTAATATGAATAGTGCTCAATACAGAATGATAAAAACATCCAGATAAAAATCCAAACCCGTTTCGGGGTGTGGACAGGTATGGTCTAATCCTTTCCTCAGTGGCTGATGGAGCAAGTCTCTTATATAGGGATATCACTAATTATCCACAGGCATCTCAAATAGATGGCCAGAGATATAGACAAATAGAATGCAAGTACAACCCATTGTTAAAGACACCCCTACATCCAGGTGTACAGAGCAGACCCCCCATTGGAGTCAAAATGACAGACAATGAGTTTCACTCTCCAGGACTTTCCTTGGAGACTTGTCAAACATCATGGGTATTGTCTTGACTTGTTTGTCATACCCCTAGTTCCTATTTACATGCCTCTTAGAACAGATAACACATTTTCAAACATTCAAAGGTCTGTGATCTTTCAATGAACTCCACTTAGGCCTTCTTTACTTGGGGCCTTCTGAGAATTCATACAACATGGCAGACACTTCATGCTATCATACTATTTAACATAGTGATTCATTTTTGGGCCTACAATAAGTATGACAACACTGGACTGTTCCTGACATGGACAGCGGTGTCAGCAGAGAGCACTGTGGTCAGATTGTTAAGAACTACACAACTTCCTCTGTAGCATATAGCAGCTGATAAGTACTGGAAGGACTCAGTATGTACAAATCTGTATAACTTTTTGGCACAAGTTGATTTGCAAACATTTGTTTTCCACCGGAGTACCTCTTTAAATGTCTGTTCTGAAGACTATACAAATGTAATTTATTGAATCTTTCCTCATAGTGAAGATGCTCCATGCCCTTATTAGTTTAGTTACACACCATTTTTCCTTTCCAAGCTCCAAGACATCCCTTTAACTGCACAGCATATTAAAGGTAAGACTTCACCAATGCTTTATAAAGGGGTAGAATTATGTCTCAGTCCTGCAAGTCCATGTTTCTTTTGATACATGAAAATATCTTGCTGGCCTTAGAAGCAGCTGCTTGACATTGCCCTCTGTTCTATTGTCTATGATCTAAAAGTACACCTTGATCCTTCTCTACCAGTGACTTTCCCAGTTTTATCCCCCCAGGACATATGCCTGTAAGTTATTAGTACCCAGATACATAACTATACATTTATCCACATTGAACCTCATTTTTTAAGTGTATGCCCAAACACTCTGTACCAAGTTAGTTTATAATCTATGAACATCTTTCTTAAGGCCCTTTATAAAGGACAAGGGTAACGATGACATATGCCAATCCATTTGATCAGCGCTCGTTTAATGAGCATTCACGCGGTTCAATCAATTGCAGGCAAGGTCACATGATTGATCACTGAATTGTCCATGTGGTCTTTTAATTTAATCATTGTTGGCATTTCCCCATTTATACAAAAGAACAAAAGATCTAAACATTGTAGAAAGTGCCTTTAAATCTATCTCGAGGTGGTACTTCACCCCCAATAAAATAGCTAGAGCTTATTCAGGAATATGTGCTGTGATCACAAGGGTTCCCTGTATCACATTCTTTGGAATTGCCCTGTCATACAACATTTTTGGGTCACCTGTAAATTACTGCTCAAAAGTATTTTCCCTTGTACAATTAAATGGTTTTCTCAACTAGTATTGCTCTTCCTGGATATGGATCATATAATCCCCCCCCCCCCCTTATAGAGACTTGTTTTGTATTGTGTGCATTGTAGCTAAGATCACACTCACGAGCAACTGGAATTGGTTTCCACCTCAATCAGCAGGCACACAACTGTACTTTATGCAAGTACGGCCCCTCGCCAGCTTTATTAGACAGGTTGCAGGATAAATAAAAATATAAGACAGGAACAAACAAAACCCTAGACGGTCTAGTCACTAACTAAACAATCCAACATGCCCTATCAACTGGTGGGCTTTTCCCGGCCAGTTAAACTTATGCCTCCTGCAACCTTCTACTCACTGTTCACAAACAGCGTTTGCAATGTCTTGCTGTGTGTCTCATCCACACTTGGGGCCCCTCACTGCTCGGGCTGTCTGTTCCTCACCAGGACCCCTACAGCCACCTTGCTGACTTCTGGGGAGAGCACAAACTATTCTGTCTGACTTCCTTTTAAACACACTTCCCCTTTCTGCTACCTCATTAAAGGGGTACTCTGGTGCTTACACATTTTATCCCCTATCCAAAGGATAGGGGATAAGATGCCTGATTGCGGGAGTCCCGCCGCTGGGGACCCCCATGATCTTGCAAGCGGCACCCCACAGGGCAGGCGGCGTGTGATGTCACGCATCCGCCCCCGTGTGACATCACGCTCCGCCCCTCAATGCAAGCCTACGGGGGGGAGGCGTGACAGCTATCACGCCCCCTCCTGTAGGCTTGCATTGAGGGGCAGAGAGTGACGTCACACGGGGCGGAGACGTGACATCACACGCCGCACGCTCCGGGGACTGATTACAAACGGGGTGCTGCGTGCAAGATCCCGAGGGTTCCCAGCGGCGGGGCTCCCGCCATCAGGCATCTTATCCCCTATCCTTTGGATAGGGGATAAGATGTGTAAGCACCGGAGAACCCCTTTAATTAGACCACAGGTGGAGGTTTCTCCAGGGTTAGCTAGGGAAATATACCCTTTTACTTGCCACACTGCCACAATAAGTAAATTAAACAATACTTACTCCTTTGAAAATATCATAGCGCTTGGCTTGGGGATATATACTGTCTTCTCCTCCAGATGGCAGGAGTGGATCTCTTCTAGCCATTGTATAGACATTTAATACCATAGTATGTCGCCTTTTGATATATATATATGGCGGAACTCTTCAGGTTGCTCCACATAGTGACCCTAATTGATATTTCCACATTTGTGCCTATCCCTAAGAGTGCATTGGACCATACATGATATGATACATTCATATTGCTCTACATTATCTTGTTATAGCAGGCAACTAATTATTTTTGCTACTGTATTCTCTCTTTTTTTTTGATGATAGAACATGGCTTGACACATTCATACATCATGATTGATGTTACTGTTACTTTATCTTATATGTGTTTTTTTTTTTTTTGCATCATGTTAGGCCCTTAATTTGTTTACTCCTGTTGTTTTCTATTTAAAAATGTATCAAATAAACTATTGAAAGTAAAAGATCTAAAGGTCTGATTGATGGCCCTTTAATATGGTCCAATTATCAGGAACTAGCACTCCTAAAGCCATCTATTCAGACAATAATCAGCTTATGTAAGAAGGGAACCTTGTGTAAAGGAAGAGTGCAGCAGTTGTCCATAGAAAATAATCATACTTTTTATTTTTATTTTTTTTAAAGGCCCCTAATAAAATCAAAGCTGGAATCTGATTGGTCGATGTGGACATCTGCTGCACAGGTTTTGATAGAGTTTTCCTATCTACCTAAAATATTATACAATACAATCCACACTTCAGGGTTCTTCCTCCTTCATCAGATGGTGTATGGCATGATGGCAATTCAAGCTTTTACAAATGATAAAACCAAATAACTTTACCCTCTAAAATCTGCCGTATAGATTTAGTTAAATACATTACATTCAATTCATCCATAGTTTACCCATGGGATTCAGACATAATTTGGATAAATGGTATTATTGATCAATTATAAACTATTTATAAACTATTATGGCTGTTCTAAATTGCATTGAGTTAAGTATGCATTCACGTCAGTTACATATCCAATAGGCCTTCATCTTACGCTATAATAAAAACAATTAACTGATCTATATTCAGAACAGGGCTGTTTAAATTAACAGTTTCATATCTGTCTGTAGTTATATGGTAAATGGTCCTGGTATCTGAAACTGGTGGATAGTAGATGTATGGCAGTGCCTTGGGGACTGTGCATTCATGTGTACATAGTCCCTGAAGTGCTGCAACATGTCTACAGCCCTGTGTCCTGGATATTTCTAACAGGCCAGAATGAAGGGGCCATTTTGTGTGATCCTTGATCATGTGCTCACAGCGACATTTAATGGTAAGATATTGGTGGTAAATTTAGTGCCACTGTTATTCTTCTCAGGCAGCATTTGTGGTAGGAGAATAAATGGATAAGCCCCTGTATACTTGACAGAATTTCAGTGTAATACCTGCCATGTTAATTCCAAGGTTAATGTGAAGGTTCATCACATTATTCCCAGGGGAATCTGTACCATATCAAACCCATGTGCAGAAACAAAATGGGACAAGTCATTTATTGATACAAGTAAACTGCATCTGGTTGACAGGATTCGGATTAAGCCCGTCATTTGTCCAAAACAGCACAAAAAAAGAAAGAAATAGCATTGCTTGCTGTGCTTGTATTATTTCTCATTAACATTCAAAAAGATAAACCCTGTGACTAAGATGAAAAAAGAAATTAAGCACAAATATTGGTATTCTAATACATGGAAGAAATTGCGCAGTGTGAAAAGAGATGAATTTTATTCAAGTCAGGTGATCACTGTTTGCATAAAATTACATTTTTCTGCCCAATTTGGGAAAAAAGAATACACGTAGAATTCAAAGACCTTATTTACTTGCAAACTTACAGCTGTAAAATAACCTGGTCTTTAACCAGTTAATGGAGTTTCACTGAAATACAAACATGCATCCATCTTTTTCCTTTTTTTTATTTTTTTTTATTTTTTTAGAAAGAAAGGATAAGCATAGCAGCTCAAACATGCCACCTTTTCCTGTGACATTCCTATAATGTCAATGTTTCATTCCAACTGCAGAGTTTTAGAACATGACTGGGAATGTATGTCAAGCAAGATATCCCTCCAGAAGGAGAAAGTACCCATCTGTAGACAGCTATTTGGGGGGGGGGGGGGATTGCACCTCATCTGTACAGAGCAGGGTGTGTAGGTGGCAATGCAGCTGAACTTTATATACTTCAATGGAACTTAGCTGCAATAGCAGATATAATTCACAGCAATCGAGGTTTTTGTTTCTACAGTCATATGGGTTACTCCTGAACCCCTTTAAGGCATTAAAATAGGTATATAAAAGATAAGTCAATGAGTGTTGTAGCAACATCTGACTCCACAATTACATGCAATAGAAAATTTGGTCAAATTATTAGAAAACAAATTCATTTTATACCTAAATGAATAATTCGGGAACACACGTACATTTTTTGATATGTGGCTGCTGCTGGAGTCCAGTCATGCACCTTTTCTTTATACCATAAAAATTTGGTGAAAGTTGAAAAGTCACACTACAGTCTTTATTTCCATTCACTTCAATTGGTATATACTGTGCATAATCTATTATGGCACACAAAGGGAAAATATAGTAAATGTAGTTTTATTGAGCACATATCATGCCATTAAATTAGTGCAGGTTATTTTAAATACAGTTCTTGTCCAACTTTTCACAACATTTCAATTCTTCCTGGAACTTTCTCTTCATCATGATGCTAGATTTAGAGGTAATAGAGAAACTTGAGAAAATTGTCTGTACTGAAAGATGACACAAGTGTTATCCTGTTTTTTTTTTTTTTTTCACTTTCATATCTAGCATCCAGATCAAGATCTGGGAGATCCGAAATGTCATAAAAAGAGTGTTATTTTAAAGCAAAACCGAAAGGCTGTTCATGCACACTAAACCCAATATACTGGGTTATAGTGCGGGTAAACAGTATTACAATGAGGGGTCACTTATGTAAATTGATAAAGTATTGCTGGAGTTATACGTCTTCATACTTCTAGTTCTATTGTGCAGCTCTGCACAGTAGAGGCGGGGAGTATAAAGAGTGACCAGTCATCGTATTACTGTTCAGCCGCACTGTAACCCGGTATATTGGGTTTAGGTTCAAATGGTTTTAACTGAATTTTTCAAGAATTTTTACAATACAATAAACAAGACCAAAAAGAAAACAGTATAAAACAAATAAAATTATAACATATGTGTGTACATAGATATACATAATAGTATGAAAACATCACTCAGTTTAAAGGAGTAGTCCAGTGGTGACCCAGTGGTGAACAACTTATCCCCTATCCTAAGGATAGGGGATAAGTTGCAGATCGCGGGGGTCCAAACGCTGGGGCCCCCTGCGATCTCCTGTACGGAGCCCCGACAGCCCGCGGGAAGGGGGCGTGTCGACCTCCGCATGAAGCGGCGGCCGACACGCCCCCTCAATACAACTCTACGGCAGAGCCGAAGCGCTGCCTTCGGCAATCTCCGGCTCTGCCATAGAGATGTATTGAGGGGGCGTGTCGGCCGCTGCTTCGTGCGGAGGTCGACACCCGCTATCTGGCCGGAGAGCCTGGCCCCCGTACAGAGAGATCGCAGGGGGCCCCAGCGGTCGGACCCCCCGCGATCTCAAACTTATCCCCTATCCTTGGGATAGGGGATAAGTTTTTCACCACTGGACTACCCCTTTAAAGAAATGTCCTGTAGAGACCTGAAATTTAAATTATAATTGTGTATTGACATTGATACACGATAATAACGTAGCATACTAAAGACTAGCTGTAAGTGTAGAATGGGTGTACAGTCTGTTAGTTTTGCTGTAAGGGATCCCGTTATTTATGTTCCGTGCAGTCCCAGCAACATGTTAAAAAACACTGTTTGCCTGGACCAACCCTTTAAATACAGTGAAAAAAAAATTATTGTTTTTCAGTCAATTATGGTTACCCTAAGACAATAGTAACACTTTTTACAGAATAGTACGATAGTGTACTACATACTATGTGCCGCAGATAAAAATAGACAGGAAGGATCATTTACTATCCTAGCCTGAAGATCAGGTCTGTCATTAAACCCATAATAACTAATGAGACATTTGCTTTTCCAGTCTAACCAGCACTTGACAGATGTACAGTAATTAGTAATAAGAAATGTAATCGGCTGGCGTGGTTTTATGTATGTCAATGTCTGTGAGCAATTCCATAAACAATTCTATCAAGGAAGCACGTAGATTTGATTGTAATACCTGCCAACATCATAAAAATTTCACGCCAAAGTTCATCCCATTATTCCCAGCAGAATCTGTACCATATACAATCCGTGGGCAGAAACAAAAAAGGGCACAAGTCATTTATTGTTACATTTCAACATGTAAACCACATCTGGTTGACAGGACTAAGCCTGGACTAATTGTATGTCCAAAACAACAGCAAAAAAATAGCGTTTCAAGCTTAGCTTTTATTATTTCTCATTAACATTCAAAAAGAATTGAAAAGAAACAAGGGGTATCTAAAAATAATGGTAAACCCCGTGACTAAAATGAAGAAAGAAATGAAGCAGAAATATTGTTATTCAGATACATGAGAGCAATAGCTCAGTGTGAAATGAAATTACATTTACTCAAGGCATGTGATTAGTGTTTTTATAAAATTAACTTTTTTGCATTTTTTTCTGAGTTTGCCCAATTTGGAAAAAAAAAAAAAAAAAAGAAAACATTTAGAATTCAAAAACATACCTTATTTACTTGCAACGTTACAGCATATAGATGTAAAATAGCCTTTAACCATGCAGACAAGCTTTTAAAAATATCATCCCTTTATCCACTGCAGATTTTATGTGTGTAAATTTACATTTGGGCTGGATTCACACTGTGACAATATTTTGGTCAGTACTTGGAACTCATTTTGGTCAGTATTTTTACCAAAACCAGGAATGGTTCTAAAACACATTGAATGGTCTATTCATAAAATGTTTCTCTATTTCTATGTCCACTGGTGTTGGTAAAATTACTGATCATAATTAGTTCTAAATACTGACCAAAATTAGGGTGTTTGAACCCAGCCATAAAGTGTAGCTGTCATTACATGTAACCCTTCAGTATAAGGCTTCTTTCACACTGCCGTTGCACCCCGTCAAGAACGGTCATGAAATTCTTTTGTTTTTTCCAAGTTTGACGGCCGTCATTTTGACTGGGTGCAATGGGCAACAGCGGCTCCTGATGGACCCCGATGTTTTTCAGCGGGAGTAGTGGTAGAAAAATACGGCGCAAGCAGTATTTTTTCTCCTGCTATTCCCCCAGGCTTCCCAGATGGTCGTCACACTGCCGTGTCCTAACAGCAGTGTAAAAGAAGCCTAAGCTGTTGTGTACTGTCGGCAAATCCACGAAAGAAGATATCATGTGAGGAATTTGATGGACACTGTAAAATATCAACTTTCATTTTGTCTGAAGATTTCACAATAAATATTTTACTTTAATCCATTATTATAAGAATATATTATCATAATATTATACATGAAAAGTAGGTATGCATGATTATATCACTATTATTAGTATGTGTGTTATGAGCGTGCACGGTATAACATTATAAAGTTATTTCTATTAATCAGAAATGGTATCTAGATTGCAAATTACTTACTCTGAGGAAATATTGACAAAACAGACATTATACTTTAAATTAACAAAAGATTCCGTATAGTTAGTTAAGGGAGACAAATATATAGATGTTAAATACTAGATTTACAATCTAAAATGGCCCCAAATTGGGAAAAAAAATTAAGTTACTGTAAAGTATCATATAATTTACAGTCATATAACATCAAGGCTCATTATTGTAGATTACATACAGACAAATTATCTTTTCTCCAGGGTGTAGCAGAATTCTAATAGCAGACCCCTGCGATCAGACATATTATGCCCTATCCTTTGTATAGGGGATAAGGTGTCTAGGGCAGAGTTCCCCTTTAAGAAAGTCTGGTTGGGAAGCACTACTTAAAGGGGTACTCCGGTGGAAAACAATACTTTTCAAATCAACTGGTGCCAGAAATTTAAACAGATTTTAAAATTTCCTCCATTGAAAAATCTTAATCCGTCCAATACTTATCAGCTGCTGTATACTCCAAAGAAAGTTGAGTTGTTCTTTTCTGTCTGAGCACAGTGCTCTCTGCTGACAACTCTGTCCATGTCCGAAACTGTCCACAGCAGTAGCAAATCCCCATAGCAAACCTATCCTGCTCTGGACAGTTTCTGACATGGACAAAGGTGTCAGCAGAGAGCACTGTGGTCAGACTGAAAAGAACAACTCAACTTCCTCTGTAGTATACGGCAGCTGATAAGTACTGGAAGGATTACGATTTTTTAATAGAAGTAATTTACAAATCTGTTTAACTTTCTGGAATTTTTTTTTTTGCACCGGAGTACCCTTTTAAGGCCAGTTTTACAGGAGCTTATTGTGACATATGGGCAGGGAAGTAGTGCACACTATTTTCACCCACTCCCCCTATCCCTGCCTACTTACATACCCGCCCTAGGTAGTGGGTCTGTAACCACAGTGACGATCCCTACTTACAATAAGTGAGGGCAGTCCAGTCAAAATGATAAACTATAATGCAGACGGAGGTCAGGACACAGAATGGAATCACTCAGACTAACAGAAAAACAACTAAACATATACACAATAAGTCGCTGTCCACAGTCCGAGTCGATACCAAGAGGTTACAGATAAGTCAATTCGCAAAGCCAGGAGAAGAGTCAGAAAGCGGAGCCAAAGGGTCAAAATGCCAGATATAACTTATACAATATAAATGCTAGCTAGGAGTACTCAGAGCTCTATAGCAGGCAAGGATTGGGAGTAGACTGTCAGCTTATATAGAGCCCAAACTGGTGCTCCATGCAAGGTCAACTGACCAGTCTAGACAGCCGGGCATAACCCAGCAACAAGAAACAACAAAGAACCTGTCAGAACCTTTTAACTCTATAGGTTCTGACACTTATGGCGACACATCCGAAATATGTACAATAGATACTTTTCAGCTGGAATACCATCATTATATTATAAGCACTATGGCCCAGATTTATCAAACTGTGTGAGAGAAAAAAATAAGTGATCCCCCCAGCAACCAATCACAGCTCAGGTTTCACCTAACCAGAGCTCGTTGCCTGAACTGTGATTGGTTGCTGTGGGAAAATCACTCTGGGCCAGTGTATTTTATCCAAGAATTACTGATGGGCTTTCTTCTAGACAGGGAATTTAATTACAAATTGAAAAACTGATGACAAACTAAATAAACTACTGATAAAATATGGATTAAATACTGATCAAATAAGAATGCATCCATATTTTAAGCCATCAATAGATTTCAATGTGTGTATTCTATTAGCAAAAGAGATGACAATTGCATTCGGAGACCTTAGCTATAGGACAGTCAAGAGCTGATACAAGTGGTTCTGGTGCTACAAACAAAAGATTGTTGTACAAATATAGAATATATGTAAAAAAATAAAAATAAAGATTAAGCGTCTCCTATGCCAAATGTTTTCATTATATCTCTGACACATGGACAGATACTGTAGGTACACAGATAAAGAGGTAGCAACAACTGCTTGACAGATATTCAGAATTATACAGTGAAGCGCTCACAATCCGCTTCAGTGCCCCTTCACTGCTCAGCGAAGCTTATAATGACTACCTGCAGCGCAGGACTTTTGTGTTGTCTGCAAAAAATAACTGCAATTAAAAATTAGTTGAACAACAGTAATAAAATCTCCTACAAAGGCTTCAGAAATGACAAGGTAATTAACAAAAAGCTTTAATGCCATTCTGAGCTAATCCACTTGTCACAATGAGTGCCATGTCTACACTATTCACCATCTAATGAACGCAGCAGCACAACAATCCAATGCTACACCCCTACCATGAAATATTTACTCAATGCACAGTATATAATGAGTCCTGACATCCCACACCGTGAAATGTTTACTGAATTAATTTCAAAATTCCTGCAAATTTTTCATTTGTTCTTTCTTAAAAATCCTGTAACATTACAGGAATTAGGGCACAGAAATAGATGAACATTTGTGCAGTTGGTCAACACTAACATGGCACCTCCTGCGACAGTTTTTACAACTTATATATCAAGAGACAGGAATTACATCTGTTATTATTGGGGGAACTGCAATGTAGATAAATGTTTATTTTAATGACTTAACTATCTAATGAAGTCCGCTCTCCATAGAGAGCCATGTTTGTATTGTCGGATGTATAAAAGTTCTAATAGGTTCCTGATAAAGGGGGTTAGAAAAAAATATCTGTTGCATTTTTTGTGGTTGTATCTTCAACTATCTGTATCTGTTCCTTTTATACTGATGCCAGTAGAGTGAAGTGCTTTTAATGAACCTTTATCTTCATATTCAATATATTATGATTAAAGGGGTACTCCATGCCTTAACATCTTATCCCCTATATCTGGCGTGGCACCTCAGTCATCCGGTGCATGGAAGGAACTCTGCTCCATGCCGGATGGCACCACGGCTGTCAAGCCCCCTTTTCCATGTCTATGGGAAGAGGCACGATGGCTATGAACTAGCCATCACGCCTCCTCACATAGACATGAATGGAGGCGACGTAGCGTGACATCAGGAACACGGAAGCTCAAAGCTATCCCAAAGATCGTGGGGGTCCCAGCAGCCAGACCCTCTGCAATCAGACACCTTATCCCCTATCTGTGATGGGAGTCGCTGTCCACAAAAAAAAACTACAAAAACAGACTCAGGTCAGGAAAACATCAGGAGGCACACAAACTAACAGAAATTATACTAAACAAACACACACAATAAGTCAGAGTCCACTAGCCAAGTCAGTAACAGGAAAAGTCAAAGTACAGATTCGCAAATACAAGAGAAAGGTCAGAAAGCCAAGCCAAAAGTCTCAAATACCAGATAATCAGGAATACAGGTTTTAAACACTAGCTACTAGAGAGAAATCTTTCACAGGCAATGTCTAAAAGCACAGTGCAGGTTTAAATAGCCAGCTAGACAGGTGAAAGCCAACAAGGTAAGCTGACCAGCCCAGAGAGCTAGACGTAACCACAGCAACCAGAAAAACAAAATCATCTCAGTGCAGATTAACCCTACAAGTTCTGACACTATCCTTTGAATAGTGGATAATATGTCTAGGGGCAAATTACTCCTTTAAAGGGGTACTCCTGTGGAAAACAATTAAAAAAAAAATCTGCTGCCAGGAAGTTAAACAGATTTGTAAAAAAAAAAATTCTTGTTTTTATATCTTTTTTAAAACCTTTTCATTATTTTATTACTGTGTTTAACCCCTTAACGACGCAGGACGTAAACGTACGTCCGGGTGCGGTGGTACTTAACGCACTGGGATGTAGAATTACGTCCTGTACATGACCGCAAACATCTGACCAATGCTCGGGTCATGCGCAGCAGGTCCCGGCTGCTATCAGCAGCCAGGGACTCGCCGGTAATGGCGCACATCAGCAGTGCGGTCACTAAAATGGATGATCGGATTGCCCACAGCGCTGCCGTGGGGATCCGATCATCCACAATGGCGGACGGAGGTCCCCTCACCTGCCTCTGTCCATCACCAGGATGGTGAGATCAAGCAGACCAGAGCAGAAGATGACCAATTATACTGATCAGTGCTAAAGCACTGGACAGTATTTGTGCTTGCTATAAATAGTCCTATGGGGATTATTAAAGTGTAAAAATAAAAGTAAAATTTTTACCCCTAACCCAATAAAAATTTAAATTGTCCCTTTTTTATCCCCAAAAAGTGTATAAATATCCACGTGCATAAATATCTGAACTATTAAAATATAATGTTAATGATCCCATATGATGAATGGCGTGAACGTAAAAAAAAGTCCAAAATGCCAAAATGTATGCTTTTTTGTAACATTTTATTCAAAAGAAATTATAAAAATGTATTAAAAGTTTTATATATACAAATGTGGTATCAAAAAAAGTACAGATCATGGCACAAAAAATGAGCCCTCATACCGCCAGTTATATAAAAAAAATGAAAATGTTATAGATCAGCAAAATAGAAGGATTTTAATGTACTAATTTGGTTAAAAAGTTTGCGATTTTTAAAGTGGTACAATATTAGAAAAGTATTTAATCATGGGTATCATTTTAATCATATTGACCCACAGAATAAAGAACACATGTCATTTTTACCATAAATTGTACAGCGTGAAAACGAAATCTTCCAAAATTAGCAAAATTGCAGTTTTCTTTTCAATTTCCCCACACAAATAGTATTTTTTTGGTTGCGCCATACATTTTATGGTAAAATGAGTGATTTAATTACAAAGGACAACTGGTTGCGTAAAAAACAAGCCCTCATACTCATTTGTGGATGAAAATATAAAATAGTTATGATTTTTAGAAGGCGAGAAAGAAAACATAAAAAAAATTTGCTGAGTCCTTGAAGGGGTACTCCACCCCTAGACATCTTATCCCTATCCAAAGGAAAGGGGATAAGATGTCTGATAGGGGGGTCCCACCGCTGGGGACCCCCGGAATCTCGGCTGCAGCACCCCTCTGTCATTACTGCACACTGCAAACTCGCTCTGTGCGTAATGGCAGGCAATACAGGGGCCAGAGCATCGTGACATCCGGCTCCGCCCCTCGTGACATCATGGCCAGCCCCCTTAATACAAGTCTATGGTAGGGGTCTTGGCGGCCGTCACGCCCCCTCCCATAGACTTTTTTTAAATAAAATTTTATGATCTGATGATTCCAATTTGGGGATACATTTTTTATGTTTCTCAGTATTGATTCCCACCTATTTTCTTCTATTGGGCCTACTTTAGTCCCCGGTCTTCTTAGGGTTGTATAAAAAAAAGTTTTCTGCTTTTTTATTTTTTATTTCCGCTTCTATTATTCTCTTTACCTCCGAAGGGATTAACCCCTTAAGGACCAGGCCATTTTATACCTTGAGGACCGGAGCGTTTTTTGCAATTCTTACCACTGTCACTTTAAACATTAATAACTCTGGAATGCTTTTAGTTATCATTCTGATTCCGAGAAAGTTTTTTCGTGACATATTCTACTTTAACTTAGTGGTAAAATTTTATGGTAACTTGCATCCTTTCTTGGTGAAAAATCCCCAAATTTGATGAAAAAAATGAAAATTTTGCATTTTTCTAACTTTGAAGCTCTCTGCTTGTAAGGAAAATGGATATTCAAAATATATTTTTTTTGGGTTCACATATACAATATGTCTACTTTATGTTTGCATCATAAAATGTATGAGTTTTTACTTTTGGAAGACACCATAGGGCTTCAAAGTACAGCAGCAATTTTGAAATTTTTCACAAAATTTTCAAACTCACTATTTTTCAGGGACCAGTTCAGTTTTGAAGTGGATTTGAAGGGTCTTCATATTAGAAATACCCCATAAAAGACCCCATTATAAAAACTACACCCCCTAAAGTATTCAAAAAAACATTCAGTAAGTGTATTAACCCTTTAGGTGTTTCACAGGAATAGCAGCAAAGTGAAGGAGAAAATTCAAAATCTTCATTTTTTACACTCGCATGTTCTTGTAGACCCAATTTTTGAATTTTTGCAAGGGGTAAAAAGGAGAAAATTTTTACTTGTATTTGAAACCCAATTTCTCTCGAGTAAGCACATACCTCATATGTCTATGTTAATTGTTCGGCGGGCGCAGTAGAGGGCTCAGAAGGGAAGGAGCGACAAATGGTTTTTGGGGGGCATTTAGGAAGCCCCTATGGTGCCAGGACAGCAAAAAAAAACACATGGCATACCATTTTGGAAACTAGACCCCTCAGGGAATGTAACAAGGGGTAAAGTGAACCTTAATACCCTACAGGTGTTTCACGACTTTTGCATATGTAAAAAAATATATTTTTTTTTTACCTAAAAGGCTTGGTTTCCCAAAATTTTTACAATTTTAAAAAGGGTAATAGCAGAAAATACCCCCCAAAATTTGAAGCCCAATTTCTCCCAATTCAGAAAACACCCCATATGGGGGTGAAAAGTGCTCTGCTGGCGCACTACAGGTCTCAGAAGAGAAGGAGTCACATTTGGCTTTTTGAAAGCAAATTTTGCTCTGGGGGCATGCCGCATTTAGGAAGCCCCTATGGTGCCAGAACAGCAAAAAAAACACATGGCATACCATTTTGGAAACTAGACCCCTCGGGGAACGTAACAAGGGGTAACGTGAACCTTAATGCCCTACAGGTGTTTCACGACTTTTGCATATGTAAAAAAAAATTTTTTTTTTTACCTAAAATGCTTTTTTTCCCAAAATGTTTACATTTTTAAAAAGGGTAATAGCGGAAAATACCCCCCAAAATTTGAAGCCCAATTTCTCCCGATTCAGAAAACACCCCATATGGGGGTGAAAAGTGCTCTGCTGGCGCACTACAGGTCTCAGAAGAGAAGGAGTAACATTTGGCTTTTTGAAAACAAATTTTGCTCTGGGGGCATGCCGCATTTAGGAAGCCCCTATGGTGCCAGAACAGCAAAAAAAAAAAAACACATGGCATACCATTTTGGAAACTAGACCCCTCGGGGAACGTAACAAGGGGTAACGTGAACCTTAATGCCCTACAGGTGTTTCACGACTTTTGCATATGTAAAAAAAAAAATTTTTTTTTACCTAAAATGCTTTTTTTCCCAAAATGTTTACATTTTTAAAAAGGGTAATAGCGGAAAATACCCCCCAAAATTTGAAGCCCAATTTCTCCCGATTCAGAAAACACCCCATATGGGGGTGAAAAGTGCTCTGCTGGCGCACTACAGGTCTCAGAAGAGAAGGAGTAACATTTGGCTTTTTGAAAGCAAATTTTGCTCTGGGGGCATGCCGCATTTAGGAAGCCCCTATGGTGCCAGAACAGCAAAAAAAAAACACATGGCATACCATTTTGGAAACTAGACCCCTCGGGGAACGTAACAAGGGGTAATGTGAACCTTAATACCCTACAGGTGTTTCACGACTTTTGCATATGTAAAAAAATATATATTTTTTTTACCTAAAATGCTTGGTTTCCCAAAATTTTTACAATTTTAAAAAGGGTAATAGCAGAAAATACCCCCCAAAATTTGAAGCCCAATTTCTCCCAATTCAGAAAACACCCCATATGGGGGTGAAAAGTGCTCTGCTGGCGCACTACAGGTCTCAGAAGAGAAGGAGTCACATTTGGCTTTTTGAAAGCGAATTTTGCTCTGGGGGCATGCTGCATTTAGGAAGCCCCTATGGTGCCAGGACAGCAAAAAAAAAACACATGGCATACCATTTTGGAAACTAGACCCCTCGGGGAACGTAACAAGGGGTAATTTGAACCTTAATACCCTACAGGTGTTTCACGACTTTTGCATATGTAAAAAAATATATATTTTTTTTTACCTAAAATGCTTGTTTTCCCAAAAATTTTACATTTTTTAAAAGGGTAATAGCAGAAAATACCCCCCAATATTTGTTAGGCAATTTCTCCCGAGTACGGCGATACCCCATATGTGGCCCTAAACTGTTGCCTTGAAATACGACAGGGCTCCAAAGTGAGAGCGCCATGCGCATTTGAGGCCTAAATTAGGGACTTGCATAGGGGTGGACATAGGGGTATTCTACGCCAGTGATTCCCAAACAGGGTGCCTCCAGCTGTTGTAAAACTCCCAGCATGCCTGGACAGTCAACGGCTATCTGGCAATACTGGGAGTAGTTGTTTTGCAACAGCTGGAGGCTCCGTTTTGGAAACAGTGGCGTACCAGACGTTTTTCATTTTTATTGGGGAGGGGGGTTGTATAGGGGTATGTGTATATGTAGTGTTTTTTACTTTTTATTTTATTTTGTGTTAGTATAGTGTTTTTAGGGTACAGTCGCACGGGCGGGGGTTCACAGTAGTTTCTCGCTGGCAGTTTGAGCTGCGGCAGAAAATTTGACGCAGCTCAAACTTGCAGCCGGATACTTATTGTAATCCTCCGCCCATGTGAGTGTACCCTGTACATTCACATTGGGGGGGGGGGGGGAAATCCAGCTGTTGCAAAACTACAACTCCCAGCATGTACGGTCTATCAGTGCATGCTGGGAGTTGTAGTTTTGCAACCGCTGGAGGCTCCGTTTTGGAAACAGTGGTGTACCAGACGTTTTTCATTTTTATTGGGGAGGGGGGCTGTGTAGGGGTATGTGTATATGTAGTGTTTTTTACTTTTTATTTTATTGTGTGTTAGTGTAGTGTAGTGTTTTTAGGGTACAGTCGCACGGGCGGGGGTTCACAGTAGTTTCTCGCTGGCAGTTTGAGCTGCGGCAGAAATTTTGCCGCACCTCAAACTTGCAGCCGGATACTTACTGTAATCCTCCGCCCATGTGAGTGTACCCTGTACATTCACATTGGGGGGGGGACATCCAGCTGTTGCAAAACTACAACTCCCAGCATGTACGGTCTATCAGTGCATGCTGGGAGTTGCAGTTTTGCAACAGCTGGAGGCACACTGGTTGTGGAACACCGAGTTTGGTAACAAACTCAGTGTTTTGCAACCAGTGTGCCTTCAGCTGTTGCAAAAGCTACAACCCCCAGCATGTACGGACAGCAAAAGGGCATGCTGGGTGTTGTAGTTATGCAACAGCTGGAGGCATACTACTTTGGCTGGGGATGCTGGGGATTGTAGTTATGCAACAGCTGGAGACACACTGGTTTGCTACTTAACTCAGTGTGCCTTCAGCTGTTGCAAAACTACAACTCTCTGCAGTCACCGACAGCCAACGGGCATGCTGGGAGTTGTAGTTATGCAACCACCAGATGCACCACTACAACTCCCAGCATGCACTTTAGCTGATTGTGCAAGCTGGGAGTTGTAGTTACACAACAGCTGAAGGTACACTTTTCCATAGAAAGAATGTGCCTCCAGCTGTTGCAAAACTACAAGTCCCAGCATGCCCATAAGGGAATGCTGGGAGTTGTGATGGTCTGCCTCCTGCTGTTGCATAACTACAGCTCCCAGCATGCCCTTTTTGCATGCTGGGAGCTGTTGCCAAGCAACAGCAGGAGGCAGTCACTCACCTCCAACGATCCTCGCTGCACCAGGTCAGTCCCTCGTCGTCGCCGCCGCTGCTCCTGGGGCCCCGATCCCAACAGGGGTGCCGGGGATCGGGGTCCCCAGCACCCGGGGTGCACGTCCCGCACCCGCTCACGTCCTCCGGAAGAGGGGCGGAGTGGGTTGCGGGAGTGACACCCGCAGCAGGCGCCCTGATTGGTCGTCCGGTAATCCGGCCGACGAATCAGGGCGATCGTGAGGTGGCACCAGTGCCACCTCACCCCTGCTGGCTCTGGCTGTTCGGGGCCGTCTCTGACGGCCCCGATCAGCCAATAATTCCGGGTCACCGGGTCACTGGAGACCCGATTGACCCGGAATCCGCCGCAGATCGCTGGACTGAATTGTCCAGCGATCTGCGGCCATCGCCGACATGGGGGGTCATAATGACCCCCCTGGGCGATATGCCCCGATGCCTGCTGAACGATTTCAGCAGGCATCGGGCACCGGCTCCGCTCCAGATGGTTGCGGGGGGCCGTTAAAACACATGACGTTCTCATACGTCATGTGTCCTTAAGGACTCGGAAATGGAGACGTATGAGAACGTCATGTGTCCTTAAGGGGTTAATTGACTGATCTTGCTGTCCTTTCTTAGTGAAGCAATAAAGGCAGTTTTTAAACTATTATATTCTAACCATATTCTAACCTTCTTTTAAATTAAGTTCCTTTTTCATATCATTCCACTTCTTGAAAGGTTTTCCATTCTATCTTTTATGTTAATACATCCTGCCTTTTTAAATACTATGACTTTCCCAAGTTTGTTAACCTCTACAAGGTTTAAATTATTCCATAATGGGACTATGTCCATAACCCTTTCTATCCCCATTACTTTTTTAAACTCTTTCCAAGTTCTTACCAAATTCCTAACCATCAGATTGCTCTTCCACTTGCACCTGTCCAGTTGACCTGTTTCCAGTAGCTAAAAGAAATCTTTTAGTCCTCCTTCACTATTAGACAGTAAATATCTGAATAGTGCAAATTTCTTCCATTCAATTAGAAAGAACATTTGCCCAGCTAGAAAATATTTATTTGCCTGGAAACTATATACAACCCCATTCCCTTAGTTGACATAGATATTCCAATTTTGTTCTTATCCTTTTCCTGCCCCATATCAGGGAGTTGAAGATGGCCATTATTCTTTTAGATAGGTTCTTTTCACACCAAATTGTGGCGGAGCAAAATATTTAAAGACGATAAAGACGTAGAAAGATCGGTGCACTCATGATAAAGACGTAGAAAGATCAGAGCGCCTCACCAAGCGGGCGACAGTGGTTGTTTCACGTACAGAGGCGCATCATCAGGCCCATTGGTGACGTCAGTCTCCTGTCAGGTGTGCCTTATATACATATCGTGCAAACATACAAAACATACTGTAACGAACAATACAAAAAACAAGCAAAACATTACAGTGCAAAAATATGTTTAAAAGCAAACCTGAATTACTGAAGGGGTTACTAAAAAGCATTGAGCTCATTCTGCTCATTCAGTCCTAGAGGCACTGTGGCTTCCAAATGCATGATCCACCACTCCTCCCACTGCAACAGGCATAGATATCTATCTCTTCCCTCTCTCGGTGGATAGAATCTTTCTATGCCTGCAAATCTCATGTGTTGGGTGTCACTATTATGACACTGACGTAGGTGCCCAGTGAGGTGGGTGGCTCCGATCCCTGTTCTCACTGATCTGACATGTTCACGTATCCTTTCAAAAAGTCTCCGCTTGGCTTTCCCGATGTAGAAAAATCTACACGGTAGACAACAATATACAATAAAGGTGGATTTACAGGTGATCAGTTGTTTTACTGTGATGTCACGGGGACCCAATTTAAACATTCTTTCTGACAAATTCTGATTGCAAAAGGAGCAGCTCCTACACGATGGTGGGGGGGGGGGGGGATGTGATCCACTGCTGAGGTAGCCAGAGAGAGGGCTGACCTCACGTCCTGTGCTGGCTGCTGCGCTGTGAATGACCAGGCTTCATCATCCGAGGGTAGAGCACACAGATCAATGTGGTTCTAAGAAACCACATTGATCTGTATAAAGAATCAAATGACTCCTCCTAAAAGTCCCCTAAGGGGACTAAAAGTGTAAACAAAAACAAAAAAAAAAAAAAGTTGAATGAAAAGTTTAAAAAAAACACCCATTAACCCCTTCCTTATTAAAAGTTTAAATCCCCCCCTTTTCCCAAATTCCATATAAAAAATATGTAACAGAATAAAAATAAACATTTGTGGTATTACTGCATGCATAAATGTCCAAACTATAAAAATATATTTTTTCTTCAATTTTGTCGCACAATGAATTTTTATTTTTGTTTCGCCGTAGATTTTTGGGTACAAAGTAGAATTGGTGGCGCAAAAAATAAGCCATCATATGGATTTTTAGGTGCAAAATTGAAAGGGTTATGATTTTTAAAAGGTAAGGAGGAAAAAACAAAAGTGCAAAAATGGAAAAACGCCTTAAAGTCCTTAAAGGGTTAAACGTATTGTTGCACTGTAATGTTTTGTTTGTTTTTTGTATTGTTCGTTATGTTTTGTACCTTTGAACAATATGTTTATAAGGCTCACCTGACAGGAGACTGATGTCCCCAATGGGCCTGATGATGAACTGCTGTGTGTGAAACAGCTGCTGTCACCCACCCAGTGAGAGACTCCTGCCTGCCTGCTTGCTCCGCTCCTAGGAATTTATTGTTTGGATGAACTGAAATAAAGTTGCTTCTTTTTAACCCGGAGGGTGAGTCCACCGATCTTTCTACGTCTTCATCATTGCTATATGAACTGTACCTCGAGTTGCACCACCAGGATTTAGTGATAGCCGCAGAGTTAGCCACGCTACACCCCACAGAGGTCAGACAGTGCCCTGTTGTTTCTACTCACATAGAGAAAATATAAAAGAAGTTTAGGTAAAATTATTGACTTTATCCATTGATGTATAACTAAGGTCTGGTGATCAGACCGAAGCGCGTCACCATTCTCCTGTCCTGTGTGTTGGATTATTTACATTGCAAAAAAGCTAGAAGTTCACAAGAGAAGCTGCCGTGCTGGAAATTCTTGTTTACAGTTTGCTGGGTGAGTCCACACCTTTCACTGCATGGGCCGGTCATTGAGGTGAGCTTGCTGACTACACCTGCTGCACTTGACTTTATCAGAGTATTTTTTTTCCTTTAGATATAAATAACAAATATCAGATTTGTAAATTACTTCTATTAAAAAATGCTCCACAGGAAGTTCTTTTTTATTCATTTCTTTAAATTTCTCTTTTGTCTGACCACAGTGCTCTCTGCTGACAACTCTGTCCATGTCAGAAACTCTCCAGAGTAGGAGCAAATCCCCATAGCAAACCTATTCCGCTCTGGACAGTTCCGGGTATGGACAGAGATGTCAGCAGAGAGCACTGTGGTCAGACAAAATAAATTCAAAAAGAAAAGAACTACCTGTGGAGCATACAGCAGTATGAAATGTACTGGAAGGATTACGATTTTAAAATGTGATTTATATCTCTCATAGTTGAGGTATACCTATGATGAAAATGACAGGCCTTTTTAATTGGTAGAACTTGCACAATTGGTGGATGACTAAATACTTTTTTGCCCCACTGTATAGTTCTGTTGGAAACTTTCCGGGATCATTTATTTATGGAAATCTCTGCTCATTTTTGCATAAGTAGTCAAGTAGGTGGTCCTCCTCCGTGATTGACAGCTCTCTCTATTTGCATACTTTCACAGATAACTGTCAATCACTCAGTGCCATGTAAGATTTTCATGACATTGACATGAATATTACTGGAATTTTATTACAAAACTACATATATAAACCTAGTTACATCCTCCTGCTATATAACATTATGACTGTATACTGAGCTGCATTTCCAATGTGACGGGTTCCCTTTAAGGACAATATGGCACTGATGACACTTATATAGCTTAGACATACGCTGTAGCTATGCTCACAAAATGTATATAGTTGTATATGGCTGTAGCTATGCTCACAAAATGTATATGGTTGTATATGGCTGTAGCTATGCTCACAAAATGTATATGGTTGTGTTTTACGAGTGGTTACTTTTCTCTGCAGTTGTTTGTGTGGCTTTATGTTTACTGTGTAATGTGTTGATTACATCTCAAATGTGTCTTATTATCATAGACAAAGTGAAATGGGAATGTGTAATAACTTATTGTAATTTGAGACTCATGTGGTTAGTCTGCCTAGTCAAATTAGGATCGTAAACTCTTCAAATGAGTCCTTTAATCAGGCCCCGAAATCTACCTTGCTGTCTGTTGAGTGTCAAAATAATTAAAAATAAAAAAGTAATTTCCCTCTGCAATAATTGTATGTATTAGTATTCAGGACATTGTGCTTGCGTGCCTTATAAATGAATATGAGCCATCTATAAACTGGGTGAAAACATGGATGCAGAAAAGTACGTAGATATTGGAGGTAAATGCTGTTTATTACACTTGTAGCGTTCTTGCTGTACTGTGTACCGATACCCTGATTATTTTAAATGAAAATTGATGTTTACAAGAGCTGCAAGGTAAATCTATGTTATTACAAGAACTTTTCAATTTGCATAATATGAATTATACTTGCAAAATTATTCACTGCGAGGAACTGGTGCATGATGTATTCAAACTCTTTGTAAGATAACATGTATGTGAAGCATTTTCGGCTTGTATACAAAAGTACATGCAAGCACTGAATATGCATGCCATGTATAGCAGCGTCTCAGTACTGTAGATGATTACAATCAAATTAAACTAAAGGGAAAAGAGAAAAATAAAATTAACCAGATAATACTTCTATATTGTTATTATAATCATGTGGGAGGACCCAAGTTCTTAAAGGGGTATTCCAGGATTTTTTTTCATTTGACTATGCTACAAGGGCTGTAAAGTTAGTGTAGTTCATAATACAGTGTCTGTACCTGTGTGTGACGGTGGTCTAGCAATTCTTCTGTGTTCTTTGCTCTGGATGTTCATACTGGATGAGCATACAAAATGACTTGCAGCACAGTCAAGACACGTTCTCACTAGTCAGGTGATGACAGGGAGCCTGTTCTGCTTCAATTGGTGGAGTTTGCAACAATTGGAGGCACCTTGATTAGAAAGCCCTTGGCTTTTGCATGGAATTCAGCTCATCTGTGGTTCAATGGGTGGGGTGGCTGATGTGTGGGAGGGAGAAAAGTGGAATTATGGGATTTGTAGTAAAAGAGAAAATGCCAACAGGAAATATACAGTTATGGTATTCTCACAACATAGCCATTTATCCCAAAGACAAGCACAGAGCCTTCTTAAGCATACCTATTACTGTCTGGCAGGTACATATTAAAATCACCTTATGGTGGATAACCCCTTTAACCTCTTAAGGACACTTTTTTTTTGCAGTGTTATAGCCCTCCCTGGTGGCTATTTCACTGCACATACGAATCTCTTACACAGATCACTGCCCTGCGCCCGGTCCCGGTATAAAACCGGGTCATACCGGGTTGGTCCCGGCAGCTAATGACAGCCAGGAACCTGGGCTAATAGCACGCGGCACCGATCATTCCCGGCAGCTCAGTCGGGCTAATCGGGACCATCGCAGTGAAATCGCGATATCCCAATCTGCTGGAACGCAAGCTGAGGTCCCCTCACCTGCCTCCGTCGCGTCCAATCGGAGATTGATTGCTCCAAGCCTGAAATTCAGGCTTGAGCAATCGACCGCCAATTACACTGATCTTTGCCATGTTAATGCATGGCAGAGATTTTTGTATGAGATTGGTATGTGCAGTGAAATAGCCACCAGGGAGGGCTATAACACTGCAAAAGTGTAAAGTGTAAAAAAAAAGTTAATCTGTTAAGGACGCAGAACGTACCGGTATGCCCTGTGTCCGCTCCCGTTCTATAACGCGGGGCCAAGGCGGTCCAGGCCTGGCCGGGACCCATGGCTAATAGCGCGTGGCACTGATCGCTGTGCCGCGCACTATTAACCCTTTAGACGCTGCGTTCAAAGTTGAACGCCACGTCTAAAGTAAAAGTAAAACAATGCCGGATAGCTCAGGGGGCTGTTGGGGATGTCCGTGGCAAAATCGCGGCATCCCGAACAGCTCAGACACAGCAGGAGGGTCCCTTACCTTGCCCCCTGGTGTCCAATCGCCAAATGACTTCTCAGAGCCTGAGATCCAGGCATGAGCAGCCAAGCGGCAGAATCATTGATCAATGGTTTCCTATGAGAAACCATTGAACAATGTAAAAGATCAGTGTGTGCAGTGCTATAGCCCCATATGGGAGTATGGGAGTGAATAAAGATCATTCAACCTCTTTCAACCCCCCTTTTCCCATTTAAAAAAAACCCAGTGTAAATAAAAATAAACATATGTGGTATCGCCGCATGCGGAAACGTCTGAATTATAAAAATATATCTTTAATTAAACCGCACGGTCAATGGCATACGTGCAAAAAAATTCAAAAGTCCAAAATAGCGTATTTTTGGTCACTTTTTATATCATGAAAAAATGAATAAAAAGCGATCAAAAAGTCCGATCAATATAAAAATGGTACCGATAAAAACTTCACATCACGTCGCAAAAAATGAGCCCTCATACCGGCCCGTATGCGGAAAAATAAAAAGTTATAGGGGTCAGAAGTTGACAATTTTAAACTTATACATTTTCCTGCATGTAGTTATGATTTTTTTTAGAAGTAATACAAAATCAAACCTACATAATTAGGGTACCATAAATGTATGGTAAACATATGGAAAATGCACTGTGTAGAAACGGAAGCCCCCAAAGGTTAAAATTTTTATTTTTGCTTCAATTTTGTCGCACAATGAATTTTTTTCCCCTTTGCCATGGATATTTTGGTAAAATGACTGTCACTGCAAAGTAGAATTGATGGCTCAAAAAAATAAGCCATAATATGGAATTTTAGGTGCAAAATTGAAAGCCTTATGATTTTTAGAAGGGGGTGAGGAAAAAATGAAAATGCAAAAACAGAAAAACCCTGCGTCCTTAAGGGGTTAATATATGTTATGCAGTCAGCCAAACCAATGATGCCAAATCTCCCAACTAACTCCCATGAAATCTGAGTCATGCTACTTCTTAAAGGGGTACTCCACTGCCCCACGCTGTGTGCAGGCTGCAGGGGTCATTACATCACGCCCACGCCCCCTCATGATGTCACAACACGCCCCTCAATGCAAGTCAATGGGAGGGGGTGTGGCTGCCACGCCCCCTCCTATAGACTTGCATTGAGGGGACGTGGTGTGACGTCACAAGGGGCATGGCCACGATATCACAGCCCCCGCACACAGCGTTCGGAACAAAACGTTCCAAACGCTGGGGCAGTGGAGTACCCCTTTAAGTTAACTATTCATTTAGAACAAAAAAAAACTATGATTGAATCTTTGAGCCTATTCTTCTGCTGTTTTAGAGGTGTTTCATTTCGATATTTCAAATGCTCTCAACAATATCCATAGCACCAGCTCATATCATGTCTCAGTTCAGAGCAGGGACAGAATAGTTCTTGTGATATTACAAATAAGTGGCTATCCTGCTTCCATTTGTATGAAATAACCAATTGTTTAGAGCTGGGGGAAAAAAGCTGCAGAAAATAATATTCAATAAAGCATTAAAGGATAACTATCATTTCATATGGTATGCGGCTCCAAGTGATAGGTTCTTTCCCTTTCGTTCTGACCAGCTAAACAGAGCGATATACAGAATTGTCAGAGTCCCATAGACTAACATTGCAATGCATGGCGATTTTGTAGTACTGCTTGATTTAGCTCAGTCGAGGTTAAAGGACACAGTTTTAAAATGAAAGTTACCCTTTAAACATTTCTTTCCACCAACCTTTTTTATCAGTAAAGGGTGACATTTCCACCAACACTTGCTAACATTGTGATATATGTGAAAAGAGGGAACCCTATGCATATTTTCCTCACCGAAGGAGACAATAGAAGGCACCAGTGGGAATTAGCCTCTCCATGGTCTCTATCAAAGATAGAGGGGTTGCATGTTTAGTTTGTGTTTGAACCTACTGACTAAATGTCTATTGGTAAAGGTTAAAGGGGTACTCCAGTGGAAAAACATTTTTTTAAATCAACTTGTGCCAGAAATTACTTCTATTTATAAATCTTAATCCTTCCAGTACTTATCAGCTGATGTATGCTCCACAGGAAGTTCTTTTTTTTTTTTTTCTTTTCTGTCTGACCACAGGGCTCTCTGCTGACACCTCTGTCTGTGTCAGGAACTGTCCAGAGTAGGAGAGGTTTGCTATGAGGATTTGCTCCTACACTGAGTAGTTCCTAAAATGGACCAAAGTGTCAGCAGAGAGCACTGTGGTCAAACTGAAAATAACTATACAACTTCCTCTGTAGTATACAGCAGCTGATAAGTACTGGAGTTATTAGGATTTTTAAATAGAAGTAATTTACAAATCTGTTTAATTTGTCTAGCAGCAGTTGATTTGAAAAAAAAAAAATTCACCAGAGTACCCCTTTAAGCCATTTCTCTAATTGTTAGTAATCATTAACTAATAGGGCTTATGCACACTAGTGAATTGTGAGATAAATTGTGTGCAGAGATTCCGCCGCAGCAGCCTCTAATTGTTTTGAATGGGATTCTGCTGCTTGTGCACACTGCTAAATTTCTGCAGCGGAATTCAAATTGTGATATTGTCCATGCAGTCATAGCGCCAATTCTTTACAGTGGCGCCTACCACACACAATATCTCACGATATTCGGTAGTACATAAATTGTGATCAACATAATTGGCAGCAGTGTATATTAAGCACACCAAATAATATATTTCCTGAAATAAAGTGTTTAAGGGAAACAGCTTAGATATATAAACTCATATGTTCGATATAGAAAAGCACAAGACATAAAAATAACAAAATAAAAACTTGACAAGAAAAAAAGGATACAGAATTGAAACCACAGGACATAATCAATTTTCAACTTGAAACAAAGGTTGAACATTTGAAAAAGAATGAATGTACAACAACTTCAGACAGAACTGGAGGCATCTGGAGCAATGGTTTCAACCTGTACCATAAACAGCACACTAAACAAAACAGGACTCTATAGGTAAAGGCCAAGGAGGACCCAACTGCTTAAAGAAAGGTATAAAAAAGAGCAGCTGAACTATGCCAAAAGTTACATAGACTCTAAAGCTATTATAATTCAAGGAGTTAACTGTTAAATAATTGTGTTTCTACAGTCAGGCTTTGCTCTTACCAGTCACTTTAGCAGAGTGTAAAGGTCTATTCGCACGGCAGAATTTCTGCACATCCACAGCAATTATGCTTCCGCATTCATTTGGATTGTTTCTGACTTTTGCAGATTTTGTGCAACATTGGTGCAGAATCTGTGCAGAATCCACATGCAGAAATGGGAATTAATGGGAGTGCAGAATCCCATAGAAGTCTATTGGGCTTTAATTTGAGGTGGAACCCGCATGCGAAATCTGTGCAGAAATCGGCATGCGGATATTCTGCCGTGTGAAAAGACCGTAAGGGAAGCTGGTTTTCACTCTTTAACCACTATACAGGGATCTGGACTTTGCAGCTATGGATCCCCAGGCTTTAACCACTTAGTAGTAGCCACTGACTGGTCGAGCTGAAATAATCCCAGTAGTGTTACTTAAAGGCTAAGGACTGATATATGTAGACAGTAGATTGACAAACGACAAGTAATACATGAGATATACAGAAGAGCTAAGCATAAACAGCGTTCAGGAGCAGACCAGATTGAAAAACACACAGCAACAAACCACAAGCATATCTGGAAGAGAATAAGACTCTAATAATATTAAAAACTGGTTAAAGTGTAAATGCTCAGGCTTAGTGTTTGGGTTCAGGTCCATTATTAAGTGAATAGATTCAGGATCTGTATACAGGGTTCAGATAAAGAACGGAAGCAACTAGGTAGTAAAAAGACAAGCATCGATAACTGGCAGGGAGCGAAGACCTGAGAAGTATTACATAACAAGTCGAGCTCCAGTATTGACTGCACTAACCTATTGATGGTTAGCAGGTTAAACAGATCTGTCAACTGGTAGAAAGACAAACTCAAGAAGAAATGTTCTATGGACAAATAATTGCCTGCATTATGTTTATAGATAACAAAACCAAGAATATAAAGAAGATTGCCTCCTAACTACATTAGACTTTGCGACCTCTGGACCGGAGCTCATTGAGCATGGTACAGGAACAATAAAATGTAAGGAATAACAGGGCTAATGCCATCTGAAATGTGAGGAAACTAGGTATGAGTCAAATAAAATGCATAATAGCCCAAAGTACACTCGATTTGGTTAGAAATAATGGACTGCTTTACACTGGCCTGATCTCAGTCCAACTGATTTATGGAAAGACCTGAATCCTACTAGCTTCAGAGAATTGCAGTGGAAGAATGGAGGAAACTACCAGTATACAGGTGTTAAAAGCTATAACATATGTTTGGAGGCCGTCATTGTTGTCAAAGGCCATGGAACTAAGTATTAGGGAAGGTTACCCCTGTCATTGTCAAATACTACTGTTTATTCTTTATTTCATTGTTGAATGTACTGTATTTGGACATGTTATTAAAAGATCCACAATGCTGGTACATATCCACCTATAGTTGTTGGCTATTTTATATTATGTATTTATATCATGTGTCAAAAATGTTACCCAAAATTGTATGTACAAATGTCTTAAGGCTTATATATGTCTATAAGGCTTATATTGTCTCACAATTGTAGTCCAGATCAAATGACTTCCGACATGTCCTTTTTCCTGCTTTCTATTAGTTAATAAGAATATTTCCTCTCTTGTAGGCACATCCACTGATGTCTTCTAATTGCTTGGACTCGTGGGAATGAGACACAGCTCTTCTATGGAGAGAATTCAAAGAAAATGAAAGATTTTACTTTATAAACATGCAAGGTAATATATGCAGTCTGATAAGTAAAAGAATGATGAAAAGACATGCATTACAAATAAGCAAGTAGTAAACCATACTGTATAAAATAATAATATTGCTAAAATAACACTTACAATATCTACTTGTAACCAGTCAATGCTATTGTTACTTGACATACAGCAATGGAGGGCAAGGCGCCCCCTTTCCAACCTGTTCACATGTTTGGCACCAAGTAAGATGGCAAGGATACTTGGGTAATTTCCTTGTTAGAAAATGAAATACTGCATCAAGTACTTCACAGTACTACCTATGGAGGTAGCTTACCTTACACTGTCTGACCCTTAAAGGTAGCAATATGGAGTAAGTTCCTTTCCATCTGGAGATGAGCTACTTTGCATATTCTTTTCCCATAGAGCATTACACGGCTTGTAAGACTCCATGTGCCACTTTGGTTGTATCCTTAAGACATACTACCCCTCTACCCCATGGCCCCAAAAGCCTCTCACTAGCCAATCAGCACACAGCTATGAACTAACACGCGGCAAGGACCCTGAAAAGGCTGTATATAGTTGGGTAACTCCCCCCTACTAGAGGATATTCTAGTTTTTCCTATAATTCCCAATCATGTTTTAAGCCTTCTGAAATGGCCTGTGGGAACTAGATTGTTTTTTTTTTCCTGATTAGAGCCAGATACTGAAACATATTCTTTTTTTTTTCTAATGTTTCTATTTTCTGGTTATACCATTTTTTTTAAATTTCATTTGTACATTATTATGGGGGCTGCCATCTTGCCTGAGCTGTTTTAAAAAAACATTTTGATGTAAAATAAACAAATATGATGCTTAAAACTTTTAGATTGCTCTCATTCTCTTAAAATACAGGATTTCATTTTATGAATTTTTATGATAAAGGGAAATATTATGAAGTTGTAATTCTTAATTTGTGTTACAAAAACAGGTTGAAAACACTAAGTAAACTATATTTTGTTCCTAGGGAAGCCATTTTGTTTACATAAACGTCATTTGCTGTGCTTAGGGAAAACTGATATGCTCTTATTTCTCAGCGAATGCTGTATTTGAACTTCTGAGGACATACCAATTGATAGAAGCGCTCCCTATGTTCATCACTTAAAGTGCCACAATTGCTTGGAAAGAATTTGAGATGAGAGTACAGAAAGTGAGTCTTCAGCAACAAACCTAACTTTTGGTAAACATAGAATGTGTCGGGAGATAAGAACCATTTGGCCCATGTAGTCTGCCCAATATTCTGAATACTATGAATAGTCCCTTGGCCCTATTATATTATATGGAGGATAGCCTTATGCCTATGCAAATACAGTGAAGGAGTTTAAGTATACTTGGGATAGGCATAAGGCAAACCTACATATAAGATAGAGCCCAGGACTATTCATAGCATTTAGAATATTGGGCAGACTAGATGGGCCATATGGTTCTTATCTGCCAACACATTCTATGTCTACCAAGATTTAGGTTGTAATATGTCACTAAAGATCCACTTTCTGCACTCTCATCTCAAATTGTTTACAAGAAATTGTGGCACTTTAAGTGATAAACACAGAGAGCATTCCCATGAAGACATATCAGATTTTTACCAGCCTTTTTAGAGGTCATTCTACGGGGGGAGTGGGATGCTGATCTCTGAACAATAGTTCATCTTGCACTTCTGTCTGTGATAATTAGACTGCTGGGAAGTAATCTGTACAGAATAGTTTAAAGCATATTGGCCAGAATGGAAACTGCAAGATTTTGGGATTAATTTAAAATATAGACAGATATAGATTCTTAAAAAATATGGTTAACTTAAAAATTTGATGAAAACAATCATTTTCTGAAAACACATACTAGTTCTCTTGTTGCTTTACTTCCTCAGCTCTGTGCTGGCTGTGGTAGCTGTAGTCAGTGGACAGCAGGCAGTGGTGAACTAGTGTTAGCTGTAGCCAGCGGATGGCAGATATTGTTAGATTAGTGGAAGCTATAACCAGTGGATGGCAGGCATTTGCGGACAGCAGGTATTGGTGAACAAGTGGTAGCTGTAGCCAGCGGCAGCAGTCAGTGGTGAACTAGTGTATGCTTTAGCCAGCAGACAGTAGGCAGTGGATAACCAGTGACAGTTGTAGCCAGACCTTGTGATATTACTCCATTTGGTTACATGTCATAATTCAGCCAGCAGAGAGCATTTAGTGGTTGACTGGTGGTAGTTGTAGTAGCCAACAGACAGCAGACAGTAATGAACAAGTGGTAGCTGTAGCCAGCAGACAGTGGTGAGCTAGAGGTAGCTGTAGTCATCAGACAACAGGCAGTGGTGAAATAGGAGAAGCGGTAGCCAGCAGACAGTAGGCAGTGGTGGACTGGTGATAGCATTAGTAGCCAGCGAACAGCAGGCAGTGGTGGACTAGTGCTAGTTGTAGCCAGGCCTTGTGATACCTCTCCACGTGTTTACGTAGAACCAACATTCCTAAACTCAGACCCTGGCTTTGCCTTACTTTCTGTTTGCAGAGACGGCACTGTGCAACATTCTTTGCATCTGTTAAGGTAAAAAATAATTTCGACATGGCAGAATACCAGATAGGTTAACCACCACCTGACTATGCCTCTCCTCTAGAGATGCAGCAATATCACCATCACATGCTTCTGAGCTGATCATACCAGCAAGCCTACGTCTGGTATGTTTGACATGCAGAAGAAGTTGAATGGATGATGCACAGTGATGACTTTCTAAGTCAGCGGTTGCTCTGTCCTCAAAGCCAAACCAAGGCCCAAATCACAAAAGAAAAGGTAGTGGAAGACGGCATTCCAAAGTAGTTATAAAAACAAATGGCAGTTTGTTCACCCATACAATACAGGTAATGCAATGTTTCGACCTGAACTGAGGTCTTTCTCAAGCATAGTGACAATCAAATACAGTGGTCCCTCAACATACGATGGTAATTCGTTCCAAACGACCCATCGTATGTTGAGGGATCTGTGCATTGTAAAGTATAGGAAGCTGTACTCACCTGTCCCCCGCCGCTCCGGACCAGGTCCTCACCGCTCCCGATGCTGTCCCAGGGGCTCCCGATGCTGTCCCACTGCTCCGGTGTCTTCTTCGCAATCCTCCGGCCTCTACCGCATCTTCTGCAGGGTCCGGGCCTTGCTTTCTGGTGACGTTATTACGCTGCTGCGCCGGCGCGGCGTGCGTAGTGATGTAATAACGACGCCGGAAAGCGAGGGCCGGACCCTTGAGAAGATGCGGAAGATGCCGGAGGATCGCGAAGTGGACCCGGAGCAGCGGGAATAGGTAAGCGAACCTGCCCGGGATGCTTAAACTGCTATCCGACAGCAGCTTAAGCATTTTGCGCTGTCGGATAGCAGTTAATGCGATGGCCCCGACATATAAAAGCATCGTATGTCGATGCTGACATCGACATGCGATGGCCTCTGAGAGGCCATCGTAAGTCAATTTTATCATATGTCGGGGCCATCGCATGTCGGGGGGGTTACTGTAAACATAAAAACTTATATCCCCCACCGATTTCTCCGGTGGACTCTATATACATCTGTCCATGCCTCCTTCCCTCACCTATGTATTGCTTGCATGCACTGCTCACCATCATAAACCACCCAAAGTCACCTCATTCCATGGTAGAGCACAGAAGTCGCTCCATCACTTCACCCAGCCATCTGCTCTCCCTCTTCTTTCTTCTGCTTTTAGCTGCTGGGGACATTGCTCCTAACCCTGGCCCACCTTTCACTAATATTTGCTCTACACTACCTGCCTCTTGCGGAACCACTACAAACTTTAACTGCGCTCTTCTAAACTCTCGATCTGTGTGCAATAAGCTCACCCAGATTCATGACTTATTTCTCACTAATTCTCTTAATCTGCTGGCTCTCACAGAAACATGGATACAACCTTCTGACACTGCTTCTCTCGCTGCTTTATCTTATGGTGACCTTCACTTTTCCCATACCCCTAGATCTGACACCAGGCATGGTGGAGGAGTTGGGGTGCTTCTAGCCCCACAATGCACTTTTCAAGTCACTCACATTTCCCTCTTTTGAGGTCCACACCCTCAGGCTCTTCCGCCCATTGTCTCTCAGAGTGGTGGTCATCTATTGTCCTCCTGGTCCTCCCCAAATGTTCCTGGATCATTTTGGCACCTGGCTCCCTCACTTTCTTTCCTCAGAAACACCTACACTCATCATGGGTGATTTTAATATGCCCATTGATACCCCAATCTCCTCTTCTGCCTCTCGGCTTCTGTCTCTAACCTCCTCTTTTGCCCTTTCACAGCTTACTGACTCTCCCACACACAAGGATGGGAATACACTGGACTTGATCTTCTGTAGACTTTGCTCTGTCTCTAAATTTACTAATTCTCCTTTTGAGCTCTCTGACCACAACCTTCTCTCTTTCTCTATCAGTAATTCCTATCCTCTTCCAGACACTCCAACCTTGTACACCTACAGAAACCTGTGTGCCATAAACACCAGTCAATTTATAGACATTCTACAATCTTCACTATCACCAATCTCTTCTCTCTCCTGCCCTAATCTAGCAGCCAAACATTACCATGACACCCTAAAGTCTACCCTGGATCAAATGGCACCCTCTAAAACACGAACCTCCCAACACAGACGGCAGCAACCCTGGCACATGCTAACAACCAGCTTTCTCAGGCTGATGCTCTAGGTGTGCTGAACGTCTGTGGAGGAAAACTAAGACTTCTTCAGACTATCTGCACTATAAATTCATGCTTAAATCCTATTACTCCGCTCTTCACCTCGCCAAACAAACATATTTTACCTCCCTCACCTCCTCTCTGTCTGACAACCCAAAACGCCTTTTTGACATGTTCAACTCTCTCCTTTGGCCTAAAGTACAGACCCCAATCACTGATCTCTGTGCTGAAGACCTTGCCAAATACTTCAAAACTAAAATCGATTACATTCGTGATGAAATCCTCTCCCAGTCCCATAAAAGTTCTGATCCAATTCCCAGCCACGTCTCCTCTTCATCACTCTCAGTTTTTGAGCCTGTAACGGAGGATGAGGTTTTTGCATGCTCCTCTCCTCCGCCCGCCCCACTACCTGCTCTAGTGACCCCATGCCTTCACACCTCATCCAGTCTCTCTCTCCTGCTATCAGCTGTCACCCAACTAAAATCTTTAACCTCTCCCTCTCTTCTGGAGTCTTTCCCTCCTCCTTCAAACACTCTATCATAACCCCACTATTGAGAAAACGATCTCTGGACCCATCCTGTGCAGCCAACTATCGACCCGTCTCAAATCTCCCCTTTATCTCAAAACTCCTGGAACGCTTGGTCTACTCCCGCCTTATCCGCTATCTCTCTGAGAACTCTCTCCTTGACCCCTTACAGTCTGGTTTCCGCTCCCTTCACTCCACAGAAACGGCCCTAACCAAAGTCACTAACGATCTTCTGACGGCCAAATCAAATGGCAATTTCTCTTTACTGATTCTCTAGGACCTGTCTGCAGCTTTTGACACTGTGGATCACCAACTCCTCCTCAGTAGTCTCCGCTCCATCGGTCTCAAGGACTCTGCTCTCGCCTGGTTTTCCTCCTATCTCTCTGGCCGCTCCTTTAGCATCTTGTTTTCTGGCTCTACTTCTTCTCCTCTTCCCCTTGCTGTCGGGGTTCCCCAGGGATTGTTCCTGGGTCCTCTACTCTTTTCACTCTACACATCCCCCATTGGAAAAACAATCAGTAGATTTGGTTTCCAGTGCCACCTTTATGCTGATGACACCCAACTCTATATCTCTTCCTCCAACATCACCCCTGCACTCCTACAGAATACCAGTGACTGTCTCTCTGCTGTCTCAGAGAACATATCCTCTCTATATCTGAAACAAAATCTTTCTAAAACAGAACTTCTTGTCTTTTCTCCATCAACTGATACTGTACCTAACCCTGACATTTCCATCTCGGTATGTGGTACTACCATAACTCCCGGGCAGCAGGCTCGCTGTCTTGGAGTTATACTTGACTCTGATCTGTCTTTCACTCCCCATATTCAGTCCCTTTCACATTCTTGTCACCTGCATCTCAAAAACTTTTCAAGAATCCGCCCGTTTCTCACTACTAAAACTGCTAAAACTCTCATTATTGCTTTGATTCACTCCCGCCTCAACTACTGTAACTCTTTACTAATAGGCCTTCCTTTCTCCAAACTCTCTTCTCTCCAGTCCATCCTTAATGCCGCATCCAGACTCATCTTCCTCTCCAGCCGCTACACCGACGCCTCCTCCCTGTGCCAGTCACTACACTGGTTACCAATTCTGTCCAGAATACAGTACAAAATCCTTAGTCTCACACACAAAGCTCTCCACAATGCTGCACCTCTCTACATCTCCTCTCTCATCTCTGTCTACCATTCTACACATTCTCTCCGATCTGCTAATGATCTCACACTAACATCTTCTATAATCCGAACTTCTCACTCCCGTCTCCAAGACTTCACTCGTGCCGCACCGGTTCTCTGGAATGCTATCCCTCAATCCCTCAGACTCAACAACAACATCCATAGTTTCAAACGGGGCCAAAAAACACATCTCTTCAGACAGGCCTATAACATTCTCTAATTGGCCTCAACATATCCTCAACATATCCCCACACCTCTTGTTTGAATAGTTATTGTGTAATTTTATGTCTGATACTTGTCTTTGTTTGTACCCCATAATTGTAAGCGCTGCGGAATCTGTAGGCGCTATATAAATAAATAAAATAAAATAAATATAGGAAAGTCAATCAATTACATCATAATTAAGGGGTGGATACACAAAAAGTGAGAGGTGCATACATAGTGATATCATTTGTGTACATCATTAAATATAAAATAAATATTCCCATAATTCTATGTTTATTATTCATTAACAGTGTCCATCAAGTTGTAATAAGGGGATGTGAAGAACATACATATAAACTTTGATCTCTCAATATTGGTTTATAGCTGACAAATCCAAAAAATGACAGTTCCTGTTACTCACACATGTACGCAGAAGAACCCCCAATCGGATGAGAGCCATTATTCACCGCTGCCAGATGCAGGCCCCTCCGGGCTGTTTGTAAATAATGTAACTGCGCAAGACAGGAAGTGACAGTGCCGTTGCCATTCAAAGTGAATCTGTAACTCCGGAGTGTACCTTGGATACGTAACATGCCTATGCATATCCAGGTACTGGAGATAAGTTGTTTCTGTCTGCAAAAGGTGTGCGCATGCGCAGAGCGGACAGTCCGGTTTGCGGCTTCCATCTTACTTCAGGGCAAGCGGCCTGTAACCAAAATAAACAGTATTCATAACATGAGGGTGGTCAAAAAATATACAATATGGAACATCATGAGAGTCACACAGGTAAGAAGGGAAACAAGGAAAATTTTAATTCACTCAGTCCAAAGGGATCGTTCTCCTGATCACTCACAGTCCAACATCCACTGTGACAGGTATTATCCTGTCCAACCGGGACTTATGGAAGACATGGGAGGGATACAAATCATGGAACGCATTTTACATGAATCACAGTCCATATTACCTCCCTGTTTATACTGTCTGGATTCCGAACAACCCTATATAGGACTTACAATCATATGAACATATACATCAAACGGGTATCCTGTCCTCATACATAACCATTTAGTGTCTCCAGATGTTCCCATTATATAATCAACATAACCATCGCTGTAAAACAAGAGTTGCCTAAAGAAGCATCCATTGCGCAAAAGAAAGAACATGATAGTAACACTGGTATGCGGTGTTGGGTCCAATCATGGGGGGTTTTCTGAAACAAAAGTAAAAGACAAAAAAAATTGATATAATCACATAAAAAATGATCAAAAATATCATGGTATGTTAAATGAAAATAAGCTACTCAAAGAAACATGCAGTGAATTACAATAGTGTGGACTAGGGCAAGGCTATATTTTTACAGAAAGGATTTTAGTGAAAAATCAATATTCATACCATGTGGATCTAGAGTGTTTAACCCCTTAAATGGTCACCTCATTAAAACAAATTTTTGCTATTGCACTCCTTATGGTAAATAAAAAATATTTCTAATATACTTTGTTTGAAAAAAAAATGAAATTTTCTATGTTTTATTTGTGCTCAAAAAAAGTTCAAGAGCACATTTTCACCCATCTCATACACAGACTTTAGACTGAAGCCCAAACACAAGAAGTGCAGCCTGGAGTGCTGAGGGGGGGGGGGGTCAAACCAACAGCATATGGCAGTTAAGTGTGAGAGCAGCTATGATTGGATGAGGCTGGACACACACCCCTCAGCACTCCAGGCTGCACTTCCTGTGTTTGGGCATCGGTCCAAAGTCTGTGTATGAGATGGGGGAAGATGTGGTCTCTATTTTTTGCACAACAAATTCTACTTTGTAAAGACCTCAGTCATTTTTTTTATGTGATTATATTCGTATTATCCTCGGACATTTTTTTTGTCTTTTTCTCTTGTTTCAGAAATCCCCCCCCCCCCCCCCCCACGATTTAACCCAACACCGCATACCCGCATACCAGTGTTACTATCATGTTATTTCTTTTGCGCAATGGATGCTTCTTTTGGCAACTCTTGTTTTACAGGGATGGTTATGTTGGTTATATAATGGGAGCATCTGGAGACACTAAATGGTTATGTATGGGGACAGGATACCCGTTTGATGTATATGTTCAGTATGATTGTAAGTCCTACAGTATATAGGGTTGTTTGGAATCAGGACAGTATTGACAGGGAGGTGACATGGACTGTGATTCGTGTTTAAATTGCGTTCCATGACATGTATCCCTCCTATTTTTTCCATAAGTCCCGGTTGGACAGGATAATACCTGTCACAGTGGAAGATGGACTGTGAGTGATCAGGAGAACGATCCCTTTGGACTGAGTGAATGAACTTGAAGTGAATGACGATTTCCTTGTTTCCTTTCTTACCTGTGGGACTCTCATGATGTTTTGTATTGTATACTTTTTGACCACCCTTGTGTTATGAATACTTTTTATTTTGGTTACGAGCTGCTTACCCTGAAGTAAGAGGGAAGCCGCAAACCGGACAGTCCTTTCTGCTCATGCGCACACCTTTTTGCGGACAGAAACAATGTATCTCCAGTACCTGGATAATACGCATGTTACGTATCCAAGGTACGCTCCGGAGTTATAGTTTCACTTTGAACGGCAACGGCACTGTCACTTCCTGTCTTGTGCAGTTACATTATTTACAAACAGCCCGGAGGGGCCTGCATCTGGCAGCGGTGAATAATGGCTCTCATCCGATTGGGGGTTCTTCTGCCTACATGTGTGAGTAACAGGAACTGTCACTTTTTGGATTTATCAGCTATAAGCGAATATTGAGAGATCAAAGTTTATATGTATGTTCTTCACATCGCCTTATTACAACTTGATGGACACTGTTAATGAATAATACACATAAAATTATGTGAATATTTATTTTATATTTAATGATGTACACAAATTATGTCACTATGTATCCACCTCTCACTTTTTGTGTATCCACCCCTTAATTATGATGTCATTGTATGTTTATTTGATTGTCACTATGCTTGAGAAAGACCTCAGTTCAGTTCGAAACATTGCAATACCTGTATTGTATGGGTGAATAAACTACCATTTTTTTTTTTATAATACTTTGGAGTGCTGTCTTCCATTACCTTTCCTTTTGTGGTATGTTTGACAGATGTTTTGGCCCTACCTCTTCTCCGCTTTCAATTGATGACAGTATCTCTATTCTCCAAATCTGAACACCTCAGTTCTCCTTCTCTTGGTTTCCACACCCTGTCAAAAACTACATCATCATCCAACTTTTCCTCACTGTTCCTACCACTCCTGTCAGCATGAACTTCTGATATCTGATCATGGGCTCCTTGCTCCTCTTTAGCATAATCACTATGCTGCCTTACAATATCACCACCAGCCCTACTACTATTAGTGTCTCTAGTACTATGCTCAACTAGTGCTTTCACCTTCATCACCTCTGCAACACACTTCAAAGGCTGACAGTCTTTCTCACACAATTCCTCCTCGTGGCTAATGCTATCCTTTTGCTTAGCTTTAGGGGGTGCAAAGACAGAGATGATAAAACCGACCATCTAGAAAGGCCACTTCCTCCGCACCATGTAACTGTGGATGATAAGGAATTCACAGCTTAACCCTGTATCGTCAGACTCTACCTCCTTTTGAGATGACCGAGAATGAGCCAACCTGACTACAATGGCTGTATTTTCTTTCAAAATAACACAAGCCCTGAAAGAAATATACAACTTTTGCTTTCTGACGCTGCTACTACTACCACCAGGTGGTACTGCCATTAACATGCTTACAGGCAGAGGTGCTCTTTCCTCTACCCGTCCTTGTTCAAGTGGTGAAAAAACTGCCAGCCAACTTTCACAGATAGAATGCTGTTTTTATTAAACCTAGCTAGAAAAGCTTAGTTTTCGCTAAAACCCAGAAAATATAGTAACATGACATAAAAAGCCTAGTCGAAATTCACTCTCACAGCTAGAAATGCTGTTTTTATTAAATCCAGCTAGAAGTGCTGTTTTTCCTTAAACCCAAAAAATTCAGGTAAAATGCTGGTCAGTCCATTGCACAATGCATTGCTCAATTTGGTTTGTGTTGTAGTGTGATAACTTTCTATGGACAGTGCTGTAACACTGCTGGGATTTGTAGTATAGTAGAATTAGTGAACACACTAGTGGAGGTCAGTCCAGGCCACTACACAATGCTTTGCTTAAATTGCTTCGTGGTGTAGTGCTATAAATTTAATACTGGGCTTTGTAGTTCCAAAGTTCTGCATGTGCTCACTGCTCAGCTTTCTCTTCAACATGGTGGTCGTAATGCAGTGCATTTTCTCACTTTTAGACCCACCCCTGAGCTCTCTCCTGATTGGCCTTGTAGCCATAAGCAAGCAATGATTGACTAACCTGCGGTCATGTAATCTTGCTGATAGCTGCAAAGCATTCTGGGCTACCCTGATGTCATCTCATCCCTTCTCTAATAATAGCGCTGTTGCCAGGCTCCCAAGACGTGAACCTGGCAAAGTTCATAGTTCGCCGAACATCATTTTTTGCAAAGTTGTAAGCAAACCCGAGTTCTACGGTTTTGACTTGCTCATCTCTTCTCCCGAGCCCTGAGTCATACTTTCTTTCTGACATTACGACATTATGTACATCAACATGTACATCACCGGAAGTGGTGAAAGTGGATAACCTTTTGTAGGGTATAGTTACTGCCTAAGCCTAGAAGTTCCAAGAACAAATAGATATTATACATAACTTACTTACTTTCCAGTCCAGTAGTTATATAACTATTTTCCATTTTTTTTGTATACACAAGTGAATCGGTTTTAAGCAAGGAGAAGTCTGTCAGACATGTTGGTGCCAGGAACAAACACTTCTGCAGTCATTAAAGACTAGATGTAGCGTGATCTTTTCATATGCTGTCAACGACTGCACTTCCTAGGCTCATCTGTGTAACAGTCATTATAAGAAATACTGTGCACAATAAATGATTCTGGAGTGAAAGTTGCCAAAGACTTCAACAGACCAATTATGCCTTAGAGTACAGAACTGTCACTGTATTGTATTTCATTCTAATGAGATATCTGATTTAACTATAGCAAATGTAATAGATACAAAGTTTTCAAATCCTTCCTTTTTACAAAAAAAATTAACATTTTGAAAGATATTTATAGATTAATTAGATACTCTCATAACCTACAGTATTTACATGTATTCTCCACTATTATTGGATTTGTTTGTACCTCCCTGTCAGTCAGGAAAATGCTCCCCTACTCATGCATGAAAAGAATTGAGGAATTAAAGGGGTATTCTGGCCTTTATAAGCAAATTGCTATTATGCAGGGTCATATAAAAAAGAAAACACATTATACTTACCTACCCCCTGGTCCTGCTGAAGCTCCCATTTCCTCCACCTCCAGTACTCTGCTGCTCCTGTGTTCTGCCTGCTTCCAAGATGAGAGCTGTGAGCAGGACCTGCCACATCAGCCAATCACTGGCCAACACTGGATATTACTGCAGCCAGTGATTGTGTGGTGTCCTTGAGAAGGATAGGTGTAATAGTAGGAGTAGTAGTCCCTCTAACAAGGTTTGTTGATTGGTCATGATCTTTTGCAGTCTGGCAAAACCCTGTATGGGGCATTGGACTCCAGCAGCTGTGGACCCAAGCAGCTTTTCTAATTGAGGGTCTGCACAATTAGCATAATCCCTGACCCCAGTGTGAACTAATGTGGGATATGTGTGGAAAATAGAAACATCTTTACTTAAGATCCTTTGTGCTCACCAATACAACACAAACCCCTTACAGCACAGAGGTGTGTACACAGTCTTAAGAAGGGATGTTTGGGATTTGGACAGATTCCCTTGGGTAGCTTTAGCAGCAGTAATACTATAAGAAAGTCTCTGAAAAGTTCTACTAAAGAGAATCTTCACAATGTTTGATGGCAGCAAAAGGCTGGTTCACACACAGTATTTTGTGGCATTTTGAGCCAAAGCCAGAAGTGAATTCAAAAGGAATAAGTAATATTCACCAAAAGGAAATGAAACTAGCCTTAGTGGTCTTTTATCATACCATAGTAGTAGCATTTATTTGTCATCTAATTGTCCCTGGCTGTGTGTTGTTTCTGTATTCCACTTTAGTTTGCCTTTATAATGAGGGTGCGGATTAAGTGTGTAATGAAGTAGTGATCGGCATAACCAAGTACAGCAGAACTTGCTGCGGCATACATTGTGAGATGCTATTTTTTGCAACCTGGAAGCAGTAAATTGTACGTGGGCGTTTTGTGTCTGGGATGTTTTTTAGTCCCAAATCCAAAATAAATCTACAATAAAATGTATTACTGCTATACCAGATGGAAAAAAAAGAAAACCCCAGTACTAACTATTAAACCCCTTAGATGCTGTAGTCAAACCTGACCGCAGCATCTAAGCGGCTAGACAATGGGAGGGGAATTTTCTGTCACCCCATCCCTTCCCCCACATGAAACACTGATTCCTGTACATACCATCAAATATAGGATCAATGCTGTATCCACCAGAATGTAAAGGATTTTCTATATTTCAAGCGTACTTCCAAAGGTTATGTTCCACTCGGACTTCAGCTCCACAATGAAGAGACACATTCCATGCTGGGCAGTACAGTTGCCAAAACAACTGTACGACACCCAAAGTGTTCTGTGTACAAACTCTTTTCTAAATAATCGGACTCTTGGAACATACTGGGCATCATACAGTTTCCTTGGCAACTGTACTGCCCAGTGTGGACTGCGTCTTTCCATGTTTTAGCTAAAGGTTGCACAGGACATTAACATAAAGCTACACTTTAAAATGTACACTGAAATTTTATGTAATAGATGCAATTGTATCAAGGGGAATTATTTAACCCCTTAAGGACTCAGTGTTTTCTGTTTTTGCATTTTCATTTTTTTTCCTCATCACCTTCTAAAAATCATAACGCTTTCAATTTTGCACATAAAATTCCATGTGATGGCTTATTTTTTGCGCCACCAATTCTAATTTGTAATGACATCAGTCATTTTACCAAAAAATCCACGGTGAAACAGAAAAAAAATTTGTTGTGCGACAAAATTGAAGACAAAATGTCATTTTGTGATTTTTGGGAGCTTCCGTTTCTACGCAGTGCATGTTTCGGTAAGATTGACACCTTATCTTAATTCTGTAGCTCCATACGGTTAAAATGATACCCTACTTACCTAGGTTTGATCATAACTACATGCAGGAAAATGTATAAGTTTAAATTTGTCATCTTCTGACCCCTATAACTTTTTATTTTTCCGCGCAGGGGCCAGTATGAGGGCTCATTTTTTGCGCCGTGTTCTGAAGTTTTTATTAGTACCATTTTTGCTTTTTATTCATATTTTTATGATATAAAAAGTGACCAAAAATACGCTATTTTGGACTTTGGAATTTTTTTGCGCGTACGCCATTGACCGTGCGGTTTAATTAACAATATATTTTTATAGTTCGGACATTTACACATGCGCTGATACCACATATGTTTATTTTAATTTACACAGTTTTTTTTACGGGAAAAGGGGGGTGATTCAAACTTTTATTAGGGAAGGGGTTAAATGACCTTTATTAACTCTTTTTTTTCACTTTTTTTTTAAGTGTTATAGCTCCCATAGGGACCTATAACACTGCGCACACTGATCTTTTACCCTGATCCCTGCAAAGCCATAGCTTTGCATGGATCAGCGTAATAGGGGTTTGATTGCTCAAGCCTGTAGCTCAGGCTTGGCGCAATCAAACGCTGATCAGAAGCGACGGAGCAAGGTAAGGGGGTCTCCGCTCGCGTCCTAGCTGATGGGAACATAGCGATTTTAATTTTTAAAGGCAAGGAGCAAAAAACCAAAATGCTAAAACCCCCGGTCCTTAAGGGGTTAAGGTTAAAATGGGCTTGGTCCTTAAGGGGTTAAATATCTTGTAGACTTAGAATGACATATCTTTTGCCAGTCTTACTAAATGTAGGTTATAGGAGCATGGTATATAACCTCATTTTTTCTGTTCTGCTGAACTCTCATTAGAAAATTGCAATATGCTGCAAATCATTTGTATTCTACAAAATCTCAAAAGCAATTGGATTTCATGTTATTGGAGCATCTGGAGTCTAAATGATTTGTGTTGTTCAAGGAGTCATTGATTTTTTGATATCCTGAAATGACTGTTTGATATGGTCAGACTACATTATATATATATATAATTTATTTCAAGCCTAGAAACATCCACAGTATTTAACTGAAGGAACTAATTTTCTTTACTCATAAGTACTTTGATACAATAGCTCATATAGTTTGAATACAAATTTTCCCTATAAGCTGCACCCTACAGTTCACAATATTTCATTGTTGAAATACATTGTCTCACATGTTTCCATGTTTTTCATGGCTAAATGTATCCCATGTATCCCATGTGTTGACTAAATTCTATCATTAGCGGTTTCTCCCAAAGAAAACTAAAAAAAATGTACCAACCACTCTTCTTAGAGGGGTTATCCAAGAGGAGAAAAAGTCATCACGGAAGGAGGGGTTTACGGAATCACAATCATTGCATGTGGGCGAAACCACTCCAGTATGCGGTGGCCAATAGTCACATGATGTTGCTGATAATGTGCAGTTATTGATCATTGTATGGGGGTGTGGTTTAGCCTTCATGCGATGAGCGAGATAGACTTCTGAGACAACAGGAAGGTGCTGATTCACCTTAGGGAAACCCAGCTAGTAAGGCAATATCCCCTGGGAAAAAGCCATGAGAAGTCTACACTGACACATGCTCTGTGTCACATCACTGAGACATGGTCCATAGACTTACATTGGGAGTGTGAACTTCTCCGGGCTCGTTCGGCTGATCGGTGGAGGTCTGAACCCTCAGACCCCTCAGACCCCTGCCGATGAAAACTTTTGACATGTCATAGTGGCTATTTAAATTGAACACACCAAAGTATACATTTGCATACCTTCCTTCCAGAATGCCAAAGTATACCAGAGACATGTAGCCCTTTTATGTTCAGTTTTTGTTCAAATTTTGAGGTGCAGTGTTGAATCTAAAACCCAGAGTAGATTCAAGGAAGAAGAGAAGTAGTATCTGTATCTATTTTCTTTACAATCATGATCTACTGGTTTCTGCTTTAATAGCCTGTTAAAATACTCTGTTCAAAACATTTGTTTTATGAATTTATTTTTCTTCAGATGGTTCCATTAATGATTCTAATAAGACATCTTTCTGGGTTCAAAGTGTATCCAAGTTTTCAACAGTTTTCAATTTTGTTAACAGGATAGACAAACATTGTGCAATGCAGTTCTAACAGGATGATACAGCTTAGGCCAGGTTTACACCATGTTTTATCTTTTGTCACACATATCCATAGGAATTCTGTTCTCAGTGGGATGCCTGTGACAGAAAGAAAAATTGTGGCTGAGGGCAACAAAGTTCATTTCAGTGGCCCAAACGAGTTACTTGGACCCATATATGAAGTCTGCTGAGCTATTGAGTAGAGATGAGCTAATCAAAGCTGACAAACCCAAATTCGTTACGAATTTCATGAAATGTTCGATTCGCAATGAATGTGAATATTGCCGCGATTCTCTTGCGCAAATTGCTTCATTAAACTCCATTTACTGCGGTCCAGGCTCCAGGGCATCAAAAATGGCGGATCAACATGTCAGTACATGGGGCAAGACACACTGGGAAGGCGGGAAGACAAGGCAGGAAGGGAAGTAGGTGGGATGACCCTGAATCACATGCAGGATGCAGCCTATCAGCAGCAAGTCCTCCCTGTGATGTCACAGCCCTATATATTCGGCAGCCATTTTGCAGCTCGTCATTTCATTCATTACACTGCATAGGACGGACATCGCTTTGTGTGTGTGTTACAAAGCTCATTCCAGCAGCGTTTCACATGCTAGTCACATCAGCGTTCTACAGTGAGGATCAAAAGTTTGGGCACCCCAGGTAAAAATTTGTATTAATGTGCATAAAGAAGCCAAGGAAAGATGGAAAAATTTCCAAAAGGCATCAAATTACAGATTAGACATTCTTATAATATGTCAACAAAAGTTAGATTTTATTTCCATCGTTTACACTTTCAAAATAACAGAAAACAAAAAAATGGCGTATGCAAAAGTTTGGGCACCCTGCAGAATTTATAGCATGCACTTCCCCCTTTGCAAAGCTGAGACCTGCAAGTGTCATGGATTGATCTCAATCATCATCTGGGAAGACCAGGTGATGTCAATCTCAATGGTATTAAATGTCCAGACTCATCTGACCTTGCCCCAACAATCAGCACCATGGGTTCTTTTAAGCAGTTGTCTAGAAATCTGAAGCTGAAAATAGTTGACGCTCATAAAGCTGGAGAAGGCTATAAGAAGATAGCAAACTGTTTTAAGATGTCAATATCCTCTGTTCGAAATGTAATTAAGAAATTGCAGTCATCAGGAACATTGGAAGTTAAAGCAAGATCTTGAAGACCAAGAAAATATCAGACAGAACAGCTCACAGGATTGTGAGAAAAAAAATTCAAAACCCACGTTTGACTGCACAATCCCTCCAGAAAGATCTGACAGACACTGGAGTTGTGGTAGACTATTCCACTATAAAGAGATAATTGTACAAATATGGTCTTCATGGAAGAATCATCAGAAGAAAACCTCTTCTACGTCCTCACCACAAAAATCACTTTGCAAATGAACATATAGACAAGCCTGATGCATTTTGGAAACAAGTTCTGTGGACTGATGAAGTTAAAATTGAACTTTTTGGCCAGAATGAGCAAAGGTACGTTTGGAGAAGATGGGGAACAGAATTTAATGAAAAGAACCTCTGTTCAACTGTTAAGCATGGGGGTGGATCAATCATGCTTTGGGGTTGTATTGCAGCCAGTGGCAAAGGGAACATCTCTCGAGTAGAAGGAAAAATGGATTCTATAAAATTTCAGCAAATTTTGGATGCTAACTTGATGCCATCTGTGAAAAAGCTGAAGTTAAAGAGAGGATGGCTTCTACAAATGGATAATGATCCTAAACACACCTGGAAATCCACAGGGAATTACATTAAGAGACGTAAACTGAAGGTTTTGCCATGGCCTTTACAATCTCCTGATCTCAACATAATTGAAAATCTATAGATAGACCTTAAAAGAGCAGTGCGTGACAGACAGCCCAGAAATCTCAAAGAACTGGAAGACTTTTGTAAGGAAGAATGGGCAAAGATACCAAAGGGGGCAGTACAAGATATTTAGTCTGCAGGGTGCCCAAACTTTTGCAGACGCCATTTTTTTTTCTGTTTCTGTTTTCTGTCATTTTGAAAGTGTAAATGATGGAAATAAAATATAACTTTTGCTGACATATTATAAGAATGTCTAATCTGTAATTTGATGCCTTTTGGAGATTTTTCCATCTTTCCTTGGCTTCTTTATGCACATTAATACAAATTTTTACCTGGGGTGCCCAAACTTTTGATTCCCACTGTACATAAATTGGGTATCATTTTAATTGTATGGACCTACAAAATAAAGATAATGGCCCTCATTTTCTATTGCAAACCTGACATGTTTTGTTGGGTTGTGCGCCAGATTCTGTCGCATTGTGCCAGAAATTCTGTCTGCACCAGATTTAGCGTCAGAATTTGCGCCAGAATTGAAAAAACCCCGACTAACTCTCCTTTTTGCTAATAAAATCCGGAAAAGGGGCGTGGCTGCCAGGAAAAGGGGCATGGTCTCTGAAAAGGAGGCGTGTCCCCGACATTTTCACAAAAACCCAACATATTTACTAAGGTTTCCACATAAAATGTGGTGGATTTGAGCTGAGGAAAACCAGACAGATCAGAGCATGTGTAAAAAAAAAAAGCAAAGTGTAGGGAATGTGGAAAATGTAGGGAAACCTTAGTAAATACAGTGGAGAAAAAATTGTAGGGAGTTAAAACCCACAAAGAAACCTACACAACACTCTTAGTAAATCAGGGCCAATGTGTCATTGTTACTGAGAAGGAGCGGAAGCCCCCAAAAGTTGCAAAATGGTGTTTTGTTTTTTAATTTTGCCCTACAAATTTTTTGTTGGTTTCACTGTACATTTGGAGGTAAAATGTGTGTGTCACGATGCCGGCTGGCAGGAGGTGGATCCTCTGTGCCAGAGACGGATTGGCGTGGACTGTGCTAGTGGACCGGTTCTAAGTCACTACTGGTGTTCACCAGAGCCCGCCGCAAAGCGGGATGGTCTTGCTGCGGCGGTAGTGACCAGGTCGTATCTACTAGCAACGGCTCAACCTCTCTGACTGCTGAAGATAGGCGCGGTACAAGGGAGTAGACAAAGCAAGGTCGGACGTAGCAGAAGGTCGGGGCAGGCAGCAAGAATCGTAGTCAATAAGGCAATAGCAGGAGGTCAGTACACAGTATGGACAAACACAGTAACGCTTTCACTAGGCTCTAAGGCAACAAGATCCGGCAGGGGAGTGCAGGGACAGAGAACAGATATAGTCTGGGAGCAGGTGGAAGCCAATTAAGCTAATTGGGCCAGGCACCAATCATTGGTGCACTGGCCCTTTAAGTCTCAGGGAGCTGGCGCGCGCGCGCCCTAGAGAGCGGAGCCGCGCGCGCCAGCACATGACAGCAGGGGACCGGGACGGGTAAGTGACCTGGGATGCGATTCGCGAGCGGGCGCGTCCCGCTGTGCGAATCGCATCCCTGACGGCCATGACAGTGCAGCGCTCCCGGTCAGCGGGACCGACCGGGGCGCTGCGGAGAGAGAGACGCCGTAAGCGCTCCGGGGAGGAGCGGGGACCCGGAGCGCTAGGCGTAACAGTGTGTGTAGTTACAAAGTACAATTGGTGACCTCTGGTCTTTAGATGGAAAAATGTCTATGTGTATTAGAAGGCGAGGAGGAGAAAGCAAGACCTCCTGAAAGGGTTAAAAAGGCAAAGAAAGCATATTTCATAGAACGTTTGCATTAAATTATGGGCGAAGGTGGCATGTGATCATGTAAGAGAAGAATACGTATGACAGTACATACATTTACCCTAAAGAGAATTTAAAATGTGGCAGCAACAAGGACACAAATGTCATCACTCTACACAAAATAATTCATGATGTCAGTCATTACTAAAGAGTACCTGCATAGATATAAAGTACTAGTGCTACACTTTAGGGTTTTTTATTTTACCCTGCATAAAAGATTTATGCTGTCCATGGTTATTTCTCTGCAGGAAGAATCATTCTGACATATTAAGCATAAAAGAAAAATATCCTCAATTTCCTTTAGCAACTTGATGTTTTTTTAAATAGAGGACACCATTTGATGGATACACTCCCCTCCCCCTATGTGTTTGTTATAATTTACCCTTCTTTCTAAAAGCTCCTAATGTACAAACGTTGGCATGCATATACAGCGCCCATCCGAATTATCTTAAGGGAAAAACATAAATGGATGCAAAAAGGCAGCAATTGGTTGAAAGTGGCAGATGCAGACCTCAATGCCAGACTGTTTGAAGTCAATATGTGTAATGGCTTCATAAACTTAGCCAAACTACTGATTACATTGACTACAGATGTCACACGATGGGCAAAATAAAATAAAAATGAAAACACGCCTTTTCTTCATGAGTCATTCAGTCTGGCAACCTTCTCTCTCTATTTCTACTTCTCAGAAATACTACTTAGGATTTGGGGAATCAATACCAATATCCACATAACATAATTAATGGCAATATTGTATATTTCCTTATGACTACTTCTGAAACACCTCAAATTTAGTACATTTCTAATGAAAAAAGTTCTATAAAAAAAAATTTGATTTAAAAATAGATTTAAAAAATATATACATTTGTTTGGATCATATTTTATGCGTTCTGTCTGCCACTCTGCAAAACAGATGGATGATAAAGTATGAAGAAAATTAATAAAATAGCAGCTTGCTTAGAACATAGAATGCATTCTTAGGCACAATAGGGGAGATTTATCAAAACCTGTGCAAAGGAAAAGTTGCCCAGTTGCCCATAGCAACCAATCAGATTGCTTGTTTCATTTTGCAGAGGCCCTGTTAAAAATGAAAGAAGCGATCTGATTGGTTGCTATAGGCAACTTAGCAACTTTTCCTCTGCACATGTTTTGATAAATCTACCCAAATGGGTCTTGAATTTGTGGCACAAAGTGTATCATGCTTGTCCACCTTAAAAAGGGTTGTACGCCATTTCTTTTTTTCCTGTTTCAAAGCAGCCAGACTGGGATTAAAAATATTTAAACAAAAATACTGTACTCACATGCCGGATTCTCCCACTACTCTCATCCCAAGGAAATGCCCGGTTCAGCAATTCCCCAGCTATGATTCTACACCTTTGAAACAGTAGTGGTGGTGGATCAGGAAAGTGAGTACATGTGTTTCTAATATTTTAATCACAGCCTGGTTCCTTAAAAAAAAAAAGAACCCTTGTGAACTACTACCCTTTGTACCTCAAAGAAGAATGGTTATCAGAAGTATTAAAGTATTCTATGAGAATTTGATGCCTGTTCCCATGTTGAGTGTAGGCCAAGTGGCCTATCCCTGTGATGTATATAGATTTCTAATTTGTCTATAGAATAATGTATATAGTATTATTTCTGTATATAAATGGTTAATTACCTGTTTCTATTAGCGTTGCAGGACCTGCGGGTCATGTGACAAGGTGAACTCTATTGTTTTAGCTTAAGGACCTTTGGAGGCCCTCTTACGTCAGTAATCCCATCACACCTTGTACTGGTGAATGGCAGACGTTCGGACCAATCAGAATCGCCACGCCCCCTGCCCATATACGGGAGCGGCGGCCATCTTCTCGCTCTCTTTCTCCTGGCTCTTGATGAGAGAAGACCTATATCTCAGTAATCGCAGTAGGTTAGGCCTGAGCAATGAGGCAACGGCTGAATGATCTAAATTATAGAGTGTGTCATCGTCTAAGCACTCTGCAGTATCACCGGACCCAATATTTCCCCTAAATCCGGACGGATCTGCACATCACTCCATAAATTCAGAGACTAAGAGTTTAATGCAAGGTCCGCAACTTCTTCCAGTCGCTAAGCAACCTAAGAACTGTTATATGAGACTGTTACTACACATTGGATATTGCAAGCCCTGCAGTAAAGTTATTCAAGTGCAAGTTAAATCTGCTTGTGGACCTTCAGTCATTTCATTGCACCTATCGCTTCTGGGAAGGGCGGCGATAGGCCGGAACATAGATTCAGCATACCAGCCCTCACCCTGGTGTCACGAGTGACAGGGTTAATAGTAACCCCTCATATATCAACATCATACCATCCCTACCATACACCCCCCAAGGGCTACCACACATTCTTATATGTGTTTTTCCTTTAAAGGACATCTGTAGCGATAACAACTTATCTTAATTGTCTAATCGCAGGGGTCTGATAGCTGGGACCCTGCATCCCCACCTCTCCCATAGAACTAACTACATGTAGGAAGCCTGTTGGCCACAATGTCATGCTGCGGCCGACACGCCTCCTGCACAGGAGATCGCGGGGGTTCCAGCGTTCGGACCTGCCGCTATCAAACACATATCCCCTATCCTGTGGATAGGGGATAAGTTGTTTTTGCTGCACATTTCCTTTAATCCCTTATACAACTAATTTCAAACCCTCACTATTGGGTTTTGTTAAGGTGATGCCAATTCTATTCTGAGGTAAACAATTCTTACACAGCCTGAAGATGTGTTATGCTTCACTGTCCAGTCAAAAACAGTCTGGCACATAAACGTGATGGACTGCAAGCAGCTGTTATAGACTTTGCTAACCATGTTACCTTAAGTGTTAATTCACCAATCTTCCATACTTCCTCCCCAGTGTTTCATGGCAGGACCCAAGCTTCCCTATGTCATCCACTAACATTCTCTGCATTTTATAAAGCTATGTCAATTGGAACAAGAAATCTCAAATTTGATCTCGGAAGAACAAAATCATTTCCTGTGGGGAATTTTATGGGAGCCTTTATTTTATCACAATACTTTACAGTTTTTACCGCTGCACTAAAAAAAAAAAAAAAAACTTTCAAAGCTATTTTTCAGATTGACCTATTTTTCAAAGTAATGACATACTGACATTTACCTTTAAGTTAAGCTATTGTTGCCATAGTATTGACAGCTACCATTTAAAAATTGCCTTCTACAAACAGGGCAACATAAAAAAAATAAGCATTAGGCATTATGTAATAGAAAGCAAAGCATTTACACAAATGAACAATGGTAGATGTGCCTATAATAATTATATTATTATATTGATACAACATTCAACATATCAAAAGTGCACTTTTAATAAAATAAAATGTTCATTTTTATGTGTATAAGAAACTTATAGTAAATGTATTTACAAATATAAGAAACCTCATATCTATCGTTTTATTATTCATCAGACATTTTCTTTTTTTAACACCTTCAGCATAATAGTACTGAACCTTCCAGATTATTTGACTGTGTTATTCTTAATCTCTTTTTCTGCCAATGCAGCGATTGCTATTTTGAGTATGTCGTGACCAGATCTGTAATGTATTTTTGGAAAGATGTGGCCACCCATTTCAGCTTTACATTCGCCCCCTCAATAACAGATGATGTGATACTGTTACTGTAAATCAGGAAAGATTATGTCGGAGAGTTATACTGTGCGGAGAAAGATATAACAGATGACTAGGGTAGAGAACTGTGTCAGCGCAGCGTGCTTTTATTTCTATATCAGATTTACAAAACTATAATTATAAATGAGCAATTATTATTTGTCAGAGCGATGACAAATACTGAATTTAATTATTTTAATCTGGAGGCTTTTGAAAATGTTGCATGCAAACATTGTGGATCCATGAATCAGATTTGTCATAAAGCTATAATTTTCAAATTATGTTTTCATTATTCTTAGATTAATACTGAAGGAGGCAGGCTCTTCAACACAGAATTAATATTAGCTTGTAATGTCTGCAGCCAAAATGTTATCTTCTTTTTGGTAGACCAGGAAGCTTCACTGGGAACTTGAAAAGGAATAGGTGTAAACCCATACTTCTCAGTCAATTACCTTATAAAATAGGTGTTCAAATGGTTAATGAGGTTATTCATGGTTAAAAGGAACCTTTCCCCAGGTTGTGTGCGGTTCTGCAGCTCAGTTTTATTGAAGAAAATAGAACCAAGTTGTAATACCACACACAACCTGAGGACGGATGTGGTACTGTTTTTGGAAAATTAGCTCTGCTTTAACATCATCAAGGGGGCTCTCCAGGAATATAATATTGGAAAAAAATATAAAAATAAATCATACTCACCTTTCCAGATGCTTTTTAGCTCCCGGTTCCAGCTCCAGTTCCCTCTTGTAACTGATTCTTTCTGCTTCCAAGACAACCTGTCTCAGCAGGAACTACCTGCTCAGCAAATGACTGGCCTCAGCAGCATCAAGCCTCTCTCAGTGATTGGCTGAGCTGGTAGAAGCTGTGACAAGCAGGGATTGGATGACATCACACTGGGAGCTACAGAGGATTGAGGTAGGTGATTGAAATGTCTCGACCTACTGTATGTATAATACATTTTATGTCAGTGAAGTACAGGAATGTTACAGATTCCTGCACAAACCGTATATTAAGTGCTAAGGATTGATCCCTGATCTAACATTCTATGATCTAGATATGAACTGCACAAAAGCATAATAATCCATTTTATTTATTGCTGATATTTTGTGATGCACAAAAATAGAAGATCAGAACATGGCCGCACATCCATATCTTGAACTATGATCTAATTGCTTCTCAGCATAATTAGAAAAACTAACAGGTTGTTATTGTACCATTTGATCAAAACCTGAAAGCCGACTCGCCATGTTAAGGCCCCCTAATAAGAGTGGATCCCCAACCTAACACTGGCTTAGTGCTGGGTGGCTTTTGATCAAAACATGCAGTAACAACCTGTTGGTTTTTGAAATTATATTAGAAGCAATTAGATCAAAGTACAAGTTGTGGATGTGCAGCCATATTCTGTTTCTCTATGTTTTAGTTACATTTGTTTCATGTCCCTTATGCACTTTGTTTTCCCATTATTCAACACTTTAACTATTCGGCCCAGGTGTTTTTTAATCAGCATGAGACTGCATAAGGGTTTCCTCTAAGCATTTTTCCAGCTATTTAGCAGGTAGCATCTGGGAGGATTATAAAATTTAACAAGATCATGAGAGGTATTCTTAAAGTTATATTTTAAAACAATTAGGTTATGAAGGTCTTGAGACAGCTCTTTGCTTTCACCCAATATGAAATGTGTCTTGTGTAACTCCTTGGCAATGAGACCTTTTTGTAAGCCATCAGCTGATATTAAACTGTACTGTGATGCTTTTTATTTACTGCTACAGTAACAACTTCAGTTGTTTTCTTGGCTTTCCATGTCTTTTTGCACCTCCCTTTCTTCATGTGTTTAATACTTTTCCCTGTTTCATTTCACATTATTACACATTTCTGAATTTCTGAGCTTATTTGTTTAGGTTTCTTTGCATTACTTGGCTTGTTAACAACATCTGGTGAAAATTCCATATCAATAGCACCTTTAAAATTATTATTTCACCCACTGTAGCGTCAATCTGTTGCATGTGGGGAGGGTTTTAAAAGCCAGATTAAAAACAAACATTTTCAGCCACATGAAACATCATAAATAGGGTCAAGTCAGTATGACTGTGTACAGTATGATTGTACAAAGCCTCCTGTGCACTGACACATCAGTTATTGCCACTTGCCACTGAGAGGGACCGAATCTTTTAACTGGGAATGCTTGGTTTATTATTTTAAGATATTAGCCACGTTGCATGTCCTAGTGGTTGAGACACCAACGATGAACTAAAAGGGCAACAAGAGGTCACAGAGGCAAAACTCCGCATGGACAAGAATCATCAGATTAAAAGAATGATGGTTAATGGTCCATTCTGTACTGAAGGTTAAATTGGACATCACATACTAAGGCTAAGGCATCAAATAGTGCATTCAGTTTGACAGAACATTCCTCAGGCAACCATTAATAACCTCTGTGATAATATGCCAATGTGTGTAATTGTGTATTTCTTCACATGGTGCTCATACTTAATACTGAATAAATCAAGATGACTTGAATATTTTGTTTATATTTATTAACATGTCTACGCAATCCAGTGATTTCTATAACTCCATGAATTTTCCTTCTTGGTGGAGCAATTTCAATGTTGGGGACTGTATTAGAAGATATGTCGCACAAACAATTTACTGCTCCCTATTATAAGGAAGCCTTACGTCATGACAAATTTAATGAAATAGCTGATGATTCTTAGTACTGTCATATAATTCCACACAGCTGTCTGGGATGGGGCAGTCAGTGATCTATCCAAGATAAATGGGATTATCTATCAAAGGTAGACTGACAATTTCCTAATGAATACTGGTCTCACAGAATTCCATATGTAATATTATGGAACTTTGACATTTAATGAGATTAATTGAAATGTGTTTTAATTTCATGTATATTTTGAAAGAGAAATATTTAAGCACTACCAGGTTATAATATCATGTTTACTTAACAATTAATAGGAAGGACATGGGTCAGGAAGGATATGCGTAAGGCTGGGTTCACATCAAGAGGCACAGATACGATTTCAGAAGCCGCCATGGTTTTCAGTCCGTGTCAAAAAATGGATGCCCTGAGAAAATGACCCGAACGTAGTCACCAGCTGACTATGATCGGGTCCATAGCCCCATAGAAGTCTGTTCATGCACAGATATGATTTCAGCCGATTTGAGCTTCCCAAAACATATCTGTGCATCGGAGACTCAAATCTTGATGTGAACCCAGCCTAAGGCTGAACAAGCAATTGAATGACAGGTAATTTCTCATTCTCCATCTGATGACTGAGATTGAATGTGTATACTCTTGTTGGATTTATATTCTCCACTAGTAGCTTTCCTGCTATACCATAACCATAGGTAACTGCTGTCCAAACAAGTCTCACAATAGGGATCTAAAGCGGTAATGTATGTGATGGCAATCCTTTATTACACTACATGTTATGTCCGTGGCACCACCTGCTGTATATAGTTTTTTTCCTTCTCTCCTTCCAAAAATCCTGATGCTTTAAATTTTCCACCTACAGACCCATATGAGGGCTTGTTTTTTGAGCCACCAATTTGACTTTGTAGTACTCTTAATCATTTCATCGTCAAATTGACGGCAAAACTACGGGGAAAAAAATAGTTTTTTGTAAAAAAAAAGTGCCATTTTGTAAATTTGTTGGCTTCAAATTCTACTCAGTGCACTCAGCCCACCTTATATTTATTCTTTTATACTTTTTCATACTATTTATACTTTTTTGCACTGTGCTCTAAAGTTTTTATCGGTACCATGTGTTTGTTATAGGACTTTTTGATGGCTTCTTGTACATTTTTTTAGGGTATACAAAGTGACCAAAAAGATGCACTGTGGAATTTTTTATTTTGGACATTTACGCACACTGTGATACCACATATGTTTATGGTACAGGTACGCCCTCCGTCAACAAGAGGTTAATTGTATCTGTAAGGATGGACAGCAAATATCTTCTGTAGCCTTAAAGGGGTACTCCGGTGAAAACCTTTTTTCTTTTAAATCAACTGGTGGCACAAAGTTAAACATATTTGTAATTTACTTCTATTAAAAAATCTTAATCCTTCCTGTACTTATACTACTTCCTGTGCTGAATACTACAGAGGAAATTATTTTCTTTTTGGAATGCTCTCTGATGACATCACAAGCACAGTTCTCTCTGCTGACGTTATTATAATAATAACAATGTTTTATTTATTGTTGTCCTTAGTGGGATTTGAACCCAAGTCCCCAGCACTACAAGGCAGCAGTGCTAACCACTGAGCCAGCATGCTGCCCTTAGCATACATCTGCTATGCATCTGCTATGCATGGTTGCTAAAGTGGACAGAGATGTCAGCAGAGAGCACTGTGCTCATGATGTCATCAGTGTTCCAAAAAGAAAGGAATTTCCTCTGTAGCATTCAGCAACTAATAAGTACTGGAAGGATTAAGATTTTTTAATAGAAGTAATTTACAAATATGTTTAACTTTCTGCCACCAGTTGATTTAAAAGAAAAAAGGTTTTCACCGGAGTACCCCTTTAAAATCCAACTTACAATCACTTGTGGCTTACGATGCATACTACTTTCAACTCCTGGAAAGGAAGAGCAAGTCCAGCTCACCACCTACACCGCCGTCTCTCGGACACATGTGGGCCAACATGTATAGAATAGACAAAAGAGAAATGGGCGTCCAGCACTCGGCATGCGGTAAAAACGACAGCTTTATTCTTCATTGAAAGGACAGAAACACTGCGGCATGAACACAGGCGATGCGTTTCAGCGGAGCATGTCCGCCTTAGTCATACAAAGATACAACTGCTTCACTCCATTCTTATACCTGCACAAGGCCACACCTACACAGGTGAAAAAGATTTCCACCAGTGGGTGCCGCCTCCCAGGCAAAGAAAAGGAGTTAGACATAGATGTAAATTCACACTAATACAATGCACATTACACCAAATGTTTTAGTAAAAAATACAACAAAAAACAAATAGATTTACATATAGTGCATAAAATCGTATGTGAACAACTGTTATCAAGGGCGCATGATTTGTAGCAGCAGAAATAAGATGAAAAAATATAAGGAAATTAATTAGTAAAATATAAATATCTATCATAAATGCTGCACAGACATCTGGCCCTGGATAACGGAGGTATTGTGAACAGGTAGCAAAACAGTATATATATGTAAATATTGATATATAGCATACTAAAATGATAATGCTGTCATAACTTATAGTAGTATATAAAGTATTGCTACACACAAGAGGAGCAAGGATGTTAACAGATATTAACTTTATTAAAAGAAAAACAGTATATCGACTACCAGGCATGAACTACTCATGTTTATGTTGTGAATGAATAGACATGGATAGTTTTCATGGCGGACTGATACAATACAGGGACACCAAACAAAATAAATTAAAAGAAAGAGAAATAGTGTAGATAGCCTATAGACTAGCTAGGATTTATACCAGTCTCAATATATATATAGGAGACTGTAATAAATTAACTCCCTGCTATTGTCTTTTTTAACATCAATATTACAATATATGTAAATAATAAACACAAATAATGATGTCAAAAATAAGATTATCTAACTAGTGTAGTAGTGTCACCTATTGTACTGGTCTATGATGTAACTATAATGACGGTTATAGATGTGTACATGGACACCGGCAAAGAGGAAAGGTCCGAACAGGAGGCAGGAAAAAATACTTTAAACTCCTGTATAATATGTGTTGACAATGTAAAACAATGGAAGTGGCCAAACTAATCTAGGAGTCAAAACCATAGTATAGGGACAGATGACCAGAGAGCAGATAGTGATGTTATAGTACTGACTTACATTAAGGTCAGTTATATGAGGCAAACAGCTATATAACGATACCCATGGAATTCCTTCATCCCCGTCAAACCCTATCAACCAGTCAAAACTATCAGTTTGAGCCTAGATCTTCTCTATTTTTCCATGGTACTTGTGGGAACTGGAGCTTGACACTCTCCCTCTGGAACGAGGTTTAGAAGAGCATTGATGCGAAATAAAGAATCCTCAAATAGGAGGTTAAGAGACATTTCTAATTTATAATGCAATTCAATACTGTCTGAAGATACCATATTTGTTCTTGTTCACAAAGCTTAGTCATCATTCTTAAACACTTTCAGGTAGTGCCTTTGTCTAATATAGTACGTTGCGTCTTTTCTTTGAAGAAACAATGGTAAACATCGAGGAGTTTGCAAACCTAGCTTATTAAACTTCTTAGCAAAAGAAACCTACTGAACAGCATTTTTCATGTTTGTTCTGGGGAATGGATTTTTTTTATTAGCAACTAAGATTTGTAACTGTAGCCACTCCAATAACTATAGTCGTTTACAATAACACATCTTTTAAAGGCTTTGTTAATACATGGTGGTTTTTCCACATTCTGTTTGCTGATGGAAAGATATATTTAAAAAAAAATCTATTCCCACAATATGATGCAGAACTGCACATTTTCTAAAAGATGTTTAGTTACTTCAAACTGCATTATTTCCTATGGATTAAGTAAAATCTTTCTCATTTACATGAATTGTTTTGGGTCAATGTGGCAAATTTCCATCCAGGTAATATATAGACCCTTTAAAATCATCCATCTCCACCAGCTGCCAAAATATTTTATCAGCAGAAAGGTTTACAGCTATACCTCCCCCCTAGAACCTCCTAAACTGTGAGGAAGGTGCCTACAAATTGTTACTAGGGGAAAAAAATTGGTAGGAATTATCATTTAATATTTTCTCCTGGCCTTCCCCTAGCCACAAAAATACAATATTAAGCAACAACGTTTTATTTAAATACACTTCCCATCATCATTATTTACCAAACACAGGAATAGAAAGATTATGAAACCTAAATCCTAGCCAAAATAAGGTGAGTTTGTATAAAATGTGGCAGAGTATACTGTATATTCCATGAGCATCTGTTATTGCTATAGACTGACAAGGTCATGAGCATTATTTGCATTTATTTATATTACTGTCATTGAAGTGACCTTCATTAATTAATTCCCATACTACTCTGATTTTTTATCTTTACAAGCAACAAAAAACACTTTGACCTGATATCAGAAAACACTTGCTACACAGTCAAAAAAGTACATAGGTAACGCTGCTTAATTTGGCACATGTAACCTCACTGATCTATACCTCTCAGGAGGTAGCAATTCTAGCATTGTTTCCAGCTGGACAGGTGATGGAAATGACCAAATATTAGCTGAATTGGACATCTTACTAATTCAAATGATGGTTGAAAATATGGCCAGCAATCTAAGAGGATGACTGGTAAAGTCTTTGTAGTCACAAATTACAGTATACATAAAGTAACTTTTTTTCAGACAGATAAACATTATAATAAGCTTCTCAAAGACTTTTGCAAGACATAAAAAATAAAGATAAAATCAAAAGTCATATCCATATACACAGACAAAGTCAATTTAGTGCCCACAACAAGTCCCACTGGGATCCTACAAGAGTGACAGCCACAGTAGGTCTAGTATTTAAGTGGCAGATGCAGTACCCTGTAATAGTGGCAATCACAGTATGCCTTAGGAAAAAGGAGAGAAGGCGCTCCATGTGCGGGATCAGCAGATCTTGTATGTGGGGGAAGGGGAGGATATTCCCAAGCCGCTTACCAAAGGTGGTTGTGCGCCCACACACAACAAGGTCTAGCGTGATATGAATGGTAAGGTTCACTGCAGCCCTCCTCGGTAGATAATGGAACAGGAGTGGGATGACCGGAGAGTGAGGAGTTAGTCCGGCGCAGAGAGGAACCGTCAGGCCAGGTTCAAAATCAGAGGATTTATTGGATGCAATGCGTTTTGCTGCGCATGCGCAGCTTCATCAGGCATGACAAAGGGAAGCTGGCAACAGGTATATATACCCCCAGCAATTAACCATATATGTACCATTAAGTATTGTTGTACACAAATAAATGTATATAAATACAAATACAAATGAATAAAAAAGACATATATAAAACATACAGGCAAAATACAAGTAAAAAATATGTATATTCTTTTGGAGCTCAGTAATGTAAGAACAACGAAGACCGCAACAAACTTTTGGAAAAACGCATGTGGTGTGAATATACACCACATGCGAATTATATCTATAATGTGTGCAATCCAAGGCCAACTAAAGAGGGGCATAGGAGCAACAATTAGGCAGTCTAAAAAGAGACCACGAGATGCAAGCAATTCAAACAGATAGGGAGGGATAAATCTGGGAATCACAGGTAGAACTACCCCATGAATACAATAAACCATAGGAAGGTCTGAAACCGTGCAGAAGATGAGAGCCGCGGGAGGAAAAGCCGCGGCTATCAAAAACCGCAAGGTGCGGCCACTCCTCAAATGGTACCAACATGAGAATTTTCAAAAATTGCAAAGAAGCATCTGCAAGAGATAAAACAGCGCAAGTAATGGATGGAACAATAACAGACTAGAAGTGGATAAAGTATACATTATAGTACCATAGGATTAACACTCAGGCACATTTCCATAAAGTAAATAATCAATAAAAGAAACGCTCCAGGGTGAACAGCAGAGATGGAACTCAATGGAACAAAGATCATATAAAGTGTAAGTATTTATTTTACTGTATCAATGCATTCATTAAAACCTTTAGGATGCAATGTATGTAGTTTGTGAATCCAAAAGGATTCACGATTATTTAATCTCTGTAATCTATTAGGTAAATGCATAGGGATAGATTCAAGAATAATTTATTTCAATGATTCAGTATTTTTATGATGATAAGAAATGAAATGTCGTGACAAACTATTTAACATAAAATCTTGTTTTATGTTCCCTCTGTGCTTGTTCATCCTGGCGCGTATAGTCTGTATTGTGCGGCCGACATATTGACGGCCGCAGGCACATGAAATAAGATAAATAGCAAATGTAGTATCACAATTTAATGTGTCTTTTAATTTAAATGTCTGTTGTGTGATATGGGAAGAAAAAGTGTCAGTTTGTATAACCCACTCACAGCAAAGGAAGCGACTTTTATTGCAAGGGGAACATGAAGGTTTTGGTACTATAGTTTTATGTGGTGTTGATTCGGAAAACCTACTGGGAGCTAGTAGATTATTAAGATTTTTAGAGCATCTATACGTAATATTTGGAGTTGATGGAATTATTTGGTTAAGAATATTATCATTTTGGATAATGGGCCAATTTTTTATTAATATTTTTCTAATATTGGATGCTTCAGTATTATAGTTGGTCACAAAATTATATCTAAAAGGATTATCTAACTGATTAGAGCCAGATGTTTTAGGATTGGGGATAACTAAATCAGATTGTGTTTTGTTTTTTACATTAGTATATGCCTTGGTCAGAAGGGGTCGGGGATACCCCCTCTGAATAAAGCGTTTTTTAAGAATATCCTTAAGGATCCTTACTCATTTGTATTTATATACATTTATTTGTGTTCAACAATACTTATTGGTACATATATGGTTAATTGCTGGGGGTATATATACCTGTTGCCAGCTTCCCTTTGTCATGCCTGATGAAGCTGCGCATGCGCAGCGAAACGCGTTGCATCCAATAAATCCTCTGATTTTAACCTGGCCTGACGGTTCCTCTCTGCGCCGGACTAACTCCTCACTCTCCGGTCATCCCACTCCTGTTACAGTATGCCTTAAGGAATAGACACAAAACTCCTTGCCAGTGCCAATCTTAGCACCCAGAGAACTGTGCCAACCACAGTTCACTGCCCCAATAACATTGCCATCCCACAGTGCTATGATTGCCCGCCACAGAACTATCATAGCAGTGCCATATTGCAGTAACCCTAAGAGAACTATGCATAATGCTTGCAATTAGAGATGAGCTAATTTTTGTAAAATTCAATATGGCCGATTCGCCAAATTTTCCGATAAATTCGGGTCGGTACGAATTTATTTGCGGCGAATCTATATTAAAAATGGCTATTTCTGGCTTACAGAGAGCCTTAATCGGGGTGTAGAATACTTTGCCTTGCTGTAACACGCATAAATTTGTGTGCTGGGTTAGTGAAATAATACTGTTATTCAGTATGACATGCAGATTAGAGGTATTGCTATTAGAATCGCTGTCGCAGAGCAGCAAAATGACAGAGCCTGGAGGTGGCATCAGTATGATGAGACTATATAGTGGCTGAATGACACAGCATGGAGGTGGGGGCAGCATGAGGAGACCATTTATTGCCTGAATAACACAGCGTGGAGGTGGAGGTAGCATATGGAGACCATATAGTGGCTGAATGACACAGCCTGGAGGTGGCGGAAGCAGGAGGAGACCATATAGTGGCTGAATGACATAGCCTGTAGTTGGCGGCAGCATGAGGAGACCATATAGTGGCTGAATGACACAGCCTGGAGTTGGCAGCAGCATGAGGAGACCATTCCTAGCTGCTGAAGGAAGGACCTAAGGAGGTCCTGAAACGCGTCCAGCTACTTATTACCTCAGTGACCACCACTACCTACAATATGGAGACCTGCCAATCAACCCGTGACAACGCGCGCTACCTCAAATACGAGGACGCTGCCGGGATCATCCAGGAGAAGCGCTGCAACCGAAGCCCACTGCAGCTCGCGCTATCGATGAGTGGTCATGAGCAAAACTCCAAAGATCTAAATGAAGAACTAATAAACATATAGGCCCTCATTTACTATTGCAAACCCGATATGTTTTGTCTGGTTGTGCGCCAGATTCTGTCGCATTGTGCCAGAAATTCTGTCTGCGCCAGATTTTGTGCCAGAATTTGCGCCAGAATTAAAAGAAAACCTGAAAAAGGGGCGTGGCTGCTGGGGAAAGGGGGCATGGTCTCCTAAAAGGGGCATGTTCCCGACATTTTCACAAAAACCCAACATATTTACTAAGGTTTCCACATAAAATGTGGTGGATTTCAGCTGAGGAAAACCAGACAGATCAGAGCATGTGTAAAAAAAGCTAAGTGTGGGGAAAGTGGAAAATGTAAGGAAACCTTAGCAAAATTAGTTGTAGGGAATTAAAACCCACAAAGAAACCTACGCTCCATTCTTAGTAAATAAGGGCCATAGAGTTCAAAACACCAGACAGGAAAACGGATGAGTCTGAACATACTCCAGAAACAAAACAGGAATAAGCTGAATCCCCTGGAAAAACCCCACAGACAGGTAAATGGGATCTATCGTTAAACAGGAATATTTGCAATCCCACATAAAACCTCCAGTAGATACGACGTCCCCATGGACTGGTAACATGAATGCCTAGATACACAGGATATATTTATAGAACACTGTTCAACCTGAACACAAGACAGGAATAGCAATCCCTCTGAACACCTCCAGTAGACATGGAGTCCCCATGGAGCAGTAACAGGGATCTAACATAGGACACTGTTCACAATGGACACACAAACTGAACACTCCATTCCACTAACGAAATAGCCATTAATAATGAATCCAAATAGACAACTGGCCAGCGGCACACTCCACAGTGTGGTCAGAAGCTGACCCAGTAGGAAAACAGAAATATAAAACACAGAACTGTGAATGTGTCTGTTCACAGTGTGAACAGACACATAGCAAAAAGAACATGCAAATCCCAAAACCGACTAAAACAAACACAGCTTAAAATCTACTAAGAGCATGCAACATAAAACCTATTGGCTAGCAAGCAAAAGGCTATTAACTATTCCCTGGCCAGGGAACATAAAACTGTTCTCACACAAGAAAACCAATAGCTGTGTGTGAACATAGGCCAATACAGACATGACAGGTACACGACGTAGATGTACGTATGTGGTAAGCACTTAGGAGGGGAGTACAATACGCTCCACTACACTTAAAACAGTATTTGTCCACAACAGCAGCAGGTGTGTACTTTTGGCTGGCCTTCACAGTATGTAGGCCCTTAAGACTTTAACAGGAACAAAATCGGACACCACCTATGTACACGCACGTGTTGCACTTCATAGAGGACAATACGCTCCGCCACGCAACCTGTATTAGGCACTGATAGCAGGTGATTATGGCTTTTAATGCTCTGCTCACCCTAACTGGCTGGCTACTATTAGCTTTTCAGTTGTTGTACACACCAGTGCTGCAGCACACAGTTGCTGTGTAGTACACTCAAAATTGCGCTTTCTCTCTAAATCTCTCTATCTGTAAAAATGCTTTTCTGTGCAACACACACTGCTCTCTGTCCCTCTCTCTCTCTCTCTGCAATAGAACGCTGATGTGACTGGGAGGGGAATCACTGCTGTAAAAATGATTTTCTGTGCAACATACACTGCTCTCTGTCCCTCTCTCTCTGCAACAGAATGCTGATGTGACTGGCCGCAAAATGGCTGCCGATTATATAGGGCTGTGACATCACAGGGGTGGCTGGCTGCTGATAGGCTGCATGCTGCATGTGATTCAGGGTCATCCCCCTTACCCGTGTTCATGTCTTCTCATAATTCCTTGCCCCATGACCTGACATGTGAAGCTGCCATCTTAGATTCCCTGGGGCCTGGACCGCACTAAATAGAGTTTAATGAAGTGATTTGTGCGATTGAATCGTGGTGATATTCAGATTTGTTGCAAAGCGAATTTTTCAATGAACTCGAAACAAATTTGGATTCGTCAGATTTGATTCGCTCATCCCTAGTTGTTAGGAACAGGTCTGTACTCCAAAATTGCAAAAAAAAAATATGCCATCTATTCTACCTCTAGTCACCCTTGTGATTGGCAGGCTGTAGTACTGTATATACATGTACAGTATATACAACAGCCTGTCAGTCACAGTAGAGAGGGACAGAGAGAATCAGAAAGGTATTGTTTTGTCTGAGGCAACGCATAGGAAGATAGGTGATTTCTACGATAGCTGCATTACCTCGTAAGCCCATAGCATGGGTAATGAGTTTTAATTGAATAGAAATAAGTAATTATTAAGTAAGTATAAATATAGGCTTAGTCATGAGGATTCGAACAGATTTTGAATAGAGTAAGAGCAGATTTGTTATGGAATCTCTTGTTGTTACTGAACCAGAGCAATGATTGATTATTGCCAGATTGTTTCATACGAGCAGTCTCCAGGTTAATCCAAAAATCTGTACAATATTTTGAGCCAGTCTGAAGATTAGAAATACATTATTTACAAAGCATCTTTAGCACATTTAACTCTTCTTTAATTCCATAATCCTATAATTTACTTCAGAAATTGAGTTCTGAATAAAAATAAAAACTGCATGAACAGTGTATGTGATGGAGTTATGAGTGCCAATAGCAGGTTCATAATTGGTATATCAGTGACAAATAGGGCATTTCTTTTGCCAGATGTCAGAGTGGCATTTACAGCACCAAAGTCCAAATGTTTAAGGTCAGAGCAATCTATAGCTTCAGCATGGGGAGATGCCGACCATGCTGGGGGGTGCAGTTGACGAGGAAACTTCAGTGAACTTTGCTGAACATGGTTTGGTTGCTAGGCAACTGTATCACCCAGCATGGCCCCTGTCTTCCCACACTGGATCACATGGGCCTGCGGAAGATGCAAGTTAGGGTGTTTCATTTTGCAAGGCAAAAAATTAAATGTATGTCAAATTTCAAGAAGATTGGATAATATTTAGAGGTTGCATGGCCCCCAAGGTCTCCCAATCTGACCCCTTTAGACTTTTTTCTTTGGGGTCATCTGAAGGCAATTGTCTATGCTGTGAAGATACGAGATGTGCAGCACCTGAAACTACGGATACTGGAAGCCTGTGCTAGCATTTCTCCTGCGGTGTTGCTATGAGTGTGTGAAGAGTGGGAGAAGAGGGTTGCATTGACAATCCAACACAATGGGCAGCACATTGAACACATTTTATAAGTGATCAGAAACTTGTAAATAACTCATGAAAGAATACAGTTATGTTAAAACCAAGCACATCATTGTTTTTCTTGTTAAATTCCCAATACGTTTGATGTGTCACATGACCCTCTTCCTATTGAAAAAACAAAAGTTGGATTCAAAATGGCTGACTTCAAAATGGCCGCCATGGTCACTACCCATCTTGAAAAGTTTCCCCCCTCACATATACTAATGTGCCACAAACAGAAAGTTAATATCACCAACCATTCCCATTTTATTAAGGTGTATCCACATAAATGGCCCACCCTGTATTTTGAGATAAAAGTGATCAATGTGTGCAATCCCTAAATATTATCCAGTCTTCTTGAAATTTGGCAAATATATCTTTTACATTATTGAGACTCGGGGCGTAAGCAAAGTCATATGAAAATCACATATTTTGAAAATGAAACAGCCTAATGCAAGTGCATCTTTCACATGTTACAAATGTTACAAAACATGCCAAAATTTACTGAATGAGATATTAAACAAACATTTAAATTTTGTTGTCCTCCTCAGGACACCTTGACAAGTTCAATCCACTAGACATCTGTCACCCATAACAATGTTAAAAATAGTGTACATTTAGGAGGGCATTTCATTAAAGGGGTACTCCGATGGGAAAAAAAAACATTTAAAATCAACTGGTGCCAGAAAGTTTAACAGACACTTCTATTTAAAAATCGTAATCCTTCCAGCACTTATCAGCTGTTGTATGCTCCACAGGAAGTTATTTTCTTTTTTAATGTATTTTCTGTCTGACCACGGTGCATTCTGCTGACACCTCTGTCCGTGTCAGGAACCGTCCAGAGCAGGATAGGTTTGCTATAGGGATTTGCTCCTACTCTGGACAGTTCCTGACATGGACAGAGGTGTCAACAGAGAGCAATGTGATCAGACAGAAAATAAATTCAGAAAGAAAATAACTTTCCCCTATCTTATCCCCTATCCTTTGGATAGGGGATAAGATGTCTTAGCGCCGGAGTACCCCTTTAATCCTTCCAGTACTTATTAGCTGGTAAATACTACAGAGGAAATTATTTTCTTTTTGGAACACAGAGCTCTCTGCGGAATCACAAGCACAGTGCTCTCTGCTGACATTTTTGTCCATTTTAAGAACTGTCCAGAGTAGGAGAAAATCCCCATAGCAAACATATGCTGCTCTGGACAGTTCTTAAAAGGACAGAGATGTCAGCAGAGAGCACTGTGCTCATGATGTCAGCAGAGAGCACTGTGTTCCAAAAAGAAAATAATTTCCTCTGTAGTTTTCAGCAGCTAATAAGTACTGGAAGGATTACGATTTTTTAATAGAAGTAATTTACAAATCTGTTTGACTTTCTGGCACCAGTTGATTTAAAAAAAAAGTTGTTTTCCAGTGGAGTACCCCTTTAATGCCAACAAATTTGCCACTTTTTAAGGAGGTTTATGTGGATGGAGTGCAATGTAAAGGGGCATGGCCAGTCTATTCAACTTTGATTTACCTGAGTGAACTCGAGTAAATCATGGCTTTACAGGACAATAACCTGCAGATATAAAAGGCTCAGTAATGGACAAACTGCTCCAAAAGACTTCTCATGTGTAAAACATTCTGGCATGATAAGATACAGTATATATAGTATGAAAAATTATTTCTAAAAATTGTATGAACTAATGCTTCCCAAGATCAAGACGGGAATTATGCATTTTTAGGCATCTAACTTTAATAGAGGAAATGCAGCTGACAGGCATCCTTTTATAAGCACTCTAGTTGCACAGTGAGGCATCCCAAATGAATGGATGACTGCAATTACTCTAATATCGGCTTTGTCTACACGTATTATACTTAAGCTCAGAGCAGCTTTCCCACCCGTGCTGCACAGATAGAGAGAGACACGCAGCCTATGCTAGGCAGTACAGTTACCAAGGCAACCATACAATGCCCAGCGAGTTCTTTGCACAAGCCCTTTTCTGATGAACATGACTTGTGCACGGAACTTGCTAAGCATTGTATGGTTGCCTCGGCAACTGTACAGCCCATTGTGATCTGCTTCTCTTGGCACCAATCTGAGCAGAACAATTGAGTGAGCAGCTTTGGACCTTAAATTATGTTGTTTCAACTTGTGAAATATCTAATTTGGGAATATCAATGTCAACTTAAATACAGCATGAAAAACTAGAAAAACAACAATAGGGGAAGTTAAATTAAATAAATCGATCTTTATCTAGCTAGTTAAATTAAATAAATCAACCTATATTCAGTCAATAAGCAGCATGAAAGGGGGTAAATTCTTTAAAACTATTACAGTAAAATCTCCCTTAGCGGACACCTCCCAATAGGGGAAACCTCCCTATAGCGGACAGTTTTTAATTCCCTGGCAGAGTCCCATAAGTCTTAAAGGACATCTGTAGTGCAATATAACTTATAAGTTATAGATCGCAGGGGGTCCGAGCACTGGGGCCCCCCGCGATCTCCTGTACGGGGACGCGGCAGTATGCTGGAAAGGGGGCGTTCCGGCCCCGAATGACACGGCGGCCGACACGCCCCCTCCATGTACCCCATAGAGATACATGCCTCGTGTCTACCATGGCTTTTTGCTGGGGACAAAAATGCACTTCCAGCAGACTGCCACGGCCCTGTCCAGGAGATTGCGGGGGACCCCAGCGCTCGGACCCCCCACGATCGGATAGGGGATGTCCTACAGATGTCCTTTAATGTATTTGCACCCTCCGAATAGAGGACATTCCCAATAGAAGATGTGGACACACCCAATAGGGGACAAAGCACTCCAATTAGGGGACAAAACACTCCCAATAAGGGACAATAGGGGACAAGATACTCCCATTAGGGGACAAAACACTCCCAATAGGGAACAACCAGGCTTAGTGTGCTGGCCCTATGTTGTACACAGTGCCACCATTAGGGGGTACAGCCGATACCCTAGTAAGGGGCTCCCCCCTGCAGAACCCCGGCACAGAAGCAGAAGACCGATGTTTAAGCAGTGGTCTCCTGCTTCTGTGCGTCCGCCAGCTACATCATTCACCCCCCTCCTTCCCTGATCCAAATCCCCCCCCCCCTTTATGGGGGTAATGTGGGAGTGAAATGGCATGGGGAGGGGGAATCAAGGGGAAATTATGTGGCACAGGGGTAAAGGGGGGATAATTTGGCACAATGCGTGAGGGAATAAGATGGCACAGGTTATAAAAGGGGGGATGAAATTATATTGGAGGGAGGGAAAAAGGGAGATTAAACGACACATGGAGATTCTACTATAATATTGATTTTATCATGTTTTATAGGTAGTTACACTCACGAGTAAGTACAGTACAGTATTCCGTCATTTAGGAAGAATTTTGAACCTTTTTTCAATAAGGGATATCTCCCAATAGCGGACACTTTTTTCATTCCCCCTGAGTGTCCGCTATTGGGAAATTCTACTGTACCTAAAGCCAACAAGAGGTCAGTTTATATTGGATTTAAAAAAACACAGGATTTCTTTCCCTTACTTTTCTGGTCAATCACAGCACATAATCCTCTCTGCTATCCATGAAATAGTGCTGGAAAGTGCAGCTGGAACTGTACTGAGGGATGACTTACACAGTACAGTGTTATAGATGGTATATGGAGAAATAAGGGGTATTGCATTGCAAGTTGCTATGTGAGCACAAAGTAAAGAAGCAACAGCAAAAAAAAAACTAAAGGAAATGGTTACACTAAGCACTGAACTGCTGCTGACAAGCTGAAGGGAGGGGGCAAGATTACACTGCAGCACTGTAGACATATATCAGTAGGTAAACTGGTATTTACACAAGTGACAGCTGCGCTGAACTTTATTGGTGATGAGAGGTAAGCAAAAAAACCTTGATTTACCTTTTAGGCACAAGGTTATTCACCATCAACAGACTAGCTCAGCTACTAGGTACACAGCCCAGGCTTTCTCTCTTTCTCTTGGACAAAGCACATGCTAAGCCATGCCCTCACTTTCTGCTCTGTCCTCTAGTCTAACAACAACAAGTAGACAGCAGTTTGCAAGGGAATGAAACATCTAGTGACCATGTTGTTCTGTAGTAAGGAGTCATTTTTGGTAAATTAAACGATTTACCGTTATGTTAGGAATCACATAGGTTAACACATGGAAGGGCAGTGCTGGAAATGACAGTGACCATTTAGTTGACCAATAACGATTGCTATATTAGGGGATTGTTTAATAAATTAAAGCATGACTGTTTTACATAATTTCTACTTGTCGGCAGTAAATCAGAATATCAGAAAGAAGAAAGTTTTTCCACCATAAATCACAAAGCCCTTGACTGGGAGGCTGTCTACCTTTCTAAAGACAGTGATGTCCTATACGGCAAGCTGCTTTGTTTTAATTGCTTATTAAAGGCTATGCTTCAGAGAACATTTTTTGTTAAGCCCTGGCTGTATTTTTCTCTTCTTTAAAGGGCATGTTTCCTTTTCCTCAGAGCTCAAATGGCAAGCTAATAGAATGCTGCATTTTTTTCAGAGTATAAAGTAACTACCATGTTGTGCTCATTCTATTGAAAAATTCTATTGATCTGCTATGTGAACTCCAAAGAACTTGAAACATACAGTTCAGATGTAGCCAGTACCATTGTGATAGCTTATCTTGTCTGAGTTTAAAATAAAAATGTAACACATTCTTCAAAGAATTGCATGGCAGGGATGGTGCAGAATTTTACAGAAGAATCCGACTTACCTTTAAGAATAAGAATATATCTTTTTCTCCCTGCACTGTGGTAGTTGGGATTCTTTTTTTGCATCAGCTGTGTGTTTGGAGAGGTTTGATAATGATCATTATACAGCAGTTTCAAAATCACAGCAATGTTCTAAAGCCTGAAATTGCTCCTTTCATTTCAGGCAAATTCATAGGTCACGTGCAAGGAAGGTAACAGGGGTTCATAATTTGACATCAAGATTTAGGCATCAGCATATGAGGAGAAATGATGTTCTAGAGATAGCTATTAATAGGCGTTGGTTTTGACTCATTTCTCCAGAAAACACATCTCTCTGAAACGTTTGTATACATAGCCTGTCAATATTTGGGAGAAAGCTACTTTGCACCGAGGGCATCAAAAAACTATGCGGCGGTGTGGGTTGACGCCTATCACATGTAAAATGCTGCTGTTTTGTGTAGAGAAAAGAGGGACATATTCTCATCCCTTGTTGGTTTGCGGGGACGATATTTTGGTGTTTAACCCATGTTTATTTATTTCCCTTATCTCTTTCTGTCACTATGTGGTTGTCCCTTACTGTTTATGATCTGTCTTACCGCTAGTATTGGCTATGGTTAGTGCGCCACTGTACATAGCAGTGCTGCCAGGCACTCCCAAATGGTGATGGTCATGGGAGAAGATGAAGTTGTTGCTGCCAGCTTCCAGAAGGAGCACAGTCTCATGCAGGGCCCAATATAGATATAGGGGTGGAGGGACAGGGAAGTATTGGTATGGCCGCATTAGGGAGGGCCAATGGGTTGGCATATAAGGTGAAGCTCAGAAGTGCAGTGCTGCAGTAAACACCTTTAATGTTCGATGAACCTTGCACATGTATTAGAGAGCAGCAGGCCTGTTTGTAACCATTGTAAGATAATCTGGTGGACTACTGATAAAACTGCAGACCAGCAGGCGCTTGTACAGACTGTGCATAACCACTGAGAGATGGACTGGTGGACTGGAGCAAGAGAGTCTGCAGCCACTATGGGGGACATTTATCAAAGGATTTAGGACTCTTTTTTGTTAGTTGCACAAAAAGTCGCATAAGCACATTCTTGTGTGACTTTTGGTTGTAAGCAAAAAGCTACAAAAGAGCTTACAAAAGTGAATTTCATTTTTCACTTTGCAGTGGTCAGGGATTTATCAAGAGCGAAAGTCGCACAAAAAGTCGCAACCCCTCCAAAACAGCGTAAATGTAACCCAGCCCAGACCTGGCATACAAAACGGCTTTGGAGAGCAGATTTTACATTTCCCACTGGCAGCCGTGATCCCAGCGTCGGCAGGAAATATGATATTGCAACCGGGGGGGGGGGGGTGTAAATCAGTGTCCCCATCATTAGAAGCGAGGGTAGCGGGAAGAAAAAATGACAGAGCCCGGGAGGCTGCAGAGTGATGCCAGCCCGGGCTCCGCTGCAGAGTTTTTCTATCCCCTACTGTAATTTTACATTTCCCATTGGGTCCCATTGATTGGCTGGGACCGAGCAACCAATCACGGGACCTGGCGGGAACTTTGATATTACAGTAGGGGTTCAAAAAACTATGCGGCAGTGTGGGTTGACACCTATCATAGCTCTCCCCCTTTCTCCCCGTCTTTTCACCCCCTTTCTCCCCATCTTTTCACCCCCTTTCTCCCCAGCTTTTCTTTAAATAAAATTTTACCTCACCTGGCCGGGCTCCAGCAGGCTAAGGTTCAGGCTGCGGGTCTTCCGGGACTGCGGTGCCTGTAAAGCATTGAAAGCATGCCAAATGATGATCCCTGTTGGCTCCTCTTCTGCGTGGTGTAAGGGACTTCATTCTCTACAGCCGCAGTGGGTGAAAGTGGCCACAGCGCCAGTGATGTCCCTTACACCGCGCAGAAGAGGAGCCGGCAGGGATCGTCAATTGGCATGCTTTCAATGATTTACAGGCACCACACTCCCGGAAGACCCGCAGCCTGAACCTGAGCCTGTCGGAGCGCAGCCAGGTGAGGTAAAATAGCATTTTAAAAAGCTGGTGAGAAAGGGTTAACTCCGCCGTGGTAAGGAGCCCAGCCTTGCATAATTCTGCAGCTGCCTGGGACTCTTGCAGCCGGGCCAGGAGATGATCAGGAGCTGTCCCTGCCATCCCTCGGTGCTGCAGTGCACACTGAGGGATGGCAGGGATGGCTCCTGCACATCTCCTGGCCCGGCTGCGGGAGTCCCAAGTGGCTGTAGTGTTATGTCAGCCCGGGCTCCCTTTGCTACGGCGCCACAGTGTTCACTGTAATTTAAAATTTCCCGCTGGGTTCCGGGATTTTCCAATCACCCCTGGCCAGGGAGTGGAGCGCATTACCGCCTGCTTCCCTGGCTTGCTTGTCTGTGGACTACGTTGATGACCAGCATTTTTTCTTTGGCTAATGTTAATAAAATGGTTAACGAGGGCTTGTGGGGGAATGTTTTTTTGGAATAAAAAAATGTTTAAATGTGTGTTTTTTTTTTTTATTTTTTTTTTATTTACTTGACAGGCATTGTAGTGGAAGCTGTCTTATAGACGAAGTCCATTACTAAGCTGGGCTTAGCGTTAGCTCATGCGAACCCCCAATTATTACCTAAGTACCCACCGCCACAGGGGTGCCAACCGGCCCGGAGAGTCAAAAATGGTGCTCCTGGGCCTAGGTGGTAACAGGCTGGTGTTATTTAGGCTAGGGAGGGCCAGTAACAATGGTCCTAGCCCACCCTGGTAACATCAGGCTGTTGCTGCTTGTTTGGAATTTGGCAGAGAATAAAAATAGGGGGACCCTATGCATATATATATATATATATATATATATATATATATATATATATATATTAAATATTTTAAATATTTAATTATTTATGCAAAAAATGCATAGGTTCACCCCATTTTTATTCTCACCCAAATACCAACCAAGCAGCAACAGCCTGATGTTACCAGGGTGGGCTAGGACCATTGTTACTGGTCCTCCCCAGCCTAAATAACGCCAGTGTTACCTCCTAGGCCCATTTTTTATGCTCCGGGCCTGTTGGTACCAGCTCTTCCCGGCACCACTGTGGTGGTGGGTACTGGGGTAATAATTGGGGGTTAGTGCTAGCTGTTTTTGTGGCTAACGCTAAGCCCCGTCTTAGTAATGGACTCCGTCTATAAGACTGCTTCCACTACTAAGCCTGTCAAATAATTAAAAAAACAGCACACGTTTGAAAAAAATTATTCCAAAAAAACACTCCCCCACAAGCCTTTGTTAACAATTTTATTAACAGTAAACAACAAAAACACTGATCACTGTACTCATCTGAATCTAAAGTAGTCCACAGGATACACAGATGTGAAATGAGATGTAAAAAAAAAAAAAAGTAAGTACATTTAGGGGGGACAAAATGGTAAAAAAAAATGTAATAAACACACACACACATATATATATATATATATATATATATATATATATATAAAAACTCCATGTGTGTACATGTGTGTGTACGTGTGTGTGTGTGTGTGTGTGTGTGTATGTATCCATGTATGTTTCACAAAAACTTCCAAACGGCTAAAGATATTAACATGAAACTTGGCACACATGTTACGTATATGTCAGCAATAAACATAGGATAGGTGATTTAACCCTTACTCACCCCCATTTTCCAGGGGCGGGGTTTATGTTTAAAGTCCCATACAAGTCAATGGAAATATATGTTACCGCATAACTTCCAAACGGCTGGAGATATTTCGATAATACTTGGTCACATGTTACTTTATATGTCCACTTAAAATATAGGACAGTTAATTTAACCCTTAAATTCCCCCTTTTGTGAGGGTCGGGGTTTTTGTTTAAAGTCCCATGCAAATCAATGGGAAATGTATGTTCCCACATAACTTCCGTGCGGCTGGAGATATTTCAATACCTGGTACACATATTATGGGTCGGGATATGAGGACGGGATGGGAGGTCGGGATAGGAGGTCGAGATTGGAGGTCGGGATAGGAGGACGGGATAAGAGGATTGGATAGGAGGACGGGATAGGAGGTCGGGATAGGAGGTCGGGATAGGAGGTCGAGATATGAGGACGGGAAAAGAGGTCGGGATAGGAGGACAGGATAGGAGGATGGGATAGGAGGATGGGATAGGAGGTCGGGATAGGAGCTTGAGATAGGAGGATGGGAAAGGAGGACACGAAAAGAGGTTGGGATAGGAGGTCGGGATAGGAGGTCGGGATAGGAGGTCGAGATAGGAGGTCGAGATATGAGGATGGGAAAAGTGGTCGGGATAGGAGCTCGAGATTGGAGGACGGGATAGGAGATCGGGATAGGAGGTTGAGATAGGAGGACTGGATATGAGGACTGGATAGGAGGACGGGATAGGAGGACGGAATAGGAGGTCGGGATAAGAGATCAGGATAGGAGGTTGAGATAGGAGTTCGAGATAGGAGGATGAAATAGGAGGACGGAATAGGAGGACGGGATAGGAGGACGGAATAGGAGGTCAGGATAGGAGATCGGGATAGGAGATCGGGATAGGAGGTCGAGATAGGAGGTCGAGATAGGAGGTCGGGATAGAAGGACAGGATAGGAGGATGGGATAGGAGGACGGTATAGGAAGTCAGGACAGGAGGTCGGGATAGGAGGTCGAGATAGGAGGACGGGATAGGAGGTCGGGATAGGAGGTTGGGATATGGGGTTGGGATATGACAAGAATATATGAGGACTGGATATGAAGTCAAAAGCTTCCTCCTTTGTTTATTTTCCTCCCCAACAGGGATTAGGAAGGGGGAAAAAACGTGCAACGCCGGGTACTCAGCTAGTATATATATATATATATATATATATATATATATATATATATATCGCACATTTCTTTTTTCAAAGCTGCAAAGTGTTGTTCTGAAGTCATTTATTGGTTTTTGCTTATGTGTGCTAAAAAAATGGTATTCAAAATTGATTTATTGGTTTTATGTAAGCCAAATGTATCAACCCCCTGTGATAGTATGATAAATGTGTCATATATAAGCAAAACTAAAGAAAAAAAATGGCTTCAGAACTTGCTTACCAAAACAAGGATGATAAATATCCCCGTAAGAGATTACTCGGCGGACTTTAACAAGAGACTATGAGTAGCTAAAGAGAAACAAGCCAGTGGGTTGAAATAAGACGCTAAGAGACTACCTGCCTGGAGATCTACTAACCAGAGAACAGAGTAGTTTGCTGCCCTGAGGCCTTCCTATTCTTGACCTTTACAAACTATTCATTTTGATAGTAATAAAGAGCTTTACAAATCTATACTGTTTTATCAGCCTAAGGCTATTGAAAGCTTAGACTAGTAATGAAAGTTTCTACATGTTTATGTAATAAAATGTATGGCTCCAATATCAATTATGGAATTATCAGACAAATGTGCGTAAATAGGGAAAAGGACCCTGAGCTTGTTCCCTCAACGGTATTGCTATCTGTGAAATGTGAAAAACAGAGGTTAAACCTGCTAGTCAGTACTTTCTTTTGAGGATACCGCTCACATTATTATTCATGTCAGGGGACTCTGCGTATATTCTTATTTATTTCAGGGATGTACAGTGTACATTCATATAAATTTATGGGGGCACAATGTGTTTGATCATTCTAGGGGTCATAGAGAGTAGCAATCGTTTTAGGTATTATTTTCAGAGGGCACAACTTGTCACATTATTTCACTCAGGTGGTTTTATCCTTTTTACAGGGAATAGTGTTAAAGGGGTACTCCAGCCCTAAGACATCTTATGCACTATCCAAAGGATATGGGATAAGATGTGTGATCGTAGGTGTCCCGCCATTGGAATTTCTCATGCAGCACCCCCCTGTCTCGATCGCTCCGTGACTGAAGACTCATACTACAGCATGCTATATAACCTTACTTGGCAATAGGTTTAGTTGATTATTAGAATAAGAATAATAGTTTGTAGTGCAGGCCCCGAGAAGTAGGAAATATATTCATAAAAAAATGTTTTATTCAACCCAGGTACTACTATTACTATTGTTGTTTTTTACTCAAGTTCTTGTTGGGTCCTAGATTAATAATTCAGTTCTTTCAGACAAGAAATTGTATCAGATACCAAGACAAATCAGTCTGACTGTTATTTAGGAAAATGGATCCCTGAAAATCCCTGAAGAAATGTGAGAAATGTTACGGGATGAAATGCAAGTATGCTTGAACCACTGAAGGTGGGGAGTCTGTGAGTCATCTGATGGAGATTATGATAATAGAAGATTATATCCATACAATATATTGGCACAACAGGGAGTACAGATCAGATTTTACATTGGAAAACAATATAGTCAGAGAAAACAATTTAGGGAAATATTAGTAAAGAAGAATCTGAAATTTGAACTGTATCCAGGCAAAAGTAAGAAATATAATGTTTAAGAAAAACAGCAATGGAAACATAATTTGTGGCAATAAGTCTTACGTTCCAATCATCTCATTATCAACCAGGAAATAGATTTTTCAGTTTGACAGCTGGTCTGAAGTCTATCCATTATTTCGATTCTTCCTTTTTTGTTTAATCTTTAGATATTGATAAAGAATTCAAGACAGTTTCCCTTGTTGCATTTCAAAAGAGTTTACTAACAACTTATCCCCTATACTTATCTCCCAATGCACGGAACTCCCACCACTCTGTGTGTGAATTGGTACTTAACAACTTATCCCCTATACTTATCTCCCAATGCACGGAACTTCTACCACTCTGTGTGTGAATTGGTACTTAACAACTTATCCCCTATACTTATCTCCCAATGCACGGAACTCCCACCACTCTGTGTATGAATTGGTACTTAACAACTTATCCCCTATACTTATCTCCCAATGCAAGGAACTCCCACCACTCTGTGTGTGAATTGGTACTTAACAACTTATCCCCTATACTTATCTCCCAATGCACGGAACTCCCACCACTCTGTGTGTGAATTGGTACTTAACAACTTATCCCCTATACTTATCTCCCAATGCACGGAACTCCCACCACTCTGTGTGTGAATTGGTACTTAACAACTTATCCCCTATACTTATCTCCCAATGCACGTAACTCCCACCACTCTGTGTGTGAATTGGTACTTAACAACTTATCCCCTATACTTATCTCCCAATGCACGGAACTCCCACCACTCTGTGTATGAATTGGTACTTAACAACTTATCCCCTATACTTATCTCCCAATGCAAGGAACTCCCACCACTCTGTGTGTGAATTGGTACTTAACAACTTATCCCCTATACTTATCTCCCAATGCAAGGAACTCCCACCACTCTGTGTGTGAAGCTGTTTCGACCACTGCATGAAGCGTTGGTCAGCACACACTCTCCATGCATCTCTAAGGAAGAACCACAGATACTTGACCATTGTATCTCCGGCTCTACCACAGAGATGCATAGAGGGGGCATTATATCCAAACCTGCTACTTGTAACAGGATCAACAGATGATCTAGTTGACCAGAAGCTCATTCTTCACTATATGTTTAAATAAACATGTGGGCTCTGCTTGGTCAAGCCAAGCATGTGCATCTCTCAGCCAAACAAGTATTTGGCATTTGGCTTGAAGCTAATAATGGTGTGATATCTACTGACTGAATACAAACCTCAGATCTTACAGGATAGAGCCCTCAGGGTCCTATCAGACAGACTTGAAGAGGGGTGAAGAGTAGGAAAGAGTTTACATACAGTGAGACTCTTTTAGAAAACCTCTTAAAATAGCTTTGAAAGGTGGTCTCCTATGGCAGTAGTCTTTTGAAGAGGTTTCACTGTACATGCATTCTGTTCAAAACACCATCCTCAATAGCTTCCAAAATTGCTCCCTATAGATGTAGCTTCCGGTCACCAATAAAAGAAGGTAAAACAGCTCTGGCTCTAACAAGAAAAATGCTGGTCTAACTAAAATAAGTGGAACATTCACATGTTTTTTGGTTGGGGTTAGAGGGTTTTTAAATAAAAATTAATTATTTTACCCTGATAAGGGAACATTTATTATCTCCATGTCAGGGGAGACTGTATATTACATATTTTACTTTACAGCCAACTACTATTGTTAATAATGAAGCTGAAAGAGGGATTACATGTTATCTACGAACTGGAGAATAAATATTACATTAAAATAACATGAACATTAAACATAACATGACATAACATACAAATAACAAAGAGATTCAAACAGCATGTAATGCTGAAGGGTGGTTGAGATGAATTAGGTTGGGTTCACACCACGTTTTTGCAATACAGTTCCCGTATCAGGTTTTTGAGGAAAAAAACGTATTCCTCAAAACCTGACTAAACTGTATCAAAACGTGTGTACAAATTTTAACCCGTATACAGTTAAAAACCATATACAGTTTGAAAAATGACATCCGGTTGCATCCGTTTTTTAAGAAAAAAAAACGTTTACGTTTTTAACTTTTCATTCCATTTTGAATAAAGTTTTACTTGTTTGATTGAAATTCCAAGAAAAAAAACTGTGCAAAGTCAAAAACCGCATGGTGAAAACCGGATGGAACTGTATGCACATACAGTTCTGTACGGTTCCCATTGACTCCCATGTTTAAAAAAAACTTATACGGTTTAATACAGTTTTTCAACTGGACCTAAAACCGTGGTAGACTACGGTTTTGGGTACAGGAAAAAAACCTGACAAAACCGTACAGGATGCAAAACGGACAGAACCTGATGCATCTTTTGGCATACGGTTTTCAATGGAGAGTCAATGCATATGGTTTTCCAATACGGTTCCATACGGTTTTCACATAGAAAACGTATACGGGAACTGCATTGTAAAAACGTGGTGTGAATGCAGCCTTACTCTCCAGAGCTACGTATTACTATTGTAACAATTAAGGGACATATTAGGAATTCTCTGTCTTAAGCATACTGTATGTAGATTCTCTACCTGAGGCATTTAATAGTAGATGATTGATCCCCAGTATATAGCACAAAAAAAATTTCTATGTTAAAAGACTGTATTTTAAAGAAACCACGTCAGCTCTCCTGACATGCCCATTTTAGTACATACTTGTAATTTCAAAAGGAATAAAATATTGCCATTTGTAAATAGAAAACATGTAAGAAAGGTAATATATGAGCAGCAACTATTGACAATAAAGAAACTGTACATTCTGTAGTGTTGCAGATCTGGTATATTACGAGGCAAATACTGTAAGTTGTTGCTTTACATACTGAAGGTATGAAGTGAGTATGAATGCACATAATCATGAGGCTTTGCCTTGAAGTATAACAGCTCATATGTATTCAGTTTTTTTTTTTTATTAGCTTTCCTTATATAATTTAGATTTTGACTATGTTTTGCATTCCATCAGTGTCTTTTGTCACATATTCTTAATGCTGAATATAAGGAATTCAATGAATATGTTATACTGTTGTGCATGATGGAAACTGCAGCAGTCATCCATAACATTAAAACCAATGACTCAATATTGTGTAATTTCCCTTCATGCCACCAAAACAGCTCTGACACCCTGAAGGTGTCCTGTAGTATCTGGTACTAAGACTTTAGCAGCAGACCCTTTAAAGGGGAACTTTAACACATCATGGGGGGGGGGGGTCCAACCACTGGGACCTCCAGCATGGTGCCCCAGCTCTCCTTGTGCACAAATCTATCTTCGTTCCATGCAAGGAGACTGTCGACCACCACACAAAGCTTTGGTCAACATGCCCGCTCTATGCATCTCTATGGGAGAGACAGAAGTACATGACTTTCCTATAGAGGGCCGTCGACCACAGCTGCTCTAATCAAGAGAAGAGCTGGTGAGAACACTGGGGTGCCGAGCAGGAAATCGTCGGGGTTCCCAACAGTCGGACCCCCTACTATGATCAGACACTTATCCTGTGGATGGGGGATATGTTATGTACAGGATTTCCCCATTAAGCCCTGCAATTTGGGATGTGCGGCTTTCTCACATTAGACTTCTTAGCACATCCCACAGATTCTCGATTTTACTGAGATCTGGGGAATTGGAAGGCCAAGTCAACACCTTGATCTATTCTAAAAAATGTCTGCAGTGTAGTAAAGCACAATATTCAGCTGAAATTGGCCATTTCCATTAGGGAATATTGTTGTTAAAGCCACAAAACAATATTCCTCAGGCTAGGCCACTTCCTTCTATTGCTCCATTGTCCAGTTCTCATGGATCATTACAGTTGATTCGAAGGTAAAATGGTTCATAAACTGTGGAATTGCTTTGTTTTGCATTGAACTATCCTTTCTCCACTAACTAAACTATATTGTGTGTCCACAGACAAATAACACATTGCTGCAAAAAGTGTTCTATAGTTGCCTGTAAAGAGCTACAAATATGAAGCACCTGTACAAGAAACAAGGTTTTCTTTCAAAAATAGCGCCACATCTGTCCACAGGTTGTGTGTGGTTTTGCGCCTCAGCTATTTCACTTCAATAGACTACATAGGACTATTAAAGGGTTATATGATGTGTACTACCACAATTGGCAAATATAGCACAATTGTTCTCTTACCACATTAAACATACAGATATATTATATAAGGTTGGGAGGGGGAGGGGGCAAGTGTGCAGTAACTCTGTATATTTTAAAATATTTGAAATAATAAAGCATTTTTATTATATACAGTGAACCCCCGACCTACGATGGCCCTGACATACAATAATTTCAACATGAGATGCTTTTGTATGTTGGGGCCATCGCATGAACGGCTATCCGGCAGCGCAGACTGCTTCAGCAGCCACCGGATAGCCGTTTACGGTACCCCGTGTGGTCTGGTGACGATCACTTACCTGTCCTCGGGCTCCGGCGTGTCCTCTTCGGGGTCCCTGCATCATCGGTGCTCTCCATCGTCGTCATCACGTCGCTGCGCACGCCGTCCCATCATCCAATGGGAGCGGCGTGCGTATCGACGTGATGGCGGCGACGGGGAGTGGTGACGGAAAGCGACGATGCCGGGGAAGCAGAGGCCTTACCGGAGCGTCGGGGACACCCAAGGACGAGGCGACAGCGATGGAAGGCGACATTCAGGGCAGCGGTGACGAGCAGTGACGGTCCGGAGCAGCGGGGACAGGTGAGTACAACTTCCTATGCCAATGGTCTTCAACCTGCGGACCTCCAGATGTTGCAAAACTACAACTCCCAGCATGCCCGGACAGCCAACGGCTGTCCGGGCATGCTGGGTGTTGTAGTTTTGCAACATCTGGAGGTCCGCAGGTTGTAGATCACTGTCCTATACTTTACATTGCACGGATCCCTCAACATACGATGGTTTCAACAAACGATGGTTTCAACAAACGATGGTCCGTTTGGAACGGATTACCATAAAGTTGTTGTGACTTAGTGGAATATAAGTGTAAGTGTATAAATATTACTGCGTCAATAGACGCAAAAAGGAAAAGAATGTCATCTTTTCTGTTCCCTAAATACAGTATACTTCAATAGGCACTGTTTTATTGTGAGAACAAGGCACTGGCAGAGCTAAGGCCAAACATTGTTCAATTATGGACACAGCAATGAATCTGCTGTCACCTGCAAAGGACTTTCAAAGGACGCGATCTCTCAGCATGAAACACTTATTGCTCAGTCACCCTTACAGCTTTGCCTGTGCTGGAAAATAAAAAGGATTCTAAGCAAGAAAATGAGTCGCTGGAAATCCTACATTACCGTATTTTTCGCCGTATAAGACGCACTTTTTCTTCCCCAAAACTGGGGGGGAAAAGTCGGTGCGTCTTATACGGCAAATACACCCCTATCGCAGCGGTCCCTGCGGCGGGGCGTCAACGCCCGGGATTCGCGGCTAATACAGGACATCACCAATCATGGTGATGCCCTGTATTAACCCTTCAGACGCGGCGATCAAAGCTTACTGCCGCGTCTGAAGGGAAAGTGACACTAACCCGGCTGTTCAATCGGGCTGTTCGGGACCGCCGCGATTTCACCGCGGCGGTCCCGAACAGCCTGACTGAATAGCCGGGTTAGTGCTTACAGGACACTGGGGAGGACCTTACCTGCCTTCTCGGTGTCTTCTCCATTCAGGGATCCCCTGTATGCCGGCGCTCTCCTTCTTCGTCATCACGTCGTCGCGTACGTGCGTCGGCGTGCGTAACGACGTGATGGCGGCGACGGAGAGCGAGGATACCCGGGTGGCAGCAGAGACGTTCCAGAGCGACTGGGACACGGCAACAGCGATGGAGCAGTGACGGGTCCGGAGCGGCGGGGACACGTGAGTATTACCTCCTCCTGCAGTGGTCTTCAATCTGCGGACCTCCAGATGTTGCAAAACTACAACTCCCAGCATGCCCGGACAGCCAACGGCTGTCCGGGCATGCTGGGAGTTGTAGTTTTGCAACATTTGGAGGTCCGCAGGTTGAAGACCACTATTGGGTTCAAAATCTTTATTTTTTTAGATTTTGCCCCTAAAAATTGGGTGCGTCTTATACGCGTCCTATAGGACGAAAAATACGGTACTTTACATGCCCGGCAGTACCAACAGATTGTAAATACAACCCAAACTATTCTATTAGTAGAAAGCTCCACTAGAATCAGTTATACTTCTCTTTTAGTTTTAGAGAGATGTAATTCGGAAGACACAACCTTCTTTGGTAACATCAGTTTTTTAGCTTTAGTTTCACTGAATTAGAGCTATAGTCTATGAATCCAGGGCATAAAGTGTCAGAGGCGATGTGCAATGTCAGTCCCAAATCTAATTGTCTCAGCAGCTGATATATCAGCTAATATTTGTTTGTTATAGTTTAATAAAAGAAATGCCTTCTTTTCCTATAAATCATATATTAAGACAAATACAAAGATCAGAGACAGATTTTTCCTTTTAGTTTTTTTTTACCGTAATATGTCTGGTGTTTTGTGGTATAAATTGTACATTAAATTGGAGGGAAATGTTATATGATTCCTATATGGCAGTATTTGTTTCTATACTCCTAAATAATCCCTATATATTATCTGTGGGATTCCCAATACTTTATTTTGTTCATTATCTTATCAAGATCAATGTGGTTATAGTATAAAATCCTGTAACAATGTGCCTTTAAAATGCTGCTTGTTTTTGCTTAATTAATTCCTCTGCCCTATACCCTCTGCCAGTAACATGTAAAGGTTATGCAATCGTGTGTTTATCACTGGCTATTGTAGACCATCCGGTATGTACATGCTGTAAAGACATGCATGCGTTGTATCATGTCCGATTTACTAGAGATATCAATCAAGAGCAGAGGGGAGGGAGGGGGAGGGTTTACAGCCAAGAGCCCAGGACGCTTATCTGTTTGACGGACGCCCAGTGGACATGTGACCTCTCATTAGCATATGGCATGGGACTTTAAAATGTGATTTTCTCTTTTATACTAAGGCTGCTTTCACACTCTAAAATTCATCCGTTTTAAAGATCCGTTTGATGTTCCGTTATGAAAACCCTGAAAATTGGCCATTAAACGTCCGTTGGAAAATCCCATACATCCGTTAGAAAATCCCATTATAGTCTATGGGATTTTTACATTATCCGTTTTAATCCATTATAGTCCGTTATTAATAACGGACATTATTTTGTGATGGAAGATAGTAACGGTAGAAACAGTGTATGCACTATTTCTTCCGTTCATTCTCCCGTCACAAAATAACGGCCGTTATTAATAACGGACTATAACGGATTAAAACGGATAATGTAAAAATCCCATAGACTATAATGGGATTTTGTAATGGACGTATGGGATTTTCTAACGGATGTTTAATGGCCAATTTTCAGGGTTTTCATAACGGAACATCAATCGGATCTTTAAAACGGATGAATTTTATAGTGTGAAAGCAGCCTTACAGTATGATCGGTTTAATGTGATCTGTAGACTTGCTTCCACATCTATGTAGAGAAGTTAGCAGCTGAGGAGGTAAAAAATGCTGACAAATTCCTTTTCATTGGGCATTTACCTTCAACCTTTTACGCTACAATTACAGTAAAATACTTTTCATACGTATTGAGACACTTTGAAACTACTTTTTGACATTAATATATTCCTACACCTTACAACCACTGAATCTTAGGTCAGATACATTCGTGTTCTTCATTCCTGAATAATAGCTTATACTGACCTATCCCAAAGGCATCTACCAGTTCAGTAGATCCTATGCTGTCTTAATCTGCTCTTAGAACTTTTCATTGTCTATAAAAAAAATTCTAATCTCCACAGCACCATCAATAAATTCACCAATGATCCATCAATCATCTTTTTTTATTTTTAATCTGTACAGGACATTGGCTGTAAATGTACGCCTTGTTACCTGTGTTTTAACACACCAGGGCGTAAATGTATGCCCTTGAGCATTAAGTGACTATGAAGGGAGTTGAGAAGATGTGCTCGCTTCATAGCGGTGAGTGATAGCCACACATTAACCCTTTAGACACCGTGATCAATACTGATCAGGGCATCTAAAGCATTAAATCACACATGCGGGTAGCTCAGTGAGCTCACAAGACCCCCTGCAATAGGCATAGCGTTATACAGTGAATGCAATCTAATGACTGAATATAAAAGTCTTTGGGGACCTAAAAAATTTATGTAAAGCTGACCCTCCCATAATAAAAAATAAAATCACCCTTCTTTTTCCATTTTACCCCCCCCCCCCCCCCCCAAAAAAAAAATTTGATAAAAACAATAAACATAGTCGGACTATTAAAATATAATGTTTAAACAGTAAACAGTTCAAACTTTAAAAAAATATGAAATGCCAAAAATACTTATTTGGTCACATCGTATGTAAACAAAATTGATACAAAGTCATTAAGAAGGCACATCAAAAGAAAAATGCGAAAAACTAAAAGTCACACCACAAAAAATGAGTCCTCATAGAAAAATAAAAAAGTTATGGGAGTTAGAATAGGGCAATATTTTTATAAATATACAGCTAATATTTATGTGAAAAGGTTTTTCTGAGCATAAGATATGGTTTAAACTGCAGTGGCAGCACTTTAAACATAACAAAGAAGCCATACTCACCTGCCTTGATCCCTCACGGCTGCTCTTCCTGCAGCTCCCTGGTACTGCTGCACATTGCTGCTCACCGCTAAACAATGTTTAATTTGTACAGGAAATGCTCACTCAGCCATTTACTGTGAAAATGAAATGTCATTGGAAGCAGTGAGCAGCAGGAACCGGAAAACATTGGAACAGCAACTGTTGGGGTTGGGGCAGGTGACTATGCCCCCTTTTTAATCATTTTCATTGTATTGAACTCTACCAAGTTATATTTGATGTGTGGAAGGATTCTTCAATTCCACAGCACACTATAGTAGTGATGTAATAGTTTCCCAATTATTGTTTACAACAAATGGTAGGGCAGTGCCGGGCCCTGCATCCTGCTGGGATGGCTTGAAAAAGGTCTGTGATTTGATAAATCTGTAAAATAAGGATGAATTAGATTATAGGAGTTATTTGATGGAGTACTGTATTTGTAATTCTTCTTGCCTATTATGTCCCTTAATAAATTGGAAACTATTTGTATCACTACTGCAGTGCATTGTGGATCTTTGAAGAAAATACAGCCACAGAATTACAAATAAATTAATTTAAAAAAAAACAGCGTTAGTCACTTTAATGATTTTACCGGGGAAAGAACTTGACTCTAGACATGTGAAGTATTTTAGCACGGACATAACAAAGGAGAAAACATCTTATTTCAGATTTTTACAGCAGTAAAGTAAAGTAAAAATAGCTTCAGGCTTTGGAAAATACCCCTGCCAGTTTCCACCACTATCAGACTTGTCCACAGATAGTGAGCCTGTTCTTTTCATTCTCTCTGCTTTATCTTTTGTTTAAGGCTTTGAAGACTGCAGTGATCTCCTTCATGAGTTTTGTAGTATATCTAATACCCAGAAGTTCCAATCTCCAGTGTACCAGTCTAATAGTATTATGGCTTATGGAGTCTGTCATACTAACATATAACAGGAAAATAAACTAAGAGCTTTCAATAGCTGGCTGTAAGAAATGGATTTAATATGTGAGAAAACATAAATGCAGAGAAAAGACAAATGTATAAATGTGTAATTCAGTATACTGCATATGAAAGTGATCAATAAAAAACAGACATTCAAAAGAAATGAACTATTCTTGGAGCACAAAAATGTCAAAGCAGTTTTCGTTTTATTCTTTATTTATATCAATAATCAAAAATCAAATAAAAGAAACAGATTTATAAATAGTTTATCAATATCTACACATATTGCTATATAGTTGTCTTACTAATTTCTCCCATAGGGGGTTAGACAGAAGTGAAAAAACTCTAAACAATTATAATCAAAAATGATCTTGTTATGGCCTGGCCACAAAGAATACAGTATAAGCATTTTATTTTTATTAAATTTTTTAAACCTTTTTCAAACTATATGATCACCTGTTTCTTCCACTGATCCAAAGATGTCACTTAATGTGAGTTGCAATATTTTTAAATATTCATTTTCTAGTATCCAATTTTGTGGGTTCATTACTCCCTTTAAACTTGTTCTGTCTCCTAATAAAAACACAACTGTATTGAGAGTCATTTGAATTGTGAACATGTGTTGAATAAGTTCACACAGTGTTAAATTTACCACTGTATTTTATTTTACATCCCATATATTTTAGATATTACAGAAGAATTTCCCAATAGCAGACACTAACGGGGAATAAAAAAGTGTCCACTATAGAGAGATGTCCCTTATAGGGAAAAAGTCTCAAAATTCTTCTTAATGATGAAATACTGTACTGTACTCACTCCAGAGTGTTATTTCCTATAAAACATGATAAAAAGCAATATTACAGTATAATCTCCCAGTGCCGTTTAATCACCCCTTATCCCTCCCCCATATCATTATACCCCCTTTATACCTCGTGCCATCTTATTCCCCCGTGCCTTGTGCCAAATTATCCCCCCCCCCCTTCCCCTCTGTGCCACATCATTTCCTCTTGATCCTCCCCCTCCCCATGCCAATTATCCCCCCCTTCATTACCCTATGTGTAAATTCATCACCCCCCCCCCCCCTCTTTGTGAAGTGGTACATGGGATAAATGGGGAATGAAATGGCACAGGGGGTGGTAAAGAGGGGATGATGAATTTGCACAGGGGAATAAAGTGGCACGGGGGGGATCAGGGAAGGAGGGGGTGAATGAAAAATAAAATGATAAAGGGGGAATTAAATAGCACAGGGGGGGGATCAAAAGGAAATTATGTGGCACAGGGGGTAATAAAGGGGGGAATGATTTAGCACAGGGGAATAAAGTGGCACAGGAGGGATCAGGAAAGGAGGGGGGTGAATGATGTGGCCGGTGGATGTACAGAAGCAGGAGACCACTGTTTAAACAGCAGTCTTCTGCTTCTGTGCTGGGGCTTCTGCACGGAGTGCAGCAGGGGCCTGGGCCCCTCACTGGAGTATTGGCTGTACCCCTTGACTGCAGCCCTGTGTACAAGGTAGAGCCGGCACATAAGCCTGGTTCTCCCCTATTGGGAGTGTTTTGTCCCCTAATGGGAGTGTTTTGTTCCCTATTGTCCCCTTTCAGGTGTGTCCGCGTCCGCTATTGGCAATGTCCCCTATTCGGTGGGTGCAAATAACTTAAGTCTTATGGGACTCTGCCAGGGAATTAAAAACTGTCCGCTATTGGAAGGTGTCCCCTATTGGGAGGTATCCGCTAAGGGAGATTTCACTGTATTCCTGTCACGATTCGGCTTACAGGTAGTGGATCCTCTGTGTCAGCGAGGGATTGGCGTGGACCGTGCTGGTGGACCGGTTCTAAGAGGCTACTGGTGTTCACCAGAGCCCGCCGCAAAGCGGGATGGTCTTGCTGCGGCAGTAGCAACCAGGTCGTATCCACTAGCAACGGCTCAACCTCGCTGACTGCTGAGAAGGCGTGGGACAGAAGGACTAGGCAGAGGCAAGGTCAGATGTAGCAGAAGGTCGGGGCAGGCGGCAAGGTTCGTAGTCAAGATGGATAGCAGGAGTTCAGGTAACACAGGCTTTGGACAACACTAAACGCTTTCACTGGCACAAGGCAACAAAATCCGGCAAGGGAGTGCAGGGGCAGTGAGCAGATATAGCCAGGGAGCAGGTGGAAGCCAATTAAGCTAATTGGGCCAGGCACCAATCATTGGTGCACTGGCCCTTTAAGTCTCAGAGAGCTGGCGTGCGCGCCCTAGAGAGCGGAGCCGCGCGCGCCAGCACATGACAGCAGGGGACCGGGACGGGTAAGTGACTTGGGATGCGATTCGCGAGCGGGCGAGTCCCGCAGTGCGAATCGCATCCCCGACGGCCATGTCAGTGCAGCGCTCCCGGTCAGCGGGACTGACCGGGGCGCTGCAGGGAGAGAGACGCCGTGAGCACTCCGGGGAGGAGCAGGGACCCGGAGCGCTCGGCGTAACAGTACCCCCCCCCTTAGGTCTCCCCCTTTTTTTGTCCGACAACTGCTTTACCTGGGACGAGGACACCGGGAGTGAATGGAGGGTTTCCTCAAAGGCAGGCAGTACAGCAGGAGTGGGAATGGGGAGGGAGGGCAGAGGGTGAAGCTTGGCACAAGGACGGTGGCCATGAGGAGGCACTGAGCCTTGCCTGACGGGACTGGGAGGGGGGGGAGAGGCATCTCTTGTGGCAAGCAGAGTCCCAGTTCTTGATCTCCCCGGTGGTCCAGTCAAGGGTGGGAGAATGAAGCTGGAGCCATGGCAGACCAAGGAGGACCTCAGAGGTGCAGTTGGGGAGGACGAAAAATTCAATCCTTTCGTGGTGGGGTCCAATGCACATTAAGAGGGGTTTTGTGTGGTAACGCACGGTGCAATCCAATCTAACTCCGTTGACCGCGGAAATGTAGAGCGGCTTGACGAGACGGGTCACCGGGATGCAGAATTTATTCACCAAAGACTCCAAAATAAAATTCCCAGAGGCACCAGAGTCCAAGCAGGCCACGGCTGAGAGGGAGGAGTTGGCTGAAGGAGAAATCCGCACGGGCACCGTGAGACGTGGAGAAGCAGATTTTGAACCAAGAGACGCCACACCCACGTGAGCTGGGTGCGTGCGTGCGTTTCCCAGACGTGGAGGACGAATAGGGCAATCTGCTGCGATTGCTGAGCGACCACCGTGGGAAGGTCAGCGAGACTTGGCAGCGGCACCTCAGCGGGATCCATGGCCGGATCTACTGTCACGATTCGGCTTACAGGTAGTGGATCCTCTGTGTCAGCGAGGGATTGGCGTGGACCGTGCTGGTGGACCGGTTCTAAGAGGCTACTGGTGTTCACCAGAGCCCACCGCAAAGCGGGATGGTCTTGCTGCGGCAGTAGCAACCAGGTCGTATCCACTAGCAACGGCTCAACCTCGCTGACTGCTGAGAAGGCGTGGGACAGAAGGACTAGGCAGAGGCAAGGTCAGACGTAGCAGAAGGTCGGGGAAGGCGGCAAGGTTCGTAGTCAAGATGGATAGCAGGAGTTCAGGTAACACAGGCTTTGGACAACACTAAACGCTTTCACTGGCACAAGGCAACAAGATCCGGCAAGGGAGTGCAGGGGCAGTGAGCAGATATAGCCAGGGAGCAGGTGGAAGCCAATTAAGCTAATTGGGCCAGGCACCAATCATTGGTGCACTGGCCCTTTAAGTCTCAGAGAGCTGGCGCGCGCGCGCCCTAGAGAGTGGAGCCGCGCGCGCCAGCACATGACAGCAGGGGACAGGGACGGGTAAGTGACTTGGGATGCGATTCGCGAGCGGGCGCGTCCCGCAGTGCGAATCGCATCCCCGACGGCCATGTCAGTGCAGCGCTCCCGGTCAGCGGGACTGACCGGGGCGCTGCAGGGAGAGAGACGCCGTGAGCGCTCCGGGGAGGAGCAGGGACCCGGAGCGCTCGGCGTAACAATTCCTTTTGCATTATTCTGACCTTACAGATATGATATGATTTACATATTGTATATTTTTGTATCTTTACTTTAAGAATCTGCATTTCTAAAAATGCTCAATCCATAAAGGTGTATATCAAATTCTTCCTAAAGGCCATGTTTACACAGTGTAAAATGAATAACAAAATACAAGTGTAAAATAGGAATACAATGGCCCAGATTTATCAAATTGTGTGAGAGAAAAAATAGAGTGATTTTCCCACTGCAACCAATCAAAGCTCAGCTTTCACTTTACCAGAGCTCATTAGCTTAGCTGTGATTGGTTGCTGTGAGAAAATCACTCCACTTTTTCTTTAGCACAGTTCGATAAATCTGGGCCATTATGTCCGTATTTTTAATCAAATAATGTGCAAAATGAAAGTCTAGGGAAAGATGGCTGTCAGTGCACACTCAGTGCCATAAATTCAATATTGCACCTACATCCATGAACAGTAAGAACACTGACAGACACTTTTCTATTAATATTCTATTAACCCCTTGCTGCATAATGCCATTTATAAATGGCGCAGCGACACTTCAGGGGTATGAAGTGAGCTCAGGAGCTGAGCTTGCATCATACCCGCATGGTCCCGGCTGCTATCAGCAGCCAGGACCCACGGCTAATGTCGGACATCACCAATCAGGCCAATGTCTGGCATAAATCCTTTAGACGCCGCAATCAAAGCTGATCACAGCATCTAAAGGTGCCGAAAACTGTTCCCAGCTGCTCAGCAAAGATGATCGAGACTATCATGGGGAAAACGCGATGTCCCGATCAGTTGTACGGATGGAGGAAAGCCTCTTACCTCTTTCCATGTTGTCCGATCGGTGCTTCTTTGTTGCTGCCAGCAATTGCAGGCTGTAGCAACGGAGCACTGATAACACTGATCAATGCTTTCCTATCGATTTGAAGATTGCATGTAATAGCCTCCTATGGGGACTAAAAAATAGGGAACAAAGTGTTTAAAAAAAAAAAGGTTAATATGAATTAACCCCTTCCCTAATAAAAGTTTGAATCATCCCCTTTTCCCATTTTTAAATTAAAATGCATGCTTAAATGTCCGAATTATTAAAACATAATGTTAATTTAACTGCACGGTCAATGGCACAAACGTAAAAAATACCAAAGTCAAGAATTGAGTATTTTTGGTTGCTTCTTACACCAGAATTATTTTTATAAAAAGCGATCAAAAAGTCCCATCAAAACAAAGATAGTATCAATAAAAACTTAAGACCATGATGCAAAAAATGAGCCTTCATACATCCCCGTCTATGCAAAAAAAAATTCATAGAGGTCAGAAGAGGACATTTTTAAACATACTAATTTAAGTAGTAAAATAAAACAAAACCTATATAAGTTTGGTATCGTCCTAATCATATGGACCTACAGAATAGATATAACATGTCACCTGTACCGAAAAGTGAACTGCATAGAAACGGAAGATGCAAAAGTTACCAAGTTGCTGTCTTTTTGGTGGTGAAATAATTGATTTCATTACAAAGTACAGTTGTTGGTGTAAAAAATAAGCCCTTATATGGGTCTGTAAGTGGAAAATTTAAAGCATTATGGCTTTTAGAAGATCAAGAGGAAAAAACAAAAGGACAAAAAAACATGTCCTTAACTGGCATATTGCCCACCTTATTAGATAAGAAAATATGAACATATTATATTCCTAGACAAAGTTTATTTATTTTACACTGCCTGAACATAGCATTACAATTTTTTTTAAATATTTTATGTTAGTTTAACACTATATGTTTATATTGTTTCAATATGTTCACACATAGTTATTGGTCCTATCCTATTAGCCACAAAAAAAAGGCTAGGTAGGTGTCTGTTTTAAAAAAAAGGTTAGAGGATAAGATGTCTGATCTCTGCAGCGCCACCCCACCATCATCACTACAGGTGTGGCGCTGCAGAGATCGCAGGGGTCCCCAGTGGCGGGACCCACTTGATCAGACATCTTATCCCCTATCCAAAGGATAAGATGTCTGGAGCGGTGTACCCGTTTAATAACTGGGAAAAGATTGCCATTTTGTTTATGTCTTTTGTACCGTAAAACAAGCAAAGAACAGCAGTTTTTGGTACCAAAGATAGCTGAACAGAACAATGCTAACAAAAGCCTAAATCAGTGATCCTTCAAATTCATAATTCTTTAGGCATTTTCAAATATCTTTTTATTGGTTTTGGTACATAAACAAGCCATCATAGTATTCAGTATTCATTTCATTTTAATACACATTAATACTGTTTTTTTTTATTATAATTTCCATGAAGTCTATCATCAGAAAAAGAAATATAATAATAAACTCACAGGTCTCAAGGGCCAATGTGGTATGAGTCTTACAATGGTAACTTGCCTGGAACCAGAAATCATTACAGCGAAAGAGAGGTATCCCTTTAGTAAATGATGCAATGATACTGAACACTGAGCATATGCTCTTAGAACATATTAAAAGATACAAAAACTATTGAAGAATACAAGAGAAATCACAAGAACAAAAAACTGTGTGGTCAACTTATCTGTATTTCCTTGAGGGCTAGTAATAGTTACATTTTCCTCCTAAGGCAAGATATGGATTTTGTTTGAGCTACTTTATAGAAGCCAAGGTGAGACTAGAATTTTTCCTCCAGAAAAATGTAGAAGTATTGAATGAAATAAGATTTATATAGAGTTGAAGCTTTAATAAAAAGATGGGTGGGGATATGTTGAAAACTTTTTTTTTTATAGAGCCCTTCTAAGGTTTTCAGAGGGATAACTCCCAACAAACTAATTTATAGCTTGTTGCTCTACATTGCAACAGAAGGAAGTACTATTCCTGTTTTTGTAGAATTAGTAGTTACACACAGAGTGCAGATAAGGGGTAGGTTTTCAATGAATAATTTAATTCTGGTGTCAGTTTAAAAGAGGTACTGTGGTGTAAAACAATTCATCCCCTATCCTTTGGATAAGTGTCTGATGGTGTTGGATCTAACCGTTGGGACCTCCTGCATTCTGGTGCCCCGGCTTTTCCAATTAGCAGAGCTGTGTCGACCACGGCACAAAGCATCTCTATGGTAGAGCCGGAGATACAGCGTTCGTGCTTCTCCGGCTCTCCCATAGAAATACATGAAGGGGGCGTGTTGACCACCACTTAGTGCGGAGGTCGACAGTCTCCTTGCACATAGTGGGGATCGCTAAGTGTAGTAGAGCTGGGTGTCGGGCAAGAGATTGCAGGCGGTCCCAGGGGTAGGATCCCCGTGATCAGATAAATAGTTCTACACCATAATACTCCTTTAAGGTTGGTGTCACACACATAAGTTTGCATTTTGTTATGTCCTTTTTAAAAAGTCTTTTCAGTTTCTAAGCCAAAGCCAGATGTGGAGCCTGAATCATTCCTTTAAATTCTCCATTTCTTTAAATTCACCTCTGGCTTTAGTTTAAAAACTCTAGTGGCAAGTGCCCCCCCCCCCCCCCCCCCACCTTTTCGGAAAAATTGCTTTAAAAAAACAGTTACCTAAAGGCCAACCTAATGTTTCTTTCAAACAAGATAGTTGTGTAATAACCTGGGATTAAATTTGTTACAAAGAAAATTAGAAAAGGTCTGTTTAATCTTGGAGAAGAAGCACTTTGGAGTGGCAATCTTTATAATCTGTGAGGTGTATATTATTTTTGGTAGCATATATATATATATAATTTTTTTTAAAAACACATTAAATATAATACTGGCGGTTTTGGACCTTGCTGAGGAGCAGTCCATAGTTTAATAGAGCTGAGCTTGCTGGAAGGGAGATGCCTAAAAAAAGTATGGGTACGGAAGCCAGAAGAATAAGACAACCTATTTGATTTTGTAAATTTTCTCTGAGGAAGGGGGATGTGTTTATTCTAGTCTTTTATTGTAATTGATTGAAGTTTAATATGGTTTCAAAGATCTCGAGGACAACTAAAAATAATGTTTCATAGTAAGTTATTAGTTTTAGAAGATCCTCATGAAAATGACTTGCTGTGGAAAGTGTTGTAGAGGAATTTCCATGACTACCACAACCAAAAAACTGAAGGATCTAATGGATGAATTTGTGTACAAGGAGAACATCACTGATGTAGCTTATGTATAATTTAGTGACTGAAAAGATAGTTACATGGGCTTCTAGTTGTTGTGAGAGAGTTGGGCTCTTCCCAGCATAGAGCTACATCAAGATTTATTTCAGGAAGTGTGAAAGGCTTTGTAAGTATACTTCTGTCATCATCTGTAATTTCTGGCAAGTTTAAGAAGTCCATAAGAGATCTGATGGGTAGGGCTTGTATTTTATTTGAGTGTGAGGTGCATGTCTTGTTCAGAGTGAACTACTTGAGTATAATTCAGTTTGGAAGATCATTTAGGAGAAAAGAAGAAGAACCAGCAGTCAGAACAAGCTGTCAGGCAATGATTAAATTAACTATGAACAAGACAGAGTAGCCGACACTGTATGTAAAAACAAGTAGGCTTCTTAACCCCTTAAGGACACAGGGTTTTTTCCGTTTTTGCATTTTAATATTTTCCTCATCACCTTCTAAAAATCATAACGCTTTCAATTTTGCACCTAAAATTCCATATTATGGCTTATTTTTTGCACCACCAATTCTACTGTGCAGCGACATTAGTAATTTTTCCCCAAAATCCACGGCAAAGTAGAAAAAAAATTCATTGTGCGACAAAATAGAAGAAAAATGCCATTTTGTTAATTTGGAGGGCTTCCATTTCTACGCAGTGCATTTTTTGGTAAAAATTACAGCTTAGCTTTATTCTGTAGGTCCTTAAAAATGATACCCTACTTATATAAGTTTGATTTTGTATTACTTCAAAAAAAAAATCATAACTACATGCTGGGAGATTTATACGTTTAAAATTCTCATCTTCTGACCCCTATAACTTTTAAATTATTCTACATGCGGGCCGGTATGAGAGCTCATTTTTTTGCGCCGTGATCTGAGGTTTTTATCAGTACCATTTTTATATTGATCAGAGTTTTTTATCGCTTTTTATTCATGTTTCCATGGTGTAATAATTGACCAAAAATGAGCTATTTTGGACTTTGGAATTTTTTTTGTGCATACGCAATTGACTGTGCGGTTTAATTAATGATATATTTTTATAGTTCAGACATTTCTGCACGCGGCGATACCACATATGTTTATTTTTATTAAAACAGTTTTTTTTTTTTTTTTTTTAAATGGGAAAAATTCAAACTTTTATTAGGAAAGGTGTTAAATGATCTTTATTAACTTTTTTTCACACTTTTTTTTGCAGTGTTATAGCCCACCTAGTGGCTATTACACTGCACATACCAATCTCATACATAGATCATTGCCGTGCATTGACATGGCAAAGATCAGTGTTATCGGCGGTCGATTGCTCAAGTCTGGATTTCAGGCTTGGAGCATTCAATCGCCGATCGGACACGACGAAGGCAGGTAAGTGTTCTTGTGTTCTAGTTGATCGGGACATCGCCACTTCACCGTGATGGTCCCGATCAGCCGACTGAGCTGCCAGGAAGCTTTTACTTTCATTTTAGACGCGTCGATCAACTTTGAACACCGTGCCTAAAGGGTTAACAGCGCTCGGTACAACGCTTTCATTAGCCGCCGGGACCGACCCGGTACGATGCGGGGTCATGGCGTGATATACCAAGACCGGGCGCAGGGTGTACAGGTACGTCCTGAATCCTTAAGAGGGTAAGAGAATCTGAGCAAATTAGGTTATTAATTTCACACAATAATAAGTACAATGCGATAAGGAAAAAACATTGCATCAAATGTGTCCATTGATTTTTACAGTATAATTGATTGTGGTCCAAAACAATTGATTAAAATTTTCCTCTAAATGACACCTGATTTCAAGTGGTGGGCATTTCTCAGTTCTCAATTTGAAGTCACAGATCTGATCTGGTGGTGAAAAAATTTAGTTGAGAGTAGGGCTAAAGATTATTTTAATAATCGATTAGTTGTCAATTAGTTTATCGATTAATCGGAAAAAATGTAATAAAAGAAAAAGGGGTTTAGCTGATTCTACTTGAAAAATGATGTACAAAATGGCCATTTTAAAAGTTTCTAGAATGTGATGTGACCAAACAGTACCTATTTTTTTTTTTTTTCGAAGTAAATCTTTATTAAGGTTTACATTAAGAAAATAACAATACAACAACTGCGACTTGTCAGAGAGGCACAGATAGCAAACAACTATGTGTCGCCCTTTGGGGTCAGAAATATGGGACAACAGCCATTAACAGTCCACCTATGTGTGGACTCATTCTAGAAACTTAGATAATCAACATGCGTATAGGGGTTTCTAGGCCATTCAGGCACACTTTGGCAAACAAAACAGGTAAAAAACAGAGACACTATATAATTCTTCCCACAGGGGTAGAGGGGACTCGTATGGATGAAGAGGGGAATAAAACTAGGTCAGCGGGAAGGGCTGCGAGGAGCTACCTAACCAAAGGGTCACGGGGATATATCTAACAAGTGTAGATCGCAGACGGACCGACATGTGGTGGTATAAAGGACAAGGACAGAAACAAACAAAAAAGAAGTGAAGTGAGAGGAGAGAGAGAGAGGGGGGAGGGCAAGAAATAGGCAAACAGAATAGGGGGGGGGAGAGAAGAAGGTCTAAGGGATGGACGTAGCATACTTCTTGGCGTGGACGGACACCGGGACACCCAGGGCATGAGCGCAGGTACATTGGCAGGACCAAGTGATGTTGGGCTCAACGAGAGGGCCTAGTCACTCGAGTGAAGGGTGATAAAATCAGAGGAAGACAAGAACTCCAACCAGGGCCTCCAAATACTAAGGAACCTATCTAGGCTGTTCCGGGAGTCAGCCAGGAGTTCTTCCATACGGTACAAGTGGGAAACCTCACGAAGCCAGGACGAAAGTGTGGGAGGTGAAGGTGATTTCCAGAGCCTGGGAATCACCGTTCTGGCGGCTAGGAGAAGAAAGTGGATAAGCCTCTTTGATGGTGAGTGGCCTGGGTCAGGAAGGATGGATAGGAGGAGTGGTTTCGGTGACCTCTCGATACGGCAAGACGTCAATCTATGTATAATCTCAAGTACCTGGGACCAGAACGATGTCAGGGCAGGGCAGTTCAGCCAAATGTGGGTCATGGTGCCACCAGGATTCCCACAACGCCAACATGCGTCAGAGACGTTTGGATATATGCGAGATAATAGAGAGGGAACTCGGTACCATCTCGATATTATTTTATAATTAGTTTCATGTGCTTTACATGAGATGGAAGACCGGTGGCACCATACAAAGGCTTGACGCCACTCCTCCTCATAGAAAGAGCAGTCCAGTTCCCTTTCCCACGATAGGCAGAAGGGCAAAGGGTCAGTTGTGGAGGCCGTCAGCATGTGGGCATAAAATGTACTAGTGGGCTTGAGTGGCGGGGAGCGGGAAGTGTAGAGATGTTCAAGGGTGGAGAGTTCCCTGTGTAGGGCCAGGTGGGTCTTTTGGGTAACATAAAAGTGAGTCAGCTGGGTGTATTGGAAAATAAGACCAGTCGATGGAGGGGCCCCCCCCAAGGAGGTCCGGGAGGGAACGTAAACCATCTCGTGTGGTCAAGTCACGTAGTGTGGGTGCATCAACTCGGTGGAAGGACAGGAAAGACATGGTATCTTGTGCTGGTGGAATGTCCGGATTGCCAAACAGGGGGGTGAGCGGGCCCGATGGAGGGAAGAGGGGCAGGTGTTTGAGATATGTCCTGTATACCGAGATCAGAGATGCCGCAATCGGGGGGGTGTCCGAGGGCGCCTTGCTAGTGAGGGTGTGTATAGGCATCCACAGTAAAGATTTGATATCAGTCCCAAAGGCTACACTCTCAAAGGTCACCCATTGTTTTTCAGTCCTGTGGTGAAAGCCGTCAAGTATCCTAGTTAAAGTTGTAGCTAGGTAGTAGGACGTGAAGTCGGGCAGGGCCAACCCGCCTTCCCGTTTGCGTCTTATGAGGATGTGTCTCGCTATGCGGGGATGGCGCCGGGCCCAAACGAACAAGGTCTGGAGCGCAGAGACCTCCCTGAAGAAGGAGCATGGCAGGAATACTGGGATTCCAGAGAAGAGATAAAGTAATCTGGGGAGTATATTCATTTTAAACACATTGACTCTGCCCAGCCACGAGAAGTCTCTGCGCTCCCACCCGGCCAAGTCCGAGCGCAGCGCCTGAAGGAGCGGCGGGAAGTTGAGGCGATAAGTGTCGGCCAGGTTTGCGGGGACCTGGATGCCCAGATATGTGAGTGAGCAGGACTGCCATTTAAAAGGGTATGCTGATTTCAGGGCCGTAACTAGATGAGGGGGTATAGTAATATTCAAGGCCTCGCATTTAGAAGGATTAAGCTTGTAGTTACTAAAGCTGGAAAAAGTGTGTAGGGCGTCTAGGAGAGAGGGCAAGGACACCAAGGGGGAGGTCAGGAACAGGAGGAGGTCATCGGCGTATGCCGAGCATTTGTAATGGGATGGGGGCAGAGATATCCCACGAATATCCGGGTTTTGTCGTATAGCCACCAGTAGATGTTCCATGCAGAGAACGTACAATAGAGGTGACAGGGGACATCCCTGCCTCGTCCCATTGTGAATGGGAAAGGGGGCCGAGAGCTGACCGTTTACACGTAGTTGCGCAGATGGGTCTGCGTATAAGGCCAGTATCCTGCTCAACATCAGTCCCCCTAGGCCCAGATGGGAGAGTACCGCTCTCATAAAGTCCCAGTCCACCCGATCAAAGGCCTTCTCCGCGTCCAGGGCTAAGAGGAGGAGAGGGACCTTATGGCGTCGAGCATAAAATACAGAGGAAAAAACCCTGAGTGTGTTATCTCGAGCCTCTCGGCCACGGACAAAGCCAACTTGATCAGGGTGGACAAGGGAGTTCAAGTGTACCGCCAGTCTGTTAGCTAGCACTTTCGCGTATAACTTAGCGTCTACGTTGATCAAAGATATCGGCCGGTAACTAGGGCAGAGAAGGGGGTCCTTGCCCTCTTTGGGTATGACCGTGATAAAGGCCCTCATAAAGGAGGGTGGGAGTGGGGAACCCGGGGAGATACCGTTAAAGACCTTGAGAAGCGGGGGCAGCAATTCCGTCTTAAGAGTTTTGTAAAATTTTGATGTGTATCCATCCGGGACTGGGCTTTTAACCGACGGGAGGGCGGAAATTGCGTCCCCTAGCTCCTCAGGGGCAAAGGGTGACTCCAGAGCCTGAATAGCCTCATTGGAAAGGCGCGGGAGTGCTGTGGATTCCAGGTATCGCTGTAGGGAGGGAGGAGGAGATTCAGGAGTGGTGAACGCAGAGGGCTTGGGCAAATTATAGAGGTCCATGTAATATTTGTGGAATGCAGCTAGGATGTCAGGCGTAAGGTGGGAAGTGGCGCCAGAGGCCTGTCGGATAGCCGCTATAAAAGTAGAGGATTTCTTGCCCTTAAGTGCTGAAGCTAATAGGCGGCCCGACTTATTGCTCCACTCGTAGAAGGTCCTGCCTGTGAGTTGCCTATAAAAACGGTGTTGAGTGTTCAGTAAGTCAAGAAGTTCATGACGCACGCAAGTCAGTTCTCTGTAAACCTGGTCTTGTTGAGTGCTCTTGTGTTGAGACTCTAAAAGCTGGAGTGTCTGCGTCAGCGATGTAAATTTGGCAGATGCCTCCCTCTTCAATCTAGTCCCATGTTTCACCAACACCCCCCGAAGAACACACTTCAGAGCATCCCACTTCATGGTAGAAGGTGTGGGGTCAGAGGCGTGATCGCGCTCGAAGTGTGCTATGGAGTCTCTGACCTCCTGCAGGCACAATGCGTCCAGGAGTAGAGATTCATTAAGCTTCCATGAGGAATGGGGTTTGGCAAAAGAAGGAATCGTAAAGCTACCGTACACTGGGGCGTGGTCAGAGAGCATCATTAGGCCAATAGAGGCAGAAGAGGCAGTTGGGAGGAGGTGGTGGGGCATGAAAATGTAATCTATCCTACTGTACGTGTTCCTAGGATGAGAGTAGAAAGTAAAGTCTTTGTCTTGGGGATGCAGTGTGCGCCAAACATCACTCAATTGTAAGTCATGTAACTTCCGTCTCAGGGCCCTCAGTTTAGCATGAGAAATGGAGGAACATCCCGCAGATGTATCGCAGGAGGGGAACAGAGGGACATTTAGGTCCCCACATATAATAATGGCACCGGTAGCAAAGGACGCTAGGGTGTCCAGGGTGCGGAGTAGGAACGGAATCTGTGAGTGATTAGGGGCATATACAGAGGCTAGGGTAAAGCGTTGGTTTGCGATAACACAGTTGATAAAAACGTATCTGGCATTCGGGTCTAACAGTGTGGAATCAATTTGGACAGGTAACGACCTATGGAAAGCGATAGAGACACCTTTCGTCCTGGCTTCGAGATTAGTGCTAAGAAACCACTGCGAGTAGTAACTGTAGGGCAACTATATGGGCATGTTGCTTGTGAAAGGAATAGAGAATTTGTGCCCTCTTCTCAGGAGTGTTGAAGCCCTTAACGTTGAGGGAGGCTATTTTAACGTCAACTGCCATACCGATCAGCTGGGACAATTAACCACTTACCCAGGTGCCCTGTGTCCGTCCAGACCTCTGTCATGAAGAAGGCAGGAAAGTTCGATGAAGTAGACCTTGGAGGAGAGAACAAAGAGGAGATAGACGTAAGAGCAAGAATGGAACATAGAAGCCGACGTACAGACAGGTAAGCACAGGGACTAAAGAGTGTGGCCGTAAGGGCCAAGACCATAGCCAGGGCCAGCCCAGCGGTCAGCCTAGCGGGGGAAACATCGAAGGCGCGAGGACAGGAGGTCCTATAACGGTCTCTGTGCACCATTTAGGTGGATAAGCACACGAGCACGCAGGGGCCGGGGCCTAATAATCACAAATGGGAGACTCAGCTCTGAGTAACAGAGAGAGGCTGCGGGAGGAGGGCTATGAGGTGCGGGACGGGCGGAAGGCCCTTTAATATCCTATGAATGGGAGGCAAATTAAGGCTAATTGGGAATAGTAGTAGCAGTAAAGAGATCATGCTAAGGAGGGGAGCGAGTGTGGAATAAAGTGTTTGTCAAGGCACATCAGCAGACATAAGTAGTAATTACAAAATAACAGCAGACATGGTCAACCATAACTTAGTAAAATAGACAACGAGAGCAATATACTACGCCTGCAGACATGAAGAGTCCTGGAGGAGATTCAGTAGCCAAGGCTCACGGGGAGGGCCTCCAGGATCAACCAAACTGAGAGGGGAAAGGTGTCAACAATGAGCCGGTCAGGTCTTCCTCTTCGGACGTTGAGGGAGGGGAGCCTGTGAGGAAGATTCCAGATCTCGGTGTGTCAGAGGGAGTCTCGGGGTCCTCGAGGACGGCGATCTGTCCTGACCTGCAGCGGGGAGCCCCAAGTCCGGCTGAAGGGGGTTATATCCAGAGTACATGTTGAGCCACTCAGGGAGTGAAATCGGAGGAAGACGAAATGTCCGCAAGAATTGTTGGAGGTCATCCGGTCGTCTCAGGGTGGCCGTGGTAGAGCCATATTTGGCTGTTAAAGAGAAAGGATAGCCCCAACGGTACACAATCTTGGCGTTCTGAAGAACATGTAGCAGTGGCTTAAGAGTCGCTCTCAAGCGCAAGGTGCGGAGTGAGAGATCAGGGTAGAACTGAATTGGGACTCCATTGAATGTGAGGTTCTTTATGTCGCGGGCTTTCCGCATTATCTTGTCTTTCTGAATAAAGTGGTGCACTCGGCAAATAATGTCCCGAGGTTTGTTCGGGTAAGGATTCTTCGCCTTCAAGGCGCGATGAGCCCTGTCCAGTTCTATCTGGTTGTCAGGGGGCTTCTGCAGTACCTCGTTGAAGAGCCGCTGTAGTGTGGAAGAGAGATCTTGTGGGAGTACCGATTCCGGTAGACCTTTGATCCGGATATTATTTCTACGATTCCGATTGTCCATGTCATCTATATGGTCCACAGTCGCAGCATGTTGCAGAGAGAGGAGTTTGGTCGATTCCTGAAGCTGGAGAACTTGAGATGTGATGGAGGTTTTAAAAGACTCTAGTTCGCCCACTCTGGTTTGTAGTTGTGAAACGTCCTTTTTAATTGGCTGAAGATCCTTTTTCCAAGCCGATCTCAAGTCCGTGGCCAGCGAAAGCATATCTGCCTTAGTAAGGCTAGCAGGGCTTGGAGTTCAGGGTGGCCTTTTAACGTGTTGACCGCCATTTCTGGAGAGGGCAGAGTAGGTTCCAAGTTGCTCAGGGCTGGTGAGGGTGGCGTGACCACAGGTGGGGATGTCACATGGAGTTTAGACGGTTTAAGTGAGCGCTGTCTCTCATTCTGTGAATCTTCTGAAGAGGAGCAGGAGGAGCCACGTGATCTGGCGGCCGACAGTTTAGAGGGGGTTTTAAACAATTTTTTCTTCGCCGGAGGGCTTGCTCCCCAGTAATCAGGTGTGTCAGTGTCACTGGAGGAATTGCCCGAGCTCCTAGTGGATTGGGCCTCTGTTACTTCCATATCTGTAGCCCAATCAAGGACATCCCTGGGTGGGGGGCCCGGAACTTGAGAAGGCACAGCTGCTGTGGTAGGAGACTCGGGCACGCTCCCAATCCCAGAGCATAGATTTCCAGGTAGAGTCTTGATAATGTGCCCAGGTGCAGGGCATAGAGTCGGTTTGAGAGGAGCAGCGGAGTCCTTTGGCTCAGTCAGGGCAGGGGCAGACCGGCCATAGGGACACACTGGGGCCTCCAGGGGCATGGGAGTAGCCTGTAATGTGGACGGTGGCAACTGCACCGGCAGGCAGGACATTGGGGGGAAATCCTCTTTGTCCCACTGCAAATGGAGCGAGTGGGAACCCAGGGGGGGATGTCCAGAAGCAGGGTCTCGGCGTGCCAGCACTTGAGGGGGAGAAGAACTCCGGAGCTGTGGAGCGGGAGCCTGCAATGTGCATGACGGGGCGCTCACTGGCATCTCTGTGCTCCCCGTCATGGCAACCGGCACCATGTGAGGAGAGGGCGGGGGTCCCGTACCTGCACTCTGATCCCGGACTTCAGCCGGCGGCAATCCAGTGATCTGAGCGGTTGTGTGGCTACTTGTCCGCCCTGCTGTGCGACTCGGAGTCGTAGTGGAGGCTCGGAGCGGTATGGTGCAGGGGTCTGTGCAGGGAGGCGCAGCGGCGTCCATAATGGCGGCGGTAGCAGGCCTCTCTGGAGACGGAGCTTCCGAGCGGGGGCAAGGAGGCTGGAAAAAGCTGGCAATCGTGCGCTGGGGGTCCACGGGTGTCTGAGACTGCTGTAGGGACTTCTTATGGCGTCGCCTGCCTCCCATAGCATGCAATTCTAGCCCTTATTCAGCTGGCCCAGGCAGGAGCACTCAGAGGACACGTCTTCCTTCCAGCGCGCCAAGCCACGCCCCCCCACCTATTTTTTTTTATGTTTTCTTAATGATCCTGTACAGAAACGAGTGTAAATTTGATACTGCCGCATGGGTAACTGTCTGAACTATTAAAATAAAATGTTAATGATACACTAATATTTTAATAGTTCAGTAAGTTAGCAGTATCAAATATGTAAATAAATGTATTTTACTTTTCTTGTATAGCAATAGTAATTGCTATACACATAGGGGTATATGCAGAGCATTGCACCTTTGTGTCTGTAGTAATGAATATGGTGCAATGCTCTGCACATACCCCCACCTGTATAGGAATGTACTCACACTGCTATACATATGGGGGGGTATGTGCAGGCTTCAAAGCATTGTACCCTAAGGTCTGTAGAAGACACTAGGGTGTAATGCTCTGTCTGCAGTCTGCTCTGCACATACCCCATGTGTATAGCAGTGCAGTGCAGAACAAACTGCGCAGACACACACGGACAGAGGCCCTGGAAGGATCACCGGCCACCAGGGCCGCAGCACAGTGAGTGTGTGCTGTATTGGAGCCTAGACTTACCGTTCGGGGGCTGTAAAGGTGGCGGCAGGTGGCAACAGAGAATATAGGGTCACTGATCCTCACGGGCTGAGTGGGGGAAATACAGGTAAAATGGCGGCAGGGGAGGAGACAGTTAGGAGGAGCAGCAGACTCCCAACTGGTAACATTGATCGGTGGGTGGAGCTGAGAGTCTCAGCCTGAGACTGAGAGACTGAGGAATGATTGCCACAGTGTGGGCTTTGTATACATTATATGGACAAAGATATTGGGACACACCTCTTTATCACTGAATTCAGACACTTCATTCAGTTCCATTGCCACAGATGTATAAAATCAAACACTTATAGATATTTGGGAAAGAATGGGTTATTCAGGAGAACACACTGAATTCCAGCATAGTGCTGTAATTCTATCATAGGATGCAACAAGTCAGTTTGTGAAGTTTCATCCCTACTAGATACTGTACCCCCAAGATCCAAGATCTTCCACCATAAACTGTGAGTGGTATTATTAAAAAGTAGAGGCATGGTATGAAACAAGTCACCACTAAACTTTGCAGCAGTGGAAATGTGTTCTGTGGAGTACTGAACCATGCTCCTCAGTCTGGTGGTCTCGTAGATGAGTCTGAGAATGGTGAACATTACCTACCTGACTGCATTGTGACAATTTGTGGAGGAGTGATAATGCTATGGGGATGGTTTTTAGGAGTTGTCTTAGAGGCCTTAATACCAGTGAATGGAAATCTTTTTGTTCAACATACCAAGACATTCTGGACAATTGTATGTTTCCAATTTTGAGGGAACAGTTTGAGTAAGGCACTTTTCTGGTCCAGCATGACTATGCCTCAGTGCACAAATCAAGGTCCATAAAGAAATGGTTGGATGAGAAAAACCTTAGGTGGCCTGCGCAGAGCCCTGACTTAAACCTCAGGAAATGAGAAGAACTAGAATGGAGATTGTGAGTCTTGCCCTATCATGCAGAAATAGAGTCTGACTTCAGAAATGCAATTCTAGAATAATAGGCAAAAATTCCTGAGTGGAAGCTGCTATAACTGCAAAGGAAGGGGACCGACTGCATATTAATGCCTAAGGATTTAGAAAAATATGTCTGAAAAGCTGCTGTAGCTCTAATGTAGTGTTTAGGTGTCCTTTTGTTCATAATACAGTATATATACAGTGGGGGGGGGAGTATTTAGTCAACCACCAATTGTGCAAGTTCTCCCACTAAAAAAGATGAGAGAGGCCTGTGATTTTCATCATAGGTATACCTCAACTATGAGAGACATAATGAGAAAAAAAAATACATAAAATCACATTGTCTGATTTTTAAAGAATTTATTAGCAAATTATGGTAAAAAATAAGTAATTTGGTCAATAACAAAAGTTAATCTCAATACTTTGTTCTATACCCTTTCTTGGCAATAACAGAGGTCAAATGTTTTCTTGAAGTCTTTACAAAGTTTTCACACACTGTTGCTTGTATTTTGTCCCATTCCTCCATGTAGATCTCCTCTAGAGCAGTGATGTTTTGGGGCTGTCGCTGGGCAACACGGACTTTCAACTCCCTCCAAAGGTTTTCTACGGGGTTGAGATCTGGTGACTGGCTAGGCCACTCAAGGACTTTGAAATGCTTCTTACGAAGCTACTCCTTCGTTGCCCGGGCGGTGTGTTTGGGATCATTGTCATGCTGAAAGACCCAGCCACGTTTCATCTTCAATGCCCTTGCTGATGGAAGGAGGTTTTCACTCAAAATCTCATGATACATGGCCCCATTCATTCTTTCCTTTACACGAATCAGTCGTCCTGGTCCCTTAGCAGAAAAACAGCCCCAAAACATGATGTTTCCACCCCCATGCTTCACAGTAGGTATGGTGTTCTTTGGATGCAACTCAGCATTCCTTCACCTCCAAACACGACAAGTTGAGTTTTAACCAAAAAGTTCTATCTTGGTTTTATCTGACCATATGACATTTTCCCATTACTCTTTTGGCTCATCCAAATGCTCTCCAGCAAACTTTAGATGGGCCCAGACATGTACTGGCTTAAACAGGGGGATACGTCTGGCACTGCATGATTTGAGTCCCTGGCGGTGTAGTGTGTTACTGATGGTAGCCTTTGTTACTTCGGTCCCAGCTCTCTTCAAGTCATTCACTAGGTCCTCCCATGTGGTTCTTGGATTTTCGCTCACCGTTCTTGAGATCATATGAAGACACCACGGCGTGAGATCTTGCGTGGAGCCCCAGATCAAGAAAGATTATCAGTGGTCTTGCATGTCTTCCATTTTCTAATAATTTCTCCCACAGTTGATTTCTTCACACCAAGTTTCTTGCCTATTGCAGATTTAGACTACCCAGCCTGGTGCAGGTCTGCAATTTTGTTTCTGGTGTCCTTCGACAGCTCTTTGGTCTTGGCCATAGTGGAGTTTGGAGTGTGACTGTTTGAGGTTGTGGTCAGGTATTTTTTATACTGATAAGTTCAAACAGGTGCCATTAATACAGGTAATGAGCGGAGGACAGAGGAGACTCTTAAAGAAGAAGTTACAGGTCTGTGAGAGCCAGAAATCTTGCTTGTTTGTAGATGACCAAATACTTATTTTCCACCATAATTTGCAAATACATTCTTTAAAAATCAGACGATGTGATTTTATGTATTTTTTTATTATGTCTCTCATAGTTTAGGTACGCCTATGATGAAAATTACAGGCCTCTCTCTTATCTTTTTAAGTGGGAGAACTTGCATAATTGGTAGCTGACTAAATACTTTTTTGCCCACTGTATATTATATTATATATATAAATATATATATATATATATAAATAATTAAAGGGGATATCCATGTGTTAAAAAATAATAATAAATGCAGTACTTACCCCTTCATTCCCACTCTGACCGCTCTGATACCCTGTTAAGCCTCCTTTCGGCACTTCAGTCTTACCGCTGCTTTTCCATTTACTTCATTCTCTCTTGAAAACTCTACAGTTGGGTACACTATATATTAATTCTAAAAAGAGTTAAAATCTCCAATGGTCAATTAATGATTTACAGATTGCTGAGATCTATGATTACATAGCTAATTGCCTCTCACTTGCCAAGCATTCTATTTGTCGAGGTGGCTGCTGATGGCCATCTGTGTATACAGGTTGCGTTTTACAGAAGGTCATATACAGCACTATGTGATATTCTGTCCTTGCACAGAATGGCGGAATTAATAATTATGTTACTTTGGGAATACTTTACAATATTTCATTGCATATGGCTCTATAAATTCTTATCAACATATCTCCTGCCTTTCCTAAGGACTGTTCCAAACTTGTTTTTATTAATTGAAGGGTTGATCATACTTTATAACTGCTATCAATTATTTCTGGTACATTTTATTACCTATCACACTCTTCTGAATCCTGTCTTTTAAGCGGGTTCAGTATTTTCATCAGTATTTTTAGCAAGGAGGGAAATCAACAAAGAGAGAAAAACAATAACGGAAAGATTTGCATCTTTTTCTGTGTTTTTGACCCACTCAAAAACACAGGGTTTCGCTAAATATATTTACCAAAATACTATGAGGGGGATTTAAGACTAGCGGGTCTAATTCAATCCTCCGCTAGTGCTGGAGTTTACACACCTATTAATAAATCCAAAACATGTGAGGCTGCCCCATACCACAGCCTCAGAAACCTCAACAGATAAATATCCCCTTATGTGTTAACCTAGCATTAAAGGGGTACTCCGGTGGAAAACTTTTTTTTTGGACTAGTGCCAGAAAGTGAAACAGATTTGTAAATTACTTCTATTAAAAAATCTTAATCCTTCCAGTTCTTATTAGCTGCTGAATACTAAATTATTTTCTTTTTTGAACACAGTGCTCTCTGCTGACATCACGAGCACAGTGCTCTCTGCTGACATCTCTGTCCATTTTAGGAACTGTCCAGAGCAGCATATGTTTGCTATGGGGATTTTCTCCTACTCTGGACAGTTCTTAAAATGGACAGAGATGTCAGCAGAGAGCACTGTGCTCGTGATTCAGCAGAGAGCTCTGTGTTCCAAAAAGAAAAGAATTTCCTCTGTAGTATTCAGTAGCTAATAAGTACTGGAAGGATTAAGATTTTTTAATAGAAGTAATTTACAAATCTGTTTAACTTTCTGACACCAGTTGATTTAAAAGAAAAAAGTTTTCCACCAGAGTACCCCTTTAAGGTGAATGTCTGTTTTAGTTTTTGTTCTATATAGTTCCAATAGTTATTACTTATGTAATAGTTCCAATATTTTGTACTTTATCAAGTCACACCAGCAGCACAAATCCTCAAAAGTTGCACATTCTTATGAAGAAATGTTAATGTTTCATTAAAGGGGTATTGCAGGAAAAAAAAAAAATTTTTAATATATATCAACTGGCTCCAGAAAGTTAAACAGATTTATAAATTACTTTTTTTTTTTTTTTTTTTCAAAGTAGAATTTTTTTTTCCCAAAGTGACATACAGGGTAATAAACATAAAAGGCATTACACAGGAATAGGAGAAACACGTGTGACTTTCTCCGGTATGCTTGAGGGACATCGTCCATCATTTGACAGTGGCCATTATCCTACGACAGTGCAACTGATAAAAAATATGAAACCAATCTAACAGTAATAATTGTTGTATCACAATAAGAGCATAGGCCAGAGGGTGGGGAAGGGCTGTCAAATAAGGGTATATGTGCAGTCACACTGGCCAAGGGGGTAGAGAGGGATAGAGGGTGAAGAAGAGAATAGCAAGACAATAAGATAGGTAAGAGAAGAAAAGGAAATAGGGAAGCAGACAAGTTGAGAAAGAATGTACCTCATGAATCGGGTCAGTACCGGCCACCCCTTGTAAATTATTTCTATTAAAAAATCTTAATCCTTACAAAAATTATCAGCTGCTGAAGTTGAGTTGTTCTTTTCTGTCTGGCAACAGTGCTCTCTGCTGACACCTCTGTCTGTCTCGGGAACTGCACAGAGTAGAAGAGGTTCGCTATGGGAATTTGCTTTTACTCTGGACAGTTCCTGAGACAGGTGTCATCAGAGAGCACTTAGACAGAAAAGAACAACTCAACTTCAGCAGCTCATAAGTATTTAAAGGATTAAGATTTTTAACAGAAGTCATTTACAAATCTGTTTAACTTTCTGGAGCCAGTTGATATATAAAAAAAAAAAAAAAGTTTTTTCCTGGATAACCCCTTTAACACTGCTCGGTCCAAGGTGGTGTGAAGGAGAAATGAAGAAGGCTGGAAGGGGGCTTGGCCTCGCATGGAGGGAGCAAGTCAATAGCACTTTTTGACTTTAGGACTGATGTGCCACACATAAAGTTGCATAAATATACACCCTCTCAGCAGGCAGTATATATTTGTGCACAGAGTGCAACAGCAGCCATGGAACGTTTCCTCTAGTGGCTGATGCCAGCAAATTTAGTCAATTAACTCTATCTCTAGACAATGGATTCAGAGCTTTGTATAGACAACTATAAAAATAACAGAAGCCATCAAAGAATTTTTTCAGGAAAGACTTCCACTTTGTATGATTGCCTGGCTAATCATTCTCCTGGCTGCATCTTTCACTGGGAAATGTGGTCTCACATATAAATGGGACTATACTTTAAAGGGGTACTCCGGTGAGAAACAAATGTTTTCAAATCAACTGGTGCCAGAAGGTTAAACAGATTTGTAAATTACTTCTATTTATCTTAAGCCTTCCAGTACTTATCAGCCTCTGTATACTACAGAGAAAGTTGTGTAGTTCTTTCCAGTCTAACCACAGTGCTCTCTGCTGCCACCTCTGTCTGTATCAAAACTGTCCAGAGCAGGAGAGGTTTTCTATGATGATTTGCTCCTACTCTGGACAGTTCCTGACATGGACAGAGGTTTCAGCAGAGAGCACTGTGGTCAGACTGGGAAAAACTACAAATCTTCCTCTAGAGCATACAGCAACTGATAAGTACTGGAAGGATTAAGATTTTAAAATAGAAGTAATTTACAAATCTGTTTAACTTTCTGGCACCAGCTGATTTAAAAACATGTATTTTCCATTGGAGTACCCATTCAGGCCAAGTAACTACAGGTAGCATGCAATATTTCTTATTATATTAATCTATCTGACTTTTGCTGCAAGTGAAATTAATACCCTTTAAATCTTGGCAATAGTTACGCGTCATCTAGACCAAACTGGTGCGCTGTCCCACTAATCCCCCTGAGACTACAATAAGTGTTGCCCATGTAGCTTCGGCCTAACCTTTATATCTTTACGCATTTTAGTTATCAAAATATATGACAGGTAAATGGATAATGAGAAATAAAAGTAACAATTTACAACTAACATTTCCTTCAGATTCTTTAACTAGTCTGTTGCAGAGGCCGACACCGTAATACAACCAATTTGGTTATTTATCAGTTTTTTTTTTATTTGTACCTTAGAGAGATGAGTGAGAAATAAACATGTTCTTGGAAAAAAAGATGTATTATTTCTGCTGCAGTGATCGATTGCCTCCTAATGTGGAGAGACCCTGCTGAACCTACAAAGATAATTCTTTGTTAGTTTCGGAAGGTTTAGACCTGAAAGAGAAAGAAAAGGAACCCACGGAAAATGTAGGTCAGTGCAAAGATTGTAACTCAGGATGTGAGCTAGTACTCTGGGGATAGTAAAGATATAATTGGGAAAATAAAGTTGCGGCAGATTTCCGTTTTACTCGGAATAACATATACCAGGATATCCCTGAACGCTGTTACCACTGCAGAAAGAAGCAATGAATCCGCAGTCTGCTGCAGTATTTACTGACACTTTATGGTGATCATATCATATATTCTACAAAGCACCAGCACTTTATTCTGACAGATTATCCTGCTGAACTGTTTTGTCACTTCTCCCCAAGACATTTATTGTAATTATGTTTCAATTTGTAAGTTTACTTTTTTTTTGTACCCTGTTTATTCATTATCAAAGCTGTTTTTCTTTTAAATGACTCCTAAAATGGTTATAGCAACTAGACATTGCTGTATATAAGGTTGCTCATCTGAGACATAACATAACATAAAAAAAATATCTGACGCTGCAAGGACAGCTGGAAGTTTTTTCTAAACTACTAACTCCATACCATGTATTACTTAGAGCTATAAGTAGTATTAGATACACCATTAAATGGTAATTCTCATTGAAACTATTTTTTGCTATTGCACTCCTTATGGTAAATAAAAATATTTCTAATTACTTTGTTTAAAAAAAAATTAAGTTTTATTTGTGCTTACAAAAGCTCAAGAGCACATTTTCCCCCATCTTATACACAGACTTTGGACCGAAGCCCAAACACAGAAAGTGCAGCCTGGAGAGCTGAGGGGGGGGGGGGGGGGGGGTGTCCAGCCTCATCCAATCATAGCTCCTCTCACACTTAACTGCCATATGCTGTTGGTTGGTCACCCCCCCCCCCCCCCCCCAGCACTCCAGGCTGCACACTGCCGGTATTTGGGCTTCGGTCCAAAGACTGTGTAAGAGATGGGCGAAACTGTGCTCTTGAGCTTTTTTAAGCACAAATAAAACATAGAAAACTTCTTTTTTTTTTTTTTTAAACAAAGTATATTAGAAATATTTTTTATTTGTCATGAGGAGTGCAATAGCAAAAATTTGTTTTAGTGAGAGTTACCATTTAACCCTTTTGTACATTGAAATATTCTATCTACCATCACAACAAGCTCTAAAGGGAGAATGATCTACTGTTATAACTTATAACCATTCTGCAAGAGAGCTTGCTGTTCATCTATTTGCATGTTCTGCCTAACACAAGTGAGGTATTAGGTGGGAGGAGCTGACCAAGTTGGAGTTGATGCTACGGAAAAGGCTCTGTGACTCTGCAATCGAAGAGAAAGCTCATCTGATGTCACCAGCATCCTGCCACAACATTACTAAGTATATGCACTCCAAAGGCTTATGCACATGATCTTGTAACAGCCTTATTTAAAAAAGGCTGCAATTGAAACATTGTACTGTACCTTCATTTACCTTTGAATTTATGTGCCCTATGCACTACCTATGGCCTCCATGCATTACCAAAAAGGCTCTATGCTAGTTTGGATGAACCATTAATAATTAAGAGGATCTATGGGTTTACAGGGGAAAAAAAAGGCTCTAAGAAAAATCCAGTAAGTGACAGTAGATGAAATATAACACTTTTCTCAAATATATATTACTGCAGAAAATGTATCTATCCCAATAGGTGTACAAGGCAGGTTAACTTTATTAATGTACAACAATAGGGCAACGCATATTGCTGCTAACCTGTGCCTTCCTCAGGTCCACCATAAATCGCCCCCTGGGGTACTGAATGGCATTGATGTGCATCAGTGGTGCATACCTTCTCTGGGAGGTACCACCTGCAATGGGAGGATCTGATTCTATACAGTATCTGAATAGCAAAATAGAGCCTCTTTCTTTGATCTGGCCAGGATTTAGGTATAAGCAAATCAATTTGCCTGCTTTGCATTTTAGCAAGTTGCATGTAATATAATGGAAGACTCAATTTACCTATATTTTTTCTAAATTCGCCACCTGTGATTTAATTCATCAATACATCTAAGGCCTCGTTCACATTGCCATCAGACTCCGCTAACCGATCGGACCCTTAACGGGTCGGATGCAAATGGCCGTGTGAACCTAGCCTAATAGCTAACCAATCAGCAAATCACACATGATAAATAATATTCTGTTTAATGTTCAGGTTCTGATTCATCAGCCATATAATACACTGCCCCTATGTATTGTACTGCCTAGCTAAAGGAGGAGTATAAGCTGTTAATCATGTGTTAATTGAGACCTCTTAATGTATACCCACAGCCAGAATCCATTCCATACAGGAGAAAGCTATAACTGGTTGTCCTTCTGTTCCTATTGCTTATAACCTACTCCCCCATAACCCACAGGAATCCATCTTACATTGCTGCTAAAATAATAACCTTCAGCATGAGTGAGCAGCACAGATCACTATTATGTTTACATAGTGTACTATTACAGCTCTCACATGAATTTTTCAGCATAGAAGCAGGAAGTCTCACAGAACTGTCAAAATAGTGAGACCTCACTGCTTCTGACTCCAGCCAACTCAGTCTCTCTTTCTGAAAGCGCCAGAAATATGCATAAAAAAGCACCTACAAAACCACCAGCAGTTTTAAGGTTGGGTTCTTAGATTGTGATTTTCACATGTAGATTGAAGTGCACAAGTGCAATGGCTAATGGATGCACAAATTTGCCAGTAAAAGGCCGTATTACTGCCAAAATCATTATATTTTTAGTACAAGTATCTTGAAGGGATATGGAAAAGCTTATGGAGAAAAATGCATGTCACGGATAAGTATTGTCAGAGTCATATTGTGTAACTCCAAATCACTATTCACTGAATGTCTTCATAATACCTAAAACAAATAGCAACTTTTATGAGTGTACCTGTAAATGGACATTAAATCATCATTTGTATCCAATTTCCCTTTGCCAACATTGATAATAAGGACAGACAAATATATTATAATAACAGGGGAAAAAGACGAGGCAAGACTGTTTTATATACTATATAGTATTTACAAATTATTTTTCAAATTTTTATTAAAAAGAATGGAAACCTTTATATTAATACATACAAACATAACATTTTGGATGAAAATGGATACTATTTAACATATGGTATTGTGCATATATTTTGCATATTATTCCTGTAGTGTGTAGTAACATTCTGTTTAAAGGGGTACTCCGGTGCTTACATATCTTATCCCCTATCCAAAGGATAGGGGATAAGATGCCTGATCGCGGGATTCCCGCCGCTGGGGACGGCCGTGATCTTGCACGCGGCACCCCGTTTGTAATCAGTCCCCGGAGCGTGTTCGCTCCGGGTCTGATTACGCTCGACCGCAGAGCCGGCGGCGTGTGACGTCACGCCCCCTTGCGACGTCATGCTCCTCCCCTCAATGCAAGCCTATGGGAGGGGGCATGATAGGTATCACGCCCCCTCCCATAGGCTTGCATTGAGGGGCGGAGCGTGACGTCACATGGGTCGAGCGTAATCAGACTGATTACAAACGGGGTGCCGCGTGCATGATCGCAGGCGTCCCCAGCTGCGGGAATACCGCGATCAGGCATCTTATCCCCTATCCTTTGTATAGGGGATAAGATGTGTAAGCACCGGAGTACCCCTTTAAACATATATTTATGGTAAGTTAGTTAGAGGTTATGTGTTAGTTATTTATTCTTTTTACTTATCTTTAAATGTAGTAAATATATATATTTTTCACGATTAAAAAAACATAAAAGATATCTATATAATGTCAGGTACAGTATACTGATTCTTTTTTCCTGTCTTCTGCAGGCGCTAAGCTGCTGTTACTTGTTACCTGCTGCTTCATCTACACGTTGAAAGTGCAGTGTTGTCCCGAAGTCTGCCTATGCTATAATGAACCTAAAATCACCTTTAGCTGTCAGCAGCAAAGACTGACTGTAATCCCACCGTATATTCCAGTACAGACTCAGCGCATATTTCTGCATAATAACAAAATAACTTTAGTAAGGTCCACCAGCTTCACTGCCTGCCAGAACCTCACCATCCTATGGATTCATTCAAATAACATAAGTCATATTGAGTCTGGAGCCTTCTATGGATTAACCAAATTGGAAGAACTAGACATGAGTGACAATTACAACCTCAAAACTATTACAGCCCTCACATTTCGTGGTCTTGTTCATCTACATACTTTGCATCTGAATCGCTGTGGCCTGCAGGATTTGCCCCCTGGGATCTTCCAAGGTCTTTACTCCTTGCAGTACCTCTACCTTCATGACAACAACCTACATCTCTTGCATGATGATACCTTCATAGACCTGGGAAACCTCACCTACTTGTTTCTTCATGGAAATAAATTAAATAGCTTATCTGAAAATGTATTTAATGGCCTAACTAACCTAGATAGATTACTGGTGCATCAAAACAAGTTGGATATGATCCATCGCAGAACTTTTCATGACCTGAAGAAAGTGACAACCCTATATTTGTTTAGTAACAGCTTGACAGTGCTTAAAGGAGAAGTACTATCACCTCTTGAATCCCTTCAGTACCTACGCTTAAATGCAAACCAGTGGATTTGTGATTGCAGGGCCAAGTCCCTCTGGAGTTGGTTGAAGGCATTTAAAGGCTCATCATCAGAGTTAGAATGCTACCTTCCACCAAACTTAGTTGGGCAAGACCTAAAAAAACTAAGAATTAACGATCTTGATGGATGTGCCAATATTTCTTACCATGCAATCAAAACTGGTCCATTCAGTGCCAAGCCATCTCTAAATATTGAAGAAATCTCAGATAGTTGTTGCCAGCCTCCCATCGATAAGTCCCTAGTAACTGGCACAAACACAAAATCTGGCCCATCTTCTCACACCAGTAGAATCTTGCCAAATATACCGATCAAGGATAAAGAAAATATCTCAAAAACAAAAATCATTGGTAATGTTGACCACCGAAAAAACAGAACATATAAGCCAATGAATTACTCCCCCCTTGCCACTTTATCAAGCAAAATAGAAAATTCCCTAACTAAGTTGAGTCAAAACAACGATTTTGATTCTGTCGAACCTTCCACAGTTCCAAATAAAAAAAGGATTCCCTGTTTAAAAAAAGTCAAGTCAAAGTCTCAGTGTCGAATGTATCAACCAGGAACTAACTCTGGGCTTTTGAATTTCATCACCACAAATCTTCTCTGTGTGACTCAGTTCTTCATGCTACAGATGCACTTTTAAAGGTTAAATATATTTTTGTTTTAAGATAGATTTAAAGAGAGACAATGAATGAGCTTCAAAAATTGTTGCAACTATATGGAGAAAAAAAATGTGCTTCACGAAAGCAGCTTCACTAAAGAAGATCAGAGATTGGATATTAAAGGATATTTTTTTATGGTTGTGAATTAAAAGAGCGCAACAATTTTATTTTATTCCTCATAGTATTATGGAAAGGTTGAGACTCTGCTAAACAAGAAGGTTTGGCCATACTTTGTAAATTAAAGTTGTACTTAATAACAATTCAAAATGTACACTGTAAAATGCTGTTTGTCTGCTCTGTTTATGACTATTCTAGCTCTTTGTAATGATTTCTGTCATTCTATGTTTCTGGGTAGTATTTGTTAAAAAATACTATCTATTTACTTCAACATTCTTCATGTATACACATATAGATATGCATTTTATTTTAACTGTGCTGAAATTAAGTAAAATAAATGTTTTTTTTTTGTTTTCCTAAACTTTATTTAAAATGAAAACGTTGGCAACATTTGGAAATTTTATTATGGTTGTAACGATTAAGACTCCCAACATGTCTTAAGCAATTCATAAAGACATACATTATTAAAAAGACTAAAAGCAGACAAACAAACAAGAGGCACTCCCTTGTGTGAATACCTCCAAACAATTACAAAATGCAGACAAATTAGAATAACTCACCAAGTAGGGTTGCGCATCTGTAAGCACAACACACATGATGGTAAAGAGACCTTTCTCGGCTGTTGTTCCTCCCAAATGCTTAAAGCACAATAGAATCAATAAAAATTCCTTTACCTCAGATCACAGGAATAATGGGTGCTGCATCATAAAGCCATAGATTTATTTCAAGAAGAAATGTAAAATGCATTTCTGAGCCGCACTGGCTCCTTCCTCAGGTAAGAGGTCTTACCTGAGGAAGGAGCCAGTGCAGCTCAGAAACGCATTATACATTTTTAATTATTCATCACATCCTGGCAGCACCCATTATTCCTGTGATCTGAGGTAAATGAGTTTTTATTGATTATTAAAAAGACATAGAAGAGTTTAGGTAAAGCCTCATTGCTGGTGTGGATCCATTTGCAAATATGCTCTTTTTAAAAACATCTACTACTTTTCGTTTAAACCTACCCCACAAAGTAGGCAGCAATGTTGTTGTATACTATAGAAAAAGTACTGATTTCTAATGCATCTAGATGCAGAACCATGTGCACTGGACCCATACAGCAGTATACTCTGCAAGCCACCATGTGGTGACTCTATGTCACAGATATACAAAAATTGTTTAAAGGGAAGAATATTTATATCCTACAGCATACAAAGGTACAGGAGGGCTCCATAGAGCAGTATAGGTGTTGTACTACACATTGTGAAACTACAAGGTTATGAAAATATGCATGAACCCTGATAAATTTAAAAGAAAAGCAGTAGAAAAGAGTCACTTGTGATTTATTGATGAATTTATTCAATGTGATCCAGGGGTGTTGCTAGCATCTAAAAAGATCTAGGGAGCAATCCCAATAGCATATTTTAACCCCATTCTGAGCCTATACAGTAGTTAAAATGCCCCCTGTACCCCTAAAAAGTTGTAATGGCCTCTGTGTCCCAACATTGTTATAATGCCATACTGAGCCCCACATAGTAATAATGCTCCATGTTCCTGCATATAGCAATAGTGCCCCCTGTGTCCTATATAGTAATAGTGCCCTCTGTGCCCTATATAATAATAGTGCCCCCTGTTCATTACATATAGTGATAGTGTCCCCAGTGCCCCCATATAGCAACAATGCCCTCTGTGCCTCGCATATTATAATAATGCCTCCCGTGACCCTGTATTAGTAATGCCACATTGTAGCCAAACAGAAAAAAATCATACTTACCTAGTCCTAAGTGAAGCTTCCTTGTCTCTCTTCTGAACTGCAGCCAGTAAGTCGCAATAGTTGGATCCCCAGGTAGCTGTGATTAAGTTATATAATTCTACCAGCCAGTGCAGGAATCACATCAGGGGGATTCATAGGCTGCAGGCCTGAAGTGCCTGCAGCCTATGAGTGCATGGTGGAGCAGGGAGCTAAAAGGCAGAGATCTGGGGATCAGACTACAAATCCCCAAGATAACAGTAAGTGACACCCAGATGTAACCATTATGTACATATAAATTGAAGGTTTTGGAAAAGGCTCTGGAAATTGTCAGTGCGCTAAGCAAAATAACTCTTTATCTGGTCTTGAATTTTAGAACTTATCCATTAAATGTTCTTAAATCATTGTACTTTTTCCCCAGAAGTTTACAAACCATGCAGACCTGTTCTTCTTTCAAATGAAATATGTGACAGTTCAGTATGGTAAAGCTATAGAAAATTGTTTTCTGTCGAAATATGTCTGCCGTACGCAAATATATTCAAGGCCAAAGCTGGTAAACTTAAAAAAATAAAATAAAATAAAAACTTCCAGCCCTGAAATATAAAAAGCAGGAAATAAATAAAAAGATTTTATAGTAATATTAAAGTGGTGTAGATATTTTAGAGATAGAAATGCTGTAAACATATCTTTTATTATGATCTGTCATTTATAATGCTGCACATTTTACAATGGAAATGATGCAGAGTCTGATTCTCAACCAAGGACTTTTGAAAAATGTATAGCACTACAATTTTATTAGCATTTTCATAGCATTTCAGACTTTACCCAGTCTAATAACAGCCACTGCATCCTGCAGTGTTTTAGTTATACTTTTAGGGTACGTTCCCACATGGCGTATTTGCTGCGTATTTGCTGCTGCGTATTTTATTTTCCCTGTTGAAGTCAATGGGTAGGAAAATACGCAGCACCAAATACGCAGCAAATACGCAGCAAAATACGCCGTGTGGGAAAGTACCCTAAAGGAGTCACATTTTGTACCTTCTCTTACTAATGCTAGTACGAACATTGTAGATTTATAGTATATTTAACTATTCAAATTACTTTGTTTCAGATTTACTAACTAAAAGCCTATATCCACCTTTACAACCATTTTTTAATGCCCTAATGCATTCAAATTAAACAGACTTTTATTCTAGTTTTCTAAATCATTTGGTGTCTAGCACTACTATTAATACCTTTTCTTCTACAAACAACCCCTATACTGTCCTATTCTGCGATCATACTCCTTTTCATCTGTTCTCGACTAACATGTTCAAAAGCTGATGGAAGGGCATATGATTGCAGTATCACACTACACATTATTTGTAGTCTGTGACCATGAAGACACCTCTCTCTACATAAAGGGGAAAATGTATTAAAATCTGTACCTGGCACAGGTGAGCATATAAATTTGGCAACTTCCTGCCAATTCTGCCCAGAGTAGGCATGGTTTTGCAAAAAGGGTCTTTGATACCCACACAAAGAATTTACTACAATTGATGCCTGCTGGACAGTGTAAATTATAGTTGAAATCCACACCAGCGCCGATCCGCCACTGAAGCACCTGGATTTATCAGACTGCCGAGACCTAATTAATACCAATGATTCCAACCACGCCCTCCCCCTCCAAAAATAAAGAGGCTAGACAATGAATAAAGTTTAAGTGGGTGGGGTTCGGCGACAGCATACATTTTTTTTATTAAACATAACATGAATAAGGCTCATTGGTTCTCCTGACAAATCCCGCCGGTGTGCCTCCGGTGCGCACGTCCAACATCGGACTAACCAGACCCCGCCTTCTCTGACAACTCACTGTGAAACTGAAACAAAAGAAAAAACAAGAAAACAGGAAAGAATAGGGAGGGAGGGCAGGACAACATCCAGGTCCCAGGGGGAAAGTGAGGAAGCAAAACGCAGGTGAGGGCCAGGGAGGAGCACAAAAAACCCCTGGAAAAACAGGGCACAGGATTGGGCTGAGGCCCCTGCAAAACCCATCCCCTTTTCAAGTTACCAGAAAGGGAGGGCGTGGCAGACTTTCAGTACCCTCTCTTAAAGGGGACCCCTGCTCACCAGTCAGGGGGAAGCTAGTGAGGCGCAGCTTCCCCTCCAAGAGGCCTGCTCCACGTGATGAACCATAATGATCCTACACTGGCATGTAAAACACTGGTCTTAGTGAAACATAGAAGCATAGAATGTGTTGGCAGATAAAAACCATTTGGCCCATCTAGTCTGTTCAATACTCTAAATACTATTCATAGTCTTTGGCCCTATCTTATAAGAAGGATAGCCTTATGCCTTTCCCATGCATGTTTAAACTCCTTCACTGTATTTTCAGCTACCATTTCTGCAGGAAGGCTATTCCATGTATCCACTACTCTCTCAGTATAGACATACTGTACTTCCTGATATTACTGCATAAACCTTTGTCCCTCTAATTTAAAACTATGCCCTCTTTTTTCTCGTTTAAATATCTTCTCCTCCTTTACCATGTTGATTCTATCATATCTCTTTATGTATTTAAACATTTATATCATATCTCCTCTGTCTCGTCTTTCTTCCAAGCTATACATGTTAAAGGGACATTCCGGGTTCATACATCTTATCCCCTATCAAAAGGATAGGGGATAAGATGTATGATCGCAGGGGTCCCGCCGCTGGTGACCCCCACAATCTGGGTGCAGCCCCTGGCATTCTGTGCCGGGTGCTGCCTCAGAGCGGGGGACGTGATGTGATGGCCATGCCCCCTAGTGACATCACACCACGCCCCCTACACTCATGTCTATGGGAGGGGGAGTGGTGTGACATCACTAGGGGCATGGCCTGACATCAGGTCCCCGTCTCGGAGGCAGCGCCGACACAGAATGCCGGGGGCTGCACCGAGATTGCGGGGGTCTTCAGTGGCAGGACCCCTGTGATCATACATCTTATTCCCTATCCTCTGGATAGGAGATAAGATGTATAAACCCGGAATACCCCTTTAAGGTCATTTAACCTTTCCTGGTAAGTTTTATCCTGCAACCCATGTACTAGTGTAGTAACTCATCTTTGAACTCTTTCCAATGTATCTATATCCTTCTGGAGATATTGTTGAAATAAGAAAGAAAAGGACCGATGGATGGCGCCTCGTGTATTACCCTTAGATAGCGGAAGTCGAGGGGGGGGGGCCAACCCCACGGAGCTTATAGATGGCCGCTCACCTTAGAAAGAAAAATAATGCGCATATCACCCCAGGGATTATGGGGTACCACGATGTGAGAGTGGCTGCTTAGCCAGTGGGTTGCAGGAGAAGACAGCAGTCGTCCTGAATAGAATATGTGGAGGTACAGAAAGAAACCCTTGGAGGTCGGCGCTGCAGACTCTTTGGAATGGATGAAGCAGAGGCAGGTGGTAATGAATAAAGTCATAGGCAGGACAATTTATTGATACAAATAATAAAAGAACAGGATTACATGTTTCTGCAAAAGCCCTCCCTTTCTGAAATCAGGGAGATACTTCTGGAGATACGGACTCCAGTACTGCGCACAACACTCCAAGTGAGGTCTTCCCAATGCTCTGTACAGCAGCATGAGCACTTCCCTCTTTCTAGTGCTAATACCTCTTCCTATACACCCAAGCATTTCCTGCTGCTCTATGACATTGTCTGTCTAGCTTTAAGTCTTCTAAAAAAATTACCCTTAAATTCCTTTCCTCGGATACACATTCTATATTCTGTCCTTGGGTAAATTACCCCCAAAAGCTTTAGACACCAAACAACAGGAAGTAAAGATTGTTTACAAAAAGTTTCATTTTTCAGTTTAAATTCATAACAAAAATAATAAAGATTGGTTGCAAAGGAGGGCATTGTCAAAAAATGTATATTTGTGAAAAATGTATCTTGTCATTTAAAAAATGCATCATATACTTCTTCATAAACAATTATATAATCAGGGCTGGTGCAAGGATTTTTGCCACCCTAGGCGAAAGCTAGTTTTGCCACCCCTTGACCCCGCCCATTGGCTTCGCCCTTTGACATGCCCAACCTTACTACTAGGGTGACACACTGTAACAAACCTCCTCATGTAATGTCCTTACTACCGGAGTGACACACTGTAACAAACCTCCTCCTCATCTAGTCTCCTTACTACTGGGGTGACACACTGTTACAAACCTCTTCCTCATGTAATCACCTTACTACTGGGGTGACACACTGTAATAAACCACCCCATGTAATCTCCTTACTACCGGAGTGACACACTGTAACAAACCTCCTCCTTATGTAATCTCCTTATTACTGGGGTGACACACTGTAACAAATGTTCTCCTCCTGTAATCTCCTTACTGCTGGGGTGACACACTGTAACAAACCTCCTCCTCATTTAATCTCCTTACTACTGGGGTGACACATTGTAACAAACCTCCTCCTCCTGTAATCTCCTTACAATGTGTCACCCCAGTAGTAAGGAGATTAAATGAGGAGGAGGTTTGTTACAGTGTGTCACCCCAGTAGTACCTCCTCCTCATGTAATTACATTACTACTGGGGTGACACACTGTAACAAACCTCCTCCTCATGGATTCTACTTACTATTCGAGTGACACACTGTAGCAAACCCCTCCTCATGTAATCTCCTTACTACTGCGGTGACACACTGTAACAAACCTCCTCCTCATGTAATCTCCTTACTACTGGGGTGACACACTGTAACAAACCTCCTCCACATGTAATCTCCTTACTACTGAGGTGACACACTGTAACAAACCTCCTCCTTAATGTAATCTCCTTGCTACTGCGGTGACACACTGTAACAAACCACCTCCTCATGTAATCTCTTTACTACTGGGGTGACACACTGTAACAAACCTCCTTCTCATATAATCTCCTTACTACTGGGGTGACACACTGTAACAAAACTCCTTCTCACATAATCTGCTTACTACTGGGGTGTAATAAACCCCAAAAAAGGAGCAATTTACACGAATAAATGTAAAAAAAAAAATCTTTATTATTGCGTAATACATCACAAACAATAAAATTCATATTAAAAGCAGGGAGGAATACACAACAGAAGGAGACAGCCTGGGAGTAATCTAAACAACAGTTATTCGACCATTTGGAGCATATATCAAAAAAGAATTTGTGGCCAAAAATCATAACATGGGTAAAAAACAGCACAACACTAAAGGTATACAGTATATAGTAATGCATAATATGTTATGATAATAGAGTGCTGGTGCAATGATCGATATGCTGCTGCATTAGTTTAAAGCCACATGTATACATAGGACAATATACCATGGATACCAACCAGACTATGCTCTGAAAGTAGTACGTCCTAGGATGCCGCCACCCCACTCCTAAGACCTTCGTCCGGGGGTGTCAGCATCCCAAATGAGCGCAGGTTTTATACTACATAGGGGCCAATCATAGAATATTCATAGAATAAATTAGGTGATGCGTCTCACCTGTCCGATCGCAGTATACACAGTAGATACACAGTTTAGCAAACTGTATCACACATGGGGCGATTAGATACAGATTTTAGCAGATAGACCACACATGGGGATTAGATACACAGCTCAGCTAACCATACCACATATGAGGGATTAGATACACATTTTAGCAGACAGATCACACATGGGGGATTAGATACACAGCTCAGCAAACTGTATCACACATGGGGGGTTTAGATACACAGCTTAGCAGACAGATCTCATATGGGGGAATTAGATACCCAGTTTAGCAGACAGATCACACAAGGAGGTTTAGATACACAGCTCAGCAAACTGTATCACACATGGGGGGTTTAGATACACAGCTTAGCAGACAGATCACACATGGGGGATTAGATACACAGTTGAGAAGACAGATCACACATGACAGGAGTTTCACCAGGTGAGTGTTTCTTCCCTCTCTCCAGCGGCCCTGAGGACAGGAATGTCCGATACTTGTGACTGAACTTTCACCCTGATTTGAAGACACGCGCAGTAGCTGAGACAGAGGCACGTCGGGGGAGGGAGCAGCGCTCCTCCATCAGGATGAAGTAAGCAAAAAAGCAGCCGCAATGTGGTTTGGGGGGGGGGGGATTAAAGCAGGTGGTACTGGATCTCACAGCGCTCCTCAGGCATGATGAAAAGTGAGGGGTGGGGGGGAAGGCGGAAGGGGGCGGTTAAGCAGTGGATCTCACAGCGCTTCTCCATCAACATGAGGGGCGGAGCGGGTGGTGTTGTGGGATGGGATGGGGGTGCTGTCACAGACGATAGCTGTTTTCGCTTGCAGCACCTCCAGCATGATGAGGCCAAGGGGAGGGCATGTGTGTTGTTAGTGCAGCACTGCATGCCGCCCTCCTCCAACATGGGGCGAGAGTGGTGATAATAGGGCTGCACTTGATGGCTAAAAAGCTAGGTTTGCTGCAACAGGCAGAGCGGTGCACCCCTCAAGAGGCTGCTCTAGGCGATTGCCTAGTTTGCCTTTAGGCAGAGCTGGCCCTGTATATAATATAGTTAATTTGGCTATAAACATTAAAACAATCCTTCCAGTCTACCCCTAACAGTAATTTGGGAATCTTTGTTAGCAATCCAACGGAAGTGAAATCCATTCCACCAGTCGGAAAATCTATTTTTATTGGCCATGTCTATGCCTTCACAAGCAAACATGCTAATGAGAACGTTTGTTCTAAGTTAAAAAATGTAAGTTAAAACACTATCCCAGTGGGGGGGGATTAGACACTGGACAATCCTATAGTAACATAAGGTTGAAAAAAGACCAGAGTCCATCAAGTTCAACCTATAACCCTAATGAGTCCCTACTGAGTTGATTCAGAAGAAGGCAAAAAACCCTCATACTAGAAGTAAAAATTCCTTCCTGACTCCAAATATGGCAATCAGAATAAATCTCTGGATCAATGTTCTGTTCCTTTAAATCTAGTATACATAACCTGTAATGTTATTATTCTCCAAAAATGCATCCAGCCCCTTTTGAACTCTTTTACAGAGTTCCCCATGACCACCTCCTCAGGCAGAGAATTCCACACTTTCACTGCTCTTACAGTAAAGAACCCCCATCTGTGCTGGTGTAGAAACCTTTTTTCCTCTAGACATAAAGGATGCCCCCTTGTTATTGATACAGTCTTGGGTATAAATAGATCATGGGAGAGATCTCTGTATTGATATATTTATAAATAGTTATTAGGTCTCCCCTAAGCCTTCTTTTTTCTAAACTAAATAACCCCAATTCTGCTAATCTTTCTGAGTACTGTAGTCCTCCCATTCCCCGTATTACCCTGGTTGCCCATCTTTGAACCCTCTTCAGCTCCACTATATCTTTCTTGTGCTCTGGTGCCCAGTACTGTACACAGTATTCCATGTGTGGTCTGACTAGTGATTTATACAGTGGTAGAATTATTTTCTTGTGGTGGGCATCTATGCCCCTATTCATGCACCCATTGGTTATATTTGCCTTGGCAGCAGCTGGCCAACAGTGGTCACTACAGCTAAATTTACTGTTAACTAAGACTCCTAAGTCCTTTTCCATGTCAGTCGTCCCAAGTGTGCTCAAATTTAATACATAATCCCAGCCCGGATTATTCTTCTGCATGTGCATTACCTTACATTTATCAGTGTTGAACCTCATCTGCCACTTCCCAGCCCAAACCTCCAACCTATTCAGATCCATTTGCAATAGTGCACTGTCCTCTACAGTGTTTACCGCTTTACAGAGTTTAGTATCATCTGCAAAGATTGCTACTTTACTATTCAACACTTCAGCAAGGTCATTAATGAATATTTAAATAGAATAGAACCCAAGACTGACCCCTGTGGTACCCAACTAGTAACAGTCACCCAATCAGAATAAGTACCATTAATAACCACCCTCTGTTTCCTATCACTGAGCCAGTTACTTACCCACTTACACACATTTTCACCCAGTCCAATCCTTCTCATTTTATGCACCAACCTTTTACGTGGCACCGTATCAAATGCTTTTGAAAAATCCATATATACGAATATCCAGCAATTGCCTCTGGTCCAGTCTGGAGCTCATAAAAGCTGATCAGGTTAGATTGACAGGACTGATTTTTATCAATTTTTATCAAGATACTATAAAAATAGCATCTCTTAGGAAACCGTCAAACAATTTACATACAGGTTAAACTAAAAGGCCTATAATTCCCGGGGTCACCTTTTGTCCCCTTTTGAAATATAGTCCCTGTCACTATAGAGTCCATGAATATTAAAAATATGGGTCTGTCTATTACATTACTTAATTCCTTATCACCTAAAGGTGTGTAAAAAAAACACCTTACCAAAATATGTGATAAACCCAAATGTAGATACAATAAAATAAGAATAATGGTATAATACACAAAAAATTCATTGTTAAAAATATTCTTTACTACACATAAAAATAGTATATACAGAATTAATTCATGTGGGCATAAAAAATTGATATATATACTAAAAAATGTTAAGAAATACAGAAAAATATAGGGGTGCTGGGATGTAGAGTCCTGTATAGCTAAAAGTTTATAATAATACCACATGCAATTGTCATGATTCGGCTGGCTGGAGGTGGATCCTCTGTGCCAGAGAGGGATTGGCGTGGACCGTGTTGGTGGACCGGTTCTAAGTTGCTACTGGTATTCACCAGAGCCCGCCGCAAAGCGGGATGGTCTTGCAGCGGCGGTAGCAACCAGGTCGTATCCACAAGCAACGGCTCAACCTCTCTGACTGCTGAAGATAAGCGCAGTACAAGGGAGTAGACAAGAGCAAGGTCGGACGTAGCAAAAGGTCAGGGCAGGCAGCAAGGGTCGTAGTCAGGGGCAACGGCAGGAGGTCTGGAACACAGGCTAGGAACACACAAGGGAACGCTTTCACTGGCACAATGGCAACAAGATCCGGCGAGGGAGTGCAGGGGAAGTGAGGTATAAGTAGGGAGTGCACAGGTGATAACACTGATTAGGCCTGCTGCGCCAATCAGTGGCGTAGTGGCCCTTTAAATTGCAGAGACCCAGCGCGCGCCCTAAGGGCCGCGCGCGCCGGGACAACACAGACGGGGAACGGGTCAGGTACGGGAGCCGGGATGCGCATCGCGAGCGGGCGCCTCTCGCGTCGCGAATCGCATCCCGGCTGGGAGTGATATTGCAGCGCACCCGGTCAGCAGGTCTGACCGGGGCGCTGCGAATGAGAGGATGCTGCGAGCGCTCCGGGGAGGAGCGGGGACCCGGAGCGCTCGACGTAACAGTACCCCCCCCCCCCCTTGGGTCTCCCCCTCTTCTTGGAGCCTGAGAACCTGAGGATAAGACTCTTGTCTAGGATGTTGTCCTCAGGTTCCCAAGATCTCTCCTCTGGGCCACAGTTCTCCCAATCCACCCAAAAAAATGTTTTACCTCTGACTATCTTGGAGGCTAGAATCTCCTTCACAGAGAAGACGTCAGATGAACCGGAAACAGGAGTGGGAGAAACAACTTTAGGAGAGAAGCGGTTAAGGATGAGTGGTTTAAGGAGAGAAACATGGAAGGCATTGGGAATACGGAGAGAAGGAGGAAGAAGGAGTTTGTAAGAGACAGGGTTAATCTGGCACAAGATTTTGAAAGGACCAAGATAGCGTGGTCCCAGTTTGTAACTGGGGACAAGAAAGCGGACATACTTAGCGGAGAGCCATACCTTGTCTCCGGGAGCAAAAATGGGGGGAGTTCTTCTCTTTCTATCAGCAAATTTTTTCATCCGGGATGAAGCCTGTAAAAGAGAATTTTGGGTTTCTTTCCATATGGTGGAAAGATCTCGAGTCACTTCATCCACAGCGGGCAAACCAGAGGGCAAGGGAGTAGGGAGGGGAGGAAGAGGGTGACGGCCGTACACCACGAAAAATGGGGATTTAGCAGAAGATTCGGAGACTCTGAAGTTGTATGAGAATTCGGCCCATGGAAGCAGATCTGCCCAGTCATCCTGGCGGGAGGAAACAAAATGCCGTAAGTAGTCACCCAGGACCTGATTAATTCTTTCTACTTGCCCATTGGATTGGGGATGATAAGAAGAAGAGAAGTTTAATTTGATCTTGAGCTGTTTACAGAGGGCCCTCCAGAATTTAGACACGAATTGGATGCCTCTATCCGAGACGATATGCGTGGGCAAGCCGTGAAGGCGAAAAATGTGTATAAAAAATTGCTTTGCCAACTGAGGCGCTGAAGGAAGGCCAGGAAGAGGGATAAAATGTGCCATCTTGGAAAATCGATCAACGACCACCCAAACAACTGTGTTGCCACGGGATGAGGGCAAGTCCGTAATAAAGTCCATACCAATCTGTGACCAAGGCTGTTCAGGAACAGGCAGAGGATGAAGGAGACCAGCAGGCTTCTGGCGAGGAGTCTTATCCCGGGCACAGACAGTACAGGCCCGCACGAAATCAACGACATCAGTCTCCAGAGTCGGCCACCAATAGAATCGAGAGATGAGTTGAAAGGATTTTTTGATGCCCGCATGGCCAGCGAGGTGGGAGGAGTGTCCCCACTTGAGAATCCCGAGACGCTGGCGTGGAGAGACGAAGGTCTTCCCTGGAGGAGTTTGCCTGATGGAAGCTGGAGAAGTGGAGATCAGACAGTCCGGAGGAATGATGTGTTGCGGAGAGGCCTCTACTTCAGAGGCATCAGAAGAACGAGAGAGGGCATCGGCACTAATGTTCTTGTCAGCAGGGCGAAAATGGATTTCAAAGTTAAAACGGGCAAAGAACAACGACCACCTAGCCTGGCGAGGGTTCAGTCGTTGGGCAGACTGGAGATAGGAGAGATTCTTGTGATCAGTGTATATAATAACTGGATATTTGGATCCCTCCAGCAGGTGCCTCCATTCCTCAAGCGCCAATTTAATGGCCAGTAGTTCTCGATCACCAATGGAGTAGTTTTTCTCCGCCGGAGAGAAGGTCCTAGAAAAAAACTCACAAGTAACAGCATGCCCGGAGGAATTTTTTTGTAGAAGAACTGCTCCAGCTCCCACTGAGGAGGCATCTACCTCCAATAGGAAGGGTTTAGATGGGTCAGGTCTGGAGAGCACGGGAGCAGAAGAAAAGGCAGACTTGAGATGTTTAAATGCGTCCTCCGCTTGAGGAGACCAGGACTTAGGATTGGCGTTTTTCTTGGTTAGAGCCACGATAGGGGCCACAATAGTGGAGAAGTGTGGAATGAATTGTCTGTAATAATTGGCGAACCCCAAAAAACGTTGGATAGCACGGAGTCCGGAGGGGCGTGGCCAATCTAAGACGGCAGAGAGTTTATCTGGGTCCATTTGTAGTCCCTGGCCAGAGACCAAGTATCCTAGAAAAGGAAGAGATTGACATTCAAAGAGACATTTCTCCATTTTGGCATAAAGTTGATTGTCCCGAAGTCTCTGAAGAACCATGCGGACATGCTGGCGGTGTTCTTCTAAGTTGGCAGAAAAAATCAGAATATCGTCCAGGTAAACCACAACACAGGTATATAGGAGATCACGAAAAATGTCATTAACAAAGTCTTGGAAGACGGCAGGGGCGTTGCACAGGCCAAAGGGCATGACCAGATACTCAAAGTGTCCATCTCTGGTGTTAAATGCAGTCTTCCATTCGTCCCCCTCCCTGATGCGGATGAGATTATAAGCACCTCTTAAGTCCAGCTTGGTAAAGATGTGGGCGCCTTGTAGGCGATCAAAGAGTTCCGAGATAAGAGGTAAGGGGTAGCGTTTTTTTACCGTGATTTTATTAAGTCCGCGGTAATCAATGCAAGGGCATAGGGAGCCATCTTTTTTGGAGACAAAAAAAAATCCAGCTCCGGCAGGAGAGGCGGATTTGCGGATAAACCCCTTTTTTAAATTCTCCTGGATGTACTCCGACATGGCTTGGGTTTCTGGAGCAGACAGAGGATAGATTCTGCCCCGGGGTGGAGTAGTACCCGGGAGGAGGTCAATAGGACAGTCATAAGGCCGGTGAGGAGGCAAAGTCTCTGCTTGTTTTTTGCAAAAAACATCAGCATAGTCCAGATAGGCCTTAGGGAGACCAGATACTGGGAACCGGTTTAAGACAGTCCTTGAAGCAAGAAGTACCCCAGTTCTTGATCTCCTCTGTGGTCCAATCAAGGGTTGGGGAATGGCATTGAAGCCATGGTAATCCAAGAAGAATTTCTGAAGTGCAGTTAGAGAGGACCAAAAATTAAATTTTTTCGTGATGGGGTCCGATGCACATTAGGAGAGGTTCCGTGCGGTAACGCACGGTACAGTCCAATCTTTCATTGTTAACAGAATTGATGTAGAGGGGTCTGGCGAGACTGGTCACCGGGATGTTGAACCTGTTGATGAGAGAGGCCAAAATAAAATTTCCTGCAGATCCGGAATCCAAGAAGGCCAAAGCAGAGAAGGAGAAGGTAGAAGAAGATATCCGCACAGGCACAGTAAGGCGTGGAGAAGCAGAGTTCACATCAAGAGCTGCCTCACCCTTGTGCGGAGTCAGCGTATGTCTTTCCTGGCGGGGAGGACGGATAGGACAATCCTTCAAGAAATGTTCGGTACCGGCACAGTACAGGCAGAGATTCTCCATGCGTCGTCGTGTCCTCTCTTGAGGTGTCAAGCGAGACCGGTCAACTTGCAGAGCCTCCACGGCGGGAGGCACAGGAACGGATTGCAGAGAACCAGAGGAGAGAGGAGCCGGGGAGAGAAACCGCCTCATGCGAACAAAGTCCATATCCTGGCGGAGCTCCTGGCGCCTTTCGGAAAAACGCATGTCAATGCGGGTGGCAAGATGAATAAGTTCATGCAGGTTAGCAGGAATTTCTCGTGCGGCCAGCACATCTTTAATGTTACTGGATAGGCCTTTTTTAAAGGTCGCGCAGAGGGCCTCGTTATTCCAGGATAATTCGGAGGCAAGAGTACGGAATTGGATGGCGTACTCGCCAACAGAAGAATTACCCTGGACCAGGTTCAGCAGGGCAGTCTCGGCAGAAGAGGCTCGGGCAGGTTCCTCAAAGACACTTCGAATCTCCGTAAAGAAGGAGTGTACAGAGGCATTGACAGGGTCATTGCGGTCCCAGAGCGGTGTGGCCCATGACAGAGCTTTCCCAGACAGAAGGCTGACTACGAAAGCCACCTTAGACCTTTCCGTAGGAAACTGGTCCGACATCATCTCCAAGTGTAGGGAACATTGCGAAAGAAAACAACGGCAAAACTTAGAGTCCCCATCAAATTTATCCGGCAAGGATAATCGAAGGCTGGAAGCGGCCACTTGCTGCGGAGGTGGTGCAGGAGCTGGCGGAGGAGATGATTGCTGAAGCTGTGGTAGTAGCTGCTGTAGCATCACGGTCAATTGAGACAGCTGGTGGCCTTGTTGCGCTATCTGTTGCGACTGCTGGGCGACAACCGTGGTGAGGTCGGCGACAACTGGCAGCGGGACCTCAGCGGGATCCATGGCCGGATCTACTGTCACGATTCGGCTGGCTGGAGGTGGATCCTCTGTGCCAGAGAGGGATTGGCGTGGACCGTGTTGGTGGACCGGTTCTAAGTTGCTACTGGTATTCACCAGAGCCCGCCGCAAAGCGGGATGGTCTTGCAGCGGCGGTAGCAACCAGGTCGTATCCACCAGCAACGGCTCAACCTCTCTGACTGCTGAAGATAAGCGTGGTACAAGGGAGTAGGCAAGAGCAAGGTCGGACGTAGCAGAAGGTCAGGGCAGGCAGCAAGGGTCGTAGTCAGGGGCAACGGCAGGAGGTCTGGAACACAGGCTAGGAACACACAAGAGAACGCTTTCACTGGCACAATGGCAACAAGATCCGGCGAGGGAGTGCAGGGGAAGTGAGGTATAAGTAGGGAGTGCACAGGTGATAACACTGATTAGGCCTGCTGCGCCAATCAGTGGCGTAGTGGCCCTTTAAATTGCAGAGACCCGGCGCGCGCGTGCCCTAAGGAGCGGGGCCACGCGCGCCGGGACAACACAGATGGGGAACGGGTCAGGTACGGGAGCCGGGATGCGCATCGCGAGCGGGCGCCTCTCGCGCCGCGAATCGCATCCCGGCTGGGAGTGATATTGCAGCACACCCGGTCAGCAGGTCTGACCGGGGCGCTGCGAATGAGAGGATGCTGCGAGCGCTCCGGGGAGGAGCGGGGACCCGGAGCGCTCGACGTAACAGCAATATGGAAAAGGAAATGCATAGAGCCAAAACAGTAATATAAAGTGCTAGAGCAAGGGGGTGTAAATGGAAGTACTGAGAGTTTATAACACTGATACAAGAGAAAGAATAAATAATCAAGTGCAAAAACGTGTGCAAAACTGCATAATTATATATATATATATATATATATATATATCACAATGTGACAAATGAATAATATGTGAAAAAAATACACAAAGTGAAACTGTGGATCACAAGTGAATAGAGCACACATATAGTAGCAGAAAAAAGGGGGTGAGAAGGGGACTCCTAGACAAAGCTGCTCCAGGCGAAACGCGTCAGAGTAGTGATTGTGGGGCGTGGGTGAGTCCTGTATGCGTCATATTGAGCCTATTTTTCTTTGCTGTTTGCTGCTAGATAATGCTTACCACTATTGCTGCTACTGCACTGGTCACCTCTCGCCCCCTTTTTTCTGCTGCTATATGTGTGCTCTATTCACTTGTGATCCACAGTTTCACTTTGTGTATTTTTTTCACACATTATTCATTTGTCACATTGTGTTATACATATATATATATAATTTTTTTTCGCACTAATTATGCAGTTTTACACACGTTTTTGCACTTTATTATTTATTCTTTCTCTTGTATCAGTGTTATAAACTCTTAGTACTTCCATTTACACCCCCTAGTGCACTAGCACTTTATATTACTGTTTTGGCTCTATGCATTTACTTTTCCACATTGCATGTGGTATTATTATAAACTTTTAGCTATACAGGACTCTATATCCCAGCACCCCTATATTTGTCTGTATTTCTTAACATTTTTTTTGTATATATATAAATTTTTTATGCCCACATGAATAAATTCTGTATATACAATTTTTATGTATAATAAAGAATATTTTTAACCATGAATTTTTAGTGTATTATACCTTTATTCTTATTTTATTGTATCTATCTACATTTGTGGTTATCACATATTTTGGTGATATTGCATTTTTGGTTCTTGTGAACCCCTCCCACCATTTTTTATTATTTGAATGAGCCTGGGACTAGGAAAGGTTTTCTCTGTGTGATTACTTATTTCCTTTAGAACACGGGGATGAAAGCCATCTGGACCTGGTGATTTGCCTATTTAGATTTTTTGTAGGCGGCACTGTACTTCTTCCTGGGTTAGACAGGTGACCTGTACTGGGGAGTTTAACTTGTCTTGCTGTATTTCACCTGGCATTTCATTTTCCTCAGTGAATACAGTGGAGAAGAATTTGTTTAATATATTATCTTTTTCCTGATCCCTGTCTATAATTTTCTCCTCATAATTTTTTTAAGGGCCAACACTTTAATTTTTGACCTTTTTGCTATTTATATAGTTAAAGAACATTTTGGGGTTAGTTTTACTCTCTTTGGCAATGAGTCTTTCTGTCAAAATTTTTGCAGCATTTATCTGTCTTTTACATATTTTACATTTTTCTCTATAGCTCTTTAATGCTTCTTCACTGCCGTCCTGTTTCTGTAGTTTAAATGCTTTATTTTTGTCATTTATTGCCCCTTAACATTTTTATTCATCCATATTGTTTTTCTTTCATTCCTGACCCTTTTATTCCCATAAGGTATATACATCTTACAATGAGAATTTAAAATATTCTTAAAAGTTTCCCATTTAGTGTCAATATTCTTGTTTTTGAGGACATTATCCCCTTTTATATTGTTATACTTTAAAAAAAATCATAACTACATACAGGAAAATTTATACGTGTAGAAATGTCCTCTTCTGACCCCTATACCATTTTTGTTTTTATCAGACTTTTTGATCGCTTTTTATTAGTTTTTAATGGTATGAAAAATGACCCAAAATACGCTATTTTGGACTTTGGAATTTTTTTACGTTTACGCCATTGACCGTGCGGTTTAATTAACAATATATTTTTATAGTTTGGACATTTACACACGTTGCGATACCACATATGTTTATATTTATTTTTATTTGCATAGTATTTTTATGGGTAAAGGGGGGTGATTCTGACTTTTATTAGGAAAGGGGTTAATCACATTTATTAACACTTTTTTTCCCTTTTTTTTTGCAATGTTAGAGCCCCCATAGGGGGCTCTAACATTGCATACACTGATCTCTTACAATGTTCACTGCCATACAATAGCATGGCATTGATCAGTATAATCGGCGCTTGACTGCTCCTGCCTGGATCTCAGGCACGGAGCAGTCATTCGGTGATTGGACAGCGAGGATGCAAGTAGGGATCCTCCTGCTGTCCTGCAAGCTGTTCAGGATGCCGCAATTTTATTGCGGCAGTCCCGAACAGCCCGACTGAGCTGCCGGGATGCTTTCGGTTTCACTTCAGGTGCGGTGGTCCACTTTGATCGCCACGTTTGAAGGGTTAATACCGAGCATCACCGTGATCGGATGCGACGCGACGGAGGCAGGTAAGGGGATCTCTGCTCACGTTCTAGCTTATCAGGACATCGCAATTTCACCGTGATGGTCCCGATCAGCCCGACTGAGTTGCCGGGAAGCTTTCACTTTCAAAGGGTTAATAGCATGTGGCACAAAAATTGTGACCCCGCGTTATATACCGGGATCGGGCGCAGGGCGTATAGGTATGCCCTGCTTCCTTAAGAGGTTAAAGAGGTACTCCGGTGGAAAACATTTTTGTTTTTAAATCAACTGGTGCCAGAAAGTTAAACAGATTTGTAAATTACTTCTATAAAAAAAATCTTTACCCTTCCAGTACTTTTTAGCAGCTGTATGCTACAGAGGAAATTATTTTCTTTTAGAATTTCTTTTTTTATCTTGTCCACAGTGCTCTCTGCTGACACCTGATGCCCATATCAGGAACTTTCCAGAGCAGGAGAAAATCCCCATTGCAAACCTATACTGCTCTGGACAGTTCCTGACACGGACAGAGGTGTCAGCAGAGAGCACTGTGGACAAGACAAAAAAGAAGTTCAAAAAGAAAATAATTTCTAGCCTCCCTGACACTTTTCCCTCTACCCCGTTTTCTAACTGTAACCCAGCTAGCTGCCTGACGGTCCTGCACCTCCGTCCCACTATCCTCCCCCACCTCTACCCCAGAGAGTACTTGCTCAGTGAGCAGGAGACTCCTCTCCAAGTTGTCAATGCATCTCAGTGTTGCCAGTTGCTCCCCTAGATCGTGGATATGGGCTTCCAAATGAACATCTCACACACATCTCGCACAACAATATGCACCCTCAAACTGCTGTTCAAGGATTGCATACATTGCGCAACAGCTAACATCTTGTACACTGGACTGAATTTTCCAACATGGAGGCCATCTAGTTATGAGGATTTCACAGATTAACAGTAACTATTACAATTAAATTCTCAGTAGACCTGTAGAGTGTAAGGTCTCTACAGTGTAAGGAAAGTATCACTCACAGCGATCTCAAAATCCTGCTTTCAAACTCCGGTTTTACAACTCTCTTCCAAAGCAACACTTAAACAGAGAAAGCTCAGCAACTGAGTCCCAGACTAAGATTTAAGCACCTGTGACCAATCTACCCCTCCCCCTAGAGGCAGAGTAGAGAAAAAAAAGTGATCAGTGATCCCTCTATGTGCAAATATGAGTACTCACACAAGTCACTCCAGCTCCACAGATTCACTCTGCACAGCAGATATCTCATGTTTAACAACTCTCTTTCAGCTGCCTCTTTTCCAAAGCAACACTCAGACAGAGCACGCAGTACTATAGACAATTAACGGATGAACACTGCACATATTTGACCACAGTTCCTTTCAGACAGGAGCTGAAAAAATGTTCTTAAGATTATCGAGGGTCCCAGTGGTTGTTTCCCATCCTGTGGATAGTGTTGATGGTGTTATAGCCCCTTAATAAGAAAATAAACTTGCTTTTCCATTTCAGCCTACTTTTCCACTGCTCCACCCTTGGGTACATTAAGTTACTAACACTAACATGTCAAAAAGGAGAAATATGTTGCTAGGTGACAGATATACATGGCCTAAAAGACTCCACATGCCAGTTTTGCACTCTTCTAAAGGAGTAAGATTACATTTTAAGTCCCATGACAAAAGCCTATCTGTTCTATACTGATAAGGGGCAAGATTTTTAAAAGAGCTGTCTACCAACAGGTAACTTTTTCCCATATTTCAAGAGAAACAATGCTGCCTCCAAAATGGGTCACCAGAAAGCAAGCACCCTTCCTTCTGGAGAATAGCTACTACACAGCTTTTTTCCCATTGGGGCACTGCATGGCCTATAAGGCTACACATGCCTGTTTGGCACTTTCTTCCCGTTGCCCCCTCAGTGCCTTTGTGACATATTATCTTCATAATAAGCAATAGTTACCATGGTCTGACATAGGTCTCATGTAGACGAATCAGAGTGATCAAGATGTGTCCACATTGCAATTCACAGCCACAAGACAGAACATTTACATTGTTTCCTATTCATTATTAATGGCCATATAGTTTTGCAAGCTCTTTAGGACTATACATTAATAAACATACAATTGCAATGCATTCCATTGGACATCTGGGTTATGCATTTGCAGAGCTTCTGTCAACCCTGAATGTTCTCTATGTTTCTATTTTTACATTGAAAAGCTATCAAACAGATGTTTCTAGCATGCATTGGTAAGTACCTACATTAAGTGGTACAAGGAAGGTCAAGCAGTAAACCAACAATAAGTTAATTAGCTAATGGATGTGTATGTGGAATGAGGTCTTCCCTGTCTGGTCCGAACCCACAGAAGAGCTGATGCTGGCAATGCTAAAAAGAAAAAAGAAAGTCCAGCACTGTTGCCAAAACCTATGTTGCTTCCTGTAGATTAGGAGCTTCTAATATGTCTTTATTTTCTATGTTTAGAGTTTGCCTAAAGTAACTATATTGTGGTCACTATTACTGAGGTTTTCACAGAAAGTTACAATCACAACTAGCTCTGTGTTGTTGGAAATGACCTGATGCAACAGAGCACCACTTCACAGAGCAGCTGACCTTCTATCTTCCCAGTAATGTTGGGGGTCTATAGATTAACCCCTTAAGGACGCAGGACGTAAATGTACGTCCTGGTGAGGTGGTACTTAACGCACCAGGACGTACATTTACGTCCTAAGCATAACCGCGGGCATCGGAGCGATGCCCGTGTCATGCGCGGCTGATCCCGGCTGCTGATCGCAGCCAGGGACCCGCCGGCAATGGCCGACGCCCGCGATCTCGCGGGCGTCCGCCATTAACCCCTCAGGTGCCGGGATCAATACAGATCCCGGCATCTGCGGCAGTTCGCGATTAAAATGAACGATCGGATCGCCCGCAGCGCTGCTGCGGGGATCCGATCATTCATAATGCCGCACGGAGGTCCCCTCTCCTTCCTCCGTGCGGCTCCCGGCGTCTCCTGCTCTGGTCTGTGATCGAGCAGACCAGAGCAGGAGATGACCGATAATACTGATCTGTTCTATGTCCTATACATAGAACAGATCAGTATTAGCAATCATGGTATTGCTATGAATAGTCCCCTATGGGGACTATTCAAGTGTAAAAAAAAATGCAAAAAAATGTAAAAGTAAAAGTAAAAAAAAAGTGAAAAATCCCCTCCCCCAATAAAAAAGTAAAACGTCCGTTTTTTCCTATTTTACCCCCAAAAAGCGTAAAAAACATTTTTTTATAGACATATTTGGTATCGCTGCGTGCGTAAATGTCCGAACTATTAAAATAAAATGTTAATGATCCCGTACGGTGAACGGCGTGAACGAAAAAAAAATTTAAAAGTCCAAAATTCCTACTTTTTTTATACATTTTATTTAAAAAAAAATTATAAAAAATGTATTAAAAGTTTTTTATATACAAATGTGGTATCAAAAAAAAGTACAGATCATGGCGCAAAAAATGAGCCCCCATACCGCCGCTTATACGGAAAAATAAAAAAGTTATAGGTCATCAAAATAAAGGGATTATAAACGTACTAATTTGGTTAAAAAGTTTGTGATTTTTTTTAAGCGCAACAATAATATAAAAGTATATAATAATGGGTATCATTTTAATCGTATTGACCCTCAGAATAAAGAACACATGTCATTTTTACCAGAAATTGTACGGCGTGAAAACAAAACCTTCCAAAATTAGCAAAATTGCGTTTTTCGTTTTAATTTCCCCACAAAAATAGTGTTTTTTGGTTGCGCCATACATTTTATGATATAATGAGTGATGTCATTACAAAGGACAACTGGTCGCGCAAAAAACAAGCCCTCATACTAGTCTGTGGATGAAAATATAAAAGAGTTATGATTTTTAGAAGGCAAGGAGGAAAAAATGAAAACGTAAAAATTAAATTGTCTGAGTCCTTAAGGCCAAAATGGGCTGAGTCCTTAAGGGGTTAAAGGGGTTATCCACCATAAGGTGATTTTAGTACATACCTGGCAGACAGTAATGGACATGCTTAGGAAGGATCTGCGCTTGTCTTGGGGCTAAATGGCTAAATGGCTATGTCATGAGATTACCATAACACTGTGGCTGGTTTTTGTGAACTGGTATTTCCTGCTTGAGTTTTCTTTTTTTGACTACAAATCCTATAATTCCATTTTCCTCCCTCCCACACATCAGCCACCACACCATTGAAACATAAATGAGCTGCATCCATTCAAAAGACCTGTGCCTACAGCTGTTGCATTAGTTGAAGATTGATCTCTCTCCCACCAAGCAATCCCTCCGCCCATTGAAACACACAGGCTCCATGTCAACAGCTGACTAGTGAGTCAGGTCTCCGCATTGCAACCTGGGAAAAATCTGAGACAAAAGTCATTTTGTATGCTGTTAAAAATAAATATTGGGGTGAAAATCACAAAAGAATTGTGAGAAAAACGTAACACACAGGTACAGACACTATATTATGAACTACACTAACTTTACAGCCCCTGTAGCATGAAGTAAAAAAAATAAATAAATACTGAAACACCCCTTTAAGACATTTCTCACAGTGAGGATAGTGAATATTAAAACATAGCTTTTAATTGTACTATTAAAAGATACACAACAAAATAAATGTGATTAAAGTGACACTAAATTCAAAATAATAAACTAATTACAATAAGTGCATTGTATTTACAGACATAAGTCACAAGAATGGTATTGTCTGCTCTAATAGTCATTTGGGGGGTTTAGCCAGAAGTGGGATTAGGATGCTGAGGGGATGTTATGAGGGAAAATACTAACTCAGCCTAATCACCTGAGCCATGTCTCAGTGACAACCCCCACATCAATGTGTTCATCCAGTACCAAGGCCTCAAGCTCCGGGGTATAAACCGTTCTCACGAGCGGAGCAGCCAGGACCCATGGATAATGCCAGGCACTGCTGATTGTGCCGATACGCGGCATTAACCCTTTAGACACCGCGATCAAAGTTGATCACGCCATCTAAAGTGTAGGGTAACGGTGCCTGTTAGGTCAATGGAGCTGATCGGGACATCCGCGGCGAAATCGCAGGTCTGGATCAGCTGAGTGGATTGTGGAAGGGGCCTTACCTGCCTCCTCGCTGTCCGATCGGTCCTCTGCTGCTCCCAGCCAGCCTTGCTGGCTAAAGTAGCAGAGCACTGATAACACTGATCAATGCTATTGTCACGATGCCGGCTGGCAGGAGGTGGATCCTCTGTGCCAGAGAGGGATTGGCGAGGACCGCGCTAGTGGACCGGTTCTAAGCCACTACAGGTTTTCACCAGAGCCCGCCGCAAAGCGGGATGGTCTTGCTGCGGCGGTAGTGACCAGGTCGTATCCACTAGCAACGGCTCACCTCTCTGGCTGCTGAAGATACTGAAGAAAGGCGAGGTACAAGGGAGTAGGCAGTAGCAAGGTCGGACGTAGCAGAAGGTCGGGGGCAGGCGGCAAGGTTCGTAGTCAGGGGAGATAGCAAAGGTACTGGTACACAGGCTATAAAACACACAATACGCTTTCACAAGGCACAAGGGCAACAAGATCCGGCAAGGGAGTGCAAGGGAGGAGACTAGATATAGCCAGGGAACAGGTGGGGACCAATTAAGCTAATTGGGCCAGGCACCAATCATTGGTGCACTGGCCCTTTAAGTCTCAGGGAGCTGGCGCGCGCGCGCCCTAGAGAGCGGAGCCGCGCGCGCCAGCACATGACAGCAGGGGACGGGAACGGGTAAGTGACCTGGGATGCGATTCGCGAGCGGGCGCGTCCCGCTGTGCGAATCGCATCCCCAACGGCCATGACAGAGCAGCGCTCCCGGTCAGCGGGACTGACCGGGGAGCTGCAGGGAAAGAGACGCCGTGAGCGCTCCGGGGAGGAGCGGGGACCCGGAGCGCTAGGCGTAACAGCTATGCTATGGCATAACATTGAACAGTGTCTGCAACCTACAGATTGCATGTAATAGTCCCCCTATGGGGACCAAAAAAAAAAGTTAAAAAAAAAAAAGGTGTAAAAGAAAAAGTTAATAAAAGTGAATTAACCCCTTCCCTAGTAAAAGTTTGAATCTACCTCCTTTTCCAATTTGGTACCACCGTGTGCGTAAATGTCCAAACTATTAAAATATAAGGTTAGTTAAACAGCACGGTCGATGGCGTACAAGTAAAAAAAACACCAATGTCCAAAACTGTGCATTTTTGATCACTTCATATACCATAAAAAAAATTATAAAAAGTGATCAAAATGTCCCATCAAAATAAAAATGGTACAGATAAAAACTACAGATCACGGCGGAAAAAATGAGCCCCATATGCGGAAAAATAAAAAAGTTGTAGGACTCAGAAGATGACAATTTTAAACATACAACTTTTGGTGCATGTAGTTATAATTTTTCTTAAAGTAGTAAAATAAAATAAAACCTACATAAATGGGGGATACTTGTGACTGTATGGACCTACAGAATAAAGATAAGTTGTAATTTTTACAGAAAATTGCATTGTGTAGAAATAGAATCCCCCATAAATTGCAAGGTCAAAATGGGCTTTGTCCTTCAGGGGTTTAAAGGAAAACTGTCACATGTTTTCTCCCGCACTATCCACAGGTATTGGTGGATAGTGCGGGAGACGCTGATTAAAACGAGCCCTACCTTGGTCTGATCCGCGCCGCCGTTCGCCCGCAATTGTAGTTTTAATCTCTGTGTATATCCTGCTGTAACTGGCAAAGGCGGTGCTTCTGCGGGCTAACGGACACTGACGTCAGCGCCGCTCATGAATATTCATCCCTCCTGTACTCCCTCTCTTAGCCGATCCTAACCAGAGGGAGGGATGAATATTCATGAGCGGCGCTGACGTCAGTGTCCGTTAGCCCGCAGAAGCCCCGCCTTTGCCAGTTACAGCACGATATACACAGAGATTAAAACTACAATTGCGGGCGAACGGCGGCGCGGATCAGACCAAGGCAGGGTTCATTTTAATCAGCGTCTCCCGCACTATCCACCAATACCTGTGGATAGTGCGGGAGAAAATATGTGACAGTTTTCCTTTAAGGGAATCTGTGATCAGTATCTCCTGGAGCACGAAGCTTGCCACCTGAATAAGGAGAATAACGGACGAACATCAGACCGTGGTAAGTATCATTTTCATCAGTATCACCCGCACTACAAGCTTGTACCAGAAGGTTAGTGACACTGATGACAGATTCCCTATTGTTTTACACATTTAATATCAGTAATGTCAGATATTGAATTATCATGGGTACATTTGTTTTCACTGTTGGTATGTAACACATGGATCTCCTTATCCACTGCTCTTACCATCTCACCACAAGTCTCTTCTCCACCAACTAATATGTTTGGACTCCTCTCTAACCTATCTGCCACTTTATCTGCTTGATTTCCTACTTTGTCCTCCCTTCACATCCCTAGTTTAAATACTTTTCTACCCCTTTTAGGGTTCTATCCCCAGCACAGCGGACCCCTTCCATTGAGGTGCAAATTATCTGCAGAAAAGAGTTTGTAGATGTTTAGTACAAACATCCAGCATGTGTGGTTGGAGATGGTCTTTCTCTGCTGTAAATCTTTTATATTTCTACTATCTGAGTACCCGGTGTTGCACGGTATTTCCTTCCTAATCCTTGTTGAGGAGGAAAATCAACAAAGGAGGAAGCTTTTGACTTCATATCCCATCCTCATATCCCGTCCTCATATCTCGACCTCCTATCCCGTACTCATATCCCTTCCTCATATCTCGACCTCATATCCCGTCTTCATATTCCATCCTCATATCCTGACCTCATATGACGTCCTCATATCCCGACCTCATATCCCGTCCTCATAGCCTGTCCTCCTATCTCAACCTCATATCCCGACCTTATATCCTGACCTCATATTCTGACCTCATAGCCTGACCCCCACATCCCGTCCCCATATCCCAACCTCATATTCCATCCTCATATGCCGTCCTCATATCCCGACCCCATATCCTGCCCTCATAGCCCGACCCCATATCCCGACCTCCTATCCAGTCCTCCTATCTCGACCTCATATCCCGTCCTCATATGCCGACCTCATATCCCGTCCTCATAGCCTGACCCCACATCCCGTCCTTATAGGCTGTTCCCATATCCCGACCTCATATGCCGTCCTCATATCCCGTCCTCCTATCTCGACCTCATATCCCAACCTTATATCCCATCTTCATATCTTGACCTCATATCCCGACCCCATATCCCGTCCTTATATGCTGTCCTCATATCCCATCCTTATGTCCCATCTTCATATCCTGTCCTCAGGTGGGACTGATTTGTGATTAAGATATTGAAAGCTGAAAATAGAAGGGGACATGGCTTTGTGGGACTGGGCGCGATTTGCAAGCCAGGCCGATGCACAAAAAGGGTAGAGAATATAAGGGGTGGTGCTTAAACACCGGTATATAACGCAGGGTCACATCGTCATACCCGGTCGCGGTGAAATTGCGATGTCCCGATCAGCTAGAATGCGAGCGGAGGTCCCCTTAAAGCCTGAAATCCAGGCTTGAGCAATCGACTGCAGATAACACTGATCTTTGCCGTGTCAATGAATGGCAATGATCTGTGTATGAGATTGGTATGTGCAGTGTAATAGCCCCTGGGGGGGGGGGGGGCTATTAATCTGCATAAAAAAAAGTGTGAATTTTTTTTTTAATAAAGATCATTTAACCCCTTCCCTAATAAAAGTAAGAATCACCCCCCTTTTCCCATAAAAAAAAAAAAACTGTGTAAATAAAAATAAGCATATGTGGTATCGCCGCATGCGGAAATATCTGAACTATAAAAATGTATTATGAATTGAACTGCACAGTCAATGGCGTACCGACCCGTTGGCGGAAAAATAAAAAAAGTTATAAGAGTCAGAAAATTACAGTTTTAATACAAAATAAAACCTATATAAGTGGGGTATCATTTTAAACATATGGACCTACAAAATACAGATAAGATGTAATTTTTACCAAAAAATGCACTGCGCAGAAACGGAAGCCCCAAAAAGTGAAATTTTTTCTTCAATTTTGTCGCACAATGAATTTCTTTTTCCACTTTGTCGTAGATATTTTGGTACAATGACTAATGCCACTGCAAAGAAGAATAGGTGGTACAAAAAATAAGCCATAATATGGAATTTTAGGTGCAAAATTGAAAGCGTTATGATTTGAAAAAATGGAAAAACCCTGAGTCCTTAAGGGGTTAAATCAAGTCAAAATGAGGCTCAGTAGTGTGTGTGGCCTCTCTACAATGCCTGGGCATGCTCCTGATGAGGTGGCGGATGGTCTCCTGAGGGAGGTCCTCCCAGACCTGAACTAAAGCATCCACCAACTCCTGGACAGTCTGTGGATGGAGCGAGACATGATGTCCCAGATGTGATGAAAGTCCCAATTGGATTCAGGTTGGGGAACATGCGGACCCATCCATAGCTTTAATGCCTTCCTCTTGCAGGAACTGCTGACACACTCCAGCTACATCATTGTCTTGCATTAGGAGGAACCCAGGGCCAACCGTACTAGCATACGGTCTTTCAAGGAGTCTGAGGATCTCATCTCGGTACCTAATGGGAGTCAGGCTACCTCTGGCAAGCACATGAAGGGCTGAGCGGCCCCCCTAAGAAATGCCATCCTATTACTCACCCATGCTGGAGGATGTTGCAGGCAGCAGAACATTCTCCATGGCGTCTCCTGACTCTGTCACGTCTCCTTGTGTACTGGCCTGTCTCCTGGTAGCCCCTCCATGCTCTGGACACTACGCTGACTGACACAGCAAACCTTCTTGCCACTGCTAGCATTGATGTGCCATCCTGAAAGAGCTGCACTACCTGAGCCACTCCGTATTATGCTACCACTAGAGTGAAAGCACCTCCAGCATTCAAAAGGGACCAAAACATCAGCCAGGAAGCATAGGAACTGAGAAGTGGTCTGTGGTCACCACCTGCAGAACCACTCCTTTATTGGGGGTGTCTTGCTAATTGCCTATAATTTCCACCTGTTGTCTGTTTTATTTGCACAATAGCATGTGAAATTGATTGTTAATCAGTGTTGCTTCCTGAGTGGACAGTGTGATTCCACAGAAGTGTGATTGACTTGGAGTTACATTGTGTTGTTTGTGTTCCCTTTTTTTTTTTGAGCAGTGTATTTATAGCAATCATCAGATTGCACATACCATACAGTGCTATGCATAAGAATAGCACTGATCAGTATTATTGGCGATCTTCTTCTCTGGTTTGCTCAATCTGAGACCAGAGAACAAGACCCCGGGATGATGGCCGGAGCAGGTAAGGGGACCTCCGGCCGCCATGTTAAATGATCATATCCCTGCGGCAACGCCACAGGTGATCTGGTCATCCATTTTAATGGCCGCATCGCCGCAGATGCCATGATCTATATCTATATTTATCTCAACATCTGAGGGGTTACCGGGGTTACCAGCGGGTCCCTGGTTGCTGATAGCAGCCGGGACCTGCTGTGCATGATGCCAGCACCGGTCCGTTGCTCGCATCATTTTTAGGACGTAAATGTACATCCTTGTGCGGTAAGTACCAGGGCATCAGGATGTACATTTACGTCCTATGTCATTAAGGGTTTAAGCAAAATAATATGCCCTGCCATACTGTAGAATGCAATACATTTCCGAGCGCATTCTGCTGAAAGAATAAGCATGTCTAGGGTCTAGAATTTCTAAAGTGAAACATCTGCTGCTCGAATTCCATAGTGTGAATGGTGCAGCAGAATCCCACTAAAAGCAATGGTAGGCTGTTTCACCGTATTTTCCTTAGCAGAACACTACCATGTTTTTCTGAAAATAGGACCGGGTCTTATATTAATTTTAGCCACAAAAAACACACTAGGGCTTATTTTCAGGGTAGGGCTTTACAGGGTAGGGCTTTATTTACAGTACGGTATGCACATTGGACAACATGGCGGTTCCACAGTATTTATACCCCCCCCCATTATCATCATGTGATGGGCGCAGCTCTGCCCCCCAACGTCCCTCCCCCATCCGGTTTATCAGCCCAGTGCTGTACCCCATCGGGGTACTAATCGTTTGTTACTAATCGTTTGTTGCAGCTTCTCCCCCCCCCCCCAAAAAAATAATTATCAGCCACGGTCCTTGGTCCTGCTCTCCTGATATAACACAGGGTTACACGGTAACCCCGCATCATATCACGGCGGGCCCGGCGTCATAGTGAAGCCGGGACCCGCCGCTAATAGCGCTCGGCGCCGATCGCTATTAACCCTTTAGCCGCGCGCTCAGAGCTGAGCCGCGCGGCTAAAACCGAAAGTGAAAGCTGCCGGTTAACTCAGTGGGCTGTTCGGGATAGTCGCGGCGAAATCGCGGCATCCCGAACAGCTTACAGGACAGCGGGAGGGCTCCTACCTGCCTCCTCGCTGTCCGATCGCCGAATGACTGCTCAGTGCCTGAGATCCAGGCATGAGCAGTCATGCGGCAGAATCGTCGATCACTGGTTTCCTATGAGAAACCAGTGATCAATGATGAAGATCAGTGTGTGCAGTGTTATAGGTCCCTATGGGACCTATAACACTGCCAAAAAAAAGTGAAAAAAAAGTGAATAAAGATCATTTAACTCCTCCCCTATTAAAAGTTTGAATCACCCCCCTTTTCCCATAAAAAAAAAACACAGTGTAAATAAAAATAAAAATAAACATATATGGTATCACCGCGTGCAGAAATGTCCGAATTATAAAAATATATCATTAACTAAACCGCTCGGTCAATGGCGTGCGCGCAAAAAAATTCCAAATTCCAAAATAGTGCATTTTTGGTCACTTTTTATATAATTTAAAAATGAATAATAATAAGTCCTATCAATGCAACAATGGTACCGTTAAAAACTTCAGATCACGGCGCAAAAAATTAGCCCTCATACCGCCCCATACACGGAAAAATAAAAAAGTTATAGGGGTCAGAAGATGACAATTTTAAACGTATTAATTTTCCTGCATGTAGTTATGATTTTTTTCAGAAGTCCGACAAAATCAAACCTATATAAGTAGGGTATCATTTTAATCGTATGGACCTACAAAATAAAGATAAGGCATCATTTTTACCGAAAAATGTACTACGTAGAAACGGAAGCCCCCAAAAGTTACAAAACTGCATTTTTTTTCCAATTTTTTCACACAATGATTTTTTTTCCCGTTTCACCGTAGATTTTTGGTCAAAATGACTGACGGCATTACAAAGTAGAATTGGTGGCGCAAAAAATAAGCCATCATATGGATTTTTAGGTGCAAAATTGAAAGAGTTATGATTTTTTAAAGGCAAGGAGCAAAAAACGAAAATGCAAAAACGGAAAAAAACCCGGTCCTTAAGGGGTTAAAAAACAAACTTTTACTTACCGTATCTTCGTCTTTCGTTCCCCCGTCGCTAAGGCACCGGCCTCATGGTCCCTCCGCTGTTCCTGCTGCTTCCTGGTGTTGGGACGTCACAGAGCCTTTAGCCTATCACCAGCCGCAGCGATGATAGGCTGAGCCGACTGTCATGTAAGAAAATCCATAGTGTCAATAGGCCATTATTTGTAAGCTTCTTCCTTGTTAAGTATGCTGAAGAACCACACGAAAGAACTAATGGAGAGATAAGGAAATGGTTATATGTATTAAGTTAAAACGTACATCCAAGGATGGCCAGAGACCTGCACAACACTAAGAGCGTTTAATCTAGGAATTATTTGAAGACTTGGACTTCTGCAAAATCCGTAGTTTGAATACCCGTTGTCGGGACCAGATGGCAGTGGGAAAAAATGTAAGCCTATATCCTAACGCATGAGCCATCATTGGAGTTGCGCTTTAAATATTTATTATATACTTAGATTTTTCCAACTTTTTCTTTCATATTTATTTTATTTTATTTTTTAAATAATATGAGTCTTCTCATCGCAGACATTGGTGGCATATAAAAAGTCACCAATGTCTGATAGGTGACAATCACTAGAATTAAGTAGCACTAGGAAAGCACAATGGCCTGTCAACTCTGCTCAGCTTTTTCCAGTAGAAGCACCTTGTTGCCTATAGGCAAACACTTGGCAATGGGGGACTTGTTTACATGGTATTATTGTCATTTTGTTCTAGAGACCAATGGGGCTTGGTAAACCACCAATGTCTATGATAAGACAGACACTTTAACTTCGCACACAAATTAAGGTACCAATATATAGTTGATTTCGCTTCGCTTAATTGTACCATCTTTCTGTGTTAATAGAATATCATACAGATAGAAATTTGATGTTCATAGGGGGAGATTTATCAAAACCTCTCCAGAGGAAAAGTTGCCCAGTTGCCCATTACGACCAATCAGCTTGCTTCTTTCTTTTTTAACACAGCCTCTGAAAAATGAAAGAAGCGATCTGATTGGTTGCTATGGGCAATTGGGCAACTTTTCCTTTGCACATGTTTTGATAAATCTCCCCCATAGTGTATATCAGAATTGGTACACATAGTAGCACTGCCTGTTATGTGCAGGCTATGGGCATATAAATGAGCAGGCTAAAATATGCAAGGACACCAGTCTAAGACTGCAGACCAAGCACCTTCTTGGCATATAGTCAAAGGAGTTCATGAGTACATATTTCACTGTAAAATGGATTCATAGAACATCACCACTGCCATGATTTTGCATTAAGCATAGACATTTTCTTAGTTGCTAAGGTTTACTGATACATATTTAATTGACTTAAAGAAAATGTCTCCCTTAAAAGCTGCCTCAGCTATTCATTTGCTGCATTTCATTCTCAAACTCAACATAGTGAAAGCAATTTACAACGCAAAGCAATTGCTGTGTTATTAAAGAAACTCCACAAAGCAGACTTCTCAATAAATGTAAGATCTTAGCACTTCATGATGCTGTGTAAAAGTCGTCTATTAGAAAATTACAGTACTATGGGGTAGACTAATCTTCTAAGTAGGCAGCTTTATTGGGTTTTGACCCAAGACCTTTTATTTCTTATATTAAAGTTGCCTGCTCGTGAAGGAGAATGGTTTCACATATTAATTTGCAAACAGGATTATCTCCTATGAAACCCATATACAGCTCTCATAAGAGTAGACTTAAAGGGATTATGGTATAACATTATACACTGGAAGCCAGGCATAACGATTAATTGTAGAAGTACATACTTTACTAGACAGTCATAAACAAAGAGAAAATACAATTCACCCTAAAATGTTGGGATAAGTAATGATATGCACAAATATGCAAAATCTACATAACTGCATGTACCAACTACTATTAGTGCTTCATCCATTTGTCATCATGGCTTCATATAATTTAGAGGGAGAATTAAGTGTCCCTGTCATTTAGGAAACTTTTGGCAAGTCATAGAGACAAGTAAAAAAAATTAATTTGTCAGGGTCTCAATTCTGAGACCCCCACCAATCATTACAATGAGCAATGAGTGTATGGAAACACGCTTCACTCCCTGGCTGGCTGTGATTTCCTTCCTGCCTCACTGGACGACCCCACAGAATTATAACAGGGCCATCCAGTGAAGCAGAACAGAGATCACTGCAATTCGAGGAGCTAAAGGGGTATTCCAGTATTTTGTTTTCGTCAGCCTTGGAGCCCATAATACTGTGTAATATACTTCTCTAACTTCTGTGTGCTGCTTTGTCCTGTTTTCAAGGGCCCCACAGCTGAAAGTGCTGTAGTTGAAGTCTTGTTATTTTACTGCTGTCTCTGACCTTTCCCAGAATTCTATGTGGGAAACCATTCAATATGGTATCCAGGGGGTGTTGGTATATTTCAGTGGGTGGTGGAGAGCATTACATCAGTAAATCCATTCCACCCAGCTATCCACCCAACCTACTGCAGTATAGCTGTGCTCCCATAATGATCATGTGGCTTATGACATATTGTCTCTGGCTACATGGAATGCTAAGAAAGGTCAGAGACAACAGTAAAATAAAAATATTTGCACTACTTGCACTATTTGCAAGAACAAGAGGCCCACAGAGGTAATAGAAGCAAATGATACAGTATTATAACTTGGCATCATGGGATCAAAAGCTGAAAGAAAAAAAAAGAAATACTGTAATATTCCTTTAAGGGGTACTCCACTTGAAAACATTTTCTTTTAAATCAACTGGTCCCAGAAAGTTTAAAAGATTGGTAAATGACTTCTATTAAAAAATCCCAATCTTCCAGTACTTATCAGCTGCTGTAGAATACACAGGAAGTTCTTTTCTTTTTGAATTTCCTTTCTGTCTGTCCATAGTGACCTCTGCTGACACCTCTGTCTGTGTCAGGAACTGTCCAGAGCAGGAGAGGTTTGCTATGGGGATTTGCTCCTACTCTGGGCAGTTCCTAAAATGGACAGAGGTGTCAGCAGAGAGCCCTTGTGGTCAGGTAGAAAGGAAATTGAAAACGAAAAGAACTTCCTCTGAAGTACAGCTGTACAGCTGTCACGCCCCCTCCCATAGGCTTGCATTGAGGGGGAGGAGCGTGACGTCACACGGGAGGGGGGGCCGTGACGTCACAATACTCCAACCTCGTGATCGGCAGTCATCAGACCCGGAGCAAACATGCTCTGGGGGCTGATGGTAACGGGGTGCTGTGTGAAAGATCACGGGGGTCCCCAGTCCTTTGGATATGGGATAAGATATTTTAGCGCCGGAGTACCCCTTTAAGTCTATATTTGGACTTTTTTTAGGTAGTACTACTACTTCCAGCATGGAAAACACTATTTCATGATGGGAGTAGTAGTATCTGTACTAATAGACAGATCGCCCGTGGCGTTCCTCCTGTATAATGTATAGATGTGGCCAACCGCTCTTCTATGGTCCCCTGCACTGCCGTATATATACAGTGGGGATCAAAAGTTTGGGCACCCCAGGTAAAAATTTGTATTTAATGTGCATAAAGAAGCCAAGGAAAGATGGAAAAATCTCCAAAAGGCATCAAATTACAGATTAGACATTCTTATATGTCAACAAAAGTTAGATTTTATTTCCATCATTTACACTTTCAAAATAACAGAAAACAAAAAAAGGCATCTGCAAAGGTTTGGGCACCCTGCAGAGTTAATATCTTGTACTGCCCCCTTTGGCAAGTATCACAGCTTGTAAACGCATTTTGTAGCCAGCCAAGAGTCTTTCAATTCTTGTTTGAGGTATCTTTGCCCATTCTTCCTTACAAAAGTCTTCCAGTTCTTTGAGATTTCTGGGCCGTCTGTCATGCACTGCTCTTTTAAGGTCTATCCATAGATTTTCAATTATGTTGAGGTCAGGAGATTGTGAAGGCCATCGCAAAACCTTCAGTTTACGCCTCTTGATGTAATCCCCCGTGGATTTGGAGGTGTGTTTAGGATCATTATCCATTTGTAGAAGCCATCCTCTCTTTAAAGGGGTACTACCGTGCTGACAACTTATCCCCTATCTAAAGGATAGGGGATAAGTTGCCTGATCGCGCGGGGTCCCGCCGCTGGGGACCCACGCGATCTCGCACGCAGCACCGCGCTCTCATCAGGCTCCAGAGCAAACATCCGCTCCGGGTCTGATGATGAGGCCGGTGATCGTGCCATCACAGCTCCCCCCCCCCCCCCCCGTGTGACGTCACGCTCCGCCCCCTCAATGCAAGTCTATGGCAGGGGCAAGACAGCTGTCTTGCCCCCTCCCCCATAGACTTACATTGAGGGGGCTGATCAAGGATCAATTTTTCCTTCTACTCGTGAGATGTTCCCTGTGCCACTGGCTGCAATACAACCCCAAAGCATGATTGATCCACCCCATGCTTAACAGTTGGACAGAGATACTTTTCATTAAATTCTGTTCCCCTTCTTCTCCAAACGTACCTTTGCTCATTCCGGCTAAAAAGTTCAATTTTAACCTCATCGGTCCACAAAACTTGTTTCCAAAATGCATCAGGCTTGTCTATATGTTCATTTGCAAAGTTCAAACGCTGATTTTTGTGGTGAGTACGTAGAAGAGGTTTTCTTCTGATGACTCTTCCATGAAGACCATATTTGTACAAGTATATCTTTATAGTGAAATAGTGTACCACAACTCCAGTGTCTGCCAGATCTTTCTGGAGGGATTGTGCAGTCAAACGTGGGTTTTGAATTGGTTTTCTCACAATCCTGCAAGCTGTTCTGTCTGATACTTTTCTTGGTCTTTCAGATCTTGCTTTAACTTCCACTGTTCCTGATGACTGCCATGTCTTAATTACATTCCCAACAGAGGATATTGACATCTGAAAAACGTTTTGCTATCTTCTTATAGCCTTCTCCAGCTTTGTGAGCATCAACTATTTTCAGTTTCAGATTTCTAGACAACAGCTTAGAAGAACCCATGGTGCTGATTGTTGGGGGAAGGTCAGATGAGTCTGGGCATTTAAAACCTTTGAGATTGAAATCACCTGGTCTTCCCAGATGATGATTGAGAACACTGGCAGGTCTCAGCTTTGCAAAGGGGGCAGTGCATGCAGGGTGCCAAAACTTTTGCAGATGCCATTTTTTTCGTTTTCTGTTATTTTGAAAGTGTAAATGATGGAAATAAAATCTAACTTTTGTTGACATATTATAATCTGCAATTTAATGCCTTTTGGAGATTTTTCCATCTTTCCTTGGCTTCTTTATGCACAGTAATACAAATTTTTACCTGGGGTGCCCAAACTTTTGATCCCCACTGTGGTCACCTGTCATCACAGCTAATCATTAATTATAACCTGTATATTCTATATGTGATTACATTCACCTTAAGTGATAGATATATCTATATCATGTATCATGGCTACTATATTTATCATTATATGATATACTATTCCTGAATAACTTATTAGGAAACTCAAATTACATGATTGGACATCCCACACATTATTTAGATAATTGAATACAGCATTTAGCTACATAATAATACTAATCGTTATAATGCCACTATCTATCAGTTATATATATATATATATATATATATATATATATATATATATATATATTGTTAAATATATCAGTGTTGTATAATAGGGCAAGATAGCATATTCATGCTGCAGAGATCATATTATAAGATCATTTATAGGAATGTGTTTATGAAGACATTTTATATTAGCCTGTAGTTCACCTTTTGGCTGGCTGAAACTGCTCATTGTAGACTGACTCTCAGGGGCATGTCTTTTGTTTACAGTCCCCAATTATCTCTAGCTTAGTATATATGAAAGCTGTTGTGTTTAAATCTTAACTACTGTTTCTCTCAAGACTTTTGTCATTGTTTATAGAGAGCACTTTCAATAAACCATTGTCTGACTTGTTTGTCATGCCCCTAGTTTCTATTTACATACCTCTTAGAAGAGATGACACCTTCTCAAACATTGACAGGAATACACATTTCTAGAGAGATACTTTGGTCTTTTAATGAATTCCACTTAGGCCTATTACTTGGGGCCTTCTGAGAATAGACGCAACATGGCAGACATTTCATGCTATTATTCTATTAAACATAGTGATTCATTTTTGGGCCTACAACAAGTATGACAAATTCTCCCCTATTTCAATATAGTCCTTTCATTAAGAAGATGACTATATTGAAATACAAAGAGAGGGCTTATTACTCCAAATCATAGTAGATTGAAGAACACAAGTGTCAACCTTAGCATAAATGAATCACAACTTAGTGTGTAATTATATGACACATGTCTAACGTACAAACTCTATGCTTAGTGTACTACACTTCAAGTATGTTACTTTACTTGTATTAGTAATGAACGCGCCAGTTCATCGACCACCTATTGTTATTTAAAAAAAATGTGATGACCACTGTAGAGAGAAAATCGTTTCGTCATAGAATTTCTGGAACGTGACTCTAACTATTTCTTTGGTCCTCCTAATAATGTTGCTGCTGAAATTAAAACTCAAAGTAATGGCTTCCCTGCTTGTCCAGCATTTGGCTCCTCGAACTTGCGAGCAGTGCTTTGCATCATGTCCTTAGGTCTGCGATCTCGAATACTTTTCATATTAAAACTCCCTGGTGTGATGTGCTTCCGATGCGGCTGACAAATCTCTTCTTGTCCCTCCTGGATACATCTTGGATTCATCTTGGTTGGCTCCGACTGGACATCTCTTTTGTCTCGGTTAGCTCTGTACCCAGGCTCTCTAGTTTCCGGATAAAAAGACGTTTAGGATTCCACCATCTTTCCTTCCATCAACATGTGATCCCATCTTGGACAATCACCTAGGCTTAAGAAAAAAAAACACACAGTATGAGAAAAACGCAACATGGACTATAGCACACATATACCTACCTACTTTAGGCCATACTTTAGCTAGCAAATAAATTGAGGATATTTTTATGTTACTATCAAAGAAAAATAAACTACAGAGTGATCAGGAATAGATGTAACTATTCATCCTCTGCTAGGCTAATACTATTAGGCTAATCTATTTAGGATAATAATACAACATTTGAGACGACCTCTCAGCAGAGTAATACATTGTTCATTGGGACACAGTGACAACAAGTTAGTCACACATTTAGACAAATATGGGTTAGTATAACAGTTCAGTTTTTTCAGTTATACGATACCACCACCAATCATATGGAACATATAATGTGTCTCCATCTTCAATTTTTGGAAGTTGTGATTTCAGTTCCAGCTCTTGACATCTTATGGAAACATCTGAATTATCCAAGGCACAGGGCACAGCTGCTTTGCTGTCTTTAACCCTAAAATGAACAACACTCTACACAAATATCAAATTAATGATCCTGTGGGAAAAAAAATTAGTTAGTAATAAATAATCAATAAACTTATTATTGTTATTATTTAATTTGTCACAATTATCAATCAAATGAATTAAGCATTTTGTTTCACTGGACACTCCTGTCTCAGCGATATTAAAATAACTTTACCTTCCTCTTTTAATTCATCTCATGAATTAAGAATTTCCATACAATGGAGTGGAGAGAATCTCCCCCTACCATGAGTTTTGACCTTTTGCAGAGAAAGTGTCATGCACCTATGACTGAGGAATGTGCTCCCCCTCCCAACTAAGGGCAGCAAATTTATGGGGCTTACAGCTTATTGTTACTGCAAACTACTCTTGTCCTTCCCCTATCTTAGGAGACTTTTTAATGGACTTAGGTTTAAATTAACCTGAATTTTCAAATACAGTAATGCATTTTTTTACACCCCCCCCCCCCTTCTAAATTATAGGGTGCTGGTAAGTGTTAAAAACATCATTTTTACCACTTACTATACAGAACATGCTTAGCTTGCAGCGATCTGCTGTCCAGGTATACACTTGGAAGAAATTCATAACAGGTGAACAGATATTTAAAATCTGAAAAGATTAATCAGAGTTATGAAAAACACAATTCCCCCCTTGGGGGTTAAAACATATCTGCGAAAATTGCAGGTTGTATAATGTAGAGTCCTACAAGAAATTGTTAGCAAAAAAACATGGTTAGCATTTATAGCAATCAACATGTTTAATTCACTTGCACTTGCAAATTCTACCTATCGGGTCAAACTTTACTTATAAAGTTTCTCTATTATCCTATCATGCCCTGAGTCATACTACTCACTTCCCCTGTAATCTGGGACTTCACTTTCAGTCAATTTAGTGACTGGAGTCCATTACACTTATGGGTGTAAACTCTCAACTATAGGAGGTATTGGGCTTAAATTATAGGAAAATAGTCAACATATGGACCAGAACCATAGACCCTTTTATCACCAACGCGTGTAAAACCTGAGTTGGTTCCCTACATTATTTTTAACATTTTGTGACAACTATATACATTTTAGGTGAGTTAAACAATTATGTTGCACAGACAATACGGCCTCCTGTAACTGGTTTATTTGTCTCTCATTTATGCAACTTAAGAATCAGGAACAAAGAAGAAAACAAGAGGTTATATCAACTTTACTAACCTGTTTAACCCCTTAAGGACTCAGCCCATTTTGGCCTTAAGGACTCAGACAATTTAATTTTTACGTTTTCATTTTTTCCTCCTCGCCTTCTAAAAATCATAACTCTTTTATATTTTCATCCACAGACTAGTATGAGGGCTTGTTTTTTGCGCGACCAGTTTTCCTTTGTAATGACATCACTCATTATATCATAAAATGTATGGCGCAACCAAAAAACACTATTTTTGTGGGGAAATTAAAACGAAAAACGCAATTTTGCTAATTTTGGAAGGTTTTGTTTTAACGCCGTACAATTTCTGATAAAAATGACATGTGTTCTTTATTCTGAGGGTCAATACGATTAAAATGATACCCATTATTACATACTTTTATATTATTGTTGCGCTTAAAAAAAATCACAAACTTTTTAACCAAATTAGTACGTTTATAATCCCTTTATTTTGATGACCTATAACTTTTTTATTTTTCCGTATAAGCGGCGGTATGGGGGCTCATTTTTTGCGCCATGATCTGTACTTTTTTTTGATACCACATTTGCATATAAAAAACTTTTAATACATTTTTTATAATTTTTTTTTTAATAAAATGTATTAAAAAAGTAGGAATTTTGGACTTTTTTAATTTTTTTTCGTTCACGCCGTTCACCGTACGGGATCATTAACATTTTATTTTAATAGTTCGGACATTTACGCACGCGTCGATACCAAATATGTCTATAAAAAATGTTTTTTACGCTTTTTGGGGGTAAAATAGGAAAAAACGGACGTTTTACTTTTTTATTGGGGGAGGGGATTTTTCACTTTTTTTTTACTTTTACTTCTACATTTTTTTACATTTTTTTTTACACTTGAATAGTCCCCATAGGGGACTATTCATAGCAATACCATGATTGCTAATACTGATCTGTTCTATGTATAGGACATAGAACAGATCAGTATTATCGGTCATCTCCTGCTCTGGTCTGCTCGATCACAGACCAGAGCAGGAGACGCCGGGAGCCGCACGGAGGAAGGAGAGGGGACCTCCGTGCGGCGTTATGAATGATCGGATCCCCGCAGCAGCGCTGCGGGCGATCCGATCGTTCATTTTAATCGCGAACTGCCGCAGATGCCGGGATCTGTATTGATCCCGGCACCTGAGGGGTTAATGGCGGACGCCTGCGAGATCGCGGGCGTCGGCCATTGCCGGCGGGTCCCTGGCTGCGATCAGCAGCCGGGATCAGCCGCGCATGACACGGGCATCGCTCCGATGCCCGCGGTTATGCTTAGGACGTAAATGTACGTCCTGGTGCGTTAAGTACCACCTCACCAGGACGTACATTTACGTCCTGCGTCCTTAAGGGGTTAATTATTGTTCACTTATAGATTATTTTTATTAAAAACACGGCGTCATACTTTATTTATAAAGTTCCTCTATTTGTCCTGCCTCGCCCTGTTCTTTGAGACTTCAATTACAATCAACAATTTGTGATCTGAGCCAATTATTTATAAGGGTAACTTTTGGGTACTCTCTCCAATAATGGAGCTAATTGACTAGGAAGAAATAGGAAGATTCTTGGTCAGATTACGAACGAGAATCAGGACCCAATCGGCGAAGCTAATGAAACCTACATCTGTTCCCTATCTTGGGACAATTTACAATTCATTTTTGGCGATAAAACAGTTGTGTTTAGCATAGACAATACAACTTCCTGCGGTTGATTTACTTGTCATGCACTTATTGCAAATGTGTATTAACACATATCTGCAATTTTCCCCTGTAGTTATGGAGGGTTTAACCTCTTCAATACCAGACAATAACTCTACTTGTATGGACCCCACCCATATGGGGCTTTTAAGATTCCAAAAGAATCTTTGGTCTGACTGTTGCTTTCAATGCCAGTAAATATGTATGTAACATTGACTTTTATAGCAAGGTTGCCAACCACTAGGTGGCGTACTCCTTAAGACACTTAATTCTAACCAACTGCAATGACTACTGCCACACTCTACCAAACTAACAATACAATGTCTGATATTGGAATTACACAGTGTGAATTATACATAATCAAAAGTTATTAATATTTCAAAAGTACTCTAGCTCAAGCCACGATCTCAGCAGTGCCTCCATTAATGTTGGGGTCATAATTCATAAATGAGTTATTAACCCCGACAAGGGGTAGGGGAATGGGTGTAGGATGAGGACAGAAGAGCTGGTTATTTGATGTGGGTATGGATAAATTGGTTGTGGATCACTATTGATGGGCGGGGATATAGGGCATATGAATAAATTATGGTAGACTGTGGTGTGTTGGGGCTAAAAGTTTGTTGGGGCTGACATGAGTTGGGGAGGTGGATGGGCTGGTCAAGGTATTTTTTTGATGATTATTCTGGCCCCATTAAAACGCTGAGAATGCAGTTTTTTAAATTTGAAGATCCATTACATTTCTATTCTAATCAGAGTTTAATTTTTATCTCCAACCATCTTTTAGCCCCAACATACGACCATCATTTATTCATATTCCCTTTATCCATTACCCACCCTATCCATACCCACATCAAATAACCAGCTCTTCTGTCCCCATCCTATACCCATTCCCATAGCCCTGCCACCATATTCATAGAACAACACCGAAAGTATTAATATTTACTGTTGATTAATTCATAGATCATTATATATCCAATCAGAAAATCACTACTGAATTAACGTTCTCTTAACATTAAGCCCTATCCCCTCACACCATACCATCTCTTGTCCTCTGCTGCCATCTACTGGTGCAGTGATTCCCAACCGGGGTGCCGCAGCACACTGGGGGGCCGTTCGGCACTGCCCAGGGTGCAGCGGGATTTTGCCGTCAAAGTTTTTTATTTTTTTTTATTTACTGCCCCGGAATACCCACAGCGCCGCAGGGGGAGGGAAGTTTGTGTGCGCCTTGATGTGAGTGCATGCGTCACCCAATGTCCCCCTCCCCCCTGTGGCCCAGTGAGTGAGTGCCCTGCCAGAGAGGGGAAGAGCGCGGAAGCTGCGCCGGGCCACTGTAGTGACCCGTGCCCCAGCGTCCCGTCCCCCCCTGAGGCGCAGTGAGAGTCAGTACCCTGCCAGAGAGGGAAAGAATGGGGAAGAAAAATGGCTTGCTTAAGGTACTGTAACATGTCCACACACCAATGTCACCAATGTCCATCCCCCCTCTCTCCCATGTCCATCCCCCTCTCACCCTTGTCCATCCCCTCCCCTCTCACCCATGTCCATCCCCCCTCTCACCCATGTCCACCCTTCTGTCATCCATGTTCAGCTAGTCCACCCCCCTGTCCATACCTGTCACCCATGTTCAACCCCCAGTCTACCCCCTATCACCCATGTTCAACTCCCCTGTCCACACCCCAGTCTACCACCCCCTATTCACCCATCTGTCCCTTTATCCCCCTTGTCATTCTTGGCCACCCTCCTGTCATCCCTGTTTACCACCATATCTCCCGTGTCCACCCTCCTGTCATCCATGTCCACTCCTCTGTCACCCCTGTCACCCATGTTCAACCCCCAGTCTACCCCCTATCACCCATGTTCAACCCCCCCTGTCCACACCCCAGTCTTCCACCCCCCTATTCACCCCTCTGTCCCTTTATCCCCCTTGTCATCCTTGGCCACCCTCCTGTCATCCCTGTTTACCACCATATCTCCCGTGTCCACCCTCCTGTCATCCATGTCCACCTTGGCCACCCCTCTGTCCCCGCTTTCCATCCCCCTGTCACCCATGTTCACCCCCCTGTCCACCCCTCTGACCACCCCCCAGTCTACACCTGTCACCTATGTCCACCCCCCTATTCACCCCTCCCTGTCACTCAGGGCCACCCCTCTTTTAACCCCTTAAGGACTCAGGGTTTTTCAGTTTTTGCACTTTCGTTTTTTGCCCTTTTAAAAATCATAACCCTTTCAATTTTCCACCTAAAAATCCATATTATGGCTTATTTTTTGCGTCGCCAATTCTACTTTGCAGTTACATTAGTCATATTACCCAAAAATGCACGGAGAAACGGAAAAAAAAATCATTGTGCGACAAAATCGAAGAAAAAACGCCATTTTGTAACTTTTGGGGGCTTCCGTTTCTACGCAGTGCATATTTCGGTAAAAATTACACTTTATCATTATTCTGTAGGTCCATACGGTTAAAATCATACCCTACTTATATAGGTTTGATTTTGTCGCACTTCTGGAAAAAATCATAACTACATGCAGTGAAATTTATACGTTTAAAAATGTCATCTTCTGACCCCTATAACTTTTTTATTTTTCCACGTACAGGGCAGTATGAGGACTCATTTTTTGCAACGTGATCTGAAGTTTTTATCGGTATGATTTTTGTTTTGATCGGACTTTTTGATCACTTTTTATTCATTTTTTAATGGTATAAAAAGTGACCAAAATACGCTTTTTTGGACTTTGGAATTTTTTTACGCGCACGCCATTGACTGTGCGGTTTAATTAATGATATATTTTTATAGTTCGGACATTTACGCACGCGGCGATACCACATATGTTTTTTTTTTTTTTTTTACACTGTTTTATTTTTTTATGGGAAAAGGGGCGTGATTCAAACTTTTATTAGGGAAGGGGTTAAATGACCTATAACACTGCACACACTGATCTTCTACACAGATCACAGGCGTGTATTAACACGCCTGTGATCAGTGTTATCGGCGCTTGACTGCTCCTGCCTGGATCTCAGGCACAGAGCAGTCATTCGCCGATCGGACACCGAGGAGGCAGGTAAGGGCCCTCCCGCTGTCCGGTCAGCTGTTCGGGACACCGCGATTTCACAGCGGCGGTCCCGAACAGCCCGACTGAGCAGCCGGGTCACTTTCAGTTTCGCTTTAGAAGAGGTGGTCAGCTTTGACCGCCGCTTCTAAAGGGTTAATACCACACATCGCCGCGATCGGCGATGTGTGGTATTAGCCGCGGGTCCCGGCCGTTGATGAGCGCCGGGACCGACGCGATATGATGCGATCCCGCTTCATATCGCGGGAGCCGGCGCAGGACGTAAATATACGTCCTGCATCGTTAAGGGGTTAACTGCTTGTCTCCCATGTCCACCCTCCGTCATCCATGTCCACCTTGGCGATCCCCCTATCCACCCCTCTGCCATCTCTGTCCATCCCCATGTCACCCATATTCACCGCCCATTGTCCACCCCTGTGACCACATCCTTGTCACCCATGTTCACTCCTCAGTCCCTTTGTCACCCCTGTCCACCCCTGTTACCACCTTATTACTCCTTTCCACCCCTGTCACCCCCGTTGCCCCCCTGTCACCCATGTACACTCTTCTACACCCCTCTGTCACCCATGTACACCCCTTTACACCCCTCTGCCACCCATGTACATCACTCTACACCCCTTTGCCACACATGTACACTCCTCTACACACTCTGCCACCCATGTAAACTCTTGCACACCCATCTGTCACTCCTCTACACCCCTCTGTCACCCATGTACACTCCTCTACATCCCTCTGCCACCCATGTAAACCCCTCTGTCACCCATGAACACCCCTCTGTCACCCATGTGCACCCCTCTACACCCCTCTGCCACCCATGTACACCCCTCTGTCACCCATGTACACCCCTCTACACCCCTCTGCCACCCATGTATACCCCTTTACACCCCTCTGCCACTCATGTACACTCCTACACCCCTCTGCCACCCATGTACACCCTCTACCACCCATGTACATGCCTTTACACCCCGCTGCCGCCCATATACACTTCTCTATACCCCTCTGCCCCCCATGTCCACTCCTCTACACCCCTCTGCCACCCATATACACTCTTCTACACCCATTTGTCACTCCTCTACACCCCTCTGTCACCCATGTACAACCCTCTATTACACATGTACACTCGTCTACAACCCTCTGCCACCCATGTACACTCCTACACCCCCCTGCCACCCATGTACACTCCTCTACACCCCTCTGCTACCCATGTATACTCCTCTACACCCCTCTGTCACCCATGTACACTCCTCTACACCCCTCTGCCACCCATGTACACTCTTCTACACCCATACACCCATCTGACACTCTACTACACCCCTCTGTCACCCATGTACACCCCTCTGTCACCCACGTACACTCCTTTACACCCCTCTGCCACCCATGTACACTCTTGTACACCCAGCTGTCACTCCTCTACACCCCTCTGTCACCCATGTACACCCCTCTGTTACCCATGTACACTCCTCTACATCCCTCTGCCACCCATGTACACCCCTTTACATCCCTCTGCCACCCATGTACACTCCTCTACACCACTCTGCCACCCATGTACACTTTTCTACACCTATACACCCATCTGTCACTCCTCTACACCCCTCTGTCACCCATGTACACCCCTATGTCACCCAGGTACACCCTTTTACACCCCTCTGCCACCAATGTACACCCCTCTGTCATCCTTGTACACCCCCCTTCCACCCATGTACACTCCTCTACACCCTGCTGCCACCCATGTACACTCATCTACACCCCTCTGCCACTCATGTACTTTCTTGTACACCCCTCTGTCACCCATGTACACCCCTCTGAAGCGACTGATTTCATTTATTTTTTCCAAAGGGTTTGTAACCAAATATTAAGCTTTGGGTGCCAATAATTTTGTCCAGCCCATTTTTGGAGTTTGGTGTGACATTATGTCCAATTTCCTTATTTTCCTCCCTTTTTTTTGTTTAGTTCCAATACACACAAAGGGAATAAGCATGTGTATAGCAAAACGTGTTATTGCAATCCTTTTCTGTGAGAAATACTTCATTTTCTAGAAAAATTTCAGGGGTGCCAACATTTACGACCATGACTGTAAGTCTTTTGGTTTTGTTGAACTTTAATGTAAAAGTACTGGTGCCATCCTATCGTAAGCCTCTGCAAGTGTATATATTATGGGGTGTAATAAAGCTTTTTATTCATAACAGCATAGCCATTCTTAGCACCATTACACCACCTTCACTTTACAAGTGTCTAACTTTCTACTGCCTACTGATTAGAATGTGCTGTTATACTCTTAGCAGGATGACAACCCTTTCTGTCTAGGAAAACCCATTTAAGTCAATGTTACAAATATCTTCTAAATGAAATATCCTGATTCTCTTTAACAATCTACAAATTTATCTTGAGCATTTCTTTTCTTTTTAAAGCCATATCACCACAACATTTTAAAAATGTTTTGTTTTACAAATCAATTTTTTTTATTTCTGTCTTACCAGGAGAATTTTTTTTTATTAGGATTGTGCTAGATGTCTCTATGATTTCTCAGACTACCACTTCCAGACATAGTCTAATAAACATCACCACCTTCCTGCCTAGTCAGTTTTAAAATATAAGAACAGAAAAGGTGCTGTGGGGAATGAATAAGTACTTTGAAGCACAGCTAATAATTATTTTTGTTTTGTTTTTATTTTTTATTATTAAATGCCATTAGTTTTAATACACCATATGGGGGGGCTAATGCTGATGTTGCTTTAATCTAATGTAAAATATATGTAGTCCTTTGTAATTTATCATGAAACGGAATATCTCCAATACATTTCTATAATTATCCCTAACACTTTAGGAATCAGTCTACAGGATTTCTATTCAGTGTTATTCCTCTCATTTCATGAAATCTCCTATGGCTTTTTTCAAAGCTATGTTGGTTTTACATTTTTATTTTTCTATAACGCTTCTGCAGATTGACCTGTATAAGAGAATCTATCATTGAAATATCATTTCAGCCAAAAATTAATGGCACAGTATTTGTAAAAGAAGTTACATAATCATTTTGTGGTAACTATTTCCAAGAAAACGCCATGCACATGGTGGCACTACCATCTACTGGCTTATTATTATAGCACAGCCTATAAAAATAATTTCTGAAAGAAGAAGCTAAATGTTCTTTCATTTTTCTAAACTTGGCATAACTTTTTAATTTTAAAGACGTTTTTTGGTTGATTTTTCTGGTTTCGAAGAGCCCTCTCCTATAATCTTGTAGGGAATTCTCAGATAGTAGGGGTGACAGCCACATTCAGGTCCTCATGTGTCAGACAAAGCAGGACAGATACAAAAAGCACCCCTTTCTATGTTTGTGCAATACAATGACAGCTCAATATTTTTCATGAGAATTGTATAATGTAAGGCACCTGAGGTTGTAAAAAAAGAAAAAAACACAAAAAAAACAAAACATGAGTTTATGGTTTAACTAATCACAGCTCCTAATAAAAGAACACCTACAATATTTTTCTATATTATCTTTAATATCAGAAATGTGAACCCAGACTAAGCCAACTACAAACTCATAAGGAAATAAGTAAAAATAGAATTATTATGGAATGCAGGCAACAAAACACCAGTGACAGGACAAGGTAACAAATATGCAGTAACAAATGAACATTACTAAGAAGGAGCCTGAGATCCACTTAAAGGGGTATTCCAGGATCTTTTTTTATTTGACTATGCCACAGGGGCTGTAAAGTTAGTGAAGTTCATGATATAACGTGTAATATATATTATATGTAATATAATATAATGTGTGTGACGGTGGTCTCACAATTCTTCTGTGATTTTTGCCCCAATATGTATTTTTAACAGCATACAAAACTACACATGTCTCTGGATTTCCCAGGTTGCAGTGCATCGAGACTTGACATCACTAGTCAGGTGGACAGAGGGAGCCTTTCTGCTTCAATTTAGCAACAGTTGTAGGCCCCCTGGTTAAAAAAAAACCACTGTGTTTCAATGGGTGGGGTGGTTGATGTGTGGGAGGGAGGAAATTGACCTCATACTTACAAACTATGGAACTATGGGATGTGTAATTTAGAGAATGAAATTCAACAGGAAATACCCAGTTCTGGCAGGTGGCTACAGATAGCTCATCAGGGATTACAGTTAGCGAATACTGTAAACATAGGGTCATGAGGGACCACACATGGGGTAAAAGTGCATAATCACATGTAAATGAAGCAATGTACAGTGGATATACTTATATGATGATATATTGAAAGTGACACACTGCTCTGGACAGCTGCGTACAGGTGGCAATCTAGAATAGAATAGAAGATACATAGGAAGGTGTTATAATTGTCTACATACTCCAATTTGTAGGTATATGGGGGGGAAACTGCTGAAAGGTAGAGATTACCTTAAGTCCGGGTGCTTGATGACACCTGTTTATGTGATGAGAGGAGTCTCCACTCCGATGTAGAATAAGTAGATAGGATCTAAAACAATAACCGGATGTCTAGATTAAATAGTTTATTTAGTGGGTTTTGGCTGAGAGGTGGGGGGGGGGGGGGAGAGGAGAGAGAGGTGAGAGTGGAGGAGGAGGGGGGAGAGGGAAGAGGGGATAGATAGTAGTAAGCATATGTTACCTTTTGCATGGGTATGCCCGTTTGATAGGGTTAGATGTCGAGGATGATCGTCATGCGGGAGCAACAGGGTCTAGGTATAAATAATATGCGATGAGGAGGGTGGGAATAGGGGGCAGGAGAAGGGGGGGAAGGGAGGAAGGAGGAAGGAGAGGAGGGAGGAGGGGTTTTTTGAGGGGGTGAATATAGGTGGTGGGGGGGGAGGTTGGCCAATATTGATAAAATGGCTCGACACTTGGATAGGCAAGGACGGTGAATATGCCTGGGACAGGGGTTGGATGGGATATGAGGGAGAAGTAGGGGGGGGGTAAAGGAGAGGGGGGGAGGGGGGGAGAAAAGGGGGGGAGGAAAGGGGGGGGGGGTTTGTTGAAATGTCTCTCAGATTACATCGATTATACGCATGGGGGCTTATATGAGGGCGCTGTCCATGTTTAAGTACGGGAGGTGGGGTGTGTCCCCATGACTATTTTTTAGCACAAAAAAAGTTTGCACATATTTTAAAGGGAACCTGTCACAATGAGAATGTTATCTTATCTATTGAGATAATGTTGTAGAGCAGGAGAAGCAGAGTAAATTGACATGTATTTTTGTGGGAAATAATTCAGTATACCTTGACATTTATTGGTTGAAATATACAATCTTTCCTGGCTTAGGAGTCCAGTGGGTGGTCCTAACCTAAAGTGACACTGTCTTATCATTGAGTGACACAATCTTTTCCCACAAAAATATATATAAATCTGTTCAGCCCCTTCTGCTCTATAACAAGATGATGATGGATTACATGTAACTCATATTTGCAACAAATTAGACTATAGCCCTAAACCAAAAACTATTAGGAGGAAAATGTGCAAAAATGGTAACTGTTTTATGAAATCAATGTGCAAGCCTAATTGATTTTATGTTACAGTACAAATGTAAAATGCAAATGAATTACAGTGCTCATGGCACACTGTAGTAGTTTTTGGAACCTCAGCATGCGCTGTTTTTTTTTTGTTTTTAATTTATTTTTCAATGTAGAAATACATTACAAAAAATACATAAAATTGCATGTTAAAGAGTACCTGTCATCAACAAAAACTTTTAATATGTTGTTCATAATCATTAATGAAGAGATATTGTAATATATCTTCATTAAAAAATATTAATATTTATACCAGTTTTTTCATTTTATACTTTTGGCCACTAGGGGTCACTCTTCTATGCCTGGTCTGCAAGCAGCATCCTATGCTTTTCATGGTAAGTATACAGCTTTTAGGACTAATGCTGAAGGGCTCTGGTCCTTCCACCGGAAGTTCAGTACTGTGAGCTACAAGCCTGCACATGCCTCTCATATAACAGCCAGTCACCTCCCCCTCCCCCCTGCTCTGTGTTCTCCCTGCCCCTCACCACACGTTATCTTATACATTGTATTATCTCACTGCACTCCCTGCTCTGACATTCATCTTACTGCCTCTATAATTGCTCCCTCAGCCCCTGGTTCTCAGCATTGACTTTTTAGTGCAGAGAGACACAGGAGAGAGAGACAGGCTGCTGTCCCTCCCCTGTACTTAGTCTGTATGCACACTGCAGAGCAGTGTTTCCCAACCAGGGTGCCTCCAGCTGTTGCAAAACTACAACTCCCAGCATGTCACGACAGCTGTTGGCTGTCTGGGAGTTGTAGTTTTGCAACAGCTGGAGGTGCCCTGGTTGGGAAACACTGCTGCAGAGGGAGAGCAGCATACAGCAAGACTGGCAGAAGCAGAGCCCCAGCCAGGCTTCATGTGACATCATGCCTGCCAGGACCCGCCTCCTTCCACCCCTCAGAAAGACAGTGCTCCTGAGCTAATGAAGAGGGATGAAAAAAGGTATTTCCACAGTGTTTTAAACCTCAATAAACACAGGGATAGGCATAGTTAGAGAAAGGGACAGACGGGAAGGGGGATCAGGGAAAGTTTAGATGATGACAGGTACTCTTTAACATTTTATTGGGATGTAGTTTTTGTATAAAATCAGTTCTGTTAACATTATTTTAAAACAATTTCTTAAAAAAAATGCAGCAATGCTTTTATTTCAAAGCAGTGAAATACATACTATACTGTCACCACTAGATGTCAGTAAATCCCTATGATATACCTTGCTTGGCACATAGATAAGGTATAGGGAAATCACAGAATGTAAAACAATTTCTTTATATGTGATATAAATAAAAGAAAATGAATGACAAATAGCAAAGGAAAATGTATTATGGATATAATTATGGATATGCTTTTGTGTGCGCTGGGAGCTTTTTTTTTTTGCATAGACACATAAGCACTTTTATAACCTGAACATCCCCTAACGGAGCCATGTGTTAAAATAGTTATAAAATACATTTCAATATCAGCAGATATTATCTAGTTTGTAGATAAGAAATGAGAAAGTTTACTGTCCACTGATGGAGGTCTGGTCAGAGGTATACCCCTTGCACCAAACAAATGACCCCCCCCCCCCTGTACATGTGAATTGAGGCCCTTACCCCCCCCCCCCCCCCCCACCCTCCTTACAGTTAAATAAAGTAGCTCACAATTAATGTATTTTATGATCGGTGCATCTGCTTCTCTTTTCTTCTCCACCAGTCTCAGATGCCATGAGGACTTCTTCCAAACAAAACTTCATCTTTTTAGCATTTGCAGGACAAACATGTTAGACTCCCCATTTTTTCAGTGCCCTCCCCACCACTACACAATCTCCCAATGTCCCCAAACAGTAATAATGCCCCCCCCCCCCCTTGTGCATAAAATAGGTAGTTAGGTAGGTAGGTTAGTAGCTAGGTAAGTAACCAGGTAGGTAGCTAGGTAGGTAGGTTGGCAGAAAAATAGCTAGATATGTAGCTATGTATGTAGTTCACCAGGTAGGTAGCTAGGTAGGTAGCTATGTATTTAGGTAGGTAGATAGCTACCTAAGGGGTAAGGGGGTAGGTAGCCAAGTAACTAGGTAGATAAGTATGTATCTATGTAGATGGGTTCCCTTTAATTAACCTTGCAATGTTTCAGTATGATAGCCTTATTTTCAAACAATACTATATCGTTAAGCAATACCATATTGTTACAACATGACACAAGATACCAAACTGATATCATTATATTAAATATATGCAGTTCATCCATATGTTTTGTAATCATGTACAATAGATATATGCATGGCATGGAAAAAGTGCCTATAATGCATATAATGGAAATTGGGCTTTGGTCTCTAAAGCATTCTGAGAGATACCATCTTTGTTATGATTCAGCCTCCAGACTACTTTTATGAACATAGTGCCAACTCCTACAGTGCTTCTTGTCCCACAAAGGAACCACAAGGGAAGCTGGAACTGCACACTCCACTAGACCACACTGGAATCTTCAACAATATTAAGGTCTTCCAGAAAAAGCTTTACAGTGACAGTGAGTTTTTATGACTGGCTAGAACAAGTTAGGGTCATAAAAGGGGTTTTTCATCTCACTAATGTAGTTAAACATGTAGGACATGTCAGGTTACACATTGCCGAAAAAACAGTACATTCATTAAGCAAACTTCCTCCTTCTTCTTATATCCCCGCTCCTTTCCTCCTCTTGTTGACAGGTTGTTGTCTAGGTTACTGGCCACTGCACCACACTAGAAGTTTCACACATGCTGCCGATCACCCGATGGTGACCCACCTCGGCCACTGATTGGCTAAGCGGACATTTCCTGCATGTCTGGACGGAGTATATAAGCTACAAGCAATGGCACTGGTGGGGGATCGTGGCAGATAAGTATGAGTTTTTTTTTGTGTCCCGCCCACCCTGAACACCTTTACATATAAAAGTGTTTACTTGGCCAATGCCTTTAATGCAATCCTTTGCATGTGTGTCATATTAATAACCTACAGTGTTTAACTCGCCCCCGAAAATGATGTAACCCTTTTTTCCCTAACACAAACTTATATATGATATGCCACACACAAAAAAAAAAAAAAAAAAAAACATTTAATAATACATAGCACCAATTCCAGGGGTGTTGACACTGCATTGCACAATGACTCCTCAATTCATATCTGAAACATTTATTCTGACAGGTACTTTAGACGACTCCCTTTACAAGAAAAAATATATGTGTTGTAGGTTTATATGATAACCTACACTGATAATCGGCTTGCCCATGCCAAAAAGTTAAACAGATTTGTAAACTACTTCTATTTAAGAATCTTAATCCTTCCAGTACTTATCAGCTGCTGTATGCTACAGAGAAAGTTGTATGTTCTTTCTTGTCTGACCACAGTGCTCTCTGCTGACACCTCTGTCCATGTCAGGACCTGTCCAGAGCAGGAGAGGTTTCCTCTGAGGATTTGCTCCTACTCTGGACAGTTCCTGACACGGACAGAGGTGTCAGCAGAGAGAACTGTGGTCAGACAGAAAATAACTATACAACTTCCTCCATAGTATACAGCAGCTGATAAGTGCTGGAGGAATTATGATTTTTAAATAGAAGTTATTTACAAATCTATTTAACTTTCTGCCACCAGTTTAGAAATAATTTTTTTCACCGGAGTACCCCTTTAACTCCTTGGGGACCGAGCCCATTTTGACCATAAGGACCAGAGCATTTTTTGCAATTCTGACCACTATCACTTTATGCATTAATAACTCTGGGATGATTTTACCTTTCATTCTGATTCCGAGATTGTTTTTTCGTGACATATTCTACTTTAACATAGTGTAAAATTTTCGTCGTTATTTGCATCCTTTCTTGGTGAAAAATCCCCAAATTTCATGAAAATGTGGAAAATGTAGCATTTTTCTAAATTTGAAGCTCTCTGCTTGTAAGGAAAATAGACATTCCAAATAAATTATATATTGATTCACATGTACAATATGTCTACTTTATGTTGACATCATAAAGTTGACATGTTTTTACTTTTTGAAGACATTAGAGGGCTTCAAAGTATAGTAGCAATTTTCAAAATTTTCACGAAAATTTCAAAATCTGAATTTTTCAGGGACCAGTTAAGTTTGAAGTGGATTTGAGGGGCCTTTCTGTGAGAAATACCCCATAAATGACCCCATTATATAAACTACACCCCTCAAAGTATTCAAAATGACATTAAAAATGTTTGTTAACCCTTTAGGTGTTTCACAAGAATAGCAGCAAAGTGGAGGAGGAAAATCAAAATCTGCATTTTTTACACTAACATGTTCTTGTAGCCCCATTTTTTTTTTTTCATTTTTAAAAGTGGTATAAGGTAAAAAGAGCCCCCCAAAATTTTTAGCCCAATTTCTCTCGAGTGTGGAAATACATCATATGTTGACATAAAGTGCTTTGTGGGCTCACATCATGGCTCAAGAGGGAAAGAAAAATTGTGGGATTTTTTTAAACAAATTTTGCTGTCATAGTTTTTGGGGACCATGTTGCATTTAAGAATCCCCCATGGTGCCAGAACAGCAAAAGATCCCCCACATGGCATACTATTTTGTAAACTACACCCCTAAGGGAATGTAACAAGGGGTATAGTGAGCCTTAACACTCCACAGGTATTTGACGACTTTGCATTGAAGTTGGACGTGAAAATGGAAAATGTGATTTTTAACACTAAAATTATGGTGTTACCCCAAATTTTTCTTTTTCACAAGGGGTAATAGCAGAAAATGGACCCCAAAATTTAAAGTCCAATTTCTCCCGATTAAGAAAACACCCCATATGTGGATGTTAAATGCTCTGCTGGCACACTACAATGCTCAGAAGACAAGGATCAAAATTTGGCTTTTTGAAAGAGGATTTTGCTGAAATGGTTTTTGGGGGCCACGTGTATTTACAAAGCCCCCATAGTGCCAGAACAGCGGAAACCCCCCCACATGTGACACCATTTTGGAAACTACACCCCTCAAGGAACATAATAAGCCTTAAAGTAAGAACTTACACCTTCCAGGATTATTGAACAGTGGGTTGTAAAAGGGAAAAATTCGATTTTTAACACAAAAATTCTGATATTAACCCAAGTTTTTCATTTTAACAAGGTGTAATTGAACAAAAATCCCCCCAAAATTTGTAGCCCAATTTCTCATGAATATGTAAATACCTTATATGTGGTCCTAAATTTCTCTGTGAGCACACTACAGGTCTCAGAAGAGAAGGAGTGCTGTTTGACTGTAGGAAAGAGAATTAAGCTGTAATTTAAGTTGGGGGCCATGTGCATTTACAAAGCCCCCATAGTGCCAGAACAGTGGACCCCCCACATGTGACACCTTTTTGGAAACTACACCCTCTCAAGGAACATAATAAGCATAACAGTAAGAACTTACATCTCCCAGATTTATTGAACAGTGTGTTGTAAAAGTGAAAAATTTGATTTTTAACACTAAAATTCTGGTGTTACCCCAGATTTTTCATTTTAACAAGGTGTAATTGAACAAAAATCCCCTCAAAATTTGTAGCCCAATTTATCTGGAATAAGTAAATACCTTTATATGTGGATGTAAATTGCTTTGTGAGTGCACTACAGGTCTCAGAAGAGAAGGAGCACTGTTTGGCTGTAGGAGAGAGAATTTTGCAGTAATTTAAGTTGGGGGCCATGTGCTTTTACAAAGCCCCCATAGTGCCAGAACAGCGGAAACCCCCCACATGTGACACCATTCTGGAAACTACACCCCTCAAGGAACATAACAAGGGGTACAGTGAGTATTTACAACTCACAGGTTTTTGGAACAGTGGGCCGTAATAATTCAAAATCTGATTTTTAACACTGAATTGCTAGTGTTAGACCATTTTTTTTAACAGGGATTATAGGGGAAAAAAAAGCCCCCCCAAGATTTGTAGCCCAATTTCATTAGAGTAAGGAAATACCACATATGTAGATGTAAAGTGCTGTGCGGGTGCACAACAGGGCTAAGGTGTGAAAGAGCACCGGGCACTTTTGAGGCCTAAGGTGGTGATTTGCCCTGCAGTGGCAGAGTTTTAGACTTAAATCTCAAAAAAACAAAAACAGTAAGTGACCTACATTTTGAGTCTACACCCCTCAAGGAACATAACAAGGGGTACAGTGAGTATTTACACCTCACAGGTTTTTGGAACAGTTGCCAGTAAAATTGAAAAAAATAGATTTTTTTTAATTTAATTGCTGGTGTTACACAAAATGTTGCTAATTCACAAGGGCTAATAGGAGAAAAAGCCCCAAAAAAGTTTTGCTCAATTTCCCAAGAGTAAAAAAATACCCCATATTTGGACGTAACCTGCTGTGTGGGCAAATAACAGGACTCAAGATTCATAGAGCTATGTTCGCATTTGAGAGCTATGACATTTCATTACCTGGTGGTTACATATATTCAGAGGAAGATAAAAAAAAAGAAACCCCAACATGTGACACCATTATAGAAAGTACACCACCTGAGGAATATTTATAGGGGTGAAGTGGACATTTGGAACAGTCGGGTGTTTCTTAAATTTATTTTCCAGGAATGGATGAAGTGTAGTTTAGGAAAAAGGAAAATGATATGCTATCTGTGTACTGAGTATGATGACCCAGAGCATAGCCAAAAGTAAAACGTGTGCCCACCACAAACCCTATGCTCTGCTTCATCGCTATGGGTATGTGTTTTTGGGTGGCCATCCCTAAACTGTTACCTGAAAATGTGCACACCGCTCAGTGGAGGAGAGAGCACTGCGCATTTGAGGCCTGTCACGGATCGGCAGGCTGGAGGTGGATCCTCTGTGTCAGAGAGGGTTTGGCGAGGACCGTGTCGGTGGACCGGTTCTAAGTAGCTACTGGTTTTCACCAGAGCCCGCCGCAAAGCGGGATGGTCTTGCAGCGGCGGTAGCAACCAGGTCGTATCCACCGGCAACGGCTCAACCTCTCTGACTGCTGAGATAGGCATGGTACAAGGGATAAGGCAAGAGCAAGGTCGGACGTAGCAGAAGGTCAGGGCAGGCAGCAAGGATCGTAGTCAGGGGCAACGGCAGGAGGTCTGGAACACGGGCTAGGAACACACAAGGGAACGCTTTCACTAGGCACAAGGGCAACAAGATCCGGCGAGGGAGTGCAGGGGAAGTGAGGTATAAGTAGGGAGTGCACAGGTGGAAACTAATCAAGCTAATTGGGAAGATTGGACCAGGCACCATCATTGGTACACTGGCCCTTTAAATCTAGAGAGCTGGCGCGCGCGCGCCCTAGAGAGCGGAGCCGCGCGCGCCAGAGCATGACAGCCGGGGACCGGGACAGGTAAGTGACTTGGGACGCGATTCGCAAGCGGGCGCGTCCCGCTGTGCGAATCGCATCCCCGACGGCCATGACAGTGCAGCGCTCCCGGTCAGCGGGACTGACCGGGGCGCTGCAGGGAGAGAGACGCCGTGAGCGCTCCGGGGAGGAGCGGGGACCCGGAGCGCTCGGCGTAACAGTACCCCCCCCCTTGGGTCTCCCCCTCTTCTTGGAGCCTGAGAACCTGAGGACAAGACTATTGTCCAGGATGTCGTCCTCAGGTTCCCAAGATCTCTCCTCTGAGCACTCGACTACAAAGGGTCCAAGATAACGTGGTCCGAGATACAAACTGGGGACACGGAAGCCGAAATACTTGGCGGAGAGCCACACAAAAACAGGAGGAGCTCTTCTCTTTTTTCCGGCAAGCTTCTTCACCCGGGATGAGGCCAGCATGAGGAATTTCAGGGTCTTTTTCCAGATGGTGGCGAAGCCCCGGGAAACCACATCAACAGTGGGCACACAAGAAGGCGTGGGGGTGGGGAGGGAGGGAAGAGGGTCAAGCCCGGCACGGGGCAGAGTGTCAACAGGACGGGAGCCGTGAGGAGGAGGCACAGCATAGTCCAGACAGGCCTTGGGGAGGCCAGGTAAAGGGGGAGACACAGAGGCTTGACTGACGGGACTGGGAGTAGACGTGAGGCACTTCCTGTGGCAAGAAGCACCCCAGCTCCCGATCTCCCCGGTGGTCCAGACAAGGGCAGAAGATGGGGGTTGGAGCCATGGCAGACCGAGGAGGACTTCAGAGGAGCATTTGGGCAACACAAAAAGTTCCATGCTGAAGAGCAGGGGTTCTGTGCGGTAACGCACAGTGCAGTGTAGAAGTAAATCTTCTTTCTTCCTGCGGCGAGTCCTCTCTTCAGGGGTCAGGCGGGACCAATCCAGTTGCATAGCCTCCTCGGCGGGAGGCACAGGGGTGGATTGCAAAGGATACTGTAAGAGAGGTGCTCCGGGCGGTGTGGCACATGGCAGGGCCTTCCCAGGCAGGAGACCACGGCAGAGTCTAGAGTCCTCATCAAATTTGTCCGGCAGGGACAAGCAGGGGTTAGGAGCGGCCGGTTGCTGCGGAGGAGTTGCAGGAGCCGGCGGAGGAGATGGTTGTTGCAGCTGCTGTGTCTGTGACTGAAGTTGCTGTACCTGCGGCAGCAGCTGCTGTATCTGTGACTGAAGTTGCAGTGTCACGGTGGTCAAGTATGCCAGCTGGTGATTTCGTTGGGTGATCTTTAGGGCTTGCTGGGCGATCACCGTGGAAATGTCGGCAAGACTTGACAGCGGCACCTCAGCGGAATCCATGGCCGGATCTACTGTCACGGATCGGCAGGCTGGAGGTGGATCCTCTGTGTCAGAGAGGGTTTGGCGAGGACCGTGTCGGTGGACCGGTTCTAAGTAGCTACTGGTTTTCACCAGAGCCCGCCGCAAAGCGGGATGGTCTTGCAGCGGCGGTAGCAACCAGGTCGTATCCACCGGCAACGGCTCAACCTCTCTGACTGCTGAGATAGGCATGGTACAAGGGATAAGGCAAGAGCAAGGTCGGACGTAGCAGAAGGTCAGGGCAGGCAGCAAGGATCGTAGTCAGGGGCAACGGCAGGAGGTCTGGAACACGGGCTAGGAACACACAAGGGAACGCTTTCACTAGGCACAAGGGCAACAAGATCCGGCGAGGGAGTGCAGGGGAAGTGAGGTATAAGTAGGGAGTGCACAGGTGGAAACTAATCAAGCTAATTGGGAAGATTGGACCAGGCACCATCATTGGTGCACTGGCCCTTTAAATCTAGAGAGCTGGCGCGCGCGCCCTAGAGAGCGGAGCCGCGCGCGCCAGAGCATGACAGCCGGGGACCGGGACAGGTAAGTGACTTGGGACGCGATTCGCAAGCGGGCGCGTCCCGCTGTGCGAATCGCATCCCCGACGGCCATGACAGTGCAGCGCTCCCGGTCAGCGGGACTGACCGGGGCGCTGCAGGGAGAGAGACGCCGTGAGCGCTCCGGGGAGGAGCGGGGACCCGGAGCGCTCGGCGTAACAAGGCCTGTGTTTCTAACTGACATATCAGTAACTGACAGTTACATACATTCAGAGGAAAATAAAAAAAAGAAACAGCCACATGTGACCATATTTTGAATGGACGGGTGTTTCCTAGATTTATTTTCCAGGAATGGATGAAGGGTAGTTTTTGGAAAAAAGAAAATAGCAATTTTCCTAATAATATACCAATTGGGTACCCAGAATGATGCCCCAGAGTATAGCCAAAAGTAAAAATTATGCCTGCCCCAAACCCTATGCTCTGATTCATCATTCTGGGAATGTGATGTGTGTGGCTGTCCCTATTCTGTTACCCCAAATGCACACCCCGCTCAGGTGTAGAAAGAGCGCTGCGCATTTGAGGCAACCTGTAAACCCCCAATGCAAATGACTCTGACACATGACCCAATACTACCAGAGGTTTTAACAGGGGTATTATGTGAATTTTTTTTTTTTTTTTGGGTGGGGGGGGGGGAGGCGTTAAAAATTTGGAGGACAATGTACTGTGGACGATCAAATCAAGGGGAAATAACATTGGGAAAGGAGAATTTAGGGCTCCATGGAAGTGTGATAATCCCTGAAGCAGTTTTTAATGCAGAGGCCCGAATGATCTGGGCAAGTATCGCATTGAGTGGTGGTGTCCTTACGTATCCCCCACCTGCGACACACTCTGCATTTTTTCTGGGATTGTCCCTTCTTTCCAGTGTGGGGGACCTCACCTGGAAGGTGTTGGCCTGGGACGATCCTGGTGCATACAGTTCCGGAAGTGCTCGGGGCCACTCCCCCCTGATCGCCTCCTGGAACTTTATAAGTCTCCCAGTGTTGCCAGCGCTCCGGTATAGTACAAATGCATTGTACATGGCCACCTGGACCATGTAGATTGCAACTTTTTTGTACCATGCCCAGGTTTTACGCATGGCCATGTATGGCTTGAGGACTTGATCAGACAGATCAACTCCCCCCATATACTGATTGTAGTCCACAATACAATCAGGCTTGAGGGCGGGTGCCGCGGTACCTCGGACACTGACAGGGGTGATGCCATTACCATGAATTTTGGTGAGCATAAGGACATCCCTCTTGTCCTTATACCTGACCAGCAACAGGTTTTCATTGGTAAAGGAATGGGATTCACCCCTGGGGATTGGCGCCTGGAAGGGATTGGTCGGGAGGCCTCTCTGATTTTTCCGCACAGTTCCACAAGCGGACATAGATCAGGCGGCGAGGGATTTGAACAGAGGGATACTAGTATAAAAGTTATCCACGTAAAGGTGGTAACCCTTATCTAGTAGTGGGTGCAAAAGGTCCCACACGATCTTTCCGCTGACACCCAGAATGGAGGGACATTCTGGGGGTTCAATACAGGAATCTCGACCTTCGTATATTCTAAACTTGTAAGTGTACCCGGAGGTACTCTCACAGAGTTTATACAGCTTCACGCCATATCTCTTATCTGTATAATGCAGGCATTTTTTTATGGCCTCAAAACATCTCCGTGACATGACTGTAGAGCAGGGTCCGGTAGAGGACGTCCCCGCTCCAGTATTGTCTTACACTGGGTTTTTTGACCAGGCCCATATGCAGCACAAGGCCCCAAAAGTGAGCCCGGTTGAGCGGATTCCTGGGTTCCTGGGTTGCCAACAAACCCAGGAATCACGGGCTCAAAGTTCTCTGGGGTAGTCCAGACAGGTTCACCGGTAGAGGCCACTGGTGGACTTGCCTGGTGGGCCAGCATACTATTACAGACGATGTGGTTGCTAATGCTAGTATGGGGCACAGGGTCAGTTGCATGGGGGGTATCTGGCTTCGCACGGCGGCGTCTCCGCCGCCTTGGGGGCTCATCATCAGAACTTGATGATGAGGAGAGCGAGGAAGAGACCAGGAAAGTGGGGTCTTCCTCACCCTCACTGATGCTTTCAGAGTCAGAGGCAAGTAAGGCATATGCCTCCTCCGCTGAAAAAAACTAAGGGTGTACTTCTAGCGCAAAAAAACCTGCGCCAAAGAGAGAGTACCTAATCAGTTGCGTGCGCCACTGATTAGGGCACAGTGGCAGCAGGGGGCGCAGAAGACACCAAAAGGGGGGGAATAAATAAGCACCTGCCTGAACCTTAAAAAAAAACACTGATCAGTTATCTATTACTGTCAGCGGTCAGGGCAGGCGCACACAGGGGTGTGGTCCGTCCACACAGCATGGACCTGCTGCTGGTGGCACGGACCGCTAATCCCCCAAAAAAGGTGCTTAAAAAACGGGGGGAAAAACGCTTAACCTGAAAAAAATGCTGCACCCCAAAAAATCCTGGTGGGGTGGACAATTTCCTAACAGTGGCCGGACACTCTTTACAGGGAAGAGGGTCCCGTCCAAGTTAGCGAATGAAAAAAAAAATGTAAAAGCTTACACCCCCCAAAAAATATGGGGGTAAGCCTCGGGGTGGGCATGCAAAAAAAATGCCCTCAGACAGCGGGCGCTGCACAAAAAAATATATTATTCTTAACTTTTTCCCTGCCTGACAAAAACTTTCCCTAACAGGGCAAGGGGACAGGGGGCTGCAGGAGAGCTACTGGGGGGATCTGGGGGACTCTGGGGCAAAGTATGGGGTGATCTCACGTCTTTCTCCTCTCACACTATGCTCTGCTCACCAAATAACAGCTGTTGCTGGGCAGAGCAGAGGTTTGAGGGGACCAGGCAGCGCTCCACTCCCGCCAAGAGATTTGATTTGACGGTCCTACCGTCCAATCAAATAGCTGTGGGAGGAGCATCGCGGCTGCCTCACACAGCCTAGGCTGCTGGATGATCTGGTGACCAGACGTCACCAGATCCCCTTGCACTTCCGGGTGAACGGGTCTCCACAAACCCGAATGCCCCCGTAATCGCCGCCGATCGCCGGTTTCTCCGGACCCCCCGGCGATGTTACGGGATGCCTGCTGAATGATTTCAGCAGGCATTCCACTCCGATCCCCGCCCAGTGTGGCGACGGGGACCGGACTCGCCGCATATCGCCGGTCTGAATTGACCCGAGATTTGCGGTGATCACCGATATGGGGGGTCTTAAGACCCCCCTCGGCGATGTGCCGGGTTGCCTGCTGAATGATTTCAGCAGGCATCTTGTTCCGATCCCCGCCCGGCTAGCGGCGGGTATCGAAATTCCCACGGGCGTACCGGTACACCCTTGGTCCTTAAGGACCAGGACGCAAGGGCGTTTCCATATGCCCGTGGTCCCCAACAGGTTCAGCAATCCTATTTGCTGTACTTCTATTGTATTTCCAATATATCCCATTGGCCTGGATCAGATCACAACATAATGGTGATGGACTGGTCCATGGTACTTAATATCCTACATCTTTAACAGATTTTTCTGCACAAATTAATCAGTATCCTTTGCAGTGGTGTGGCCTGCTCACAAGGCAGTTATGCAGCACTCGTGACATTGTAAGACGCCGCCAGGGTTGCTGTGTCAATCTGGTGGGAAAATGGTGCTGGAATTTTATTTATTTATTTTTAATCTATATAAAGGAGGGTCCTAAATACTGGGGGCAAGCTACCTACAGGAGGGTCCTACATAGTAACATAGTTCATAAGGTTGAAAAAAAGAGTCCACCAAGTTCAACCTATATCCCTAATCAGTCCCTACTGAGTTTATCCAGAGGAAGGCAAAAAACTCTCATATTAGAGGTAAAAATTCCTCCCCGACTCCAAATATGGCAGTCAGAATAAATCCCTGGATCAACATTCTGTCCCTATAAATCTAGTATACATAACCTGTTATGTTATTATTCTCCAAAAATGCATCCAGACCCCTTTTGAACTCTTTTGCAGAGTTCACCATGACCACCTCCCCAGGCAGAGAATTCCACAGTCTCAATGTTTATACACTAAATAACCCCCGTCTGTGCTGGTGTAGAAACCTTCTTTTCTCTAAACGTAGAGGATGCCTCCTTGTTATAGATACTATCCTGTGTATAAATAAATCACGGGAGAGATCTCTGTACGGTCCCCTGATATATTTATACATAGTTATTAGGTCGCCCCTAAGCCTTCTTTTTTCTAAACTAATTCTGATAATCTTTCTGGGTACTGTAGTCCTCCCATTCCCCGTATTACTCTGGTTGCTCGTCTTTGAACCCTCTCCAGCTCCACTATATCTTTCTTGTACACTGGTGCCCAGTACTGTACACAGTATTCCATGTGTGGTGTGACTAGTGATTTGTACAGCGGTAGAATTATTTCCTTGTGGTGGGCATCTATGCCCCTATTGATGCACCCCATGATTTTATTTGCCTTGGCAGCAGCTGCCCGACATTGGTCACTACAGCTAAATTTACTGTTAACTAAGACTCCCAAGTCCTTTTCGACGTCAGTCGTCCCCAGTGTTCTCCCATTTAATACATAATCCCACCCAGATTTTTCTTCCCCATGTGCATTACCTTACATTTATCAGTGTTGAACCTCATCTGCCACTTCCTAGCCAAACCTCCAACCTATCCAGATCCATTTGTAACAGTGCACTGTCCTCTATAGTGTTAACCGCTTTACAGAATTTAGTATCATCTGCAAAGATTGCTACTTTACTATTCAACCCCTCTACAAGGTCATTAATGAATATATGAAATAGGACAGGACCCAAGACTGACCCCTGTGGTACCCTACTAGTAACAGTCACCCAGTCAGAATAAGTACCATTAATAACCAGCCTCTGTTTCCTATCATTGAGCCAGTTACTTACCCACTTACACACATTCTCCCCCAGCCATATCCTTCTCATTTTATGCACCAATCTTTTATGTGGCACCGTATCAAATGCTTTGGAAAAATCCAGATATACGACATCCAGTGATTCCCCCTGGTCCAGTCTGAAGCTCACCTCCTCATAAAAGCTGATAAGGTTAGTTTGACATGACCGATCCCTCATAAATCCATGCTGAAATGGAGTCATACAATTATTTTTATCAAGATACTCCAAAATAGCATCCCTTAAAAAACCCTCAAACAATTTACATACAACAGAGGTTAAACCAACAGGCTTATACTTCCTGGGGTCACCTTTTGACCCCTTTTTAAATATTGGCACCACATTTTCCATGCGCCTGTCCGGGGGAACAGTTACTATCCTTGAATCCTAGAGTCCTTGAATATTAATCCCTTAAGGACTCAGGGTTTTTCAGTTTTTGCACTTTTGTTTTTTCCTCCTTACCTTTTAAAAATCATAACCCTTTCAATTTTCCACCTAAAAATCCATATTATGGCTTATTTTTTGCATCACCAATTCTACTTTGCAGTGAAATTAGTCATTTTACCCAAAAATTCTTGGCGAAACAGAAAAAAAAATCATTGTGCGACAAAATCGAAGAAAAAACGCCATTTTGTAACTTTTGGGGGCTTCCGTTTCTACCTTATCATTATTCTGTAGGTCCATACGGTTAAAATGATCCCCTATCTTGAAAAAATCATAACTACATGCAGGAAAATGTATACGTTTAAAAATGTCATATTCTGACCCCTATAACTTTTTAATTTTTCCACGTACAGGGTGGTATGAGGACTCTTTTTTTGTGCCGTGATCTGAAGTTTTTATTGGTACGATTTTTGTTTTGATCTGAATTTTTGATCACTTTTTATAAATTTTTTAATGGTATAAAAAGTGACCATTAATGGCGTACGCCATTGACCGTGCTGTTTAATTAACAATATATCTTTATAGTTCAGACATTTACGCACGCGGTGATACCACATATGTTTATTTTTAATTTTATTTACACTGTTTTATTTTTTTTATGGGAAAAGGGGGGTGATTCAAACTTTTATTAGGGAAGGGGTTAAATGACCTTTATTAACACTTTTTTTTTACTTTTATACCCCATAGGGACCTATAACACTGCACACACTGATTTCTCATGCTGATCACTGGCGTTTATTAACACGCTTGTGATCAGTGTTATCGGCGCTTGACTGCTCCTGCCTGGATCTCAGGCACAGAGCAGTCATTCGCCGATCGGACACCGAAGAGGCAGGTAAGGGCCCTCCCGGTGTCCTGTAAGCCTTTGGCTGTTCGGGCATGCTGAGAGTTGTAGTTTTGCAACAGCTGGAGGCCCCCTGGTAGGGAAACACTGACTTTTAGTATTTTTCTTTACCTGCTCTGGCCGGCCCCCCGCAACGGGAGCCGAAAAGAGCAGATAATCGCATGTTTTCCCGGGGGCTGCATCGCTATATCGCATTGCTTTTGCGATATATTGTGCAGCCCAGCCGGGAACTCTGCAATTCTACCCCGAGCGTGACTCTGGGTTACCGATCCTGGCAGGGAAAATTAACCCCGAGTCACGCTCAGGATTACCGCTCAGGAGGTTAAAGAACATTTTGGGGTTAGTTTTACTCTCTTTGGCAATGAGTCTTTCTGTCTCTATTTTTGCGGATTTTATCTGTTTTTTACATATTCTACATTTTTCTCCATAGCTTTTTAATGCTTCTTCACTGCCGTCCTGTTTTAGCAGTTTAAATGCTTTATTTTTGTCATTTATTGCCCCCTTAACATTTTTATTCATCCATAGTAGGTTTTCTTTTATTTCTGACCCTTTTATTCCCATAAGGTATATACATCTTACAATGAGAATTTAAGATATTTTTAAAAGTCTCCCATTTAGTGTCAGTATTCTTGTTTTTGAGGACATTATCCCAATTTATATTGTTAAGGGCTTCTCTGAGTTGATCAAACTTTGCCTTTCTCAAGTTCATTGTTTTTGTGGCCCCTCAAGAGATTCCTTTATTGAATAACAAACTATAATGTATTATATTATGATCACTATTTCCTAGGTGTCCTTCTACATGCACATTAGTTACTCTGTCAGGTCTGTTGGTTAATATTAAGTCTAGTAGGGCGCCCTCTCTGGTCGGGCCCTGCACCATTTGGGACAGATAATTGTCTTTAGCTATAGTCAGAAACCTGTTTCCTTCATGAGATTCACAGGTCTCAGTCTCCCAGTTTATATCAGGATAGTTAAAGTCCCCATTATTATCACCTCATTCTGATTTGCTGCCTTGTTTATTTGCCTCAGTAATTGATCTTCTGCATCTTCCATTATGTTTGGTGGCCTATAGCAAACTACTATCAGAATTTTTTTTATTTTTATCTCCATATATTTCTACCCATAATGACTCCACATTATGGTTTCCCTCCCATATATCCTCCCGCAGTGCAGCCTTCAGACTGGACTTTACATGAAGACAAGCGCCTCCGATCCTTTTTGTCCGATCCTTCCTGAATAGACTATAACCCTGTATGTTGACCTCCCAGTCACAGCTATCATCCAACCAAGTTTCTGTTATACACACTATGTCATAATCCTCCTGATACATTTCCAACTCCAGTTCATCAGTTTTATTGGTCAAACTTCTGGCATTAGTCAACATGCAATTCAATGGTGTATGTGTTTTTTTCCCTATGAAGCTTATCCCTATTAACTATTCTAACCCCTCCCTCCGCTCCACCCCCAGGTACATTAATAAGTCCTCTCTTTATCTACACTATCTTGAAAATGGCCGCATTGGGCGATCGAAATGTTGCATCTGTTGTGATGGAATAAACACTTTGTTTTTTCACCTTCCATCCTGGTGTGATGCAGCCTTCCTTGCTATCTAGTTACCTGGTGTCTGGGACCCGGCTACACCACTGCGTGCACCCATCGCAATTTTTTCGGAGATGTGCTGCCCTATGTCTGCTTTCTACACTATCTTCCCCCTCTATGTTGTATGTTCCCTTCCCACCCCCCCTGGTCCCTAGTTTAAACCAGGGCTGTGGAGTCGGTAGATAAATGTTCCAACTCCGACTCCGCAGTTTTTAGTACTTCCGACTCCAACTCCTCTGTATTAATATGCGAATATATTTATAAATACTTACAGTTGAATCCAAGAAGCTGTTCCACCAAGTTCTTCTAAGCTCTTCTAGCAGAGAGAGGTAGTTGGGCAGAAGCTGCTGCCTTCTCCTTTTTGTGTGCTGATCTGCTGCTGAAGATAGGGCAGTGGGAGGATCCAGGAAGGGGCATTTAGTATAAAACATGATTTCCCTAGTAGAATCCCATAGTCATGTTTAAAGTTTAAGCAAACAATCGGAGTTTACAAGTTTTTATAGCCTAAGCTTAATGACAGCAGTTTTTCCAATGGTTTACAGCTTCAGTCTTGAACTATTGACCTTCCATTCCCTTCACTTATACAAGTGTCTCTAGTTCTGCAAAAACATATTTACTTAACCCCTTATCAGTGAGAGGCTTGGTTACCCATTGGTTCCCTGTAACAGCAGAACACAACGCTATGGAAAGTATAAGTATTGCTGCTCCTAATTGCGCTTTGCGTGCCATATAGTGAAGCACATGAAAAGCATGCTTCTTCACGGTCACTTAACGTGTTTGTTTTGCGGTTACGTGAGGCACTGCATGCATTGGTCTTTATTCTTACAGTAGAGAAGTAATTAATTATAACTTTTAGTGAATTGGGACATTTAAACTTGCTTTTTTTTTAAATTCCAATCTAAATTTAGTAGGAGTCGGAGTCAGAGTCGGTGCATTGTTTGCCAACTCCGACTCCAGGTACCCAAAATTTCGTCCGACTCCGACTCCTCGACTCCAAATCCACAGCCCTGGTTTAAACACCTCTCCACCCTTCTAGCCATCTTCTCCCCAAGCACAGCTGCACAGCCTGTCCCTACGGTAGAGCCGGTAACCGACAGCGAAGTCAGCCTAGTTCTCCATGAACCCAAACCCCTCTTTCCTACACCAGCTTCTGAGCCACTTGTTTACCTCCCTGATCTTCCGCTGCCTCTCTGGTATGGCTCGTGGTACAGGTAATATTTCAGAAAATATTACCTTGGAGGTCCTTGCCTTAAGCATGCGGCCTGAGTCCCTAAAATAATTTTTAAGGACACTCCACCTACCTCTTACTTTGTCATTGGTGCCAATATGTACCATGACTGCTGGGTCTTCTCAATCCCCACCCAGCAACCTGCCAACCCAATTCGCGATGTGCCGAACTCGAGCGCCAGGAAAACAACACACTGTTCAGCGATCCCGGTTTTTGTGACAGATCGCCCTGTCTGTCCCCCTAATAATAGAGTCCCCCACTACCAGTACCTGTCTGGCCGGCCCTGCACTCCTCCCTCCTTCCTTACTGGAGCAGACACCCCCCTGGTGGTTAGAGGCAGTATCTTGCTGTAGTACCGCTAGCTCTGAAATGGCATCCCCCTCATCTGCCAACCGGGCAAACTTGTTAGGGTGTGCCAGTTCAGGACTAGCGTCCCATACACTTTTCCCTCTACCCCGTTTTCTAACTGTAACCCAGCTAACTGTCTGACTGTCCGGCACCTCCGTCCCACTATCCTCCCCCACCTCTACCCCAGAGAGTACTTGCTCAGTGAGCAGGAGATGCCTCTCCAAGTTGTCAATGCATCTCAGTGTTGCCAGTTACTCCTCTAGATCCAGGATCTGGGCTTCTAAATTAACAAATCGCATACATCCTGCACAACAATATGCACCCTCAAACTGCTGTTCAAGGATTGCATACATTGAACAGGATATACACTGGACTGCCTTTTCCAACATGGAGGCCGTACTAGTTATGGGAATTGCACAGATTAACAGCCAAAAACAGACAGTAACTATTAGAATTAAATTCTCAGTAGACCTTGTGAGTTAAAGTCTCTACATTATAACCAAAGAACACGAACGGAGCACTCACCATGTAGTTGCGGCTTAAAACTTCATTCTTTATTTCAGATATACATCAGATCACCGGAGTGATACGGGAGAGCGGACAGGTGCTGTAGCGTGGGGGGTAGGGCGACGGACCATATTCGCGCAAATGTGCGCTTCCTCAGGCCCCTGACGTACTTCCGATTGTGAAGTGCTTTATATCACCTGAGACCCGTTACCATAGTGACATACAACAAATGCAAAAAACAAACATATGCATAACAGGAATATCGATAAAAACAATTCAGCAATTCATGTGAATATGATACATTTTTTCATGGGGGACCAGGACCGGCATTATAATACAATTTCTATTCGATCATTTAAACCAATTGCACCGGTAGCATGCAACCTTGCTATCCACCGAGCTTCTTTCACAAGAAGCTGGCAGTGCCCGTCTCCACCTCTTTTGGATTGATTAACCCTTTCAATGTCAGCAAATCGTAATGCTTTCGCATCACCATTATGAATAAGTCTCGTATGCTCAATCAGTCTTTTGGCCCCAGTACCTGTGGATATTGATCTGACATGTTCGCGGATACGATGATATAACGGGCGAATAGTCTTGCCTATATAGAAATGACCACAGTTATAGTATATAGTATAAACTACAAAATTTGATTTACATGTAAGAAATTTATTTATTTTAATCGTTTCACCTCCCAAATGTATTTCCTTAGCTTTTGAATTTAATGGGCAGCAAGAACAGTTGCCACAGGAGAAATTACCTATCGGTTTTGATATTGATAACCAATCTTTTTTATGTTCATCTGTTTTATTATTTTTGATCCTTATTTAATCATGTATTGTTTTATTCTTTTTATATGTTATAATGGGTTTGTTTTTGGTCAACTCTTGTAAATCTCCATCTTGTTGCAACATGTACCAATTACGATATATAGCTTCTCTTATTGCACTATTCATTGTTGTGTTCTTGAATGCAAAGACAAAACGGTTTTGCTCAGTTTGCTTCTTCGGTTTAGTTTTTAACAATTCAACTCTTGGAACTAATTCTGCTTTTTGTTTCGCTTTTTCCAACACTCTTTTAGGATATCCTCTTTCTTTCAGCCTATTACATAAATCATCAACTTGTTTATGATAAGTATCTTCATCATTATTTATACGTTTAAGCCTGATTATTTGACTATAGGGGATACTATCTTTTTGCTGGATAGGGTGGGAGGAGTCATAATGCAGAAATTAATTCTTGGCTATTGTTTTTCTGTAGCCTGAAGTGATAATTTTATTATCCACAATTTCTATTTTAACATCCAAGAAATCAAGAGTATTATTACTAAAGTGTGAAGTGAATACCATATTTACAGTATTTACGCGATTAAGGTGATCAACAAATTGTTTGAAATCATGTTCGGTGCCGTTCCATATCACAAATATATCGTCAACGAATCGCCCGATCGTCTTGATATATTTTATAAAGGGATTACTTAGAGAAAATTTTTTATTTTTTTCAAAAATAGACAAAAAGATATTAGCGAAACTGCAAGCGATGGGAGACCCCATCGCAGTTCCGCTAATTTGCCTGTACCACTGCTCATTATATTGAAATATGTTATTAGACAAAATCAAGGAAATGGCTTCTGCCATAAATTCAATGAATTCAGTGGATTTGTCAGTACTTTGTAAAAATTATTTTATTGCTTGGATGCCGGCTTCCCAAGGTATGCGTGTAAACAAACTTTCGTCATCAATTGATGCCAGTTTGTAATCGCTCTGCCATTCAAATGAATCAAGTGCTGTGATTAGATCACTGGTATCGCGCAAATATGTAGGTATAGACTTCAAAAGGGGATAAACCAACCACTCGATGTAACTAGACAGACATTCCAAGGTATCCCCAATACCTGCCACTATGGGGCAACCTGGTGGTGGGTTTCTCCTCTTATGTAGTTTTGGGAGGATGTACCAGTGGGGTTTAATGGGACTATGAGGGAGAAGTTTCTCTGCAGTTTTAGTCCCTAAGATACCTTTTTCTGTAGATTTACATAAAAATGATCTTAATTTATCCATAGTTTTAGTCATCGGGTCATATGACAATTTTTTATATGTTCCCATGTCTGAAAGCTGTCTCAAGGCTTCATTATGGTAGTCTATTTTTTCCAGACCACTATAGCGCCGCCTTTTTCAGCTTTGGATACCACAATTTCATCGTGGGATCCAAGCCAATTTAAAGCTTGTTTTTCTTTTGCAGAGATGTTATGTTTAGTTTTGGGGTATAGGATAGCTTTAACATCTCTACAAACCGCTTTTTGAAATAGATCAATGTTCCCTCCTGGTGGTATTTGTGGGTTAAACCTAGAGGGATTACCTCCTCTGAATACCTCACCATTATCATTGATGTCTATTCTGTCGCTATTTTCCCCTGCCAGGGACATTAGCGTGGTTATGTTTTCATAATCCTCATCAGTACAATCTTTGATAGGTCTAAATCCCAGGGGACTAATAATACATCTTTTTTCACCTTCTTTTGGTTGTGTGTACCGTAGTTTTTATTAGATTTATTTACATTGGTGGAGAAAGATTTTTTCAAGTTAATGTTACGTATTTGCTAAGCACCTGCATCAGGATCACGATACACCGCAAGACAAATAGTGGGCCATTTATCAAAAGGTTGCAGCAGTGCCAAGGATTTTTCTTCCATTTTTTTGTTGCTTTTTTTTTTTTTGTTCCTTTTTGTGTACTTTAACCCCTTAAGGACTCAGGGTTTTTCCGTTTTTGCACTTTCGTTTTTTCCTCCTTACCTTCTAAAAATCATAACCCTTTAAATTTTCCACCTAAAAATCCATATTATGGCTTATTTTTTGCGTCACCAATTCTACTTTCCAGTGACATTAGTCATTTTACCCAAAAATTCACGGCAAATCAGCAAAAAAAAATCATTGTGCGACAAAATCGAAGAAAAAACGCCATTTTTTAACTTTTGGGGGCTTCCGTTTCTATGCAGTATATATTTCGGTAAAAATGACACCTAATCATTATTCTGTAGGTCCATACGGTTAAAATGATACCCTACTTATATAGGTTTGATTTTGTAGTACTTCTGGAAAAAATCATAACTACATTCAGGAAAATGTATACGTTTAAAAATGTCTTCTTCTGACCCCTATAACTTTTTTATTTTTCCACGTACAGGGCGGTATGAGGGCTCATTTTTTGCGCCATGATGTGAAGTTTTTAACGGTACAATTTTTGTTTTGATCAGACTTTTTGATCACTTTTTATTCATTTTTTAATGGTATAAAAAGTGACCAAAATTTTTTTGCACGTACGCCATTGACCGTGGAGTTTAATTAATGATATATTTTTATAGTTCGGACATTTACGCACGCGGCGATACCACATATGTTTATTTATTTTTTTTATTTACACTGTTTTATTTTTTTTACGGGAAAAGGGGGGTGATTCAAACTTTTATTAGGGAAGGGGTTAAATGACCTTTATTAACACTTTTTTTTGCAGTGTTATAGGTCCCATAGGGACCTATAACACTGCACATACTGCTCTCCTATGCTAATTACTTGCGTGTATTAACACGCCTGTGATCAGTGTTATCGGTGCTTGACTGCTCCTGCCTGGATCTCAGGCACGGAGCAGTCATTCGTCGATCGGACACCGAGGAGGCAGGTAAGGGCCCTCCCGGTGTCCTGTAAGCTGTTCGGGATGCCGCGGTGAAATTTCACTGCGGCGGTCCCGAACAGCCCGACTGACTAGCCGGGATAGTTTCACTTTCGCTTTAGAAGCGGCAGTCAGCTTTGACCGCCGCTTCTAAAGGGTTAATACCGCACATTGCCGCGATCGGCGATGTGTGGTATTAGCCGTGGGTCCCGGCCGTTGATGTGCGCCGGGCCCGACGCGATGTGATTCTGGGTCACAGCGCGGCCCCGCTTCAAATCGCGGGAGCCGGCGCAGGACGTAAATATGCGTCCTGCGTTATTAAGGGGTTAAAGTCTCTACAGTTTAAGCAAAGTAACACTCACAGCGATCTCAAACTCCTGCTTTCAAACTCTCTGTTTTCTTTCTCTCTTACAGTGCCACTCTTCCAAAGCACACTCAGACAGAGCACACTCAGGGCTGAGTTCCAAACTAAGATTTAAGCACCTGTGTGTGACCAATCTACCCCTCCCCCTAGAGGCAGAGTGGAGAAAAAAAGGTGAAAAGGCTGTTTAAAATTCTAGCAGTGATCCCTCTATGTGCAAATTTAAGTACTCATATAAATCAATCCAGCTTCACAAATTCACTCTGCACAGCCGATATCTCTGTTTTCTAACTCTCTTACAGTGCCTCTCTTCCAAAGCACACTCAGACAGAGCACACTCAGGGCTGAGTTCCAAACTAAGATTTAAGCACCTGCGTTTGACCAATCTACCCCTCCCCCTAGAGGCAGAGTGGAGAAAAAAAAGGTGAAAAGGCTGTTTAAAATCCGTTATCCCTGTATGTGTAAATTTAAGTACTCACACAAATCACTCCAGCTTCACAAATTCACTCCACACAGCAGATATGTCTCTGTTTTCTAACTCTCTTACAGTGCTTCTCTTCCAAAGCACACTTAGACATACAGGAAGGAAGCAACCTACAGAAGCAACCTACAGGAGGGGGGGCAACCTTTGTGGAGCCAGAAAATCCCTAGTTCAAACTCTTTACCACTATCACCCACCTTTTTTAGAAATAAACTTTGTATTTTAATTGATTTGTGTTCTCCTCTCTCTGCTGAATTTTACTTATCATATACGTCATGCCCTGTTTATGTGTATTGCCTCATTAAAATTGTCAATTTAACAAAAGGATCAGCATGTTGAAATCAAATTGACCAATCCTTGTCTCCTGCAATTTAATCTGTTAGGATTTTGGGTCCACCCAATATTATTCTAATGTGTACTGTGGACAACCTAAAGGGGTATTTCAGATATATATTTTTTTGCTATTTAACACAATGACAGCAGGTGTGGTGGGAGAGAGAAGGGGATAGGTATAGTGTTTTCTTTTCTATTTAACTGCACCCTGTGCACAGTTATATAGAGAGAAATCCAGATGACCTTTTTATGGGTATTTTGTGCCTACAAGCTCTTAAAATGTAATCCAGTACTTCTCATGCTTGAATAAATGTAGGTATTTTCATAATCTTCACTTATCACAATTATTCTTTATTGAAATGACCCCCAACATCCAACCGGACTGTACAATCAAGAATAAAGATATAATGAGAAACATACAAAATGACACAGAATGTAAACAATCTGAAATATAATTACTTGTAAACTTGAGTTATATTATGTCATCTGTATAAGACATCAAGCATCACTGATGACTCAAGCCGACTGGCCTAATCTACATTTCACTCACGCCTATGTGCATGTCTCTGACTTCTTGTACTTATAGCCTGGCTGCTGCTCCTTTGCTGATCAGGCATCAGCCGAAATGAGATCACTTCTTCCATGAACTCTTAACTTGGGTTACACAGCCGCCCCTCAGCTTCAAACTAGACAGCTGAACTTTTCTGGATAGACAAATTTCTAAACACTGAATTTTCCATGTCTCAAACTCCATGCAAACCAGAAATTAAAAGGGCTTCAGAAGAAAGCCCAGAAACTAACACAGAAGATGGAACACCACATGGTCCTGTACCCAGCAATTACCTGATCCTTTCAATATTTTCCTGCTTTTGCCCGGCTTACCCAGTAAATATTGTGGCATTTGTTTTTTCTATAATGGTAAGTACTGGTTATACTGATAATACAGATATTTCTGTCATTACAAATGTAGTTATTGAATAAGATTTCACATCTTTAAATGCTAACGTTTTTTGATGTGTATTATTACTTAAATACATTTATATTTGTCTCTCATTATTATTATTATTGACAGGTAGAATAAAGTGATAACTTAGTAGAGGATACCGTGTTCTAGTTCATGCTTGTTGACTCAAGTTTTATATATATATATATATATATATATATAGCCATCCAATTATATGACAGTAGTGAGCCCAAGATAGAAGTAAAGATCTCACTGCGAGGGAGAAAGTAACAGATAGTATTATCAACTCCACTAGGGAAATTTACCGGCTTGTGTACATCATTTCTAGATGTCATTTATGTAGCACATATGCCACACAGAGAAATATGGTAAATCCTAGATAAGAGTTCTCTTCCCCCAGTTAGAAAAGCATTCAGTTAACTTGGATTCTGTTGTAGAAATAATTGCCTTATAGTCCATTGGAGCCATTTACTCATTGTACACAGTCTCTACTATAATATTTTGAGGTACAGTGGCAACCTAGATCTATTTCTTTTATATAGTTGTATACATGGAGCAAATAGGATTCCTGCTGGTGCCGGCTCCTGCCATTACACCACAATAACTCCAGAGACACCCTTCCCGTATATCTTTGAAGAGAAGAGCAGTTTGGCCCTTTGATTGTTGGCCCCTCACTAGTTTGCTAATGGTGACCAAATCTGTTGCAGCTCTGTACAGTTCAGAGTAAAGATAATTAAAATGGCCCCACCATTTCTAGAGGGCCCTATAGTGTACATTTAGGTATGTATACCATTGCTGAATAGCTTAGGCCAGCAAATATTTGCCCATTCCAACCAGAGACCGGGATAAGGATAGTCAAATTTACCCTGTCGGGCACACTAGCACTGGGCAATCCAGGGCACTTAACCCAATTCCCAGGCAAGCGTAAGTCACTTTCCACTGCAAGTGCGTCCTCAATATGTGCATACAGTAAAATGCTGTGCCACGTGACAGATCATAGGAGCCATTGGCTCCTTAGGCTGCTTTAGGCCTGCAGCCTATGAGAGGCCACGAGTGGTGCAGGACTTCTGTGCCCTACACCTGTCCAGGGGGATAAGTGATGTCACTATGCAACAGAGGAGAAAAGAAAGATCCTGTATTTATTTTCTTGTCAATGGGACCTGTCTATCCCCAGGGACTACATATCAACTCATAGGAGGCCCTCATCTACCCACTGGGGGGTCACCTGCCTATGTGGGGAAACATATCCATCCACAGGGGCTGCCTATTTATCAATGGGGAGCACCTGTCTACCTACAGGGGAGGCACTAATTTAGTTATGAGGGGCACTCCTCTACCTACAGGAGTCACTTGTCTACCTAGTTTGGCACCATATACTTATCTACATCTTGGTGTCCTGTGTTTTGTTCAGTTATAGTGGTGTTGTTCAGTCTTTACACAGGATTTGTTAGTTAACACTATGGTTATATTATTTGTGCCTTTTATACTGTTTTTTAGCAGCTAGAGGACTATTTTTTCCAGGTAAACATGATTATTAGAAATTGTCTTTGGCTTTTTTGGAATACTAGATGGTCTGAGGTCTGTGAGCTTGTATGTGTCATATCACTAGTTGCTATTTACCGGTCAATGGCATGTGATTCATTGAGGAGACAGGGTAGGAGTCAGAATGTTATTATTATTTAGATATTGATATTCTGTAAAGCTAGAACTGCAACATTGTGACAGTAGTATGTTTCTATGGGATGAAATGCTTAATGACAGTGGGTTCCACATTGCAAAACAGTTCCAGTAGCCATCTATAGCTACCATGATCTTTTTATCATGTCTCTATTAACTCAAACTATGTAGGAGGGCCCCCACCTACCATGTGCCATTTATCTTATGTGGCATGGGGACCTTTTGCATCAGGCATCAGGACCAAGATTTTTCAGCCACTCAGATTACAGAAACATATATCATCACAGAACTAGGCTCATGTGACATAAAAATCCATCTAACCATAACCTAAATAGGCAGAAAGCTAGTTTTCAGTGGGCAGATGGTACAGGTAAAGCTAGTCTATCTAGAGATAGACAACACTAGCGGTATTGGTGCTGCTGATAGGGAAAAAACATGGCATAATGATAAAGGATGATCTATCCTCTTAATAACATTCCCTGTAGTGGAAACCTGAGCTGAGGATACATCAGTATCTTTCCACAGCTAGGAATGTGACATTAATAAGGATTCTTTCAGACACCCTCTTATTTGACCTCAGTTATTATGGGCAGGTGCAGCCAAGGAAAAGAAAAAGATATTCGTTCTGCATTGCAGCTGAATTTGTGCACATCATTTTTTAGAGAACAGAACAATATGGTGTCATCTGAGGTAATGCAAGACAAACACATACAGATTTTATTTTTAAGTCTGATACTGTGCATCAATATGTGTAATATTGATGGAGTCAACAAGTGCCAGATCACGAAACACTGCTAACTATTAAATGAACATATAAAAAAGAAGAAATAGTAAATATCTTAAAGGGACACATCCATCAAAATTATATTATACGAGAAGCAATATGAGAGAAATATGTCTTTAATGGCTAGGTGGTTTTAGATGAAAACATTTTTTTTATCTGATACTGTATACTACTTCCTTATCGGTGGCTTTCATATACCTATCATATCACAGAGAAAAAATTATATTAATATATGCAGATGCAGATACTTTACATTTCTATATGTGTCTAGCTTCTATATTTGACTCACAAATCCCTCTGTTCTGCTGCTCACTCATTCTGAAATCCACTGCTCCGGAAGTGGCTTGTCCCATCCAAGCAATGACCCCGCCATCATTTACCATACTTTCACCTTCTCCCTGAGTCTGCTGTGCAGCCCTGGGTCCCTTTATCCAATCACTGCATGCTGCTTTGTAACTCCATCCTCTCTGTTTTCATAGGAGTCTGATAGACAGGACAGGAGTGAGCACAGAGAAGTAGCAGTCCCACCCTCACTTCCTGAACTTTGTGCTTTAGCTGGACCAAAGACTTACTTCCCTGTGGAGGGGGGGGGGGGGGGTTGGTATGCAAACTACGCCCCCCCCCCCCCCACACACACACACACCACCCCCTCCTTTCTCAAGTAATAAATCATATAGATGTTTTTCTTCATTATGATTCATTGCTTGACAAATAGGTCCTGCCTGTGACCTCCAAAATGCTTTGCAATCAGGGAACTGCACTGCATGCAATAATTTTATATCTGATTGTGTAGAATAAACAGAATATGGTATTTATGGAACTGGTAGAGCTTCTATCCTTTGGTTCATATTGATGGTGGCATATGGATGATTGAGAGGGGACACTGTTTGGCTTTTCAGGAGGGGGAGAGCGCAGTTTGCATAACAAACGCACCCCCAAACAATGAAGTAAGTTTCATGGTGGTTACAGTCATGGCCGTAAATGTTGTCAACCCTGAAAGTTTTACAAGAAAATGAAGTATTTCTCACAGAAAAGGATTGCAGTAACACGTGTTTTTCTACATACATGTTTTTTCCCTCTGTGTGTATTGGAACTAAACCAAAAAAGGGAGGAAAAAAAGCAAATTGGACATAATGTCACACCAAACTCCAAAAATGGGCTGGACAAAATTATTGGCACCCTTAACTTAATATTTGGTTGCACACCCTTTGGAAAAAATATCTGAAATCAGTCACTTCCTATTACCATCAATAAGCTTCTTACACCTCTCAGCCGGAATGTTGGACCACTCTTCATTTGCAAAGGGCTCCAGGTCTCTCTTATTGGAAGGACGCCTTTTCCCAACAGCAATTTTAAGATCTCTCCACAGGCGTTCAATGGGATTTAGATCTGGACTCATTGCTGGCCACTTCAGAACTCTCCAGCGCTTTGTTGCCATACATTTCTGGGTGCTTTTTGACGCATGTTTGGGGTCATTGTCCTGCCGGAAGACTCAAGATCTCGGATGCAAACCCAGCTTTCTGACAATGGGCTGTACAGTGCAACCCAAAATCCGTTTTCAATCCTCAGATTTCATGATGCCTTGTACACATTCAAGGCACCCAGTGCCGGAGGTAGCAAAACAATCCCAAAACATCATGAAACCACCACCATATTTCACTGTAGGTACTGTGTTCTTTTCTTTGTAGGCCTCATTCCGTTTTCGGTAAACAGTAGAATGATGTGCTTTACCAAAAAGCTCTATCTCGGTCTCATCTGTCCACAAGACGTTTTCCCAGAAGGATGTTGGCTTACTCAAGTTCATTTTGGCAAAATGTAGTCTTGCTTTTTTATGTCTCTGTGTTAGCAGTGGGGTCCTCCTGGGTCTTCTGCCATAGCATTTCATTTCATTTAAATGTCAACAGATAGTTTGCACTGACACTGATGCTCCCTGAGCCTGCAGGACAGTTTGAATATCTTTGGAACTTGTTTGGGGGTGCTTATCCACCATCCGAACTATCCTGCATTGACACCTTTCATCAATTTTTCTCTTCTGTCCACACCCAGGGAGATTAGCTACATACAGTGCCATGTGTTGCAAACCTCTTGATAATGTTGCGCACTGTGGGCAAAGGCAAATCTAGATCTCTTGAGATGACTCTGGATATTTTTCCACAATTTTGGTTCTCAAGTCCTCATACAGTTCTCTTCTCCTCTTTCTGTTATCCATGCTTAGTGTGGCACACACAGACACACAATGCAAAGACTAAGTGAACTTCTCTCCTTTTTATCTGCTTTCAGGTGTGATTTTTTTTATATTGCCCACACCTGGTACTTGCCCCATGTAAGTTTAAAGGAGCATCACATGCTTGAAACGATCTTATTTTTTCACAATTTGAAAGGGTGCCAATAATTTTGTCCAGCCAATTTTTGGAGTTTGGTGTGACATTATGTCCAATTAGCTTTTTTTCCCTTCCTTTTTTGGTTTAGTTCCTATACACACAAAGGGAACAAACATGTGTATAACAAAACATGTCTTACTGCAATCCTTTTTTGTGAGAAATACTCAATTTTCTAGAAAAACTTCAGGGTTGACAACATTTACGGCCATAATTGCATATATGGTAACTAACTAGATCATTATTGCACTTTTCATTGAGCGCTGGCTCTTGGTTTTTAATATTGTTATTTTACTCCAAATGGTCAAGCTGCTGGTAATGAGCCAGTCCACTATGAGCCAGTGATCTTTATGGCAATCGTGGATTTGGACAAGTGATACCTGATGATTGACAAATTCAAATATGTGCTATCCTGGCTCCTAAGTGTGGTGGGGGAACAGCATTAATTTGACTGCCCTCCACATCCACCGGGTGAGTCCATTTACCATTATCTATATACACCAGGTGTTTGCTGGTTGTGTTGTGAGCGCAGCCATTTTTTACACTCTTAGTTACTGTTTTTCTTTTCCTCAGGCAAACCTCAGATTGCCAAGCAGCTAGTGCTATGGAAACTGATCCCCTCTCTCCCCCTGCAGCCACATTGCGGGGGTGTGATTGAGTAAGTTTCAGGTGCTGCTACTGTCACAAACCTCATAAATACAGCCATCACAGCATTTAAGAGGTTAATGACTGACATCAACATGATCGCTGATGCCAGTCATTGACTGAGTGGCGGCTGCTTCATAGCCTTACTGCACACGGAGCCATTAAGGCAAAGACAGCTGCGCCGGGCACCTCATATCCCGTCTTCATATCCTGTCCTCACATCTCGGCCTCATATCCCGACCTTATATCCCGACCTCATATCCTGTCCTTATATGCTGTTCTCATATCCTGTCCTCATATTTTGTCCTCATGTCCCGACCTCATATGCCGACCTTATATTCCGTCCTCATATCCCATCCTTATAACCCAACCTCATACCCTGACCTTATATCCCATCTTCATATCCCATCCTTATAACCCGACCTCATATCCTTGTCTTATATCCCGTCCTCATATCCCGTCTTCATATCCTGTCCTTATATCTAATTTTCATATCCTGTTCTCAGGTGGGGCTGAATTGTGATATTTTGTAATTTTTGACATATTGTAAGCCAAAAATAGGAGGGGATGTGGCTTTGTTGGAGTGGGCGTGGGAGTGGGTGTGATTTGCAAGCCAGACCGATGCACGAAAAGGGTAGAAAAAAAATGGGTATGGCTTAAAGGGTGGGCGTGTCTTTGCAAGATGGGGCATGCCATGTGTGGAGGGTGTGGCTTGCAAGCCGGACTGACGCATTCACCAGGGGATGCAGAGCTTGTAGAGCTTGTTGAGTACGGTATCGGAAGTCCCATATACTTGCATGGGACTTGAAACAAAAACCCCATCCTTACCATAAGGGGGTAGTAACATAGTAACATAGTTCATAAGGTTGAAAAAAGACCAAAGTCCATCAAGTTCAAGCTATATCCCTAATGAGTCCCTACTGAGTTGATCCAGAGGAAGGCAAAAAACCCTCATACTAGAGGTAAAAATTCCTTCCCGACTCCCTAAATCCCTAAAAATCTAAAATCCATAACCTGGAATGTTATTACTCTCCAAAAATGCATCCAGACCCCTTTTGAACTCTTTCACAGAGTTCCCCATGACCACCTCCTCCGGCAGAGAATTCCACAATGTCACTGCTCTTACAGTAAAGAACCCCCGTCTGTGCTGGCGTAGAAACCTTCTTACCTCAAAAACGTAGAGGATGCCCACTTGTTATAGATACAGTCCTGGGTATGAATAGATCATGGGAGAGATCCCTGTACGGTCCCCTGATATATTTATACATAGTTATTAGGTCTCCCCTAAACCTTCTTTTTTCTAAACTAAATAACATTAATTCTGATAATCTTTCTGGGTACTGTAGTCCTCCCATTCCCCGTATTTCTCTGGTTGCCCTTCTTTGAACCCTCTCCAGCTCCACTATATCTTTCTTGTACACTGGTGCCCAGTACTGTACACAGTATTCCATGTGTGGTCTGACTAGTGATTTGTACAGTGGTAGAATTATTTCCTTGTCGAGGGCATCTATGCCCCTTTTGATGCACCCCATGATTTTATTTGCCTTGGCAGCAGCTGCCCGACACTGGTATCTACAGCTAAATTTATTATTAACTAAGACTCCCAAGTCCTTTTCCACGTCAGTTGTCCCAAGCGTTCTCCCATTTAATACATAATCCCAGCCCAGATTTTTCTTCCCCATGTGCATTACCTTACATTTATCAGTGTTGAACCTCATCTGCCACTTCCCAGCCCAAACCTCCAACCTATCCAGATCCATTTGTAACAGTGCACTGTCCTCTATAGTGTTAACCGCTTTACAGAGTTTAGTATCATCTGCATAGATTGCTTCTTTACTATTCAACCCCTCTACAAGGTCATTAATGAATATATGAAATAGGACAGGACCCAAGACTGACCCCTGTGGTACCCTACTAGTAACAGTCACCCAGTCATAATAAGTACCATTAATAACCACCCTCTGTTTCCTATCACTGAGCCAGTTACTTACCCACTTACACACATTCTCCCCCAGCCCCATCCTTCTCATTTTATTCACCAACCTTTTATGTGGAACTGTTTCAAATGCTTTGGAAAAATCCAGATATACGACATCCAGTGTTTCACCCTGGTCCAGTCTGGAGCTCACCTCCTCATAAAAGCTGATCAGGTTAGTCTGACAGGACCAATCCCTCATAAAGCCATGCTGATATGGGGTCATGCATTTATTTTTATTAAGATATTCCAGAATTGCATCCCTTAGAAAACCCTCAAACAATTTACATACAACGGAGGTCAAACTAACAGGTCTATAATTCCCGGGGTCAACTTTTGATCCCTTTTTAAATATTGGTACCACATTTGCCATGCACCAGTCCTGGGGAACTGTCCCTGTTACTATAAAGTCCCTGAATACAAAAAATAGGGGTCTGTTTATTACATTACTTAATTCCTTTAGAACACGGGTAGGTTAGAGTTAATTTGACTATCATATATTTTTATTTGACATATAAGTAACAAGTGACAAAGTATTATCAATATATCTCCAGCCGTACAAAAGTTATGCTGGAATATATATTTCCCATAGATTTGCATGGGACTTTATACAAAAATCCTGACCCTCATAAATTGGGGAAGGTTAGGGTTAAATTAACTATCCTTTATTTTTAGTAGACATATAAGTAACATGTAACCAAGTATTATCGAAATATCTTCAACTGTTTGGAAGTTTTGCTGTGACCCATAGACTTGTATGAGACTTTAAACCAAAACCCCGGCCCTCGCAAATGGAGGTGGGTAAGGGTTAATTTACCTATCCTATGTTTGTAGTTGACATATAAGTAATATGTGTACAAAGTTTCATGTTCATATCTTTAGCTGTTTGGAAATGATGCTGGAACATGCACACATATACACATGCACACGTTAAGAGCTGATCTATGCAGGCCTAAAACTCATGGTTAAGGATGAAAGTCAATGGAACAATCCAGCGATCACTCTGGCATCTCTGTACTATCAATTATTGACTATCTAATGGACTTTTTAAAGAAGGGCCAATTGACTTGAACATCATCAATCTCACTCATATCGGGAAGCCCTAAAAAGGGGACAGTACAGCAACAGCATCATTGGTGTTATCACCATTTCTTTATGGTTACAGCCCTTTCTCACTCTTACTTGCAATTTTTATTTCTGTCACTGCCAGTGCCACAAGTTTTATTAGTGACTATTGTCATGTGTCTGGACAAAAAAATTACCTGAAGGAGCTGTGGTGTTGAGCACCTGGTGTACCAATAGTGAGTCATTGATACACAGTCTCTAGACCATAGGCAAACCACAATTTATACAACAATTCCATTATTAACTTTATTGAATGAGCAACAGAATTCTGCATCAATATAAAACTGGTGAAAGAGGTGGTCCAGAGAACAGAAAAGGTCCTACCTGTCTGCACGATCACGGTTTGCAGACAAATCTATGCCCACAAGTGATGACCAGTGGCTGCAGATAGGAACTTTTCAGCTGGGTGACACATTCCCTTTAACCCCTTAAGGACCAAGGGCGTAAATGTACACTCTCTGCCCACTGACGCTGCATGAAGCTTCATACCTACTGGGTCCTCTGTACTATTAATTATTGACTATCTAATGGACTTTTTAAAGAAGGGCCAATTGACTTGAACATCATCAATCTCACTCATATCGGGAAGCCCTAAAAAAGGGACAGTACAGCAACAGCATCATTGGTGTTATCACCATTTCTTTATGGTTACAGCCCTTTCTCACTCTTACTTGCAATTTTTATTTCTGTCACTGCCAGTGCCACAAGTTTTATTAGTGACTATTGTCATGTGTCTGGACAAAAAAATTACCTGAAGGAGCTGTGGTGTTGAGCACCTGGTGTACCAATAGTGAGTCATTGATACACAGTCTCTAGACCATAGGCAAACCACAATTTATACAACAATTCCATTATTAACTTTATTGAATGAGCAACAGAATTCTGCATCAATATAAAACTGGTGAAAGAGGTGGTCCAGAGAACAGAAAAGGTCCTACCTGTCTGCACGATCACGGTTTGCAGACAAATCTATGCCCACAAGTGATGACCAGTGGCTGCAGATAGGAACTTTTCAGCTGGGTGACACATTCCCTTTAACCCCTTAAGGACCAAGGGCGTAAATGTACACTCTCTGCCCACTGACGCTGCATGAAGCTTCATACCTACTGGGTCCCGGTTGCTTTCAGCAACCAGGACCCAGGCTAATATCAGGCATTCCAGATCGGGCTGATGTCTAGCATTAACCAACTTTGATCGCAGCACCTAAAATGTAACAAATTCATTACATGATAGATCAGGGACCCAGGGCCGGCGTTAAGGCGGGGCAAACCAGGCAATTGCCCAGGGCCCCCATCCCCCAGGGCTGCTCAGTGGCGGATCCAGGAGCGCTCAACGGGGCAATTGCAAACCAGATTAATTTCCCCGCTCACATTCAGGACATCCCTGTGTCCCGAAAGATCATTTTGGGACACAAGGATGTCCCAGTTACGCAGGGGCCGCCGGGCGGTAGCGCATGCAGGGTCGTCACTGACGTCCCGTGCGTGCACCCATAGGAGCGGAGTGAGTTACCAGCATCATCTTCAGTACTCTGACCCCCTCTCCTCCGGTCACGGGACCTACTGCCTACTGCTATGGCCTATAGGCCATAGCAGTAGGTCATGACCCCTGACCGGAGGAGCGGTGGACGGAGCACTGAAGGGGGGCAGTACACAGACATACAGTCTCCAGCCATACACTGTATAAGACTGAAGGATGTATGTCTGTGGGGGAACTATACTGCCAACCTAATGGGGAGTAACTATACTGCCAACCTATTGTGGGGGAACTACAACCTAATGTGGGGAACTATACGGCCAACCTAATGTGGGGGAGCTATACTGCCAACCTAATGTGCTGGAACTATACGGCCAACCTAATGTGGGGGAACTATACTGCCAACCTAATGTGGGGGGAACTATACTGCCAACCAAATGTGGGGGAACTATACTGCCTACCTAATGTGGGGGAACTACAACCTAATGTGGGGTAACTATACTGTCTACCTAATGTGGGGGAACTACAACCTAATGTGGGGGAATTATACTGCCTACCTAATGTGGGGGAACTATACTGCCAACCTAATGTGGGAGAACTACAGTATACTGCCAACCTAATGTGGGGGAACTATACTGCCAACCTAATGTGGGCGAACTATGCTGCCAACCTAATATGGGGGAACTATGCTGCCAACCTAATGTGGGGAAACTATACACAAATATAAAATTGTACTATTCTGATCCCTATAGTTCATTTTTTGCGCTGTGATTTGTTGTTTTTATCGGTACCGTTTTTGTTTTGATGGGACTTTTCAATTGCTTTTTAGATATTTTTTATGGTATTTGAAGTGACCAAAAATGTGCACATCTGGTTAGTGCACTATTACGACTTTTGGGGCCCCACTTTTGATTTTAGCCCAGGACCACGCTAAGCCTAAAACCGGCCCTGCAGGGACCTGATCGGGACCACCACAGGGTAGTTACCTAGCTCCTTCCTGGTCGATCAGCGCTCCAACACTGCAGGCTGCCTCAGCAGCCCATAGTAATGAAGCACAGAATACACTGATCAATGCTGTGCTATTGTTCATTGTTTGCGATTGAAAGAGTAGGTGTAATAGTGAATAAAATGTGAAAGAAAAAAGTTAATAAGCCCTGCCCCTAAGAAAAGTTTGAATCACTCCCCCTTTTCCTTTTTTCATATAAAATGTAAACAAAAAAACAACCCATAAACGTAATTGGTATAGCAGCATGAGTAAATGTCTGAATTATTAAAATATTACATTAATGAAACCACATGGTCAATGGTATAAACATAATAAAATACAAAAAGTGATCAAAAGGTCCCATCAAAACAAAAATCGTAATAATAAAAACCACAGATCACGGCACAAAACATTAGCCCTCATACAGTTCCATAGTTATAATTCTTTTTAAGTGGTAAAATAAAACAAAACCTATATAAATTGGTAAAAAAGGAAACCATCTAAAATAAATTATTTGCCCCACAAGCTTTTGTTTCTTTTTCAGTGCAGATTTTGTGGTAAAATAAGTCATGTCAATTACAAAGTACAATGGTGGCGCAAAAAACAAATTTGTATATGGGTCTGTAGGTGGAAAATTGAAAGTGGCATAGCTATGAGAAAGCAAGGAGGAAAAATTGAAAGTGATAAAACTGCATCCTTAAAAGCGTTATCCAGGATTAGGAAAACAGAGCTGATTTATTCATAAAAAATAAAATAAAAATAAAAACACCACTTAGGTTGTGTGTGGTATTCCAGCTCAATTCCATTGAAGTAAATGGGGCCAAGTTGTAATAGCACAGACGACCAGAGGACAGGAGTAATTATTTTTTTGGAACAAATCAATTGTGTCTTTCTATTCCTGGATAACCCCTTTAAGGGGTTAAAATGTAGAAACATCATTATGAATAGAAGCTAAATACAACAGTGATTTTCCGGAATTTTAAAGCAGAAAAATATGTAGCAGTGACACCAGGTGGCAAATAAGAAAACAACAATAGAAAGCAGCTGTTTCCTTCTGTAACCGTGTTTGGCTATATATTTTCATTAGAGCATTTTTTTATTTTATTTTTTACTAGATATATAGTGGGGGAAATAAGTATTGAACATGTCACCATTTTTCTCGCTAAATACCCTGTTTCCCCAAAAATACAGCCTACCCCGAAAATAAGCCCTAGCTGGATTATCGGGGTGGGCTGCAGTATAAGCCCTACCCCGAAAATAAGACCTAGGCCAGGGGTACTCAACTTGCGGCCTGCGGTCCAGATCCAGACCGTGGCCGCCAGTAATGTGGACCGGAACGCTCCTCCCCTCCCCCCTTTGGCTGGTCCCTTGGCAAGTTAAATGAGCCGGGGCAGGGACGTTGTCGCTTTAAAACGTCCGCGCGCATGCACGCCTGAGGTCACAGACGTGTCCCTGCCCCGGCTGCTAAGCAGCAGAAGGAGATCTCGCCGCCAAGAGCTGCAGCTTCAGTTGCGGACGCTATGAAGGTGGGGTAGTGCTGGTTTCCGCTGGGGATGAAATTATTATTATGGCAGAGGGGTGGGGGGCACTGTAGGAGTGTGGAGGACGACGGGGGAAGGGGAGTATGGGGGGGCTGTAGCAGTGTCGAGGATGGGGGGCTGCAGGAGTGTGGAGGATGGGGGGCTGTAGCAATGTGGAGGATGGGGGGGGGGTGCGGCATCCTCCACACTGCTACAGACCCCCATCCTCCACACTGCTACAGCCCCCCATCCTCCACACTCCCACAGCCCCCCATCCACCACACTCCTGCAGCCCCCCATAAATAAATAAGCCCTACCCTGAAAATAAGCCCTAGTGTGTTTTTTGTGACTAAAATGAATATAAGACCCGGTCTTATTTTCGGAGAAACACGGTATATTTCCAAAGGTGCTATTGACATGGACTTTTCACCAGATGTTGGTAACAACCCAAGTAATCCACACATAAAAAGAAAGATGGCAACAGATTTCTGTCAAGAGTTTTATCCTTCCTGCTATTATGTGAAGTTTGCCAGTACCATTTGCTGAAAAGAAGCCCCAACCATGATGTGCCCACCTCCAAACTTCACTGTTGGTATGGTGATTTTATGGCAATTTGCAGTGCCATTTCTCCTCCAAACATGGTGTGTATTCTGGCATCCAAACAGTTCCATTTGACCCCCTTTATATTCTCTCAGTATTTCATGGATTTTTCTAAATGTTGTGCAGAAAAATTCAACATGGTTTTTATTCAGCAATGGAGTCTTGTGTGGTGAGCGTGTATACAGGTCATGGCAGCGGTGTGCACTTGGACAACTCTTATGATTATTCTTTTCACTCCTCTGTCAAAAATCTTGCGCGGAGCACCTCGTCGAGGCAAATTTATGGAGAATTCATTCTTTCTACTTCTATATTATGGCTTCAACAGTGCTATCTGGAACATTTAGAAGCTTAGAAATGTGCCTGTTACCAACACCATTGTTATGTTTTGCAACAGTTAGGTTGTGAAGGTCTTGAGACAGCTCTTTGCTTTTACCCATCATGATATTTGTCTTGTGTGACATCTTAGCAATGAGACCTTTTTGTAGATCATCAGTTGGGACTAAACCACTATTAATCTGTACTGACAAGGGGCTGGATTGCTTTTTATTTACTTTAGTGTTGTCTTGGCTTTCCATTCCTTTTTACACCTCCATTTCTTGTTTCCTGTTCAATACTTTTTCCCTGTGTCATAACCTAATTTCTGAGCTTATCTGTTCTGATTTCTTTGTATGTATTAGATGCTTGGTTTGTAACTGCATCACCGATCTGGCCAATGCCTGGCATTAACCCTTTAGATGCCACGATCAAAGTTGATCGGGGCACCTAAATGCGGGACTTAACTTTGCCGGTAAGCTCAGTGGAGTTAAACAGGAAGTCTGCGGCGCAATCGCGGGTTCCAATATGCTGAGTGGATGGCGCGAGGGCCCCTACTTGCCTCCTCACCGTTCCAATCGGTGCTCTCATGTCCCCACCAGCCATGGTAGGCTAGAGCAGCAGAACACCAATAACACTGATTAATGCTAAACCAAAACTCAGCATTAAACAGTGTATGCAATTGCAAGATTGTAAGTTATAGCCCCCTATGGGGACTAAAAAAAAAAGTAAAAAGTTTTTTTTTTTTAAAAAGAGTGAATAAAAGTGAATTAACCCCTTCCCTAATAAAAGTTTGAATCACCGCCCATTTTCCATTTTTTAAATAAAATATTGTAGTAAAAAATAAACATAATCATATGTGGTACTGCCGTGTGTGTACATGTACGAACTATTAAAATATAATAGATCCAAGGAACTTGTAAATTTCTGAACATGTCAAGGTTCTATTATTTGGCTGCTGTTCACACTGTTGCACTTGCGTTTTTTGCCTCTTTTGTTTTTCTTTGTATTAGCCAAGACAGTTTTGTGGTATCATTATATACTTATCATGAGACATTATATATGCTTAGTTTCATGCTAATTATATGTATTTTTGATTATTATATATTTGAGAATTTGTCTCTATGCAAAATACATATATCTCAGGGGTTAATGCTAACATCTTGTTTCATGAGTAGTGATTCGCCCGTGTTATCCATTGTTCTAATTGTGTGCTCTCAGCTGATTTATATCAGCTTGTAAGATGTGCTCTATTTTAACCTTGTCTGTAACACTGGCAGTATGCCTTTGACAAAGTGGGACACCACGAAACGCATCAAGCCTGAGGTCTGCTTCTTTGTACATGTTTGCTACTGCATCTTTTAAAGAAGAAAAAAAAGTTTGTAAATTTATTCCAACTGTCCAGCACTGGATTTTTCCTTTTCCTGTATCCTGCCTCCACTGCACTGTGCTTTCCGTGCACTTGGATTGCTTCAGCGTTAGAGGGTGAACTGGACTTTCTCTGTCTCTATTAAAATATAAGGTTAGTTAAAGGGGTACTCCGGTGAAAACCTTTTTTCTTTTAAATCAACTGGTGGCAGAAAGTTAAACATATATATGTAAATTACTTCTATTAAAAAATCTTAATCCTTCCTGTACTTATTAGCTGCTAAATACTACAGAGGAAATTCTTTTCTTTTTGGAATGCTCTCTGATGACATCACGATCACAGTTCTCTCTGATGACGTTATTATAATAATAACACTTTATTTATTGTTATCCTTAGTGGGATTTGAACCCAAGTCCCCAGAACTGCAAGGCAGCAGTGCTAACCACTGAGCCGCCATGCTGCCCTTAGCATACATCTGCTATGCATGGTTGCTAAAATGCACAGAGATGTCAGCAGAGAGCACTGTGTTCGTGATGTCATCAGTGTTCCAAAAAGAAAGGAATTTCCTCAGTAACATTCAGCAGCTAATAAGTACTGGAAGGATTAAGATTTTTTAATAGAAGTAATTTACAAATATGTTTAACTTTCTGCCACCAGTTGATTTAAAAGAAAAAAGGTTTTCACCAGAGTACCCCTTTAAACATTTTTGGTCACTTCATATACCATAAAAAATGTTTATAAAAAGCAATCAAAAAGTCCCATCAAAACAAAAATGGTACCAATAAAAGCTACAGATCATGTAGCAAAAAAAGAGCCCTTATATTGCCCCATAAGCAGAAAAATAAAAAAGTCATAAGGGCCAGAAGAGGACAATTTAAAGCATTTTGGTACATGTAGTTATACTTTTTAAAATTAATAAAATGAAATAAAACCTACATAAATTGGGTATCCTTGTAACCATTTGGACCTACACAATAAAGATATGGGGGACATTTATCAATGTTTGCTTATGTATTCCTTTTTTTAGTTATTTTTTTCTTACAATGTTTTTGCTTATGTGCGACTCATTTATCAACTGGTTTCAGCCTGTTGATAAATTTCTTTCACTTAAAGGAGTACTCTGATACCCAAAAATCTGACACCATAGTGAAGTGTCCAGGAATACCTTTCATTAGAGGTCCTGGTCGCCCAAATCGGTCCAGCCGTTCTTCTGTAATTCTCCCCGGTAACTTCGCTTACTTCTGGGTACTGTAAGCATGGCCGTGATGTCAGGAATGACGTTTTCCCATCATGCTTACTACACTTCCTCCGCTCGCAAGACCTCCCTTACTCCTGTTCCCCACCCCTGAAATTATAATGTATAAAGCCCCTTGCTGCCTCCCCTTGTTGCTTTACCCACCCCCTGCCACTATGCCATCTCCTCCCACTCTGCCTCCTCCAATCAGCTCCTCCTAATCGCTGCAGCCGGCGCACAAAAGTAGCTAACAGCTCACATAGCTGTAGCTTTTGTGCCGGAGAAGCAGCGTTCCCTGGAGCTGGCTGGCACGCCGCTCGAACAGTGATAGGTGGAACGAATGAGAGGCGCTTGCTACACGCAGCGAATCACTGCTGGGGAAACGATGTGAGTTATGCATATTCAGATATGGGGGTGACTGCACCGCAATAGTGGGGGCTGGCATTCGGCGGGGAGTGAACTTAGAGATATGACGTTTCGTTTTAAAGATGGCCGCGGGCAGACAGTGAGTGTTGAACGAAAGTCATAACTCACTATGAGAGGCTGCACTTCCGGTTTCGCCGAAAAACATGGATGCCTGCATGGAACGCTAGTGAGGTAATTGACAATCTTATATATCTTAGGGAAAGCTTTATAATGGTGTTTAATAGTTTTGCCTCAGAGTACTCCTTTAACCAGCCTAGCGGTATTCCCGAGCGTGACTCGGGGTTAATTTTCGCTGCTAGAAGCGGTAACCCCGAGTCACGCTCGGGGTAGAATTGCAGAGTTGCTGTGCGGGCTGCACAGTATATCGCAAAAGCAATCGAATCGCGATTTTTGCTTTTTGCGATATAGTGATGCAGCCCCCGGGAAAATATGTGATTATCTGCTCGGGTCGGCTCCCGTGGCGGGGGCCGGCCAGAGCAGGTAAAGACATATACTAAAAGTCAGTGTTTCCCTACCAGGGGGCCTCCAGATGTTGCAAAACTACAACTCTCAGCATGCCCGGACAGCCAAAGGCTATCCGGGCATGCTGGGAGCAGTAGTTTCACAACAGCTGGAGGCACCCTGTTAGAAAAACACTGAGCTAAGTGTAAAAGTAAAAAGGAAGAAAATAAAAAAACCTTTTGCTCACCTAATCCCGGTCCTTGCAGATGTCATTCCCCTCCGTGCGCTCTGGTCCCTGCTCTCTTCACTATTCATCTTACAGGACCTTTCCCTTTTCAGCCAATCACAGGCCGCAGTGGTGTAAAGCCTGTGATTGGCTGAAGGGGAAAGGGCGTGTTCTACAGCAAATACACTAGGTTTGAAATCTGCCCAGCAAACCCAGTGTATTCTGCTGCAGGACAAGAAGGTGAGGGGGGGGGGGGAATGTGACAAAGGGGGGAATGTGGCAGAGGGGGGGGATGTGACAAGGGGGGGAATGTGACAGAGGGAGGAATGTGACAGAGGGGGGAGTGGAATGTAACATGGAGGGGGGGAATGTAACAAGGGGGGGAGAATGTAACAAGGGGGGGGAATGTGACAGGGGGGGGAGAATGTAACAAGGGGGGAGAATGTGACAGGGGGGGTGAATGTGACAGGAGGGGAGAATGTGACAAGGAGGGGGAGAATGTGACAAGGGGGCGGAATGTGACAGGGGGGGGATGTGACAAGGAGGGGGAGAATGTGATATGGGGGGGGGGGGGGAATGTGACAAGGGAGGGGAAATGTGACGGGGGGAGATGGGGAATTTCAATGCAAAAAATTGTACCGCTTTTGGTACAAATTTCCAGACAGAATCATACCGCCAGGGAGGTTAAGCAATTATTTTTTTTTTTTGCTTTGGTAGTGTTTTTTTTCTGCTCCATGTCTGAGCTGGAGTAAATTTAGTAGGTTTTTTCATGCCATGCTACTTTTTTGCGACTTTCGCACTTGATAAATCTCTGACCACTGCAAGTCAAAAATCACTCTTTGCTTTGGTAAGCAAGATTTTTATACTTTGCTTAGGGCACTGCACAATCAAAAAGTCGCAGTAAAAAGAGAGTAGTCGCTTTTTTGTGACAATTTTAAGCAAAAAAAAATCTACTTAATGCTTTGGTAAATGTCCCTCATGGTGTCTTCTTTACTGAAAAGTGCATTGTGTAGAAACAGAAGCCCCCAAAATTACAAAATGGCATTTTGTTTAGTTTTTTTTTATTTCACACCACAAATATTTTTTTGGGGAGTAGATTTTGTTATGAAATTATTCATGTCATTACAAAGTACAATTGGTGACGCAAAAAACAAGCCCTTATATGGGTCTGTAAGTGCAAAATTTACAGCGTTATGATTTTAAGAAGGGGAGGAGAAAAAAGTAAAATGGCAAAACAAAAATTGGCCTGGTCCTTAACAACATCAGGACGAAGGGTCCTTAAGTTAAGGGTCCTTACTATAGGACTGAGGGCATACCTGTACCTGTTCTACGGGCAGCCAGGACCCACGGTTAATGGCAGGCATTGCCGATGCCAGACATTAACCCTTTAGATGCAACGATCAACGATGATCACGGCATCTAAAATGTGGGGTGTTGGTAGCTCAGTGGAGCTGATCGGATATCCATGGCAACATCAGCTGAGTGGACGATAGGAGGGCCCTTACCTGCCTCCTCACTGTCCGATCAGTCTTCTGCTGCTCTTAGCCTGGCATAGCATTGATCAGTATATGCAATCAGAAGATTATTTTTTTTAGTCCCCATAGGAGGCTATAACATGCAAAGTTAATAAAAGTAAATTAACCCCTTCCCTAATAAAAGTCTGAATCACCCCCCTTTTCCCATTTTCTAAATAAAATAATAATAATAAAAAAAATCATATGTGGTAACAATGCATGCGTAATTGTCTGAACTATTAGTTAAATCGGACGGTCGATGGCGTACACGTAAATTGTGTATTCTTGTGATGGCGTACACATGAATTGGTATCCTTGTGACTGTATGGACCTACATAATAAAGATAAGGTGTAATTTTTACCAAAAATTGCACTGTGTAGAAATGGAGGTTTCTTTTTCAATTTCACCCCACAAATTTATATTTTTTTGGTTTTGCGGTAGATTTTGCGGTTGATGATTGGTGTCATTACAAAGTACAGAAGGGGAGGAGGAAAAAATAAAAGGGCAAAAACAAAAATTGGCCTGGTCCTTAAAGTCAAAATGGGCTTCGGCCTTAAGGTCAAAAAGGGGTACTCCAGTAGAAATTATTTTTTTTTTAAATCAACTGGTGCCAGAAAGTTAAGCAGATTTGTTAATTACTTCTATTGAACAATCTTAATCCTTCCAGTACTTATCAGCTGCTATTTGCTCCACAAGAAGTTCTTTTCTTATTTAATTTTTTTTCTGTCTGACCACAGTGCTCTCTGCTGACAAGCTCTGTGCTGGAAGGATTACGATTTTTAAATAGAAGTAATTTACAAATCTGTTTAACTTTCTGTCACAATCTGAATTAAAAAAATGTTTCCACTTGAGTACCCCTTTAAGGCCAAAATGGTTAAAAGGCCAGGAGGAAAAAAGTGGAAAGTTGTGGCGGTCGCAGCCCAACTATTAAAAGACCTTGCCGACCATCTGCAGCAGTTGTCGTTGGATGCGGAGGGGGCCTACAATCTTTCCCCGCTGCCCGACGATGACGACGACCGGCCGGACACCCCTCCAGGAGAATTTGCTGGGACACCTGGAGCATCTTCACCGGTGAGACTGTCCGATTTAAATTTGCCAAGTGCACGACCGCGCTCACCACGTTTGCCTAAATGGACATTCGGGAATGAACCAGAGTTGATTCAATTTATGCATGATGTTCTTCAACCCCTGCCTGGGAAGCCACTCCCACCAATCCCTACAGTGCAGAGGGAAAGGGCCCGTCAGGAGGCCGAAATGGTCGAATTGATGGAGAAACTAAAGGCCTGACACAGAGAACTTTATGCCCCCAAGCATGTTCATTTGCCTTTTGAAGAGAGGATTCGCTATGAGCGAAACACCAAAGAATTGGAAGCACTCTTTATCCATATGTGAGACTATCCCCGAGAAGGGGAGAAGCCATTGGAACGTCGCAGAGCAACAGTGGCCAAGTTCGACAAGGTCAGAGGTTATGGTACCCTCATTGATTGCCACACTGGCTATACCATCCTCGCAAACCGGCGAGCTGTACAGAGGCCTTACATTAACAAAAAGTTCCATTCCCTGGAGGTGGGTGAGATAGTGGAATATACACCTGTCCAGGGCCTGCGAAGAGAGGGGGCAGCCGGAGTCACCAGACCAGCTTCCATTGCAGTATTTCCCTTCTGATGATTGGGAAGAGGACCCCTTTCAGCTAAGGCCGAAATGGCCTGCTCCTGTTGTTTCTACTGACGAGCCTACAGAGAAGGAAATTCTACAGCAGCAGCCGGATGCTTCTATCTTCAGTGATGTACCCAGGCCTACTCCTACTGAGGAGGTTTGACCTAAACTGCGGGTACCAATGGAAGTGCCCAGGCCTACTCCTGCCAAGAAGGTGAGGCCTAAACTGCGGGCACCAACGACAGTGCCGTGGCCTACTCCTACTGAGGAGGTTTGGCCGGACCAACCAGCACCAACCCTTTTACCCATGGCATCTTCAGCAGCGGCCATTAATTATATGGTCAATGTCAACCCTACAGTGACCCACTCTACCTTCTCAAATGTGGTGTGGGAAACCAACGTCAATCCCTTGCCCAATTCTAAAGTCAAGAGGGGCAGGGGTTCTGCAAGAGGAGCTGGACTACTTCGAAAGAGCTTCTTCAAAAGGGTTAACCTTCCTGCTTGACCCTACTGTGATCCTGATTTAATCTTAGTTTTGTCTTTACAGACTGTTGGAATTGTTTAAGGAGGCACCTAGCAGAACTTTGCTAAGACAGTTCAAGTTGTTCGTGTAACCACCAAGCTTGTGCCTGACCCTTGGGTCAAGAGACTCCTAGCCAGTAGGAGACTTGTAAGTCTGTGCCCGGCTAAATGTGGTAGCCATGTTATATGGACTCCTAGTGCAGGTGGACTAATGATCCTTGCGCGTCTATTTAACTGTACATAATCCAACAGTAATATATTATTTCCTTGCCTGAATTGCACTTATCAGTTGAATGCACCTGAACCCTGTTGTACCCCTAATAAATGTTATTTTCAGGTTGAACCAAATGTAAATGTTTCTTTACATGAAAAATTTCACTCTGTACACTTGTACATAAGATATGAGGTGTTGTAGTAGTTGTAAGTAGGTGGCTCTCTCAGCTCCACTGAGAGTAACATTCCTGTCACCCCTCACTAACACCTTTTCAAAGGTCTACTCAGGGTAACCTACCCTTAAGATACCAAGATTGACTCTTCACATAATTCATGTACACATAGTACCACAAATGATCACTTTAGTCTAACTACCTCACTATAACTTAGTTATTGGTAGATAGCCACAGGCAAGGCAATATAACCTCAGTGTACTAGACAGGTAACAAATATGGTAATAACAATGTCAAGTGAGATTTATGATATGTTATATAATGTTTCTAGTCAGTCAAAAGAAAATGCAGTAAGTAAAAGTGTTTAGGATGTATCTAATGATTATAATGTCATCCTGTTACTAAATTCATGAACAATGCAAACCTGTTTGTGTGTTTATCTGTACTCATGTATGTACATCAAAGTATATAGTAAGTAACAAAAAATTCTTCAGAGCTTGCAAGGACTCTCCTTATATGCAAGGACTCTCTTATTGTGTTCATACAGCCTGAATGATGGACATTTGAAAGGCTATGCCCAGGACTGTTAAAAACAATGCTGCACTTCGTCCCTCTGCCTTAGGGGGACAGACGTCGAGGCTGACATATCTTCAGTAACGGGGTTTGTGGTGTCCCGGTACTGTGTTGTATACTGTACCTTGTGTGGTGGTCCCCAAAGTCCGAGTTCCTAGTAAGGGATGGGGTCCGCCTGCTGAGTAAGTCCCCATTCGCCTCTTTACATTTAAATTTGATGTGTTATATGTATAAAATGTATATAAATGTTAATTACCTTGATGCGGTCACAGGACCTTCGGTCATGTGATTCATGTTGATTCCTCTATGGTATGTTGGAGGACCTTTGGAGGTTCTTGGGTCACATGTTTACCCATAACTCTTTGTACAGAAGATTGACAGTTGTTATGGACCAGTGAGCTTAAGTCCAGCCCCTGCCCATATAAGGGAGCTGTAGCCAATGATCGCTCTCTTGGGTTTCTGCTCTCATGGATGCCGGACTATCAGGACGGATATGTGCAACTTACAAAGACAAGCTAGGCCAGAAGCCTGCCGGCCTCAGCCTGAAACTAAACCGTGAGTTAAAATCTCAATCCCTGCTAAAGCTAGCGTGATTACTGGACCGAATCTAAACCCCTAAATCCAGTGGATCAGCGCAACAATTACCTTACTAAGCTCAATAGACTCACGAGGTCCCAACCATTTGTTAAGCTCTAATAGACTTTGTTATATGGACTGTTCCTGTTCATTATTGCATAAAATCTTCAGTAAAAGTTCCAACAAGTTTCTGCAAATCTCCGGTTGTGGACAATGAATTATTTCCTATCTCCCTATCGCTCTTGGGATGGGTGGCGGTAGGACAAGCATACATAAAATAGCCCTCACCCTGGCGTCACGAATAGAAAGGGTTAAGCAAGCACCCTTTAGTAATCGCACAGCTACACCCCCATACCATACCCCCCTAAGCTACCACCTATCCAAATAGCATACCAGGCCTTGGCTTCTAGTGGCCCTTTTTTATTTTTTAATCACTCATTCTGAATATCCAACATGACAGCATAATAACTGCTTCTAGTGCCTTCCTCTCTATGGATGTATAAGTTCTGCCTTGAGTTCTGCATAGCATTAATGGGGAGGCTTACAGAAACATTTTATTCTACCATGTTATTGTGACACAACGTTATGCTTCATGTATAATTTACGCATCTTAAAAAAAAATAATTCAAATCCCTAAAAGATTTCTGAAGAAAAAAGATTGCATAGGAAACACTTTATTATGCCCAACATGGCCAGGATATATAAACAATATATAACCCACCAATACTATCACTTTACTCATTTTGTACTTTTTTCTGAGTACTGCATCATTCATTAATAACAAGGTATTTCCACGTATATAACAAGTGCTTAACAGGGCATTCTAACATAGTATTCTTTATCATTCAATATTCATCATATTCCTTTGCTCCGCTGAGAGTTTATATATCAGTATCCAGAATTACTGAGTTCACTTTTTTTCATCTTTCCTTCCGGCTCCTCAGTACTCCCCATACTCCATTATTTTTCATCTGCTTTTGCCAGAAACTCTGAACCATATTCTAAGATAGTAAGAAGATATTCATGAATTGTCCAATTATTATTGAATTAATGTTATTACAGGACCAGGTACACTTTTTTTATACCAACACTATTCCCCAATGAGTATTTTTCATCCGAATAATGCGCCCGCAACAGCACAAGAAGTGTTCAGTAACAGTGGCGAGTGGGCTTTGTACTTTTTGATCAAAACGTATATACTAACAACCTGTTAGTTTTTGAAATTATGCTGAGAAGCAATTAGATCATTGTGCAAGATTGTAGATGTGCACCATGTCTGTCTTCTACCTGAATTCACATAGTGTTCAGAAATAGTTAGAAACCTAAGAAAGAGTTCATGATGTTATTAGGGTTATTTAGTTCAGAAAAAAGACGGCTGAGGGGCGACCCGACCTAATAACTATGTATAAATATATCAGGGGCAGTACAGAAATCTCTCCCAAGACCTATTATACCCAGGACTCAGGGGTCAAGCCCTGGGGAAAAAAAAGTGTGGGAGCTCACCCAAGATTTCCACTCAAGGGCTGGTCCTGCAAATGGGAACGGTGTTCCTGCTTTGGGAAAAAGTGCAGGAACACAGTTCCCATGCGTTCCTGCAGGACTTGAGTCCTGCCAGGACTGTATCTATAACAAGGGGGCATCCTATACGTCGAGAGGAAAGAAGGTTTCTACACTAGCACAAGATGGGGGTTCTTTACTGTAAGAGTAGTGAGACTGTGGAACTCTCTTCCGGTGGTCATGGTGAACTCAGTTCACCTCTTAAGGATGCAGGGCGTACCTGTACGCCCTGGTCCCGGTCTATAACGTGGGGTCATGCAGTGACAGTTCCGGCGGTTCCGCGTCGGTCCCGGCAGCTAATGAAAGCCGGAACCCTGGGCTAATAGTGTGTGGCACTGATTGTTGTGCCGCGCATTATTAACCCTTTAGACGCGGAGATCAAAGTTGATCACCACGTCTAAAGTAACAAAAATATACTCCCTGCAGCTCAGTCGGGCTGATCAGGACCATCGCGGTGTCAATCACGATGCCATGATCAGCTAGGACGCAGCAGAAGGGTGCCTTACCTGCCTCCTGCGCGTCCCATCGGCGATTGATTGCTCCAAGTTTGAAATCCAGGCCACCGATAACACTGATCATTGCCATGTTAATGCACAGCAATGATCTGTGTAGTAGTTCAGTGTGTGCAGTGCTATAGCCACTAGAGGGGGCTGTAATACTGCAAAAAGTGTGAAAAAGTTAATAAAGAACATTTAACCCCTTCCCTAATAAAAGTAAGAATCATCCCCCTTTTCCCATTTAAAAAAAAAAAAAACTGTGTAAATAAAAATAAACATAAGTGGTATCCCGGCGTGACGAAATGTCTTAACTATAAAAATATATCGTTAATTAAACCGCACAGCCAATGGTGATCGCGCAAAAAAATTAAAAGTCCAAAATAGCGTATATTTGGTCACTTTTTATATCATGAAAAAAAATGAATAAAAAGCGATCAAAAAGTCCAATCAATACAAAAATGCTAAAAACTTCAGATCACGGTGCAAAAACATACGCGGAAAAATAAAAAAGGGGTCAAAAGGGGTCAAAAGATGACAATTTTAAACATATTTGTTACGCCGAGCGCTCCGGGTCCCCGTTCCTCCCCGGAGCGCTCGCCTCATCCTCGTTGCTGCAGCGCCCCGGTCAGATCCACTGACCGGGTGCGCTGCGGTACCGCCTCCAGCCGGGGTGCGATTCGCGATGCGGGTGGCGCCCGCTCGCGATGCGCACCCCGGTCCCCGTACCTGACTCGCTCTCCGTCGGTCTTGTCCCGGCGCGCGCGGCCCCGCTCCCTTGTTGCCCTTGTGCCTAGTGAAAGCGTTTTGTGTGTCCAAAGCCTGTGTACCAGAACTTCTGCTATCCACCCTGACTACGAACCTTGCTGCCTGCCCCGACCTTCTGCTACGTCCGACCTTGCTTCTGTCTACTCCCTTGTACCGCGCCTATCTTCAGCAGTCAGAGAGGTTGAGCCGTTGCTAGTGGATACGACCTGGTCACTACCGCCGCAGCAAGACCATCCCGCTTTGCGGCGGGCTCTGGTGAAAACCAGTAGTGACTTAGAACCGGTCCACTAGCACGGTCCACGCCAATCCCTCTCTGGCACAGAGGATCCACTACCTGCCAGCCGGCATCGTGTCAGTAGATCCGGCCATGGATTCCGCTGAAGTTCCTCTGCCAGTTGTCGCCGACCTTCCCACACTGGTCGCCCAGCAAGCCCGACAGATCACCCAGCAAGCCCAACAGATTGCCCAGCAAGCCCAACAGATTGCCCAGCAAGCCCAACAGATTGCCCAACAAGACCACCAGCTGTCGTACTTGACCACCATGACTCAGCAACTCCAGTCGCAGCAACAGCAGATTCAGTCTCAGCTACAGCAGCAGCAACCATCTCCTCCGCCAGCTCCTGCACCTCTTCCGCAGCGAGTGGCCACTCCTAGCCTCTGCTTGTCCCTGCCGGACAAATTTGATGGGGACCGCAATGATCCTGCCACAGCCACAGTCCAGTCCTTCTTCGCTGAGGTCCGTGGTGTCTTCGAGGAGCCTGCCCGAGCTTCTTCTGCCGAGACTGCCCTGCTGAACCTGGCCCAGGGTGTTTCTTCCGTTGGCGAGTACGCCATTCAGTTCCGTGCTCTTGCTTCCGAGTTGTCCTGGAATAGTGAGGTTCTCTGCGCGACCTTTAAAAAAGGCCTATCCAGCAACATTAAAGATGTTCTGGCCGCACGAGAGACTCCTGCTAACCTACATGAACTCATTCATCTTGCCACTCGCATTGACATGCGTTCTTCCGGATGGCGTCTGGAGCTCCGCCTGGATATGGACTTTGTTCGCACGAGGCGTTTTTTCTCCCCGACTCCTCTCTCCTCTGGTCCTCTGCAATCCGTTCCTGTTCTTCCCGCCGCGGAGGCTATGCAAGTTGACCGGTCTCGCTTGACACCTCAAGAGAGGACACGACGCCGCATGGAGAATCTTTGCCTGTACTATGCCGGTACCGAACACTTCCTGAAGGATTGTCCTATCCGTCCTCCCTGCCTGGAAAGACGTACGCCGACTCCGCACAAAGGTGACACAGTTCTTGATGTCAACTCTGCTTCTCCACGCCTTACTGTGCCTGTGCGGATATCTGTCTCTACCTTCTCCTTCTCTACTATGGCCTTCTTGGATTCCGGATCTGCAGGAAAAAATTTTTTGGCCTCTCTTATCAACAGGTTCTACGTCCCTGTGACCAGTCTCGCCAGACCCCTCTACATCTATTGTGTTAACAATGAAAGATTGGACTGTCTCGTGCGTTTCCGCACAGAACCCCTCCTAATGTGCATCGGACCTCATCACGGAAAAATTGAGTTTTTTTTCCTCAGGTTCTTTGGCCCCAAGAAGAGGGGGAGACCCAAGGGGGGGGTACTGTTACGCCGAGCGCTCCGGGTCCCCGTTCCTCCCCGGAGCGCTCGCCTCATCCTCGTTGCTGCAGCGCCCCGGTCAGATCCACTGACCGGGTGCGCTGCGGTACCGCCTCCAGCCGGGGTGCGATTCGCGATGCGGGTGGCGCCCGCTCGCGATGCGCACCCCGGTCCCCGTACCTGACTCGCTCTCCGTCGGTCTTGTCCCGGCGCGCGCGGCCCCGCTCCCTAGGGCGCGCGCGCGCCGGGTCTCTGCAATTTAAAGGGCCAGTGCACCAATGTTGGTGCCTGGCCCAATCTTCCCAATTAGCTTAATTAGTTTCCACCTGTGCACTCCCTACTTATATCTGACCTCCTCCCAGGCACTCCCTTGCCGGATCTTGTTGCCCTTGTGCCTAGTGAAAGCGTTTTGTGTGTCCAAAGCCTGTGTACCAGAACTTCTGCTATCCACCCTGACTACGAACCTTGCTGCCTGCCCCGACCTTCTGCTACGTCCGACCTTGCTTCTGTCTACTCCCTTGTACCGCGCCTATCTTCAGCAGTCAGAGAGGTTGAGCCGTTGCTAGTGGATACGACCTGGTCACTACCGCCGCAGCAAGACCATCCCGCTTTGCGGCGGGCTCTGGTGAAAACCAGTAGTGACTTAGAACCGGTCCACTAGCACGGTCCACGCCAATCCCTCTCTGGCACAGAGGATCCACTACCTGCCAGCCGGCATCGTGTCAATATTCATTTTCATGCATGTAGTTATGATTTTTTCCAGAAGTAGGACAAAATCAAACCTATATAAGTAGGGTATCATTTTAATTGTATGGACCAACAGAATAAAGATAAGGTGTTATTTTTACCAAAAAATGCACTAGAAACGGAAACCCCCAAATATTACAAAATGGCATTTTTTCTTCAATTTTATTGCACAATGAATTTTGTTTCTGTTTCGCCGTGGATTTTTTGGTAAAATGACTAATGTCACTGCAAAGTAGAATTGGTGGTACAAAAAAATAAGCCATAATATGGAATTTTAGGTGCAAAATTGAAAGGGTTATGATTTTTAAAGGGTAAGGAGGAAAAAACGAAAGTGCAAAAACGGAAAAACCCTGAGTCCTTAAGGGGTTAAAGGGGAACTCCCCTGGAAGACTTTTTTTTTTTTAAATCAACTGGTGCCAGAAAGTTAAACAGATTTGTAAATTACTTCTATTAAAACATCTTAATTCTTCCTGTACTTATCAGCTGTTGTATGCTCAACAGGAAGTTATATTATTTTTGAATTTCCTTTCTGTCTGACCACAGTGCTCTCTGCTGACACCTCTGTCCATTTTAGGAACTGTCCGGAGAAGGATAGGTTTGCTATGAGGATTTGCTTCTACTCTGGACAGTTCCTAAAATGGACAGAGGTGTCAGCAGAGAGCACTGTGGTCAGGCAGAAAGGAAATTCAAAAAGAAAAGAACTTCCTGTAGAGCAGACAACAGCTGATAAGTACAGGAAGGATTACGATATTTTAATAGAAGTAATTTACATATCTGTTTAACTTTCTGGCACCAGTTGATCTAAAAAAAAATGTTTTCCAGGGGAGTACCCCTTTAAGAAGTTCAAAGGGGGCCTGGATGCATTTCTGGAGAGTAATAATATTAAAGGTTATGGAGACTAAATAAACAGGTACGGAACATGAACCAGAGATTTATTCTGATGCCATATTTGGAGATGGGAAGGAATTTTTCCCCCTGGTATGGGGCAATTAGCATCAGCCTCATAAGGGTTTTTTGCCTTCCCCTGGATCAACACAGTGGGGACACAAAAGAGATATAGGATGAACTTAGACAGAGATGATGTGTATTCAATGCCTCAGTGGCTCATTCTTTTGGTGGTGGCATTCCAGTTGTTAACTCACCCATTCATGTTGTATTAGCCACCTATAGTCCATAGCACCAAGTTTAGCAATCACTATTGCAAAAAGTCAAGACAATACACCCCCAAGAATGAGAGGAGAAGCAATAAATTCCAAACTATCATGGGAAGAGAAAGCCAAAGAGGCTCCCAGAGTGCCTGCATCTAAGCATAAACTGGTGGCTGGACATAGCCTGAATGATTTAACTTAAAGAAAATGTGTAACCTATATATTTTTTTATAATTAGTGATACTGATACTGATAATGATTTTATCAGTTTTATTTCCTTTTTTTTTTTTGGACATTTTTATGGGGGGGGGGGGGGGGGGGGGGCAGACAAATAGTCTGAGCTATGGACATAGAAAACAACAGACCCAGACTTCTAGATTGGAGGGCATTCATTGACTTCTATAGAAAAGGTTTCTAACCATGTTGCGATTCTGCAGTGAGTGGGAGGCAGTAAACTATGATCATCGATTATTGTAAAGAGCAACAAACATAACCATCTTATCTATATAATGGTGTCACCTCATTATAGTCCTGCCTGTGATGATGAGACTGCTGAGATTATTTTTCTCTACAGAACAGGAAGTGTGAGTCTATTATTAGGCTTAGTGGCTAGTATAAAAACTTCTGGATTACTTTAAGATATAGGTCGTAAAATGGAATATTAAATATTAAAAAAAAACTTCTTAAAAATTATGTTTGTTGCTGGACGTGTATTCACGTCAGTGTGGATCAGAAGTCCGGGTCTGTTCGGGGCAGACTGCTCCAAATGATTGCGATAAGTAATCCAAGTAAGGTGAACTTGTAATTTATTCAAAGATGTCACATGCCCCTTTTTCAATGTAAACCAGGCTAAAAATGTTAGCCTTTTTAATAGCCTGGTTTACATTGAAAAAGGGGCATGTGTCCCAAAAACGCATATGTTTTAATGAGCATTTTTGAATAAACTATAAGTACATCTTACTTACTTGTCGCAATCATTTGGAGCGGTTTGCGACAAACAGACACGGACTTCTTATGCTCACTGACATGGATACCAGTCCAACTACTGTCATCCTCGGCTAGGAATTTATCTGAGTCCTATAACCGGATGGCTGTACCACTCAAATGCAGCAAAGGCTTTTACAGCTGTTGTGTCTACCACACAACAACATAAGGTGAGCACTACTATCATACACCGTCTATGCTAAATAACCAACAGCACAAACATACTGTCCCATGAGAAGCTCTTCCTTGCTTTAAACTAAATGCCTATTATTAAAGGGGTACACCGGTGGAAAACTTTTTTCTTTAAATCAACTGGTGCCAGAAAGTTAAACAGATTTGTAAATTACTTCTATAAAAAATCTTAATCCTTCCAGTACTTATCAGCTGCTGAATACTACAGAGGATTTTTTTTTCTTTTTGAAAGCACAGTGCTTTCTGCTGACATCTCAGTCCATTTTAGGAACTGTCCAGAGCAGCATATGTTTGCTATGGCGATTTTCTCCTACTCTGGACAGTTCTTAAACTGGACAGAGATGTCAGCAGAGAGCACTGTGCTCATGATGTCAACAGAGAGCTCTGTTTTCCAAAAAGAAAATAATTTTTTCTGTAGTATTCAGCAGCTAATAAGTACTGGAAGGATTAAGATTTCTTAATAGAAGTAATTTACAAATCTAGAAAGCAAGAGAAGTCAGCTCCCACGACCCGTCCGCACGGCAAATCTCCAACGCAATGTAGAAAACAGCAAGTAGCCAGCGGTAAAAGAACTTCACTTTATTTCACGATCAGACATCAGTAAAAGCACTCAAACGGCAGTCCATAAAAACAGGAATGCTGAAACATGCATGACGACGTTTCTGGTCTTGCGACCTTTATCAAATGCAATGAACTGGTGGTGTGGGATGAAATATGTGGGATCCAGACAGGTGTAGGTAATAGTGACTGCTGATGGTGGAGGAGGAGTAAAACTTCCAAACCTCCAACCAAAATATACACCAGTTAACCCCCAAGAAACCTCCTGAAGGGACCCATATCCCATGATCCACTTACAATGGATTAAGTTACAAAATGTAATGAATCTAAACAAAGAAGAAAACTGAACACAAGAAAAAATGCAGGAGGACATAAATGAATGAAATAAGTAGAGGTGTGAGTAGGTACCCAAAAACAAAACAAAACTGAATACAGTCAGTAGATGTTAATAGTGGAGGATAAGATCGGTTTTAAGATTTAACCCTTGCGGGAAGGATGTATGCAAAAGGTAAATCCAGTATACTTCTCTTGAACGAAGGATTTTTTCTTGATCCCCTCCTCTACCAGGTACACTGACAGTTTCTATGCCCTGAAAACGGAAATTGCTCACGTCACCAGAATGGATCTCTTTAAAATGTTTGGATACTGCAGATATGTTCATATTCATTGTGGACTTAGCCCCTCTCAAATGTTCTTGAACTCTTTTTTTAATAGATCTGATAGTGCTGCCTATGTATGATAATTTACACGTGTCACACCATATGTGGTAACCTCCAAATGTGGTCTGGCAATTGATAAACTGTTTAATTTTAAACTTTTTGCCATCTTTGCAAGTGACTTCGTTGGATTTAACAGCATATTTGCATGTGACACAGCGGGCCAAGGCGCACTTGAAAAAAAACGCACATAGACAACCACCTATCATGTGAATTGGGACCTTTATGTAAAGGCAGAACACTAGGGGATAACAAGTTCCCCAAACTCGGTGCTCGTTGGGTAGAAAAATTACAACCATACTGAAGGAATTTGCCAAGAGATGGATCTTGTTGTAAAACAGGTAGATGTTTAGATATGATTTGTTTAATCTTCGGATATTCTACACTGTAAGTGGTAACAAAAGAGATATTAGGTGGAAAATCACGGTCAGACTTCCTCACTCCCACTTTGTGGTCAAGCAAGTACGAACGGGACTTGGATTCCACTCTTTTTTTTAGCTCTGTCTAGTGCCCAGGTAGGATAGCCACGATTACTTAATCTGATGCAAATGTTATTACTTTCGGCTAGGAACACTTGTGTGGTAGAACAATTTCTTTTGGCTCTGGTGAATTCACCAACAGGTACTGCTAGAACTGTGTGTTTGGGATGACAAGATTCTGCCCGTAGTATTGTGTTACCAGCAGTTGGTTTTCTATAAGTAGAAGTGTAGATGCTATTGTTATTGATAGTAAGTTGAATATCTAAAAAAGGGGTGTCTGTATGATGCCAAGAATACGTGAAAAAGAGATTGTGACAGTTATTATTCAAATAATCCACAAATTGTTTAGCTTCTGATTCAGAAGAACGCCAGATGACAATGACGTCATCTACATAGCGTCCAAACCAGACTATGCTATCAAAAAATGGGTTATAGTCACTAAAAACGTATTGCAATTCAAACCAAAATACAAATAAATTTGCACCAGATGGAGATGATTTTGCGCCCATTGAAGCTCCTGTTTTTTGTATGAAGAACTCATTTTGAAAAGAAAAATAATTATGAGATAAGATAAATGCCAAGGTGTCCACAATAAATGTATGTAAGTCTGAGCTGTATGTAGAGAATTGTTGAATGATGTCTGAAATGGCCTGCAAGGAGAGAGAGTGTGGTATGGATGAGTATAGGGATTCAATGTCCAGAGTTAGCCAGGAATAGGAACCATCCCACTTGATTCCATCTAAGATGGAAAGCAAGTGTTTGGTATCTTTAATGTGACTAGGACAGAGAGATACCAGTGGCTGTAACAAAGAATCAAGCCACTGGCAAATCCGTTCATTTAAAGAACTGATTCCCGCCACGATGGGACGCATAGGTGGCGGGAATCGGTTCTTGTGGATTTTGGGAAGTGAATGAAAAGCTGGAATGATGGGATTTTTTACTAGCAAGTAATCAAATTCTCGTTGAGAAATTACATGAAGAGCCAACCCATCTCTTAGCAAAACCTCCAGATCTCTACAAAAATGAACAGTAGGATCACATGCAATTTTACAGTACGTTTGTGTGTCGCACAATATATCTCTGTTAAGAGCACAGTATAAATCAGTGTCGATACACACTACTGCACCGCCTTTATTGGCGGCACGTACTGTAAGGCTGACATTATCCCTTAATTCCTTAAGTGCTCTCCTCTCCGACGGCAATAGATTGTCGCGACCTTCATAACAGCTATGACTTTTTAAATGAACCAATTCTTGCATAACCATATCCTGAAATTTGTCCATAACCGGACTTCTAGAATGAATAGGGTAAAAATCAGGATTGGCAGTTTTGAAGCTTGAGGAAGAGGAAATCTCAGCTGATCGTCCCAAAGCCTCAAACTCCAAACATCTTAGTGGACACAATGTCACCTGTTCTTTAAATGATCTAGAAAAATTATGAGCTATATGGGTGGTATCATCATTGTCAAAATTTTGTATAACTTCACAATCACTGGCATCAAAATGTTTCTTAATACTTAATAATAAATGTTTCTACTTATTATCAATAACAATAGCATCTACACTTCTACTTATAGAAAACCAACTGCTGGTAACACAATACTACAGGCAGAATCTTGTCATCCCAAACACACAGTTCTAGCAGTACCTGTTGGTGAATTCACCAGAGCCAAAATAAATTGTTCTACCACACAAGTGTTCCTAGCCGAAAGTAATAACATTTGCATCAGATTAAGTAATCGTGGCTATCCTACCTGGGCACTAGACAGAGCTAAAAAAAAAAAGAGTGGAATCCAAGTCACGTTCGGACTTGCTTGACCACAAAGTGGGAGTGAGGAAGTCTGACCGTGATTTTCCACCTAAAAATCTCTTTTGTTACCACTTACAGTGTAGAATATCCGAAGATTAAACAAATCATATCTAAACATCTACCTGTCACATGCAAATATGCTGTTAAATTCAATGAAGTCACTGGCAAAGATGGCAAAAAGTTTAAAATTAAACAGTTTATCAATTGCCAGACCACATTTGGAGGTTACCACATATGGTGTGACACGTGTAAATTATCATACATAGGCAGCACTATCAGATCTATTAAAAAAAAGAGTTCAAGAACATTTGAGAGGGGCTAAGTCCACAATGAATATGAACATATCTGCAGTATCCAAACATATTAAAGAGATCCATTCTTGTGACGTGAGCAATTTCCGTTTTCAGGGCATAGAAACTGTCAGTGTACCTGGTAGAGGAGGGGATCGGGAAAAAATCCTTTGTTCAAGAGAAGTATACTGGATTTACCTCTTGCATACATCCTTCCCGCAAGGGTTAAATCTTAAAACCAATCTTATCCTCCACTATTTACATCTACTTGTGTTCAGTTTTCTTCTTTGTTTAGATTCATTACATTTTGTAACTTTTTGTAAGTGGATCATGGGATATGGGTCCCTTCAGGAGGTTTCTTGGGGGTTAACTGGTGTATATTTTGGTTGGAGGTTTGGAAGTTTTACTCCTCCTCCACCATCAGCAGTCACTATTACCTACACCTGTCTGGATCCCACATATTTCATCCCACACCACCAGTTCATTGCATTTGATAAAGGTCGCAAGATCAGAAATGTCGTCATGCATGTTTCAGCGTTCCTGTTTTTATGGACTGCCGTTTGAGTGCTTTTACTGATGTCTGATCGTGAAATAAAGTGAAGTTTTTTTTACCGCTGGCTACTTGCTGTTTTCTAATTTACAAATCTGTTTAACTTTCTGGCACCAGTTGATTTAAAAAAAAAAAAAAAAAAAAAACGTTTTCCACCAGAGTACCCCTTTAATGTCACATTAGACTTAAATATTTGCCTATGTGAGGTATTTGGAGATCTGTATCAGAAAAAATAAAGCTTTGCCTGCTATAATGACATTTATTTTTAATTAGAACGGAATTTTGCAATTATTTAGATTGGAAAACCAAAAAGGTAGTCCTTTACCTCAATGTTCCAAAGCTTTTTCTAAAAATGTGAGTCCTTAAATAATAAAAGAAAAAACCTACAGAACATCACCAATGGGACACAGCACTCAGCTGATCACTTCTGCCCCTTTATTACAGGGATTGAAGGGGGTTCCAGCACTCATACCTCCACTATTGAGAACTTCTGACATTACAAGTTTCCTGACACTGGAGGTATGCTATAAAGGAAATCTGTCAGCCCATCTGTATGCTATTAACTGCAGCTACTGGCTGACTGACCATGGTGCCAACCTTTTCAGTCATAAAATTAGGTTTCTGCCCTGAGCTCAAGGGTCAAAAAGGCAGGAATGAGCTACATCACCTGCTTTATGGCTTCTCCCACTATGGAGGCTTGGCGCCAGGCCCTATCTGCAAAATCACTTGACTGCACCTTGCATACTACTATATGTATGATTTGTTTTATTGCCCCATTATCTGTCAGCCAATTTGTGCAACTCATAGCATGCAGATATGCTAACAGATTCCCTATAAACTTTTAATATAACATGTATTTCTTGTCTGTAATTTTTCCAGTTCTTTGTATGTAGGCAGTATAAACAATGTATGTTACCATTCTGAATGCTTTTGTTTAATTACAGTAGCGACATCTGCTGTACATGTATGGCAGATAAGTGCTCAGGGAGTAGGAAGCCCACTCCATACATTGCTGCTACCTACCCTCAGTGACCAACATTAGATTAATTTAACCCCCTAGATGCTTTGGTCAATAAGGACAGCATTAAGGTGATTAACTGGCAGGTGCCAGTCCTGTCATGTCTTCACTTAGCCCCCCGTGATGCAATGATGAGGTGGTGATTGGTTGTCAAGGCCTTCTGTGGCTGTCATGTTAGACCTCCTATTAATAAGAGAGCATCAAAATGACAAAACACTGGAATACATATAAGTAATCACATAGGGAAGTCCCCAAAGGAGGGTATAAAAATTGGCTAAAACATTCTAAACATATGCTTTTTTACAATTTTATTTAATTTTTTTCAAATAAAAAAAATACAAAACTACAAAAAGATAAACATAATTAACATTAATGCGTGTGAAAATGCCTGAACTTAAAGGGGTTCTCCACTGCTTTTCTGTTTTTGCGGTTGTGGGGGCGTTTGTATTGTACATCTGCACTATCCTGTCTGTAGGCTGGGGCTGTCTGTTTGGCGTGAGGATTACCTTCGGTGTGTACAGGAAGTCCAGTAGTTTTTGGGATCAGACTTTGCTGGTGACCACGGTGTTTGCTCCATTCCCCTCCACCGTGTGATCCTGACGTGGCATGGGCCATCTTCGGGAGGCCGTTTGCTGCCACACTCCCCTCTTGAATATTCATGGTTTTAGTTGCAGCACACCTCCCTGTAGGTTGTTCCCCGTCCTCTTGCTGTAGCTTCATTGGTGGGTGTTCTTCCAATCAGTTTCTGGAGCTGATGCAGGCGCTCTGCTTTGGACATCAGATAGTTTATGCTGGGTAATGTGGTTGCCTTGGTATTGACTGTCACGTCATAGGTCAAGTGAGCGGCCCGTTTGGCGCATGCACCTTCAGCTGTTTAGCGCTGTATGTACAGTACCAGTGCTGTTGCACGAGTGAAGAATGTGCTTGTTGCGAATGCATAATTCATAATACCAATTCCCTGATATCTGCTCATGTGTTCCTAAGTGTGGATGGAGAACACCTGATGTTTGTATGTTATGAATGTTAAATAAAAGTTGAGCTTTACTTTTTTCGGCTGAGAGGTGTTTTCCTTTGTGTTTGCTTGTGTGATCGTGGTCCTAGGATTTGGCCATCATTTAGTTGCGGTAAGTTTTTTTATTTTTTGGATTACTATGGGAAAATGTTGGGCAGCTTTGACTTGCACTAGTTTCCCACACACCTTTTCCCAAAATCACAGGCATCTTGGGGATAGTGTTTTGCTGGTTGAATCACCAATGGTAACGTTACAAGGGGGTATTTGGCCTGACAATCTTTGTGCTCTTATCTTGGTTGGTCCTGCAATATGTATTTGGCTTCACACTACGCTGTGACCAAAGCACTTGACAACTGAGTGCGCGGGATAAGAACAGTGATAAAACAAAAAGGGAGGAATAAAGGCAGACCTAGAGGCCAAAAAAATGGGCGAGGTTAGGGGCAGAGACTAAGATGACTTACTTGTCATGAGGGCCAAACAAACACCAGAAAGGTAAGTTGAACAATTAGACAACAAACGTGCAACAAGAGCCGGGAAAGTACACTACTATTGATTATATATGGGGGGAAAAGGTGCACTGGGTTTGCAAAGTGCTATATGAGTTAAAATAAAAATAAAAAACTATGTACAATGTATTTGAAATTATTTCAGACCCATTCCCCTTTTTTACATTTTGTTGTGTTGTGACTTTTTGTTAAAATAACAAGATAACATTTGTGCACTCAATATTTAAAAACTCTGAAAAACATTTTGGAGCTTTTAATAATTGTTTGTTTGCTATTTATCCTTAATTTTAATAGAAAATATTAACTTATTTTCTTAATTTCAATACCACAGGCATTAAACAGCTACAACGATGGGGACATTGAAGGATCAAGAAGGTTGGGACGAAATGCCTTATATGTTTCAATTGCCTCCATAATCATTGGTCTACTGGTTATTGCAACGTACTGCTTTGTTCATTTTTCTACGGTATGTTCATATTTTTATTATATTATTAAATGGAAAACCATATTGCTCTCTGCTGACACCTGATGCCTGTATCAGGAACTGTCCAGAGCAGGAGAAAATCCCCATAGCAAACCTATGCTACTCTGGACAGTTCCTGACATGGAAAGAGGTGTCAGCAGAGAGCACTGTGGACAACACAAAAAAGAAATTCAAAAAGTAAAGAATTTCCTCTGTAGCATACAGCTGCTAAAAAGTACCAAAAGGATTAAGATTTCTTAATAGAAGTAATTTACAAATCTGTTTAACTTTCTGGCACCAGTTAATAAAAAAAAAAATAGTTTTCCACCAGAGTACCCCTTGTCCAAACAGACTTACATGCAAACCACTTACATAATTCATGTTGTTTGCTGCAGAAACACATTCCTCCCATGATAAATAATACATTTTCCACCATATACACTCTGACTACTATCTATTGATCAATTATACTACCTTGTTCTACAAAAGCAACATTCCATCACTGGCTACATAGTCAATAACATTTAAATCTTAGTCAACAAATGTAAAAAAAATCCATTATCTTATTTTTCTCTTAGCTTTCACTTTTTGGTGTTCCTTTTTCCTCTTTGCAGTACAGAAAGAAACACTGTATATTCTTATGTTGATAAATCTGTTATTACTAAATACATAAAGGTGTACTGTTGTGAATAGGTAATGGGTATAAATAGTTTACTAGGACCTAATACCCCATTCAGACTGACTAATTAACATAAGAAGACAGAACCATATGATGTCAGGAACCTATTGGCACAGATTGCCTGGTGCCTTATACCAGGGGAGCAGCTCAAGGTTCATGGGCCCTGGGAAAATCACTGTGCAGTGGTTTCTAAACCGTTGCCCTTCAGATCTTGCAAAACTACAACTTCCAGCATGCACAAACAGCAAACAGCTGTCTCGCCATGCTGGGAGTTGTAGTTGCGTACCTCCAGCTGTTCTATAACTACATCTCCTAGCATGCCCTTCGGCGATCAGTACATGCTGGGAGTTGTAGTTTTTCAACAGCTGGAGGCACACTGGTTTGAACATACTGAGTTAGGAAATAGAACCTAACTGAAGGTTATCCAACCAGTGTGCTTCCAGCTGTTGCAAAACTACAACTCCCAGCATACACAGCCTGTCAGTGCATGCTGGAAGTTGTAGTTTTGCAACAGTTGGATGTTTGCCCAGCCCCCCACCCCCATGTGAATGTACAGGGTACATTCACACGAGCGGGTTTACAGTGAGTTTCCTGCTTCAAGTTTGAGCTGCGGCAAGTTTTCCACCGCAGCACAAACTCCTAGCGGGAAACTCACCGTAAACCCCCGCCTGTGTGAATGTACCCTAAAAACACTACACTACACTAACACATAATAAATGGTAAAACACTACATATACACCCCCTTACACTGTCCCGTCCCCCCCAATAAAAATGAAAAACGTATCGTACTGCAGTGTTTCCAAAACGGAGCCTCCAGCTGTTGCAAAGCAACAACTCCCAGAATTTCCGGACAGCCACTGACTGGTATGGAATACCTCTATGTCCACCCCTATGCAATCCCTAATATAGTCCTCAAATGCGCATGGCGCTTTCTCACTTCGGAGCCCTGTCGTATTTCAAGGAAACAGTTTAAGGCCACATATGGGGTACTTCTGTACTCAGGAGAAATTGCACTACAAATTTTGGGGGACTTTTTCTCCTTTTACCCCTTACGAAAATGAAAAGTTGGGGGCTACACATGCCTGTTAGTGTAAAAAAATGTAAAAAAATTACACAAACATGCTGGTGTTGCCCCATACTTTTTATTTTCACAAGAGGTAAAAGGAAAAAAAGACCCCCAAAATTTGTAACAGAATTTCTCCTTAGTACGGAAATACCCCATATGTGGACGTAAAATGCTCTGCGGACGCATAACAAGGCTCAGGAGTGGGAGTGCACTATGTTCATTTGAGGCCTAAATTGGTGATATGCTGTTTTTACAGCAGTTCTTACCCCACAGTTTGATGGGAAAATGAAAAAAAATAATTTTTAACTAAAATGCTGGTGTTACCATAAATTTTTCATTTTCACATGGCAAAATAGCAAAAAAAGCCCCGCAAAATTTGTAACCCCATATGTGGATGTAAAGCAGAGCATACCCCATATGTGGATGTGAAGAGCTCTGCGGGTGAACTACAATGCTCAGAAGAGGAGCACCATTGGGCTTTTAGAGAGAAAATTTGTCCGGATTGAAGGCCACGAGTGTTTACAAAGTCCCCATAGTGCCAGAACAATGGACCCCCCCCACATGTGACCCCATTTTGGAAACTACACCCCTCACATAATGAAATAAGGGGTACAGTGAGCATTTACGCCCCACAGGTGTCTGACAGATTTTTGGAACAGTGGTCCGTGAAAATGAAAAATAAAATTTTTCATTTGCTCAGCCCACTGTTCCAAAGACCTGTCAAACACCAGTGGTGTGTAAATACTCACTGCACCCCTTATTAAATTCTGTGAGGGGTGTAGGTTCCAAAATGGGGTCACATGTGGGGGGTCCACTGTTCTGGCACCATGGGGGGCTTTGTAAAAGCACATGGCCCCCGACTTCTATTCCAACCAAATTCTCTCTCCAAAAGCCCAATGGTGCTCCTTCTCTTCTGAGCATTGTAGTGCGCCAGCAGAGCACTTGATGTCCACACATGGGGTATTTCCATACTCAGAAGAAATGGTGTTACAAATTTTGGGGGCATTTTCTCCTATTACCCCTTGTGAAAATGTAAAATTTGGGGAAAAAACTGCATTTTAGTGAAAAAAAACAAACTTTCATTTACACATCCGACTTTAACGAAAAGTCGTCAAACACCTGTGGGGTGTTAAGGCTCACTGTTCCCCTTGTTACATTCCTTGAGGGGTGTAGTTTCCAAAATAGTATGCCATGTGTTTTTTCTTTAAATTTTTTTTGCTGTTCTGGTACCATAGGGGCTTCCAAAATGTGACATGCCCCCTAAAAACCATTTCAGAAAAACTCACTCTCCAAAATCCCATTGTCGCTCCTTCCCTTCAGGGCCCTCTAGTGCACCCACAGAGCACCTGACATACACATATGAGGTATTTCCTTACTCGAGATAAATTGGGTTACAAATTTTAGGAAGATTTATCTCCTTTCACCCCTTGTGAAAATTCAAAAACTGGGTCTACAAGAACATGCGAGTGTAAAAAAATGAAGATTTTGAATTTTCTCCTTCACTTTGCTGCTATTCCTGTGAAACACCTAAAGGGTTAACACACTTACTGAATGTCATTTTGAATACTTTGAGGGGTGCAGTTTTTATAATGGGGTAATTTGTGGGGTATTTCTAATATGAAGGCCCTTCAAATCCACTTCAAAACTGAACTGGTCCCTGAAAAATTCCAATTTAGAACATTTTGTGAAAAATTGGAAAATTGCTGCTGAACTTTGAAGCCCTCTGATGTCTTCCAAAAGGAAAAACATGTAAAATTTATGATGAAAATATAAAGTAGACCTATTGTATATGTGAATCAATATATAATTTATTTGGGATGTCCATTTTCCTTATAAGCAGAGAGTTTCAAAGTAAAAAAAAATGTTAAATTTTTACATTTTTCATCACATTTTTCATTTTTCATCAAGAAATGATGCAAGTATCAACAAAAGCATACGAGAGTTATTAATGCTTAAAGTGACAGTGGTCAGATTTTCAAAGGTTAAAATGGGTGAAAATGGTGAAAGGTGAAAATGGGCTGGGTCCTTAAGGGGTTACTTTCAGCCTCCCTGGTGTTCTAGGGCAGTAAAAGGATTGAAGGAAATCTGTAGCTAAAATAACATCCCCTATCCAGAGGATAAGGGATAAGTGTCTGATCACGGGGGGGCTGACCGCTGGGACCCCCAATGATCTCCCAAACGGGGCCCCTGCATTGCCGCGCTGTGTGCTGACTAATGCGCGTAGCATCGACCTCACTGAGGTCGACGGTATGCCCCCTCCATGCCCCTTTCCCATACAGCTCTATGGGAGAGGCGAGGGAGGCACAACCACTGCATCTCCGCCTCTCCTTTAGAGATACATGGAGGGTACGTGTTGACCAAAACATCACGTTGCAGCCGGCAGAGCCATGGCCCCGTGCAGGAGATCGCAGGGGGTCCAAAGGATGGGGGATAAGATGTTAGATCTGCAGGTGACCCCCCTGATCTCCAGTGCAGCACCCCTGTCATTCGGTGCTTGGAGCAAACTCTGCTCTGTGGCCAATGACTGATGATGCAAGCCACCACGCCCCCTCCATTAACATTGAAGGGAGGAGGCATTACGGCTATGTACTAGCCATCACTCCTCATCCCATAGACATGAATGGAGGGGGCGTTGTGCCACGTCAAGGACGCGGAAGCTGGAAGCTTTCGTGTTCCGGGCGCCGCTGCTGCCAACTCGGAGATCGCGGGGGTCCTGCTGCTGGGGAACCACCCAGATACCCCAGAACCACCAGTGATACTGAAATTAACCCTCTCAGTGTTTTAGCACCAGGTGTACTTCACTGCCTTAGATAACTAGATACACTGACATTCCCTTCAGTGCCCTAGACCACCAATAAAGTATGCTGACATTAAAGGAAATCTGTCATCAGAATCACCCGCACTAAACCTGTCACACAGGCTTGTAGTGCGGGTTATCCTGATTAAAACGCTTCTTACCTGGTTAAAAATGGTTCAGCGGTTCTTCAGATATCTTTATTTTTAGTTTTCTGTTATTCCCTGGCTTGGGACTCAGTGGGAGGTGTTATCATCTGGGACTCGGCCACACGTCATTCTAGCTGGGCGGAGCTGCCGCCCGGCTCATGAATATTCATGACCTTATCCTCATGCACCAGACCTAGAAAAAGGAGTTAGGCCACGAGGATAAGTTCATGAATATTCATGAGCCGGGTGGCAGCTCCGCCCAGCTAGAATGACGTGTGGCCGAGTCCGAGATGATAACACCTCCCACTGAGTCCCAAGCCAGGGAATAACAGAAAACTAAAAATAAAGATATCTGAAGAACCGCTGAACCATTTTTAACCAGGTAAGAAGCGTTTTAATCAGGATCACCCGCACTACAAGCCTGTGTAACAGGTTTAGTGCGGGTGATTCTGATGACAGATTTCCTTTAAAGGAGAACTCCGTTGGAAACATCTTATCCCCTATCCAGTGGCGGAACCCCCGCAATCTCTGGGCCGGCAACGTCGGCGTCCGGAACATGGTAGCTTGCAGCTTCTGTGTTCTTGAGGTCATGCCGTGCCCCCTCCATTCATGTCTATGGGAGGGGGCGTGATGGCTAGTGCATAGCTGTAATGCCTCCTCCCATTGACGTAAATGGAGGGGGCATGGTGGCTTGCATAAAAAATCATTGGGCACGGAGCGGAGTTCGCTCCAAGCACTGAATGACAGGGGTGCTGCACCGGAGATTGCGGGGGTCACCAGCAGCGGGACCCCCATGATCTAACATCTTATCCCCTATCCAAAGGATGTTTCCAACGAAGTACCCCTTTAATGTCGGAATACGTGATTGGTGGTCTAGGGCACTGATGGAGATGTCAGTATATCTAGTTATCTAGGGCAGTGAAGTACACCTGGTTCTAAAACACTGAGAGGGTTAATTCCAGTATTCCTGGTGGTTCTGGGCAGTGTATATAAGTAGAGATGAGCAAATCAAAGTTAACAAATCCGAATTTGTTACGAATTTCATGAAAAATTAGATTTGCAATGAATGTGAATATCGCGCTAATCGCTTCATTAAACTTCATTTAGTGCGGTTCAGGCTCCAGGGCATCTAAAATGGCGGATCCACATGGTAGGACATGAGGCAAGGAACTCTGGGAAGGCAGGAAGGCAAGGCGGGAAGGCGGATGGGCAGGATGACCCTGAATCACATGCAGGATGCAGCCTATCAGCAGCCAGTCGCCCCTGTGATGTCACAGCCCTATACAATCGTCAGCTATATTCTGGCTAGTCACTTCATTCTTTACACTGCAGAGAGATAGGACGGACAGCCTGTGTGTGTGTGTGTTACACAGAGAAGCTTTACCCAGCAGCGTTTCACCTCTTAGTCACATCAGCGTTCTGGTGGACAGAGAGCAGTGCTTTTCTGAAAAGGATTTTTACTGCAGCCATCAACCTCCCAGTCACTTTCTACAGCATTGTATTACAGAGAGTGGCAGAGAGCTGTGTGTTGCCTCATACATTTCAACAAGCTGCCTCAACTTCATAAACCTTAGCAGAGGAGGCAGGAATAATTTTTCAGCACAATTCTGTGCCTTTGTTCCACAACAAATCATCTGCTGGTTAAACTAGCCTGAAGACGGTATAATACAAAGCAGTCCATTCCTCAAAGTCTTTGACAGAGTGCAATTTTGGGTTTAGTACACAGCTTTTGTGTGCTGCAGCACTGTTGTGCACTGCTGGTGTTGTGCAAAAATAAAAAAATTTAAGCACATTACTGTAGCGCATTTTTCTGCCCTCATAAGTGCATACCACATACCTACATCTAAGTAGTGTACTATTTTGTTGCTGTTAATCTGTCAAGGGCCTAAATACTGTGAAAGTCCAGGCAAAAGTAATCACCGGCTGATGTTTTACTCCAATATGTTTTTTTAAGCGTACTATATCGCATTTTTCTGCCCTTTTTGTTCCACAACAAATCATCTGCTGGTTATACTAGTCTGTATACGGTATAATACATATCCAGCAGTCCATTCCTAATAGTCTGTGAGAGAGTGCAATTTTGGGTTTAGTACACAGCGACTGTGTACTGCTGGTGTTTTACTGTGTACCGGCTGGTGTTTTACTAAAATGTGTTTTTTTTACATCTAAGTAGTTTACTATTTTGTACCTGTTAATCTGTCAAGGGCCTAGATACTGTAAAAGGCCAGGAAAAGTACTCACTGGCTGGTATTGTACTCACTTTTTTTAACCCCTTAACCCCTTAAGGACCGGAGGTTTTTCCGTTTTTGCATTTTCGTTTTTTGCTCCTTGCCTTTAAAAAATCATAACTCTTTCAAATTTACACCTAAAAATCCATATGATGGCTTATTTTTTGCGCCACCAATTCTACTTTGTAATGACGTCAGTCATTTTGCCCAAAAATCTATGGTGAAGCGGGAAAAAAAATCATTGTGCGACAAAATTGAAAAAAAAACGCTGTTTTGTAACTTTTGGGGGCTTCCGTTTCTACGTAGTACATTTTTCGGTAAAAATGACACCTGATATGTATTCTGTAGGTCCATACAATTAAAATGATACCCTACTTATATAGGTTTGATTTTGTCGGACTTCTGGAAAAAATCATAACTACATGCAGGAAAATTAATACGTTTAAAATTGTCATCTTCTGACCCCTATAACTTTTTTATTTTTCCGTGTATGGGGCAGTATGAGGGCTCATTTTTTGCACCGTGATCTGAAGTTTTTAACGGTACCATTTTTGCATTGATAGGACTTATTGATCACTTTTTATTCATTTTTAAATGATATAAAAAGTGACCAAAAATGCACTATTTTGGACTTTGGAATTTTTTTGCGCGCACGCCATTGACCGAGCGGTTTAATTAATGATATATTTTTATAATTCGGACATTTCCGCACGCGGTGATACCACATATGTTTATTTTTATTTACACTGTGTTTTTTTTTTTATTGGAAAAGGGGGGTGATTCAAACTTTTAATAGGGGAGGAGTTAAATGATCTTTATTCACTTTTTTTTCCCACTTTTTTTTTGCAGTGTTATAGGTCCCATAGGGACCTATAACACTGCACACACTGATCACTGATCATCTATGTTGATCACTGGTTTCTCATAAGAAACCAGTGATCAACGATTCTGCCGCATGACTGCTCATGCCTGGATCTCAGGCACTGAGCAGTCATTCGGCGATCGGACAGCGAGGAGGCAGGAAGGGGCCCTCCCGCTGTCCTGTCAGCTGTTCGGAATGCCGCGATTAGCCGCGGCTATCCCGAACAGCCCGACTGAGCTAGTCGGGAACTTTCACTTTCACTTTTAGCCGCGCGGCTCAGCTCTGAGCGCCGCGCGCTATTAGAGGCGGGTCCCGGCTTCACTATGACGCCGGGCCCGCCATGATATGACGCGGGGTTACTGTGTAACCCCGCATTATATCAGAAGAGCAGGACCAAGGACGTACCGGTAGGTCCTTGGTCCGTAAGGGGTTAAGGACTGAGCCCTTTTTCACCTTAAGGACTCGGCCATTTTTTGCAATTCTGACCACTGTCATTTTAAACATTAATAACTCTGGAATGCTTTTAGTTATCATTCTGATTCCGAGATTGTTTTTTCGTGACATATTCTACTTTAACATAGTGGTAACAATTTGTGGTAACTTGCATCCTTTCTTGGTGAAAAATCCCAAAATTTGATGAAAAATTAGAAAATGTTGCATTTTTCTAACTTTGAAGCTCTCTGCTTGTAAGGAAAATGGATATTCCAAATAAAATAAAAAATTTATTCACATATACAATATGTTTACTTTATGTTTGCATCATAAAATTGACGTGTTTTTACTTTTGGAAGACACCAGAGGGCTTCATAGTTCAGCAGCAATTTTCCAATTTTTCACAAAATTTTGAAACTCGGGACTAGTTCAGGTTTGAAGTGGATTTGAAGGGTCTTCATATTAGAAATACCCCATAAAAGACCCCATTATAAAAACTGCACCCTCCAAAGTATTCAAAATGACATTCAGTCAGCGTTTTAACCCTTTAGGTGATTCACAGGAATAGCAGCAAAGTGAAGGAGAGAATTCACAATCTTCATTTTTTACACTCGCATGTTTTTTGAAACCCAATTTTTCTCGAGTAATCACATACCTCATATGTCTATGTAAAGTGTTCGGCGGGCGCAGTAGAGGGCTCAGAAGGGAAGGAGCGACAAATGGTTTTTGGGGGGGCATGTCACCTTTAGGAAGCCCCTATGGTGCCAGAACAGCAAAAAAAAAACACATGGCATACCATTTTGGAAACTAGACCCCTCGGGGAACATAACAAGGTGTAAAGTAAACCTTAATACCCCACAGGTGATTCACGACTTTTGCATATGTAAAAAAAAAATAAAAATTCCCTAAAATGCTTGGTTTCCCCAAAAATTTACATTTTTACAAAGGGTTAAAGCAGAAAATACCCCCCAAAATTTGAATCCCAATTTCTCCCGATTCAGAAAACACCCCATATGGGGGTGAAAAGTGCTCTGCTGGCGCACTACAGGTCTCAGAAGAGAAGGAGTCACATTTGGCTTTTTTGAAGCAAATTTTTCTCTGGGGGCATGCCGCATTTAGGAAGCCCCTATGGTGCCAGAACAGAAAAAAAAACACATGGCATACTGTTTTGGAAACTAGACCCCTCGGGGAACGTAACAAGGGGTTAAGTGAACCTTAATACCCCACAGGTGTTTCACGACTTTTGCATATGTAAAAAAAAAAATTTTTTTACCTAAAATGCTTCTTTTCCCAAAAATTTTACATTTAAAAAAAGGGTAAAAGCAGAAAATACCCCACAAAATTTGAAGCCCAATTTCTCCCGAGTACGGCGATACCCCATATGTGACCCTAAACTGTTGCCTTGAAATACGACAGGGCTCCAAAGTGAGAGCGCCATGCGCATTTGAGGCCTAAATTAGGGACTTGCATAGGGGTGGACATAGGGGTATTCTATGCCAGTGATTCCCAAACAGGGTGCCTCCAGCTGTTGTAAAACTCCCAGCATGCCTGGACAGTCAGTGGCTGTCTGGTAATACTGGGAGTAGTGGTTTTGCAACAGCTGGAGGCTCCGTTTTGGAAACCGTGGCGTACCAGACGTTTTTCATTTGTATTGGGGATGGGGGCTGTGTAGGGGTATGTGTATATGTAGTGTTTTTTACTTTTTATTGAATTTTTTGTTAGTGTAGTGTAGTGTTTTTAGGGTACAGTCGCACGGGCGGGGGTTCACAGTAGTTTCTCGCTGGCAGTTTGAGCTGCGGCAGAAAATTTGCCGCAGCTCAAACTTGCAGCCGGATACTTACTGTAAACCTCCGCCCATGTGAGTGTACCCTGTACGTTCACATTGGGGGGGGGGGGAACATCCAGCTGTTGCAAAACTACAACTCCCAGCATGTGCGGTCTATCAGTGCATGCTGGGAGTTGTAGTTTTGCAACAGCTGGAGGCACACTGGTTGTGAAACACCGAGTTTGGTAACAAACTCAGTGTTTTGCAACCAGTGTGCCTTCAGCCGTTGCAAAAGCTACAACCCCCAGCATGTACTGACAGCGGAAGGGCATGCTGGGTCTTGTAGTTATGCAACAGCTGGAGGCATACTACTTTGGATCGGGATGCTGGGGATTGTAGTTATGCAACAGCTGGAGACACACTGGTTTGCTACTTAACTCAGTGTGCCTTCAGCTGTTGCAAAACTACAACTCTCAGCAGTCACCGACAGCCAACGGGCATGCTGGGAGTTGTAGTTATGCAACCAGCAGATGCACCATTACAACTCCCAGCATGCACTTTAGCTGGTTGTGCAAGCTGGGAGTTGTAGTTACACAACAGCTGAAGGTACACTTTTCCATAGAAAAAATGTGCCTCCAGCTGTTGCAAAACTATAAGTCCCAGCATGCCCATAAGGGCATGCTGGGAGTTGTGGTGGTCTGCCTCCTGCTGTTGCATAACTACAGCTCCCAGCATTCCCTTTTTGCATGCTGGGAGCTGTTGCTAAGCAACAGTAGGAGGCTGTCACTCACCTCCAACGATCCACGCCGCATCAGGTCAGTCCCTCGTCGTCGCCGCCACCGCTGCTCCTGGGGCCCCCGATCCCAACAATCACGCCGGCGATCGGGGTCCCGCACCCACTCACGTCCTCCGGAAGAGGGGCGGAGCAGGTTGCGGGAGTGACACCCGCAGCAGGCGCCCTGATTGGTCAGCCGGGAAACGAATCAGGGCGATCTTGAAGTGGCACCAGTGCCACCTCACCCCTGCTGGCTGTGGCTGTTCAGGGCCGTCAGAGACGGCCCCGAACAGCCTGTAATTCCGGGTCACCGGGTCACTGGAGACCCGATTGACCCGGAATCTGCTGCAGATCGCTGGACTGAATTGTCATCATGACCCCCCCCCCTGGGCGATATGCCCCGATGCCTGCTGAACGATTTCAGCAGGCATCGGGCACCGACTCCCCTCCAGCTAGCGGTGGGGGGCCGGGATTTGACAGGACGTACTCAAACGTCCTGAGTCCTTAAGGACTCGGAAAAGGGGCCGTTTGAGTACGTCCTGCGTCCTTAAGGGATTAAATGTACTGTAGCGCATTTTTCTGCCCTCATAAGTGCATACCACATACCTACATCTAAGTAGTGTACTATTTTGTACCTGATAAACTCTCAAGGGCCTAGATACTGTGAAAGTCCAGGCAAAAGTAATCACCGGTTGGTGTTTTACTAAAATACATTTTTTTAAACGTACTGTAGCAAATTTTTCTGCCCTCATAAGTGCATACTACTTACCTACATCTAAGTAGTGTACTATTTTGTACCTGTTAATCTGTCAAGGGCCTACTGTGAAAGGACAGCCAATAGTACACACCTGCTGCTGTTCTGGACAAATACTGTTTTAAGCGTAGTGAAGCATATTGTACCCCCATCATATACGCAATAAGTATGTCAGGCAGAGAAGTGCCAGGAGTGGCAGAGGCCTAAATTCATCAGGCGCAGGCAGAGGTTGCAGCAGAGTAGGGGCGTTTGGTAGCCTAAGTCTCAGCGAGAGGTATGAGCTTCCGGTGTCAGCTAGCAGTTGTGTCTTGACCAGCAACCCAGCAGCTGTGATTGATCGGTTCACTCAGTCATCCACTTCATCCCAAGTGACATCCGATACCCCCAGTGAACAGTCAGTGGGTTCCTCAGACTCAACTCTCAGTTGTTATGGCCCTCATGCTGCTACTTCCACCTCCAGGCTCTGTCATTGTGCTGCTCTATGGTCTCCTCATGCTGATGCTACCACCTCCAGGCTCTGTCATTGTGCTGCTCTATGGTCTCCTAATGGTAATGCTACTACCTCCAGGCTCTGTCATTGTGACGCCATATGGTCTGCTCATGCTGATGCTGCCACCTCCAAGCTCTCTCATTGTGCTGCACTCTGGTCTCCTCATGTTAATGCTACCACCTCCATGCTCGGTCATTGTGCCACCATATGGTCTCCTCATGCTGATGCTACCACCTCCAGGCTCTGTCATTGTGCCACCATATGGTCTCCTCATGCTGACGCTGCCACCTCCAGACTCTCTCATTGCTCTCTCATTGTGCTGCTCTATGGTCTCCTGATGCTACCACCTCCTTAACTTTTCTTAGGATAATTTTTTTAATCTAACAAAAGGAAAAATGTGCAAAAAACACCATGTGCCACCAATACCAAGTATTTATGCGATGCAAAGACCACTAAAAGGTGGAAGTGAACAACGTATGGTCCATTGTAACAGGCGGGGGTAAAAACTTCTACTGTAAGGCCCTACTCTCACACTATTAATTCCCTTCTTGGCAAGTGTTACTCGTCCTAAAATGGGCAACTCCACACAGGAACCTCTCCCTATTTCCATATCAAAACCATGGGAAATGGAAGTGTTTTTAGGTGGAAATAGGGAGAGGTTCTTGTGTGGGGCCGCCCTTTTTAAGATGAGTAACACTTGCCAATAAGGGAATTAATAGTGCGAGAGTAGGGCCTTACAGGGGATGTTTTTACCCACACCTGTTACAATGGACCATGCATTGTTCCCTTCCACCTTTTAGAGGTCTTTGCATTGCATAAATACTTGGTGGTATTGGTGACACATGGTGTTTTTTGCACACCTTTCTTTTTGTTATATTTTATCCTAAGAAAAGTTAAGTTTTAGCTAATGCATATCCTTACTTGTGCACACCAATACTTTGACAAAAAAGACTGTTTTCTTCTGCCTACCTGCCTCAGCTACTATTCGGATCCTTCCACCCACCTGATGCCACACATCTGATGTCAAGTTCTCCTTCTTTCACCCATCTTCATCACCGGGTACTGCTATTAACACCCACCACCCCACTCTACCAAAGTGTACCAAAGTGCACGGCAGCGCCGACGTGTGGAGCTGTAACTATGGTCAGGGACAATACATGTCCTTTACGGTCCACTAGGTGAATGTGGTTCCTGCACAGCCACAACAGCAACTTGGACAGTTCACGCCGCTTCCGCCTCCACGCTCTCAGGCCGTTGGTCCTGCGACAGTGTGCGACTCTGCCTCCTCACCCTCCACCGTGTCCCATAGTCACCCCAAGGAGAACTTGTCTGTCCATGAAAAATGTGGAGAGACTGACCTTTGTGAAGATTAATTAGGCATGGATAAGCCAGGATTTCCACCCACCAATGCCTGATGCATCAGAGTAGATTGACCATGGTGCCATACCAACACTGCACCGATATGGATAGTGCCAAAAAGATTTAAGGTGCTGCTCCCCAGTTACAAATATTCCTCCACATCAGACCTTTTTTCACCCACCTTCATCACTGGGTAATGGTATTGCCACCCACCAAACCACTTTGTCACCGGGTCACTTTCAGGACTCCTGATGCTGCTGCTGCCACCTCCAGGCTGTCTCATTAAGCCACTATATCCTCTCCTCATGCTTCTACCAACTCCAGGCTGTGCCATGCAGCCACTATATGGTCTCCTCATGCTTCACCACCTCCAGGCTGTGCCATTCAGTCACTATATGTTCTACTCATGCTGCCGCCAACTCCAGGCTATGCCATTCAGCCACTATATGGTCTCCTCATGCTTCAGCCAACTCCAGGCTGTGCCAGTCAGCCACTTTATGATCTCCTCATGCTTCAGCCACCTCCAGGCTGTGCCATTCATACACTATATGGTCTCCTCATGCTGCCGCAAACTCCAGGCTGTGCCATTCAGCCACTATATGTTTTACTCATGCTGCCACAAACTCCAGGCAGTCATTCAGCCACTATATGGTCTCCTCATACTGATGCCACCTCCAGACTCTGTCATTGTGCCGCCATGCAACATGTGACTCCTTGTTAGATTTGGTTCTTCTTAACCACACGCCGGGCCCGGGACATTAAAACTTGGGAGTGTAATCTTAAATTTAAATCAAAATCTTCAATTTCAATTTTAAAATTCCTCTTTTAATCTTAGGGATTGTGAAGCCCTATTGTCTACTCATGCTGCCTCCAGCTCCAGGCTGTGTCATTGTGCCACCATATGGTCTCCTTATGCTGTTGGCACCTTAAATTAAACTTTTAAAATTTTAATATATCTAAATTATTGTGAGGCCCTATGGTCTTGTCAGGCTGTTGCCAATTCCAGGCTGTGTAATTCTGCCAGATCATGGTCTCCTCATGCTGCTGCCATCTCTATGCTCTGTCATTGTGCCGCTATATGACTCCTTGTTAGATTGGGTTTTGTGGTCATACAGTATTAGTTCAAAGTAAACACTGGGATATTAAACTTGGGAATCTAATATAAATCTTAAATTTTAATAAAAAAAAATCAATGTAATCTTTTCAAGACTGAGGCCCTATGGTCGTCTACGTCACATTACCTGTGGAATTTTCACAAGAATCCAATGAAACAGCTTGAAGCGATAACAATGAACCATAACTGTTTAAATGAAACATTCACACTTTCATAGTCAGGGGGGCACTGAGAGGCAGGGCCTGGAACAGGTGGCATCTTGCCTGGCAGAGGACCGCCAGCTCGATGCTCACCAGAATGGGTACTTCAAAAATTTAAATAAGTTAAAATTAAATTAATTAAAATAAAATAAAAAAATCTCTTTATTCTTTTCAATTTTGAAACCATATGGTCTCCCTGCTGCCACATCGACACTCTGCAGCAGTGATTCTAATAGCAATGCCTGTAATCTGCATGTCATACTGAATAACAGTATTATTTCACTAACAGCACACTCAATATGCGTGTTAGGACAAGGCAAAGTGCTCTACACCCCTATTGAGGCTTTTTGTGGGCCACAAATAGCCGTTTTTAATACATATTCACCACAAATAAATTTGGACCGAAACAAATTTTTCCGGAAATTTTGGTGAATCGGCCGAATCTAATTTTTCAAAAGTTCGCTCATCTCTATATATAAGGATCACTGGTAATCTAGTGCAATGAAGGGATTAATAAATCATTATACCTGGTGGTCTAAGGCAATAAAGGGGGTTAATGTGAGATCTTGTGGTATAGGGCAATCAAGATGGTTAAACACTTTCTGACCCATGTATGTATGTCATAGGTTTGGTGGGAAAGTTTGGTGGCTGTTGACTGGCATCCGTGATTATTTAATTGCTGTTCATTTACCTTCTAGATATTGCAGTCAATAGCAACGAAGACACCTAGTGTGTTATGTGATCTTGCTGTAAGTTATTACCAAACTATCAAAACATAATGTTTTGGATTCCTCCACAGTGAATGCCATAAATAAAAAAAATAGCAAATGCCAAAATGATCACATCCCACAAACTAATTAATAAATACCAATCAAAAAGCACAACATACCCGAAATACCGTATATACTCGAGTATAAGCCGAGTTTTCCAGCACGATTTTTTGTGCTGAAAACGCCCCCCTTGGCTTATACTCGAGTGAACTCTCCGCCTGTCAATCCCTTCATCAGTGGTCTTCAATGTGCGGACCTCCAGATGTTGCAAAACTACAACTCCCAGCAAGCCCAGACAGCTGTCCATTTTCACCGGGGGGGGCCTCTTCTCCGTGCTTCGGGCCCAGCCTCGAAGTAGTGACGTTGCCTTGACGACGACGCACAGGGACGTTCATGCGCAACGTCCCTGTGCGTCGTCGTCAAGGCAACGCACTAGTCCGGCCCCGAAGCACAGATAAGTGGCCCCCCCGGTGAAAATGGAAAGCCCGCAACAACTAACCATCCCCACCGGACGGTCCCTGCAGCATAGATGGCCCGGACCGCCGAGGGGAGGTGAGTACAAAACAAAAGAGGGGGGGGCTGGATGATGACGAAGGCCGCAGTGGTCTTCAACCTGCGGACCTCCAGAGGTTTAAAAACTACAACACCCAGCATGCCTGGACAGCCTATGGCTGTCCGGGCATGCTGGGAATTGTAGTTTTGCAACATCTGGAGGTCCGCAGGTTGAAGACCACTGATGAAGGGATTGACAGGTGGTGATGATGAAGGGGGGGATGATGACGAAGGGCGCAGTGGTCTTCAACCTTCAAAACTACAACTCCCAGCATGCCTGGACAGCCTAAGGGATTGACAGGCGGTGATGATGAAGAGGGGGATGATGACGGGTGTCTGGATGATTACATGGGGGGATGATGTATTTCCCACCCTAGGCTTATAGTTGAGTCAATAACTTTTTTTTTTTTTTTTTTTTTTTTTTTTTTTCTGGGTTTATGGGGTAAAATTAGTGGCCGGCTTATTCGGGTCGGCTTATACTTGGGTATTTATGGTAATACTGATAAAAACTACAGGAGCACCACATAAAATTTGGAGCCTTCTTCTTATTTTGACCAATAATCTTGTAGTATTGGTAAAAATTGTACAGTGTTGGCTGCACACCTAAAGAGGTATTCAAACCTCAGATAAAAAATATATGGGAGCTGTAGTACCTGCATTAAGGACCAAGCCCATTTTGACCTTAAAGGGGTACTCCGGCGCTTAGACATCTTATCCCCTATCCAAAGGATAGGGGATAAGATGCCTGATCGCGGAGGTCCCGCCGCTGGGGACCCACGTGATCTTGCACGCCACACCCCGTTATAATCAGACCCTGGAGCGTGTTAGCTCTGGGTCTGATTACTGTCAAAAACGGGGCCGGAGCATTGTGACATCACATCTCCGCCCCGTGTAACATCACGCCCCGCCCCCTCAATGCAAGCCTATGGGAGGGGGCGTGACAGCTGTCACACTCCCTCCCATAGGCTTGCATTGAAGGGGCAGAGCGTAACATCACACATGCAATAGACTTTTATCTTTAGGGTCATCTGAAGGCAATTGTCTATGCTGTGAAGATACGAGATGTGCAGCACCTGAAACGGATACTGTAAGCCTGTGCTAGCATTTCTCCTGTGGTGTTGCTATCAGTGTGTGAAGAGTGGGAGAAGCAGCACATTGAACACATTTTATAAGTGGTCAGAAACTTGTAAATAACTCATGAAAGAAAACAGTTACGTTAAAACCAAGCACATCATTGTTTTTCTTGTGAAATTCCCAATAGGTTTGATGTGTCACATGACCCTCTTCCTATTGAAAAAACTAAAGTTGGATTCAAAATGGCTGACTTCAAAATGGCCACCATGGTCACCACTCATCTTGAAAAGTCCCCCCCCCCCCTCACATATACTAATGTGCCTCAAACAGGAAGTTAATATTACCAACCATTCACATTTTATTAAGGTGTATCCATATAAATGGCCCACCCTGTCTACTACAGTGGGGATCAAAAGTTTGGGCACCCCAGGTAAAAATGTGTATTAATGTGCATATAGAAGCCAAGGAAAGATGGAAAAATCTCCAAAAGGCATCAAATTACAGATTATACATTCTTATAATATGTTAACAAAAGTAAGATTTTATTTCCATCATTTACACTTTCAAAATAACAGAAAACAAAAAAATGGTGTTTGGGCACCCTGCAGAGTTAATATCTTGTAGTGCCCCCTTTGGCAAGTATCACAGCTTGTAAACGCTTTTTGTAGCCAGCCAAGAGTCTTTCAATTCTTGTTTGAGGTATCTTTGCCCATTCTTCCTTACAAAAGTCTTCCAGTTCTTTGAGATTTCTGGGCTGTCTGTCACGCACTGCTCTTTTAAGGTCTATCCATAGAATTTAAATTATGTAGAGGTCAGAAGATTGAGAAGGCCATGGCAAAACCTTCAGTTTACGCCTCTTGATGTAATCCCCCGTGGATTTCAAGGTGTGTTTAGGATCATTATCCATTTGTAGAAGCCATCCTCTCTTTAAAGGGGTTCTCCGGTGCTTAGACATCTTATCCCCTATCCAAAGGATAGGGGATAAGATGCCTGATCGCGGAGGTCCCGCCGCTGGGGACCCCCGTGATCTTGCACCCGGCACCCCGTTTGTAATCAGTCCCCGGAGCATATTTGCTCCGGGACTGATTACCGGCGACTACAGGGCGGGCGGCGTGTGACGTCACGCCCCTGCCCCCGTGTGATGTCACGCTCCGCCCCTCAATGCAAGCCTACGGGAGGGGGCGTGACAGCTATCACGCCCCCTCCCATAGGCTTGCATTGAGGGGCGGAGCATGACATCACACGGGGGCGGGGGTGTGATGTCACATGCCGCCCGCCCTGTAGTCGCCGGTAATCAGTCCCGGAGCGAACATGCTCCGGGGATTGATTACAAACGGGGTGCCGGGTGCAAGATCACGGGGGTCCCCAGCGGTTGTGTCCCTTGGTGTCTAAGCACCGGAGTACCCCTTTAACTTCAGCTTTTTCACAGATGGCATCAAGTTAGCATCCAAAATTTGCTGAAATTTTATTGAATCAATTTTTCCTTCCACTCGTGAGATGTTCCCTGTGCCACTGGCTGCAATATAACCCCAAAGCATTATTGATCCACCACCATGCTTAACAGTTGGACAGAGGTTCTTTTCATTAAATTCTGTTCCATTTCTTCTCCAAACCTTTGCTCATTCCAGCCAAAAAGTTCAATTTTAACCTCATCGGTCCACAGAACTTGTTTCCAAAATGCATCAGGCTTGTCTATATGTTCATTTGCAAAGTTCAAACGCTGATTTTTGTGGTGAGGACGTTGAAGAGGTTTTCTTCTGATGACTCTTCCATGAAGACCATATTTGTACATGTATCTCTTTATAGTGGAATAGTGTACCACAACTCCAGTGTCTGCCAGATCTTTCTGGAGGGATTGTGCAGTCAAACGTGGGTTTTGAATCGTTTTTCTCACAATCCTGCGAGCTGTTCTGTCTGATATTTTTCTTGGTCATTTTTTTGTTTTCTGTTATTTTGAAAGTGTAAATGATGGAAATAGAATCTAACTTTTGTTGACATATTATAAGAACATCTAATCTGTAATTTGATGCCTTTTGGAGTTTTTTCCATCTTTCCTTCTTTATGCACATTAATACAAATTTTTACCTGGTGTGCCCAAACTTTTGATCCCCACTGTATGGGGTAATGTGAGGGGCATAAAAACCTATTGCAGCAATGTTTGGGCCTGCTAATCTATAAGGACAATGTTGGGGTCTAATACTATACAGCTGCACAGAGGGATCTAATACTATATGTGGCAGTGTAATACATATAGGGGATTTGTATAGAGTTGAGGATTTTGCTGTAGCGAGAAGCCGAAAATGTTTGTCTGGCAAATTCAGTGAAGACGAATTGTGATCGGGATAAATCTTCATGATGACCCAGGACAGATGGAGAAGAAAGAGAAAAGTGAACGATCAGAAAAGACACCCCTGTGAGTATGTAACTATAATGACTTATATGGTCTGCAGTACCTGTGTACAGCTCCAATCTACTCCTATAGAGTGGTTATTTATCTTTTGTATAGTGGTTTTATTCAATAACAATATAGCGGTGTTAGTCAGTGGTCATAGTGTGGCGGAATTATATGTCCCTTGTATTGTGGTGTTGTTAGTGATACAGGTCTGCGTATAGTGGGTTTTTCCTTACAGTATGGTGGTATTATTTAGTCACTCTAGAACTAATATGGAGTGGCGATATTATTTTATGTTTCTAAGCCCGATACTAAGATAAAATCCAGAGTGTGCCGCAGGGAGAGGAGGGGGGGGGGGGGGGTTGTCAGACTACAAGCTGTGTAAGGGGCCCCAAAATTTCTGATGGCAGCCCTGCCTATCCTTAGGGGATAGGTTTTTCAGGACTGGACTACTCCTTTAATGAAAGTCAAACAGGATCAGGCCTCAGTGATAGCGGTAATCCTGTTTTGGCCCAAGAGGTCTTGGTTCTCTCAGCTCATGATAATGAGCCAAGGTGTGTTCTGGAAACTTCCTCTGAGGCAGAACCTGGTGTCTCAGGGCACTCAGCTTTGCCACAACCTGGCGTCTCTAAACCTGACGCCTTGGAGGTTGACAGGTCCATATGAAAAGCCAAGGACTTTTCTGACCGCATATTGGATACGATATCTCACTCTAGGAGTTAAGCTACCAATAAGCTATACACCACAATCAGAAACATCTTTTTCAAATGGTGTTCTGCCAAGCAGGCTGATGTTACTGCTCCCACAACTACTCAATTTTTGCAGGATGGCTTTGACCGAGGATTATCTCCTATTCCTCTAAAAGTACAGATTGCTGCAATGTCTGCCTTTCTGTGAAAAAGGTTGTTCCAGATTCCTGAAGTCAAACGTTTTGTTAAAGCCATCACTAGGCTATGTCCTAGAGTTATCAAGCCTGTTTCTACATGTGACTTAGGTCTGGTTCTTAAACATCTCTAGACCCGGTTCTGGACATGGTCCTGTACCTTGTGTCGTAAGTCCCCATAGTCAGAGTTCCTTCATGCTGTTAGGATTCTCTCAGTGGGATAACCCTTAGTCACCTCCACAAAATGTCATTTATTGTATATATTTAATACAATTAATAATATAAAGGTTACTTACAGGACCTTAGGTCATGTGATCTATAGTAAATGTGTTATGCTAAAATTAAGGACCTTTCAGGTCATGTGATTTTGTCATGTGATGTACCACAATCCTTTGATGATAGGACTGACAGGTTTGGGGAACCAATAAGCTTTGAGCCTGCCCCTTCAGATATAAGGGCGCTGTTACCCAATTATCGCTCTCTTTCCTCTTTTCCACGGGATATGATAGCGAGCGGAGCTCTGTGCAAATCTACAAGACTAATTAGGCCTGAAGCCTATCTCAACTTCTTGATAACCGTGATTCTACCTAACTCCAATTCAGCTAATTCTACGTGACTACTGAACCTAAATCAAACCCCTAAATTCAGTGGAACAGCGTAAAGCAAGCCTCAAAGCTTATTCCCTACAAAGTACCAACCAACCTGTGAGGAGCCTAAAGTCCGGTCCTTTTGTATGGACTCTTTGCTGATTGCATCCTGCATAAAATCTGCAGTAAAGTTATTCCCAGTTACTACAATTCTGATTGTGGACAATCCTTTATTCCTCCCTATCGTTCCTGGGACGGGTGGCGGTAGGATATATATATGCAGAGGAACCTGCACCATGGCATCACGACAGTTAAGGGTTAATGCTACACCCTTTCATCACTGCACAGCTATACCCTATTCACCCTGCACCCCCCCCCCCCCCCCCCCCCAGCTACCACATATGAAAACCTGTTCATTCTGTACCATGGCTCAAAAAGGGGTAAGAAATCCTCCAAGCCCACTATAGCACATTGGATCTGCAATTGTATCCAGGATGCCTACTATGTGGCCAATATGGAGCCTCTTGAATTTACAGCACATTCAACCAGAGCCTTATCTACCTCTAATTCTGAGCGAGGCACGGTACCTCTAGACCATATATGTCAGAGTGCCTCATGGAGCACTCCCTTAACTTTCTTTAAACATTTTAAAAATGGATAATGTATCTTTTTGTCAGATCTATTATTTATTCTCCCACCCTTTATTATGCGATGTAAATCCCCATCACTGTGTTGCTGCTCAGACGACAGGGAAGTTAAAATTTAAGTAGTTAATTTGTTTTCCCTTAGTCTGTCAGCAGCACAAGGTTCCCTCCCTTTTCTGTAAATCTTTTTCTTTGCTATATATAAATCATAGTACCTCTGTGTGAGGGGTGTTTTATGCCCTGGGGGGTGTTTACTATTAAAAATTCCCAGGTCCTGCAGCTCACAGGGGCAGAGATTTACCCCATCATTGTGCTGCTGACAGACTAAGGGAAAACAAATTAACTACTTAAATATTAACTTGTTACCACTATGGCTGATGTACACTGAAAATGACATCAAAACAGTTAATGTGTTTTGTAAACTTATGAGTCCCAGTTCTGGATATGTTCCTACAGTCCTGTCTGGTTGTGTCCTTGTAAGTCCTCAGGGCTCACCTGCAGTGTTCCCCCATAATGTGTATAAGTTATATACTAAGGGTAAAGGACCTTTGATATGGTCACATGATTGTTAGTCACATGATAAGGGTTGTCACATGTTCAAGTCATATGTTTTGTCACCCAGAGAGCACCAAGTGACTAGATGGCCTGCAGCTAGCCTATGGGCTCCTTGCTCAGCCCCCCTTTATAAGAGCGGGAGGTACTACAATCTCTGTCTTGTGTTTCACTTTCTGCTGAGGTCGAGTCCAGTACAGATGTCTCAGACCCAGTGTCCAGTACATCTGTAGGCCTCAAGCCTAAATTGCAGCCACAGATCTGTAAGTCAAATCATCTTTGTCTGCTGTCACTATCTTCAGTCAAGTCAGTTATAGTCAGCGTGGCTGCGCTAAAGTCTGTCAAATCACTGCAAGTCTCAGCAAGCTGCGAGGTCCCTCGTGTTACTGGTCACGTCTCTGGGAACCTTACTGCCCTGTAAAGACTGTTTATACCTGTTCAACCTCAGTAAAAGCTACCATTAACCTTAACCTGGCCTTGGACTATTATTTACCCCTGCCTAACCTAGGCGTAACAGGATTACCTTCGGGTGGTTACATAGGCAAACCACGCCCTGACATCACAAACACTAAGGGGTTAACACCATCTACCCCTGGGCAACACCATCTGCCCCTACATCGCACCCCCGTGGCTCACCATATATATATATTTTTTTTATTATTATTATTATTTTTTTTTTTGTATATTTCTCCTGATGGAGACACTTTTGCTGGTGTGTGGAGCTTCAAAGGCCATTAGCACTAGACTGGGCATTTTGGGAAGAATCACCTTCTCAGATAGCATTCCCTAAACATCAGTTTTCACTCCAGTTACAGAGTTTTAGGAACTGATTGGGATGTAATGCTAAGCCAGAAAATATCTTCAGGAGAAAAGAGGACCCATCTGCAGACATATTTTATTTATGCGCTTATAGAATATTTTTAATTACTGGTGAAATCATTCTCTCTGTTGCAATTTTTGCTTTTTTATTTTTTTATTTTTTTTAAACAATTTATTCTTCTCCCTATAATGTTTTAATGTCTCCTTACTACTTTCTTGTTTTAGTAGTCTGAATGCTTTGTTTTTATTATTTGTTGCATCCCTGACTGTTTTTGTCGACCACGTTGGTTCTCTCCTATTTCTAACATGATTATTCCCATGGTATGTGTCATTTATAGTTCACAATAGTTCATGCAATTGGGAGATTGCATATAATAGTCCCCTATAATAGTCCCTATAAAAAAAAAAAAAACATGTAGGATAGGTTAATTAACCCAGACCCACCCCCATTTGCAAGGGTCGGGTTTTTGTTTAACCTGATAACGACCATGGACGTCTATGCTCTTCCAATGGCCGTTACCAGGGTATGACGCGGGCTCCCGACTCAAGCCCACGTCATAACAGCCGGCCCTCAGCTGATTCTTGTAGCTGGGGGCCGGCGTTAATAGCCGACATGCGGCGTTCGCCGCTGCCGGCTATTAACCCTTTAGATCGCCGCTGTCAAAGTTGACAGCGGCGTCTAAAGGTGCCTGTATCCCGTCCCTGGTGGGGCGGGGGGCGATCCACTACTGAGGTAGCCTGAGGGCTTACCTCTCCTGCTGCGGCGGCGGCCCCGGGGCTCTGAATAATACAGCCTGGCAGGGCCAGGCTTTATCAATCGAGCGCAGAGCACACAGATCATTGTGGTTTTATGAAACCACAATGATCTGTATGAGGAATCTAATGATTCCTCCTAAAAGTTCCCTAAGGGGACTAAAAGTGTAAAAAAAAAAAAAAGTTTAAAAAAAGTTTAAAAACACACACATTAACCCCTTCCTTATTAAAAGTTTAAATCACCCCCCTTTTCCCAAATGGTACCAATTAAAACTTCAGATCACGGCGCAAAAAATTAGCCCTCAAACCACCCTGTAAGCGGAAAAATAAAAAAGTTATAGGGGTCAGAAGAGGACAATTTTAAAAGTATACATTTTCATGCATGTAGTTATGATTTTTTCCAGAAGTACGACGAAATCAAACCTATATAAGTAGGGTATCATTTTAATTGTATGGACCTACAGAATAAAGTTGAAGTGTAATTTTTACCGAAAAATGTACAGCGTAGAAACAGAAACCCCCAAAATTTACAAAATGGTGTTTTTTCTTCAATTTTGTCTCACAATGATTTTTTTTTCCGTTTCGCCATACATTTTTGTGTAAAATGACTAATGTCATTACAAAGTAGAATTGGTGGCACAAAAAATAAGGATTTTTAGGTGCAAAATTGAAAGGGTTATGATTTTTAAAAGGTAAGGAGGAAAAGACAAAAGTGTAAAAACAGAAAAATGCTTGGTCCTTAAGGGGTTAAAGGGGTACTCCGACCCTAGACATCTTATCCCCTATCAAAAGGATAGGGGATAAGATGTCTTATCACAGGGGTCCAGTCGCTGGGGACCCCTGTGATCTCTCCTGCAGCACCCCCTTTTCTCAGCTGCACAGAGCGAGGATGGCTCTGTGGCTAATGACGGGCAATACAGGGGACGGAGTATTGTGACATCACTGCTCCAACCGTGACTTGATGCCCTTCCCCCTTGCATTGAGGGAGCGGGGCAGGACATCTTAAGGGGGCGGGGCTGTGAAGTCATGATACTCCGTCCTCGGCATCACCTGTCATCAGCCACAGAGCAATCCTCGCTCTATGCAGCTGAGAAATGGGGGTGCTGCAGGAGAGATCACAGGTGTCGCTAGCGGCTGAACCCACCGCGATCAGACATCTTATCCCCTATCCTTTGGACAGGGGATAAGATGTCTAGGGGCGGAGTACCCCTTTAAAGTCCCATACAAGTCCATGGGAAATATATGTTACCTGTAACTTTCCAAAAGGCTGAAGATGTTTTGATAATATTTGGTACACATATTACTTATATGTCAAATAAAACAGAGGCGGCTCTAGACTTTGTGAGGCCTTAGGCGAAACTCAAAAATGAGGCCCCACATCTTTTTCTGCAGACCTCCCACGGTGATCCTAATGGCTGTCAGATGGTCACCAGAGCCCCAATCTCACATGGCGGCGGAGCAGTTAAAAGATTAAAGGCGTAACTAGTATTCTGTGGCCCTCATGACAAATTCTGTCCAGGACACAAAGACCATGATCACCAATTATAACAGTATACAAGAAGGAATATTATCAACATACATATTACCTTCATACTGTTACTGACCAAATCCTGTATACTGAGACAAATATTACCTATAATACCAGTACAAAAAAAAAAAGAAAAATGGTCAGCACCTTCAGACAAAATAAAATACATGTACAGGTGCACACTGCTAGTTGTATGTTTTACAAACAAGTAACAATGACCACCACTACCATGACCACCACTACGATTGCAAGTGATGAATGACTGACCAACACAATACTGTTACTGTATAATATCCACTAAACAAAGACCAATATTCCCACATACAGTGACCATATAGAGGTAGATACCAGCTATACACAGGCTCTGTATATCATATAAGTGATTACAGTTACACTTGGTAACCGATAGGTCATGTCGTCTCTGATCAGTCATTCATTCCGTTTCTTTTCTATCCGTTTCAGACAGTCATGATGACTTCTCCTGGTCAAGATTTGTCTCTGCAGAATCTGCCAGACAAAGATTTTAAATTTCTATAGCAACATCCCCACCTCTTTTGTATTGTCCCATGTACTGTGACATTACTGTGTGTATCATCCCTGTACTGTGAAATCACCATGTATATTAGCTCTGTACTGTGACATCACTGTGTGTATTACTGCATTTCATAGAACTAAAAAACAGAGCACTCATCTCTTTTTTGATGAAAATGTGGAAATACTGTATTGATGAGGCATCACGGTATAAAGACATGCACTTATTGGAGAGGCAGCCTGCCAAACACAGCCACGGGTGCCGATGCACCTGACCTAGATCAGGGGTCCTCAAACTTTTTAAACAGGGGGCCAGTTCACTGTCCCTCAGACCATTGGAGGGCCGGACTATAGTAAAAAAAAAAAAAAAAAAAAAAATATGAACAAATTCCTATGCACACTTATATATCTTAATAGTGGACTACCCCTTTAAGTACGTAAGTACGCAGCACAGTTCCCCCCACATTAGGTTGGCAGTATAGTTCCCCCACATTAGGCTGGCAGTATAGTTCCCCCTACATTAGGTTGGCAGTATAGATCCCACCACATTAGGTTGTAGTTCCCCCACATTAGGTTGGCAGTATAGTTTCCCCCACATTAGGTTGGCAGTATAGTTCCCCCCACATTTGGTTGGCAGTATAGTTACCCCACATTAGGTGCAGTATAGTTCCCCCACATTAGGTCCAGTATAGTTCCCCCACATTAGGCGTAGTATAGTTCCCCCACATTAGGTGCAGTATAGTTCCCCACATTAGGTGCAGTATAGTCCCCACATTAGGTTGGCAGCATAGTTCCCCACATTAGGTGCAGTATAGTTCCCCCACATTAGGTGCAGTATAGTTCACCACATTAGGTGCAGTATAGTTCTCCACATTAGGTTGGCAGTATAGTTCCCTCACATTAGGTTGGCAGTGTAGTTCCCCACATTAGGTTGGCAGTATAGTTCCTCACATTAGGTTCAGTATAGTTCCCCACATTAGGTGCAGTATAGTTCCCCCACATTAGGTGCAGTATAGTTCCCAACATTAGGTGCAGTACAGTTCCCCCACATTAGGTTGGCAGTATAGTTCCCAACATTAGGTGCAGTACAGTTCCCCCACATTAGGTGCAGTATAGTTCCCCCACATTAGGTTGTCAGTATAGTTCCCCCACATTAGGCTGGCAGTATAGTTCCCCCACATTAGGTGAAGTATAGTTCCCCCACATTAGGTGCAGTATAGTCCCCACATTAGGTGCAGTATAGTTCCCCCACATTAGGTGCAGTATAGTTCACCATATTAGATGCAGTATAGTTCCCCACATTAGGTTGGCAGTATAGTTCCCTCACATTAGGTTGGCAGTATAGTTCCCCACATTAGGTTGGCAGTATAGTTCCTCACATTAGGTGCAGTATAGTTCCCCACATTAGGTGCAGTATAGTTCCCCCACATTAGGTGCAGTATAGTTCCCAACATTAGGTGCAGTACAGTTCCCCCACATTAGGTTGGCAGTATAGTTCCCCACATTAGGTGCAGTATAGTTCCCCCACATTAGGTGCAGTATAGTTCCCCCACATTAGGTTGTCAGTATAGTTCCCCCACATTAGGCTGGCAGTATAGTTCCCCCCACATTAGGTTGGCAGTATAGTTCCCACCACATTAGGTTGTAGTTCCCCCACATTAGGTGGGGATATGAGGAAGGGATATATATGAAACCACCTCTCCTAATAACATTTTCAATCACCCCTCTTTTTGCATTTTACAAATAAATAAGTGTCCTATCATGTGGTGTTCAACTGGTCCCCTGTAAAGAAGTGAGTGGGTTAAACAGTGGAACTTTACTTTTACTTTCTTCACATAATATTGGTGCAGCAAGATAGATACAGATCTCATTTAAAACACAGAAGCTTGATGGTTGTAGTACACTCTATTAGGCGATATTCCTTGAACAACTAAATAGTCTATAGAGCGGAACCATTATAATTAGTTCTTTATGCAGTATTTAGTGGGGAACTGGCTTAATAGTTAAATATTTTATTTAAGGCACAGAAGCTTGATAGTTTTAGCAGATTCGAGGTGGTGCTATTTGGACAATCTGTAGAACACAACCATTAAGACTTTTTCATAGGTCTCTGTTAATAAAACAAAAGCCTCTGGCTAATGTTGACTTCAATGGTCTATTCACACGTACAGTATTCTGTGCAGATTTGATGCGCAGGATTTTGTGCTGCAGATTTCAATGTAAACTGAACACAGTTTGAAATCCTGCGCATCAAATCTGCGCAGAATACTGTACGTGTGAATAGCCCCTAAATGAACCTACAAACAATGTTGATGCTCTGCTTTTTAAGAATTTGCCCCAATTAATCAACAATTTAAATTGAGAATTTTCCTATCCTGGGTGACGGAAAATTTGGATTTTAATAAAAACAAAACGCGAGTATTATGCTTTTAAACTTCTTTACTAAAACTCAGCAGCATATAAGTAGTAGATGTATTAAAGAAATTTTTTATATATAAAGTGTAAATAAACGTATGATATCTAGGATGCAACCTAGAATGCTGTTCATGTCATCATCCAATCAGAACATAGTATAGATGATATCAGTAACTGCCATATAGAAAACTTCCTTCTTCTTTGCGAAGTAGATGTCGGAAAAAACAGGAACAATCAGCAACAGGCAATCGTAGAACAGGAAAACAGAGTTGAATTGGAATGCAATAAGGAACTCCATCGATGAAAAACAGTGCAACAGGAGAAGATGTAGCAATCATTGTTGAACTGAAAGAAAGAAAAAATACAATTACAGGGATGGGTTCCGGGAGGGATAATACTCGCGTTTTGTTTTTATTAAAATCCAAATTTTCCGTCACCCAGGATAGGAAAATTCTCAATTTTAAGGCAAAACAAAACGCTTCGTATTATGCTAGTTCAAAGCTATGATAAATATTATAAACTTCTAAATAAAAATAAAAGAAGAAAAATACATTAGATTACAACATTAACATGGAAACATGTGATTCAGGTCTAAAGTAGAAGGTTTTAAAAGTGGAATCAGAAGACCAGTTGGCAGCTTTAAGTAAATCTGATAGAGAGGCCCCAGATTGGAAAAGTCTAGTGGAAACAGCACTTCTAGTAGAGTGGGCAGTAAATTTTGAAGTGTCAATACCAGCAAGTTGTAAAGTTTGTTTAATCCATCGGGCCAGAGTAGGAGATGATACAGGTGCATGAGGTTTGCAAAAGGAAACTAGTAATTGGGAATGGGAAGGATTCCTAAGAGATTCAGTTTTTTGCTCATAAGATCTGAGGCAACGAACCACACAGAGTTTTTCGTGATGCGGAAAAGATGGGTAGAAAACCGATTGAAGGTTAGTTTTTGTACGGCGATAAATTGAAAAAATAACACCTTGAGGAGTAAATTGTCTATGAGAAATGTCAAGAGATTTCACATCGGAGACCCGTTTCACCGAGATAAGGCACAGAAGTGTAGTGAGTTTGAAGGAAAGAAATTTTAAAGAGAGGGAATCGTTATCATCCCATGAAATGAACATATTGAGAACTAGATTCACGTCCCATGTGGAAGTGTATTTTGGTAACGGTGGTCTGCGGAAACGAATTCCTTTAAGCAGTTGGCAGACCAAAGGATGTCTACCAATAGGAATGGAGTCGACAGGTACATGTTTAGAGGAAATAGCGGAGCGATAAAGATTAATAGTTCTGTACGCTTTACCAGCATCAAAAGAGGCAGATAAGAAATTTAAAATGTGGTATATAGATGTTTGTAAGGGATCCAAATGTCTTCTATCGCACCAATTAGACCAAAGTTTCCAGGCTGATCTGTAAGCAGATCTGGTACCTGGGGCCCATGCATCAGATAAGATGTCCTGAGCTGATTTTGAAAGTTGGAGGTTAGATCTTGGTGACCCGAAATCAACCAAGCGACTAGAGGTAATTGTCCCGACAGAATCAGAGGGTGGAAATTCCCCTGGGGATCTAGAAGAAGATTCTGATCCGAAGGAAGAAGACGGGGAAAATCTAAGAGTAGATGAAGGATTTGGGGAAACCAAGACTGGGTTGGCCATAGTGGCGTTATGAGAACTAGAGTGGATTTCTGTATCGAGGTTTGAAATAGAACTCGAGGAATGAGATTGAAAGGAGGAAAGGCATAAAGAATCTTCTGAGGCCAAAATTGCAGGAAGGCGTCTACCCCCAAAGCTTCCGGGTCCGGTCGCCAACTGTAAAATAGAGGTAGTTGAGTGTTGAGACGGGATGCGAAAAGATCTATGTGCAAAGGACCCCAAAGAGAATTGATCGATTGGAAGATTGGGAGATGAAGTTTCCAATCGCTGGAATCCGTCAGATGACGAGAATACCAATCCGCTACTGAATTGGAAATTCCGGGGAGGTATTCCGCTTTCAGGGTAATATTCTTGTCTAAACAAAAATGCCAAAATTCTTTGACAAGATCTGCAAGAACTTTTGAAGTTGTGCCTCCCAAATGATTGATGTATTGGACAGCGGAAATGTTGTCCATACGAAGAAGAATACAACAATGGGAGGAATTCCTTGCAAAACTTTTTAAAGCAAAGAATCCTGCTAGAAGTTCTAGACAGTTTATGTGAAGCAGGGATTCTGAAGGAGACCATTTGCCTCCTGTAGAAAGGGAGCCGCAACGAGCACCCCATCCGGAAAGACTCGCATCTGATTCGATGATAATGTCCGGATTCGGATGGAAAATTGTTTTCCCATTCCAGGATTCTATGTGAGTGAGCCACCAAAGAAGTTCCTCTTTGGCTTCTGAGGACAGAGGAACTTCGTCCGAATAACCGAGGCCTTGTCTCAAGTGGCGAATTTTTAGGCGTTGGAGAGCTCTGTAGTGAAGAGGAGCAGGAAAAATGGCTTGAATGGAGGCTGAAAGGAGACCCACAATTCGAGCTATTGTCCTCAGAGATAAGATGTCTTTGTGGAGAATCTGTCGGATTTCTTTCCGAATAACTTTCAATCTCCTTGGAGGGAGACTCAAAGTGGTCAGTTGAGTATCTATCATGAAACCCAAAAATTCCAAATGTTGAGATGGGATCAGGATGGATTTTTTGTGATTGATGAGAAATCCTAGATGAGTTAGGAGGTGTAATGTCCAGTTCATGTGGAGCAAAAGTGACTCTTTTGTTTGGGCCATAAGGAGGATGTCGTCTAGATAAATAATAAGACGAACACCACGACTTCTTAGAGAGGCAACTACTGGTTTCAGTAGTTTTGTGAAACACCACGGGGCTGATGAAAGACCGAACGGGAGACAAGTAAATTGCCATGTCTGATCGTTCCAAAGGAAACGAAGAAAAGGTTGAGAAAATGGATGGATTGGTACAGTCAAATAAGCGTCTTTTAGATCTATCTTCACTAACCAATCGTTCTTCAGAAGAATGTCTCTTAGAAGATGGATGCCCTCCATCTTGAAGTGACGATAAACAACCAGATTGTTTAAAAGACGTAAATTGATCACAGGTCTGTGACCTCCGTCTTTCTTTTTTACCAGAAAGAGGTTGCTTAGGAATCCCATGGAATTTGGGGGTACAGATATAATTGCTCTTTTGGAAGCCAACTCTTGGACTTCTTGGTCTATGAGTTTTTTGTCCAATAGGGAAAATTGGATTGGGTGAGGTAAATGTGTTTGGACAGGAGGTATGACAAATTCTATTTGGTAACCCATGACCGTATTTAGTATCCAAGAGTCGGACGTAATCATAGTCCAATTGTGGAAAAAATGAAGGAGTCTTCCCCCTAATGGGATATGTTGGGAAGAATATAGGGGTAGGCTTACCTGTGGGAGGTCTGGAGCGGGGATAGCCTCTTTGGCCTCTGGAACGCCAAGGTCTGGACCTGTAGGGGAAAAATGGGGATGGAGTGGTAGGTGGAGCTGTGAATTGTGTGGGCGGTTGAGAGTAGGGGCCTCTATAATTTCTATAGTGGGAGGACCGGCCGGAAAATCGGCCCCGGCCTTTTCCGGCCCTCCCAAAAATTCTACTAGAGAATACTTTCTTCATCGATACTTGAGCTTTATTAAGAGAAGAGAAGAGCCCAACATATTTGTTAAGCTCTCTGATGAAATCTTCCCCGAAAAGCATGCCGTTTGTGGGGTTGACCGGTTCGGCAGTGGCTAGATTGGTAAGTTGTGGGTCAATTTTCATGAGTATCGATCTCTTTCTCTCAGTGGAGAGAGCAGAGTTAGCGTTGCCGAATATACAAATGGCCCGCTGAATCCAACCTTTAAGGGTCTCAGTATCAACATTAGTATTAGAATTGGATGCTTCATCAGCCATATCCATAATCTTGGAGAGTGGGCCAAGAAGGTCCATCAATTTGTCCTGACAGGACTTAAAACTACGGTCCACTCCTTTTTTCGGGTTTTTACCCGTTTTAAACAAGAATTTGGCTAATAGAGGGTCCAATTCCGGAGTAGCAGAAGCGTTATTAGGTAGAGAGGGGCGAGGGCATTCCGCCTTTAGCTTGCTACGGGATGGACGGTCCAAAGCTTTATTAGCTCGAAGAGCTAAAAATTCCGCAATCCTTTGATTGGGAAGCCACTCCCCAGATCGTGGATGGCATATCAGAGTGGGATCAAAATATGAATCCCCAGGTAAGTTCACTGGAGTGTCTTCCTGCATAGCAGGGTCCTCGTGATCTGACTCACTTTCCTCCGAGACATACAAAATTTCATCAACCTCATGTATGTCAGAATCCTCAGATTCCTCAGATGAGACAACTCGGTAGGAGTCTGGCTTCGCTCTAAAAGTGGAAGTCGTGGCCCTGATAGGTTGGACTTCCTCTTGGGCAGAGGGTGAGGAAATTGGTTTCTTAGAACCACTAATAGGGACGTCTGGTTTAGAACCCATATGTTGGGTGATATTGGTCTCATGGCAAGTTTCTGATGTGTGTTTCACACTTTTGGAGGTGTATGGTACATTGCCTGGGATATGGCGCTTTTTTGATTTTGCTTTACCAGGACCCTTAAGACCTTTTGCCAGATGAGAAACCGATTCGGCAGGGGACCAATATTGATCCGATGGGGTTATAGGAGGTAACACCCCTGTAATTGTGCCAGAGCGAGCCATCACATTGGATAGTGATTTCTCAAAAGATTCTTGCAGAGTAAGAACTGCATTTTGTATGGATTTAGACACTGAGGCATCTACCATGGACTGTAGAGCGTCAGGATTAACCTTATCAGATGAAACTTGACTATTGTCTTGGGACATAATGAAAATATAGAGATGTAATATAATGTATATGTATATACTGTATACAAGGCAATTATACTGTATATAAAGCAATTAAGGAGAATTTAATATAAGTAGAAGTATCTAAAATATCTAATGCAATAAAAATAAATTAATTAATCAATTATGAGGTAATAAGTAAATTAAATATATAGTAATTAAGTATATTGATAAGTTAATTATAATAAATTCATGAATTAATAAATATACAATATATTAACATTAGGTATATCAATATGGGTAATAGGATTTTTAAAAACTATAAAAATATCAAAATGTAATGATTAAAACAGCCACAAGGTGGCTGCAGAGGATAATCTAAGAGATTTTGGGAGGTTTTTGGGAGGGTACAGAGATATTGACGTATAAGGATATAATTGGATGCTCAGAAAAACAGGCGCGTCCTCGGGCTTCGGCAGCTGTGAGGTGAATGCCGAAAGCCCGGGAACGCTTGACAGGAGATGACCTCGCTGTCAAGAGATCTCGCGAGAATGAGCAGAGCTCGAGACGCGAGAGAAGATTAACAGACACCGGGAAAGACGCAGAGGACGGGTCCCGTGCTGAAAATGGCAGCGATGACGCAGATGAAACAGAGATGCGCAATAAAAGGTAAAAAACTAAATGAAAGTTAGGAATGATGAAAAGATCAAAATTAAGAGCCAGGGATGTATATAAAAGGCATACTATAAAGAAAAAAGAGAATAGGAACTGTGTAGAAAATATGAGGGAGTAAAAAGAAGTAATTTAGAAGGAAAAAATCTACTACCAGAAAAGAGAATATAGATATATACATATAGGGTATAATAATCAATGAAATTAAATTAAAGAAATTACAGAAATAAATAAATAAATAAATTCAAATACATTTAAATAAATTTAAATTAATTAAATTAATTAATAAAATAATAAATATATATATATATATACTCAACATTAATTGACTAAAGGATCAAATCATATATATTTTTATACAATAATACATAAAATCATGGGAGAGAAAAAATGACATAACTTCACCATCTGCTGAGCAGCAAAGAAGAAGGAAGTTTTCTATATGGCAGTTACTGATATCATCTATACTATGTTCTGATTGGATGATGACATGAACAGCATTCTAGGTTGCATCCTAGATATCATACGTTTATTTACACTTTATATATAAAAAATTTCTTTAATACATCTACTACTTATATGCTGCTGAGTTTTAGTAAAGAAGTTTAAAAGCATAATACGAAGCGTTTTGTTTTGCCTTAAAATTTAAATTTATAATGCAACTTACTGCGTGTACACAGGAAGAAGGTAACTACTGTTTTGGCCCTATCATAAAGAGTTGTTCCTACCATACCCCTACTATCACTCTCTCGTTCAGTCTACTATGCCTCAAAACTGAGGCAACCAGGCCACACCTCAGACATCAGCAGTCAACCTCTCTCTACATGCTGATCACCCACCCCTACCAGGTTAGTGACTCACATAATAACTCCCTGATGTAGCTGCAGGCTCCCCCAGTTTGCATCCAGCACAACCAAACACACCTTGGCCCCTCCCAGGCAGAAGTTTCTTGCCAACCCAACAGACTTTCTAGAACTGAAATCTCTTTCTCTTAGTGACAGCCCACATAGAGTTCTGCAAGCTACTCACTAATGCAGCTACACTACCCAGCCCCTTACTGGCAGCAATCATTTCCTCAGTCTGTTTATAATATCCACCCTATGACTCTCCAGACCTCAATCAGCAAAGTTGGAATATAATTCTGGTTCCCCAAAAGTGACACTAGGAAATCCACTGTGTACCTTTCTTTCCACAGGCCCAGTGTCATACACATCACTCTCCAGCCCACTGCCTCTTTTGTGGTGGACAAGCCACTCTGGCTTCACAGCTCACCAGTGCACCCCCAGCAAATAAGTCCACTCTTCTTAAGTTGCTTCCATTTGTTCTTAAAGGGGTACTCCGCCCCTAGACATCTTATCCCCCTATCCAAAGGATAGGGGATAAGATGTCAGATCGCCGCGGTCCGGCTGCTGGGGATCCCCGGGATCCCCTCTGCGGCACTGCGCTATCATTACAGCACAGAGCGAGTTCGCTCTGCACGTCATGACGGGCAATACAGGGCCCGGAGCATCGTTACTTCACGGCTCCGCCCCTCGTGGCGTCACGGCCCGCCCCTTTCAATACAAGTCTATGGGAGGGGGCGTGGTGGTTGTCACGCCCCCTCCCATAGACTTGCATTAAGGGGACGGGCCGTGATGTCACGAGGGGCGGAGCCATGATGTCACGCTGCTCCGTCCCCTGTATCGCCCATCATTGCGAACAGAGCGAACTCGCTCTGTGCTGTAATGATAGCGGGGTGCCGCAGCGGGGATCATGCGGCGATCTGACATCTTATCCCCTATCCAATGGATAGGGGATAAGATGTCTAGGGGCGGAGTACCCCTTTAAGTTGGGAGGCCCCAGGCCTAGAAAATGTCAAAGGCCATATACAAGTCAGTTCTAATAGCAGACCACTCATACACTTCTCTTGGCACCAAAACACAAATTTTTTAGAACACCTTGTCACTTCTATCAGCAACGTGGCTCTCAGTGCCACAATGATGATGCCCATGTCAGCATCAGCTATTTCAGGTCCTAATTAACAATCTCACTGTTAACTACTTTGACAGGGCATGTAGGCACCACTGAGTACTGTGGCCTACTAGTCAATGATCTAAATAAATACAGACATCACATAATACAACATCAGAAAATAACACATATACATGTACATTGGATATAACATTATATACCAATAAAGCAATGGCAATCCTCTATGACATCTATGACAAGAGAGCATAATTTATTTATTTTTTCTTCATTGTTTTTTTTTTCCAGAATGCAGTTTGAAAGCAAGACAATAGTAATACAGTAAATATCATATTTTCAATAGACGTCGATCAGGTCCTTCACAACTCCTAAAGGGAAGAGGCACGTTTTCGCACTTAAAGGTCTTCAACACCAAGACAACCATGCAGAATGCAAATTATCTATTAATGTGTGTGTTTGCATAAATACTGTATATGTGGTTCCATCCACACAAAAAACACAATTTTTTAACATTTCCTATCTGTATGATGTCTTTAACTCTATAGATATTTGTCTTGTTTATTGTTGAACATTTTGGCATATCCAGTAGGCCTAAGGACACTGGCAGTAGGAGAATTTAGGATAAAGTTACATAAACATACCTTCTTATTTCCTTTATTGGAAATATGACACTTGCTTAGGCCCTGGCCAAAAATTCTAAATGTTTCCTGGACGATAAAATATTTATATGTGCTGATCTTACAGCTTTCTCTAAAGTAAAATGTCCTGTATCCAAACCATGTTGCTGCATTGTAAACAAAGACAAGAAAGCTTTTAAGGGCAGCCAAATATCTGTCACAACTCTGTGCCCCTTACCTGAGAATAATGAAACTATATACTGCGCCCAAGAGACTGACTTAAAGAGGCACTGTCACCAATATAAAATAGTAATAAGTATAGTAATTCTAAGACTCTCTCTAATATATGTCTTTTATATATATATATTATGTTTTTTACCTTATATTTAACTCCGGCCACTAGATGTCCCTAATCAGGCTAATCTGATATCGAGTTTCTGGCTGAGCCATCTATGTTCTCACAGCTCATCATCTGAATCACTGCAGCAGGCACTGAAAAACACAGAGTAAGGAAATGAAAGCTGACACAGCTTGGTCAGGGACACACCCCTTGCTAGGGAGAGGAATGCAGGAGACCTGAGAGTCAACACAGATAAAAGATAAAAGTGACAGGACATGATCCTCATTACAGTGAGTAATATTATTGTTACTTTTCTTGGTGACAGGTACGCTTTAAAATTTCTGAAGACAGCAATAAAGTTTGTCACTGTTTTGCTGATTTTTTCATACACCCTTAGAGCTGAAATATGTGAAGTATTTGAGTGGAGACTTTTTTTCTATTCAAATATATACACACATACATACATGCATATAGTTAGGGAAAAAATCAATTGTAAGTCTTATAATTTGGAGATGCTAACATAAGTGAAATGTTCTATGTACCCTTGTACTTATTTTGATATCTTTGTTATCTTTGCTGTATTTATATTGTATCTGTTAATTTGTCGATTTTCTTAACTTTGTACTTGAGAGAATTACATGTTTATTCTATAATTTTCCTGCAATCTGTACATGATTTTTGTCAATCACAGTCTTCAGCAGTCAAATGACATCCCTGAAGCCAAGAAAACAGAAACTGGCAAGGGGCCAGGCAAGCGTTATTTACAGGAGAACCAGGGGATTGATAATGTTATTATACTGGGTGTCACGTCAGGATGGGAACAGTGTAGCCCTATACTAAACCCAGCTTATGTACCTGCTTGGATGATTGGCTCTAAATGGTAGCTCCCAACTTGGCAACTGACCCTAAAAGCCGAGTTAAACCAAACAGGCATGTAAGGCTATGTTGACTACACAGGAATGCATCGTCTCATAGATGGCTATGCATTCGGTGTAGAGTCCGCAGAAAGAATGAACGTGTTCATTCTTTCTGTGGACACAGAAATCAGAATTTCCATGACGGAAACATCTGGCACGGAAATTCCGCCGTGTGCTCAGCACAGCAGAATCCTATTGAATTCAACGGGACTCTGCTGCAGTGGAATTTCCGTGGAGATTCCCACGTGTGTACATGGCCTAAGAGACAAAATTGGAGTGCTATCAGGAAAACCAGAAAACACACCAAGTGTAAAATACCACTAGGGAAACACAGAAAACAGAACCACAGGCAGAGATCAAACATGAGCATCACATCAAGTCCAATTTGGCAGGCAATATCAGTGTCAGGGAACAGGCAAACAAGCAGGAACCAAGGAAAGCTGAGTAGACTTTAAAATACTGCTTAACTTAATTAGACCACTCATGAGAATCTGAGAAAAGCTGCCATCAGCTACAGCTGATTGGCCCAATGCTCCCATGTCCTGATAGGACAGCCAGACCTGTAACAGAGTGCCGCGCAGTTCTGCATCAAACAAAGCTGGTCATCATAGAGACGTTGGGGCACTCCGAGTGGTGCCCTTCTCCTGGAGCCAGAAGTGGTAAAGGAGCCATGTAAGGTAAGTGTCTGACAATGGGTCTTATATTTGGAAAAAAAAAAAAACTGAATGTTGTGTAGATTTGCTACTGTGCATTTCCTGTGGCTTTCTGTGCAAATTTTCTAGAGCATAAATTTACCCTAATGGGAAAAAAAAATTGAACATTAAGACAGACGAAGATACAAAAGCCAAGTTTGGGAACATTTGTATTTATTTTCTGATAATATTATTTGACCACACATGGTATGTATATTTGCTATGGAATTTCTGCAGCATTTATTGTGTAAGCAATGTGAATAAGATGTAAAACATTTTTATCCACTTGCATTTATCTGCAGAGTTTTGGATTTTTCTGCAGAAACACTCTAGATACATAAGACCAGATTTACTAATATTGTCCGTTTCTCGCAATTAGTGTATTTGGATGGATTTTTTGGTGCGACACAGTATGCCATTTTTGCAGCAAATACACCAAATTGAGCAAATAATGTCACTAATGTCAAGCATCCGGCTCTAATGGGAAACTCATTATAAATCTATCAAGCAAGTGAAAATTCTGTAAAGAGTTGATGAGGTAGGTGCAAGTTCATTGAAAAACTGACAGGAACTGTTGAAAAAGTCATCTTGGCCAGTGATTGGCTGAGTGCACAGGTCCGGCTCCAAGCTCTTGTCTCAGTAGAGACCAGTGGTAGAGGGACATTTTTTTCAAAACACCAGGATCGTTCATTTAAATTCTCGATTTTATCTAATCATCGAAACTAAGAGTGAATTTATTTTTGGCTACATGGAAGGGACTCTCCAGGATGGGATTTACAGGCAGAATCGGCCAAGTCTTAAAACCTAAGAACAAGTTACATTAGACAGAAAGTATCTTGTAAAGGAGAATGCAGAGTCACAGAAGTTATTCAGGAAGATAATTATTAAAAGTACATAAATAGATTGTATAAAGTTGAGGGCTAAATGCAGTTCACAACACTATTCTGGCTGGGCCCATCAGGTTGAAACTGTTATTGGGTGGGCTACATGTAGGTGGCACTAATATAAAGTGGTGAGGCTGTATAAGTTCTATGATAAGAAATTTAATGAAGCGATCCTGAAAAAACATTGACAGTATAATGACTAGTACTGACCGTGACTGGTCTCCTCTCTTCGGTACTCTTTAAATCCCTGTATCATGAACCACCCTTCAGGCCCTGCATTAGGCACAGCACACTGTATTAGAATCACCCATATTGCTCTGTTAAATTGATATTGCCTTATTAGACTATACTTTAAAGTCTGACAGGTCAGAGGAAGAGAGGGGGAGATTTAGCTGTGCAGTTCGTCCATTGTATTTTAAGGGATGTCAGCCGCATCCATACCTTTCATATACTTAAATGAAGATACTGCATGCACGTTCAGAACTTTTATCTCCTTTTTTTATATAAGGGAGCGTTCTCCTGATTGGTAGGAGTCCCATAAGTGAATCCACAACAATCAGACATTCATGGAATACACTGGTATACGCTATAAATATTTCAGATGGCAATACTTTTATTTATTGTGGCCCTTGGAAGTGATACATACAAGCTGACCATATGGCCCTCCAATCAGACAAGGTTGTGCACCCCAGCTCTAAAGAATTATGACTGAATTAAAGACTACCTGTCACCTTGCCTCACATGTCTTTTGCACTAAATACATGTATTTTTTATGAAATAACAATTGAGCATCTTTCTTATATCTCTTGGTTGTGCAATTGCTCCATTATTACTCCTATAAATGTTAGAATACAGGGAGGGCCATTTATATGGATACACCTTAATAAAATGGGAATGGTTGTGATATTAATTTCCTGTTTGTGGCACATTAGTATAAGTGAGGGGAGAAACTTTTCAAGATGGGTGGTGACCATGGCGGCCATTTTGAAGTTGGCCATTTTGAATTCAACTTTTGTTTTTTCAATAGGAAGAGGGTCATGTGACACATCAAACTTATTGGGAATTTCACAAGAAAAACAATGATGTGCTTGGTTTTAACGTAACTTTATTCTTTCATAAGCTATTTACAAGTTTCTGACCACTTCTAAAATGTGTTCAATGTGCTGCCCATTGTGTTGGATTGTCAATGCAACCCTCTTCTCCCACTCTTCACACACTGATAGCAACACCGCAGGAGAAATGCTAGCACAGGCTTCCAGTATCCGTAGTTTCAGGTGCTGCACATCTTGTATCTTCACAGCATAGACAGTCAAAAGATAAAAGTCAAAGGGGGTCAGATCGGGAGACCTTGGAGGCCATTCAACTGGCCCACGACGACCAATCCACTTTCCAGGAAACTGTTCATCTAGGAATGCTCTGACCTGACACCCATAATGTGGTGGTGCACCATCTTACTGGAAAAACTCGGGGAACGTGCCAGCTTCAGTGCATAAAGAGGGAAACACATCATTATGTAGGCCATTGGATATGCGAAATTGCTACATGATGATGTGTTTCCCTCTTTATGCACTGTAGCTGGCACGTTCCCTGAGTTTTTCCAGCAAGATGGTGCACTACCACATTATGGGTGTCAGGTCCCTGCATTCCTAGATGAACAGTTTCCTGGAAAGTGGATTGGTCGTCGTGGGCCAGTTGAATGGCCCCCAAGGTCTCCCGATCTGACCCCCTTAGACTTTTATCTTTGGGGTCATCTGAAGGCAATTGTCTATGCTGTGAAGATATAAGATGTGCAGCACCTGAAACTACGGATACTGGAAGTCTGTTCTAGCATTTCTCCTGCAGTGTTGCTATCAGTGTGTGAAGAGTGGGAGAAGAGGATTGCATTGACAATACAACACAAGGGGCAGCACATTGAACACATTTTATAAGGGGTCAGAAACTTGTAAATAACTCATGAAAGAATAAAGTTACATTAAAACCAAGCACATCATTGTTTTTCTTGTGAAATTCCCAATAAGTTTGATGTGTCACATGACCCTCTTCCTATTGAAAAAAGGGATTCAAAATGGCTGACTTCAAAATGGCCGCCATGGTTACCACCCATCTTGAAAAGTATCCCCCCTCACAGATACTAATGTACCACAAACAGGAAGTTAGTATCACCAACCATTCCCATTTTATTAAGGTGTATCCAGATAAATGGCCCACCCTGTAGATTGACAACTGGGTGTTGCCATTTAGAAATGTGTCCCTCTACCTCTTCAATCTGAAATGTGTCCCTCTGCAGCTTGGTCTAATAGATCTAAGGCTAGGTTTACATCACAGATTGTCTGGTCTAATAGGTCTAAGGCTAGGTTCACATCTGCTTCGGAAGACCCCATAACAGATTGCATACAAAATCCAGGATAAAGTAGCATAGCCTGCTGAGGTAAACGGTCCAGTAGAAAGATGGACAACATTACAGAAACCTGACACAATTTAAATCAATGTGTCCGCTGTGCAAGGGATCTGGCACTTTTGTTATTTTATTGGTGTATTTGGTTATTGGCTTATGGGACACTGGTGTAAACCCAGCTTATAAAAGGGTTTATAGTCTCTTAAAAAAATCTGACCAAGACCTTCCCCTTCACCACATGTCCATCATTTCTATAATATGGGCACAATTCTACCCCACCTGCATTCTCCACAAGAGATCACTCATGAAAAGATATGTTAGTCTCTGTGCCTGCAGAGGAGATTCCAGGAATATGCAAGATGTTTGATTTATATGGTATGCAATCTGCATACAATTCTGTTTTGATATTCATATCAACCATTTCCAGTTGCCAACCAATATACAAAATGGAGGATGGGTGACAAAAGGAGGAGCCCAAAGGATGTAAACTGTATGCGGTCCAAAGATATTGATTGGAAGCCCAAGTATGCTATTAAAGGTGTACTCTGGTGCTTAGACATCTTATCCCCTATCCAAAGGATATGGGATAAGATGCCTAATCGCGGGAGTCCCGCCGCTGGGGACCCCCGGGATCATGCACGCGGCACCCCATTTGTAATCAGTCCCTGGCCGGCGGCGTGTGATGTCACGCCTCCGCCCCCGTGTGATGTCACGCTCCGCCCCTCAATGCAAGCCTATGTGAGGGAGCATGGCAGCTATCACGCCCCCTCCCGTAGGCTTGCATTGAGGGATGGAGCGCCACGTCACACGCCGCCGGCCGTGTGGTCGCCAGTAATCAAACCCGGAGCGAACACGCTCCGGGGACTGATTACAAACAGGGTGCCGCGTGCAAGATCCCGGGGGTCCCCAGCGATCAGGCATCTTATCCCCTATGCTTTGGATAGGGGATAAGATGTCTAAGCACCGGAGTACCCCTTTAAGGAAACACGTTAGTCTGATACCCACTAAGCAGAGAATCGCAGGACATCTGAAAATATGCTAAATACAGAATAACCTTATGTGAATGTCTTAGGAGAGAGAGCGAGACGGGTTCTTGTAACTTTTCCTACTTGTTATGAACATGGACAGATGGTCAGGTTAAAGTGCTGGCCTCAGCTCTTACTTAGATTAGCACCTGCCTCTTGGTTCAGGACAGCTGCATTTTGCAAGACTGCGGTGTATCTGTATTCGGATATGTAACTCTAGAACTGGGACTTCTAAATATATGTTTTTTAATTTCTCACTTGTAAAAGTGTTTTTATTTAAAACTACACAGATAATGATGATGGCATTTACAAGAAAACTGATCTATAAGGACAAACTGAACTGGAATGATGTAGAAGAAACATTTCTGAGAATATTTCATAAAATGTGTAGAAGGAAATTTAAGTGATATAGATATCGGGGCCGTATTTACAGCTTGTGCTGCCCTAGGTATTCAGACTGAATACTCCCATTGTGGTGATTCCACAAGTGTGGGTATTTGTTTATGCAGATCTGTCACAGCTACGTGGCAAAAACCTTACATGTTACATTGGATTTTGTTGCAGAATCTCATCTTCGGTCCACAGGTGCCTACTGGTTAATACAGCCCTGATAGAAAGACAACCTTTTAAATTAGGTTCCTCCCCAGCAGTACATTCCAGACAGTTCATTTAATGTTCCAGTACATTTTTTCTATACTAACTGTATAGAACATCTATACCATAAGTATATGTGAATTACAATGTTCAATTAGACAGAAGCTGGTGATGCGCTTGAGAAGAAAATGAGAGACACCAAGCAAATGTCTGTATGTCTAAATGGACTGCAGATGGCAACCATAAGTGAAGTCATACACAAAAGAATATTATGTAGAAGAAATGTAAGTGAATACTGAAGCAGTAACATTACCAAGCAACATAATAAAGTTACATAATAAAGGTACTTGTACTGGGATTGCCAGAATCACTCCAGATAGCTGTGTGGTGGCCCAGTACGGGAGGTTTTACCCCATACCTTCACTGCCCTGTCTGGCAGCATCCTTCAGTGTCCTTAGGACCCCCTGCATTAGTTTCCCCATTGTAAATATGTTGTACTGTATAAAATGTGTTATCACTTGAAGAGTTATACCATGTGATATGTCCTGTGATTGTTACCCAGGAGGTATCAGTGACCAGCTGACCCCAAGAGTGACCTATGGGCTCCCTGCTAGCCTCCCCCATATAAGCCCTGGGTGGAGCTAGCTTCTTTCTCTTTTTGCACCAAGTCTTTGCTGAGGTTAGTTTTGCCTAGTGTGTGTGTCCAGAGTATTGGAGGCCTCAAGTCAAGTCCTGCAGTCACAGTCAAGTGCAAATAAGCTAAACCTGAAGCATTGTCCGTCATTAAGTCAAGTCAGTCTCTGTCAAATTGTCAAGCAACGTGGCCTGCACCAAATTATCTAGTCCTACTACAAGTCCCAGCAAGCCCTTAAGGTCTCTGAGTCACCAGTCACCTCCTTGGGCTCTGGCTGAACTGTATAGACTGCTGGCACTAGGCCCAAGAAACCAACACAAATTCCCTTTGCTTACTTCCCCTCTGAAGATTAGAATTCTGATCCATTTGGTCTCCTGCCACCAAGTGTCAAGGGGAAAGTCGTTCAAGAAGAATGGTATCCTGAGTCACCTGTCATGGACCCCAAGTATCAGCATCGAGGGTCATCGACAGATGTGCCCAGGGCTACTACTGTGGTTGAGGAGGTTTGGCCTAACCAACGGGCACCAACCATAGTGCCTCGGCCCTACACTTGACCCCCAAGTGGAGCAAGCTGCTGCTGTACAAGTGGTGGTCCCAATAAGCCCGACCATCAGTGATTCCAGTTTGTCCCATGTGTCATGGGATACTCATGTCAGCCCCATGGAGGGGGCACAGCCTCGTGGTCCTAGGTACATGTCCCAGCCTAGAAAGCAAGGTGACAGTCGAGTTTGGGATGGAAAGTGTCTGGGCCACAGTGTTTGAAGATTGCAAGATGTTTACTACTATTGAGTCGTGAGACTGTTTCATGCAAAAGCATTGTTGTTGTTTATGGGTTCCTGCAACGTTCAAGAAGAAGTGCCTGACAAACATGTCAAGAAGTATATAACCACATGCGTAAGTATTCCTGCCCGGCTTTTAGTCGTGTCCCTTTACTGAGGACTAAAAATGCACCTGAACTGTAGAGCTATACAATGAAAATCTGTATACATCATCAGAGTACTAAATTTTTGCCCATAATTTTTGAGTAAATACTTGTTGGTGTGCTGTAATAAAATGTGTATGATGTGCTTGTACAGAAATAGCTAAAGTGTACAGTGTTTTATTCATGGCAATCTATATGGGAGGCATCCTGACCTAGTCAGGAAAAGCGTAACCATTGCCTCACCACCATGACAACTTCCAGCGAGGTACAGAGATTAAGCTGTAGTACCATGTATAAAAGATATGTCACCTATAGTCCAGTATAGTCAGTATACTTATTACTAATTTAGTCTAGTCAAATGTCAATGTCTAGATTAGGACTGTAGCCATGTATATTTTCCAGTCCAGCCATGTCTAGAGTATATAGCCGTCTAACATTTTTTCTGTCCGTGTGCACAGAGTACATTACTGAAGTCTAGATAACGCACGTAGAGTGACAAGATTGCTAAAAGTAAAGGTAACACTGTGTATAAATGTGTAGAGTTCTAGGGAGAAGAGTTTTAATACAGAGGGGCCCCAGCAGCCAAGGCATTGGATAGATAGCCTCAGGCAACCCAATCCGCAACTTGTATATAATATTGTCTTAAGCGTGTGTTGCTAATGCAGTTACAAGGTTCGTCAACCCCACATGTTACTATCCTAAAATACAAGAGAATGTATGGACATTCACCATGCCACATGGACTCATCATTACCTTGTTTTGTAATCCAGACCTGAGAAGGACGTTGTGCATAAATGCCTCAGGAACTGTCACTAGGCCCCAGTGGCCACTTCAGCCCTCCGCCCTCCAGGACTAGGCGTCGAGGGCGACTTTAATTAAGCGGGGAGGTTTGTGGTGGCCCAGTATGGGAGGTGTTACCCCGCACCTTCACTGCCCTGTCAGGCAGCATCCTCTGCATTAGTTTCCCCATTGTAAATATGTTGTACTGTATAAAATGTGTTATCACTTTAAGAGTTATACCATGTGATATGTCACGTGATTATTACACAGGAGGTATCAGTGAGCAACTGACCCCAAGAGTGACCTATGGGCTCCCTGCTAGTCTCCCCCATATAAGCCCTGGGTGGAGCTAGCTTATTTCTCTTTTTGCTGAGGTCAGTCGTGCCTAGTGTGAGTGCCCAGAGTATTGGAGGCCTCAAGTCAAGTCCTGCAGCCACAGTCAAGTGCAAATAAGCTAAACCTGCAGCATTGTCCGTCATCAGTCAAGTCAGTCTCTGTCAAATTGTCAAGCAACGTGGCCTGCACCAAATTGTCTAGTCCAACTACAAATCCCTGCAAGCCCTTAAGGTCTCTGAGTCAACGGTGACCTCCTTGGACCCTAGCTGAACTGTATAGACTTTACCAACTGTCTACCCTCAGTAAAGCTACCATTGTCCAAAACTTGGCATCAGAGATTTTATTGCCCCCGTGCCTAGCCCAGGATCCAGCGGTATACCTTCAGGTGGTTATAGGCTAAACTACGCCCTGGTGTCATGAATACAAGGGGTTGATACCATCTGCCCCTATGGTAACAACATCTGCCCTGCACCTCACACCCCACCACCACAGCTGTAAAAAGATGAGCATCTTTTGCAGGGCCTCATGGAAAATCCTAAATTCCATACATTCAGTTTACAATTGTCTTACTGAACCCCCTCCCTTCTGTTACCCCTCTACAGCCCTTGTCACCCCTGTACATCTCTTTGTCACCCCTGTACACCTCTCTACACCCCTTTGTCACCCCTGTCATACCTTTACACCCCTGTACACCCCTCTGTCACCCATGTACACCCCTCTACACCTCTGTCATCCATGTACACCCCTCTATCACATCTCTACACCCCTCTGACATTCCTGTACACCCCTCTGACACCCATGTGCTCCCCATCTGTTTCCCCTCTGTCACCCATGTACACCCCTCTGTCACCCATATACACCCCTCTGTCACTCCTGTTCACCTCACTGTCACCCATGTACACCCCTTTGTAATTTCTCTACACCTATTCACCTCTGTACTCCTCTACACCTGTAAAAGTGGTGAAATTGGGGCCAAGCTACCTACCTACAGGGGGTCCTACATATAGCCAACATATAAAAATTATTCGGTAAGGGTGTCCTGCTATTTTTTTTCCCAAGGGGTGCCCTAATTTATTACACATTTCTGGTAAAAATGATAGGAACTTGCTCCCTCAAGTTCAGCCCTGCCCACTTTTCCATTTTAGAAATTGCAACTTTAGTATGGCAAAAAAACTAAAGGGGTACTCCGGCGCTAAGACATCTTATCCCCTATCCAAAGGATAGGGGATAAGATGCCTGATCGCGGGGGTCCCGCCGCAGGGGTCCATGCCGTGTGTCCACGCCGCACAGGGGATAGGGGATAAGATGTCTTAGCGCCAGAGTACCCCTTTAATTTGGAGTCATAGATTCTTCCTGTGTTGCCACTGCTTTTATGAAAGAATACCTCTGTTATACAATAGAGTATCCACAACAAAGAGTAGGGAAGGAGATCCAGCATTTGGACATACAACACCAGTGTAGGTATAAAACATAAGTATAAACATGATTTGGCAGTTAATATGGCAGAATTTCTGCAGAATCTGACAGAAAAATTCCACCTAAAAATTCTGTTGCAGCAGGACATCTTCCGCGGAAATTTCGATTCCATAGACAATTCCAATTCCATAGACATCAATACAGTTTGGCGGATTTTCACCAGCGGAAATTCTGCAGTGTGGACCAGCCCTTCTATATCTGTCCCTCTTGTTGCAACTGGATGCGACACATATGAATAATGGACACTAGTGTAACTTCATTACTAAGTGTTAGAATGAAGTGGACATAGTGCTGTTATAATGTTGCACAACCCCCATTGCATATAGTATCACTTTATAAGATTGTAAAACCCCTTAAAGGGTACCTCTCATTAAATAAACTTTTGATATATTTTAGATTAATGAATGTTGAATAACTTTCCAATAGCATGTTAATGAAAAATATGCTTCTTTCTGTTGTATTTTTCCCGATCAGTCCTGTCAGCAAGCATTTCTTACTCATGCTGGAGTCCTAAATACTCAGAGCTGCCAGCCTGCTTTGTTCACAGCCAAACAGGGTGTGAACAAAGCAGGCTGGTGGCTCGGAGTGTTCTCCTTTGTGAACAAAGCAGACTGGCAGCTCGTAGTGTTTAGGACTCCAGCATGAGTCTGAAATGCTTGCTGCCAGGACTGGTAGGGAGACCCCTAGTGGTCATTTCTTCAAAGTGGAAAATTAAATAGAAAGAAGCATATTTTTTAATAACATGCAATTGTAAAGTTATTCTGCATACATTAATCTATAATATATCAAAAGTTTTTTTGATGAGAGGTACCCTTTAAAGGAGATCTGCAGCGGTATATAACTTATCCCCTATCTGCAGGATAGCGGATAAGTGTTTCATTGCAAGGGGTCCGACTGCTGGGACCCCCGCGATCTCCTGTACAGGGCCCCAACTCTGCACAGCTCCTCCCATGCAGGAGGTGTGTCGGCTGCCAACACGCTCCCTCCATGTATCTCTATGGGAGAGGCGGAGATGTAGCATTCGTGCATCCCCGCCTCTCCCATAGAGCTAAATGTAGGGGGCATGTCTGTCGACCTCGCAGAGCCGCAGGAATACCGGGTCCCTGTATGGGAGATCATGGGGGGGGGGGGGAGTCCCAGCGGTCGAGCATAAGGTTATATACCTTTGCAGATCTTCTTCAAGGCTATGTTTACACAGGGCTAAAATGCTGTGGATTTGTTTTAGATTTTGACTTGTGGCATTTGACAGGCTGGTATATGTGGTATACATTGTTTCCCTGGGCAGGAAAGCACAGTCTGCTTCAATTTCTTTTATGATGGCAGCCCATGAGCAAAGCACCAACTATCTGTGCTTTACAGATAAGGTATGTTCAATAAAGCTATGTTCCACCAAATCTGAAGTATACACTTGTCATGTGCCATAGACTCCCTTACAGACTGATCCAGCTATCGGTGCTTTACAATTGCTGCATATTTCAAGAGATTTTCTCAGTGTATGCAGGGAACTTACCCCCCAGACCCAAGGACCAGGCCAATTTTATTTTTGCATTTTCGTTTTTTCCTCCTCACCTTTTAAAAATCATAACCCTTTTATATTTTCATCCACAGACCCATATGAGGGCTTGTTTTTTGCATGACCAGTTGTCCTCTGTAATGACATCACTCATTTTACCATAAAATGAATGGTGTAACCAAAAAAATACTATTTATGTGGAGAAATAAAAAAACACAACATTTTGCAAATTTTGGAAGATTTCGTTTTCACGCTGTACACATAATGGTAAAAATTATATGATTTCTTTATTCTGTGGGTCAATTTGATTAAAATTATATGACCTGCCACGCATGATGCGAGCACCGGAACGGTGCTCACGTCATGTATAGGACTTAAATGTACGTCCTGGTGCGTTAATTACCAGAGCACTAGGACGTACATCTATGTCCTATGTCGTTTAGGGGTTGCAATACAAATGTCATGAGTTTTAAAGGGGATCTGAATGTTTTAGAAAACCCCTTTATATTATATGAATCCTAAAAAAAATTACAATAACTGTATACCTTACATGATGATTATTTACTTTAGGATAAGTTTGCTGCCATACAAGACTGTAAAACCCAGCAACTGCTTGGTTTAGAGTTGAAAGGATTACAGCTAAATATGTCCAGTATCTTAAGATTGTAGTCTCAAACCACAGAGCCAATTATGCACTTGGGGAAGTAACACTTTGTCATCACCCGGCTATAAAAGCTAATGCCACCACTACAAGGAAGCAGCACTAGTTTAATGTGATACTAATCCATTCATTTGTAAGCAGTCTAAAGTAAAAACAGTATGGTACTGTGTTAGAAATATTATAGGGGGGAAATTTCTTTTGGCTAACCAGGAAAATAAATATATATATTTGCTTAGCTATACAGGGTGGGCCATTTATATGGATACACCTTAATAAAATGGGAATGGTCGTGATATTAACTTCCTGTTTGTGGCACATTAGTATATGTGAGGGGGGAAACTTTTCAAGATGGGTGGTGACCATGGCGGCCATTTTGAAGTTGGCCATTTTGAATCCAACTTTTGTTTTTTTCAATAGGAAGAGGGTCATGTGACACATCAGGTGCTGCACATCTCATGTCTTCAAAGCATAGACAATTGCCTTCAGATGACTCCAAAGATGAAAGTCTAAGGGGGTCAGATCGGGAGACCCTGGGGGCCATTCAACTGGCCCACGATGACCAATCCACTTTCCAGGAAACTGTTCATCTAGGAATGCTCGGACCAGACACCCATAATGTGGTGGTGCACCATCTTGCTGGAAAAACTCAGGGAACGTGCCAGCTTCAGTGCATAAAGAGGGAAACACATCATCATGTAGCAATTTCGAATATCCAGTGGCCTTGAGGTTTCCATTGATAAAGAATGGCCCCACTATCTTTGTACCCCATATACCACACCATACCATACATTTTTGTGTTCCAATAGTCTTGGAGGGATCTATCCAATGTGGGTTAGTGTCAGACCAATAGCGGTGGTTTTGCTTGTTAACTTCACCATTCACATAAAAGTTTGCCTCATCACTAAACAAAATCTTCTGCGTAAACTGAGGGTCCTGTTCCAATTTTTGTTTTGCCCATTCTGCAAATTCAGTGCGCCGATCTGGGTCATCCTCATTGAGATGCTGCAGTAGCTGGAGTTTGTAAGGGTACCATTTGTGAGTAGCTTATATCCGCCGAAGGGATGTTCGACTAATGCCACTCTCCAGTGACATGCGGCGAGTGCTACGCTGTGGGCACTTGCTGAATGAAGCTAGGACAGCCACTGATGTTTCTTCATTAGTGACAGATTTCATGCGTCCACATTTTGGCAAATCCAACACTGAACCAGTTTCACGAAACATTTTTGAAAGTTTAACATATAAATATTGATGTCCTGTTCTCCAGATAGGCTAACAATATAAGATTGGCAGGTGTCCAACATCCAGCACTCCCCATGATCAGCCAAATGAAAAGGCCACAGTGCTCAAACAAACAGTGCAGCCTCTTCAGTATTTCCCTGTGCTCATCCCAGCCATACTTTTGATATCACAATTGCAAGAAACTGCAGTATGTCCTGTTTAATTGAACAGCCCCAGTTCCTTGCACTGCCACTACCAAATTTACGGCACATCTGCAAGGAGTAGCTCTGGTAAACTTTGAAAAGGCATGCAGTAGAAGTGTCAGGCCCCAGCCAATCTGCTATCCAGAGGATAGTCACACATTTAAAGTGTGATAACCCTTTTAACACTCCTTTTCCACCACCAGCAGTCTGCGAAATTACCTGCCTAATGGGAACTTGTACCTAATGAAGAGGGTAATTAATTACCCAATAGAATTTACCTGCCTATTGGGAGCATCTACCTAACTGTGGAGGGGGAGGATTACCTACCTACCAATAGGGGGCATCTACCCTGTAGTTTACACAGGGCAGCAGAATCCCATTGAGATTAATTGGATTCTGCTGCAAGTGGAATTCTGCTCCGAATAATTCAAAGGGAAAAATTCCATAGAGTGCAAGGGCCCTTTCTAAAAGTAAAAGGAATGGTTTCTAGCTCACCACTTACATAGGTTCACTGCCTCCTATGCATTGATACAACGTCCTTAATCATGGAAACTTATGCACTCCTTTCTGAATAACCAACAGTTTTGTACAGCTTAACCATCAATGTTTATTCCAATGCCATTAAAAATACATATTGCATGAAGCCAAGAAAGAAAACAATGCTATTGGGTTCAATATTTGTCTCACAAAAAAAAACCTCTCATACAGGTATGTAAAGTGCAAAATACTCTGCCCCCTAGACATCTTATCCCCTATCCAAAGGACCCCCGCAATCTCTTCTGCAGCACCCCCGTTCCTCAGCTACACGGAGCGAGAATCACTCCGTGGCAGATGATGAGCTCTCATGCCCCCTCCCATAGGCTTGCATTGAGGGGGCAGGGCATGACGTCACGAGGGGGCGGAGCCGTGACATCACGATACTCCATCCCCTGTATCGCCCGTCATCAGCCATGGAGCGATTCTTGCTCCATGCAGCTGAGGAATGGGGGTGCTGCAGGAAAGATCGTGGGGGTCCCCAGCGGCAGGACCACTGCAATCAGACACCTTATCCCCTATCATTTGGATAGGGAATAAGATGTCTAGGGGCAGAGAACCCCTTTAACTTAGCCGTCCATCATACACCTCTTTCCCCAAATCTACTTTTCAGTATTGTCATTGACCTAGAGAAATACAATCACCAGTATATTTCCTGTACTATAGACAGTATAAGGCTATGTTCACACAGCAGAATTTCTGCACAAAATTCTGCATATAAATTCTGCTGTAAATTCCCCAGAAATTAATTGCCCATTCACTTTAATGGAATTCCTGCAGCGGAAATTCTGCAGCAGATACTCTGATGTGAGAATGGGACAGCAAAATCCCATTGAAGTGTAATGGATTTCAATTCATGCAGAATTCCATTAAAGAAATTCTGGCATGGGAACATAGACTAACTCTATATATAGTACCATAAAAATGGAATTATTATAGGAATGTGCTAATGTTAAAAAAAAAATCCTTTTTTATTTTTCTCTCACCCAACACAGCACTGCCATGGGGGTCAGGAATTATGGTTACTGGTATATAAAAATCTCACACTTGCCTATAGACCATGGGTCCTCAGACCCTGATCGAGGACCTCGGTAGCGCTGTCACCTGACAGCTAGAAACAGGGAGCGCAGCCTTAAGAAATATATATGCTTAGTGCCACTGCCTGCGCACTTGTCTGGGAACGTGGTGACGACTGTAGGCATCACTTTACTAGAAGGAGCGTACTAACCAATGAGTGCTTCCCTCATAATACTGATAGAAGCGCTCATTGGTTGTTTCTGTAAACTCTTCCCCTAACTTGTTTGTGAATGACTGTTTTTACTTATTTGTGAACCAATAAATGCTCAATTCAGCCTGAAAAAAGGAATCACTCATTCGTTAGTGTGCTCCTGGGTAATGAGGTGGCATCTAATGCTGCAGAACAGACTCCATCTTCGCGTCACATTCTCCCTGCTTACCCCACTGAAACACACTGACCCAACGTCCCCCACTGCCACTGTGTTTGTCACTGCCACACACTGCCACATCCCCTGCTGCCACCCACTGCAGCCACAAGCAAAGCATTAATCCCCTGCTGCCTCATGTTGAGTCCATGTTCTTCACTGCCATACGCTGACCCTCCTTCCCTTGCTGCCACGCGCTGGGCCTGATTACCATGCTCTGGATGCACTGGGTATACGTCCCCCACTGCCACATGCTGTCACAGGCTGACCCCACACCCTTGCCGCCCCACTGCCACAGGCCCCCGTGTTGTTAATGACAGTCTTCCTCCTCCGCAGTCCTTTTACTGACTCCCTTCATCCTCCACAGTCCTCTTAGATCCCTTCCCTCCTCAACAATCTTCATACTGACTGCCTCCGTCTACCACTGTCCTCTAACTTACTGCCTCCCTTATCTACAGTGCCATTACTGATTACCTTTCTCCTCTACAATCCCCTTACTGACTTCTTCCTCCGTAGTACTTTTACTGACTACCTCCGTCCTCTTCCATCTTCTTAAAGGGGTACTCCGCTGAAAAACAATTATTTTCTAATCAATTGGTTCCAGTAAGTTAAACAGATTTTTAAATTACTTCTATTAAAAAACCAAACTCTTTCAGTACCTATCAGCTGCTGTATACTACAGAGGAAGTTGAGTTGTTCTTTTCTGTCTAACCACAGTGCTCTCTGCTGACACCTCTGTCTGTGTCAGGAACTGTCCAGAGTAGGAGCAAATCCCAATAGCAAACCCCTCCTGCTCCAGACAATTCCTGACACAGACAGAGGTGGCAGCAGAGAGCACTTTGGTCAGACTGAAAAGAACTACTCAACTTCCTCTGGAGCATACAGTATCTGATAAGTACTGAAAGGATTAAGATTTTTTTAATAGAAGTAATATACAAATCTGTATAACTTTCTGGCACCAGCTGATAAAAAAATATATATATTCCACCGGAATACCCCTTTAAGGACTTCTTGCTACTCTGCAGTCGTCTTACTGACTGCCTTCCTCCTCTGGAGTCCTTTTACAGACTGCCCTCCTCCTCTACAGTCCCCTTAATGACTGCTGCCCTCCTCTACAGTCCCCTTACTGACTGCTGCCCTCCTCTACAGTCCCCTTACTGACTGCTGCCCTCCTCTACAGTCCCATTTACTGAATGCCTCTCTCCTCTACAGTCCTCTTACTGATGGCCTCCCACTTCTAAAGTCCTTTTTTTGCCTCCCTCCTCTACAGTCCTCACACTAACTGTCTCCCTCCTCCACAATCCCCTAACCTACTGCTTCCTTCTCTAAGGTTCCCTCGGTGACTGATGCAACACTTCACACTATGGAAAGTTTTTGAAGAATTTCCATGAAGAAAATCCACTAGGATTCTGTTTACAGCAGTCCCCTCTGTAATCAGTGCAGACAGCAAACACTTTTCCATTCACTTCAGTGTTTTGCCGGGACTTTTCCAATCTTGCTCAATCTTCTGGTGGAATCTAATTTCACGTTCAGCACAGACCATCAATGATGGTATATGAGATTATAAAGTTAGATTGAAAAAAAAAAAAAAATATATATATATATATATATATATATATATATATATATATATATATTCTAGCCTCCTCCACCCCTTACTAGCCAGCCATCACACACCTCTTTCCCCAGACCCATGAGAGCATTGTCATTGACCTACAGAAATACTAAGACCAGTATATTTTGCTGTACAATAGACAGAGTACAACTCTATATATAATACCATTAGGATGGAATTACTGTGGGGCAAAAAAGTATTTAAACAGCCACTAATTGTGCAAGTTCTCCCACTTAAAAAGATGAAAAAGGCCTGTAACTTGCACAATTGGTGGCTGACTAAATACTTGTTTGCCCCACTGTATAGGCACATGCTAATGTTAAAAAGGATTAAGATCCTGTTTTTTTTTTCTCTCTCATTAAACACAGCAAAAGGAGCTGTCATGGATGAGAGGAAATGAGGCTAAACAGTATAAATGTCTTTAGGCCTGCTAACCTGTTCGGATGCATTCACAGGTGGCATAATCGCATAGGGTGAAAGTCTACAGCAAATACACATAAAAGAAATACATGTTTAGAGGCAGATTTACAGTGGAGAAATAAGTGGCATAAAATTAAGTCACATGTACCATTAGGCTATGTTATGACGAGGGGAGGGGGGTTAAAATCAAACACATTTATATTATGCAGAAAATGATCAAAAACATGTTTTCACATTGAATTCTACTGAATACATAAAAATGTCCCTTTGTTCTCACTCATATTCATTTTGTATCCATAATTGTTGTGGATGGAAAACTAAGTGCCAGGGACAACGTTTTGGCTATATATTTGCCAAAATACATCTATTTTTGACACACATTCTGGGACATTTTTTTTGATAAAAATATCCCAAAAAGTCTTATTTACAAAAAGTCATTTTTGAGCTAGACTGAGACCCAGTCAATATACTGAAACTGGGTTCTCTGATCTTTCCATTGACTCCTAGGCACTTGGCAGGATCTCTCTGGAGCAGCTGAAATGAGAAATGCATGTAATATTTAATGACTATACAGAGGATCTATAGATAATGTAGTCACTAGTATCATAAACCGTAAATAGCAGCCCTCCAAGATTACAAGATTATATTAAAGTGACTGAAGTAAATGTTCCCAATTTCTGAGAAAATGTATCAGAAAATTCTATATTCCATGCTTATAGCCATTACTGTGTGTTGCCTGGTATACACTAGACAAAACATCCTTGACATTTCTGATATGTTCATTTACTTCCTGTAAATTTCTTTCAGTAAAGTGAGTAACATTCAAATGAGAAATTTCAATTGGAGTCACTAAGTTAGAAATATTAATAAAATCTTTTTTTGGCCTACATAGGGTTAATGGGGCACTATCAATATAAAAAAAAACTTTGATATAGCAAAAGTTTAATCGGTTGTTGTCTTAGTCTTTAGAATGAGTCAGGAAAAAATGTATGAGTTCTCCCCCAACTCTTTGTCACATGAACGAAACAGTTTCATAATGTAAGTCTAAGGGGCAATCTCCCTCACATAGACATTCATTGAGTATAATGAATGACATGCTGATTGCTGGGGTCCGATCGTTAGGCCTCCCACCAATTTGTAGAGGTGTGGGTAAAATTTACAGTTTTCTGCGAGCGGAGACTGCATTCTGGCGGCCGCCGCCAAAATTTCAGCATAGGATGAGGAGGTAGGAACACTAAGATGTCAGGGTAGCCCAGAATACTTTGCATCTAGCTAGCAGCAAGATCACATGATCACAGGTTAGCCAATCATGGCTTGCATACAGCTGCCCAGACCAATGAGTAGACAGCATAGGGGTGGGTCTAATGTGGATTCCCAAAAACTCAGTGTGTCCCAGCCGGCTTGTAACTTATGCACATCTTTCACAGACTTTACTGTGCTACAAAGCTTGGTGTTGTCTGCAAACATAGAAGCACCTGTAAATCCCATCCTCTATATCATTAATAAAGAAGTTAAATAAAAGTGGGCCAAGTAATGAACCTTGGGGTACACCACTATTAACTGGGGACCAATCAGAGTAGAAATCATTGACCACCTCTGGGTATGGTCCTAAAGCTAGTTTTTAACTCAATTACAAACCAAAATTTCGAAACCGAAACACCTTAAAGGGGTACTCCCGTGGAAAACTTTTTTTTTAAATCAACTGGTGCCAGAAACCAGATTTGTAAATTACTTCTATTAAAAATTCTTAATCCTTCCAGTACTTTTTAGGGACTATATACTACAGAAGAAATGCTTTTCTTTTTTGATTTCTCTGATGTCATGACCACAGTGCTCTATACTGACCTCTGCTGTCCATTTTTGGAACTGTCCATAGCAGGAGAAAACATATGCTGCTCTGGACAGTTCCTAAAATGGACAGCAGAGGTCAGCAGAGAGCACTGTGGTCGTGACATCAGAGCAATCCAAAAACAAAAGAATTTCCTCTGTAGTATACAGCCCATAAAATGTATTGGAAGGATTAATATTTTTGTTACGCCGAGCGCTCTGGGTCCCTGCTCCTCCCCGGAGCGCTCGCGGCGTTCGTCTCCGTGCAGCGCCCCGGTCAGACCCGCTGATCGGGAGCGCTGCACTAGTGTCACCGGCAGGGATGCGATCTGCATAGCGGGTCGCATCCCAATCTCCTCACCTGCTCCGTCCTCTGTCTGCTCAGTCCCGGCACGCGCGGCCCCGCTCTCTAGGGCGCGCGCGTGCCGGCTCTCTAAGATTTAAAGGGCCTGTGCACCACTAATTGGTGCCTGGCCCAATCAGTGTCTATTAGCTTCCCTGCTCCTTGTATATAAATACCCACTTCCCCTTCTTGTCCTTGCCGGATCTTGTTGCCCTGTGCCTAATGAAAGCGTTTTGTATTTGCCCTTACCAGTGTTTCCAGACCTTCTGCCGTTGCCCTTGACTACGAACCTTGCCGCCTGCCCTGACCTTCTTCTACGTCTGACTTCACCTCTGTCTACTCCTCCTGTACCACGCCAGTCTCAGCAGTCAGTGAGGTTGAGCCGCTACCGGTTGACACGACCTGGTTGCTACCGCCGCAGCAAGACCATCCTGCTTTGCGGCGGGCTCTGGTGAAAACCAGTAGCAACTTAGAACCGGTCCTCCGGTACAGTCCACGCCAATCCCTCACTAACACAGAGGATTCACCACCAGCCTGCCGAATCCTGACAATTTTTTCATAGAAGTAATTTACAAATCTGTTTAACCTTCTGGCACCAGTTGATTTAAAAAAAAAAAAGTTTTCCACGGAAGTACCCCTTTAACCCCTTAACGACGCCGGATGTAAATGTACGTCCTGGTGAGCTGGTACTTAACGCACCAGGGCGTACATTTACGTCCTAAGCATAACCGCGAGCATCGGAGCGATGCCCGGATCATGCACGGCAGGTCTCGGGTGCTGATCGCAGCCAGGGACCTGTCGGTAATGGCAGACATCCGCGATCCCGCGGATGTCCGCCATTAACCCCTCAGATGCCGTGATCATCTGCAGCATCGCGGTCACTAAAATGGAGGATCGGATCGCCTGCAGCGCTGCCGCGGCGATCCGATCATCCAGCAAGGAGGTCCCATCACCTGCCTCCACTGCCTTCCCGGCGTCTTCTGCTCTGATCTGCCTTCCCACAGACCAGAGCAGAAGATAACCAATAACACTGATCAGTGCTATGCCCTATACATAGCACTGAACAGTATTAGCAATCGAATCATTGCCCTATGGGGACTATTAAAGTGTAAAAATAAAAGTAAAAAGCATAAAGTAAATGAAATGTGAAAAACCCCCTCCCCCAATAAAAATGTAAAATGTCCCATTTTCCCTATTTCATCCCCGAAAAGTGTTAAAAAAAATATTTTATATACATATTTGGTATCGCCGCATGCGTAAATATCTGAACTATTAAAATAAAATATTAACGATGCCATACGGTGAACGGCGTGAACATTAAAAAAAAAGGCCAAAATAGCTGATTTTTCATAACATTTTATTCCAAAAATAATAAAAAATGGATTAAAAGTTTTATATACGCAAATATGGTATCAATAAAAAGTACAGATCACGGCGCAAAAAATGAGTCCTCATACCGCCGCTTATACGGAAAAATGAAAACGTTTTTGACTTAACCTATTTGTTTTGTTTCATTTCTATTCTTGTTGTTTAGGCTACTCTATTTCCGTTCTTTGTTGTCTTTTTAGTCCCCACTTTGTTTTCCTATCTTTGCTTCTATTTCCTGTTTCTTGCTGTGCTGAAAACTACAAATCCCAGTGTGCCACAAGCCTTGCTGGTTTGGGTCGGCTCCTTTTTTTTTTGTTTGTTTGTTCCGCCCTTTACCCATCCTACTATTTTCCTGGGTCAGCCCCCTTATACACAGCACAGTAATATAAATCAGCCTTGGTTGGGATACACTGGCATACACACACAAAAGGGACTACAACTCCCAGCATGTGTCATTCAGGAGTCTTCAGTCTGTGGTATAACACCAGCATGCTGCCTCTGTAGTCTCCTGGGGGTGGTAGTTCACCACACCTCTGTAGGGCATACACCAGTGTTTCCCAACCAGGGTGCCTCCAGGTGTTGCAAAACTACAACTCCCAGCGTGCCCTGACAGCCTTTGGGCATGCTAGGAGTTGTAGTTTTGCAACAGCTGGAGGTACACTGGTTGGGAAACACTGGTGTAACATGATGTGTATGCTGAATAGGCTAGAACAGTGTTTCCCAACGAGTGTGCCTCCAGCTGTTGCAAATCTACAACTCCCAGCATGCCCAAAGTCTGTCAGGACATGCTGGGAGTTGTAGTTTTGCAACAGCAAGAGGCACACTGGTTTGTAAACACTAGCATACACACACACACAACAGGGACTACAACTCCCAGCATGTGTCATTCAGGAGTCCCCCCTCCCCCTTCACATATAGAGATCATTCCCAGTATGAGATTTATTCCCCTGCAGTCCATACATCCCCAGCCCGTGCACCTTCTCATCCTCCCCTTCAGATAACACTTATCTTCTCTGTGAGGTCCTTCTCCTGTGCAGACCTGCGTCCTTAGAATACAGAGCCAGGGGAGGGGAGGTGAGGAGCTGTGTACTCAGCTGGATGAGATGAGAGGGCGTGGCTTATTTCTCATGCAGACAGAGAAAAAAAAAAAAGCTGTGACATCTTGTCCACAACAGACTCAGAACTGTGGACAACAGTAAAAGAAAACCCTCTGAACTACAGAACTTCCTGCCCAACAAACAGGTAAGAAAAACACACACATGCTGCCAAAACATATAACTCATGTATATTGCAAAAAAACTAAACTTACAAAGAAGATGCCATATAGTAAAAAAAATTTACCACCGGAGTACCCCTTTAAGTCCTAAAGAGTCCTTAAAGGAGTACTCCGGTGCGCACTTTTTTCCTTTTATCCCGTCCGGCTGCAAAATAAAAGAAAACACACTTTCTCTTACCTGCCAGCGAGCCCCCGTAGCTCCGGTACACTCCGGTACAGGTGTTCGGTCTCCGGGCTGATTTCTTCTTACTTCCTGTTAGCCCGGCACGTGACACGGAGCTTCAGCCTATCACCGGCCGAGGCGGGACATCGATGCGGCCAGCGATAGGCTGAAGCTCCGTGTGACGTGCCGGGCTAACAGGAAGTAAGAAGAATACAGCCCGGGGACCGAACACCTGTACCGGAGCTCCGGGGGCTCGTTGGCAGGTAAGAGAAAGTGTGTTTTCTTTTATTTTGCAGCCCGGACGGGATAAAAGGAAAAAAGTGCGCGCCGGAGTACTCCTTTAAGGGGTTAATTTACCCATCAGATGTCTATGAGAGACAGTGTGTAACACAAAATCCAAAAACACTATGGCCCAGATTTATCTGTGTGAGAAACAAAATAGAGTGAATTTCCCACAGCAACCAATTACAGCTCAGCTCACGAGCTCTGGTAAAGTGAAAGCTGAACTGTGATTGGATAATGTGGGAAAATCACTCTATTTTTTCTCTCAAACAGTTTGATAAATCTGGACCTATATCCACAGCCAACCATCTGTCAAGGCTTCTGCTCACATCTTCATAACAGCAAATTAGGTTGCTTTGACAGCTTCTATGCTTTATTTTCTGTGTGTAACACCTTAAAGGAGAACTCCCGCCAAATGAAACTACCTATATTTAGATGCACATTATAAAGTTATATAACTTTGTGATGTACAAGTGTAATCTTTGCTGAGCACATACCTTGTTTGTCTCAGCTTTTCCTCTAGGCAGGAAGTCTAATAGTTCTTATCACACATGATGACTGACCGGCACTAATTAGCTTGGCCTGACATGTCACTGTCATACTCCCTTCTCCTCAGAGATCTAGCTTGTCAGTACTGCATGTGTGTGATTGTACCTTATTGGCTGAGGTGCACACATCTCCCTCTATATCTATAGTTATTAACTGTTATTCCATTTTTTCCCACTTTTGGCTGGATATCTCCTTTAAGCCCCCATGGTATATATGTATGCCCTGCACCCAGCCTATGTAGCGCACTCAGGAGCAGGATGCTGATAGCACTTAATGCCGGACATCACCAATCAGGCCATGTCTGGCATTAACTCTTTAGACACCACAATGAAAATTAATTGCAGTGTCTAAAATCTAAACATTCTGATCCCAGCAGCTCGGAGCTGATCGGAACACCTCCAGTAAAATCGCAGGGTGCTGATCAGCTGAGAGGATGGGCTGAGGGTCCCCGCCTGCCTCTATCCCACCTGATCTGCTCTCCAGTGCTGCAGGAAGCCAGAAAACTGTGCCCTGCAGGAAATGATGAGTGACGCCCCTGACGTTGTGCAGAGGAGCCGCAGGAGACGTCACTCGTCACAGCAGCCCACATGACCCGACGCATCACCTGAGCCTGCCGAGCGTGGCCAGGTAAGGAAATATGTAAATATAGAAAAAGCAGGAGGAGTCCGGGGCGGGACCACAGGAGCCGCCGCTGGCCACTGTTTTAAAGTGGCTGCGGCCGGCCTATCGGGGTGGCCCCGATCCGCTACTGAGCAGCCCGCAGGGATGTCCCGCATGTGATGGGGCCTCCTGCGGGCACGGGGCCCGGAGCAGGTGCTCCATGAGCGCCAATGATGATCCAGCCCTGCGTATGGGGGAAAACGTAATGGGAACCCAGCCATACTGAGCTGTATAGACCAAATTATGGGGAGTAATGAATGGAGTGTACAGTTCTGCTAGGTTAACCTTACATAATTTTTGTGCACTTATCTTTATAGTATGACCAAACCTGTGCACTGCCTATTGCTACTGTTATGTGGCAAAAAGGGTTGGGTTAAGACCAGATTCTGCTCTTTTAGCACATGGTTACAGAGAAATCTGATCTGAGATCTGACATGTATTTCTCCTATCACATAAGGGGTTAAAGCAACTTGTTTCCATGTTTAGAGAATGAGCAGTAAGTGGGAATGAAAAGCTGCTCTGTAGAAATCCATTATTTCAGCAACATGTGTCACAAAGAACGCCATAATCTTCTGGAGTATTTTATTTTACATGACCTGAAATGAACTCAGTTAATGAATAGCCTATAAAATGTTCCAAAAATTACCATTGGTCCTGATGGAAAATTACTTAAGGGTTACTAGTCACTATGAAAATGCTTACTATCTACCTACCTATCTATTTATCTATCTATCGGTAGCATGTTATAGAGCAGGAAGAGCTGAGCAGATTGATATAGTTCTTTCTGGGAAAAGATTCACTATAACTTATTGATTAAAATCCCTGATCTTTCCATGTTTAAAATAAAATAGTTGTGACATACGCACCTGACCAGTACTCCAGTGCCGGCTCCATTCTTTCCTCCGGACAGCCCCGAAGAAGCTCAGTGTCAGGGCAACAGCCCTGCATGTGAAAGCCAATCAGCTTCGACCTCTGCGCTCACATATCTCAGAAGAGGAATATTTAAACCTGCTGTATCTAAACACCTGTGCCCCTGACCAAGGTTATTCCCATCACACACATTCCTGTACCCTGAGCATAGTTATTTATCTGACCTCCTGTGACCTGACATTTGCCTGCACCTTGACCATTCTTTTTTATGCTGATTTTGTACTATGATGCTCAATAGGTTTGACTCATTGCCTGCTTCCTAATGTTGTCTTTGCCTTCTGATTTTGCACCATGCTACTCTCTATGGCAATGATTTATCAAACTATTTAATCAAAAAAAAATTGTGATTTTTCCACAGAAACCAATCGCAGATCAGCTCACGAGCTCTGGTAAAGTGAAAGCTGAGCTGTGATTGGATGCTATGGGAAAATGTCTCCACTATTACTCTCACATAGTTTGATAAATCTGGGCCTATATGTGCTAGCCTGGGGGGTGTATGGTATGGGAAGTGTAGCTGTGCAGTAACTAAAGGGTGCTTGTTAACCCTTGCTATTCATGATGCCAGGGTGGGGGCTCCTCAATACAGCTTTTCCTACCGCCACCCTTCCCAAGAGCGATAGGGAGGGAGATCACAAGAATAGATTGTCCACAACCAGAGAGTTTCAGAAACAGCATTAACGTTTACTGAAGATTTTCTGCAAGCTTCAATATTAAAACAGTCTCTGAGTATAACAACAGCTTTTCCTTGGAGATTGACAAAGGTTGGGACTTTAGCATTAAGAGTCTTTTGATACTATGCATTGCTCCACTGGATTTAGGGGTTAGTTGCGGTCCAGTAGTCATGCTAGCATTAGCAGGGATTTAGATTTGAACTCACGGTTTTGGTTCCGCTGAGGCCGGCAGGTTTATGAGGCCTAGCATGTCTTTGAAAGTTGCGTAGCGCCGTCCTGTTAGTCCGGCAACCACAAGAGCAGCAACCCAAGAGAGCGATAATTGGACGCAGCTCCCTTATATGGGCAGGGGCTGGACTAACGCTAATTGGTCCATACTGTTGTCAATCACCATTACAGAGATTTGTGGGTAACACGTGACCCAAGGACCTCCTAAGGTCCTACAACATACCATAGAGGTTACTAGCATGGTCACATGACCGAAGGTCCTGTGACGCTGAACAAGGTAAGTACTATACATTACTATAGAATATATATAATTATTAAATATATACATTTATCATTATTAAAGATAAACTTTAGAAGAGACGACTAGGGGCTGTCCCACCTGAGGAACCCTACCTGAACGTAGTTACTCTGACTTTGGGGACCTCTACACTAGGTACTGTAGGCAATACTGTACCGGGACACCACATATATATATATATATATATAAATGCCTCTCTAGAAACAAAATAGCTAGAAGTATTAACTAATGGTGATAAGATATGGTGTGCCATAAAAACTAATGATATCCATTACATTGTCCACTGGCTATCCTGTGTGCTCATACTTAAAGGGATTTTCTCATCTGTCTTTTTCAGGTCTTCACGGAGCTGAGCCTCCTCTCTCTTTCTGCTTTGGGGGTAGACAGAGGGCTTACCTCTGCTTCCCCGTCCGCTGTGGCTCTTGAGATTGATAGAGCCTGGCTGAACCATATATATGGTTTTGCCATATATATTTTGTGGTGAAATGATTGATGTCATTACAAAGTAAAATTGGTGGCGCAAAAAACAAACCCTCATATGGGTCTGTAGGTGGAAAATTGAAGGCGTTATGATTTTTAGAAGGTGAGAAGGAAAAGTGCAAAATGAAAAATGGCCCGGTCCTTAAGGGTTAAACATTAATGTCAATTTAAAATCAATAGTTAGAGATAGCCTTGGGAAGCACATAGCAACGTACTTCAGTCCCTGGCTTGATGCTTAGTCTGTCTGCAGATGTCGGGCACCATAGACTTATAATGGAGCACATCTCCAACAATCAGATGGATTGAGCGCCGAGCTGGGGAATGACGCTAACGACTGTTTCATCCAGCTGTATCTAACAAATGGCGGGGGTCTTAGCACCAATCAGACTAATAAAAACTTTTCACATGCCTGCGTGACATGTCATTTTTTTTTTTAAATGACAGTAATGCTTTAATAGCTATGGACATCTTTAAAAAGCGTTTTTTAAATTCTCGCTTTGTACATATTATGGTGCAAAATGTTTTTTTTCCGTGGGTCTTTATTAAAAATGCTACATAGTTTATAGTCTTAACAGTGTGCAGCTATATGATTCTCCCCCGCAGACTATCTTGCAGAAGCTGGGTGATAAGGAATATTCAAAGAAGACAATTTTAAGGTGAACGCAATGTCCTGATGAACCCATAATATGTGACATGGGGAAATACGGTGAGAAAGTTTAATTGCTTTATCTTGTGCATGTTTATTCTGGTGTTGGGAAGCTGCGTTAAGGAATATGGTTTGTTACAGTGGTGGGCTACCTTGTATAGGCAAGTGCCCAGAGTTGCCTAGGGCTGAGCTAACATCTATAGGGCAGGTTCCGGAGTGGGGCTGCTACCTTTCTAGGGTAGGTAACTCTACCTAGGGTTAGGGACTAGGCAATCAGTAGGGAGAGTTTAGGACCCCTTTACAAGTTCAATTGATAGGGTATTTCTTGATGTACCTTGGTCCAAGACCAGCCCCATGTTGTGTGTTGGATTTGTACAGGCATTTCTCTGGAATTATTTTTGATATAATTGCGTTTAAGTGTTCTAGTGTTGTATCACGCCCCCTCCCGTAGGCTTGCATTGAGGGGGCGGAGCGTGACATCACACGGGGGCAGGGGCTTGACGTGACACCCCTCCCGCCCTGTAGTCGCCGGTGTGAGGTGGTTTTTTGCGCCCCCGTAGATCCATGCGTCCGCTCCTCCCCCAGCTCTCCGAACATTTCCGAAGCTAGAACTGGGGGAGGGTAGAGCAAGGGGAGGAGGTTCACGCCCCCTCCCTCATCTCCCCTCCCTGAGCTCGGCTGGACGCAGATCTCTACGGCACGCCCCCTCCCTGAGGACGTAAATCTCCACAGCAGGTCCCCTCCCTCATCTCCCCGAGCTGAGGACGTAGAGCAGTGCTCCCAATGAGCTCTGTGTAAAGGGGGACATACTGTATGGGCTAAAGGGGGACATTTAGCCTGTACAGTATGTCCCCCTTTAGCCCGTACAATATGTCCCCCTTTAGCCCGTACAGTATGTCCCCCTTTAGCCCGTACAGTATGTCCCCCTTTAAACATAGAGCTCATTGGGAGCACTGCTCTACGTCCTCAGGGAGGGGAGATGAGGGAGGGGACCTGCCGTGGAGATCTATGTCCTCAGGGAGGGGAGATGAGGGAGGGGACCTGCTGTGGAGATTTACATCCTCAGGGAGGGGGCGTGCCGTAGAGATCTGTGTCCAGCCGAGCTCAGGGAGGGGAGATGAGGGAGGGGGCGTGAACCTCCTCCCTCCCCTTGCTCTGCCCTCCCCCAGTTCTAGCTTCGGAAATGTTCAGGGAGCTGGGGGAGGAGCGGACGCATGGATCTACGGGGGCGCAAAAAACCACCTCACACCGATAATCAGTTTTAGGTCCGGTTGTAAAAGCGCATACGGCGCAAAAATGAGCCGACCGGACCGAACGTTTCACTACGGTCGGCTCATTGAAATGAATGACATACGGGAGCGCATACGGTAACATACGGGAGCGCGAGCTTTTAGCTCCCCCCTGCCGTATGCGCTCCCGTATGGGACAAAACGTAGTGTGAACCCATGGGTTTACGGCTCTCTGCCCGGAGCCAGACAGCTGGAGGCACACTGGTTAGGAAACACCATTGTAGATTGTAAACCCTCACTGCATGGTCCTCAATTTGTCATTTCATTTATGTGTACAGTATTCATTTTATATTATATAGTTTTAACCCTATTCTGTGTATAGAGCCCTAAAGGGCACTATAAAAATTTATCATAATCTAGCAAAATTAGAACATATAAAATGTGACCAATCAGAATATTTCTTGTAAAAAGGAACCTGTAACAAAAAATAAAATATGCATTACGATTGGTCGCGTCAGTTTAGATAACCGCCCACTGTATGTTAATGAGGCCTACTCTTTACTGCAACAGGAAATTACTAGGCGCCATCTGGTGGTGTGGAGGTTAAACAGCTATTGGTACATTCCTGTAACACGGGTGTACATGACATGAGTGCGGAATTTCCCTGTAGAAGGTCTCTGTACACACTGAGCGGGTTGCCAGGCTACACAGTAAAGTCCACCTAGCGGTACAGAACGCGTTGTACTGATCGCTGTGACGCTGCCCTATAATTAGAGCCAGCCTTCCAAGACTTCTCACTATCACAGCTTATCTGGCGGCATGGAGGCGTGAACCGCACTGCGTGCCACCGCCGCTACCGGAAACAGGAAGCGGAAGTCGGGAGAACCATAAACAAAGTCCTCAGCTTCTCGTAGTTTTGTCCTGGTGTCAACATGGGGAACACCAGCAGCGAGCGACCTGGACCCTTAAAAGGGCGAAGGGACAGTGGCGGGAGCGCTAGCAAGGGGGATGACAGAGCCAAGATCCTGATGGACAGCCCGGAGGACGCGGATATGTACCCGGCCGAGGAAAACAAGGTGAAGAGTGTGATGACAGCTGCTCCACTGACGGGCACAGACACCTGCTAGGAGCTCGTCTTCTCACAGGAGAGCTGGGTGGCTGGAATAATAGGGGCATCAGAGGGCAGGGTGCTGGTGGCTGGCAAGGAGGGGCACTGGTGCTATGGCTGGAATAAGAGCTGTGTAATGCCATCAGAGGGCAGGGAGCTATGGCTGGAATAAGAGCTGTGTAATGCCATCTGAGGGCAGGGAGCTATGGTGGGCACTGGTGCTATGGCTGGAATAAGAGCTGTGTAATGCCATCAGAGGGCAGGGTGCTATGGCTGGAATAAGAGCTGTGTAATGCCATCAGAGGGCAGGGTGCTATGGCTGGAATAAGAGCTGTGTAATGCCATCAGAGGGCAGGGTGCTATGGCTGGAATAAGAGCTGTGTAATGCCATCAGAGGGCAGGGAGCTATGGTGGGCACTAGTGCTATGGCTGGAATAAGAGCTGTGTAATGCCATCAGAGGGCAGGGTGCTATGGTGGGCACTAAGTGCTATGGCTGGAATAAGAGCTGTGTAATGCCATCAGAGGGCAGGGAGCTATGGTGGGCACTATGCTATGGCTGGAAGAAGAACTGTGTAATGCCATCAGAGGGCAGGGAGCTATGGTGGGCACTATGCTATGGCTGGAAGAAGAACTGTGTAATGCCATCAGAGGGCAGGGAGCTATGGTGGGCACTAGTGCTATGGCTGGAATAAGAGCTGTGTAATGCCATCGTAGGGTGTGGAACAATGGCTAGCAGGGGTTGGCACGGATGCTATGGCTGGAATAAGAACTGTGTTAGGGCCATCAGTGAGAAGTGAGCTAACGTTGGCAGGGGTGGGCACTAGTGCTATGGCTGGCAGAGATAAGACCTGTGTAAGAGCCATCAGATGGCAGGAAGTTATGGCTGGCAGATGTGGGCACTGGTGCTATGGCTGGCAGGAAAGTATGGTGGGCAATGAGCAGGATACACAATTTGGCCCACTTCTATACAGTGAGAACTTCTATAGATGTTAAAGGGGTAATCCCCTGGAAAACTATTATTATTATTATTATTATTATTATTATTATTATATATATATATATATATATATATATATATATATATATATATATATATATTTTTTATATATATCAACTGGTGCCAGAAAGTTAAACAGATTTGTAAATTACTTCTATTAAAAAATCTTAATCCTTCCAATACTTATCAGCTGTTATATGCTCCACAGGAAGTTCTTTTCTTTTTGAATTTCATTTGTCTGACCACAGTGCTCTCTGCTGACACCTCTGTCCATTTTAGGAACTGTCCAGAGCAGGATAGTTTTGTTATGGGGGTTTGCTTGTACTTGTGTCAGAAATCATGCTGGTTCTACCAATACCGAGGTGGGGGAAGTGCTCAGCTAAGTGCTTCTCTCTCCATCTCACATGTCACTGCACTGGACAGTATGTGTCCAGCATTTTTTTAAATGACAGGATAAGCAGTTGTTGTGTACATGAGGAGCAGCATCATTTCTGCCCATTGTATAAAATTTTTTCAGTTTTACCCCATCTGCAGGCTTCATCTCTAATATCTTCATCTCTTTATTTCAGTAATGAAACTTAGAAGGTGAAACTAATATGAGAGAGACTCATTACATGCAAAGCAAGATAGTTCAAGCCGTGATTTGTCATAATTGTTATGATTATGGCTTACAGCTTATGAAAACACCAATGCCAAATTACTATGATTTGGGGAGCCATGTCATCTGCTGGTGTTGGTCCACGGCTGTCACCCCCCCCCCCCCCCTCCCATAGACTTGCATTTAGGGGTTGGGGCTATGACGTCACAAGCTCCCGGGGCCGGCTCCAGCGTTCGGAACAATTTGTTCCAAGTGCTGAGCAGCGGAATACCCCTTCCAGAGTCCAGTCCAGAGTCAATGCATCCGTCTACCAGGTGATTTTGAAGCACTTCAGGCTTCCTTACCTTTTTAAGTTGCATTAAAGGGGTACTCCGGTGCTTGCACATCTTCTCCCCTATCCAAAGGATAGGGGATAAGATGCCTGATTGCGGGAGTCCTGCAGCTGGGGACGCCCGTGATCAGGCACATGGCACCCCGTTTGTAATCAGCCCCCGGAGCGTGTTCGCTCCGGGTCTGATTACGCTCGACCGCAGGGTCAGCGGTGTGTGACGTCACGCCTCCGCCCCCGTGTGACTTCACACTCCTCCCCCTCAATGCAAGCCGACGGGAGGGGGCGTGATAGCTTTGCACAATATTCATATTTTTCAAGTTTCACCTGTACAGCAGCTAATAAGTATTGGAAGGTAGTGCTGGGCGGTATGACCAAAAATGCATATTGCGGTATTTTTGTAAGTTATGGCGGTTCCACGGTATTTAATGGTTTCATCATAGGTATACCTCAACTATGAGAGACATAATGAGAAAAAAAATCCATAAAATCCCATTGTCTGATTTTTATAGAATTTATTTGCAAATTAAGGTGGAAAATAAGTATATGGTCACCTACAAACAAGCAAGATTTCTGGCTCTCACAGACCTGTAACTTCTTCTTTAACCCCTTAAGGACCTAGGGTGTATGGATACGCCCTGACTTTCTGGTACTTAAGGACCCAGGACGTATCCATACGCCCGTGGGAATTTCTGTCCCCGCTGCGCGCCGGGCGGGGACCGAGGTGCCTGCTGATATCGATCAGCAGGCACCCCGCGCAAATGCCCAGGGGGGTCATTAGACCCCCCCCCCCATGTCGGTGACGGAAGAAGAGGACGGCGATGCAGCTCCGTGGATCCTTTGAAAGCCGGTGAGTTGCCTAGCAACATCTGGAGGGCTACAGTCTGAGACCACTATAGAGTGGTCTCTAAACTGTAGCCCTCCAGATGTTGAAAAACTACAACTCCCAGCATGCCCAGAGAGCTGTTTAGGCATTCTGGAATTTGTAGTTTTGCAACAGCTGGAGAGCTACAGTTTGAGACCACTGCACAATGATCTCTATACTGTTGCTCTCCAGATCTTGCAAAACTACAACTCCCAGCTTGCCCACATAGCAGTTTGTTGTCTGAGCATGCTGGGATTTGTAGTTTTGCAACATCTGGAGGTCCACAGTTTGGAGATCACTGTGCAGTGGTCTCTAAACTATAGCTCTCCAGATGTTGCAAAACTGCAAATCCCAGCATGCTCAGACAGCAAACTGCTATGTGGGCAAGCTGGGAGTTTTAGTTGTGTACCTCCAGCTGTTGCATAACTACATCTCCCAGCATGCCCTTTGGCGATCAGTACATGCTGGGAGTTGTAGTTTTGCAAAAGCTGGAGGCACACTGGTTGGAAAATACTGAGTTAGGTAACTGAAGGTTTTCCAACCAGTGTGCCTCCAGCTGTTGCAAAAGTCCAACTCCCAGCATGCACGGTCTGTCAGTACATGCTGGGAGTTGTAGTTTTGAAACAGCTGGAGGTTTGTCTCCCCATGTGAATGTACAGGGTACAGGGTACATTCACACGGGCAGGCTTACAGTTATTTTTCTGCATCAAGTTTGGGCTGCGGCAAATTTTTTGCCGCAGTACAAACTCCTAGCGGTAAATTCACTGTAAACCTCCGCCAGTCTGAACGTACCCTAAAAACACTACACTAACACATAATAAAGGGTAAAACACTACATACACCCCATTACACTGTCCCCCCCCCCCCCAATAAAAAAGGAAAAACGTATCGTACGGCAGTGTTTCCAAAACAGAGCCTCCAGCTGTTGCAAATCACCAACTCCCAGCATTTCTGGACAGCCACTGACTGTCCAGGCATGCTGGGAGTTTAGCAACAGCTGGAGGCACCCTGTTAGGGGTATTCTACACCAGTGATTCCCAATGTCCACCCCTATGCAATCCCTAATTTAGTCCTCAAATGCGCATGGTGCTCTCTCACTTCAGAGCCCTGTCGTATTTCAAGGAAACAGTTTAGGGTCACATATGGGGTATTTCTGTTTTCAGGAGAAATTGCACTACAAATTTGGGGGGCTTTTTTTATTTTATTTTTTATTTTATTTTTTATTTTATATTTTTATTAAATTTCCAATATATAACACAAGGAGAACATTTCTATTCCCGACAATTTGGAATAGTACAAAACATGGACAGTGACAATCAGTAATACACAGCAACATAGGAATGAATCGGCATTCGCTACATCCGGTGTGTCTATAGGGCGACAGAATAATCCGTACAGTAAACCATCAGAACAAAACACTATTGGTTGCATAGGGTACAAACCGAAAACATGAATAGCATCAGGAGAAGAACTAGCTAGTATCTAGGCCCTAAGGCTGTAGCCTATAACAGTATAGATGGATTGTGCGTGTGCGGTACAAAGAAAGAAGCGGAAAGGAACCTGGGTAAGGGGGGAGGAGTGAGAGGGAAAGGGGGACAAGGAAAATGAGAAGTACTGATAGCAACCCCTATAATTAACAGTAGTGGGGGCTATGTATCCACAAGTCCCATCTTCTAAGGAATCTATGATCACTAGAGTTAGCTAAAGCATAGGCACGCTCACATGCACAAGAGAAATTAACATAAGCCAAGATTTCCGATAAGCATGGAAGATCAGGGGATCTCCATTTCCTAGCAATGAGCAATTTGGTGGACATCAGCACATGTGCTACTATGTGTCTAGAATTAGAAGGGTACTTATCCAAATCTAGTAGCAGCAAGGCTGTAGAGGGTTCCGCTTTTTTTCTTTTTACCCCTTATGAAAAGGAAAAGTTGGGGTCTACACCAGCCTGATAGTGTAACATTTTTTTAATTTTTTTAAACTAACATGCTGGTGTTGCCCCATACTTTTTATTTTCACAAGCAGCAAAATCAAAAAAAGACCCCCAAAATTTGGAACTCAGTTTCTCCTGAGTATGGAAATACCCCAGATGTGGGCGTAAAATGTTCTGCGGACGCACAACAAGGCTCAGGAGTGAGAGTGCACTATGTACATTTGAGGCCTAAATTGGTGATTTGCACAGGGGTGGCTGATTTTACAGGGGTTCTGACATAAACAAAAAAAAAAAAAAAAAAAAATGCCCACATGTGACCCCATGTTGGAAACTACACCCCTCACGGAACGTAACAAGGGGTATAGTGCGCCTTAACACCCCACAGGTGTTTGACAAAATAGTTGGATGGGAAAATGAGAAAAAAAATTTTTTTGCTAAAATGCTGGTGTTACCCTAAATTTTTCATTTTCACAAGGGAAATTAGGAAAAAAAAGCCCCCCCCCCCCCCCCCCCCCCAAAATTGGAAATTGCTTCTATATTTTGAAGCCCTCTGGTGTCTTACAAAAGTAAAAACATGTCAACTTTATGATGCAAATATAAAGTAGACATATTGTATATGTGAATCAATATATAATTTATTTGGAATATCCATTTTCCTTATAAGCAGAGAGCTTCAAAGTTAAAAAAAAATGCAAAATTTTCAATTTTTCAATAAAGAAATGATGCAAGTATCAACAAAATTTTACCACTAACATAAACTAGAATATGTCACGAAAAAACAATCTCTGAATCAGAATGAAAGGTAAAAGCATTCCAGAGTTATTAAAGTGACAGTGGTCAGATGTTCAAAAAATGGCCGGGTCCTTAAGGTATATTTAGGCTGGGTCCTTAAAGTGTAGCTCCCACCAAGTTATATATAATCTAATATGTCCCTACCTATTAATAATCTAGCTCTAACCCCCTACCTGGCTTTAAAAACATTTTAAATCGCTTTAATAGAGCAGATTTAGTGCTTCTAAATCTGCTCTATCAAGCAGGGCAGGAAGCAGCGCTTCCCAGCAGGCACGACGTCACTGATGCCTTGCTGGGCGCTTGCTTCTGCCCTCAGATAGTCTATGCAGCGCTCCTGTCAGGAGCGCTGCATAGACTATCTGCCAATAGCACGGCAGGCAGCTCCGGGGTCTCCTCCTCCCTGTTTAGCTGTGCATGTGCTATCCAGGGAGGAGGAGTAGAGGAGCATCGCCGGCCTGCCGTGCACGATATTACAGCCAGTGTGAGGTGGTTTTTTTGCGCCCCCGTAGATCCATGCGTCCACCTCACACCGGCTAATATAAGACCTCAGATCAGACTTACCCATCCGGAGGATCAGCGCAGCAATGAGTGCTCGCGCTGCCTCCGGACAGGGTAACGGACAGTGTTGCTGGCCAATGCGCGCAGCCCCAGCTATCAGCGTGCTCGCTCTCGCCTGTTTGATTGACAGGCGGGAGCGAGCACAGCAGTGCCTGAATTTCGACTCCTTGCCAGGCTGAAATGAGTCGAAATTCAGTGGTGACGACACTGCTGAATGCATTCGGCCACTAGGAGGGCGACCCCTAGTGGCCGAATTTAAAAGTGATTTTAAACTTGTTTAAAATCACTTTTTTTTTAATTAAAGTATATTAGAGATATGTTGTAGTACTTAAGTACTACAACATATCAATTTTTGTACTTCATGACAGTGCCCATTTAAGGGGTTAAGTCTCCTCTGTCCTCCATTCGTTACCTGTATTAATGGCACCTGTTTGAACTTATCAGTAAAAAAGATACCTGTCCACAACCTCAAATAATCACACTCCAAACTCCACTATCAAGACCAAAGAGCCGTCGAAGGACACCAGAAACAAAATTGTAGACCTGCACCAGGCTGGGAAGACTGAATATGCAATAGGCAAGTAGCTCGGTGTGAAGAAATCAACTGTGGGAGCAATTATTAGAAAGTGGAAGATATACAAGACCACTGATAATCTCATCTGGGGCTCCCAGAACCACACGTGGGGACATAGTGAAGGATCTGCAGAGAGCTGAGACCAAACTAACAAAGGCCACCATCAGTAACACACTGTGCCACCAGGGACTCAAATCATGCAGTGCTAGACGTGTCCCCCTGCTTAAAGGGGTTGTGCACTGCCCTGCCTTTCGGAGCTCCGCTCACAGCGTCCGGAAGTTCATTACTCCAAACGCTGTGTGCGGGCTTCTGTGTTCGCGGCCGCCGGGCGTGACGTCACGCCCGCCCCCTCAACGAAAGTCTATGGGAAGGGGGCGCGATCGCTGTCACGCCCCCTTCCCATAGACTTTGGTAGAGGGGGCGGGCGTGACATCACGAGGGGCCGGGCGTGACGTCACGCCCGGCGGCCGCGAACACGGAAGCCCGCACACAGCTTTTGGAGTAATTAACTTCTGAACACTGCGAGCGAAGCTCCAAAATGCAGGGCAGCACAGAACCCCTTTAAGCCAGTACATGTCCGGGCCCGTCTGAAGTTTGCTAGAGAGCATTTGGATAATCCAGAAGAGGATTGGGAGAATGTCATATGGTCAGATGAAACCAAAGTAGAACTTTTTGGTAAAAACTCAATAGTCGTGTTTGGAGGAGAAAGAATGCTGAGTTGCATCCAAAGAACACCAGACCTACCGTGAAGCGTGTTTTGGGGCTGTTTTTCTGCAAAGGGACCAGTAGACTGATCTGTGTAAAAGAGAGAATGAATGGGGCCATGTATCGTGAGATTTTGAGTGAAAACCTCCTTCCATCAGCAAGGGCATTGAAGATGAAACGTGGCTGGGTCTTTCAGCATGACAATGATCCCAAACACACCACCCGGGCAATGGAGTGGCTTTGTAAGAAGCATTTCATGTCTCCAGATCTCAACCCCATAGAAAACCTTTGGAGGGAGTTGAAAGTCTGTGTTGCCCAGCGACAGCCCCAAAACATCACTGCTCTAGAGCAGTGGTTCTCAACTTTTTTTTTTTGACACCCCATTCCCAAAAAATTATACCCCATATTAGAGACATTTTGTAATTATTAGTATAATTCATATGCTTTTACTTTCCTCTATAACAGGCCCCCTGTTCCTTGAAATTCCACTTTAAAATTCTGGTGCAGAAGGATTCCGTTGCTGGTAATTCCCCCTTCACAATGGAATTTTAGCGGCGGATATTCCACCAATGAAATTCCGCCGCCAGCAAAAAGAATGAGCTTGCCTATTCTTAAGTTGGAATCCCTGCCGTAGACATTTCCATCTATGGTGACGGCAATGTCCACACTGTCCTAGCACTGGCTGCAGACTTTCCGGTCAGGGATTCTTTAGTGTGAGCCTAAGGGTCTCCTCAATTGACGTTTGTTAAAAGGAGCCTTTATGCTGCTCAGTTAATACTGACAACACACGTAATCATTGGATTGCTGGTGCAGTCGTTCTTTCATTCCCATCATTGTTGGCCGCACACCTTGTTTATTCAAGGAGATATGCTGTCGGTCTAACAATGATTTTTAGGACCAGATGATCCAAGCTATCAGCCAGTGAATTATTTTTTGTTGGCTCATCTCTGGACTGTTTTCTTGGCCTTTTTTTAACCAGTTATTGCCTTGTGTAAAAGACCGGAGTGTTTTCAAAAGTTCAAAAATCTTGACATTACTTTGGTTAATGATATGGAGGGATTACTACATGATCTACAGGCAGATGAAGCAGGGAATGGATCTGAGTGTTGGAGAAAGGTCTATCGAGCCTTTGCCTAAAGATATATTGCCTCCTATAAATGGGTCATCACTAAGAGACTTCTCAACTTAGGTAGCAGAAGTTAAAATAGACCTATCCTTCGCAGGGTACATGTCTTAAATACAAGAAAGAATGTCACCGCCTGAAGGCAGGAATTCACTGTCTGAAGATCCATTTCAGAATTTAAGTACAGATGTGATGGAGCTCAGATGTCAGCATTTGTCCCTGGTTGCAAAGGATACACATCTTGAATATCAGTCTAGAAGGTTGAATATTAAATGTGTGGGGTTTCCAAAGAGACGGTTGGGGACTCTTCCACTGCCATAGAGATCAATTCTCGGCAGTCTTCTTCCTATCATCAGAGTGGATTACACTGACATGTAACACAGGGTCCACTATTCACAGTAGGTGAGACCTTCACTAGTCTCTGAGCAATAGGCTCTGCCATTCAGGGGTCCTATCAGTTAACATTCTGGTTACCACTTTGCTGGGGCTATTGCAGTTCTTTTTCAGTAGCATTGGGGGGGGGGGGCGCTAGTGAGGACACCCCTGCCTGCATGTTATATGCCTATTAAATCTTCTGGTCACTGATTTAAAGCGGACGCAGTAGCGGCTGCTTGTGAAGTATTTGCAGCACGGCCGTGGACACTTTAAATCAGTGACCAGTGGCAGCTCCTCCCCGCTGTGCTTTTAATTTTCCTTACCTCCCCCCTCCCTCATCATTCCCCCTTTTCCCCCCTGCTTTTTATAGTGTGTGTGTGTGTGTGTGTGTGTTTATTTTTTAAATTTTTTTTTTTCCCTTACCTGTCTGCGCTTCAGCAGGCCAGGTCAGACGGTGGGTCTTGCAGGCTGTGTGGTCATGAAGCAGATGAATGACGTCCTCTGCGCGGCATCAGTGACGTCACTTTTAATTTCCTGCAGCCGCCGCGAGTCAGAGTTCGGAGTGTGGCGACTGCAGGAAATGAAAAGTGACGTCACTGATGCCGCGCAGAGGAGCCAGCAGAGAACGTCACTCATCTGTTTCACTGACCTGGCGAAAAAATAAATAAATAAATATAAAATATATATATATATTTATATAATATATATAGAGAGAGAGGGGGGAGGTAGGGAAAATAAAAATTAAAAATATAAAAAGCTGGGGGGGGGGGAAGTGATGAGGGAGGGGGGAGGTAGGGAAAATTAAGAAAATATATAAAAAGCAGGGGAAAAGGGGGAATGATGAGGCATGGGAAGAATGGCATAGGAGGAACATGATGGGGGCGGGGGGATGATGACACAGGGGAAAATGATGAGGGGGGGATTATAAGACATGGGGGGTGGCGATGAGAGGGGTAAATGTGGCACAGGGACTGATAAAAGGAGAGGAATGATGTGACACTGGAGGGGACGGGACCAAACTGAGGTGCAGAAGAAATCAAAGTTGGGGGGATGATGTGGCATTTAGTCCAAGTAATTTATATTACATTTATTTTATTTTTTTACTTAAATTTCCCTCTTAAAATGGGTGTGCGTGTTATACGCCAGTGTGTGTGTGTTATACATCGATAAATACAGTACTAAGAGTCAGTGTTTCCCAACCAAGGTGCTTCCAGTTGTTGCAAAACTATATAATTCTCAGCATGCCCGGACCGGCAAAGGCTGTCCGGGCATGCTGGGAGTAGTAGTTTCACAACAGCTGGAGGCACCCTGATAGAAAAACACTGAGCTAAGTAAAAGGGCTCAGGGAGAAAAAAAAAACCTTCTGCTCACCTACTCCTGGTCCCTGCAGATGCAGTTTCCCTCCGTGCGGTCCGGGGTGTCCTCTCTTCACCATTCAACTAGTAGGACCTTTCCCTTTTCAGCCAATCACAGGCTGCAGTGGTGTCACTTGTCAAGCCAGTGATTGGCTGATGGGGAAAGGTCTTTTTTGGCAACAAACACACTAGGTTTCCTGCAGAAGATTTGAAATCCGCCCAGGAAACCTAGTGTATGGGCGGTGGGCATAAAATGTGTAGGTAGGTGTGAAATGGGGGCGATTGGACATTAAATGGGGGCTTTCACCCTTTTTTTTTTTATTATATAGCATCACAATCACATTTTCCCCATATCGTGTATCCCTACTTTTTATACATTTGTGAAGTTCACCTTTGTACATCATTCACAGTATAGAGCTTATTTACATAGGGTGAGTAATACAGGGTGTGACAGGTAATGCAGAGTATTCACACAGTTAAAGTCCATAGTTGAATTGACAAATCCACATGTTTCAGATATGAGATTACCCAGCATTTCTTCATACTCCATTTTTGGCTCTCAGGTCACCTGTCATAGGGTTTGTCTTACTACAAGCATGTCACATGGTTCCAGTAACCACCAACACAATTGTGAATGCAGCTCTACTCTGCGAATATAGACACTAAATACCTGATCTGGGGGGGTTTGTAATCCCATAGACATTTACTGGAACAAAACAGGTAAATATTTGGCTAAGGTAAGGACCAAACCCATTGAATGACAAAGGGGCTAATCCGTGTGCAGATGCAGGACTTTATTCTGCACGTGCAGAGTGATTTCTGGTGGCAGACCCTTTAGTAGATACGTGGTGGATTACCCTATTACCCTACTGACTGTACTATTGCTGCACTTCCAGTCCTCAAGTGAATGTGATGAGATCTTGTCCATAGTGATGTGAGATTATGACCACGGTTACCTGTCTTCCGCTGTGTAATTGTCTGACACTGTCATATGGTCGGCTTGTATGTGATGTTATGTTATTTTTTATACTTTGCAGCGACCACGGGTCGCATTACTATTTGCACCACTCCCGGCTCCAGGCCAATTCTAGCACCATTCCCGTCTCCACACCGGTCCTGATCTCTGAGGAAAGTCCTTACCTGGACCGAAATGTCAGATAATTTCTGTATTATTGGATTGTGTTAATAAATACTCAAGAATCTCAAGCACTTGAGTGCCAAGTTTTTCTTTACTGATCTTTTATTTTTTTACTCGTAATATATACAAAAAAAAACACTTTGTTTAAACATACAGAAACCAAGCTTTTTTTTTTTTAATTTATTTATTTTATTTCATGGTTTTTATTATGTGGTTGTGTTGTTAAAAACTGGAAAACCCCTTTAACATACAGTCCATTCCGTTACAGTTTCTGATGTTAGATTATTTTTACCCACATCCCTCAGTTTTTGGATGTGCTGCCTACATACAAATACCGCCCGCACAACTGCAGCTTTTTATAAGAAAATGGCTTCTAAACAAAGCTACCTGCATAGCCTGGTGTAAGCACAACCGGTACATGTCACGTTCTCTTATGACTCTTGTGACTTTTGCAGGCACCGCTGGAAAAGGATGAGTTCCTAGCATGGCAGCATGATTTAGAGGTGAACGATAAAGCTCCAACGCAGGCTCGACCAACTGTTTTTCGCTGGACAGGCGGAGGGAAGGAAATTTACTTAGCTGGGTCTTTCAATAACTGGGGGAAGATTCCTCTCATCAGAAGGTACCTTGCACGTTCTTATAAACTGTGGGGAAATTTTTAGACACTTTGCTTGTTTTTGGCCCTCTTTGAACTATTTTATTTTCAGTCTTTGGCTTCTTTACACATTTATTAAGCATTTCTATGCGACAAGTGTATCATACATTGTGTCAACTAGCCTAAGGGAGAAAGTGCAAGCTAATAATTTATTTATTAGGAGATAATTTATGTCCTATTAAAGGTTTTTCTGTGAACATCACTGTTTTTCTTAGGCAAATATAGGAAACCGTGATCTAGAAGAGTCTGCATTTATTGGGTATCGGGTTGCCTACAGTATATATGGAAACCTTTAACCAGATACACTTATATACTGCATATATCACAGTGCAGGAAATACGCAGCCTATTTTGCTACAGGCAGACACACAGGGCATCCTTGCACAGGGAGGTTTGGAAACTTTACTGCACACACAGGGCTGCGGCAGGGAGGCCCGATGTGTCTGCCTGTAGCAAAATACACTGTATATTTCCCGCAGCCCGACTGATTTATTGCAGTGTGTGTATATGCTACATTTGACCCTATCCTAAAACACAATTTGATAGAAATTCTTGTCATATAGCGGCTATTAGTGCCTGGCAGAGCACAATATCTAAGTGATAGTAGACAGTGGTTAAATATGCAGCATCTTTTTATATTATTGTAGATTGTCTTGTATAGAAATGTATTACTCCCCTAATTTATCTTACATTATTTTACAGCCACAACAACTTTGTTGCCATATTAGACCTGCCGGAAGGTGATCACCAGTACAAATTTTTTGTTGATGGCCAGTGGACGCATGATCCTGCTGAGGTATTTTATTAAATTGCTCCTGATAGGTGTGCTAAACTGTAAAGGATTAGGACAGTGTTTACCAAATGGTGGGCCTCCAACTGTTGCCAAACTGTCAGGGCATGCTGGAGTTGTAGATTTGCAACAACTGGAGACACTATTTGTTTGAAAAACATTAGATTAGGACTTGGTCACATTGTCAGAAATTGGTGCTTATGTTTGCGGCAATTAGAATTTTCTTAAGATTCAGCACAGATTTTCCATAGTGTGACCAGGGCCTTTAAAGTGCACATACACCTTCAATAGCTGTTGGCTGAATGTTACTGAGCAGACAGCTATTGTACTTGAGAGGAAGCCTTGATTTACCTTTTAGGAACAGTGTTGATAACAGGCATACAGGCTCTGCTAGCAGTTACACAGCCCAGGCTCTGTCCCTCCCTCCTGCACACAGCTCATGCTAAGCCCGTCCCTACTTCCTGTGTTCTATCCTGATCTAGCTGATACTGGAGACATACTTTTCCTAACAGGCACAGAAGATTGCAGGAAAGGGACACACCTAGTGGCCAAGACTTTAGAGCTGTTTTTCTGGGGCAAGGAGTCATTTTTTGGTAAATAGTGTAGATGATTCCTATTATGTTTGTTAATCACTATCACGTTGATTGGAATGGCAGTTGTTTCATCTATAGCAGTTCAAAGCTCTACACTGATGGCAATGTAAAAAGCTAAGATCTGGTCACTATGGGCACCAAAGAGATGCTTGCTATAAAATCTCTTCACACAGGGGAGATTTGTCATTAGAGTTCCAAATATAATTTTTTACACAATTGAATATAACAAACATATTTAACAGCAAGACAAACAAATAGGTTGATGTTGGACCTATGTGTTATGTCCCGAGCCAAAATTGTTTGCAATATAAGATTTTATGAAATATAAAAATTATCAAAGTATGTATCTTAATATATTTGAGAGACCTTAACCCCTTAAATGGGCACTGTCACCAACCTTTTTTTTAATTGCTGTAGTAATTATGTACTACAACATATCTCTAATATACTTTCATTATTTAGTTTTTTTTAAATTAAAATATTGTATTTTATATTTGAAAACTGGCCACTAGGGGTCTCCCTCCTAGTGGCCGGCTGCAGCCTGGCGTGACATCACGACTGAATTAGGACCGATGCCGGCTGAGCAATCAGTCCTAATTCAGTCAGCCTGCGCTCGCTCCCTGCCTGTCAATCAGACAGGCGAGAGCGAGCGCTGAGAACACAGAGGATGCGCGCATTGGATCCCTGGCCTTGTGTACTGGCGACGCCTCCCAGCATATATATGCGCGCTGCTGCTGCCTCAGGACTGTCCTGCACTTGGGTATGTCTTTTTCGGGTGGGGGGGTTCGGGGTAGCCCGTTGCGTGGCGGCCATGGCCATGACACAGACATGAGCAAACACTCATCACCTATCCTATGTGTAGGTAACAAATTCTATTTATGGGAAAACCCTTTCAGCTGACGTGTTCACATGTAATGCATGTTGCGTATACTTGAGTATAAAAGTAAACTGTAGGCCAGTGTTTCCCAACCAGGGTGCCTCCAGCTGTCCGGGCATGCTGGGAGTTGTAGTTTTGCAACATCTGGAGGCACCCTGGTTGGGAAACACTGCTCTAATGCCACCTCCGTCTATGTCAGAAACTGTAGCATGAATAGTTTGCTATGGGGATTTGCTTCTGCTTTGGACAGGTCCTGACACAGACAGAGATGGCAGCAGAGAGCACGGTGTGACATATTTTAAAGACTACACAACTTCCTTTGGGGCATACAGCTGCTAACAATTAATAGAAGGCTTTAGTGTGTATAATTTACAAATCTGAACAACTTTCCGGCATCATTTGATTTAAAAACATAGGGGGAGATTTATCAAAACCTGTCCAGAGGAAAAGTTGCCCATAGCAACCAATCAGATTGCTTCTTTCATTGTTGAAAAGGCCTCTGAAAAATGAAAGTGATTTGATTGGTTGCTATGGGCAACTCAGCAACTTTTCCCCAGGGTTTGATAAATCTCCCCCGTAGCTTTTTCTGGAGTGCCCCTTTTTAAAAATGGTTTTGTGGAGGAGCAGATCACTGGTGGGGCACAGGATTTCTCTTTCTTTGTCTACTATGTATTACTGAGGTGTATTCTTTTGTCTTTGTCTAGCCAGTAGTAACTAGCCAGCTTGGCACTATAAACAATGTTATAAATGTGAAGAAAACCGATTTTGAAGTATTTGATGCCTTAATGGTGGATTCTCAGAAAGGCTCTGATTTGTCAGGTAGGACTTTTCTCTTCATTAAAGTTATTAAACTAATAAATAAATATATAATTATTATATTATATATAATATAATTAGGGCTGCACGATATTGGGAAAATGTGTGATTGTGAGCCTAAATTTTGTGATATCGATATGTGATGCGATATATTAAATAAATGGTGAAATCCCGCCATTTCATGTCCAATCTCCTCCCTTTTACAACTATCCACACATTTTGTGCCCACCACCCATTTCACATCTCCTCCATTTAACTTCTATCTCCCCCCCCTCCCCCGTCACATTCCTCTTCTTGTCACAATCTTGACCCCCCCCCCCCCCCCCCCCCCCGGTCACATTTTGTACTGCAGAAATACACTAGGTTTCCCGGGCGGTTTTCACATCACCAACCTAGTGTGTTTGCTGCTGAAAAAGACCTTTCCCCATCAGCCAATCACTGGCTTGACACGTGACACCGCTGCGGCCAGTGATTGGCTGAAAAGGGAACGGTCCTACTGCTTGTACTAAGAAGAGATGAGACATCGGACCGCACGGAGGAAAACGGCATCTGTAGGGACCGGGAGGAGATGAGCAGAAGGTTTTTTTTTTTTATTTATTTATTTTTTTTGTTTGTTTTCTCCCTGTGCCCTTTTACTTAGCTCAGTGTTTTTCTACCAGGGTGCCTCCAGCTGTTGTGAAAATTCTATTCCCTGCATGCCCAGACAGTCTTTGCCAGTCCGGACATGCTGGGAGTTTGTTTTACAACAACTGGAGGCACCCTGGTTGGGAAACACTGAATTTTAGAATTTAAATGTTGTTTTTTACCTGCTCTGGCCGGCCCCCGCCTGCAGCAGCACACGGGAGCCGGCCCGAGCAGATAATCGCAAGTTTTCCTGTGGGTCCCTATATCGCTAAAAATTGCGATTCGATTGCTTTTGCGAAATATCGTGCAGCCCTAATATATATATATATATATATATATATATATATATATATATATATATATATATATATATATATATATATATATATATATATATAAAATATATCTCATATATTAGATCAGTGTTTCCCAACAAGGGTGCCTCCAGCTGTTGCAAAACCACAACTCCCAGCATGTCCGGACAGCCAAAGGCTGTCCGGGCATGCTGGGAGTTGTAGTTTTGCAACAGCTGTAGGCTCCCTTGTTGGGACCACTATATTAGATAGAACTGAAGAGTCTGATCTGTATAGTCAGGAGACCAGTTACTATGCTGGTTAGTGTGAGATACTGGGCATGTTCATTATTTTTGTGAATTACACATGGGGAAAACCATGGACTATCCATATTAAATGTATGAAGATAGAGCTAATCCTTAGGAATGCACATTAGAAATGAAAGCATCAGCCTCACGTTTCTGATCTGGGTCGTCTAGTAAAATATGTCAGATTTCCCATAAGCAAATCCTTAATATGTGATCCTGGCTTTAGTGGTAAGATTACATCTAGAGATGAGCGAACTTACAGTAAATTAGATTCGTCACGAACTTCTCGGCTCGGCAGTTGATGACTTATCCTGCATAAATTAGTTCAGCCTTCAGGTGCTCCGGTGGGTTGGAAAAGGTGGATACAGTCCTAGGAAAGAGTCTCATAGGACTGTAGCCACTTTTTCCAGCCCACCGGAGCACCTGAAAGCTGAACTAATTTATGCAGGATAAGTAATCAACTGCCGAGCTGAGAAGTTCGTGACGAATTGAATTTACTGTAAGTTCGCTCATCTCTAATTACATCCAAGCATTACCAGCCACTTAACATGACTTTTGTGTTTGCTCAGAGTTGTCCAGCTCTCCGCCTGGTCCATACCAGCAGGATCCATATAACTGTAAGCTAGAAGAACGTTTCAAATCTCCTCCGATCCTTCCACCTCATCTACTGCAAGTTATCCTTAACAAAGACACCGGTATATCTGTACGTGTACATTACTTTATTTATATTCTAGCCAGAGAGAGGTCTTATCTAGCCAGAGAAAAATGGATGATATACTGAAACATTAAAAAGAATTCTCAGATTCAATTGCAATATGAAGCAGGATAAGCTCAAAGAATAGAATTGTAAGGAAGTGACTGCTGGGATATTTCCCCTTATTTAGTGTTCCTTTATACAGGCACTGTCATTACAAAAAATGTTTGATATGTCATAGAGACACTTCAAAAGTCTTGATCTGTGGGGTTATTGAGTGTTCAGATCTTCATTTAATCCCTAGAACAAGCCAGGAGAAGTGCAAAGTTGTGCATTCTCTCACATCTCTGCTTCATGTGTCTGAGACTGTCTCTTAAAGGGGTACTCCGGTGGAAAACTTTATTTATTTATTTTATTTTTAAATCAACTGGTGCCAGAAAGTTTAAACAGATTTGTAAATCACTTCTATTAAAAAATCTTAATTCTTCCAGTACTTATTAGCTGCAGAATACTACAGGGAAATTCTTTTCTTTTTGGAACACAGAGCTCTCTGCTGACATCTCTGTCCATTTTAGGAACTGACCAGATCAGCATATGTTTACTGTGGGGATTTTCTCCTAATCTGGACAGTTCTTAAAATGGACAGAGATGTCAGCAGAGAGCACTGTGGTCATGATGTCAGCAGAGAGCTCTGTGTTCCAAAAAGAAAATAATTTCCTCTGTAGTATTCAGCAGCTAATAAGTACTGGAAGGATTAAGATTTTTTTTTTTTATAGAAGTAATTTACAATCTGTTGAACTTTCTGGCACCAGTTGATTTAAAAATAAATAAATAAATAAAAAAATAAGAATTTCCACCGGAGAACCCCTTTAATTCAAGTCTGTAGTACCATCTTGCTCACATAGAAGTGCACAGACCTGCTTATTCTATTGACTGGTAAGAACTTTTTTCATATGCTCCTGGGACATGTCAAAGTTTTTTTTTTTTATTTGTTTTTCAATAACTTTTGTGTAATGGCTGGTAATCTATTGCACAGCCTAAGGCTATGTTAACACACTGAAATGTCCGCACAGAGAATCTTTGCGGGGCGCCGGCATAATATGCCGATGTTAGGACCACACATGAATGCGCCTTCTCATAGACGGCTATGCATTCTGTGCGGACTCCGCACAAAAAAATGAATGTGTTTATACTTTGTGCAGACACGGAAAATTGAATTTCCATGCCGGAAACATCTGGCACGGAAATTCAGCCGTGTGCATACTCTACTGCAGCGGAATTTCCGTGATGACATTCCAAGTGGAATCCCGCACGGAAATTCCGACATGTGAACTTAGCCTAATAGTCACGTAGACATGAACGGCCTGGAGGATTTGTTGGTCCCTTCTGACAACCTTTACAATCTCCCTTGACTTGCCTCGATAATGTGGTTGCTATTGCCTGCCGCACCCAATGGGGGTGGGAGTTAAAGGGGTACTCTGCCCCTAGACATCTTATCCCCTATCCAAAGAATAGGGGATAAGATGTCAGATCGCGGGGGTCCCGCGGCTGGGGACCCCCGGGATCTCGGCTGCAGCACCCACCTGTTGCGGCATCCGGAAATGCTGGAGGCTTCGGCTCCCGACCACGGTGATGTGAGATTGTGACGTCATGACTCCGCCCCTCAATGCAAGTCTATGGAAGGGGGCGTGACTGCACACAGGGGCGGAGTCGTGGCGTCACAATCTCACGTCACCGTGGTCGGGAGCCGAAGCCTCCAGCATTTCCGGAAGCCGCAACAGGTGGGTGCTGCAGCAGAGATCCCGGGGGTCCCCAACTGACATCTTATCCCCTATCCTTTCCATAGGGGATAAGATGTCTAGGGGCGGGAGGAATGTCTGCCTGGAAAACAAAGGGGACATTCAGCACCTGCTCAGAAATGTGCCTTCTCATGGACGGCAATGCATTTCTGAGCGTAATCTGCAGAAAGAATAGACCTTTTTATTTATTCTCTGCTGCACGGAATTTCTAAATGGAATATTCCCACAGAATTCTACTCAGAAATGTGTGTGAACATAGCCTTAAGCAGACAGGATTGGAGTTGCGGCTGACCCTGGCTGTTGCAGTGGGATATCTGCTGAGTGTATCACAGCCTGCACTTTGTCATGGATACAACTTCTGTGCCCATGCCATCAACTGTGCACCCATTTACAGGAACATACAATTATGGGCATATGTGGTAGGGGCTGAAGTCATTTACCAGTTACTGTGCTGAGCTTAACCTGCAAACTTCTGCTGTTTTTCCAGTGTGATCCAGCGCTGCTCCCAGAACCAAACCATGTTATGTTAAATCACCTATATGCCCTTTCCATTAAGGTAAATACAGTTCTAGTCAGTGTGCTGGAGACATTTGTAAAGGACAATATTATATCTTTCTATTCTTCTTTTAGGATGGCGTGATGGTATTAAGTGCTACTCACCGTTACAAGAAGAAATATGTCACCACATTACTGTACAAGCCAATATGAGCTGCATCCATAGACTGTTCTCACTTCTATTTACGCCTTTTCCAAAAAATTTTTACATATTAAATGCATTAAATATTTGCGAACTCAGATTTAGCTGTCAGTATTGTATTGAGCATTCTAATGGTCCACAATATAGATCTACTATTGACCTGCAGCAGTTGCTGTAATAAGCATTTTACTGCACCTGATTCAATGTAGGGTTATAGATGCTTTATATTTCTCAGCACATTGTGTGCCCTGTTGGGTTGTGCTTGTAATAAGAAAATGTAGATTACACCAATACTAGTGGACGGACTTGCCATTTTCCTCTGAAGTGAGGACTATTAGTACAGCTAAAATAGCAAATAGTTGTTGGGGTTTTCCTTACTGTACTTTGGTCATAGGATTATTTTCAATCTTTATTGTAGGAAATCAAAGTATATCAATGTTGGATTCTAACATCTATCAGCACTCGCCTATTACAAAAGAATAAAAACAACTCACATAGGATACACTGAGGAGGAGTCCAAACCCCATGCATGTGTATCTATGATTATGTGCCCCAGATATACAATTCACAGGACAGAACTGTGACCCTTTTCTCCTTCATAGAACTGTGTTTTATTGTACAGTGTATTTATCTATATTTAGGATTCCTTTTTAAAATGTGTATAAACATGTAAAACACGCTCAGATGGTTGTATTTTAATATGTGCTATGTAATCTATATATGTGCACAACGGATACTACACACACTATTTTTTCCCCTATGGCCTAGGCACACAAGGGCCTTTTACATAGGCTGATTGTTAGCCAAAAAAAGAGACGACTATTTCCAATAATTGACCCACGTAAAAGGGCCGACAAATGAGGAAATGCTTGTTTTTCAGCTGATTGTATTGTTTGTGTGCCTATTGTTAGTAGTTCATACATCTCCTGTTTACACAATGATGAAGGACCCAGCTATGTTGACTGAGCCGTGTAAAAAGCTCCTTAACGATACAGGACATAACTGTACGTCCTGGTACATAACTCACCAGGAAGTACATGAGGCGAGCACCAGAGCAGGTACCGGCTGCTATCAATACAGATCACGGCATCTGCAGCAATGTGGATGATTGAATCGCCGTGGCACTGCCGCGGGGATTTAATCATTGAACATGGCAGCCCATGCATGCTGGGAGTTGCAGTTTTTCAACAGCTGGAGGCACATGGGTTGGGGAACACTGCGGTAGTCTGTTACCTAACTCAGTATTTCCCCATCCCAACCAGTGTGCCTCTAGCTGTTGCATAACTACAACTCCCAGCATGCACAGTCTGTCAGTGCATGCTGGGAGTTGTAGTTCTTCCCCACCCCCCGTGAATGTACAGGGTACATTCACATGGGTCGGGTTTTACAGCAAGTTTCCCGCTTCAAGTTTGAGATGCAGCAAATTTTCCGCTGCAGCGGGAAACTCACAGTAAACCTCTGTCCTTGTGAATGTACCCTAAAAACACTACACTACACTTACTATAAATAAAGAGTAAAACACTTCATCCTTACACTGTGTCCCCCCCCCCCCCAATAAAAATGAAAAACGTCTCGTACGTCAGTTTTTCCAAAACGGAGCCTCCAGCTGTTGCAAAATAACGACTCCCAGTATTGCCGGACAGCCATTGACTGTCCAGGCATGTTGGGAGTTTAGCAACAGCTGGAGGCACCCTGTTTCGGTAAAACTGATGTACAGTATTTTTGGTGGAGGAGGCAAGTGTAACGCTTGCATCCGGGTACATCCCTATGAAAATCTCTAATTTAGGCCTCAAATGCGCTTGCCGCTCTCTCCCTTCAGAGCCCTGTTGTATTTCAAGGCAAAAATTTAGGGCCACATATGGGGTATCTCTGTACTTGGGAAAAATTGCGCTACAAATTGTGGGGGGGCTTTTTCTCCTTTATCCCTAATGAAAATGTAAAGTTGGGGTCTACACCAGCAGGTTAGCATAAAAAAAATAAAAAAATTTACACTAACATGCTGGTGTTGCCCCATACTTTTCATTTTCATAAGAGGTAAAAGGAAAAAAAGACCCCTAAAATTTGTAACACAATTTCTCCAAAGTACAGAAAGGAGTGAGAGCACACTATGTACATTTAAGGCCTAAACTGGTGATTTACACAGGGGTGGCTTCTGGTAACAACGGTTCTGACATAAACGCAAAAAAAATATACCCACATGTGACCCCATTTTGGAAACTAAACCCCTCATGGAACGTAACGAGGGATGCAGTAGGTACTCCCCCACAGGTGACTGACAGATTTTTGGAACAGTGGTCCGTGAAAACTAAGAATGTAATTTTTCATTTGCACAGCCAACTGTTACAAAGATCTGTCAAACGCCAGTGGGGTGTAAATGCTCACTGGACCCCTTGTTATGTTCCTTGAGGGGTGTAGTTTCCCCAATAGTATTCTATGTGGGGTGTTTTTTTATTTTATTTATTTTTTGCTGTTCTGGCACCATGGGGGCTTTCTAAATGATACATGCCACCAAAAACCATTTCAGCAAAATTTACTTTCCAAAAGCCCAATGTCTCTCCTTCCCTTCTGAGACCTCTAGTGCACCTGCAGATCACTTGACATACACATATGAGGTATTTCCTTACTCGAGAGAAATGGGTTTTCAAATTTTGGGGGACATTTTCACCTATTACCCCTTGTGAAAATGAAAAATGTGGGTAACATCAGCATTTTAGTAAAAAAAAAAAATTATTATTATTTTCACGTCCAAATTTATTGAAAATTCGTCAAACACCTGTGGGATGTTAAGGCTCATTGTACCACTTGTTACGTTCCTTGAGGGGTGTAGTTTCCCAAATAGTATACCATGTGGGGTGTTTTTTTTTTTTTTTTTTTTTTTTTTTTTTTTTGCTGTTCTGGCACCATAGTGGCTTCCTAAATGCCCCGCAAAAAAAACATTTCAGCAAAATTCGCTCTCCAAAATCCTATTGTCGCTCCTTCCCTTCTGAGCCCTCTAGTGCACCTGCAGATCATTTTACATCCACATATGAGGTATTTTCTTACTCGAGAGCAATTGGGTCACAAATTTTGGTGGGCTTTTTCTCCTTTTACCCCTTGTAAAAATAAAAAATATGGGTCTACAAGAACATGTCAGTGTTAAAAAGGAAGATTTAGAATTTTCTCCTCCACTTTGCTGCTATTCCTGTGAAACACCTAAATGGTTAGCAAACTTTCTGAATGTAATTTTGAATACGTTGAGGGGTGCAGTTTTCATAATGGGGTCCATTATGGGGTATTTCTGACATAAAGACCCTCAAGTTCACTTCAAAACTGAACTGGTCCCTGAAAAATTCAGATGTTGAAATCTACTTGAAAAATTGCTGCTAAAATTCGAAGCCCTCTGATGTCTTCAAAAAGTAAACACATGTCAACTTTATGATTAGCGCTGCCTGCATCATCTGCTCTGGCCAGGCCAACCGTTTTCCGGTTGAGGACTACTTTGTACATCTTAGCAGTAATAGTTTAGAAGAAAAAAGGAATATTGTGCTTGGTAACATCTTAACCAGGTTTCATTTTTACTTTGCTCTGTGGTTTGAATACTGTATAGTTACATCTCCATAGGTACCATGAAAACCTCTTTATCTCCTGACTTTTTGCAAGGCATGTCTGCAGTATGATACATTCAAAGGACGATGTATGGACAAAAGTATTGGGGCACACCTCTTAACCCTTTCCCGGCACTTCAGTAGCCAAGGATGTATGTGATATGCCTTGAATGGGGAAGGAGTAGCTGCATGCATCCAAGGGTGCATTCACACCACGTTTTGGGTATGTGGCAACTGGATCTTGCAGGGGAATTTAAAAACTATTCGCTACCCTATCCTCGCCTGACACTCATCGTACCCCATTCACTTCAATGAGCCAGACAGAATCCGCTAGTGACTCCGGTCTGCTCATTTTTTTAAATGCAAAATAACTAACCACAAAGCATCTGTGAGAATGTCCTTTGGACAAATGGGACTAAACTGGAGCTTTTTGACAAGTCACATTAGCACTATGTTTGCAGATGCAAAAATGAAGCATACAAAGAAATGAACACTGTACCTACTATAGAGCATGGATGAGGCTCGGTTATGTTTTGGGGTTGTTTTGCTGAATCTGTAAATTTGTACAATAAAATCTCAAGACTATAAAGGCATTCTGGAGCAAAATGTGCTACCCAGTGTCAAGAAGCTTGGTCCAAGTCACGGTCATGGGTCCCCCAACAGGATAATGATCCGAAACACCTAATAATAGTTAAAGTATACCTGTCGTTAACAAAAACTTTTTATAGAATGTAGATAATACTATTATATGTACATTTGTAAAATACATTGATAATTTTTTTTTATATATTTGGGTAAAAAATAGCTGTCCCTGCAGCTATTGTCTGTGTGTCTCTATGAGGAGTCCAAATACAGGAAGTGAGGGTGGACAAGCAGGGATGTGTGCAGACTCCTGGCTTGTCAATCATCCTGCTGTGGGAGCTGGGAACATGTCACATAGTTTCACTGCACAGAGCCCTGCTTGTCCTCGGTGCACAGAGCCCTGCTTGTCCTCGGTGCACAGGGCCCTGCTTGTCCTCGGTGCACAGGGCCCTGCTTGTCCTCGGTGCACAGGGCCCTGCTTGTCCTCGGTGCACAGGGCCCTGCATGTCCTCGGTGTTCAGAGCCCTGCTTGTTCTCACTGCACCTAGCCCTGCTTGTCCACCCACTTTCGTATTTGGACTCCTCACAGAGACACACAGACAATAGTTGTAGGGACAAACATATACACATTTTTTTAACCAATGTATATTACAAATATGCATATAATGGTATTATCTACATCATATAAAACATATTTGTTACCGACAGGTACAGTTTAAGAGCAAAACATTTCACACTTGGCCTTTTAGGAGCCATGGTCTGAATCCTATTGAACATCTGTGGAAGGAGTTGAAACATGGAGTCTGTAGAAGACACCTGAAGCAGTCTCTTCTGAGGAGTGGGCCAAGATACTTGTAGACAAGTGGACAAGTCTCATTGCACGTTACAGAAATCACCTGATTACAGCGACTGCCTTGCAGTATTAAAGAGTACCGGTCACCAAATAAAACTTTTAATATAGTGTTCCTTGTGTAATTAGCAGACACTTTCCCATTCACTGGCTTTTAAAATTATCAACATAAATGTTTAAAATGTAATATAAAAAACAGCCACTAGGTGGCTCTGTTCTGTTCCCTTCCACAATAAATACAGTGAGTTTGGTCTCCTCCCGGCCTGGCAGGAGACCAAACTCAGGAAGTGCTTCTTCACTGAGCTTGATTGACAGCTGCACAAAAAGTAAAAGCTCCACAGATTCTTACGGAAAGCTGCACAGACTGAAGGAATGAATGGCTGAATGCAGGAGAGCCTCACTAAAAGCTACACAGACTAAAACATGCCTGATGTCTTCTATTCATCACAGCAATGCAACCATGTGAGGGCCAAAGTAGTCCCCCAGCAGGCTTCAGTGATGTCATGCCTGCTGGGAAACGCTTGCTGAGAAATTGCACATGTGAGCAAGAAGGTAAGATACACATCTTCTTAAAGCTGTAATGAGTCTTACTAGTTAGTTTTATAACGATATGTGCATATAGATGTAGGTCTAAGTGAAAGATATGAACTGTGCATACGAGTTATAACTTTATGTGTCAGACACACTTTTAGGCTTGGCCCAGATTTACCAATCTGGCTGAGAATAGAAACTGCCTGGTTTTCCTATTGCAGTCAATCACATCTCACAGTTTCCATTTTATCAGAGCTCATTAAGGTATGAGATGTTTTCTGCCCTTCAAGAGGACTTAAAGATGCTCTGTGGGTAAAGAGTAGAGTGGCATTTTAATAATGTGGAAGGTGTTTTTCAGAAAATGTTTTTTTTTTCCCACTTTTTTTGAACTTTCTTCATTAACACAGATGCAAAAGAATGGGTCACTGCTATAACACATCAGTTCATGAAATTTCCTTCACGCTTAACAGTGAAAGATTTTATTGAAAAGTAGAATTCTTTAGAAACTAGAGAAATACATTTAACCATTTAAGGCAACTTTTATGCCTTATCTGTCTCAGGGCACTTGGCTACCCTAACTGTTGGCTTAATACCGGCGGTGTTCCAAACCTCACATGGCATTAAAATCGCCACAAATTATGTCCAGCATGAGGTCAATGGCATCGGTTTCAACAACTAAGCATCAAATCGATTGATTGGTGTAAATCATGGCACCGCTGGAATCTGTGGCGTACGTACACTGATCAGCCATAACTTAGAACGACTGTTTTGGGAAGTGAATAACACATTGGCCCTGATTTACTATTGTAAACCCGACCTGTTTTGTTGGGTTGTGCGCCAAAATGTGTCGCATTGCGCCATAAATTGTGTTTTCGCCAGAATTTTCGCCAAAAATTCAAACAACCCGACCAACTCTTCATTTTACTTTGAAAACCTGAAAAGGGGTGTGGCCATCGAAGGGGGAGTGTCCCCCACATTTTCGAAAAATCCTAACATATTTACGAATGTTTCCACAGAAAATGTGGTGGATTTGAGCTTGGGAAACCCTGACAGCTCAGAGCAGTTGTTAAAAAATAAATAAATAAAAAAGCAAAATGTAGGGAAAAGTGCAAAACGCAGGGAAACATTTAGTAAATACCATGAAAAAATACCTGTCGGGAAACAAAACCCACAATAAAAATGACACTGCACTCAGGGCCATTATCTTGCACATCAAAACCTGTGCCGAGTAAACATTGACCAGCTGCCCATATCAACCAATCAGATTGTTTTTTTTATTTTTCAGAGGCATTTAAAAAAAATGAAAGACTCATCTGATTGGTTGCTATGGGAAACTGGGAAACTTTTTCTCTGCACAGGTTTTGATAAATCTCCCCCTGTACAGTGGAACACTACATTCACTAGATGCAGCACATGAATGAGCACCTATACTACTGACTGCTAGGAAATCATGTGACAGAAGCTCAGCCTATCACACAGGTGTTCAAATAAAAAAGGCAAGTGGAAAAACTGAAGGTTGAGACAAAAATTTTTTTTTCTTTTAAAGGCAGGCATTTAAAGTGGTGGTCCAGTGAAAATTTCCCATTCATTTCTATGAGAGCACCGAAGAGACCCCAGCAGACAGCACACGCTCCCTCTAACAGAGTTTGTCCCAGTGATTGGACCCCCCACAATTATCCAGTGGATATGAGATGAGGTGTCTTTCACTGGACAATTTCAATCAATCTAACAAAAGTTTGCTACGGAAAGTGGATCATGGTAAAACCCCTTTAAAATCTACAGTATACCATTATTAAAGCTATCAAGATAACATCCCCTATCCGAAAGTCATACCCTCCCTGCCAAGGGCTTGGGGGGGGGGTGTCTTTTTCCTGGGCTTTGTGTAAGGGGAACAGTTTCATTGAAAAGGATATTGTGAGGCTCACAGATGGACATAGAGTTGCACAATTCAACCCTCTACAGCAATCACCACAGCCTTCTCTTGGTGTCACAAATAAGTCCCTGTGCACACCACAAGTGTATGCGTGTTCTACCAGAGAGATATAAGAAAATACACATTTTAACGGTTAGAAACATAGAATGTGTCGGCAGATAAGAACCATTTGGCCCATCTAGTCTGCCCAATAATCTGAATACTATGAATAGTCCCTGGCCCTATCTTATATGAAGGATTGCATAATGCCTATCCCATGCATGCTTAACCCCTTAAGGACCGGGGGTTTTTCAGTTTTTGCATTTTCGTTTTTTGCTCCTTGCCTTTAAAAAATCATAACTCTTTCAATTTTGCACCTAAAAATCCATATGATTGCTTATTTTTTGCACCACCAATTCTACTTTGTAATGACATCAGTCATTTTGCCCAAAAATCTACGGTGAAACGGAAAAAAAAAATCATTGTGAGACAAAATTGAAAAAAAACGCCGTTTTGTAACTTTTGGGGGCTTCCGTTTCTACGCAGTACATTTTTCGGTAAAAATGACACCTTATCTTTATTCTGTAGGTCCATGCGATTAAAATGATACCCTACTTATATAGGTTTGATTTTGTCGGACTTTTGGAAAAAATCTTAACTTCATGCAGGAAAATTAATACGTGTAAAATTGTCATCTTCTGACCCCTATAACTTTTTTATTTTTCCGCGTATGTGGCGGTATGAGGGCTCATTTTTTGCGCCGTGATCTGAAGTTTTTAACGGTACCATTTTTGCATTGATATGACTTCTATCATTTTTTCATGACATAAAAAGTGACCAAAAATGCACTATTTTTGACTTTTGAATTTTTTTGCGCGTACGCCATTGACCATGCGGTTTAATTAACGAAATATTTTTATAATTCGGACATTTCCGCACACGGCGACACCACATGTTTATTTTTATTTCCACGGTGTTTTTTTTTTTTTATGGGAAAAGGGGGGGGGGTGATTCAAACTTTTAATAGGGGAGGGGTTAAATGATTTTTATTCACTTTTTTTGCAGTGTTATAGCTCCCGTAGGGACCTATAACACTGCACGCACTGATCTTCATCATTGATCACTGGTTTCTCATAAGAAACCAGTGATCGATGATTCTGCCACTTGACTGCTCATGCCTGGATCTCAGGCACTGAGCAGTCATTCGGCGATCGGACAGCGAGGAGGCAGGTAGGGACCCTCCTGCTGTCCTGTAAGCAGTTTGGGATGCCGCGATTTCACCGCGGCTATCCCGAACAGCCCACTGAGCTAACCGGCATGGTTTCACTTTGCCTTTAGAAAGGGTTAATAGCGCGCGGCACCGCGATCGTTCCAGTACGTCATGTGTCCTTAATGGGTTAAACTCCTTCACTATATTTTCAGCTACCAAACGCAGTGAAGGAGTTTAAGCATGCATGGGATAGGCATAATGCAATCCTTCATATAAGATAGGGCCAGGGACTATTGATAGGATTCACCAAACCATATAATACCTCAGCCACCCAAGCAAATTCGGTATAGCAGCTGATACAGCTCACAGTGGGCCACCACACAAACAATACACACTACATACACTTTAAGACAACTCATACACACTACATCCACCGCATACAATATACACATACATCATGTACACTGCATACAAAATATATGTCTACACACAGTAAGCACACTTTGCGGAGTTCAGGTGCAGGGTCACCTTTTGCAACTCTGAACACTGTTCAGGTGGCTGTAGCCTTAACCCCTTAAGGACACATGATGTACTGGAACGTCATGTGTCCGCTCCCGATCTATAACGGGTCGGGCCTGGCCTCTAACAACGGCCGGGACCCGTGGCTAATAGCGCACGGCATTGATCGCGGTGCCGCGCGCTATTAACCCTTTAGATGCGGCGTTCAAAGTTGAACGCCGCGTCTAAAGTGAAACCATGCTGGTTAGCTCAGTGGGCTGTTCGGGATAGCCGTGGCGATATCGCGGCATCCCGAACAGCTTACAGGCAAACAGGAGGGCCCCTACCTGCCTCCTTGCTGTCCGATCGCCGAATGACTGCTCAGTGCCTGAGATCAGGCATGAGCAGTCAAGCGACAGAATCATCGATCACTGGTTTCCTATGAGAAACCAGTGATCAATGATAAAGATCAGTGTGTGCAGTGTTATAGGTCCCTATGGGAGCTATAACACTGCAAAAAGAAAGTGAATAAAGATCATTTAACCCCTTCCCTATTAAAAGTTTGAATCACCCCCCTTTTTCCCATAAAAAAAAAACACAGTGTAAATAAAAATAAACATATATGGTATCGCCGCATGTGGAAATGTCCGAATGATAAAAATATATCGTTAATTAAACCACACGGTCAATGGCGTACGCGCAAAAAAATTCCAAAGTCCAAAATAGTGCATTTTTGGTCACTTTTTATATCATGAAAAACCGATCAATAAGTCATATCAATGCAAAAATGGTACAGTTAAAAACTTCAGATCACGGCGCAAAAAAAGAGTCCTCATACCGCCCCATACACGGAAAAATAAAAAAGTTATAGGGGTCAGAAGATGACAATTTTAAACGTATACATTTTCCTGCATGTAGTTATGATTTTTTCCAGAAGTCCGACAAAATCAAACCTTCATATGTAGGGTATCATTTCTAATCATATGGACCTACAGAATAAAGATAAGGTGTCATTTTTACCGAAAAATTTACTACGTAGAAACGGAAACCCCCAAAAGTTACAAAACTGTGTTTGTCAATTTTGTCTCGCAATGATTTTTTTTTTCCGTTTCACCGTTTTTTGGGCAAAATGACAGACGTCATTACAAAGAATAATTAGTGGCGCAAAAAATAAGCCATCATATGGATTTTTAGGTGCATAATTGAAAGAGTTATGATTTATTAAAGGCAAGGAGCAAAAAATGAAAATGCAAAAACGGAAAACCCCCCCGGTCCTTAAGGGGTTAAAGGAATACTGTAGTGTAATATAATTTATCCCCTATCCGAAGGATAGGAGATAAGTTATAGCTTATGGGGGGTCCGACCGCTGGGACCCCCGCAATCTCTTCTCTTGTAAAGGGCTGCGGCAGTCCACAGGAAGTGCTGTTCTGTCCCCAGGAGGAAGCCACGGCAGACATACCCCCTCCATGTATCGCTATGGGATACGTGGGGGGTGTTGGCCGCTGCGTCATGGTGGGGACGGACACGCCCCCTTCCTGTGGACTGCCGCGGCCCTGTACAGGAGATCACGGTGGGGGGGGTGTCCCAGTGGTCAGACCCCCCCCACGATCTATAACTTATCCCCTAACTTATCCCTTACAGTATTACTTCATAATCTCCAGTTCTGTCTCAGATCTATTTCTTTACATGTATTACGCAAATGTGTTTACCTGTGTCTTTAAACAATGGCTGCATGCACTGAGCCTATACATGTATAATATTTTCTACCCAAGAGCCTGATCTTTACTGTAACAGATGTGGTACCATGTCACATGACCACCCATCGGCCATTTAGACCAGTGTTTCTCCAGCGCGGTCCTCAAGCACCCCCAACAGGTGATGTTTTCAGGATTTCCTTAGTGTTTCACAGGTGATATAACTGGTGATGCCTGATTCACTGACCAAAATTATATCACCTGTGAAAGACTAAGGAAATCCAGAAAACATGACCTGTTGGGGGTGCTTGAGGACCGCGCTTGAGAAACACTGGTCTAAATGGCCGATGGGTGGACATGTGACATGGTACCAGATCTGTTGATGAGGACTGCGCTTGAGAAACACTAATTTAGGGCTAAGGGCTGTCCTGTCTCCAATCCCAGGGATAAGGGGAGGATCCTAAAAGACATCAGAGTTATTCTGGCCTTGGCCAGGAAAGTGAATGCATGTATTCCTGCACCTTCAGTGGGAGTTTGCTTCCAGCTGCAACAATTCAGCACAAGGCCACAATGCTGCAACATGTCTACCACCGCAAGCACTAGCATAAAAGGCAAAAGCAAAATTGACAAGACTCTTTTGCAAAGTGAGGACTAAGGTACAGGGATCCCCTGGGCTGGCCTTGTATATTGTACCACGGCACTCAGCCCCACGAAGACCTCTGAAGCTAGCACAGAAGTATAGCTTTACACCAAATCCTAAATTACCTTAGACAAGTGTATTCTAAGTACTGTGAGAAGCCAGGGAAAAAACTCCATGAGCCTCTGAGTCAGCATGCATTAAAAGAAAGAAGCAAGTCTACTACAAAATCTTAGTGTCTAGTCAAGTCCTAGGCACAAGTCTAGTAAAGTCTCAAGTCAGTGTCAAGTCTCATCCTGTAAGTGCAGCGAAGAACAAGCCGGGCCACAAATGCAGTAGGCCTCTGAGTCTTATATGGACCACCAGAAAGAGTCAGTTTACATTTCAGGAGAACTACAAGTTACATAGTGCCAATTCTCAAGTCTGGCTAATTATTCCAGGACTGTGATAGAACTGTTTACAAGTGTGTTCCTTCTGTATGGGATTTTCTTCACAAGTACAGAGCAAGTTGTATCTAAGCACAACCCTACTTACATCACTAGCCTGACAAACCGATCCAGTACTATCTAACCATTCTGCCTACCACAATCTTGGGGTGTACAAACAGGAGCTGTGCACCATTTTCTGCAAGTGTTCAAAAGACCACCCAACTATGAACAAGGATTATCCTTTGCAAGTGAAAACTACATTTATTGTATGTGGAATTGTTACGGTGGATCAAGAGACTGTTTATACTGGTAGTTACCACCTTTGGATTACAATTTGGTCGCGCGAGCCATGCAGCATGTACGAGCACCATTTGCCATGTGGTACTGCAACATGGACTGCGGAGGAAATTTATCAAAAGCTGTCCAGAAGAAAAGTTGCTGAGTTGCCCCGAGCAACCAGATCGCTTCTTTCATTTTTCAGAGGCCTTTTAAAAATTGAACGCAATCTGATTGGTTGCTATGGGCAACTCAGCAACTTTTCCTCTGGACAGGTTTTGTTAAATCTCCCCCTGTGCCTTTAACCCCTTAAGGACCGACACATTTTTTTTACCTCTATGACCAGGCTCTTTTTTAATTTTTTTTATTTGACATGTATCTCTTTAAATGGTAATAACTTTAGAACGCTTTTTCTGAGCAGAGTGATTCTGAGATAGTTTTTTGTGACATATTGTATTTTGTATAACTGGTGCATTTTTGTTGACACATGAAGCATTTTTTGTGAAAAACTTTGAGAAAATCTGGAAAATTTCTGGCGTTTTTTTTTATGGTGTACACTGTGCGGTAAAAGTGATCTTATTTTTATTCTGTTGGTCAGTACGATTATGGCGATACCCATTTTATATAGCTTTCTATGTTCTTTTTCCTTTTCTGAGCAAAATTCTTTTTCTGCCATTCATTTTCCAACAGCCGCAACTTTTTTTTATTTTTTCGTCCGACGCCATTGAGTAAGGGCTTATTTTTTGCGGGATGAGCTGTACTTTTTATTGGTATAATTTTTGTGCTACGCGCTACCTTTTGATCTTTTTTTATTCCGCTATTTGTACCAAAATTGGCGAATTTTGCGCTTTTGATGTTTTTTTACGGTGTTCACCCTGCGGGATAATTTACATTATAGTTTCATAGTACACATCATTATGGACGTGGCAATACCTATTATGTATATGATTTGTGTTTTTGATTTTTTTGGGGTGATAATACAGGGCTTTTATTGGAAAAGGGGCATTTTTTTATTTATTTTTTACACTTCATACTTTTATTGAAGAAATTTTTATTTTATTTTTACAGGTTATGCTATGCTGCAATACCTTTGTACTGCAGCACAGTATAACCTGATGAGCTGCACACACTACAGCCTGTGTGATCCAGCCTCTGGCTGGATCTCACAGGCTTCTGTACCAGGCATACAGGAGGTCATGATCTGACCTCCTTCAGCCATAGCAACCAACGGCGACCCCACGATTGTATCGCGGTGCCGCTGTTGGAGAACAGGGGGAGAGCGCTCCCTCTGTCAACACATAGATGGCGTGATCAGGATTGATCACGGCATCTATGGGGTTAATGCTGCCGGGACCAGCGCGATCGCGGCTCCGGCGGGACTCCGGCTGTGATTGACAGCCGGTTCCTGTCGCTGATCTCCTAAGACACAATGATCAAAGTTGATGGCGGGGTCTAAAACGAAACTAAAACCATCCAGGTAGCTCAGCAGAGCTGATCGGAACTATTGCGGCAAAATCGTGATGTCCCGATCAGCTTACCAGACGACGGAAGGGTCCTCGCCTGCCTCCTCGCTGATCTCCTGCGCTGCTTGCCGCTGTTTGCTACAGAGGAAAATCTTTATTTTTTTTTTTGTGTTGTCCACAGTGCTCTCTGCTGACACCTGATGCCCGTATCAGGAACTGTCCAGAGCAGGAGAAAATCCCCATAGCAAACCTATGCTGCTCTGGACAGTTCCTGACACTGGCATCAGGTGTCAGCAGAGAGCACTGCGGACAACACAAAAAAGAAATTCAAAAAGTAAAGAATTTCCTCTGTAGCATACAGCTGCTAAAAAGTACCAAAATGATTAAGATTTTTTAATAGAAGCAATTTACAAATCTGTTTAACTTTCTGGCACCAGTTCATTAAAAAAAAAAAGTTTACTTCCGGAGTACCCCTTTAACGTTTACGCCATTGACCGTGCAGTTTTATTAACCTTTTAAGGTTCACCCCGAATCCCGAGTCCTTAAGGACGCAGGGTGCACCTGTACACCCTGATCTTGTTAACAGGGTTTAAACCGTTCTCACCAGTGGAGAACGGGTTAAACCCCATGGGTCACGGTTTCTACCGGCAGCCAGGACCCACGGCTAATGCCGGCCACCGCCAATCGGGCCAATGCCCGGCATTAACCCCTAAGACACAATGATCAAAGTTGATGGCGGGGTCTAAAACGAAACTAAAACCATCCAGGTAGCTCAGCAGAGCTGATCGGAACTATTGCGGCAAAATCGTGATGTCCCGATCAGCTTACCAGACGCCTGCCTCTCAGTCGTCCGATCGGCGATCTACTGCTCCATGCCTGCTCAGCAGGCTAGAGCAGCAGAGTGCCACGAACATAGAAAAATAAAAAAAGCTATAGGGGTCAGAAGATGCCAATTTTAAACATACAAATTTTGGTGCATGTAGTTTAATGAAATAAAACCCATATGAATTGAGTATCCTTGTAACCGTACGGACCTACAGAATAATGTATCATTGTTACCGAAAAGTGCACTGCGAAAACCGGGCGCTCCCGTATTCCGCCTGTATGTAATGCATTGCAATGAGCTGACCAGAGTCAAACGCTGACTCCGGTCAGCTCATTTTTGCCCCGTATACGGTTTGCCCACTGGAACTAAAACAGTGGTCTACCACGGTTTTGGGTCCGGTTAGAGAACTGTATACAGGGCAAAAATGAGCGTTTGACTCTGGTCAGCTCATTGAAATGCATTACATACGAGCGGGATATGGCTGGGATACGGGAGCGCCTGGTTTTTGCTCCACCCAGCCGTATATGGTCCTGTATTGCTTAAAATGTAGTGTGAACCCAGCCTAATATTATAACTTAAGGGACCGCTGTAATCACAAAATTTAGCATGAATCGATTGCAATTGTGATATATCGTGCAGCCCTATTTACTGGAAACGAAACTCTCCTCCATTCCAGAGGAAGAACGGTGCTTCCACGCCCCTCTGCCAGACAGCGAGCAAAGTTGGCTACCAACACCACTGACAGCAGGGACATTTCTGTTAGCTCCACCATCTGTTACCCCACAAAGTGCCTTAGCCCAGGAGCACTCATGGGGTCAATGGCCGACTTGACCTTCAGCACTTCAGGTCCAGACACTTCAGCAGGGAGCCACCTGGGAGCTGCAGCTACAGCGGATGACTGTCTCACTGACTAGAGGAAAATGGCTTATGGAGTGCCCTCCAGATTCACCACCCTTGCCAGAGTGGTTATTCAGCGATGAGCCAGGTATCTCAGAGTATGTCAAGGAGAAGCCCACTTCATATGCAGCACCCTCCCGTCATTCGGCAGAGGTAGAAGGCAAAGCCTGAAACATCCAGTGGGAGATCATTGCAGCACAGCTTGACTACATCAGGTGTCTTGATAAACCCAGACCCGATGAGTTACCTTTAGGCTATGTTAATTGTATCTAACATCCAAACTACTGACACAGTTAGATTGCTGTTTAGACAAGGAGACACATGGTACCTTTAATATATCTGTCTGTGCATCTATAACAAAGGAAAATGCTTTTATCCTCTGGGGCAAAGAGGTCTTCCCAAGCCCTTGAAGTGGTAAGAGCTGGAATGCCTCTTCACTCCCCATCCTATCCCTGTTCTTGCTTGATTGTCAGCTGGAAGCCGAGCCCTGTTTCCAAACCTCACACCTAAGCACAAATTGTATGCACAGAGCATAAATAAGACTTGGAATGAAGGCTGAGTGCTGGAGTTTAACAGTCAATCAATAAGGAGTAGGAGTGAAAGGTGGAGTGAGGTTGGGAACACCTCTTTGCACCAGAAAATAAAAGCTGAAAGGTACCATGTGTCTCCTTTTCCTAACTACTAACAGTATCAGCAGTTCGAAAAATGAACTGCAGCTGACAGATTCCCTTTAAAAAATCTGCTGCTAACGTCTTGGTACCAGATACTACAGGACACCTTCAGATGTCTTGTGGAGTGCAAGCCTCAACAGGTCAGAGTAGTTTAGCACTATAAGGAGAACCTGCACAATATTATGCAGGTGGTTTTAATGTTATGGTTGATTGTGTATGTTTGCAATAAACAGATCACTCCTTTGTACCTCTGAAACATGGGGAATGGCTGGATTATAGTTGACAGCTTTTCAATTCTGACATTTTTTTTATATATAAAATCCATGCAGGAAATCTTTTAGCAGCCTAGAATACCAAATGTTCATTTAAGTTAGTGCATTTATTGTTTTTATTAGCAAAGAGCAGCAAAGCATAATAAAAATCAAGCATTCCACACCTTACAGTCACCCCTTACGCTCATACATCAATGGATAGGAGTGGTGTGCTCTCGCCTGCTTGTGCCCTCCACACATTTCACAAAAGGCAAAATTCAAAAATGCACAGTTTACCTTAAAAAAGTAGAAACATATTCAATTTTATGAATATAAACTTTGTGGTAAAGTATGTACAATCCTCTTGTATAGTTAAGGAAGCATTGGAAGGGACAGACATCTCCAGTAAATTTCGACTGGGCATATTCACTTAGCATTACCCAATTAAACATAATCGATTGTTACATTTATGTAAATCAAGAGGCTTCCAGGGTGACAGATCTTTCATGCAGTTATGCATAATAGAGAAACAAATATATAGTTACATATATATGTACATATTCAAAGTCCAGCTTACCACATATACACATGTTATCAGAAGTGGGCAGATTACAAACTTTCTCAATTGAAAAATGAGAATCCAATATAAGATCTTGATCATTGACACCTATAAAAGATATAGCACCTTTTCAGACATATTACCCCTGGCACATTAATGTGATGGTTTTGTAAAGCAAAAGTCTTGACTTTAAGTGAGGTAGCAAAAGCGTTAGGAAGTAAGCAGAACAGGAACATCACATAGTTACTGTTGAATAAATAAGTGTTTGTATGGTGGCGTCGTGTAAAAGCATTGGCTTTGTTGCCTTTACCGATGATGCTAGAATTAATGCAAAGCTCTATAAAGAATATTTAGCATCATGTGAAGCAGAAGGTTGATATATTCTAAAATGTTCAATAGACAACATTCATTTTTCATTTAGCAAATGTGACCAACCCCTCTACGTTGGCTGTATGTGCTAGTGAGGCAAAACTGACCTAGTACTGTAACAGAAATAAGAATGTAGCCTAGATTATGGAGGAAGAAAACTGAAACACAGCTAGAAGTATGAGAGCTGCACTTATTTAGTGATCTTCACATAGCACAAAATAGTTCTGGAACTGGTCTGCTACAAACAACCAGAACAGAAAAAGCATATGCCTGGTTAAACCAGACATGAAGACATTCCCCCATGTTGATTCATGTATCTGCTGCTGGAGTGTCCTGTTCATTTACACTGAAGACTGGTCCCAGACCTAAGGAACAAGAGAAATTGAGGTTGTATTATTAGAGTGATGATAAAACGCCTGACTGGTACCATATACACAAGCAGGTCATGCACATGGAATAAAAGTGGTACTGGACAAAGATGTGTATGAAGAGAATGTCCAGCGCAGGTAGATCAGACAAAATCTTTATTATATCTTGCTTCAGCACATGGAAAACATACAAAGAGACACGTTTCGGCCCAAATGTCGGGCCTTAGTCATACCATACAGGTATGACTAAGGTCAGACGTTTGGGCCGAAATGCGTCACCTTGTATGTTTTCCATGTGCTGAAGCAAGATATAATAAAGAATTCGTCTGATCTACCTGCACTGGACATTCTCTTCATTCATAGTCCTGTGCTGTAGGTGTTGCCCACGCCAGTCCAGGCGCTACGGGCTTGAAAGTGAGCTGGACATCCACTTGTTTGCTGGACAAAGATGTGTATGGAAGCCTCCTGACCATTCCCCAGAAATCACCTCTGGAAACCTATTTCTCACTGGAACAAACACAAGTGCATGGCTAAGAGCAAATTGAAATTGTATGCACGAGCCATCAATTTTAATGTCCTGGAGAACTCCCATAAGGAAAGGTTTCCACACAGGATTATTATTATTATTTTTTTTTTTTTTTGCAAAACTGTCACTGCTGTTTTTGAGCCAAAGCCAGAAGTGTATTCAAAAGGGATGGGAAATATAAAGGGAGGACTTATACATGTTTTTCATGCTGGATCCACTTTTGCACTTTTGACTTTGGCTCAAAAACTGCAGTGGCAGTTTGCGAAAAAACCTGTGTGGAAATCTAGTCTAAATGACTGAGCATGGGATGTACTTGGACATTCCAACATGACAATGATCCAAAACACAAGGCCAAGTCGACCTGTCATTGGCTACAGCAAAATAAAGGGAAGGTTCTGGAGTGGTCATCTTAGTCTCCAGACCTCAATATCATTGAGCCACTCTAGGGAGACCTCAATTTAGGGGAACTGGAGGCTTTTTGCCAGGAAGAATGGGCAGCTTTACCATCTGAGAAGATTAAGAGCCTCATCCACAACTACCACAAAAGACTTCAAGCTGTCATTGATGTTAAAGGGGGCAATACACAGTATTAAGAACTGGGGTATGTAAACTTTTGATCAGGGTCATTTGGGTAGTTTGTGTTGTGATTATGATTTAAAAAGAGTAAACACAGTTGTTTGACAATCAATGGCTTCAGTCAACCACTAACCATTAGTGAAAGAAAAGTTTTGTGTTATCATTCATATTCTCTGAACAATGGTTAAGAAATCATACATTCTGAGAGGGTATGTAAACTTATGAGCACAACTGTACATAGAGTCCTGACTTATTTAAGAATTGCCAGATATTTATTCTCTTAAATATACCCATGAGATAGATATCTGCCATTCTTAATGATTTAATATAAGAAAATCAATGTCCTTTTTTCCATCTGTGCATATTATATTACTGTTTGAACAACAGAACTATATGGGGGAATTTACGTTTGACTCAAGCTAGCATAAGAAAGTTGCAAATTATTAGTAGTTGTCTAGTGTTGAGCTTTGATAAATTCCTATGTGTTTTATTTTACCTTATTGACTTGAGAAAGGGGAGTTCTCACGCCCCCGGCAGGTACACGACTTCTACTGCTATCCTCAAATAATCTTCCAGGTGACCTTTCTCTTCTGGTGCTTAATAACCTTCCAGGAGACTTTTCTCTTTCCAGCGGTCGTCCAGGAGACTTGTCTCTGCGCATCTCTGTCCTTCCTTCACGATACCGGTGTGGTGTGCTGGGTTCACGCACCAGACCTTGAACTTCTCCTGGTACTGGACTGGCTGCTATTCTCTTTGTTATATGGTCATTGTATGAAGGAGGGCCTCTCTTGTTAGGACTGCCACACAAAATATAAAGCTGTAAATACATCTCAATGACATTTTATAACGTGAGCACACAAAAGTGCAAATACAGTATATACTCTCTATGTTATAAGCAAATGAAACCCACCTCCGTGTAGTGGATGGGGCACGATGGAGATCGCTTGACTTGTCTTTCACCAGATTACCCTTGCAACAGATTACTCGGAGCTTATCCTGGTAAACTGATGCCAGATAAATGGCTCCAGAAGAGATGGCTGGTCCCAAATAACGTGGATTTGGAATATCCAAATGGGCCCTGGCTGGAGCGCTGCAATAGTAAATCGAGTTCATAACAACAATATGTATATTATTATTTATTTATTTTTTAGGGCATGTTTGATCAATAGTAGAATGCAGACCCCAGTTAGGTGGTAGACAAAAATAAAGGAGGTGCAGCAGCATGAAGGGCTTAGTAGGCTCGACTCAAGAGCGTTTCTGTGGTGACTGAGTAATGTCTACATTAACCCCTTCCTGACCCCCCCCCCCCCCCCCCCCAAATTTTAATTTGGGACTTCTGTTTTCTTCCTCCTCACTTTCTAAGACCCATAATTTTTTTTATTATTCCACAGACAAAGTATTAGGGCTTATTTTTTGTGGGACAAGTTGTACTTTATTTCTTTTATTATTTAATGTATTACTAAGCCAGAAAAAAAATTATATGCAGGGCAAAATAAAAAATAAAAAATGGATGAAATTGCGCAATTTTGTGGGGCAATACTTTTTTCATGCTAACTTTATTCTATGGGTAAGTACAATTCCAATGATACCAAACTTGTATAATTTATGTTTTGTTTTATGGTTAAATTTAATCATTTATTAGTTCTGACAATTACACACGCAGTGATACCAAATATGTTTATATATTTTACATTGTTTTATTAAGATAGTGGAAAAGGTGGTTGGGGGTGTGATTAAAATTTGTATTGGGGGGGGGGGGGGGTTTGGCCTATTATAAACCATCAGTCAATGGTTTACGGGATTGAAAGTTTATATGCCGCGATCGTTATTACTCTCGGCATTTAACCATTATATGCCGCGATCGCTATTAATCTCGGCATTTAACCATTAAAATCACCATCAGAGTTATCTACAAAGTCTGTCTTTACTGGCAGAAGTGAGCTATTGATCGCAGCAGGCAACTGCCAGTTACAGCCTGGAACTGACTCCTGAGCCCACGCTGAATGCTGTCACCGGTCCCATAACATACGTGTATACATGTACGTCATGGGTCGGGAATGGGTTAATTGACACAGAGGAAAGCCAAGGTGTAGTAAATGGAAAGAAAGATTAACTTGGCTGCTACATTCAGAGAAGATTGAAGAGAAGGGAAGATTAATTAGTAAAGAGTTACTTACAGTAATCAAGACAAAGATTAATCAGAGTAAAAATACACATTATTATACAAAAAATTATTATTGAAGTAATATACTAGCAGTATAAAGAAAGAGACTTACCCAAGGGCAGCACGTCCCTGAATCTCAATAACTTCCAAGGAGTTAAAATGAGTCACAAACAAGTAAGGTTCTCGGTATGCTGAAAGAAAGCAAAACAGAAAGGCCAATGCTTTAAAGAGAACCTCTCATCGTTTTTACGCTGCCTGAACCACTCATCATCAGGGTGGCCCCTAGTGGCTTCTTCGCTCCCTGCTGGCCTTGACTCATAGATCTCTTCATATATCCAACCAGAAAAAGATCTACAAAAGCTGGTGGTGCTGGGAGGAACTGTCCAGATTAGGAGCAAATCCCCATAGCAAACCTCTCCTGCTCTGGACAGTTCCTGAGACAGACAGAGGTGTCAGCAGAGAGCACTGTGGTCAGACAGAAAAGAACAACTCAACTTCAGCAGATGAAAAGTACTGGTAGGATTAAGATTTTTTAATAGAAGTAATTTACAAATCTGTTTAACTTTTTGGAGCCAGTTGATATGAAAAAAAATTGTTTTTCACCGGAATACCCCTTTAAGGCGGACCATTACCTCTGACATATACTCCCTGATTATCCTCTAATGACATACAGAAAGCAGATTTATAAAGGAACGACTTGTCCAAAGTTACTTTCAATCCCCTGAGAGAGAAGGTATGTGGTTAGAAAGAAAACCACTAGGTACATTTAGATGTAGATTTACAAATAGTGACGATATCCTTCTGTCTGCTGAAAATTATATGTTCGTCAGAGCCAGAGGGGCTGCCTCTCGGATACAGAATCATTCAAAACGAATCGGAGGGGATTCGAAGCATGTGCTTATTTACCCCGCTGGGTCTGAACGAGCGGCTTGTGTTTAGCAGTTTTTTTTATAAGAAGAATAACAAAAATGGTCCTTTTGACCATTTTCTTATATATTGAGACATAATTTGTATACCACTGTGGCTTATTTAGACCATGTAAAAAAAAAAAAGAGTCCGATCATCAAAAGTAATGTTTTCTATTTCTCAGTGACAGTTTTGATTCTGGTGAGCTGATTTTGTATGAATCTGAAATTTCAGTAAGTTTTGCTTATAGACCCTACCACCTATCCAACATTGTCTGCAGATCTCAGCAGCAAATACAGCTAACAGATCTATCATCTGTAAAATGTAAAGGCTCTTGGAGAGATGTGTTATGTGCATTGTATCAGAAATTATTATTGGTGCAATGATTTTCATCTTTACAAGCCTACAAAAAAGGCTGTGAACATAACAACAAACCTACCAAAAGCAAGGGGCAGCCGGCTCCATTTAAGGTCATCCGTTCGACTCCGTCTACCATACGAGTCCACAAATACACCAAACTCTATAGGAGAAAATAGACACTGTTTATTCTAATCTAGTATCCCAACTACATGGTACATCTATAAGAAAAAACATATCTAAAGCAGGTTGTTACCATGGAAACAGAGTAAGTACTCCTCCCTCTGTCCTGTCGTGTTCACCTGCATTATAGCGATTGGGAAACTATTGGATGAAGAGGCAAACACAGCAGAGGCCAAAGAATGGTCGTTTTTATCCAGGAATTCTAGAAGAAAAAAAAGATAGTATGTTATTCTTCATAGACGTTAGTATGTTATATTGTATATATTATTAAATGAGTTATCCAGTAATAGAAAAACAGAGCTACTTTCTTCCAAAAAGAGCACCACACCTGTTATTGGGTTGTATGTGGTATGACAACTTGGCTCCGGTCACTTCATTGGAACAGAACCACAAACAACCTGAGGAAATGTGTGGTGCTGTTTTTTTTTTTTTTTAAAGAAATCAGCTCTGTTTTTCAAATGTTAGATAACCCCTTTCATCTGAATAGCACATGAGGCAGCTGTTAAACTGGTCTTGACATTTTGACATAAACCTTTATAAACTTTCCAGGTTTAAACTTGCCCTTTTAAACTTGTCCCTTAAAGGGAACCAATCATCGGATTTTACCCTATATAACACTTGGCAAAGCATTATATAGGGTAAAATCTTTATCCTCACCATCCCCGGGGGACGATCCTGCCTGTGAAGATGGTGAGGATATGAACTTATAAACTAGTCCCCACAGCGGCCGTAAGTAGTCCTTGGGCGGGGAGCGCCTCTCACCTGTGTGTCTTCGGCCAGCAGCGATGCCCCCTCGGCTTGATAGACTGGCTGCGTCATCGCTCTGCTCACTGAACAGACTGAGCAGAGCGATGACGCGACCCGTCAATCAAGCTGAGGGGGCGTCGCTGGTGGCCGAAGACACAGGACTAGGTGAGAGGAGTTCCCCGCCCAGGGGACTACTTACGGCCGCTATGGGGACTAGTTTATAAGTTCATATCCTCACCATCTCCGCAGGCAGGATCGTCCCCCAGGGATGGTAAGGATAAAGATTTTACCCTATATAATGCTTTGCCAAGCGTTATATAGGGTAAAATCCGATGATTGGTTCCCTTTAAATGACTATGGCCCATTTAACATTATAACGACAGCCTTTTTGAATATCTTCTTTATCTTAGACACCTAATTTAACTCTCACTGGAAACGTGGCCCCATGACACACATCACCCAACCATAATTCAGGTTTTGGTTAAACGGAACCAATTATCAGTATCACCCGCATTAACCTGTAGTACAAGCTTGTAGTTTGCATTTCTGATCACAGCTAAGTTTAATTGCAACTCTGTTCCAAAAATGCCTATTTGGGAAATAGTGGTTTCAGATAAAACTGTCAGCTATACTAAGCTGACATATGGCACTGTTATTTCTTTTTAGGTTCTTGTATACAATGGAATACTGTAGCTATGCTGGCATGTTTGCTTGTGTTTAAGAGAATGATTGTCTCATTTATAACAGTCTCAGGACTTTATAAGAGTCTAGGTTTATTTTCTCAAGTAGAATTAAAAAAGGGAATCTGTCATCAGTATCGTCGTAGTTGACACTGAAGACAATGAAACTTATTGGTCCCTGTCACGATCACACCCTATCGGTCCAGCTAAGACGCTAGAGAGAGCGTGATGGTGCAAGGGTTAAGGCCACCAGACCTCTGGGTATCCACTACTAGTCCCAGCAAATCACCAAATTAACCCTTTGATAAACGTGTTTCACCAGAGCTTCCTTCAGAAAGGTGAGCTCCTATATTTAGAGAGCAAAGACCAGAGCTGATTAATTAACCCCTTAAGGACTCAGGGTTTTTCCGTTTTTGCACTTTCGTTTTTTTCTCCTTACCTTTTAAAAATCATAACCCTTTCAATTTTCCACCTAAAAATCCATATTACTACTTTGCAGTGACATCAGTCATTTTACCCCAAAATTCACGACGAAACGGAAAAAAAAATCATCGTGCGACAAAATCGAAGAAAAAACGCCATTTTGTCAATTTTGGGGGCTTCCGTTTCTACGCAGTGCATATTTCGGTAAAAATGACACCTTATCATTATTCTGTAGGTCCATACGGTTAAAATGATACCCTACTTATATAGGTTTGATTTTGTCGTACTTCTGGAAAAAATCATAACTACATGCAGGAAAATGTATACGTTTAAAAATGTCCTCTTCTGACCCCTATAACTTTTTTATTTTTCCACGTACAGGGCGGTATGAGGGCTCATTCTTTGCGCCGTGATCTGAAGTTTTTATTGGTATTTTTGTTTTGATCGGAGTTTCTGATCACTTTTTATTAATTTTTTAATGGTATAAAAAGTGACTAAAATACGTTTTTTTTGGAATTTTTTTGCGCGTACGCCATTGACTGTGCGGTTAAATTAACAATATATTTTTATAGTTCGGACATTTACGCACGCGGCAATACCACATGTTTATTTTTATTTACACTGTTTTATTTTTTTTTATGGGAAAAGGGGGGTGATTCAAACTTTTATTAGGGAAGGGGTTAAATGACCTTTATTAACACTTTTTTTTTGCAGTGTTATAGGTCCCATAGGGACCTATAACACTGCACACAATGATCTCCTATGCTGATCACTGGCGTGTATTAACACGCCTGTGATCAGCGTTATCGGGGCTTGACTGCTCCTGCCTGGATCTCAGGCACGGAGCAGTCATTCGTCGATCAGACACCGCGGAGACAGGTAAGGGCCCTCCCGGTGTCCTGCAAGCTGTTCGGGACGCCGCGATTTCACCTCGGCGGTCCCGAACAGCCCGACTGACTAGCCGGGATACTTTCACCTTCGCTTTAGAAGCGGCGGTCAGCTTTGACCGCCGCTTCTAAAGGGTTAATACCGCACATTGCCGAGATCGGCGATGTGTGGTATTAGCCGCGGGTCCCAGCCGTTGATGAGCGCCGGGACCGACGCGATGTGATGCGCCGGCTCCCGCTTCATATCGCGGGAGCCGGCGCAGGACGTAAATATACGTCCTGCATCGTTAAAGGGTTAAACATTTAATCTGATAAAAAGTATCACAGTGCTATGCATAAAAATAAACAAATGACATACAGTTACAAAAATATGAAAGAGTTTAGCAAGGCAAGTTCAGAAAACAAAAGATGAAGTTCTTACAGCATGATGATATAGCAGTCCATGAGAGTGAGGTTCCAGCTGTTCTTAGGATGGTCTTGTCAGCTTATGGCACAGCCTTGAACAACCGTTGAGTCCAGCATTTTAAATCTTATCTCTGCTTCTTTGGAGGGAAACTCCATTACCCCCCTACCCTCTGATCCCACCAGGTGGGGCATCTCTCTTCCTGACCCCTTATCTGTTTGATTATATGATGGGACCAGAATGTACGACTTCAAAGGAGATCCAAACAGCCAGACCCCCAATAAAATGCAATACACAAAAACAAAGGATACACCGTCTGAATGACCCCTCACCCATGTCTTGGATAATACATTACACACATATTATAATACACATGTAGGATTCAATAATCAGGCCTTGGGCCTGACACCTCCCCCTTAAGATGGGGACAGAGAGATCTGGCCTCTCCAGGCTGATAGATCTGTCTCCATTAACCGTCTATTTCTTTTCTTGAGACCACAGGCCCTGCATTCCCAGGAAAGATGGCACTGGAGGGGCCTATTTCCTCATTTAGCGTGAGATTGGACATGAACTGTGTGCCCTGATCAGTGAGCATTTCTCTGGGGAACCCCACCCTGCAGAATATAGTGATCAGTGCATCTGCCACTTTATCTGCCCAGACAGAGGATAAGGCAACAACTTCAGGGTACCTAGTTGCATAATCCACCACAGTGAGAATAAATTGTTTCCCTGTGCTGCTGGGTATAGCTAGAGGCCCCACAATATCCACTGCCACTCGTTCAAAGGGTACAGATATGACTGGTAGGGGCACTAGGGGAACACGAGTAACATCCCCAGACGTACCCACCCTCTGGCAGACATGACATGATCTACAGTAACTTGCAACAGCAGTACCCATACCAGGCCAGTAGAAATTGTGTGCCAACCTGGACTTTGTCTTGGCCACTCCCAAATGTCCTGCCAGGGGGGTCTCATGGGCCAACCTCGGCAGCTCTTTCCTGTACTGCCTAGGAACCACTAGCTGCCTCTCTCTCTCTCCTGGGGCACTAGCATGCCTTTGGATAGGGACTCCCAGTACAAGATATCATTTTCCCAATATACCCGATGCCCATCTGTATCAACACCTGTATGTTCAGCACGTTGTCTCAGCCCTTCAAGGGAAGGGTCACTGCGCAGAGCTTCCCGGAAATGCTAATTTCCCTCCTCCATCTCGTGGCATCAGGGAGCACATTTCCCCCAGGTGAACTAGCATCTCCACCTCCCTCCGCTGTGGCTTGCAAGTCACACAGCTTGCCCCTTGCATCACCATCCTCTCTTCTTTTTAAAGCTGCAGCCCTGGCACGCTGCTGATGCGTTACCACTGCCACCATTGGTATGCCTCCCTGGGGTTTACCTTCCTCCCACTCAGTTCCAGACATAACAATGTTACAGGCATCATACACAGGGCTATCACTCCTTCCCTCCTCCTCCTTAGGCTCACAGGATTGGGACATATCACTCACTGCTGGTCCCTCATCCTTAAATGTCACCAGGGGCACACCAACCCCTCCCCCTAGCCAATCTCCACTAGGGTTTGGCATTGGCAATTCATTGTCACCACATTTTACAATACACCCCATTTCACTTTTGGAAAACATTATGGTTCAGTCACAGGTAAACATTTATCAATCCCCTGCACTCCCTCCCAGTTATCACATTTCGCAGTGTCTCCCAAAGTCTCGCACAGTACCTCAGAATGAACAGGGCTCTCTCCTAGCCCATCCAGTGTGCAGGTAGTGTCCTCTGGAGCATAATGACAGAGCATCCGACCCAAATCATTCCCCAGCAGAACATTAACAGGGATGTCCTCAGAGACCCCCACCTCCCACAAACCTTTGCCTGTACCCCAATCCAGGTACACACGGGCCATGGGCACAGCAGGCCACACACCTCCAATTCCTTTTAAAGCCATGGTTCTTCCAGGGATGATGTCCTCTGTATCCACCACTTCAGGCCGCACCAAGGTAAATGAGGCTCCAGAATCTCGCAAACCCACTGTCCCCGGTCACCCACAGTTACACTCTGCAGGTTATCCGCTCTTTTCTCCACCGCTCCGGACATCAGAAGAACGGCTGTGTGTCCTCCAGCTACTGGTGGAGAATTCTTTTTGTTGGGGCAAGTGGCACTCAGGGGCCCAATATTGTTGCATCTGCAAGATCGGCGGGTGTCCCCCTGACCCAATGTAGCTCCTGTTGCTTTTGGTGCTGATGGGAAGAATTTTCCGTCTGGCTTGGTGCTGCTGGTGGTGCTCTGTGGGTGTGTGGCTCCTCTCCACGCTTTGCTGTTGGTGCCCGGTTGTTGGCAAAGTCATCTCCAAGTTCTGCTGCTTTCGTTGCTGTCTTGGGCTTGCGGTCCACAATATCCACTCTCTGGCTTCAAAGCTCCGTGTTTGGAGAAACCGATCCAGGACCATCAAGTCCTCCAGGGCCTCATAGGTAGTGACTTGTAGGCCCCCCAGTCCATTGCCTGAATGCAGTCCTTAGCTGACCTGCATGTTGAGTGCAGCTTTCTGTGGCACTTTGTTGTAAAGTCCGAAACTTTTTCCGATAAGCCTCTGGAGTCAGATTAAAACTTTTTAGCAGGGCAGATTTTATTGCCTCATAGTCCTGGTCACTCTCAGAGGAAAGAGAAGCAAACACATCCAGAGCTTTCCCTCGCAACCGTGGGGTTAGATATCGTCCCCACTGTTCCTTGGGTAGATGGAACTGCCGGCAAACCTTTTCAAATCCCCTCAGCAACACTTCCAGATCACCATCTTTCTCCAACATGGGGAAATGTTCCAAGCGGGGTTTGTGGTCTCCTTGATCCTGCACATCACTCCGTGCGGATGAAGCATCCCCTCTCAGCCTCAGAACCTCCAGTTCATGCCTCCGCTGGGCCTCTCTCTCTGCCGCCTCTGTCTCTGCGGCTCGTGCCTGGGCCTCTCTCTCTGCGGCTCGTATCTGTGCCTCTCTCTGCAGCCTGTGCCTCTCTCCCTGCAGTTTGGTACTGGAGAAGCAGTTGGAGTTTCACATTGGCATCCACATTCCCAAGGTGTTGTAAGGCAGTCCCCATACAAGAGTCCAAGGCCTCATGTGGAGTACTGTCCTGATGGGGAGTAATGTTGTATTCCCCAGGAGATATCAGTCCTTGGATGGCAGTTCCAGCTGTAGGACTTTGTCTCATGTCACTCAGCTCTTCTGCACGGGCATCATACTCCACAAGATCAGCAATAAGTTGTTCCTTGTTCTTTCCTGCAGTAAGAATGTCCTTTTCTTGGCACATTAGCTCCAGTGCAGGCTTGGACTGCTTGCGATACGCCTCCATATTTCCGAGATGGGACAGAGAAAGTAAAACAGGAGATGGGGAGGACAGAACGATCTTGCACTCTTTTTGTATTTCTTTTAAACCAGCACTGAGCTCTGTCTTTGGAATTTACACACAAGAATATGTATGCAATTTCTTTTAGTGCTAAGATTTCCTTACAGGTAAAATCCAGCAAGCACTAAAAATCTCTAAATATATCCCGACGCTGCCACCAGTTGTCACGATCACACCCTATCGGTCCAGCTAAGACGCTAGAGAGAGCGTGATGGTGCAAGGGTTAAGGCCACCAGACCTCTGGGTATCCACTACTAGTCCCAGCAAGTCACCAAAATAACCCTTTGATAAAAGTGTTTCACCAGAGATTCTTCAGAAAGGTGAGCTCCTATATTTAGAGATCAAAGACCAGAGCTGATTAATTAAACATTTAATCTGATAAAAAGTATCACAGTGCTATGCATAAAAATAAACAAATGACATACAGTTACAAAAATATGAAAGAGTTTAGCAAGGCAAGTTCAGAAAACAAAAGATGAAGTTCTTACAGCATGATGATATAGCAGTCCATGAGAGTGAGGTTCCAGCTGTTCTTAGGATGGTCTTGTCAGCTTATGGCACAGCCTTGAACAACCGTTGAGTCCAGCATTTTAAATCTTATCTCTGCTTCTTTGGAGGGAAACTCCATTACCCCCCTACCCTCTGATCCCACCAGGTGGGGCATCTCTCTTCCTGACCCCTTATCTGTTTGATTATATGATGGGACCAGAATGTACAACTTCAAAGGAGATCCAAACAGCCAGACCCCCAATAAAATGCAATACACAAAAACAAAGGATACACCGTCTGAATGACCCCTCACCCATGTCTTGGATAATACATTACACACAGATACAATTATAATACACATGTAGGATTCAATAATCAGGCCTTGGGCCTGACAGTCCCCTCTCCGTGCCTCCTTTCCACTGCAATCACTGGGGACACTCCCACTATTTCCCAACTAGGCATTCTTGAAACAGAGTAGCATTAAAATGTATATTTTTACAGTAGGGATACCTTACTGCTCACTTGGATCAAAAATGCTTGAAAAGCAAATAGTGCTAGAGAGGAATTATGTGTGTTACCCTTACTACACCAATCTCCTTTTGTAGTAGGGGGTCTAGCGGGTTCCACTGGATTGAAAAACTGTTTGGAACACTTTTCACTACCCAACCCTTTTTGTCCTGGGAGGGATAAGCTGCTGCCAGACCATAGACAACATATGAACATGGCATACGTTCATGTGTATGTATAGATTGTTAGAGGTAACTTTCAGCTGACATTTATTGAAAATGTATGGGCACTTTTAGCAAGCAATTCTCGACTGTATTACTGTGGGGGTAATACAGTCGAGAATTGCTTGCTAAAAGTGCCCATACATTTTCAATAAATGTCAGCTGAAAGTTACCTCTAACAATCTATACATACACATGAACGTATGCCATGTTCATATGTTGTCTATGGTCTGGCAGCAGCTTATCCCTCCCAGGACAAAAAAGGTTGGGTAGTGAAAATGCAACACGCGCAAACTGTCGGTGGAGAGTTGGAAAGTCGCCATAAACCTTAAGGGTAGGGACACACACAGAGCATTCACAGCCTATTTTACTCTGCGGATGCATTGCCCGAAGCCACGGGGCTACTGTGTGTCTGCTCGTGTCTGCCGACAGGAATTCCACTGCTCCGAGCGGACACACAGAGCTACATGGTGCAAGAAGCTTGCTCTGCCGTCGCTCTTTGACTGCGAGCAGCACATCGGCAATGTCAAGTACGCTGCGGATGCGCTCTGTGTGACTCTACCCTAAATAGTCTTTCAAACCTTACGGCAGCAGCAGGTTTGGCCAACTTTTGCCTAAGGTGTATGAACACCTTGAAGATCTCTTAATTCACTTTCATCAGTTATTGTGGTCTCCATGTAATTTCTCACCCTCCAGAGTGTATTGCTTCATCTCTATCTCATAGAATTTGTTGGTTCCAATAATAATGCTGTATCCAGTAAAATAGATGCAACTGCAGGGCTCCGACGTCTCAATTTCCTAAATAAAGATATCGTTATAAATTTAAAGGCGAGAATTGTTAAACACAATTTGAGAAGGGAACATGATAAAATGGTCACATACCTTTCGAATACAAAATTTGCTGAGACTTTCATTATATCGCAATATCACAACTTTATTTAACATGGCTGCACAAATGCACAATCCATTCTCAATCTAGAAAAGTATGAAAAATATTTGAAGAGATTAATCACAATTATAATACTTTTATATTATTAATACTCAGTGTTCCATTTATTACATTTAGCAAAGGCTCCATTATTACTGGGCTAATTGAAAACTAATATACATGTATAAACAGATGGCGCACAGAGCTGTGTTCACACATTCAGATTTTAATTGCATTTATTGAATACAAAGCCAAGAACAGATAATAAATGGGAGACACATATAAAGAAAAGACAGACACTTCTTATTGAAAAGCACTTCTTTGACTATGTTTTTAATCAATGCAATAAAAAAACCTATCCGTGTGAACACAGCCTTACTACACCCAATTAAATGCAGCACTTACCAGGATTTTACCACAACTGTACTTATGATTTCAGAAAAATGAAAGTTTGGTAAAGTATTTATACTCTTTTTTTCTGCAGTTATGGTTAAACTATACCGTCCCGTGTAAATATACCATAACTTGTTATAAGGTACACATGCTCAACACTCTTGCACTAGGTGTGGTAGAGCTGTATAAATGTGCAGGGCAGCACAATAAAGCCCTACAGGCTCTTTTTATGGAGTCAACAGAGTACAGTAGAATATATTCAGACAGAGGTACTGAATGTGATAGAATTTGCAAATTTTTTTTTTCTTATAGATTTTCACAAAACAGTATGGTTCCACAGATTCAATTGGTGCCATATTATGGACCCATATGAAAGCTAAAGGAACAGTAACCCCAGCATTCTTAACCACATTTTATTTTATTATCACCATACAATATATATATATCAGCACCCATAACATAGCCGTGTCTTCAACAAACCTGAATAAAGTGCATCAGTCCCACCTATTTATCACACCAATGTGGCAAAATCTAGGGCACAGATTAAAGAGTTTTTTCACGAAGAATACAAAAACAAATAGAAAGAAAAAAACCTTCCTTGTGCCGCCAATGCTGTGAAAAGCCCCGGTCCCAGATGCAGCTCACTTTTGGGATCATGGTTGGCACATTACATTGCCTCTCAGACAATGAGTGGCCACAACCGAGTCTCGCATCTGCCAATGAGTGGTAATTTAGAGCCGACCACGATCCCACAACGGTACTAATAAATCTTTAATATTGACTAAGCTGTTGTGTAATACATATAGGGGATTGATGCAGGCTTAACAAGACTCTTATGAGTTAAATGAGTTGTTGTTTACTGATTATACAGTCATGGCCGTAAATGTTGGCACCCCTGAAATTTTTCTAGAAAATGATGTATTTCTCACAGAAAAGGATTGCAGTGATACATGTTTTGCTATACACATGTTTATTCCCTTTGTGTGTATTGAAACTAAACTAAAAAAGGGAGGAAAAAAGTGAATTGGACATAATGTCACACCAAACTCCAAAAATGGGCTGGATAACATTATTGGCACCCTTAACTTAATATTTGGTTGCACACCCTTTGGAAAAAATAACTGTGATCAGTCGCTTCCTATAACAATCAATAAGCTTCTTGGACCACTCTTCCTTTGCAAACTGCCCCAGGTCTCTCTTGTTGGAAGGGCGCCTTTTCCCAACAGCAATTTTAAGATCTCTCCACAGGTGTTCAATGGAATTTACATCTGGACTCATTGCTGGCAACTTCAGAACTCTCCAGCGCTTTGTTGCCATCCATTTCTGGGTGCTTTTTGATGTATGTTTGGGGTCATTGTCCTGCTGGAAGACCCAAGATCTCGGACGCAAACCCAGCTTTCTGACACTGGGCTGTACAGTGCGACCCAAAATCCATTGGTAATCCTCAGATTTCATGATGCCTTGCACACATTCAAGGCACCCAGTGTCAGAGGCAGCAAGACAACCCCAAAACATCATTGAACCTCCACCATATTTTACTGTAGGTATGGTGTTCTTTTCTTTGTAGGCATGATTCATTGTCAATGTAGTCTTGCTTTTTTATATCTTTGTGTCAGCAGTGGGGTCCTCCTGGGTCTCCTGCCATAGCGTTTCATTTCATTTAAATGTCGATGGATAGTTTGCGCTGACACTGATGCTCCCTGAGCCTGCAGGACAGCTTGAATATCTTTGGAACTTGTTTGGGGCTGCTTATCCACCATCCTGACTATCCTGCGTTGACACCTTTCATAAATTTTTCTCTTCCATCCACGCCTAGGGAGATTAACTACAGTGCCATGGGTTGCAGACTTCTTGATAATGTGGCACCCTGTGGACAAATGCAAATCTAGATCTCTGGAGATGGACTTATAACCTTGAGATTGTTGATATTTTTGGTGCCAATAATTTTGTCCAGCCCATTTTTTAGGTTTGGTGTGACATTATGTCCAATTTGCTTTTTTTTTCTCCCTTTTTTAGTTTAGTTCCAATACAGACAAAGGGAATAAACATGTGTATAGCAAAACATGTGTTACTGCAATCCTTTTCTGTGAGAAATACTCCATTTTCTTGAAAAATTTCAGGGGTGCCAACATTTACGGCCATGACTGTATGTATGGATACAATACAATGAAGAGCCATGGTTAAGAATGCTGGAGCCACCTTTTGCCTTGACTTGGATACGACATGAGGTTGGGATCACCTCAATTGGCTGCTAACTATTGGTTTGATTATAGGATGGCTGGTGTGGTCTCTACTTTCTAGAAGGTAAATGATTAAGGTAAATGATTATGGGTTTTTACCACATGCACTAACCAAATATATGACAAGTAAGCAATCCACACTTGCCATAATTGGCTCATGTGCTTCAAATAATACAGGACCCCTCTGTGTGTGCGCACAAACAATAAGAGTAATATGTATGTAAATGGAGATCCTGTGTTTATTTTCCTTTGTTTATTTTAGAGTAGGAAAATCTTTGTCAGGGCCCCTTTAGTGGCAACACGAAGCGAAGAATACATTAACATTCATTATATCTTTAAATAGATGTTACAGGCACTGGAGAGGTGTGCATGCAGATGTGTTATTGAAAAAATAATGCATTATTGCTTCTACAGACATTGCTTTGCAAGACAGTAATACAATATAGCATATGGAGTTTGAGGAGCATATTTATTTTGAAGTTTGCAAATATTATATGAGAGAAAAAAAAGTTAAAACATTTTAAAAATTTTATTGTACCTACAGAGCGCTCATACACATACCCTTTACAAGAAAGACCCTTTAAATAAGAATATCTAATAGCAATAACCCAGTGACTGCTATTACACCCACAGAACACTACTATCAGGCAGTAAGCAGAGAGAGGAATACATTTGTTTTTTACATACATTTTGACAGGGCTGTGGAGAAGGCCTTCCGTATGTGCTATGTCGCCCACTTGCTTATTTTTATTAGGGCGTCTGACTTAAGTCCCAGTTTAGTATGGTATCAATCTTTTGCCTTAAATTGGGGAATGTGAAGGTTGCATAGCCAGGATTGCAAAATATAGAGACACATATAAAAATCTGTTTCCCTACAAATTGGTCACTTACCTTCCCAGCAGCAAATAGATGACAGCCTTTAACAGCCTCAAACACTGTGAGAGCTACCTCTGGCTGTGCTGGCAAATGTGCCTGGGCCAGGGACTGTTTCACTTTCTTTACGTCAATCAAGCACAATGCACGTTCTTCTCCTACAGAACAGCACAAGATTTATACAAAAAAGTTGCTGTATATCAATACTTATAGCATACAATTAGCAATGTGAGTGCGTGATGCCTGAATCTGTCTCAGCACTTGATCATCTTACATAACAGGGCTGTCCGCATAGCATTTATACAAAGACAATATTACAAACTTTTTATACATCCACTGATCAACATCTCTAATGCCTTCGATACTATTAAATGCAACTCAGCATACATACAGATACATCTGAAGAGAAATGTATGAATCTCTCAGCCGGTTAGGGAAGTGGAGCACAATGCTGCCCTCTTTTCAGGCTAATAACTCACGATCACAGAGGGTCTCAGTAGTAAGACCTGATGATATCATCAACTTTTGATACGTCTAATTGACAAGTCAAAAGTTGTTTTAAATGACACTAACGTTTCAAAAAAAAAAAAAAAAAAAGTAAGGGTGTATTCACACACACACCAGATCCCCTGCAGATTTTACAAGGCAAACACTTTATTGACCTGCCAATCAAAAATACATTAAAATTGCCTCGTAAATCAGCAACTGCATATCTGTGTGAATGCAATGCATCTTAAACCTAGATTTGAGGATAGACTTCTGTAAACTTTTGGCAGTAAACAGTAGAATCACAAAACATTTTTGAAAAGGACACATTCATCAGAAAGAAGAATTTTCTATGCTCAGTATTCTTGGAAAAACAATAACATTTTTCATTTTGGCAGTAATATGAAATGAGAGATTAAAAAAAGCATTTCTGGTTTGTTTTTTCCCATATAATCTATTTTATCCCAGCTCAGCTGCATCCATGCGTTTCAATACTATCACCGATCAGATACCTGCAGGAAGCTCAGACCCCTCTCCTTACCTAGCTCCATCCTCCATGTCCCTCTGTGTGTCTCCCAATGCACAAGGTGCTGCTGACGCTAGAATGTCTGCCCCAAATAAACAGGAAAGTGGGTGCATCCACACAGGGATTTGCTGCAGAGTTATACACCTGCCCTGATAATACTAAAGTGCTCTATGCTGATTCTCTAGTTTGTCCTATGTGATGCAGCCAGATATCTGCGTAGCTGACAGTTATTGAAAGTGTATGGCCAACTTGTTTACACGAAAAGAAAACTGATAAAAGTGTCTCTTTAAAAATGGTGATGTAAAACATAATTTTAGAAGTTACCTGCTATAAGTAGGAGTTTCTCTAGCTCTTTCACAATATGAACTTGAAACACAGCTCCGACACCGGGAATGTGAGTAAGAGAATTCTTTAACACATTCAGAGCATAGAGGCCTTCCTCGGCGCCAACCAGAACAATCTGCACCAAAATGCATAAGAACACAATGCATAATAAATTATGTAAATGCATAATAAATAAAGTATTCTAAAAAAAGGGGGAACTTCCAACTTGCTGCAAACACAAGGATAAACATGTATGGATATTTACTAAGATATATATGAAATATATACAGTATGGTTATCTGTTGAGATAGATATTTAGCAGGACCTCTAATTTGGTGTGTAGTATGAAAACAATAAGGTTTGTATCCATGCCTACCTGCTCTGTCAGAGGTATAGTACAGTTTATGTCCAGCCGGTCTTCCCCTTCCAGTTTCAAAAGGGAATTTCCGAGCAATTTCTGTGATAGTGAAGGAAAAAAAGACATAAATCTACAGAATTCTACAATCCAAACTGACATATATACTGTGCCTGTTTAATGCAAATAATATCATTCTGAAATGAGATTTAAAGAAAAAAAAACTTCCATGCTACTTACACATTGATATTTCACCAAAAGGGTAGGACACAGTGACAGTGACACATAAGGAGAGTGAGTAACGCAGTAGCTAGTGTAACAAGAGGTCACAAACACAACAGACTTGTGTCAAGACCATCTGTGTGATAATTACCTTTTCTACATAACATGTCACCTCCAATATACCCATCCTGATGTCATGAAAAGAGCAACATACAGTTATATACTAAACTTATACAGGGGGGGCAGCAATCAGAAGCAATCACAAATCTATTCTGTCGACATATACAGGCTGTACAGATGTGGCACCCAGGAGAAAGAATTGCGGCTGTATAGAAGATACTGAATCAGTCGCCACCATGCTAATACCAATAATATTACTTTATGGATGCTTTTATCATAATGGTTCTGCATGACAATGTGGGATCTATATAGTGTAAAGAAAAAATTGAATTGAAGGGGTTGCCCTGGATAAGAAAGGAGAGTCTGTATTGGTTTTGTCTCTCAAACACAGCAACACTCATAGTTCCATTTACTGGAATGGGGTTAAGCTGCAGTGCAGCTCATTGGCAAGTATTGATTTGTTTCTGGCGTGAAACGGACTCCTTTAAAAAGAGGATGTCACAGGATCTCAGGATATAACTTAAATTGGTCCCTGTGCCGATATGGCAAAATAGCTTTCCATGTACTTTGTTCAGGCAACTCCACAACATTGTGAGCTCGATGGCCACCATGGGTATATATTTAGCATATGCAGCAGATGACACATACCGTATATACTCGAGTATAAGCCGAGTTTTTCAGCACGATTTTTCGTGCTGAATACGCCCCCCCTCGGCTTATACTCGAGTGAACAAAAAACGCTGGCTTAGCTGTGAGGGGATGGGCCAGGCCATCCATCTATGCTGCAGGAACCGTCCAGTGGGGAGGGTTAGTCGTTCCGGGCTGTTCATCTTCACAGGGAGGCCCTCTTCTCCGCTCCGGGCCGGCCCCGAACTAGTGATGCTGCATTGACGCCACCGCACAGGGACGTTCATGCGCAGGGACGTCAAGTCCCGTTGAAGATGGGCAGCCCGGAACGACTAACCCTCCCCACCGGACGGTCCCTGCAGCATGGATGGCCAAAGATGGACGGCTCGGACCAGCTCACCATTCCTTCCCACCGAGAAAGCAACAACTGGCGAGATGAGTAGAAAACAAAAGGGGGGTCTGGATGATGATGAAGGGATTATCAGGTGGTGATGATGAAGGGGGGGGGGATAATGACGAGGGTGATGATGGCGGGGGTGATGATGGCGGGGGTGATGATGGCGGGGGTGATGATGGCGGGGGTGATGATGGCGGGGGTGATGATGGCGGGGGTGATGATGGCGGGGGTGATGATGGCGGGGGTGATGATGGCGGGGGTGATGATGGCGGGGGTGATGATGGCGGGGGTGATGATGGCGGGGGTGATGATGGCGGGGGTGATGATGACGGGGGTGATGATGACGGGGGTGATGATGACGGGGGTGATGATGGCGGGGGTGATGATGGCGGGGATCTGGATGATGACAGGGGGGATGATGACATGGGGGGGGGGAATGATGTATTTCCCACCCTAGACTTCTAGTCGAGTTAATAACTTTTCCTAGGTTTTTGGGGTGAAATTAGGGGCCTCGGCTTATATTCGGAACAGCTAATTCTCGAGTATATACGGTAGATTTCTTGTGGACACACCATACCCCTTTAATGCAGGGGGAAAAGCTATTGAGCTGTATTAGCACAGAGCTGTAAGTGAAGTAACAGGAAGCAAGGTAAATAATAACTTTTAAGTTGCCAGGATGACCCCTTTAAGCCATTTCTAGGAAAGTTAGAATTAAAAAGAAACAGCCACTATCACTGGACTAGTGGACTGTGTTTGATATTTTATAGCTCAGCCCCACTGACTTTTTCTAATGTTATACAACACCTTTTAAGTTGTTCAGTGGTTTTATAATGTGGAAATATCATTACATAACTAGGCATCTTTGATGTTCAGTAGTCTTGAAATATTAAGCCACAACCCCCTGTGGGAGCTCAAATATAGGCCATATAATTAAATGTCAACTGTTTCTAGAAATATACTGTATAAAATACAGAGTTTTATATCTGACAGAACTCATGGTTCCAAGGAGCCATATTCTTTTAGTTCGATTTTATGGTCTTTAAAGGGAAACAGACATCGGGCTCACCACGCTAAATTCAATAAACAGGGATGCAGTGCGGGTGAACTGGATTACAACGAGGCATCGCTTACCCAGATCCGCAGGCCGGTTTCGGAGATACCTGTTTTATTAACCGGCATTGCAAATCTGGAAATGGCCGGCTTTGTGTAATGGAGGAGGGACCCAGCATACCTAACTTCCCAGTCTCGATCCCCTCTACCCCTTCACCCATGTGAGTGCGAGGTGTGTGGGCATATCGGTACAGAGGAAATTGAGGTAAGGATGCTGGGAATACCAGGTCCCAACTCTATTTAGCGAAGCCGGCCATTTCCAAATTAGGAATGCTGCCTAATATTACGGGTAGTTCGGGTGGTCCCTTTAAAGTGGACCTGTCAGCAAGAAAACAGCAGTGTATTTAAGCACATGGCTTGATAAAGAAAGTCATCAGGATTCCATGCATACCTTTTAATTTTATTTTAATAACCCTCTCCTTTGGCAAGATAGGAGCCTTTTTGTTTATATGCAAATAAGGCTCAAGTGCCTCGGAGGCGTTCACCAGCACAGCAAGAGCCCAGGTCCAGCCAATGTCTTCTTTATCTAGAGTCTGTCAGTTAAACACAGTAGGTGGATGTAAGTGGGCTAGTGTAATAAAGAGGACTGGTCTTAACTGGGCTCTTACTGTGCAGGAGGACGCCCCCTGGGCACTCCAGTCTCATTTATATATTATCAGAAAGATTTTCTCACCAAGGGCAGAGAACAACAGAAACAAAGTTATGTCCGATTAATGATGACCAACCCTATCCAGCATGGTCTTATTTACACCCATGTTTTACTGCTGACAGTTCAACTTTAAGCACTGTTACTTCAAATAAAGCTTACCATATAATCCTAAGCATGCATACAGTACAATTAATGTGATAAAAGTGACAGATTACATTTATACTAAAATCGCTTATCACTAATAGCAACAGTACCTTTTACAACTAATGGGAACATATAACAAACAGGAGCTAAGCCACTTGAAAATGACAACTTCCTTATTTCTCTATAAACACGAATATAAGCTAACACCTTCTTTTACAGATGTAAGAAAAATCGGCAAATTACTTTAATTTTATTTCACAGACTGCTCCTATGTAAAACTTTGAGTAAATTTGTATATACTTTGCTTTATTTACCTGGGACTCATCTGAACTTATACAAAGATCCAGATTTATCAATATACATGAGAGAAAAAAGAAATTGGAGTGATTACCCAATAACAACCATTCACGGCTCAAGATATGAAAGCTGAGCTGTGATTGGTTGTTATGGGCAGATTTTTTATTTTATTCTGGATGTACATGTAAATCACATATACAATTCTACTGATTTCAGGTAGCCATCCACTGAAGCCAGCTGTTGGCTGAATGTGTTTCAATACCTTTGAGATCAGCTTATCTCCCTGAGAACAAAAGGATCCAGCAGTTGAAAATAAGGCAGCCATACACATTAGACAGAAGACCAGCCAAAATCAGTTGGTTTGTCCTGTCTAATGTGTATGCCCAACTTTAGGTTATGTTGACATCAGTGTTAGAAGTTCTGTTAGCGAGCTCTGTTTGCCGACTCCACTAAAATGACAAGTCAGGTTTTTTTCTTTGCTAAAATAATGCAAAATAAAGGGCATCTAATGGAATCCTGAAGGACTCAAAATAAATGGGACCTGACGAGATCCATTTTCACAACTCCACCCCAGACCTGTTAGCAGTGTATGTGGAACTCCCTAACATGACGTGAACATAGCCTAAAGTGTAAATTTTACATTTGAAGAAAACGTTTCCTTTTTCTGACTATTCACACACAGATTATCTTTACAGAGAAGCTGACAGCTATTTGAATAGCTGTAAAAAGAGGGGTTACATATTTAGGTAAGGTATCTGCAGAGTTATGCCCGTTAGTGCTCTCCAGCAAGCAATGGAGGCAGAAGCTGGCTCACCCAGCTCCACAGTCTCATCCGTATTTACTACCCAGCCCAACACCTTACTATTATTACATTTTTTCATGTTTGATTTTACGTTGTTGAGATTTTAATTGGTGGCATTTATACTTTAAAAGCTTAAAAAAGTTAATAACAACTTAAATTTAAAAGGAAAGAAAAACTATGAGCCCATTCACACCAAGTAGAATTTCGCTCTGGAATTCTGCTTGGAAAATACAGGGCAGCAGCCTCCCATTGTTCTCAAAAAAGATTCTGCTTCACCATTCACACTACGGAAATTCCGGACCCCAGACTCGCCGAAAGAATGAACATGTTTGGCGTGTGGCTGTTCTTTCTTGCACAAAGCCGGGACCCTGCATAAAACCATTAAAGGAAATCTGTCATCAGAATCACCCGCACTAAACCTGTTACACAGGCTTGTAGTGCGGGTGATCCTGATTAAAACGCTTCTTACCTGGTTAAAAATGGTTCAGCGGTTCTTCAGATATCTGTATTTTTAGTTTTCTGTTATTCCCTGGCTTGGGACTGAGTGGGAGGTGTTATCATCTGGGACTCGGCCACACGTCATTCTAGCTGGGCGGAGCTGCCGTCCGGCTCATGAATATTCATGAACTTATCCTCCTGGTCTAATTCTTCTTTCTCGGTCTGTTTGTGAATAAATACACCCTCTGTCCCTCCCTTCCTCCCACCCCCGGCTTTTCACTTATGCAGCCCGTCTTCTTACTTGTATAGGGCCGCAGCTTGAGTGAAGTCGGGGGGAGAACGCCGCTTCCGGGTCTACGGAACGCGGCGCATGCGCGGCCCTCCACACCAGACCGAGAAAGAACAATTAGACCAGGAGGATAAGTTCATGAATATTCATGAGCCGGGCGGCAGCTCCGCCCAGCTAGAATGACGTGTGGCCGAGTCCCAGATGATAACACCTCCCACTGAGTCCCAAGCCAGGGAATAACAGAGAACTAAAAATATAGATATCTTAAGAACCGCTGAACCATTTTTAACCAGGTATGGAGCGTTTTAATCAGGATCACCCGCACTACAAGCCTGTGTAACAGGTTTAGTGCGGGTGATTCTGATGACAGATTACCTTTAAGTTCCTCAGTCACAAACTGTGCTTGAGCTGTATCAGTGTTTAATTAGAAACATGTTCCTGTACCCTTTTGTGTGATCCATTATTGTATAATTGTTGGGCTAGTACAATATTGTATGTTTAGAGGACAGATGTCTTGTAGGAGGGGTCCATGGGCCCCTCCAGCTGTGGTAGGGATTCAGTTCCTATTAATTGTTTTTAAATTGTGTGTATGCCTTTATTAACTGAATGTTGTTATTAAATACAAATGAAATGTGGTGCCTTCATTGGTGTTAGTTATTTCCTCCTTTTTTGTTATCTATATACTGGTATCACCTTTCACTGTACTGCTTTTCTGTACTGAGAAGAAAAGTATTATTATGAAATGAACTGTACTGAACATAAAGTCTCCGCTTAGTCTTAGTCCAAGTGTCCAGAATTAAAACTGTAAGATTTTATGATTATTTTAAAATATAGAAAGGAAAATGAAAAATCAGAAAAAACATATTTTTTAAAGTCCCTTGCATTGCTCTCCGTCATATATTATGTTGACTTGGATCAAGGAACAATTTTCACTACCTGAAACAAACGTAATATTTCTCATAATCAAGCTCCATCATTAATCTCTCTAATCTCCCCTCCCATATACAGCAACTACCAAAAGCAGCGTTATCAGTATTATCTTTAACAGCGTTATCCATCTTTAAAAAAATAAGTTTTAAAGGCCCTAAATGCATTAAAAGAAAAAACTGTTACAGTTACTCAATTTCAATGCTGATCCCCCCTTCTGCCTCTGGTCTACATTCTGGTCTTGCTTTAGGAGCTGAGGTCATGTGACCACCGCACATGACCTCGGCTCCTGTTAGTTTTAATAAATAAACTTCCAAAACTGTGTAGTTATTTTATACATTTAGATATATTTCTATATGACATAAAATGCATAGGAATCTGTAAAAGTATAATGTAACTATAAGTATGAAGGAGAAAGGGGAGTGTACTAAAACTTAACTTTAATAAATATGCAGTTAAGAAACATATATATAGTGCAAGATCAATTAAAGTTGACAAGGGATCCTGATAATGATCCCATGCCAAATGACGCAGGATATACTCACAGTTAAGAATTATATTAAATTCAACTGTCTGAGATACACCTAAAAATGACCCCATCTGACTTGTAACAGTAATATCATAGGCCAATAGGTGACATATCCGATTCCCTGCCCACTGTCCCCGGAACCGGATATGTCGTCAGACGCCGCGACTCCTCCACATGTGCGCCGGCAGCCGTTAGCATCAGACGGCTCCCCACCACTGTGGGCGCGCACAGGGAGAAACAGACAGGACATCGGACATGTAAGTGGACCGTCCTTTCTTTCTACAGGCACTGCTCCTAGATTGAATCATGAGCTGATAGTGCATTGTATTTTTTGTGCTTTGTTTGCAGGAACCTCCGGATGTTTTCCTGAATATTATTTCTTTGCAGGACAATTGAGTAACTTATACTGTCACTGGGGTTGCAACTGTATCTGCAACCTCATGCTGGATACTGCTTTTTCATTATAACTATATGTGAATGTATGCGATCTTATGTATCTGTGCACGCAACTTCAAACAGCCCTGATGAGGTCACCGGTGTGAGTTGACCGAAACGCGTTGGACAGGGCATAGTACAGAAAATGACGCTTATTGACCTATGATATTAAAGTTACAAGTCGGATGGGGTCATTTTTATGTGTATCTCAGACAGTTAAATTTAATTTAATTCTTAACTGTGTGTATATTCTGCATCATTTGGCATGGGATCATTATCAGGATCCCTTGTCAACTTTAATTGATCTTGCACTATATATATGTTTCTTAATTGCATATTTATTTAAAGTTAAGTTTTAGTACACTCCCCTTTCCCCTTCATACTTATTAATTCTTGGGAGTCTGTGTGGCCTTAGTTGGTAGACACTTTATATCTCTACAGCATCACTATAATATAACTATAGGCAGAAGCTGAAAATAAAATATAGAATATAACTAAAATGGTTGAAGTATGAAAAATATTTTGCACCTTTTGTGATTGTTGCTTCTTGCTGCTACTGGTTACACAAATGTGAATTATACTCTCGCACTTAGCCACCATCACAGGACTGCTGCACCTGGGTGGTGTACATTGAAGTCGCACATTGCTCCAACACTGTCAGCTCAGTGTAGGAACGTTTTGGCCAACTGGGAAAGGAGATTCTCATGCTGCGCTTACTGAGGGCAGCACACCCTGATGACAGATTCCAATATCATAGTTTCTCCAATCACGACAATAGGTGCAGCTTCTCATCTTTAACCACAGTCGCCCTTCCACATGTAGTCTCACAACCACAAGCAGGTGATCATGAAAATAAAGCGTAGTTACAGCTATAATGTCAGTTTTTGTCAGGGTGCAGGAATGAAAAGGAAATGTAAAGCAAAGTATTTACAAAGTTATGTTTAGAGATATTCTTTATAGATTTTTATAACGGGAAACTTTAGAATGTTGCTCAAATGGTGATATTTGTTTAAAAGTTTTACATTTTTTTTTTTTTTATTAATCATTGTGGTCATAAAAGATAAAATACGACTATTGCCTCCATTTTTGAAATGTTAAAGACGTTCACCATCTAAATTTATTTTGTATGTTAAATGCATGTTGGATCCAGCTGAAACTGTTAAGCCAGCTGTTAGGGAAATCAAGATACATGATACCTTTTATATATCTGTCAGTGCTTCCATAACATATCATGCTTTTATTCTCTGGTGCCAAGTGTTAAGGAGGTGTTCCCAAGCCTTAAAGTGCTGACTACATATCTTATCTCTACCCCTCCTTGATGGACAGTCAGCTGGAAGCCGAGTCCTGTTTTCTAATCTTGCACCTGCGCACAATTTGTATGCATAGCGCAGAGACAAGATTTGGGAAGGGAGGGAGAGCAGGGAGATGTTTTAGCCCTCAGCACTTTAGAGGCAATCTGACACCTCTATGACCCTTAGCACTGAAGAATAAAATCATTTTCTTCTACATTATGGAAGCAAAGACTGACATATGAATGTACTATGTGTCTCCTTGTCCTATAAGTGTCAGCAGTTCGAAATGTGAATCGCAGCTGACAGGCTCCCTTTACATTTAGTGGTAAACAGAGTTATAAATACTAAGTTCAGTAGTAATCCAGCCTTTAGAGGGGTATTCCAGGAAATTTGTTTATATATATATATATATATATATATATATATATATATATATATATATATATATATATCAACTGGCTCCAGGAAGTTAAACAGATTTGTAAATTACTTCTATTAAAAAATATTAATCCTTCCAATAATTATCAGCTGCTGGAGTGGATTGTTCTTTTCTGTCTGACAATAGTGCTCTCTGCTGACATCTCTGTCTGTATCAGGAACTGCACAGAGTAGAAGAGGTTTGCTATGGGGATTTGCTTCTACTCTGGGCAGTTCCCGAGACAGGTGTCATCAGCGAGCAATTAGACAGAAAAGAACAACTCAACTTCATCAGCTCATAAGTACTAAAAGGATTAATAGAAGTCATTTAGAAATCTGTTTAACTTTCTAGAGCCAGTTGATATAAAGAAAAAAGTTTTTTTCCTGGATAACCCCTTTAAGTGAACTACTGAACAGTACAAGGTAGACTGACTTCTAAAGATATGCTGCTCAACAAATCAATTGGCATTAGTATTTTCTATCCCTGACTGCTATATCAATCAGGCTTTTCTACAAATAAATTTCATGAAAGTCAGGGCAGAACCCTGAAGCTATGTTTTAGATGATGTAACAGCAACAAGCCTTATAAACATGACATAACACCAACAAGTAACACTAAAGAGATGAGGGCAAAAATAAAAATTAACACATCTAAGAAGATGTATAACATTTTTAAGAAATCAATATTTTTTTTTATTCTTCTACTTACAGCATCAGCTTCTGCCTTCTCTTTGGACACTCTCCCCCCAGCAACCACCGACTCCAATGTATTGACCCAGCGCTGCTTATCAGGAAAACTAGGTGCCAACAAGTAAAGAGTGCGTCCCGGCCAGCAAGTAGTGTGTGGGTGAGACTCCACCTTCATCACATATGGCACATCTATCAGTGCATTGAACAGAACAACTGTTACATTATGCAGGCAGGTGTATGAATCATTTATAACAGGTAAACATATTATGTCAACAACAATGTTTAGTTTATCTAGGCCTATAGCTAGTCATAGAAGCTTGAAGAAATGCCCCCCTGGGCTACATGTACATATACCCATAAGAAGATTTTAGAAATTATATTTTTTTAAGCTTTTTTTTTTTTTTTTTTGAGCTTTGGAAATTCAGAACAGAAAGGAGAACCCGAACACAAATAATAAAATCCATGTCCAGTTACATGTATTTACTGTAACAACTGCAGTTTCCCCTGATTCCTCTACAAATGTTCCGCACAGGTCATACATTACATTGTCTGATTAAGTTGTTTAAAAGACAAAACTACCCGCATTGCAAGTACATGAACAAAACTGGAAATTGTGTTTGCTTAACTTTGACCACAACAATTAACGTATATACCGAATACTAATGAAATAACAGAAAAATTGCTGCACATTTCAAAACCTCATAATAGTAGTCACCATAATTTACATAACACAGGAAAGATATTGAGAAGTTGACTTCACCTGATTTAGCAGTATTTACTAGTTCTGTGGATCCCACAGCTCCATGAACCGTTACATCACCATCAGGAAGGCAAAGTTCAAACTCATCTATAGGTCGCTGGCCCCCTGTTGATAATACCAATAGTAAAAATAAAAACATTATAAAGTATTAAAAAAAACAGACATATAAGTAGGTAAAGGGGAAACTGTTTCACCCGCACTAACCTGTTGGTACAGGTGTGTAGTGTCAGTGACACTGATGATAACGATACTTACCTGTCTACGATCCATAGTCCCGTTATCATCCTTGTTCGGTCAGCAGGCTTGGCGCACGGGAGGAGCTTCAGGAGCACCCTGACATCACTGCTGCTGCTTCCACCAGCCCCCTTGCAGTTAGATCCAGCGAATAGGCAACACTGGTGATGCCAGGTGCTGCTGAAGCTCCGCCCGTGTACCAAGTCTGTTGCTTGAATGAGGAAGGTAACGGACCAGCCGTACTATGGATTGCAAACAGGTAAGTATCATCAGTGACAGTCGCATTACCCGCCTGTACCAACAGGTTAGGCCTCTTTCACACTATGAAATTGTTCCGTTTAGGAACTTCCATCAGAAGTTCCGTCACTATATCGGGGAAAACCTGTCGTTACAAAACCCCTGACAGACGTGACTAAATCGCATTGCAGCCTATGGGGTTTTGTAACTGCCCATTTGCACCCGTATATGCCCGTAATTCATTACGGACGTTATACAGTGACGGGACATCGAGGCGGAAAAATTACTGCATGCAGTCATTTTTCCGCCACGATGTCCCGTCACTATATAATGTCCGTAAGGAATTGCGGGCATATAGGGGTGCAAACGGGCAGTTACAAAACCCCATAAGCTGCAATGCGATTTAGTCACGGCTGTCAGGGGTTTTGTAACGGCAGGTTCTCCCCGATATAGTGACAGAACTTCTGATGGAAGTTCCTAAACTGAACTATTTCTTAGTGTGAAAGAGGCCTTAGTGTGGGTAAAACGGATGACAGCTTCCTTTTAATCTGATACGCTATCCACTGTATAGGAGATAAGTGTTTGATTGTGGGGCTTATTTATTATTGAAAGTGATGTCAGCCAAGCAAATGTTCGGTGCACAGATATCTATAGTGTGCATTGCCAATCTTAAAGGGGTTATCCAGCATTAGATGAACAGAGCTGATTTCTTAGAAAGAAAAAAAAGCACCACATCTGTCCTCAGGCTGTTTGCAGCATTACAACTTGGATCTATTCATTTTAATGGAACTCAGGCTAAATTTACACAGCCGTTGTGCTCTGACTTGATCAGAGTCCATTTGTCTCTCTCCCCCCCTGAACGGGTCAGAGCACAATTGACACCGTTGAGTCCCGACAGGTGCCACTTACTTCAATGGGGTCTGTCGCATGTACTTTTACAGTGGTTAAGCGAAGAAGCAAAATAGGACATGCACTATTTTTTTCTCCCCTCAACTCCCATCCTTCTGACGGACTGCTCAACAAAGCTCCCTTTACCGAAGCACCACGGACATGTGAACGAGCCCTTAGCGGCAATACTACACACAACCTAAGAATAGTTGTGACCCTGTTATTTTAAGAAATAAGCTTTTTTCTTCTAATCCTGGATAACCCCCTTAAATTATACGAAATCAAAATGTTATTGTTTTTTTTAAGGAAAAAACATAAGTGAAACAAAGATTACCTTCTTTTACTTCATTATCGTAGATTAGTATCTTTGATCCCTCCAGCACAATGTATTTTCTGTCCCATCCTTGTTGCCCACGTTTGTTGTTTCTAAAAACAAGTTACAAACACAGATGAAGAAAATGATAAGCCATCAAGTAAAATAAATAGCTAGGAAATAAAAAGCACTCCAAAAATGTGGATAGCATTTATTCTATCTTTCCATATTTCAGGCTTGAAAAAGGCTGCTTGTATGCAGCTGAAACGTTGCCATGATGCTTAAGATGGAATAAATGCTATCCATGTTTTCCACTATTTCTTTGGCGTGATGCAGTATTATTTTGGGTATATCAAGCTTGGAGTCCTGTGACCTGGGATCCCCTACTGATTGCACCCACTCTCAAGCCGACTAATCGGTGTACTGCTACCTTCTTTTTTGTCTAGAAAATAAAGAAAATAGATAGCAATTCCCAAACATAAATGGGGAGATTTATCAAATTCTGTGCAGAGGAAAAGTTGACTAGTTTCCCATAGCAACCAATCAAACCTTTTCAGAGTCCTTTTTAAAAATAATTAAGCAATCTGATCTTTTTTATGGGCAACTGTTCTAACCTTTCCTTTGCATTCATACACAATAACTTAAAGTTATTGGGTAAAAGAGGTGAAAATGCTGTCTTGTCCCTGCAGCTATTGCCTGTGTGTCTCTCTATAGAGATAAAATACAGGAAGTGTGGGCACTGCATGGGCGCACAACAGGGCTCAGGGGTGATACATCTGAGGCCTAAAGTGGTTATTTACATTGCAGAGGTTCTGTCGTGCAATGTTCACATTTAAGGCCTAACTTAGAAATGCCTATGCAAGTGACTTTACGACCCATTTTTGGAAAATTTACCCGAACAGGTGGTATCAGAGGTATTATGTCAAGAAGTAGTTTTTTTTTGGGGGGGGTTTAAAATTTGGAAGACAATATACAGTAGACAGGTACTTTGGGGTAAAATAAGCAAAAATGAAAAAGAAGTAAAATAAAAATTATAAATTTAAAACTCCGTAGATGTATGGTATGCCTTGAAGCAATCTTTGATGCAGAGGCCTGGATAATAAGGCCAGGTGTCGCTTTGAAAGATAGTGTCTGTCTTTATCCCCATCTTGCAACACACTTTTCAGGGGCTCCACCTGGACAGTGTTAGTCCAGTACGATCTGGATGCCTCAGGCCTGCTCCTTTCTGGTTGCCAAAGATCAGGGCCTTGATGATAATCTCCTGGAACTGAAGTAATGTCACAGTGTTGCCAGTGCTTCGGAATGGTACAAAAGCATTGTACATTGCCATCTAGACCATGTCCACTGCTGCGTTTTTGGACCATGCCTAGATTTTTTTGCATGGTGCCATATGGTTTCAGGACTTGATCTGAGAGGTCAATTCCTCCCATATACAGATTGTAGTCCACAATACAGTCAGGTTTGAGGACCGTTGTCGTGGTACCTTGCACAGGAACAGGGGTGCTGCCGTTATGGTGAATTACGGTCAGCATAAGGACCTCCGTGTTGTCTTTATATCTGATCAAAAACAGGTTCTCACTAGTAAGGGCCATGCTCTCACTCTTGAGGATTGAGGTGGTGATGGAATATGTCGGGAGGCTTGATTTTTCTGCACAAAGCAACAAGCTGCAGTGGCTTTAGGTATGTTGCATAAGCAACATACTATGTCCTCATATCTGCTGCAGTGACAGAGAGATAATAAAAGTATAAAAAAATAAATAAAACTAAGTAAAAATGTAAAATGAAAAGATTTGTAAAATGTGCCGGATCACTGCACAGTTAAGGACGATGATTAGAGACATACAGGCCGAACGTTCTGGTGCCTTAAAGTCCAGGCTCTGGGGGCATACATTTACGCCTGATGTCCTGTAGGAGTTAATGGGAAACCCACTAACCTACCCACCGAAGGGGGGACATTATTATAGTTTGTGTTGAGAAGGGTGTTGGAAAAATGCAGAGTCTAGGATGTTTGTCCTAAAGGTGCTGGAAAGATTAGTTCTGGCTAAAAGAAGTAGTTTACGATATATTATTTACCGTATTTACATGTAGTTTAACCCCTTAGGGACTGTGTCACTTTATGCATTAATAACTCTGGGATGCTTTTACTTATCATACAGATTCTTAGATATTTTTTTTTCCGCAACATATTCTACTTTATTGTGAAAAGAAGAAAATACAGAAGCCAGCACTCACCATTCAGAGGTCACTTTATTGTAGGATACGGTGCATCAATAAAACATCAGTGGGCAGGGTGAAGAGGGTCGGGGTCTCGGGACAGCACTGTTTTGCACGTCACCTGCGCTTCCACAAGCAGAGGTATCGGCTAGTGGAAGCGCAAGTTTAAAAAAAAAAAAAAAAAAAAAAAAAAAAAAAGCACCTGCCTAAACCCCCAAAACACGCTGATCAGTGATAAATCCCGATCAGTGTTCAGGGCAGGCTGCACACAGGGGTAAGGTCCCTCCACACAGCACGGACCTGCTGCTGGTGGCACGGACTGCAAACTCCCCCAAAAAAGGTGCTAAAGTAACAAAAAGAAAAAAACTAATCCCTAACAAGCTCCTGCAAACCAGAAAAAATGCTGATCAGCAGTGGGGTGGGCAATTCGCTAACAGTTGCCAGATGCTCTTTTATAGTGAAGAGGTCCAGCTACAGAGTTAGCGATAAAAAAAATCTGTGCCCCAAAAAAGGTTGGGGGCAGACTGCAGCACCCCTATAGGGCCACACAGCAGAAGGTGCTGCGGACCAGACCCTCAGACACCTAAGGTGGATACACTGCAGGGAAAAAATATTTATTTGTTTTCTTTTCTTTTTTTTATTTTACTCCTAACAGTTGTCCCTGCCTAATCTAAAACTGTACCTATACACTAAAGAGCCTGATGCCACAGGATGGCAAAGGATGGCACTTGATTTTACACCAGAGGGGAGATGGCAGCACGGGGCACAGTCTTGCTCACCAGCACACGTAGTGTGGGTGAGCAGAGAGGGGCAACGTGCTGTTAACCCTCCCCTCTCTGCCAGTGATTGGTCGATCGTTGCGACCGACCAATCACTGCGGTCCTGGGGGTGGCATTACTGCTATGACAGAGCTACGTACAGAGGGTGATTGGTGGTGTCTCATACACCCCTGATCATCCTGCTTTTCCAGGTCATCGGGTCACCGGAGACCCGAATGTCCCGTAAACACCGCGATTCGTTGGTCTGAACTGACGACATGGGGGGGGGGAGTTTGAGGGTTCTCAGGAACCCCCTATGCGACGCTACGGTATGCCCGCTAAACGATTTCAGAAGGCGTTCCGTTTACCACCTGTCGAGCGGCCGGGTCTCTTCGTTTTTATGTAAGTGCATCTCTCTTTTGCAGCTCTCAGACATCTGAAGTCTATCAAATGGGGCTCTTATGTTAAGCGCCACCCCAATATATATATATATATATATATATATATATAAAACACCTCATATCCCAAACGTAATATACCGTAGTTATGGTATGGGAGAAAACCAGACCAAACTGCTTTATAACTGTACCTGAAAATTATAAAAAAAAAAAAAAAAAGAGGCAATGACACAATGAGATCAACTCCCAGAGTGAATTAATAGTGAACATTCTCTGTTAGATTGTAAAATACTAATTTGTTTCAGGACATTACAATCTGCTAAAGAAATTGACAAACCTTGGGATCTTCATCCAGCCCTCCAGGCGAACCGAGCCAATCACTTCCTTCACCTGCATCCCTGGGGAATTCATCTTCTCTCTACAAAAGGCTTCAGTGAAATGTGTAGCATATTCTGCGGGGAGGCCACATGTAGCTGGGAGGCAGGAGGAACACTTTGGGTGACACATGACCTGACATTCTTATAGAAAAAAGAGATGGATGTTAACAATGCTACACAAAAATTAACTAGTGTGTCTACAAACCCTTACCAATGTTTCATGTGTTATGGTTATATAAGATCTATAAATTGTTCTTACCTAAACACTTTGCTCCTTGGCGCCCAAAGTGCACAGTGTCCAGGCATACAGAGCATTTGGCTGCTCTCATGGTAAGACCAACGTTAAATCTGTGAGGAATATTATGATGCATCCTCTCTTTAAGGCGGCGACTGAACTCTGCAGAAACCAAAATATATTATAATTTTTTATGCAAAAGTGCAGTAAATCAAGCAAAGATAACTCTGAAAAATAAAAGAAGTGACTGTCATCATATGCAGTTACTGGCACATTCATTCCAAACATTCTCACCTTCAGGGGCAGAGGATTCTTTTCTACGGCTGGACTGAGGAGCTAGCAAGCTGACAGCATTTGGTTGATGTTCTGGAGACCTTACCAATGCAGACATAATAATCTGCTGCCTTGCTGTACCAGGTGTAGATGGAAGAGGATGATCAACCACTTTCAGATGGGCAGCTGCAGAATAGGTTGAAACACAAACAGGTATCAGAGGATATACTTGTCATACATATATAGACAGTGACCAACAGGTACACCTCTCTAGATATTAAGGAGGGTTGATCAACATCTGTACAGAGCTTCAATGCTTAAAGCAGGCTGGTCAGCAGGTTTTTAGCATATCAAGTAAGGACATACCCCTAGTAACCTGTCCCCTCCAGTGCCGATTTTTTAGAGTTTAAAATATATTCAATTATAGACTATGGAGCCCACTGGGCATTACCTTGGCTGCTAGAGCTAGTGGCTGTCAATCGCGGATTAGAGGAGGTGACCAGGACAATGAGGGGAGTGACAAACTGGTAAAGCCGCAAAACTCAGCTAGGTACCAGCAGCCGAGGGGAATGCCCAGTAGGCTCCAAAGTCTAATTTGTATCTCTTTTTAAACTTTGATATCTCGGCACTGGAGTGGTAAATTAACTAATGAGAGGCACATTATGCACAGATTCAGTGTCAAAAGCCCTATATAGACATGCCCTTACTTTTTACAATAAACACCTGTAGATAAGTCCACTTTTAAGTAAGTTTCCATTTCCCAGAAAGAACAAAAACACATATAACCAACACATATAACCTTAAGGGTATGTTCACACATTATAGAGACACGTATTTTATGAGAGAATCAGAGACAAAAAGCCAAGGTTAAAAAATGTGTTGAACTATGGATACACATGATCACTGGTATGTCAATCAATGCACAAATCTCCACTATTCCCCTCTCCAGGCCTCTTAGATATGATAAATACCTCTTAATTCTTCAGACCTCAGGTTGGACTTTAACTGTTCAATCCATTTAGTTTCTGGAAAATAAGTTGATGCCAGAGGAGTCTGCTATTGGCTTTCTCCCCTGTCCCCATGGGGAACACATGCAGGCTTGGCAAAGTCAAGTGTGTGTATGTAAGGGGGATCAAAAGAGATAGATGTTGGCCAAAAGAGCATTCAGTCAACATCTATTTTATGTGTATGAGCAGCTTAATGTTTCCATTTCAGCGGCTATCTTGGTTTAACTAGACTGCTGGACAAAGCCTGCTAGGCGAAACGAGTTGCAGGTGTGATGGGTAACTGGGGCAATACCACTTTTGGTTGCAATATTCTCTGCATGCTCTTTTTGTACTTGTACTCACCTATATGTACCTGTACGTATATGGTTTGTTTACATATGCTGATATATATATATTTGGTGCACTATTCACTTTATGTAGTACAACAGCGGTTATATGGTCTTATGGGATACAACGAAGTATATGAGTGTTTCTAATGCCTTATGTATATATGTTCATCCATGATTCCAGCCACTATTATAATATGCACTTTTATACCTTTTTGCACTTTTGAACTGTCATTCAGTATATGCATGCTATACAGGGCCCTTTATCTGTGTGCCCGTAGAGTATTATCCCCCTCCCCAGTACCCATATTTTCTTTCTATGCCCATTGCTGTATGTGTAATTTTATGTACTATTACTGAATTAATAAAATGAAATGTTTTTACTTAACTTTTTGGTCTATATAGGGGTTTTGTTTCTTTCTTTTTTGGTACTACATTGTCTTTTTTTTTTAAACTTAATTTTTATTGATCAGTTTTTTGACAAAAAAAAAAAAAAAGGTTTACAAAAAAACAAAAAGAAGAGCCATCTCACACAGGAGAGGCAGTAGGAATAACATATCCTTTCGATTACATTGTGAGGTAAATGAAGCTTGTAAAGAAAACAACATAAAAAATTACAACCTTCGCTTTACAAGGTATTAAGTAATGATTACAATCGCAGGCTCCACGGGACTATGAATGTAGAGCAAAAGTAGTATAGGCATAGTAAAAGAAAATGCTTCAGTAAGGAAGACCCGTTACAGTTGGACCAAATTGTGTTTGCTATGCATCCAGACATCCCATCTATATATGAAATAGGACAGTCTGTCTTCTGCGATTTTATACTCGTGCCAGCAATTGTTATTGATTCCAGCTATCACTTCCGTCAAGGTGGGTATTTTCGGGGAATTCCAGTTTTGAGCTATTTTCAATCTGACCACCAATAAAGTATGTAGTATGATAGTTCTATGATGATGGGAGTAGAGGTTGAGGTTAATATTAAGGATTGCTAGCGAACTAAATAAGATGATTGGGAAACCACATATTTGTGACAGAAGTTTGCCTATTTTTCTCCAAAAAAGCAATAGTTTCGGGAAGTACCACCAGATGTGGGAGAGAGTACCCTCCTCTGCGCATCGCCAGCATGAACTAGGAGTTTCAGAAAATTTAGCTAGTCTCTGGGGGGTGAGGTATCATCTGTATAGGAGTATTTTGTGTTCTCCAAGTGATTGATACACCGGGATAATGGAAGGACTACTGAATGAGCAACGGACCATTGCTGTTCAGTAAAATGCATACCCAATTCCTCTTCCCATTTGATTTTGTATGGATCAGATATGGAGGTATAAGAATCAATTAAAATAGAGTAACAAAAGGAGATACCTTTGGGTTCTACATTGTCTTATACCACTTGGCCATATGTGTATACATAAGAATACATACTTAGCTTGAACTTACTAAATAGGCGATTATTTTAAACTAGACATTGTAAAAGACAACAGAAATCCTTCTTATCAATGAGGAATGACCAAACTTACCTTCCTCCCTGGCAGACCTCAATTCTATTCTTGTTTTTTGTAGTGCTTCCTCAAGTTCCGCTGTCCGCGCCTTCTCTTTCTCCAGCGCTACCTTTAACTCATTGTACTGTAAAGGAACTTGTGATGTCTGATTGGGGTCATCTCTGCGCCTGCCAAATAGACCCTGCAACATAGCCCAACTATTTTTGTTAAAATGCTTTAAGCTCATAAAAAATACACAATAGAGGTGTATGCAAATAGTATTTTCTCACCTTTTTCTTCTTAGATGGTTGATCCATTTTTGCTTGCAAGAAGTCAATAAGTTTAGTTTGCTGAGAAATGGTCCCTTCCATCTTTACTTTTTCATGAGAGTAGAGAGCCTAAAAGATAAATACTACATGTCTTCCTCTGGTGTACTGGCCAACCTGATACCTTAGAGTTATATCACAAAATGCCTACCTGCATGTTCTCCAGCTGATATTCTAAATCACTTCTCTCTGTTTTTAGTAAATCTGCTCGATCTAATGCTTCCTGCAGTCCTTGAGTCAAACGAAAGATGTGATTCTTTTGAAGGTCCATTTGCTGCTGAAGTTTAGCTTGCTGTTTATATAAAACAGGACACTTCAGTGGTCTAAATACATAACTTTAAAGCACACTCTACAGATGATGCAAGGCATTTATCATAATGGTAAATATACATAACTATATTTGGCTATTTTCCAACTGGGAAACTTCCAGGCGTATTAGCTAAACTTAATGGAGTAGAGTAGGCTGTTGCGATATTTCACAAAATCGTACAGCAGAAAAAATGTATACTGTATGGTACTTTTTTTTTTGTTTTGTTTTTTAACATGGGAATGTGTGTGTGAGGGATGTCACAAAGTGCCATCTGTCATAATCATACGTCAGAGAAGGTATATGTTGGGGAATTATTCAAACATATATCTTCAACAAACACCGCACAACGCAGTGTGAAAAGAGCCTTTGTGTCCAGTTACGAATACATAAATAAAGTGGACATGGAAAGATGTACTACAAGCTGTGGAAAAGGTGTCGGCTGTCCATGTTTTCTGCAAATTGTGAATAGTCTTATTACACATATGTCATAACATGTTTTGAGGGCAATGTTACAGAGTAATAGAGGCTGATATGCTGAGATACCTCATACCTCTTCTAGAAGTCGTTGCTTCAGTTCACGTTCAGTTTCAAGTTTCTGTTGCAAGCTGCGTGCATTCATTTCCAGCATTGCGTGTTTCTTCTCCAGATCATTTAGCTGTAGAATGGATGAAATACTTAAAGCAAGTCTCCAGTCAGGAGCTCAAAAATGATATGCAAGTTAGTGGAATATTACTAATATTTATTATCCTCCGCTCTTGCTTTTTGCCTGCCTTTTAGCTCATCTATATTAGGGTTAAAGTGCATTTGGGGAGTCTGAGGTAGTCTAAAACACCTCCTGTTTCATCACTGGTTCAAGCTGCTGCTCATTTTCTACCCTTGCTGCCTAACTGCCTCAGATTGGCTGCAGTGTGTGTCTTAAATTCTTCAAGAAGTGCACAGACAGATTTCTACTACTGTGAGGTTGTAATTATTATACAGTACAGACACTAAATTACTAGTGAGAAAAAAGGAGATTTTTGTTTACTTACCTTAAAATCTCTTTCTCCAAGGATCCATTGGGGGACACAGACCGTGGGTGTATGCTGCTATCTCTAGGAGGTGTGACACTATGGTAATAAAAAAAAGTCAGCTCCTCCTAGCAGGATATATCCGCCTTCAGGCTCTTTGCTAATCAGTTTAAGCTTAGTGTCTGAAGGAGGTGGACATGGGCTGGAATTCTCCAGACCAGGTCTTCTGATTTTTTATTTTCCTAGTATAGGGACGTGTTAGTTTTTTATTCCCTTTTCTTTTCTGTTTTCAGGTGGGGACTCAGGGACTCCAGTTCCCTGTTTCCCCATTGCGAGTAAGGGGGCACAGACATTGCGTATATGCGTTGTTCACCCCCCCTCGCCAACGGTCAGCGCCTGGGTTGGTACCTCATGGGTACGGGTCCCCCTATTTCCCTGCTTGCCTCGCTCGCGCATTGCAGCCAGGCGTGATGCAGGTAACTAAAGCTGACTGAAGACTTCACTGAAGACTCCATTAGGTAAGTTCTTCTGACTGAGGTAAGTACTTGCCCCCTTTTCTACATAGGTACGGACATGCAACCTCTGGAGACCCCTGATTTTGGCCCACCTTTCAGGTTATGGGGCTGGCTTATACAGGGGCTGCACTTTTATTCTGGGGGAGCAGTGGAATCTGAGGGGGCCTGTAATATACGGGGCACATCACTTTATGTGTGTGTGTGTTTAGTGCGACTATGTCCACAGCGCCTTATATGCGGCTGTCACCCGCGGCGCTGTTACGGGCCAGGCGCTCTCCGCGCCGGCTTGCTTTCACTTTGCCGGCAGCTCCTTATACGCGGCTGACAGCCGCGATGCTGGTTCGGGCCGGGCGCTTTCAGCGCCAGCTTACTTTCACTTTCTCTGGCAGTCTCTGCCGGCGTTTAGGCCGCACGCTCTATTCCTCCGAGCGCATATGCGGCTGACATGTGCGCTCAGGACAAGGAGCGGGCGCCATTGCAGTTCTTCTCGACCGGTCTATAGCTCCACCCACAGGGCTGGGAGCTCTCAGAGGCGCGAAGCAGCCTCCAATCAGCGCCGTGGGCACGATTTTCAGTAAGAAGGGGTCATTTAATTAGTGCCTTGCTTCAGGCACTCTAGCTGCACGGAGCGAGTTCTCCTCACTGCAGCTGACAGGGGACACAGACTAGGGTGAGAAAGTTCCTGTCTTTTTCCACATTATGTCCGTACCCAGAGCTGTTCCTCCCTCTAAACAGAAACCTGGAACTTCAGGGACTTATTTTGTCTGTAAGCACTGTAATACCAAGATGTCTGGCTCTGCTGAGCCCACTTGCCCTGCCTGCTCCACTGCTCCCCCAGACCCCTTGGTACCCCCCTGATGCCCTTTCGGTCCCAATGGGTTCAGCCGCTGCACCAGCCTGGGTTTCTTCCCTGACCCAGTATATGGCTGACTTGACCCAAATCTCCCGTTCGGTGGCTGAGGCCTCCCGGGAAGTGGTGTCCGCCTTGAAGGGGTCTTCCCTGCGCAGGACCTCAGAGGGCCCGCTCCTCGTCTTCACATACTTCACGCTCTCCCAAGCGTACTAGGGGTGCCTCTTCTGACTCTTCCATTGAGTCTTCAGATAGACGTGAGCATTCCCCTCGTGGGTCCCGCCCCCCGTCATCTGGGCACAAACGTCGCTACTCCAGAGGACGTTCTTGGAGTCGCCGCTCTTCCACGCCAGAGCTGCGTACCCGGTCAGGGTCGCCCCCCTCCAGGACTGCCTCTACTCATTCACATTCCCCTGGTGAACTGGTGGACGAGGCTTCCGAGCCGGCATCTGACAGAGGATCGCTCGGACTCAGTTGCAACGGTGAACTAATTGGTGACAGCCATAAGAGACACCTTTCACTTAGAGAACCCAGGATCTCTCGGGCGGTCCCTGAAAACACCTCCCCAGCCTGACAGACAGGCAGGGATGGACAGGAAGGGACACCCCAGAAAAAAAATGTGGGGGAAAACGAAGCCACCATAGAAAGGACCAAAAAGACTGACGAGAGAGAACAATCTTGTGGCCGAGAGACAATGGAGACCTATCACACCGGAAGAAAATCACCAGTTGAAGAGGTCGGTGATGAAACTGGGCAAATGGCACGGCCTCCACGGCCGCCGCCAATCGACCCAGGACATCCATGCAAAAGCGAATGGAAACTGGAGCAGGGTGCCAAAGGCATCAGACTCTTGAAAGAGTCGGCGGAGTTGAAAGCGGGCAGAGGCCGCATCGAACTGGAGCCCCAGGAGAGCGGTTGGGCTTGTCCCAAATGACCATCCAACCGAAGTGAGACAAGGTCTGGAGGTTGAGACTAAGACTCTCCAGGATCTGGGTCCTGCTGGAGCTCAGATCAGGAGGTAGTCCAAATAAGGAATCACGGAAACAACTGTTGTCCGCAAAAAAAGGCTATCACAGGCGCCAGGACTTTGGTAAAGGTCCACGGAGAAGTGGCCAGACCGAAATGGATAGCCACAATAGAAAATGACCGTCCGGAACTGCAGAGCAGCGGGAAACAATGAGATGTGGAGGCAGGCATACTGATGTCCACCGAGGAACAAAAACTCCCCCTGAACCATGGACGCCAGCACTGAACAGAGAGACTCCATTCGCGATGGGAACACAAAATACTGGCTGAGATACTCGAGAACCAAGACTGGGCGAACAGAAACGCCTTTCTTGGAGACCACAGAGAGGTTGGAATAAACCTCAAAAACGTTCCCCTGAAGCTGCATGTCCAGGCATCCCGGCGGTAAGAGGCGACCCAACCACCCGAGAGAGGTCGACGGGTGGGGGGGACCCTTCAGGCCGAGGAAGGCCTACGGGTGCCTGATGGGGTCGCCAAACGGCCGGAACGGATAGCCGACCTCCGGGAGGAATGGGATCGGAAAGAGGAACCCTCTTCCCATGAAGGCGCCTGGCTGGACCCTTTGTTGGTACCAAAGGTTCGCAGAACCAGAAGGAGGACTTACGACGGAAGCGGTTCTGTGAGTCTTACCAGGGGTAATAAAGAACTCTTTTTTCACCCGTCGCCTCACTTCTTGAAGGTGGCATCCGCATTCCAGGCTTAAAGCCGCATGCAGGGATCGTGGCTACCAGGTAGCTTGTGGCAGCACAGTGGCTGCACATGGAAGCAGAACACAGAAAAAAAAAAAACACATTGTAAAGGTAAACTGCAGGGTCTCTTTTTTATTCTTGGGCCAGTGAAATACCGTTAAACTAATATGTCTTATAATAAGTGTAATGCATTAGAGCAATTATGTAATAGATTAACCTCTTAAGGACCCGGCCATTTTACTCCTTAGGACCCGGCCATTTTTTGAACATCTGACCACTGTCACTTTAAACATTAATAACTCTAGAATGCTTTTAGTTATCATTCTGATTTCGAGACAGTTTTTTCGTGACATATTCTATTTTCTATTTTTCACGGACCAGTTCAGGTTTGAAGTAGATTTGAATGGTCTTCATCTTAGAAATACCCCACAAATGACCCAATTATAAAAACTGCACCCCTGAAAGTATTCAAAATGACATTCAGTCAGCGTTTTAACCCTTTAGGTGTTTCACAGGAATAGCAGCAAAGTGAAGGAGAAAATTCACAATCTTCATTTTTTACACTCGCATGTTCTTGTAGACCCAATTTTCGAATTTTTACAAGGGGTAAAAGGAGAAAATGTATACTTATATTTGTAGTCCAATGTAGCACATACCTCATATGTCTATGTAAAGTGTTCGGCGGACGCAGTAGAGGGCTCAGAAGCGAAGGAGCGACAAGGGGATTTTGGAGAGTATGTTTTTCTGAAATGGTTTTTGGGGGGCATGTTGCATTTAGGAAGCCCCTATGGTTGCCAGAACAGCAAAAAAAAAAAAAAAAACACATGCCATACCATTTTGAAAACAAGACCCCTTGAGGAACGTAACAAGGAATTAAGTGAGCCTTAATACCCTACAGGTGTTTCACGACTTTTGCATATGTAAAAAAAAATTAAAAAATGTCAATAAAATGTGTTTCCCCCAAATTTCACATTTTTGCAAAGGTTAATAGCAGAAAATACCCCCCAACATTTGTAACCCCATCTCTTCTGAGTATGGAGGTACCCCATAAGTTGACCTGAAGTGCACTACGGGCGAACTACAATGCTCAGAAGAGAAGGAGTCATATTTGGCTTTTTGAGAGTAAATTTTGCTCGGGGGGCATGTCGCATTTAGGAAGCCCCAATGGTGCCAGGACAGCAAAAAAAAAAAAAGCACATGGCATACCATTTTGGAAACTAGACCCCTTGAGGAACGTAACAAGGGGTACAGTGAGCATTTACCCCCCACTGGTGTCTGTCAGATCTTTGGAACAGTGGGCTGTACAACATTTTTCATTTTCACAGCCCACTATTCCAAAGATCTGTCAGACATCAGTGGGGTGTAAATTCTCACTGCACATGGGGTCACATGTGTTTTTTTTTTTTTTTTTTTGCGTTTGTCAAAACCGCTGTAAGAATCAGCCACCCCTGTGCAAATCACCTCAAATGTACATGGTGCACTCTCCCTTCCGGGCCTTGTTGTGCGCCCCCAGAGCACTTTGCGCCCACATATGGGGTATCTCCATAGTCGGGAGAAATTGCATTACAAGTTTTGGGGTGCTTTTTCCCCCTTTTACCTCTTGTCAAAATGAAAAGTATTTTAGGCAATTTCTCCCGAGTACGGAGATACCCCATATATGGCCCTAAACTGTTGCCTTGAAATACGACAGGGCTCCAAAGTGAGAGAGCGCCATGCGCATTTGAGGTCTGAATTAGGGATTTGCATAGTGGTGGACATAGGGGTATTCTACGGCAGTGATATCCAAACAAGGTGCCTCCAGCTGTTGCAAAACTCCCAGCATGCTTGGACAGTCAACGGCTGTCCAGCAATACTGGGAGTTGCTTTGCAACAGCTGGAGGCTCCATTTTGGAAACAGTGGCGTACCAGACGTTTTTCATTTTTATTGGGGAGGGGGGCTGTGTAGGGGTATGTGTATATGTAGTGTTTTTTACTTTTTATTTTATTTTGTGTTAGTGTAGTGTAGTGTAGTTTTTTTAGGGTACAGTCACACGGGCGGGGGATTACATCGAGTTTCCCGCTGCGAGTTTGAGCTGCCGCGCAAAATTTGCTGCATTGCAAACTTGCAGCCTGATACTCACTGTAAGCCCCCGGCCCATGTGAATGCACCCTGTACATTGGGGGGGGGGGGGGGGGGGACCTCCAGCTGTTGCAAAGCTACAGCTCCCAGCATGCACAGTCTGTCAGTGCATGCTGGTAGTTATAGTTTTGCAACAGCTGGAGGCACACGGGTTGGGAAACAATGTGTTAGGAAACAGACAGTGTTTCCCAACCAGTGTGCCTCCAGTTGTTGCAAAACCACAACTCCCAAACATTCTCAGGCATGCTGGAAGTAGTAGTTCGGCAACATCTTTAGAGCCAGATGTTGCCGAACTACAACTCCCAGCATGCTTGGAGTTGTAGTTTTGCAACATCTGGAGGAATACAGTTTGCAGACCACTAATGCAGTGGTTCCCAATCTGTGCCCTCCCAGATGTTGCAATACTACAACTCCCAGTAAGCCAAAACTGTCCAGGCATGCTGGGAGTTGTAGTTCTGCAACATCTGAAGGGCCAGATGTTACATAACTACAACTCCCAGCATGCCTGGACAGTAAGGGCATGCTGAGGATGTGTAGTTTTGCAACATCTGGAAGGGCACAGTGGTCTCCAAACTGTGGACCTCTAGATGTTGCAAAACTGCAACTCCCAGCATGCCCAGACGCCAAGGGCTGTCTGGGCATGCTGGGAGTTGTAGTGTAAGGGGACCAGATGGAGCAGTCCAGATCGCTTCACAGTCCAGATCGCTTCCCGCGAAGATCCACTCACCTGCCGCCGCTGCCGCCTTCTCCGCCACCGGGATCCGGGTCTTCAGGGACGAGGTAAGTACCGGGGCCGGGCCCCAGCACTCCCCCGTCCCCCGCCGCGTCCTCCGGTTTTCCTTCCGTCCTCCCTGGACTTCCAGGGGCCGGGCAGGGCGGGAGGAAGTAACCGCCCCCCCCCCCTTGCGAATCAGACATGGCCCCCCTCGGCGTTTGCCCTGGATGCCTGCTGAAGGATTTCAGCAAGCATTCGCTTCCGATCTCTGCCCGGCGTGCGGCAGGGACCGGAAAACGCCAGGGCGTATGGATATGCCCTGGGTCCTTAAGGCCCAGGGTGTGAGGGCGTAGCCATACGCCCTGGGTCTTTACGAGGTTAAAATGAAACTTTTAAATGAAAAAATGCAACATGAGATTGCAGTTTAATTTTTCAGGCTTTATAATATTTTCTGAATTTTTAGTATCTAAGAAAGGTAAAATGAACCTGCAGCATCCAAGATCTGAATCAAGTCTATATGGGATTTTAACTCTGACTCTGACCATAGCTGTAGAGAATTCCTGAAGTCTACTTCTTGAATGGTACTTACAATGATCCCCTATCCACAGAATAGGAAGTTTACATGACAACAAACTTCATACTGTACTCCTAATTTCAGCCTAATAACATAGCCTAAAGATGGAACCCTATATTAACCCGTTAATGACCACAGACATATATTATCAAAGTTGATCGCGGGACAGCCTTACCATGCTCCTCGCTGTCCCATCGGCATTTGATTGCTCCAAACCTGAGATCCAGACTTAAAGGGTAGCTCCCACCATCCTATTTTTTTTTTTCTGTCCCTGCCTATTGCCAATCTATCCCTAACCCCCTTCCTGCTTTTAATTTTTCTTTTTATTATATTAAAAATAACTTTTTGTCTGCCTGGTAGTGTGCTCACTACCAGGCAGACTTCCCCAGCAGACACCACGTCACTGATGCCTGCTGGGGACAACACTTCCGCCCAGGGTGCCTCCAGCTGTTTCACCACTACAACTCCCAGCTTGCCCTGACATCTATTGGCTGTCTGGACATGCTGGGAGTTGTAGTAGTGAAACAGCTGGAGGCACCCTGTGTAGATAAACTATAAGTTAGTGCCATGCGGCGCTACGGAGCTAGCCCGTTCCCTCTGTCAAACCCCCATTCCCCGTTCCCTCCATCACAACCCCCCCGCCCTGCATACCCCCATCCCTCTGTTCTGATACCTGCAGGGTCCGGCAGCGGGCGTGCAGGGACAGCGGCGGCGACGACATGGGCGGGAGGAGTGGCCTCCCAGCCATTGGCCGGGGAGCCAATGCACTCGTCCCGCCTGTCTGATTGACAGGCAGGGAGCGAGAGCAGCCTAAATGAAAAAGGACTGATTGCCAGGCCAAAATCAGTCCTTTTTAAGGCGTGACGTCACGCCAGGCTGCAGCCGGCCACTAGGAGGGTGACCCCTAGCGGACGGTTTTTAAACGTAAATTTCACCCTGATAATAAAAAAAAATAAAATAATGACAATATATTAGAGATATGTTGTAGTACATAAGTACTACAACATATCAAAAAATAAAGTTGGTGACAGTGCCCATTTAAGCAATCAACAGCAAATAACACTGATCAATGCTATGGCAAAGCAGTGATCAGTGTATGCAATGTTATAGTCCCTTATGGGGCCTATAACATTGCAAAAAAAAAATTGTAAATAAAAAAAAAAAAATTCATTAAACGTGATTTAACCCCTTCCCTAATAAAAGTTTGATTCATCCCCCCCCCCTTTTTCCCATTAAAAAAACCAACTGTGTAAATAAAAATAAACATATGTGAAATCGCCGTGTGCGTAAATGTCCAAACTATAAAAATATATCATTAATTAAACCGCACGGTCAAAGGCGTATGCGTAAAAATCCAAATTCCAAAATAGCGTATTTTTGGTCACTTTTTGTACCATAAAAAAATGAATAAAAAGTGATCAAAAGGTCCGATCAAAACAAAAATGGTACCAATAAAAAGTGAGCCCTCATACTGCCCCGTATGTGGAAAAATAAAAAAGTTATAGGGGGGTCAGAAGAGGACATTTTTAAACATATCAATTTTTGTGCATGTAGTTATTGATTTTTTCCAGAAGCAAGACAAAATCAAACCTATATAAGTAGGGTATCATTTTAGTTGTATGGACCTAGAGAAGATAAGGTGTCATTTTTACCAAAAAATGTACTGCGTGGCGATGAAAGCCCCCAAAAGTTACAAATGGCAGTTTTTCTTCAATTTTGTCGCACAATTATTATTATTTTTTTGTTTTGTTTCGCCGTAGATTTTTGGGTAAAATGACTGTGGTCATTACAAAGTAGAATTAGTGGTGCAAAGAATAAGCAATCATATGGATTTTTAGGTGCAAAATTGAAAGAGTTATGATTTTTAAAAGGTAAGGAGGAAAAAAGCGAAGGTGCAAAAACGGAAAAACGCTTGGTCTTTAAGGTGTTAAACTATCCTCAGATGCATCTTCAAGCTCCTTGAGATTGTGCCCTATTGCAATTGCTGTTACTTTATACTTTCATGTAATGTACCCTGTTTGATTTCTATTGTTTATCATACTCATGTTTCGGGTGTCTTTTGTTTACTTGTCCGTATTGCTATCTTTGGCTCATAATAAAGCTTCATTGTTTGGGAAAAGAAAAAAATAATACCAACCTCAGATGTATTCTGAGACAATTGGTACTGTATCTAAAAGTATAAACAGCAGCAACAATCCCTAAATGGATGACAAAAAAAAAAATATTACACTAACCTTATCTGAGAGACTTTCAGTCTTCAGTTTTTGATCTTTGAGTGCTTGTTGAAGAGCCAAAATCTCTGCCTTATGTTCTTTAACTGCCAGTTCCACCATTTGGCGAGATTCAGTACTGCGTTGGTCAGCCCGTGCTCTGGAAATATAGATGAATAGTACCACATGTAAATAAACCAGAATTTTACTGCAGACCAAGTCCTAAAAGCCCTTACTAAAACTGGTGACCCTTGATTCAGAGTTCCTAAATGATTTCAGTTGTTTACTTTTAGTAATGCTAGTAAAAAAAACTAAAAGTAACTGCAATATTGAACAGTAAATTGTCAATCTCTAGATTATTTGCTTCATTTTTTAAAACTTTTTCAGCAATATTTACTGCACAGATGGGGTCTGGATAAAGTATCCGCTATTAACTGAAGAAGATAATGCTAGTCTCCTTTTTTTAGCAGTGTTTATGCTAATGACCTTAAATACAGATTACTTTTAGGTTTGGATATAGCGCATACAATATTAGACAGAGCAATTGCCTGTGTTACTGCAATGAGAATAAATACACAGTCAATCATTTCCTTAGACTAAGCAAATGCCTGATTCAGCTATGCACAGCAAGATATGTAGTTAACAAAAATGGCCACACTAACATCTCCCGATTCAGCACAGCAGAGAACCGAATCCAACGCTTTACAATAAGGCTGGGTTTACACTGCATTTTTGTCTTCACTTCAATGATTCCATTACAGTATAGTAAAGTTTGCTGTACACAAAAAGCAGTCAACTATGCTATAGTGTATGACCACTATCCATTAAGTTATACTTTTTTCCCTGTGTATAAAACGTATATAGTAAATGTACACAGAAATGCAGTGTGAATCCACCCTAACATAATTGTACCTTAATCGGCTAGGGATGCCCCAATACAGATACTGGTATTAATGCAAATGTCCCAGATACCTAATCTGATACTCCGATATATCATGGAGGTGCCGAACTATACAGCGCGCCCAGCCTCTGAGCACGCATCAGAGCCAGGACCTGTGGCTAATGCCTAACATCACTGATTGTGTTGATGTTCGGCATCAACCCTATTGACGCCGTGATCAAAGTTGATTGTGGCGTCTTCAAGTCCTGAAGTTAACTGCCGGTTAGCTCAGGGATGCTGATCGGGGTCACCGCAGTGAAATCGATCAGCTGCGAGGACGGCCGGAGGTCCCTTACCGTGCTCCGTGCCGTCCAATCGTTGCTCCTTTACTGCAGCCATCAATAGCAGGCAGTAGTAAAGGAGTGCAGATAACACTGACCAATGCTATGCTATGGCATATCATTGATCAGTGTATGCAATCTACAGATTGCTTGTAATAGTGACCTATGGGGACAAAAAAAGAAGTGGGGAAAAAAAAGTGTAAAAAAAAAAAAAAACTATAATAATAAATGTGAAATAACCCTTTCCCTAATAAAAGTTTGGATTCCCCACCCCCCCTTTTAAATACATTTTTTTTTTTATATATATAAAAAAGCCCTTCCTCTAATAAAAACTTTTTCCCCATAAAAAAAAACCCTGTCACATGACATAGAAAAAAGTATTGGTGGTTGGTATCGGCGAGTACTTAAAAATAAAAGTATTGGTACTAGTACTCAGTTTAAAAAAATATGGTATTGGGACATCCCTAGTACGGGCAACTGTACATAAATATCTAATTTATAAAGGCTTCCCCAAGTTAGGAGGGTTGGATCCTCTGTCTAGGATAGAGTAGAGAAGTGTGAACAAAAAGCACTAACATATTGGTGGATTTAAGATTTCCATGCAGTTTAAATGTTTTGGGGTTAAAAACTACTTGCTCCGGTTCCCCGCAGCAAGACCCTCATGATCAGGTGCCTCTCCTGACCTATCTGTTTTAGTAAATTTTTGTGTTCCCTATTTTAAAAAAATCTGAAACACCTTTTCCTATAGCTTTGTTGAGCTGTTCCTCGTTTATTCTTACTAGATATGTATGGCTGGATGTTACCGGTTGGAGAAGTGTCCTTACACAGCTTGACATTACCCAATCAGAGCTCACAGTAAAGGGACCCACCCCAAATGGCAACATCCAGTTGGCTATTTAGTCATACATTTCTGGTAATAACAACAGAGAAACGACACAACCATGAGCTATAGAAAAAGATGTTCCAGAATTTTTATTTAATGGGGAAAGCATGTACAGTACAGCATTTACTAAAGCATGCGTGTCAGGAGACGCCACAAGATTCCCCTTAAATACATGCAATTGACAAAATAGAAAGCCTCTATAAATTATTGTGTAAATGCCATGCCTATATATAGATCATAAATATATATCAACTATAGAGAGATCATAGTAACATCAGTTAATCAAGAAAGGGTACTAGTGAGGATATACAGTCAATATATTACTATATATGAAACAAATCTGCTAACATGTTTACCTAAAGCAGAATATAATTAGAGCCCAGCAGCAAATTAAAAATGTATGCCTTAGAATTATGAAAAAACGGAAAACAGTGTGGATAAATAAATTATTGTAAAAAAAACATGGGGAAAAAAGAGATGTTACATTTGCTAAAAAACAAACAAACAAAAACATAACAAAGAAGTAATGATGCATTCAAACATGAATGGACGGATGGAAAATTTGTCTCCTTTAATACATTTTCCTTTAAGATTTTTACAAGGGAAGAAAGACACAAAGAGGTAATTGGTAATAAGCAAAGCGCACTACAACAAATTATGTGTCTGAGGAGGAAAAAAGCTTCTTAAAAGATGAAGATAGATAAGTCTCCTCTCCCAGATGGCACATGCCTGGTTGTTTTCCAAGAATTTATTTTGTAATACATAATATAGTGACCAGTGATTCTTATATTTGAAGTTTAGGGACAACTTTGGGAGCAATGTATTTAATTAATTTATTTATTTTTTAACTGAAAGGCCTTAAATTACAGTATACAGTAGAATTCTTCAGAGACAGAATTTGGCTTGATCTTCAGGAACTCCTGCCTTCTTCTGAGCGATCATCAAGGCTCAGGTATAATAAAACTAAGGTTGATACAATGATTTCATAATAATTGAGCTTAGATGATTGCTCAGTAGAAGGTAAGAGTTCCTGAAGATCAAGAAAAGCTCCCTGACAGATTTCACTGTAAACAGGATTCTGCAGTATGCCAAGTACTATGATACAGAAATGCTGCAGAAGCCAAACAGCTAGAAAAAATGTTTTAAAGCCTAATTAAAAAAATGTATTGCATTAAAGTAACAAAAAGTTGCCCTAAAAGGTGTCCATACCTTTTAAACACTTATTTATAGCAGAGTTCTGGACACAAGAGTTAATAAAGTGGTTGTCTGACTATAAAATGTTAAAGGGGTACTCCACTGGAAAACATTTTTTTTAAATCAACTGGTGCCAGAAAGTTAAACAGATTTGTAAATTACTTTTATTAACAAAATGTTACCATTCCAGTACGCTCCACAGGAAGTTCATTTCTTTTTGAATTTCCTTTCTGTCTGACCACAGTGCTCTCCGCTGATACCTCTGTCTAAGTCAGAAACTGTCCAGATTAGGAGCAAATCCCCATAGCAAACCTCTCCTGCTCTGGACAGTTCCTGATATGGACAGAGGTGTCAGCAGAGAGCACTGTGGTCAGACAGAAAATAAATTCAAAAAGAAAATAACTTCTTGTGGAGCATACAGAAGCTAAGTACTGGAAGGGTTAGGATTTTTAAATAGAAGTACCGTATATACTCGAGTATAAGCCGACCCGAGTATAAGCCGAGACCCCTAATTTTAACCCAAAATCCCAGGAAAAGTTATTGACTCGAGTATAAGCCTAGGGTGGGAAATACATCATCCCCCCCGTCATCATCTAGACCCGTCATTAACATCCTCATCATCATCACCGCCTGTCATCATCCAGACCCTCATCATCATCACCTGTCATCATCCCCTTGTCATCATCCCACACATCCCCCCTTCATCATCCCCTTGTCATCATCCCCACCCCCCTTCATCATCCCCTTGTCATCATCCCCACCCCCCTTCATCATCCCCTTGTCATCATCCCCACCCCCCTTCATCATCCCACACCCCCCCTTCATCATCCTCTTGTCATCATCCCACACCCCCCCTTCATCATCCTCTTCTCATCATCCGCCCTCAGTGGTCTTCAACCTGCGGACCTCCAGAGGTTTCAAAACTACAACTCGATGGCTGCCCGGGCTTGCTGGGAGTTTTAGTTTTGAAACCTCCGGAGGTCCGCAGGTTGAAGACCACTGCGGACTTCGACATCATCCAGCCCCCTCTCACCCCCTTTAGTTATGTACAGTACTCACCTCCGCTCGGCGCAGGTCCGGTGCTGCAGGGCTGTCCGGAGAGGAGGTGGTCCGGTGGGATAGTGGTTCCGGGCTGCTATCTTCACCGGGAGGCCTCTTCTCAGTGCTTCCAGCCCGGAATAGAGGCGTTGCCTTGACAATGACGCAGAAGTACGTTGGCAATGAACGTACCTCTGCGTCGTTGTCAAGGCAACGTGACTATTCTGGGGCCGGGCCCGAAGCGCTTAGAAGAGGCCTCCCCGATGAAGATAGCAGACCGCCGGACCACCTCCTCTCCGGACAGTCCTGCAGCACCGGACCAGCGCCGAGCGGAGGTGAGTACTGTACAGAACTAAAGGGGGGTGAGAGGGGGCTGGATGATGTCGAAGGCCGCAGTGGTCTTCAACCTGCGGACCTCCGGAGGTTTCAAAACTACAACTCCCAGCAAGCACGAACAGCCGATGGCTGCCCGGGCTTGCTGGGAGTTGTAGTTTTGAAACCTCTGGAGGTCCGCAGGTTAAAGACCACTGCGGGTGGAGAGTTCACTCGAGTATAGGCCGAGGGGGGTGTTTTCAGCACGAAAAATCGTGCTGAAAAACTCAGGCTTATACTCGAGTATATACGCTAATTTACAAATCTGTTTAACTTTCTGGCAGCAGTTGATTACAAAAAAAAATGTTTTCCAGGGGAGTACCCCTTTAACCCCTTAAGGACTCAGGGTTTTTCAGTTTTTGCACTTTCGTTTTTTCCTCCTTACCTTTTAAAAATCATAACCCTTTCAATTTTCAACCTAAAAATCCATATTATGGCTTATTTTTTGCATCACCAATTCTACTTTGCAGTGACATTAGTCATTTTACCCAAAAATTCACGGCGAAACGGAAAAAAAATCATTGTGCGACAAAATCGAAGAAAAAACACCATTTTGTTACTTTTGGGGGCTTCCGTTTCTACGTAGTGCATATTTCGGTAAAAATGACACCTTATTATTCTGTAGGTCCATACGGTTAAAATGATACCCTACTTATATAGGTTTGGTTTTGTCGGACTTCTGGAAAAAATCATAACTACATGCAGGAAAATTTATACGTTTAAAAATGTCATCTTCTGACCCCTATAACTTTTTTATTTTTCCACATACAGGGTGGTTTGAAGACTCATTTTTTGCGCCATGATCTGAAGTTTTTATCGGTACATTTTTGTTTTGATCGGATTATTTGATAACTTTTTATTCATTTTTTAATGGTATAAAAAGTGACCAAAAATACGCTTTTTTGGACTTTGGAATTTTTTTGCGCGTACGCCATTGACCGTGCGGTTTAATTAATGATATATTTTTATAGTTCCGACATTTACACACGCGGCGATACCACATGTTTATTTTTTTTTTATTTACACTGTTTTATTTTTTTATGGGAAAAGGGGGGTGATTCAAACTTTTATTAGGGAAGGGGTTAAATGACTGTTATTAACACTTTTTTTTTTTTTTGCAGTGTTATAGTTCCCATAGGGACCTATAACACTGCACACACTGATCTCCTATGCTGATCACTGGCGTGTATTAACACGCCTGTGATCAGTGTTATCGGCGATTGACTGCTCCTGCCTGGATCTCAGGCACAGAGCAGTCATTCGTCGATCGGACACCGAGGAGGCAGGTAAGGGCCCTCCCAGTGTCCTGTAAGCTGTTCACCGCGGCGGTCCCGAACAGCCTGACTGACTAGTCGGGATAGTTTCACTTTCACTTTAGAAGCGGCGGTCAGCTTTGACCGCCGATTCTAAAGAGTTAATACCGCACATCGCCGCGATCGGCGATGTGTGGTATTAGCCGCGGGTCCCGGCCGTTGATGAGCGCCCCGACCGACGCGTTATGATGCGGGATCGCGGCGCGATCCCGCTTCATATCGCGGGAGCCGGCGCAGGATGTAAATATACGTCCTGCGTCGTTAAGGGGTTAAAGGAGTTAGGCTACATTTCCACTTGGTTTTCTCTCTGGCAGTTTTTGAAAAACTGCTACTGCAGTTTTTGAGCCAAAGTCAGAAGTGGATCCACAAGGGAGGAGAAGTATAAGTCCTTCCTTTCTATGTCCTATTCCTTTTGAATACACTTCTGGCTTTGGCTCAAAAACTGCAGTGGCAGTTTTCCAAAAACTGCCAGAAAAAAAAACAAGTGGAAACTTAGCCTTATCCAGGAAAAAACTTTTTTCAACTGGCTCCAGAAAGTTAAACAGATTTGTAATTACTTTTATTAAAAAATCTTAAGGCTTTCAGTACTTCTGAAGTTAGCGTTGTTCTTTTCTGTCTAATTGCTCTCTGATGACACGTGTCTCGGGAACCGCCCAGTTTAGAAGAGGTTTGCTATGGAGCTTTGCTACTAAACTGGGCGTTTCCCGAGACACGTGTCATCAGAGAGCACTTAGACAGAAAAGAACAACCTTAACTTCAGAAGCTCATAAGTACTGAAAGGATTAAGATTTTTTTACAGAAGTAATTTACAAATCTGTTTAACTTTCTGGAGCCAGTTGATATATATATATATATATATATATATAAAGTTTTTTTCCTGGATAACCCCTTTAAATTTCTCTGATAGATCCCCCCCCCCCCCCCCCAAAAGATTTTTTCGATTAAAAATGTACTTAAAGGGGTAGTCCAGTGGTGAAAAACGTATCCCCTATCCTAAGGATAGGGGATAAGTTTGAGATCGCGGGGGGTCCGACCGCTGGGGCCCCCTGCGATCTCTCTGTACTGGGCCCCGGCTCTCCGCCGAGATAGCGGGTGTCGACCCCCGCACGAGGCGTCGGCCGACACGCCCCCTCAATACATCTCTATGGCAGAGCCGGAGATTGCCGAAGGCAGTGCTTCGGCTCTGCCATAGAGTTGTATTGAGGGGGCGTGTCGGCCGCCGCCTCGTGCGGAGGTCGACACGCCCCCTTCCAGCGGGCTGTCGGGGCTCCGTACAGGAGATCGCGGGGGGCCCCAGGGGTCGGACCCCCCGCGATCTGCAACTTATCCCCTATCCTTAGGATAGGGGATAAGTTGCTCACCACTGAATCACCACTGGACTACTCCTTTAAAAGTGTCTAGATATTGCTGTTACATGCTTGTTATAGTGTCCCTTGATGGTTTTTTTTTTCTGATACCTTTTATCAATGTCCACGTAATGTGTTTAGTGCTAGTGGAATGCTATTTCTAGTGCACCAGTTTTTATTGGCCGGCTTACATAGCACTTCACCAGCCATGTGCAAAAAGGTTCAGCTGGTGGAACTAAGCTTCTGTACACATTAGGTTGACATTCTGGAAGGAAATAAAAATAACACTAGGGGCGCCATAACAAGCAGACTAGAAAAACAGCAGGCGGGTTGGTGAGAAAAAAGGGTCACGCACAATAATCCAGTGCCTCACGCAAAGTACTACATATGCATGGAATCAGTGATCGGTGATATCAAAATATAATACATTCCTCCATGGATTCAAAATGGCTTTTTATGAAATGTAGTGAGAAAAATTTATGAAGAAAATGGAATGTGAATTTTCCCAGAATCAAGAATTTGGTTTGTTATATATCAGACAAACTCTGCCTTCTAATACTTAGGCAGTACTTAGTAGTGACATTCTACTACAGTTAATATGGCATTTAATACCATAATAGGGCTAGCTAATCAAATTATATCAGCTGAAGTTTTATTTAAGACCCCCAAGGTCTTGATAACAGCTGTATTGCTAATGGTATGGGAAAAGGGCTTGGTCCAGATATAGCAGTGCTGGTGTCATATATAATAATGCAAAGTCTTTTTTTTTTTTACAAAAAAGGAAAAAAAAGACAGGTACCTATTCAGCCCAGAGCCTGTAAGTTGTCTCTCCGCTTGGCGCCAACTGCGGTATAGAGCAGGAGACACTGAATGTTATGAGCCAATAATAACCTCACAGTAGTTATAATCCTCCTTGCTTTTAAACAGATTGAATACAGATCACTTTCACTCTTGCCAGTTACTGATTTGTCAGTGCTAGTCTAATATTGCTCGTATTACCCAAGATCATCAAAGAAGGCCATCATTGAGAATCACTGGTCTAGACATATACAGATGTAAAAAAAAATCCTCTCTCTTTAATCCACTTATCTGGATGGATAGAAGCAGTGAAGAAATCGAGCATGCATGAAAAATGTAAATCCTTAGTTACAACTCCAGACTGCTGCCAAACGATAAGACAGAACAGGTCAAGAAGCAAGTGACTCTTCAAACAGTACAGCCTAGAAAAACACAGTACAACCTCTGTGGCTAAAACGTAATTGAATAAATATTCCATAACATGTTAATATGTATAAAAGAAGATTTTAACTATAATAGCATATAATGGGCTGGGGCAGCATGTCAGCGGTGATGCAAACCGGGATAAGCACTTATTAAACAAATGTTCAGGGATATAAAGTAAAACCCTTTGGCGTCTGTACACAGTTCTCCTACAAACACAAAATAGAGAAGTGTCAGATCCTTACCTGCCCTGTTTTTCAGTGTCCAGAAGTCTTTGCACTTCTCGAAGTCTACACTCAAATTGTGTCTTCTCATCTTCTAGTGAACTTCTCCAGCTTTCCCACTGACGTTCCTTTTCTAACAGCTCATCGTTCAGTGCCTCTAAATCCATTACCTGCTCCTCCAGCATTGTGCATGTAGTTTTAAGAGCTTCCATTGTCTGGAATTATTAGACCACAATTTATAAATTCATTTCTATAAATCAACAAACTGTATCCACTCACAGGACACCCAGATTTGCCCAACACTTGCTTTAGAGTGAATGTATTGCCTATATTATTGCCAGATTAGAGCTGAGATACGTTCTTTTTTCATTATGTTCGGTTACTTTTTTCTTATTTCACTTTTGTGGATAATTAGGGGGGACAGCCATTTTGCTTAAAGGAGAAGTACCATGTAAAAAAACGTATCCTCTATGCAAACGATAGGGGATAAGTTTCAGATCGCGGGTGGTCCGAGCGCTGGATAATTTTTTTTTTTACATGATACTTCAAGTTGTTTTTAACAGCATTTAGAGATGTGCTTTATGTCAAGTCCCATGGACACAGACACAATAGACTGGCTCAGATCCTATTCACTAGAATGGCAATTTTTCTAGACATGCACTCTGTCTTGTCCAAAGGTCATTCCTCAGGAAAGGGGAGGCTGATCCCTGAACTTCAGCTATTATCTCCTCTATTGATTGGTGTCATCTTTCACTGTACTCTTGTCTATAATGATTAGGAGGATACTGCTGGAAAGTGATCTGTACAGAACAGGAAGTCACAGCATACTATTAGGCCTAATAGCCAGAATTATTTTTTTAATATTCATAGTAGAATGGAAAATTATAATAACTGCCAAAAATCCTTAAAAAAATGTTATGTTTATAATAAAAACTTTATTTAAACCATATGCCATTTTCTCTAGCTCTGGAGGACCAATGATGTCATCCATTACACAGACAACTCACTAACGTAAAGAGGCACAGTGTAATGCTTAGTTCCCTATGTAGTAGCACTGTAAGTAAGGCTATGTTCACACGATGGCTGCAATGGGATTTTTCAGTGCTGTTCACATGGCAGAATTTCCGCGCCAGAAACATCTTGCAAGGAAATTCACATTCCGATCTACGTGGAAAGAATAGACATGTCTTTTCCTTTTACAGACTCTGCATGAAAAAGCACTGCCGTCTATGAGACTGTGCATTCCCAAACTATCTTAGTGCCAACATGTTCTGCCGGCCCGCCACGGTCAGAGGAATGTCCGCACAGAGATTTTCCGTGCGGACCTTCCCGAGTGTGAACATAGCTAAACAGAACACTTAATTAAAAAAGTGGTCCAACTGATTATTAAAATTTTGTAGCCAACAAAATGTTTCAACGTGTAAAAGAAAACTGTGTTTCCCAGTTCTGTCAAGGTTAAGAACATAGGGGAAGATTTATCAAAACCTGTGCAGAGTCAAAGTTGCCCAGTTGCCCATAGCAACCAATCAGCTTGCTGCTTTCATTTTTAACAAGGCCTCTGAAAAATGAAAGAAGCGATCTGATTGGTTGCTATGGGCAACTGGGCAACTTTCCTTTCCACTGGTTTTGATAAAGCTCCCCCATAATCCCTGCTTAATTTGGTGACTGACTTATTTTTATTGCTTTATTGGTACTCAATTAAATAAAAATTCTTTGTTTAAAAAAAATAATAATTCTGAATGCAAATATAGGGCTAAGCTTAGGCATGTACAAATACTTTGCATTACTGTATTTTCCTTTCCTTGTAAGAAATTAAATTAAAAAAAACTCTCTACCTGTTTCTGACTAGTGAGCTGCATTTCCCGCTCAGTAATTTCTCTCCTTAGGTGATCTACTTCACTTCGGAGTTGTATTATTTCTTCCGCAGCTCCGGAGACCTCATTCAGCTGTTTGGTTAGATAAAAGTTTTGATTGTTCAGCTCTGCATTTTCTTCACTCATACGGTTCAGCTGGTCTTCTAAGTCTGTAAGAACCTGGAGACAAAGGGGGAAAATGTATCATTGGTTATTTATATATATATATATATATATATATATATATTTTTTTTTTTTCTTTTTTTTGTGTGTGTGTGTGGTAAAAAGTCACTTTTTTTGCAATGCGTCAAAAAGTAACAACATTTTTGCACAATGCACTTAGAATCATTAAAAGAAACAACTTGAATGTATAGTGGCATGGTTAGCTCTTTACGGTGGCGAGGGATTAGTCAAGTGCACATTTTTGTACAATCTTGCACCAGCCTTGACCACACTTACAAACTTGTGTACCTCGAAGATAATTTACTATTTATGAAGAACGTATGCCTCTTTGATAATTGAGGGTGGGGAGGGAGTACACATGACATGCGCCAGCCAAATTAGTTTACAAGCACGTGCCTGAGAGACATGAAATGTTCATTGTCTTTTCAGTCACCCATGCACACATCCTACACACAATTATGCTGTTGTACCACCTGTTTCTTTCACCGAAATAAAGACAAAGAGAGAGACTACAGTCTGGTGAGTGCTGCAAGCTTAATATTTATATTTATGTACTTACAGAGTATTCTGATGCTATTCAAATGCTGCAGCAAAACTAAATAAATTAGCAACATACTTTTCCTATTTACTAATCCCTATTACTTTTACTATTTTCTAGGAAAAAAAAAAACTATTCTGGAACCTTTTCTTATAGCAAAGTGTTATGCCATTCCACAGTTACCCTTAATAGAATTGTATAACTAAGAAGTCAAGTAAACTGTCTGACACTGTCAGGTCAGGGGTGCAAGTATACACCCCCAACTGGTAACACCCAGTTGTCTAATTAGTCATACATTTCTAGTAAGAATGAGAGGAACGGCTGCCATATTGCCACCTTCGTGCAGACTTTGGGTCTGCAATTGCTGCCACACGCATGCTGCAACCCTTCTACACATGGCTGTTCAAGCTCCCATTTGGAGCTTTTTCGGAAAGGGTAGTAGATTTCCTTAATTCTCTTTATGGTATATCTATTATTCTTAATTTTCTTCTTCAGAGTATTTGGGTATGTACCAAAATAGGCAAATCTGGAGAGACTTATCCACTAAATTACACAATTGAAAAGAGACTGCTTTTCAGGACTAGAAAGCAACACTTACTAGACTCATGAAAAAAATAGAAATTTGGACTTTCAATTTTTACTTCTACTTTTCCATAGAAATTCAGAACAAATATGTCACATGCTCTTCTTAACAACCTTTTTCAATGTGATTAAGAGCTATTCATTTGAGATTTAGCACACAAACAGCAACTTAAAAAAAACATTAGGTCACAAAGAAATGGCCTGCAAAAATAAAGCAGCTGCTTGCAGGCTACATTCACACTGTTGTGATTTACTCTCTTTCAAATGCATATCTAGCATTGCTGATATACAGTGTTGGCCAATTTATTAGAAATGTAAAAAAAAAAAAAAAAAGTTTTATTGTTCTTTTGTCTTGTATAATAATACAGCCATATCAAATGACACGAAATACACATGTAGAAAGTAGTAAAATGTATTGTTTTGTTTGTGATTGTTTGGCCAATATGAAGTATTTAACTCATTCAGACATAGAGAGAACCACTTCCTTACAATGCTCAGTCGTACAGGCATTGTTTGGCCAAGTTTTTTTTGCTGCTGGTTTGTTAAGGATCTTTTTCATTTCTGACCTTAGAACTGCCCATCATTTCTCTATTGGATTTATGTCTGGACTGTGGCTTGGCCAAGGTAACACTTCAATGCCATGGCCCTTAAGAAAACGTGTCATTTTATGATCCTTGTGACATATGGTATCATTGTGCATGAAGATAAAGTCTCCTGTCTCTGTAAACCCCTTTTACTGTGCCTGATTGCACTATGTCGGATTTGTATGGCTTACTCTTCATATTTCCCTGCATAATGTAGCCTGCCAGTCCCAAACATACTTGTGTTGGTCTTCAGCATGACCTGAGTGGGGGGCTTGACTTGCTGGACGATGCAGTCTTTCATTATTCGTCCTCCAGCCGGTCATCTCACATATTGTACTTGCTGCTCAGAACACTGGATGACGGTCTTATCTCTGAAACCTGATCATCATGCATAATCTTCAAAAGCATCCAAAAATATGTAAAGATGACGTAAAGATAACAAAGTCAAAGAAATTATGCTAATAAAATACAATATTTTTCACTTGTTTCCAGTCCTGATCTCAAATTGTTTATTCCAGTCAAGTCTTTTTTCTTTGATTTGTTTAGTCAGTTGCTATTTTCTCAAAGGTCTGCTGGATGGACGTCCAGAATCCAGATGTGTTCCTCAAACAGATCTGAAAGTAACTCCATGTTGTTCCAGCAAACCCTGCAGATGTCTGATCTTTGATTCTTTCAGCATTCCGTAAGTCATTCTAAGTAGTCGTTTCCTTTTGCCACTACATTTACCAGAATGTCTGGGTGGCAATGGTTCATTGGCCATTAGCTTCTTTGGAATTTAGCTGACACATGTTGTAGAAAAACCAACCTTATTAGCAATTTTTGATCAATGAACATCATCTTTTAGCAAAATTTCAATGTGGGCACACTTTTATGGTGTTACAGTATCTTCATGTCACAAGAGTCGTGAAGCGACACGTTTTCATAAGGACCATGGCATTGGAAGCGTTACCCTGACCAAGCAACAGTGCAGACATGAATCCAATAGAGGAATTATGGACAGTACAAAGCTCCAGCACCAGCACCCGCACCCGGGGCTGAGTCTCCAGTCCCAAAAACGCTGCGCCCTCTTCATTCATGTCTATGGGAGGGGGTGTGATGGCCTTCTTCACGTCCCCTCCCATAGACATGAATAGAGGGGGCGTGGCGTGATGTCACGACGGGACGTGGCGTGATGTCACAAGGGGGCGAGGCGTCACGTCATATCTCCAGTCCCGCAAACAAAGAAGTTTCTGAAACTGGAGACGCAGACCCGCATAGAATGCGGGTACTGCATGGAGATCGCGGGGGTCCCAGCAGCAGACACTCCGTCGATCAGACATCTTATTCCCTAAAATTGAAACATACATGCAATGGTATGGCTTAATTGTTCATAAAATTATAGGATTTAAATGTCACGGAAGGGGGTTCGTAAAATTGGTGTTAATGCCTTTAGTAGTGAAACAGCAGTTCTTGACGGACATTTAGACCCGTCGGAGAGCGAGTCCCCAGTGTGAACTGCCAATATGCTTCACGATCTGCCAATTTTTTCCTGATACAACCCCCTCTCGTGCCCATTTTTACATGCTCAATTGCAAAAATTCGAAAGGTGTTTAATTTACCGGCATGTGCAAAGCGAAAATGTGCAGATGCAGCAGATCTCTGTCTTACTGCTGTCTTTGTACTGTCATTCAGATGTTCCAGTGCTCTTATTTTCAGTTTTCTTGTTGTGTATCCCACATATTTTAAATTGCATTCTGTGCATTCTATCATATAAATTACATTACTGTAATTACAGTTCATGTAATTATTGATAGGGTACCTTTTGGTACCATCCGAGCTCTCGAACTGGGTCGTCTGTTTGACATACTGACAAGTACGGCACACTTTATGTCCGCACTTGAAAAACCCTTTCCTTTCTAACCAGCTGCTATTTCTCCTGTTCTGTGAAACGACCACACTCGGGGATAGTTTGTCTCCCCACACTTGGAGACAAACTATCCCCGAGTGTGGTCGTTTCACAGAACAGGAGAAATAGCAGCTGGTTAGAAAGGAAAGGGTTTTTCAAGTGCGGACATAAAGTGTGCCGTACTTGTCAGTATGTCAAACAGACGACCCAGTTCGAGAGCTCGGATGGTACCAAAAGGTACCCTATCAATAATTACATGAACTGTAATTACAGTAATGTAATTTATATGATAGAATGCACAGAATGCAATTTAAAATATGTGGGATACACAACAAGAAAACTGAAAATAAGAGCACTGGAACATCTGAATGACAGTACAATGACAGCAGTAAGACAGACATCTGCTGCATCTGCACATTTTCACTTTGCACATGCCGGTAAATTAAACACCTTTCGAATTTTTGCAATTGAGCATGTAAAAATGGGCACGAGAGGGGGTTGTATCAGGAAAAAATTGGCAGATCGTGAAGCATATTGGCAGTTCACACTGGGGACTCGCTCTCCGACGGGTCTAAATGTCCGTCAAGAACTGCTGTTTCACTACTAAAAGCATTAACACCAATTTTACGAACCCCCTTCCGTGACATTTAAATCCTATAATTTTATGAACAATTAAGCCATACCATTGCATGTATGTTTCATTTTTTGGTTTTTTATACATATATTTTAACATTGTTTGTTCTTACTAATGTGAACTATGCCACACGTCTCCAGAGAGAGGTGGGGATATGGGATTTTTTCCCTTCCCTCCCACAAGCAAAAGGTATTTAACCTCACCTGGTAGTACCTGTGACATCACCGACAAAGAGCGCATGCGCTCGAAACGCGTCTGAGTTCAGGCTGATTTTACCTGTGTGCTGTGTTTCTAATAAAGCTGCATAGAAATAGTGCTGGATCATCTGCCTTTCATTTTCGTTGCTGGTGTTGGCTGGACACCGATCCGAGCACATTACAGGGGATTGGAGCGCTGGTGTTTCTACGTGGACTCTGATCTTATTCCCTATCCTTTGGATAGGAGATACAGTCATGGCCGTAAATGTTGGCACCTCTGAATCTTTTCAAGAAAATGAAGTATTTCTCACAGAAAAGGATTGCAGTAACACATGTTTTGCTATCCACATGTTTATTCCCTTTGTGTGTATTGGAACTAAACCAAAAAAGGGAGGGAAAAAAAAAATAGGACATCATTTTACACCGAACTCCAAAAACGGGCTTGACAAAATTATTGGCACCCTTAACTTAATATTTGGTTGCACACCCTTTGGAAAAATAACTGAAATCAGCTGCTTCCTATAACCATCAATAAGTTCCTTACACCTCTCAGCCTGAATGTTGGACCACTCTTCCTTTGCAAACTGCTCCAGGTTTCTCTTATTTGAAGGGAACCTTTACCCAACAGCAATTTTAAGATCTCTCCACAGGTGTTCAAAGGGATTTAGATCTGGACTCATTGCAGGCTACTTCAGAACTCTCTAGTGCTTTGTTACCATCCATTTCTGGGTGCTTTTTGACGTATGTTTGGGGTCATTGTCCTGCTGGAAGACCCAAGATTTCGGACGCAAACCCAGCTTTCTGACACTGGGCTGTACAGTGTGACCCAAAATCTATTGGTAATCCTCAGATTTCATGATGCCTTGCACACATTCAAGGCACCAAGTGCCAGAGGCAGCAAAACAACCCCAAAACATCATTGAACCTCCACTATATTTCACTGTAGGTACTGTGTTCTTTTCTTTGTAGGCCTTATTCTGTTTTTTGTAAACAGTAGAATCATGTGCTTTACCAAAAAGCTTTATCTTGGTCTCATCTGTCCACAAGATGTTTTCCCAGAAGGATTTTGGCTTACTCAAGTTCATTTTGGCATAATGTAGTCTTGCTTTTTTACGTCTCTGTGTCAGCAGTGGGGTCCTCCTGGGTCTCCTGCCATAGCGTTTCATTTCATTTAAATGTCCACCGAAAGTTTGCGCTGACACTGATGCTCCCTGAGCCTGCAGGACAGCTTAAATATCTTTGGAACTTGTTTGGGGCTGCTTATCTACCATCCGGACTATCCTGCGTTGACACCTTTCATCAATTTTTCTCTTCCGTCCACGCCCTGGGAGATTAGCTACAGTGCCATGGGTTGCACACATCTTGATAATGTTGCACACTGTGGACAAAGGCAAATCTAGATCTCTGGAGATGGACTTGTAACCTTGAAATTGTTGATATTTTTCCACAATTTTGGTTCTCAAGTCCTCATACAATTCTCTTCTCCTCTTTCTGTTGTCCATGCTTAGTGTGGCGCACACACAGACAAACAATGCAAAGACTAAGTGAACTTCTCTCCTTTTTATCTGCTTTCAGGTGTGATTTTGATATTGCTCAGTTTAAAGGAGCATCACATGCTTGAAACAATCTTATTTTTCCACAATCTTGAAAGGGTGCCAATAATTTTGTCCAGACCATTTTTGGAGTTTGATGTGACATTATGTCCAATTTGCTTTTTTTCCTCCCTTTTTTTGGTTTAGTTCCAATACACACAAAGGGAATAAACATTTGTATAGCAAAACATGTGTCACTTCCTCCTTTTCTGTGAGAAATACTTAATTTTCTCGAAAAATTTCAGGGGTGCCAACATTTACAGCCATGACTGTAAGATGTACACTGCTCAAAAAAAAATAAAGGGAACACTAAGATAATACATTCTAGATCTGAATGAACTAATTGTATGAAATACTTTCATCTTTACATAGTTGAATGTGCTGACATCAAAATGACACAAAAATTATCAATGGAAATCAAATTTATCAACCCACGGAGGTCTGGATACTGAGTGACACTCAAAATCAACGTGGAAAACCACACTACAGGCTGATCCAACTTTGATGTAATGTCCTTAACCCCTTAAAAACCAGGCCCATTTTGGCCTTAAAAGGAGATATCCAGTGCTGAAAAACGTATCCCCTATCCTAAGAATTGGGTATACGTTTCAAATCGTGGGGCTCCCAGCGATCTCCTGTACGGGGCCCTGGCAGCCCGCGGGAAGGGGGAGGGTTGACCACCGCACGAAGTGGCTGCTGACACGCCCCCTCAATACAACTCTATGGCAACCTCCGGCTCTGCCATAGCGATGTATTGAGGGGGTGTCCCCAGCGGTCTGATCCCCCGCGATCTGAAACTTATCCCCTATCCTTAGGATAGTTGATACATTTTTCAGCACTGGACTACCCCTTTAAGGACATGGCCAATTTTATTTTTGCATTTTTGTTTTTTCCTCCTCGCCTTCTAAAAACCATAACTTTTATATTTCTATCCACAGACCCATAGGAGGGCTTGTTTTTTGCGTCACCAATTTTACTTTGTAACAACATCACTTATTTTACCATAAAATATACGGTACAACCCAAAAAATATTATTTCTGTGGGAAAATTGAAAAGGAAACCGCAATTAAGCAAATTTTGGAAGGTTTCGTTTTCACGGTGTACACTTTATGGGAAAAATGACATGTTTTCTTTATTCTTTGGGTTAACAAGATTCAAATGATACCCATGATATATGCTCAAACTACCGTATTTATCGGGGTATACCACGCACCGGCCTACAACACGCACCCTCATTTTACCACGGATATTTGGGTAAAAAAAGTTTTTTACCCAAATATCCATGAAAAAATGAGGGTGCGTGTGTGCGCGTGTATACCCCGATATACCCCCAGGAAAGGCAGGGGGAGAGAGGCCGTCGCTGCCCGCTTCTCTCCCCCTGCCTTTCCTGGGGTCTAGAGCGCTGCTGTCGGCCCTTCTCACCCCCTGGTTATCGGCGCCGCTGCCCGTTCTGTCCCCCTGACTATCGGTGCCGGCGCCGATAGCCAGGGGGAGAGAAGCGGCGCCGACAGCCAGGGGGAGAGAAGGGGCAGCGGCACCCATTGCCGGCGCCGCTGCCCCGTTGCCTCCCCAATCCCCGGTGGCATAATTACCTGAGTCCGGTCCGCGCTGCTCCAGGCCTCCGTCGTGCGTCCCCAGCGTTGTTGCTATGCACGGCGCGGCGCTCTGACGTCATGCGCCGCGCCGTTCAGCGGATAGCAATGACGCCGGGGACGCACGACGGAGGCCTGGAGCAGCGGAGCAGCGCGGACCGGACTCAGGTAATTATGCCACCGGGGATGGGGGGAGGCAACGGGGCAGCGGCGCCGGCAATGGGTGCCGCTGCCCCTTCTCTCCCCCTGGCTGTCGGCGCCGCTTCTCTCCCCCTGGCTATCGGCGCCGGCACCGATAGTCAGGGGGACAGAACGGGCAGCGGCGCCGATAACCAGGGGGTGAAAAGGGCCGACAGCAGCGCTCTAGACCCCAGGAAAGGCAGGGGGAGAGAAGCGGGCAGCGACGGCCTCTCTCCCCCTGCCTTTCCTGGGGGTGTATCGGCGTATAACACGCACACAGACTTTAGGCTAAAAATTTTAGCCTAAAAAGTGCGTGTTATACGCCGATAAATACGGTATTTTAACAAAATTAGTATGTTTGAAATTGCCCTATTTTGACCACCTATAAAACTTTCTAATTTTTCTGTATACAGAGCGGTATGAGGGCTCATTTTTTGCGACGTGATCTGTAGTTTTTATCGGTACCTCTTTTGCTTAGGGTTAGGTTTTACGTTTTATTAATTTTTTACCAATTTTTTTTGGAATAAAATGTGACGAAAATGCATCAATTTTTTTTTTTTTTTTTTTTTTAACATTTACACCATTCACCGTACGGGATATTTAACAATATATTTTGATAGGTCAGACTTTTACGCAAGGAGCCATACCAAATGTTTATACATATTTTTTTTAATGCTTTTTTGGGGGTAAAATGGGAAAAACGGATGATTAACGTTTTTATTGGGGGAAGGGATTTTTCACATCTTTTAACATTTTTTTTACACTTTAATAGTCCCCATAGGGGACTATTTATAGCAATCATTTGATTGCTAATAAATACTGTTCAGTGCTATTCAAAGGGCATAACACTGATCAGTGTTATCGGTCATCTTCTGCTCTGGTCTGCTCAATCTCAGACGAGAGCAGAAGACCCCTGGAGACGGACAGAGGCAGGTGAGGGGACCTCCATCAGCCATTATGGATGATCGGATCCCCGCGGCAGCGCTGCGGGCAATCCGATCATCCATTAAAAGTACTGCACTGCCGCAGATGCTGATCCCGGCATCTGAGGGGTTAATGGCGAACATCTGGGCGATCGTGTATGTCCACGATTATCGGCGGGTCCCTGGCAACGGTCCAGTGCTCGCGGTCATGGCGGAGCATAAATGTACGTCATAGTGCGTTAAGTACCACGGCACCATGATGTACATTTACGTCCATTGTTGTTAAGGGGTCAAAACAAGTCAAAATGAGGCTCAGTAGTGTGTGTGGCTTCCACGTGCCAGAATGACCCCTCTACATTGCCTGGGCATGCTCCTGATGAGGTGGTCTCCTGGGGGATGTCCTCCCAGACCTGGACTAAAGCATCTGCCAACTCCTGGACAGTCTGTGGTGCAACATGGCTTTGGTGGATGGAGAGAGACACAATGACCTAGATGAGCTCAATCGGATTCAGGTCTGGGGAACGATCAGCCAGTCCATAGCATCAATGCCTTCCTCTTGCAGGAACTGCTGACACACCCCAGCCACATGAGGTCTAGCATTGTCTTGCATTAGGAGGAACCTAGGGCCAACCACACCAGCATATGGTCTCACAAGGGGTCTGAGGATCTCATCTCGGTACCTAATGGCAGTCAGGCTACCTCTGGCAAGGCTACCTCTGCGGCCCCGCCAAAGAAATTCTACCCCACACCATCACTGACCCACCACCAACCCGGTCATGCTGGAGGATGTTGAAGGCAGCAGAACATTCTCCCCGGCATCTCCAGACTCACATCTCTGTCACATGTGCTCAGTGTGAACCTGCTTTCATGTGTGAAGAGCACAGGGCGCCAGTGGCGAGCTCTCTGGCAAATGCAAAATGCCCTGCACGGTGTTGGGCTGTAAGCCCAACCCCCACCTGTGGACGTCGGGCCCTCATACCACCCTCATGGAGTCTGTTTCTGACCATTTGAGTGGACAAATGCACGTTTGTGGCCTGCTGGAGGTCATTTTGCAGAGCTCTGGCAGTGCTCCTCCTTGCACAAAGGTGGAGGTAGCGGTCCTGCTGCTGGGTTGTTGCCCTCCTACAGCCTCCTCCACATCTCCTTATGTACTGGCCTGTCTCCTGGCAGCGCCTCCATGCTCTGGACACTATGCTGTCAGACACCGCAAACCTTCTTGCCACAGCTCACACTGATGTGCCATCCTGGATAAGCTGCACTACCTGCGCCACTTGTGTGGGTTTCAGACTCCGTCTCATGCTACCACTAGAGTGATAGCATCGCCAGCATTCAAAAGTGACCAAAACATCAGCCAGGAAGCATAGGAACTGAAAAGTGGTCTGTTGTCACCACCTGCAGAACCAATCCTTTATTGGGGGGGGGGGGGGTGTCTTGCTAATTGCCTATAATTTCCACCTGTTGTCTGTTCCATTTGCACAACAGCATGTGAAATTGATTGTCAATCAGTGTTTCTTCCTGAGTGGACAGTGTGATTTCACAGAAGTGTGATTGACTTGGAGTTACATTGTGTTGTTTAAGTGTTCCCTTTATTTTTTTGAGCAGTGTATAAGGAAATATTCTGAACTCAGGTTAAAGCTAAAATCACAGTTGTGTTTGGATTTCACTATCCCTATAGTGTTAGATATATCTATGTTAGATACGATTAACAATATTAAAAATGGGTTTCCATACAATTGTAATAAAGAGTAAAGTTCATTCTTGTGTAAGATGACCAGAACTTACTGTGCAGCTATCCCGTAAGGTATCAAATTTGCGCTGGATCTCATCTCTGTGTGACTGAAAAGAAGAAAAAATATTTACAAAGTAAAATTGGATCTTTTACTGAATTACAAGGCATTCCATCTGAGTTTTTTGTACCCTTAATGCTTGTATTTCTTCCTCAGCTTCTGCAGTGGTATCTTCCAATTCAGTTTTTGCTTGGTGCAGCTGATTTTCTAGAGCAGAACGTGCTGACTGAAAAGAGGCAATTTGGGATTCCCTTTCCTGTAAAGTCAGCTGCAGCTCTGTTAACTGCCTCTTCAGCTCAAGCTTTTGCTCCTCATGCTCCAGACTAATCTAGATTAGAAACATAAGTACCATCAATAGAGTTTAGAAAGGTATCTGAAAGCCTGTAAAACTATACAATAGATTTCTTCATTTTCTACTGGATGACTACAGAATAGTTAACAAGTATTAATTGGAAAAAGACAAAATCAACAGATAATTGTTTAAGAATACCAAAAAACTTCCTAAAATAAGTTCTGCCATGAAATCAGGCTGCTTTCTTTAAGGGCAGCATATTATTATGACAAGTCTGCTTAGCTATTATATCAAATGGCATATTAAGTTATTATACAGCTTGCATAATAGCCTCTGGGAAAAAACACAGCCATCTCACCGATGTGTCCATTGTATTTATGAGCCAGGCATTCCTCCACCATTTCCTACCCCCTCATCAATGACTGACAAATGCTCACGTATCTGTCTGTATACACAGTGCCTATAAATCATTGGTGAGGGGGAGAAAGTAGTGTCTGGCTCATAAATACAGAGGATTCATATGTGTGTTCTTTATTCTTCTTTAGTGGCTATTATTTAATAAAAAAATAAATAAAAAAACACACACACCAAAAAATATTCTGTACCGATTGATACACAGATGTAGCTAAAACCAAAAGGAGCATGGCACGCCATATTTCTAGGAGTTGCAGTGCACAGGAGCAGAATTTTCTATCCTGGCACTTTGACGTCTTCCTTAGTCTATCTATATATTCTTCCTTTTATAACCTTCCTGGTTTGATGATACTTGTACCAAAATTTTAACACAGTTTACCGTTAAGAGGCAAGACCTTTTGCCACACGTCATGTTGGATTATTGACAACTCTCTTGTTGGTGTCATGTTTTCTTTCTGGCCTTACACCAGGATTGGCTATGATTGGAGGGAATATTCGTTTGTTTTTATTTAAGTGGATTGTTTTTAAATATTTAACATCTACATCATACATCTAAGCACTTTCCTTTTTACCTACAGACTAATTTCCCATTTTTAGATATGTGTTTTCATTAGTTAGAAATAAAAGTCACATGGTGATTCCATCACATCTTGTTCACCACTGAGCAATACCATAATATTGTCATAGCAGGACAGTGAAATAAACTAAAAAGGGTTATCTATCAGGTGCCCATTGTGTAGGATATAACAAAATATACCTGTACTCACCTTCACCACTCCTGTGGTGCCACCTTTCTCCTACTTTGGTCCCCCACCACCTTTCTGAGCTGAAGCATGACTATCGGGCACTGAAAGTAGAATCCTACTGCTGCACAGCAATTGCTGGCTGAGGCAGGACATCGCTGTGGTCAGTGATTCGCTGATCTGCAGTATGACACACTAGGCCCGGGTGCTTCCTGGGCCCAACAAGTCACGCTGCAGCTAAGGTAGACTACTGCATCAGAGACAAGAACAGGACACTGGAGGCACCGCGGGAGAGCTGGAAATAAGTACAGGTTTATTTTGTTATATCTCACACAATGGGCATAGTTTTCGGGGGGGGGGGGGGGGGGGGGGACCCGCTGGATAACCCCTTTAATTAAAACAAAATCCAGTAAAAATCTAAAACTTTTTAAAATCAGCAAACTGAGATTTCACCTTGACCACAAGACATGAATTTCCCATTTTTTTGTTACCTCTCGTAATCTTGTCTCTAGTTCCAAGAGTCGGTTTTTGTCAGTGTGGTCCTGGTTGTTAAGCCGCTCCAACTGTTCTTCCAGCTTCTGGTTCTGGGCCTCTATTTTACCAGCCTGAGTCTCTAGATAAAATTTTTGCTGTCTCAGTTCTGATATCATCTCCTCCTGGGCTTTCCTAAAAGCACAAATAAATATATATATATATATATATATATATATATGTATGAATTCTTGAAATGTAGCCAATATTTAAGAAACATATGCTTTTGTCTAAGCCCAATAAAAGGCTTTCACATGAGATACTCACATATTCCTCTGAGTGAATAAGCTGCTATTTGCTGCCAGTTTATTGGCTTCAGACAGCTCTGCTAATCTTTGTTCCAGAGACTTGATCTTTGATTCCAAAGCATTGATCATCTGGAAGATTTAACATTTCATAAATTACCCATTCATCATTAACTGAATGGTTTCTTGGAAACAGGCATTTAAAGTGTTACTTTCATTATGCAAAAGTTTTGAATTGTCACTGGGACACAGTGACAAGTCAAAAGTTTTAATTGGTCAGGACCTCATTACTGAGACCTCTACCGATCTTGACATATAGGCATGTGTAGAAGTAGCATGTATCATTCCCAGCTCCGCACAGTCACCTGCAAATAAGACAGGCTGAGCACCGAGCTAGAAAGTGAAGCACGATACTGCAGCACACTTCACATGGCTGTATCTCATAATCAGAAGGGGTCTCAGCAATGAGACCCCGACTGATCAAAACATTTAACATGTTCCTTGGACATGACAAATTTTCTTTTAAAATGATAGTAAGGCTTTAATCCTAACTCTAATATTTAATAGAATATATTTTAGTGGCATAAAAAAAAACAAAAAAAAAAAAAACCTACTGATTTCTGTTCACTTAGTATTCTGTTCTTGTCACAGATTTCTTCTTCTTTTTTGACACGAAGCTGCTGAAGAGATTCATTTTCCTCAATATCTGTCTTAATTTGTGCTTCAAGGCTCTATTAAGATTAAAATAATAATAATGATAAGCTTGTTTACAATATGGCAAGTTGACTGGCGCTCATTATAAAGAACATGTGGTGATGTGCTGCATACAAAAGATGATTCTTGGACCTTGTTGTGAGATTGTGTGTGTATGTATGAGATAAATTTGGTTGGAGAAGTTTTTGTTTTCAGCTTTCCAGGAGGCAGTTAGGGATTCTCTATTTTCATATCTCTACACATTTTTTGTGTCTTTCTAGGACAAATAAATAGATTTCTGACAAATTGGCCTCCTTTTGTTTGTGTCCACCCAGAAACACTGAATAACATGTCACAGCAGTACAAATAAATTGGGAGGAATAACAATTAATAAAAAATTGTATTACTCGGACTTTCTCCTCATATGTTTGCTCATTTTGCTTCAGGCGAACATCCAGATGTTGGGCTCCCATTTGAGCCTCTCTGTATTTTTCTTCAAGCTCCTAGGCAAGAATATGTAAAAAAAAACAAATATTTAAAAAAAAAAAACAATGGCTACCTATAGCATACTAGAATGAAAAAAAAGTATACATTAAAATATACCATTATTTTTTCAGCCATTTGTTGAATTTGCTGAGATTTGGTCTGAATATCTTCCTTTAGCTTGTTTTCTCTCCGCTCCACGTTCTCCAATCTCCTAACTTGGTTTTCCAAGGAATGGCGTCTCTCCTAAAACAAAACATTTACAGATCTACTAACAAGTAATCACCAGTAAATAAAATACAATACGTAAATGATTTTAAGGGGTTGTGCCATGTATGAAAAACATGATTTTTCTATTAGATCTATGCTTATTTTTCTTTATTATTTAGAATTATTATTCTTCAGAGTTAGCTAAGAGTTAAATAAGAATCAGTCACTGTACTTATCAAACTGCACTAAGCAGGAGTCATGAATATGTCATTGGTTTGGTTCAACCTCAGTGTTAAAAAAAAATAAAAAATAAAAAAAGATTGTATTTTTAGTATGAAGGGAGAACAAATAGCAAGATATGACTGAGATATAGGTGTTAACATAGAGCTTGTGCCTCTATAGTGACGGTCAATCAGGAATGTGTTTAAGCAAGTTAACAGTGCCAATCCATTTACAGGAACATAGAAAAGAGTAGGTGAAACAAATCTATTAACATAGGACCCACTTCAGCTTCAGCTAATTTTTTCTTTATTCCATCATTAGAATCCTCTTGATTATGAAGTTTCTCCAACTCCTTCTCTGCTCGTTCTTTAGCTTGTCGAATGTTTTGGAGTAATTCAGTAGCTTCAGAACTGGCCTTTACTGCCTGAGGAAAGAGAAAATATAGATGGACTCAAATTACACAAGACTATATGGCCTCCAACAAAACCAAAAGCACCTTGTGTGTGAACTGTCTTCTCCAGCCCTGTACAGCTGGAAAGGGAAAAAAGGTTGGTAGGTGTAGGTTGGAAGTTAATGCAACATCCAACCTACACTTATGTCCTTTCTACATAGATGCAAAGGACAATCTGAACACAGGAACTTCATATTGTCCCCAATAGTCTGGCATCCCTCATAGGAAACAAACGAAAAAGATCACAAAAATAATAGCATGATCAACTTTATATGTATCTAAAGCTACAGACATCATGCATTCCTTTCTCCTCACATTTACTGTTTTAAAAAGAAAAAGGTTTAGGGTGCATTCACACGTATGATATCCTGCGCTGGATTCTCTGCTGCAGATTTCAATGTAAACTAAATGACTGAACACAGCTTCAAATCGTGTGCATCAAATCCCTTAACACCTTAAGGACTCAGACGATTTTCACCCTAAGGACCAGGCCAATTTTTGTGTTTGCATTTTTATTTTTTCCTCCTCCCCTTCTAAAAATTATAACGCTTTCAATTTTGCACCCACAGACCCATATAAGTTTTTGTTTTTGTCCTCACCAATTGTACTTTGTAACAATCCAAACAAAGAAAAATACAGGCGACTCACCACTTCTTCAATACTTGTTCTTTATTCTGGGATAAGTGCAGGTAAAGCGGCTCCGTGCCGCAACGCTGTACAGAACGCTAGTGCGCTATATTACAGCTATTTCTTTCCGTATAGGAACTTCAACAGATCAGTCTGTTGAAGTTCCTATACAGAAAAGATACAGAAAGAAACAGCTGTAATCACCAAACGCACTAGAGTTCTGTACACCGGTGCGGCACTGAGCCGCTTTACCTGCACGTATCCCAGAATAAAGAACAAGCATTGAAGAAGTGGTGAGTCACCTGTATTTTTCTTTGTTTGGATTGTGCACCGCAATTAGAGTCACGGGAAGCAGGGCTAGCAGTGCCAACACACTTGCTTTCTCTATATCCCAGTACTTTGTAACAACATCACTTATTTTATAACAATCTTCGGCGAAACAAAATTATTTGTGGGGTGAAATATAAAAAATGCTATTTTGTGAATTTTGGGGGTCTTCCGTTTCTACACAGTGCACTTTTCAGTAAAAATGACACCTTATCTTTATTCTGTAGGTCCATACGGTTACAAGGTATTATTTTATTTTACTACTTAAAAAAAATCCTAACTACATGTACCAAAATTTGTATGTTTAAAATAGTCATCTTCTGACCCCTATAAGTTTTTACTTTTCTGCATACGGGGTTATACGAAGGCTCATTTTTTGTGCAGTGTTCTGTAGTTTTTATCGGTACCATTTTTGTTTTGAAAGGACTTTTGATCGCTGTTTATAATTTTTTTTATGGCAATATGAAGTAACCAAAAATGCACAATTTTGGACTTTGGTATTTTTTTTTTTTATGTGTGTACGCCATCGACTGTGCAGTTTAGCTAACCTTATATTTTAATAGTCCGGATATTTAGGCATGCGGCGGTGCCACATATGATTTTTTTTATATTATTTTATTTAAAAAATGGAAGAGGGGATAACATTTTTATTAGGAAGGATTTAATTCCCTTTTAATAACTTTTTATTTATTTATTTTTTTTTTTTTTAACACTTTATTATAATTTTTTTTTTGCCCCCTGATTGCATATACTGTTCAGTGCTGAGCTTTGGCTCAGCATTGATCAGTGTTATCGATGCTATGCTGCTCCAGCATGCAGAGCTTGGCTGGAGCATCAGAGCTCCGATCGGACGGCAAGGAGGCAGGTAAGAGCCCTCCTGCCGTCCTCTCAGCCGTTTTCACCCGCAATGGTCCCGATCAGCTCTGCTGAGCTTCCAGCTTTACTTTTGTTTTAGACGCCACAATCAACTTTGATTGCAGCATCTAAAGGGTTAATGTCAGGAATCGGCCTGATCAGCGGTGCCTGGCATTAACCCTGGATGCTGGCTGCTGATAAACCGGGGTTTACGAATGCTCAGCCCGTGAGCGTGTTTTAAACACTGGTAACGGAACCAGGGCATACAGGTGTGCCCTGTGTCCTTAAGGACTCGGGCGCAAGGGCGTAACCATACGCCATTCGTCCTTAACAGGTTAAAGTTGCCATTGATAAGACTCCTGTCAAAAGTAATGACTGGATAAGAGACGTCACTTACTTTAGTAAGTTTCTCCTGCAGCTCCTGAATTTTATTCTGTTGCTCAGCGTTGATCTGGTTAAAAAAAAAAAACAACAACAACATCATGTGATTGGTCTGTGGAAGAAAATGCACAAGTAACTGGCACCGCAGCCCCTTTAAAATCAGTAAGACAGCAGTTGTCAAGGTGTGACACCCCTAACATCTAAAAAGGGTGTCACCAGCATAGAAAGTTTTGAAAGCTCTGAACTAATGGATGGTATCTGATTAACAATAATACTGAAACACTAAAACGCACCATAGCTTTTGGAACAAATAATTATGCACTCATAGTTTTTCCATATAGAGTAACAAAGTATTACTTAAAATGAGCCCTGATATGTTAATAGTGATCTACTAATATTATAAAAAATGCAATCCTTCTCTCTTCTGATATCTGCCATTGGGGTAGAATCAGGAAGCCACCATGCATATTAGCTGGTCAGCTAGTCCTTCCAAAAAAGGCAGGAACAGCTGACACATATGTAATGCATCTGTTTTTTGTTAGATCGTGTTCTGCATAAGACAGAAATGATGCAAGAAACTGTGATATTGCCGAATTATAATATTGATTGCATGCAGAATCTTGAAAATATTTTTAAACCAATGATACTGATTTTTGTAGCATAAAAAAAAGATAACTGTCTTACTAAGAATGCTTGTACTATGAATAAAAAAATATATATATATGTGCTGTGTACATGCGTGTACTTCATATCATTTATAAAGTATTGCTGTCATAATGAGCCTGCAGTATTAAGGGTATGTTCAAACTACGGAATTTCGGCACGAAGGATTGTGCTCAGGAATTCCGCTGTATGAACTCTAACATTGGTGTGAGTAAGCCATCCGCTGACCGACTCACTATGCGAAATTCCAGCAGTGGAAAATTCTGCAGCTGAAATTGATCCGCCAAAAGACGGAACATGTTTATTCTTTCAGTGGAATTACACACAGACTACATTGCCATATCAGTGGTTCCGTGTGATGCTAGCACTGAAGGATTTTGACGGCGGCTGCTCAGATTTTTTTGATTTTTTTTATGCAGCCCTAGTGTCTGAGCTTCTTCTATGTTTTGGAAACAGCATTTAGAGATATGCTTTACAGCAGCCGCACAGATCATAGGAAACAGTCTAAAGCTAACATGTTGCCTTCTAGCAGGGTTGTTTCTAGGTATACTGTGTGGAGGTCCATGTGCAGGGAGGGGGTGGGGTGAACTGTAACCATCATCTATTGTGAATAGTAAAATTTTCGATTATCCACTTGGAGGAGGTTATTGTAATTCTGCTTTCATGATAATGTTAAAAAAAATTATTTCTACAGAACAGGTAGTGTCAGCTTAATGTTAGGCATAGTGGCCAGACTGAAAACTGCAAGATTTTAGGATGATTTTAAAATATAAATTAGTAGATTGGAATTTTAGAACATTTTTTATTAACATAAAAATCTGATTTAAAAAGTATTCCATTTTCTGTTTACACATTTTCTTTTAGACATCCAAAAGGATGAAAGACAGATAAAAGCATAAGACAGAAAAATTACCTTTTCCAGTTTAGAATGCAACTCTCCAACTTCAGCTTTACCATGATCTTTAGCCTGCATAGACAAAAAATTAGGTTTACAAAAAGCCATTAGGTTTAGTAACAGGTTTGCTAGAAGGTTAAAATCATAAGACATATGACATTCCGTCTTTATGCAGTGCAACTTTTGAAATGGGTGGTGACAGATAAACCTGAAGTTAGACAAACCACTGGAAGACTCACAGCAGCACGGGCAAATCAAGGGACAATCTTGTTCTATTCATATACCAAACACATAAGAAGGGATGGATAGGTAGCAAAGAGTTACATGAAAACAAACTAAAAGCCATAAGTCATGGGCTTTACCCCTTAAGGACCAGGCCCATTTTCACCTTAAGGACGCAGCCGTTTTTTGCAAATCTGACCACGTACGATAAGTATTAATAACTCTGGGATGCTTTAACTTATAAATTTGATTCAGAGTTTGTTTTCTCGTGACATATTCTACTTTATGTTAGTGGTAAATTTTCGTTAAATTTCAGATCCCCCGCTCAGTCCACCTCTAGAAGTCGGGCAGAGCGGGTAAAGAGGATCCCGGGAGCTGCAGGGGATGGCACATACCTGCAGGCAGCACATACCTGCGGGGGAACGGCGCGGCAGTGGGGGCCGGGGACCACCGGCAGGAGCATGTGGAGGCGGCAGGCAAGTGAAGAAAGGCAGCGGCAGCAGGTAAGTGGAAGCAGCAGTGAATATCGCCGTAAAGTGATCTTCCCTGCTGCTTCTAGGAGTTTCAAAACTACAACTCTCATCATGCCCAGACAGTCCAGGCATGCTGAGAGTTGTAGGTCTGTAACATCTGGCCTTTCAGATGTTGCCAAACTACAACTCCCAGCATGCCTGGGCAGTCTGGGCATGCTTGGAGTTGGAGTTTTGTAACATCTGGAGGGCTACAGTTTGGACACCACTACTTAGTCGTCTCCAAACTGTTCTCCTCCAGTTGTTGCAAAACTACAACTCCCAGAATGCCTAGACAGCCGAAGGGCATGCTGGGAGTTGTAGTTTTCCAACAGCTTGAGGTTTGCCCTGCCCCCCGTGATTGTACGGGGTACATTCACACGGGCGGGTTTACAGCGAGTTTCACGCTGCAAGTTTGAGATGCACCAAATTTTCTGCTGCAGCTCAAACTCCCAGTGGGAAACTCACTGTGAACCCCCGTCCATGTGAATGTACCCTAAAAACACTACACTACACAAAATAAAAAGTAAAACACTACATATACACATACCGCTACACAGTCCCACCTCCCCAATAGAAATGAAAAACATCAGATACGGCACGATTTCCAAAACGGAGCCTCCAGCTGTTGCAAAACAACAACTCCCAGTATTGCCGGACAGCCATTAACTGTCCAGGCATGCTGGGAGTTTTGCAACAGCTGGAGGCACCCTGTTTGGGAATAACTGGCGTAGAATACCCCTATGTCCATCCATAATGCAAATCCCAAATTTTTGCCTCAAATGCACATGGCACTCTCTCACTTCGGAGCCCTGTCGTATTTCAAGGCAACAGTTTAGGGCCACATATGGGGTATATCCGTAATTTCGGGAGAAATTGCACTACAAATTTTGGGGGGCTTTTCTCCTTTTACCCTTTATGAAATGGTAAAGTTGGGGTCTACTAATTACATTTTTTACAGTAACTTGCTGATGTTGCCCCATACTTTTAATTTTCACAAAAGGGAAAAAAAAGACCCCCAAAATTTGTAACGCAATTTCTTCCAAGTACGGAAATACCCCATATGTGGACGTAAAATGCTCTGCGGGTGCCCAACAAAGCTCAGGAGTTAGAGCGCCATGTACATTTGAGGTGATTTGCACAGGGGTGGCTGATCATTACAGCGGTTCTGACATAAACGCAAAAAAAAAACTTTTGGAAACTACACCCCAAAATAGTATGCCATGTGTTTTTTTTATTTTTATTTTTTTGCTGTTATGGCACCACAGGGGCTTCCTAAATGTGACATGCCCCCCAAAAACTATTTCAGCAAAATTTGCTTTCAAAAAGCCAAATGTGGCTCCTTCTCTTCCGAGCATTGTAGTGCGCATGCAGAGCACTTGTTGACGTTCGCATATGGGGTAGTTCCATAAATAAAAATGGTAAATTGGGGGGGCTGCATTTTAGTGCCATGTGTTTGTTTGTTTTTGCTGTTATGGAACCATAGGGACTTCCTAAATGAGACATGCCCCCTAAAACCATTTCAGCAAAATTCACTCTCCAAAATCCAATTGTTGCTCCTTCCCTTTTGAGCCCTCTAGTGCACCCAAAGAGAATTTTACGTTCACATATGATGTATTTCCTTACTCGAGAGAAATTGGGTTACACATTTGGGGGGGGGGGGGGCATTTTCTCCTTTTACCCCTTGTAAAAATTTAAAAACTGGGTCTACACTTAAAGGGGTACTCCGCCCCTAGACATCTTATCCCCTATCCAAAGGATAGGGGATAAGATGTCAGATCGCCGGGGTCCCGCTGCTGGGGACCCCGGGGATAGCTGCTGCAGCACCCCGCTATCATTACTGCGCAGAGCGAGATCGCTCTGCACGTAATGACGGGCAATACAGGGGCCGGAGCATCGTTATGTCACAGCTCCGCCCCTCGTGATGTCACGGCCCGCCCGCATCAATACCAGTCTATGGGAGGGGGCGTGGCGGTCGTCACGCCCCCTGCCATAGACTTGCATTAAGGGGACGGGCCGTGATGTCATGAGGGGCGGAGCCATGACGTCACGCTGCTCCGGCCCCTGTATCGCCCGTCATTACGCACAGAGCGAACTCGCTCTGTGCAGTAATGATGGCGGGGTGCCGCAGCGGCGGTCCCAGCAGTGGGACTGCGGCGATCTAACATCTTATCCCCTATAAGATAAGATGCCAGGGGCGGAGCACCCCTTTAAAAACTGAACTGGTCCCTGAAAAATTCCGATTTTGAAAATTTTTTTAAAAATTGGAAAATTGCTGCTGAACTTTGAAGCCCTCTGATGTCTTCCAAAAGTAAAAATGTATCAACTTTATGATGTAAACATAAAGTAGACATATTGTATATGTGAATCAATATATAATTTATTTGGTGTGTCTATTTTCCTCACAAGCAGAGAGCTTCAAAGTTAGAAAACTGCTAAATTTTCATGACATTTTGGGATTTTTCACCAAGAAATGATGCAAGTATCGACAAAAATTTACCACTATGATAAAGTAGAATATGTCACGAATAAAAACTCTTGGAATTAACTTCGTAAGTAAAACCATCCCAGAGTTATTAATGCTTAAAGTGACAGTGGGAAGATGTGCAAAAAATGCCAAAATTACCTCTGTCCTTAAGGGGTTAAAAGGAGAAAAGGCCCACCAAAATTTGTAAACTAATTTCTCTCGAGTAAGGAAACTGTACTCTGCGGGCGAAGTAAAGGGCTCAGAAGTGAAGGAACAACAATGGGATTTTGGAGAGCTAATTTTGCTGAAATGGTTTTTGGAGGGCATGTCACATTTAGGAATCCCCCATGGTGCCAGAACAGCAAAAAAACACCCACATGGCATACTATTTGGGAAACTACAGCCCTCAAGAAACGAAACAAGGGGTACAGTTAGCCCTAACCTGTTCAGGACATAGGGCGTATGCATACGCCCTGCATCCCGAGTCCACACATGATATTAACCTCTATTATGTGTTGCCACTGATTATATAGGGTAAAACTAGTGATTGGTTCCCTTTAAGGACGTAGGGCGTATGCATACGCCCGTGGGAATTCCGGTCCACACCGCTAACCGGTTGGGGACCGGACCGGTATGCCTGCTGAAATCATTCAGCAGGAATCCTGGCACGTCGCCAAGGGGGGTCCTGAGACCCCCCATGTCGGCGATCGGAGAAAAACGCATGTCAATTCAGACATGTGATTTTCTCCTATTCCGGGCTGATCGGGTCTCCGGTGACCCGATCACCCGGAAAATAGGGATAATCGGAGCTGTCAGAGACAGCCCCGATCATCCTGATGGATAGGAGCGAGGTTGCAAGGCTGTGATCTCCTCCTATTCCCTGGCATTAGTCAGAAATGAGTTCTGACCAATGGCAGTGCACGACAGGGGGTTGTCATGGAAACCCCCCGCTCTGCCCACCCCTGGATGTCGGGCAGAACGGGGGGAGAAGATGGCGACCGGTACCTGGAAAGAAGATGCCGTGGGGACCGCCGATCATCGGTGGAGACAGCGGAGATCAGTGGCGCAGGTAGGGAAGCGACGGTGGGGGGGGTAAGGAAGGTGGCAGTAAAGCGATATTTACTGCTGCTCCTCTGGTTGCCAAACTGCAAGTTTGTAGTTTTGCAACATCTGGAGGGTCACAGTTTGAAGACCACTATTACAGTGGTGCCCAAACGGTAGCCCTCCAGATGTTGCCAAACTACAACTCTCAGCATGCCTAGACTGCCCAGACATGCTGGGAGTTGTAGTTCTGGAACATCTGTCCCTTCAGATTTTGCAATTTTCATGAAAATTTAGAAAATTGCTGCAATACTTTGAAGCCCTCTAATTTTTTCAAAAAGTAAAAATATGTCCATTTTATGATGCCAACAGAAAGTAGACATTGTATTTGTGAATAAAAATAACATTTATTTGGAATATCAATTTTCCTTACAAGCAGAGAGCTTCAAAGTTAGAAAAATGCAACATATTCTAAATTTTCATGAGATTTTTCACTAAGAAAGGATGCAAGTAGCAACGAAAATTTACCACTAATATAAAGTAGAATATGTCAAGAAAAAACAATCTCAGAATCAGAATAATCGGTAAAAGCATCTCAGAGTTATTAAAGCATAAAGTGACAATGGTCAGAATTGCGAAAAAGGGCTGCGTCCTTAAGGTGAAAATGAGCTGCGTCCTTAAGGGGTTAACACATTACAAGTGATTAACGAACTTTCGTTAAAGTGGGACGTGAAAAAGAAAAATCAGATTTTTTTCACTAAAATGCCGGTTACCTTAAGTTTTTCATTTTCACAAGGGGTAATAGTTGAAATTGTCCCCCAAAATTTGTAACCCCATTTCTCTTGAGTAAGGAAATACCTCATATGTGGATGTAAAGTGCTCTGCGGGTGCACTAGAGGGCTCAGAAGGGAAGGAGCGACATTGGGCTTTTAGGAAGCCCCCATGTTGCCAGAACAGCAAAAAAAAAAAAAAAAAAAAAACACTATTTGGGAAACTACACCCCTTAAGGAACGTAACAAGGGGTACAGTGAGCCTCAACACCCCACAGGTGTTTGATGAATTTTCACTAAAGTTGGACGTGAAAATTTGATTTTTTTTTCACTAAAATTCCGGTGTTACCCCAACATTTTTCATTTTTACAAGGGGTAATAGGGAAAAAAAAAGCCCCCCAAAATTTGTAACACTATTTCTTCTGAGTATGGAAATACCCCATATGTGGATGTAAAGTGCTCTGCAGGCGCACTACAGGGCTCTCAAGCGGAGCGCCATTGGGCTTTTGGAGAGAGAATGGGGTCACATGTGGGTGTTTTTTTGTGGATATTTATGTCAGAACCGCTGTAACCAGCAGTCACCCCTGTGCAAATCATCAGTTAAAGCCTCAAATGTACATGGTGCGCTCTCACTCCTGTGCCCTGTTGTGTGCCCGCAGAGCCCCTTGCATCGACATATAGGGTATTTTTGTACTCGGGAGAAATTGAATTACTAATTGTTGGGGTCTTTTTTTCCTTTTACCTCTTTTACAAATGAAGTATGGGCAACACCAGCATGTTAGTGTAAAAAATGTATTTTATTTTTTCACCAACATGCTGGTGTTAGAGCCCAACTTTACCTTTTCATAAGGAGTAAAAGCCCCTCAAAATTTTTAGCACAATTTCTCTTGAGTACGGAAATACCCCATATGTGGCCCTAAACTGTTGCCTTGAAATATGACAGGGCTCCGGAGTGAGAGAGCGCATTCAAGGCCTGAATTTTGGCGCTTGTCTCCTCCACCAAAAATACCCTATGGCAGAGTTCCCCAAACAGGGTATCTCAAGCTGTTTCAAACCTCCCAACATGCCTGGAATGTCAACGGCTGTCCAGCAATACTGGGAGTTGTTATTTTGCAACAGCTGGAGGGACAGTGTAAGGGTGTGTATATGTAGTGTTTTATCCTTTATTTTGTGTTAGTGTAGTGTTTTTAGGTTACATTCACATTGCTGCAGAGGAATATTTGCCGCAGCTCAAACTTAAAGCGGTAAACTCGCTGTAAACCCCCGCCCATGTGAATGTACCCTGTACATTGACATGGGGAAGGGGAGGGGCAAACCTTCAGCTGTTGCAAAATTACAACTCCCAGCATGCACTGACAGACCGTGCATACTGGGAGTTCTAGTTATGCAACAGCTGGAGTTAGGAAACCGACAGTGTTTCCGCACCAGTGTACCTCCGGCTGTTGCAAAACTACAACTCCCAGCATGCATGGTCTGTTAGTGCATGCTGGGGGTTGCAGTTTTGCAACAGCTGGAGACACACGGGTTAGGAAACACTGAGTTAGTAAACAGACAGTGTTTTCCAACCAGGGTGCCTCCAGTTGTTGCAAAACTACAACTCCCGGCATGCCCGGACAGCCAAAGGGCATGCTGGGAGTTAAGTTATGTAACAACTGGAGGAAAACCGTATGGAGACCACTGTGTAGTGGTCTCCAAACTGTGGCCTTCCAAGATGTTGCAAAACTTCAACTTCAAGCATGTCCAGACTGTCCAGGCATGCTGGGAGTTGTAGTTCTGCAACATCTAAAGGACCAGATGTTCCAAAACTACAACTCCCAGCATGCCTGGACTGTCTGGGCATGCTGAGAGTTGTAGTTTTGCAACATCTGGAAGGGCACAATTTGGAGACCACTGCACAGTGATCTCGAAATTGTGGTCCTCCAGGTGTTGCAAAACAACAACTCCCAGCATGCCCAGACAGCCAAAGGCTGTCTGAGAATGCTGTGAGTTGTAGTTTTTCAACTCCTAGCATGCTCACCTGTGATCGCTGCCACATGCCACACACAGGAGCCGTGATCGCCGCCTGGTAACCGCCGCGTGCTGTCCGGTAACCACCGCCGCCAATCGCCGTACCTTTGGTAGTCCGGGCAGAGTGGGGGATTAACTGTTAAACCGCTCTCCCCCCCATCTGCCATTGGACGGTCAGGAGATGGCACCCCTGCCACCTCACTCCTATTCTTCTGAGTGATTGCCGGTCTGAATTGACTGACTAATCAGGACCACCCTGGGCAATTTGTCGGGATGGTTGCTGTTAGATAACATCAGCCATCCCGGCCTGATCACCGCCTCCGGAGACGCGGTGATCATGGAACGCAGTGCCACAAATGTATGGTGCTGTGCGCTGTGTTGCTTTGCAGCGCCGTACACTTAAGGCACTCGTCCTTAAGGGGTTAATGGATGTAGTTAATAATTTAATAAATAAATTGAGAATGAAAATGTAAATTTCCTTAACTGTGAAAGAACTATACAATATGCTGAAGTACCTTCTGAAGTTTCTGCTGACATTCTGTAGCTTTGCGCTTAAAATCATCTGCTGCTGATCGGGACTCTCTCAATTCTGCCTCATATAGGTCACTACGTCTTCGGGCAGATAAAAGGTCTTCTTCTAGTTGCTGCATCATCATCTTCATCTCTTCCAGCTGGGCTTGAAACTCCTAATGGGAGTGACATATAGTAAACCAGTAAATAGTAAGTATTCAGCTTATTGGAAGGGAATATTGGACCATGTCAGGGGTGTAGGTGTATAGGATGATTAAACAATAAAACTATCACATGTCACTGGATCCAGCCTGACCCACCCACCATTTTTTTTTTGTTTAAATCTAGAATCCACTGTAATCCAGTTAAAAAGGGGAGTTGATTTTAAGAGAAAATACCTACAAAAGAGTTAATCTGGGGTAATTTGTTAGATACTGCATAAAACCCCCTGAAGTGTTTATAAATGCCTTCCTGACATAGTTTGCATGGTATTCTTTACTATGAAATTTTTCGCTGATGTGGCTTTTGCTTATAATTGAAATGTTTAGTATTCTTTAACACAAAGGTCCTTTTTACCAATTGTAAAGGAAAGTATTACAATGAATTGCTGTTTGTGTCCAGCTCATCACAGACAATTTAACAATCAGTTACATGAGAACTTACTGAGAATATCTAAGATATGCAAAGTTGAAGTAAAGAAATTACTAAGTTTAAGAAGGGTTCATACATCAAGGCAGCATTAGGATCCCCTACCCAGAAGGCTTCCAAACTAATTAGCACAGAGGACAGAGCCTACCTGCTCCTTAATATCCTGAAGCTTCCGGCTCTGTTCTCGGATATCATGAAGAAGCTGCAGAGCCTTGTCATCCTCCTGGGAAACCTCCATCCGGGCCTGCTCTAGGCTGCGTTTTAAACTCTGAAACATGGAACATTTTAAATGTATAAAATATTTGATTAGTAATGCTGAGATGCAAGAGCAACAACATTTAATAGATCTCTTACCTACATTAGAAAACTAATGGGAGAAGAGAGGTTTTAGCAATTGAAAACAGGATATTGGCTTTACTGGCAAACCCCTTCAAAACAACATTATACGAGTTCATTTTGATGCAATAATAACAACCAGTTATGCTTCATCCACTCAAAATGAACCACACAACTATTAGCGGTAAATTACTGTTTCTTTGAAAGAATGCTGCAGTCTTTTAAGGTCCCATTCACACTGCAAATTTACCAATTCACACAGAAAAACAGTCGACTTAGAAAATCTGCTGCAGCAGACTATTGTTTTCAATGGGATTCTGCTGCGCCCTGCACATGGTGGAATTTCCGCAGTGGAAACATTGGCCAAGGGAATTCCAATTCCAGACTCCATAGTAAGAATCCATATGTAAATTCTTTCTGTGGATTTTATTCCGAAATGCATTGCTCTCTATAGAGACAGCACAATTCGATGTGGTCCTAGCATCAGCTTGTTGTGCCGGCACCTGCAGCCTGCAAAATGTCTGCTCAGAAATTTACCGGACAAACATTCTGCAGTGTGAATGGGGTATTAGAAGCAAGGGTGTAGCACCAACAAGCCACACTTAGGGCATTTAGATCTAGGCCACAAACAAAAGCCTGGTCACAGATTGATAAAACATGATCACAGATCGATAAGATGTACTAGACCCTAAAATACTCCTAAAGCTTTATCCTGGGGTTGTCATATGAAGCTTGCTAGACTCAACTCCAAAATTAACCTGTTCTGCCTAATGTGGTTTAATGTAAAAGGCACATGACCCAGTTATATCACTGCAAACTTACTATGTATTTGGTCATATACATTTGGAGTTATATAAAATAATTTTACCTTGCAATAAAAAAGACACAAATAATCCTAAGAGAAGCTTTCTAGTTGTTGACAGGGATTTAGTAATACATTGCTTGCTTCCAGATACCACCTAGTTTGCCTGGGATGTATGGCATATAGCAAATATAAGGGACTAATGCTTAGATCTTTGTTTTATTTTAAGAGTAGGGTCAAACAGCGTATACACAGCATATTTCATGCTGCGTGAAATACACTGCCCAGCAGGAAATCTGCTGCTTATCCTCCTATGGGCAGACACACAGGGCTACCTGGCTGCAGCCCTGTGTAAGCAGTAAAGTTGGGAGGCAGGCCCAGAGCAACAATGTGCCTCCAAACTTTACTGCACACACAGGACTGCTGCCGGGTAGCCCTGTGTGTCTGTTCAAAGGATAATATGCAGCGTATTTCCAGCTGTGCAAATGCTATGTGTGATCTACCCTAAAGCTCAGGAATTCAGCTTTTAAATTACAAACTAAATATTCTAGATGCAATTAACCATAAACCGCTTAAGGAGGAGAAAGCACACCGTACAGCTAAGCATGCAAATATACGATACTGCTGGTAATCACTGGCAGCGTCCGGACCCGATGTATAACATATGCAGCACCTGCGGGGTGCACACACTAGATAAAGTATCAAACAATACAATGAGAAAGGGTAGCGTGCACTCACCGCGGGTAAACTGCTGCAAGCCGAGGTCCGGGATCACCACGGCATAGACGAAGACGGTAAGGGGCGCTCAGAGGCTACGCCGGCAGTTTCGGACGTAGGAATGTCCTTCTTCCGGCCTAAGAAGGACGTTCCTCGTCTATGCCGTGGTGATCCTGGACCTCGGGCTTGCAGCTGTTTACCCGCGGTGAGTGCACGCTACCCTTTCTCATTGTATTCTAGATGCAGTATTCAGAAATGAATTCATGTACAGTGGGGATCAAACTTTTGGGCACCCCAGGTAAAAATTTGTATTAATATGTATTAAGCCGAGGAAAGATGGATAAAATCTCCAAAAGGTATCAAATTACAGATTAGACATTCTTATAATATGTCAACAAAAGTTAGATTTTATTTCCTTCATTTACACTTTCAAAATAACAGAAAACAAAAAAATGGCGTGTACAAAAGTTTGGGCACCCTGCAGAGTTAATATCTTGTACTGCCTCCTTTGGCAAGTATAACAGCTTGTAAATGCTTTTTGTAGCCAGCCAAGAGTCTTGCAATTCTTGTTTGAGGTATCTTTGCCCATTCTTCCTTACAAAAGTCTTCCAGTTCTTTGAGATTTCTCGGCTGTCTGTCACGCACTGCTCTTTCAAGGTCTATCCATAGATTTTCAATTATGGTGAGGTCAGGAGATTGTGAGGGGCATGGCAAAACCTTCAGTTAACACCTCTTGATGTAATCCCCCATGGATTTCGAGGTGTGTTTAGGATCATTATCCATTTGTAGAAGCCAACCTCTCTAACTTCAGCTTTTTCACAGATGGCATCAAGTTAGCATCCAAAATTTGCTGAAATTTTATTGAATCCTTTTTTCCTTCTACTCGTGAGATGTTCCCTGTGCCACTGCAGGCAATACAACCCCAAAGCATGATTGATCCACCCCATGCTTAACAGTTGGACAGAGGTTCTTTTCATTAAATTCTGTTCCCCTTCTTCTCCAAACATACCTTTGCTCATTCCGGCCAAAATGCATCAGGCTTGTCTATATGTTCATTTGCAAAGTTCAAACGCTGATTTTTGTGGTAGAAGAGGTTTTCTTCTGATGACTCTTCCATGAAGACCATATTTGTACAAGTATCTCTTTATAGTGGAATAGTATACCACAACTCCAGTGTCTGCCAGATCTTTCTGGAGGGATTGTGCGGTCAAACGTGGGTTTTCAATAGTTTTTCTCACAATCCTGCGAGCTGTTCTGTCTGATATTTTTCTTGGTCTTCCAGATCTTGCTTTAACTTCCACTGTTCCTGATGTATGCCATTTCTTAATTACATTCCGAACAGAGGATGTTGACATCTAAAAATGTTTTGCTGACTTCTTATAGCCTTCTCCAGCTTTGTGAGCGTCAACTATTTTCAGTTTCAGATTTCTAGACAACTGCTTAGAAGAACCCATGGTGCTGATTGTAGGGGCAAGGTCAGATGAGTCTGGGCATCTAAAACCTTTGAGATTGACATCACCTGGTCTTCCCAGATGATGATTGAGAACAATCCATGACACTGGCAGGTCTCAGCTTTGCAAAGGGGGCAGCGCATGCTATAAATTCTGCAGGGTGCCCAAACTTTTGCAGATGCCATTTTTTTGTTTTCTGTTATTTTGAAAGTGTAAATGATGGAAATAAAATCTAACTTTTGTTGACATATTATAAGAATGTCTAATCTGTAATTTGATGCCTTTTGGCGATGTTTCCATCTTCCCTTGGCTTCTTTATGCACATTAATAATCATTTTTACCTGGGGTGCCCAAACTTTTGATCCCCACTGTAAAGCTGGGAAGCAGCATGAAATGTTTTTTGGTAGCCTCTGTGCATGTAGGTTGAAATCTGCAAGTGATATTAGGAAGAACAGCCTCCAGTGACTCCAGAGGAGGGAGGGGGTGTTTAGGGTTATTAAATGAGCTTTGACATGTAATCAACCCCCTTTACTAAGAATATGTGCTTTCTTCCACTCTTTTTGTGTAGGGGTTTTAATAAAGCGTACATGCAATAGCACATGTAATATCACCCTGCACCTATGCAGCACATTTGCCAACTTAAATGTTTACTGGTATTTGGATCATGGAGATTTTTGGTCTATTTTGTGAATAGACATTAGGGCTGCAGGATTTATCACAAAGACAATCGAATCGAGATACTGGCCACTTGTGAATACTGCGACCCAGACCCAACTCCTGTGTGTCTGGCTGTCCGCTCCCTCCCACCTGACCCCATGTGTGTCCAGATGTCCAGTACCTGTCACCCAACTCCCCAGTGTGTATAATATGGTGCTAGGGCATGGGGGAAACATTTTAAAAAAAAAACTGTATTTTTTTGGACTGCAGCAGATCCAGTCCTCCTCCACGTGTCTTCTGTGCTTCCTTCTCCTGGGACAAGCAGCTGGTGGCAGGAATTTTCCGTTCAGCCAAAGACTGGCAGCAGCAGTGTCCTGTCTTGGACAGGGATTGGCTGAGTGGAAAGGTCGTGCAACCAGCTGCCTGTCTCTGAAGAAGGAAACATAGAAGTATGTACAGTATGTGCTTGTTAGGAGAACAGAATAAGTGGATTGCAGGTGGGGAAACATGAATAAATTCTATACTATTAAGAAACAGCATAAACAATATGTACATGCATATATTACAGTGGAACCAGTCTGCCTAATGATCTCTATTTCATATCTAGTCACTCCAGGCTGAATGGCTGTAGTACAATTCAGAAATATTTGTCACAAAGGACTACTACTATATATGAGATTTCTTTAGTTACAAGGACCTTTAGAAGCATTTCCAATACATGTTTGAGGAGTAGAGCTTAGAGGTCCTTTAAAAGTACCTTTCTACAGGCCTAGGCCCAACATTATTCTCCAAAATACAACTGTGTGCCAAAGCAGTCATTACTAATCTTCTAAGACATGCAACATAGTAGATGATGTCACACCTGTATATGTGCTGTTCTTTACCCCTCTATTAATATTGGAGTGCAATGTGATCCAGTGACAGATGAAGAAAAGAAGCAACAGGGACAGGTATACCAACATGTCCTAAACCCAGTGCTCAAGGCCCAACAACATTCCAAGTTTTTTCAGTTACTCCATTGGGATTTAAATCCTAGACTGTGGGCTTTCAGGACTAGGTTCTCATGTAAAGTGGTCCCTCAAGTTATAATATTAACCGGTTCAAGGACAAACACTGTCGGTAGAAACTACTGTACCCTGAGACCAAAATTCAAGACAGCTAATACAGACAAATCCTTATATACAAAAGTCAGAACTAGCTGCTAGAAGCTATCACTTAATACATATTGGGTAATGCTTTTTTAGAGTCCTTAAGAAGCAAGTCCTTGCACAGGTAAAGAGCAGTACAGTACAGAAAATCAGTGCATACACTTCAATAATACGGGGGTTTACCCACTCTGATTGGTCAGATCTTATAAGCCATTCACACGAATGAGCTTGCGTTTTAATATATGCTTAAATATTGTAACCTGAGGCCATTGTAACTTCAGGGATATCTGTAAAACAGTACTGTTACCCTGTTCTACCATATGACTCCACATTACCATTTTCACATATAGATAAGAAAATTCTATTTATAGCAACTCTCTAACATATACCTATTAGGTGAATCATTCCCTTTACAAGTGGGAGTAATAAGCTTACAGGGGAGAGGAAATTTTCATATTCCCTGTAGCTGCTCTTCCTAGTCAACAGAGTGCAAGCGTCACCTATGACTCCTGTATTTTTCCAAAATGCAAGAGGATGTAGTTGAGGTATGTATTAAAGACCTGTTGGAATTACGGATGATCCTTTACAGTCCTTTGCAGTGGGGGTCCTGTGTGAGAGTAGTATAGTATAGAAGGGGAGATTCTGAGCAGAAAATATACAGTGGATAATATAAGTATTAAATGCATCACCATTTTATTCACTATATATATTTCCAAAGGTGCTATTGAGATAAAATTTTAAACAGCTATTAGTAACAACAATACATACAAAGAAATTAAAACAAATAAGCTCGAAATTAAGTTAAATGACACTAATTTTTATTTTATTTTTTTATCTAAAGCCGAGGAACGTGCTTTCGATTCACCCAAAGTGCAAGAAAAAGTGCAAACGTGTTACACTAAAAAAACCTGCACAAAGGATGCGGTCTATCGCAAGCCCTTCTCCGATAGGAGAGAGGCCCCCCAACAAACCTTACCCTTCGCCTCCGGACCAAAAGGTACCTGCGAGGTTCCAGGTTCGATGTCCCTTTTCGCCGAAGCTACTAGGGGACCACAAATGCTCCCGGCATCCCCCTTGGCGTTAGCCAAGGTATCTGCCCGCAGAGCCGATTACGGTAGGTACCCTGCCAAAGCAGGAGTACCCGGGGTGTTTGCAGGGAGGTGCGGAACCTAATGGCCACACACACCTCCCCTAGACCGCCAGGAGGGACACCCAGAAGGGCTACCGCATCCTGACAAATCCTGTGAACACACAACACGCAAAAAGTGACACAGTGAGACAAAAAAGAAATAAATAAGTGAATGTGTGCAGATATACTGCCCGGACATCCGGCCGGATCTATAAAAATTTCTCTGATCCTAGCCAGAAGGCCGGGAATCAAGAGGTGAGTGCCACAAGGTGAAGAGATTATGGTGCCCGTGCTTCAACTCAGTGAGTCTATCCTCCCAGTGAGTTTCGGCACCTCGGGGTCACCACTCCCCGAGGCACAAAAGTACCTCGGCTCTAGACCCTCTCAGCCTCATGGCGAGACCCGGAGGGAACAGGTCACATCGGGGCAGCCGTCGAGCTGATTCCTCAGAACCAGCCCCGGAAAGCCCTGGTACACCTGCATCCTCCATGCAGCACCCATCCCCACCAGCCCCATATCGGCGTTACTGTCCACCGGCATGAAAAACTGATAAGAACAGATACTACACTTGATCTTAGCCAAAAGGTTAAATGACACTAATACCATTTCATAAAATCCTATCTTCATTATTTATCAGAAAACGGTTTCTATGTTTAATGTCCCTGACATTGGGCCTTCCCCAGATACTTACAGAGACGACCTGAGAAAATCTGGACTCTACAACATCTTGACAGCCGGATCTATGCAGATTACCATATTGTAACCTGATCTTGTTAATATGTAATGACTTTTGTTTATTATTCTACAAAATTATATTTTCTTTACTGTCAAATATCTGTTTTAAAGAAAAATTATTTAATTAAAAAAAAAAAAAGTTCAAAAAATAAAGAAAGAAAGGGAGGTGCTATAAGGCATGGAAAGCCAAGACAACAGCTGAAATCTATCAGTAATCAAAAAGCAATCTAGCTCCTTCTCAGTGCAAATTAATATCAGCTGGTTCTGTCCCAACTGAAGGCCTACCAAAAGATCTAATTGTCAAGGAGTCACAGAAGACACATTTCATGATGGGTAAGAGCAAAGAGCTGTCTGAAGACCTTCACAACCTAATTGTTACAAAACTTAACTATGGCGTTGGTTACAGGAACATTTCTAAGCTTCTAAATGTTCCATTGAGTACTGTTGGGGTCATAATACAAAAGTGGAAATAATAATTTCACCATAAATTTGATTCGACCATATGCTCCTCGCAGACAGAGTAAAAAGGAATAAAATGAATAATCAGATGAGTTGTCCAAAAGCCAAGGACAACTTGTGGAGAGCTTCAAAGTTAGCAGGTACTAGTGTCTCAAAGAAAACAGTAAGTAATGCATTCCGTTGCCATGGCCTGTATATGCACGTTCACCACACAAGACTCCATTGCTGAATAAACAGCTTGTTTATAGTTTGCTGCACAACATTTGGAAAAGCCACTAAAATACTGGGAGAATATAGTGTGGGCAGATGAGAGCAAAGTTGAACAGTTTGGATTCCATAGTACACACCATGGCCGATATTTATCATTGTCTTTAGACAGTTTTTTGTGTCAAGAAAAGGCACAAATAAGGCGCAAGCAGGGTTTATTTGTGCCTTTTTTGCACATTTTGATTTACACATTTCTGGTAATTTTGAGTTGCAATCCACTGACTTTGGCAATACACATGAACTTTTTGTGAAAAGGCGCAAAAAAGGCGCAAAGCCACTGAAAAGTCTCTAAAACTACACCAGCCCAGTCTTAGCTTAGCTTTTTGGTGTATGTGAAGAGAGAAATTTCAGAAAATGTGACCTGCACAAAATGTATCAAATGCTCTGTGACAATTAAATAAATTTGGTGCTCCTACACATTACCAGCACACACAAAAAAAGGTGTAGAAAAATGCTTCACTTACACCTACAATGATAAATGCCGACCCATGTTTGGAAGATAAATTAAACTGCACTACAGCCTAAAATCACCATACCAACAGTGAAGTTTGGAGGTGGGAACATCATGGTGTGGAGCTGCTTTTCAGCAATTGGTACTGACAAACATCACATAATTGAAGTAAGGATGAATGAGCAAATTTATCAAGACATTCTTGACTAAAATCTGCTATCAGGATGATGACGCAGAAGGAGGGTGGATATTTCAGAAGGACAATGGGGGAGATTTATCAAAACCTGTGCAAAGGAAACGTTGCCCAGTTGCCCATAGCAGCCAATCAGATTTCTTCTTTCATTTTGCAGAGGCCTTGTTAAAAATTAAAGAAGCACGCTAATCGGTTGCTTTGGGCAACTCAGCAACGTTTTCTCTGCACAGGTATTTGATTGATAAATCCCCCCCAATGATCCTAAACACATAGCCAAGGAAACTCTCAGATAATTTCAAAGAGAGAAAATAAAGCTGCTTGAGTGGCTTTGCCAACGGCCTGACTTAAAGGGGTATTCTGCCTCTAGACATCTTATCACCTATCCAAAGGATCCCCAAAGTGGCCAAACCCCTGCGATCAGACATCCTATCCACTATCCTTTGGATAGGGGATAAGAGATCTAAGGGTGGAGTACCCCTTTAAATTCCATTGAAAATCTATGGAAAAAACTGAAGATTGATAATGAAATATTGACAGAGGAGGCCCACTGAACCTTCAAGATATAAGACAAAAATTACACCAAAGCCATGTATGAGACTAATTTCTCCTTATAGGAGGCATCTTGAAGTCAATACCAACAAATGCTTTAGTGCAATGTATTAAATAAATATCAGTAAGTGTGTTCAATACTTTTACCCTGTGTCACTTCACATAACTACACATAACCTAATTATTTCTGAGCTTATTTGTTTTGGTTTCTTTGTATGAATGGATTAATTGGGTTGTTACCAAGATCTGGTGAAAATGTCCTGTCATTAGCACCTTTGTTAATATATTTTGTGAGAAAAATGATGAAGTGTTCAATATTTATTTCACCCGCTGTACAATTCTATATTTTGGTTCAATTGCTCAAGTGGGGCCTAACAAAGTTGTTAAATTGCTCCTAGTACTCCTAGAAAATTCATGAGTCTTGCTTCTCCCTAACTACACAGAGTGACTAAGAGTTATGAATAAACCCATACAGAAAAAACTGTCAATTACTGGGTGGGGAGCAGGACTTTTTGTTTTTTTCTATCCCATGCTGCACTTGTCAAGCTTGGTGTCTTTACTGTACTGTCTAGGGAAACTATTTCTTTATTTCGTCACACAGTGATATGTTTAGACAAAATATATTTTTTTTAGGACAGGGTCACACAGGGCATACTGCGAATGTGCCACTGGCAGTCAAAGAGGGACTGCAGAGGGAGCTCCCAGCTGCAGCCAGGAGGCTGTCTGTGCGCTCGTAGTGGCAGATTTCCCGCTGTGGAAATCCTTATAATACATGTAACAGAGGATCCGACAGTGCAATAAATTGAAAAGATGATTTCACAGACCTTATCAGTCGTAACTTTTTCATTTATTTTCAAGATGTATGTTTTTCATAAGCGTTTATAAATACACAATAAGCTAACTAAAAGGTATTATTAAACGATAAATACATTCATAGAAAAACTCTAAAATTGCTCTGCGGGGGGCAAGAAATATAGAAGCGCTGTAGGGGCCAGATATATACCCCCTCAGCGATTCTATATATCTTTCCCCACCGCAGCGCTTCTATTTGAAAACCCTGCCAGAGCCCTGAATGGCTCCCCAGTACCGGCCATTCAGGGCTCCCGGCGGGGAATTTAAAAATGAAAGTAAAAACATCGTACATTGCAGGGGAGCGCAGCATGCCGTCTGCTCCCCTGTTTAATAACTTCTAATCGCACCGGGTCTCAGAAGTGAGACACGGTGCGATCAATCCCTCAGCCCCTGTACTACAAATACCATCATAGAACAGAGTCTGTTCCATGATGGGGGTTGTAGTACAAACACTAATGTAGCCTCATCAGCCACCGGCAGACTCCCGCAGATGGAGAACTACTACTCCCATCATGGATAGAAGTCTGTTCCATGATGGGAGTAGTAGAAGTCCCAGCTGTGGGAGTCTGTAGGCAGAGGTGTTATGGCCATACAGGAGGGATGTTATAATGGGTCTTAACGGATGAATATTTATTCAGCCGTTAGCACCCGTTATTTCATCCGTTATTATACATCCGTTTTCACACAGAAAAAGGATGTTTAATAACGGATGAATGCTCATAGTGTAAAAGGAGCCTAACATGTTTATCCAGTAAACTTCCCTCTGCAATAAATGCCATCTATTCTGGTCCTCGTTCACATTCACCAGTATCTCTTCCAAAATCAACCATCTAAGATCGGTCACATTGTGATTATATTGGGCAACATGACGTGCCACGGAGGTTTCCCCATGTTTTGAGTCTGCACTGTGTTCTTTTTTACAGAATTTTCTGATCATACTTTTATGTTCTGTTATTCTGGTTTTGATGTTTCTACTGGTTTGTCCAATATAAGCTTTACCGCATGGACATTTTAACATATAGATCACATAGCAGCTCAGGCATGTATGAAACCCCTGTAGTTTTATCTTTGTTCCTTTCATTGGGTGGCACACACTATCTCCTCGCAGAATCGCATTACAATTGACGCATCCCAAGCATGGAAAGGTTCCTGTTCTTTTTAGAAGCTAAAAAGGTTTGTCTTTGTAATTTATTCCCTATAGAGGGACCTTTTTTTTTAAATACAAACATAGGATTCTCTTTGAACAAACCTCCGTACTTGGGATCCTCCGTCATTATTTTCCAATATTTATTTACTGTGCGTTTTTAACCTAGAATTTTTATCATAGGTCGATATATACATGGTGCGGTTTTCATAGTTTTCTCCTTTTTTAGTAGAGTTTCTCTACTAAATCCATAAATGTACGGGGTCTCGGACATTTATGGATCTTTGACAACTCTGACACTCTGAATATCACCAGCTGGTAAATATATATTTATGATACGGCTACCTACATATGGAACATTAAATATATATTCATCTATATGCATCATAATTGCGAACTGTGAAAACTTTCAGACTAACAGATGCCGGATTAATGGTTTTCCTGATATCCTTATAGATCGGTATAATTGTTTATTATATTTTATATACCATTTGCCTCCCCACAAGGGCCCTGTGTAAGGAGGCTTTTTATATATATTTTTATATATATATTTCTTGTATTTGTTTTAATAAATTTATTCTTTAGCTATCATCATCAATATAAAGCACGGTTCTCTATTTCTGTTTAAATTCATCATGTATCAGTTTATCTGGTATTAGTCTTTAGGTGATTGTTTTATATATTTTTCTTTTTCTACAAATTTCTATTGTACTTCTTTATACACACCTCGACTTTTTTTTCTTTTTTTAATTAATTTACAAATCTGTTTAACTTTCTGGAGCCAGTTGATATATAAAAAAAAGTTTTTTCCTGGCTAACCCCTTTAACTATTTGTATCCCAGTATGTTTTGTAATCGGTATTTAAGTCATTTCCAGGTGCTCCCCTGTGCTCATGATTAAAGCAATCCCCCCCGAAATGTAGTGTCAGGTTCGGCTATGGACATGGGTGCAATGGCTCCGTACTCTGAATGAACTGCTGTAATGCTTATGAAAAACATACAACTTGAAAATAAATGAAGAAGTTACTATTGATAAGGTCTGTGCAATCCTCTTTTCAATTTATTGCACTGTCGGATCCTCTGTTACATGTATTATGTACATATTTGACCCAGAGCAACGTGGTGCTCTGAAGACACAGTGACTATTATTATTCTGAGTCCGCTGTAGAAATCCGCCACTATGAGCGGGCACACATAGGTACCCGGCCGCAACTGGGAGCTCTCTCTGCAGTCCCTCTGTGACTGCCTTCAGCGCATTTGCAGTGGGAAATACGCTGTGGATGAGCCCCGTGTGGCGCTGCCCTTAACATGTCTCTAAAGGAAGGTACAGAACGTTGAATAAAATACACAGCAGGGGAACAGTATTTAAAGAGACTTACTGAAATATAAAACCACAACTATATCTTAACTTTAAGTGTTACTGTAAATAAAACTCCTTTCCACATGTCAGAGACATATCAAAAGTTATGAGCGGTGCAGGTCTGGCTGCTGAGGTCCATACCAACTACTAAAACAAAGAGTGAAGTGCTAAGCTGAGTGCTCTCCTCATTGCAGGAGACAGGCTTATAGACTTTCTACAAAGCCTGTCTTTATGACACATCAAACATTTATTTAAGTGACCGCAAGGGAAAGTTCAAATAATGATTGTCTACTGAGGCATGAATATATCTGTACCTCAGCATTCTGTCAAAATGGGCCTCTGATATTTCAGCTAGTCATTAGGTTTAAGGAGGCAATTGCTTTTTCACATGGGTGATAAAGGTATTGAATACATTTTGAATAAATGATAATTTATTTTAATATTTTGATCATCATTTAAAGTGACCTAATATTTAAATTATAAAATAATTCTGAAATCTTGCCATTTTCATTCTGGCCACTAATCCTAAAACAAAGCTGAGACTTGCTGTTCTGTACAGATCACTTTCCAGCAGTGTCCTCCTTACCATCACTGAGCATGCCCCGACACCTCTGGTGCTAATTCACTTATATTAAAACTTTTATTATGCATAAGCACAATACTCATCAGTATCATCTGCAATCTACTTCTCTGATAACAGCAGCCAGCCGATTCCGATTACCGTGTCGGGCAACTTGGTGATTGCAGAACCGCTTGATGTAATGTGTCGCTGTGTGCTAAGTACCAGGGCACAAAACGTACACGTACGCTGCATGTCCTCTAGGGGTTAAAACTTGCATCTTATATTTACTTGTGTGGTCTTTATCGCATATTAAAATTAGTTTGATGATCTGAAACATTAGCAAAACTAAAATAAATCAGCAAAGGGCAAATACTTTTCACAGCACTTTATTTACCTCCTCCTTTCTTTTTATTCAATGACTGAAAGCCACTAATGTGCAGACATATTAACATCAGCAGCTGTCAATGATTGGTCTGAGGACAAGGAAGGGGCCGAAAGAGTGTGAAGCTCATAAATACAGCAAACAACTAACCACCGCATGATCTAATCAACCAATCTGCCATTCTTCTGCTTGGACACACACACACAACCTTGTCCAAACCTCAGTCCAAACCAAGCAACTCTACATGGCGGTGCTGATCACGTTGATTATGCACTGGGGGATGAGCTATATATTTTCTTGGGGCACATCATACTGGATGATGTAAAGGGGGAGGAGGAAGATAGGAGAAATGTGGGTTCTTCCTTTTCTCCCTCACAGGCTTTATCAATGTTAGAGGCAAGGAATGAATATGCCTCATTTGCTGTAGAGATCCTGCGGCCATTTTAGATTTTATAGGGGCGTGTATAGTATTTTACAAGTGTAAGTGGTTTTAAAATTGTATGTTGTGTATAGTAGTGTTTTTAGACTTTGCAGTAAAAAGGAAAAACTAAAATAACAAATGTAAAAAAATAAATATTTAGAAACTGCTGTTCGCGAACTAATCTAGTGCTGTTAGCGGACCAAACTTGTAGAACCACTAGAAAGAAAAAAAAACTGCACCAAATATGAGTGGTTGCTGATCATCTTAACAGCATTCAGCATCACACAGGAAAACAAGAAATAAAAAAACAAACAAAAAGAAAAAAAAAAAAAACATATTAAGGGGAAAAAAAAAAAAAAGAAAACCTAACTGTGACCTAAAAAATGCTGATCAGTGATAGCTTAGTTAGGACACGGACCACACAGGGAAGGAACTGGCCATCAGTACATGGCAGCTGCTGGTAGGAAGGACAGGGATCCCCAAATAAAAAAAAAATAATATAATAACAATAACAAAAAAAATAAACTCTCCTGCATCCACAAAGAGCTGTTCAGTGATTGCTCAATGATCAGCAGACAAGGGTAGACAGGAGGAGGCAGAGGCAGCAAACACAGTCTGGCCATGCAGCATACATGGCCACTACTACTGGCTCCAAATCCACTATCATACCAACTCAGGAAGCACAGGAAGAGGAGGAAGACTGGCACAGAAGCAGCACACACAGTCAGACCAAGGTGACTGATACTGGCTTGGACCACACTATGCCACCAATGATGAGGTCAGATGGCACAAGACATGACCTACATCCTCTGTGCTTGTTGTTCCACAATGAAATGAGGCAGGCAGAGCGGAATCTGTATTTTCAATACCCTGCTTCACCCGTGGCATAGCATTGAACAGTGTATGCAAAAGATTGCACTCAAAGAAAATAAAAATAAAAAGTGTAAAAGAAAAAAATAAAGAAAAAAAGGTAAATGGGTTATCCATCATAAGGTGATTTTAGTACATACCTGCCAGACAGTAATGGACATACTTAGGAAGGATCTGTGACTACTAATGTTGTGGCTAACTTTTTGTGAACTGGGTATTTCCTGTTGGAGTTCAGTCTCTTAAATTACACATCCCATGTTTCCTTGTTTGAAAGTCTGCGATCACTTTCCTCCCTCCCACACATCACCCTCCCCACCCATTGAAACACAAATGAGTTGCATTTCATTCGAAAGACCAGGGTTTTATGACGAGGGTGCCTCCAGCTGTTGCAAAATAATCTCTCTCCTACCCAGTGGTCGCTCCACCCATTGGAGCAGGACAGGCTCCCTCTGATCACCTGACTAGTGATGTCATGTGTCCACGCACTGCACCCTGCAATTTTGTATGCTGTTAAAAATACATTTTGGGGCAAAAATGACAGAAGAATTGCGAGACCACCGTCACACACAGGTACAGACACTATTTTATGAACTACACTAAAAAGTCTAAGGTCCAAAATTGCTAATTTTTTGATCACTTCATATACCATAAAAAATTTATATAAAGCGATCAAAAGGTCCCATCAAAATAAAAATGGTACCGATAAATACTACAGATAAGCCATCATATAGCCCTGTATGCGGAAAGATAAAGTTTTAGGGGTCAGAATATAATTTTAAATAGGGTATTCTTGTAACCGTATGGACCGACAGAATAAAGATAAGGTGTAATTTTTAACTGCGTAGAAACGGAAGTCCCCACGGAACAGAAGCCATATATTTTGTTATGAAATGATTGATGTCATTACAAAATACAATTGGTGACGCAAAAAACAAGCCCTTATATTGGTCTGCAGGTGCAAAATTAAAAGCATTATGATTTTTAGAAGGGGAGAGGAGGAAAATAACAAAAGTGCAAAAACGAAAATTGGCCTGGTCCTTAAGGTCAAAATGGGCTTGGTTCTTAAAGGGGTACTACACCAAAAACATCTTACCCCCTATTCAAAGGATAGGGGATAAGATGTTAGATCACGGAGGATCTGCTGCTGGGGACCACCGCGATCTCGGGGCCGGCAGCGGACATAGCCACGCCCCCTCCATTCATGTCTATGGGAGGGGTGTGACAGCTAGTACATAGCCGTCAGGCCTCCTCCCATAGACGTGAATGGAGGGGGCGTGGGGGCTGGCATCGCCAGTCATCGAGCACAGAGCAAAGTTCGCTCCATGCACCAAATGAAAGGGGTGCCGCAGCGGAGATCAAGGGAGTCCCCAGCGGTAGAACCCCCGCAATCTAACATCTTAACCCCAATCTTTTGGATGTTTTCAGCGGAGTACCCCTTTAAGGGGTTAAAAGGTTACCACATAAAAAGACACTTTAGAAATAAAAAATGATCTCAGTCATAAAAGGCAAAAATTGGTTTGGTCATTAAGGAGTTAAATAGGCACTGTCATTTGCAAAAACATTTTATATAAAGTAGATATAACTATATGTATATTTATAACATGGGTGTCAAACAATGCGGCCCAATGAATATCTTTGCGGCCCAGCAAATATATTCATTGCTCTGGTCAGGGCCGGATCATCATTGGCGCTCCGTGTCCGCAGGGGGCCCCCGTCACATTCGGGGTATAACTGTGTCCCGAAAAATCTTTTCAGACACAAGGATGCTCCAGTTACCTCTCTGCGGCCCCGCGTTAACTTTAAAAACGCAGGGGCCGCCTGGAGATAGCGCACGCAGGGACGTCACTGATGTCCCGTGCGTGCGCGATAGGAGAAGAGCGGAGAAGTGAGGAGGACGAGCGGTAATGGTAAGTCACCACTCACCAGCACCTCATCTTCGGTGTTCCGACCACCGCTCCTCCAGTCCTGGGACCTACTGCTATGGCCCATAGACCATAGCTGTAGACCGTGACCCTGGATCGGAGGAGTGGTGGTCGGAACACTGAAGTGGGGCAGTAAACAGGCATACAGCATACAGCCATACACTGTATATGGCTGAAAGCTGTATGTCTGTGGGGGAACTGTACTGCACCTAATGTGGAAGAACTGTACTGCACCTAATGTATTGGAACTGTACTGCACCTAATGTGGGGGAACTGTACTGCACCTAATGTGGGGGAACTGTACTGCACCTAATGTGGGGAAACTGTACTGCAACTAATGTGGGGGAACTGTACTGCAACTAATGTGGGGGAGCTGTACTACACCTAATGTGGGGGAGCTGTACTGCAGCTAATGTAGGGGAGCTGTACTGCACCTAATGTGGGGGAACTATACTGCTCCTAATGTGGGGGAACTATACTGCACCTAATGTGGGGGAACTGTACTGCACCTAATGTGGGGGAACTGTACTGCACAGTCTTGTGCAGGAGGGCAGGGTCTTGAGCAGGGGGGGCATGGGGTGTTGTGCAGTTTTGTTTTGTTTTTATGCGGCCCACATAAACTAAAACCTTGTTTTTTTTTGGACAATGTTAGTTTGACATGCTTGATATATATATATATGAATATATATATATATGATATATATATATATATATATATATATATATATATATATATATATATGAATGTATATATTTGGATGAAAAAAGGCTCTCTTGCCTGTGTCTCTTGCCATGCCTGTGTGTCTCTGTGGGACAAGAAGAGCTCTGTGCACTAACACTCTGTAACATCCCCCTGGCTCACAAATCAATCAAAAAGTCCCAACAAAATAAAAAAGGTACTGATAAAAACTACAGATCACACTGCAGAAAATTAGCCCTCATATAGCCCTGTATGTGTAAAAATTAAAAAATTATAGGGGTCAGAATATGACCTGCTTGTTCCGCCAACACTTCCTGTATTTTGTCTGATACACACAGACAATTGACTATTTTTTCACCCCCCAAAAAGATTTTTCTTTAACCAATGTATATTACAAATATACATATGTTATCTACACTATATAAAAAGTTTATGCAAATGACAGTGCCCATTTAAGAGTTTGTATGTTCTTAACGTGTTTGCGTTGGTTTCCTCCGAGTACTCTGGTTTCCTCCCACACTTCAAAACATACTGATAGGTTTAGATTGTGACCCCCAATAGGGACAGGGACAAATTTGAGTTTACACTGCTGCGGAATCTGTGTGTGCTAGTAGTTATTATTATTTAAATAAATGAAATTAATTAATGAATTACTGCAGTAAAAGGTGACACAAGTATATAGATAAGACAGGGTCAGGCAATTTACCCTAAATAATGATCATAACTCCACCACTCCCTCCACTACAAAGGTCACAGAGCATGCCTAGAAACCTTTTTATAGAAGTCAGTTAGTCTCCTCAAGTCAATTGTTTTCTGTGGTCCATGTGGCTGCTGTAAAGCACCCCTCTTATGGTAACAGAGCACAGCACAAGTTCAGACAAGATGGCTGCTAACAAATTTCCAAAAAATGAATTTGCAAAAATATAATCACAAAATAGAAACCAAATACAAAAAAAAAAAAAACACACGAACCTTTAGTATATAGGTGACACTTTCCCTTTACCTAGGGCATGCCATATATCACAATAGCTGTCACACAAGGGCAGAAACAATCTTAACAAAAACAAGTATAAGAAAAGAAAATAAGCTACAAAAAAAAAACTATATAAGATAAAAGTGGAGGGATAGAAAGGCATATAACTAATGTGTATAGTAGCCACCATTGGTGTACAATCTGCTTATTCCTTTTGCTGAATTATAACATGTGCCAAAATGCTCCAAGCTGCGCAATAGAAAAAAACCACCATCTAGTATTGAATACCTCCATGGCATATCCCAAATCTCAAACAATGGTTGAAACTATTCTAAACAAATATTTTAAACTATTCTAAACAAGTAAAGCCAGGTAAACATGATTCTAGAGTCAGTCCTGCAGGACTCAAACCCTGTACAATAATATGGTCGTGCCCAGGAGGAGGGGCGAGCAGCAGCGGCACTGCTCTCCTCTACCAGGCCATGTCAGGAAACTGAGTATACGGAGAAGAAATCAGTGGTTGCTGTCAGGACCTGTATGGAGACTGTGCAGTAACATTCTTGCGGCAGGCGGAGAAGCGCCCCCATGAAGAGGGCGCTCTAGGCAGCTACCTATCTTGTCTATAGGTGGAGCCTGCCCTGAGTATAGCTTGTTTTCAAACCAGTGTCATTAAAAGAGGTGTTAAACTAAATGATACCTTTGGCATGCCATAAATTGTTTCATTCAAACAAATTCCCTCAGAAGTTTCCGATATATGGAATTCACTAAAGAATAGAACAGAAATTATTCCTAAATGAGAGTATAGTTTAATGCTCACGCTGCATTCTGTGATGTAGGTTGCCAGGTCTTGCTCCAGGAGAGATCTCTGTGTTTCAGATGCTTTTAATTCAACTTCTTTTTGGCTGAGTACAGCCTCCACCTCAGACACCCGACGATGTAGTCGAGTCATTTCTTGCTCCATCTGTAACATACATAAAATGCAAAGGATTTATATAGCTCACTGTAGGCAAGTCCTTCTAAAAATAAGAACCATCTATTGCCACAATTAGTGTACAAATTAGTCACAGTGAGCTCACTTCTTCTAACGGTGGGCTCACAAAGTCATCCACAGGCTGGCTGTTCACATATACACACAGTCCGATGAAAATGCCCACAGCACACAGCTTTCCAGTAAGAGAGTCATTTTCACCTGCTTATGTCCCTTCAGTATTATCCCAAATCCAGCTCTGATGAGAAGATGGCTTGCCTCATCATCACATATACTGTGAGTAAACCATATGAGTCCTTGAGAAAGTGTCCGGTATAATGGAGTAATCAAATTCCAGCCATTTTCTTTGCGCAAGATCATAGGTTGCATACAAATGGTAACATAAAATGATTTCTACGTGTACAGAAGGAAGGTCTATCTCTCTGAAAACACCTCATAAGTATAAGAATGTTATATCCATTGGTGTGGTCAGTTGTCCTTTTCTCCCACACAAGACGTTTCTCTCCTACACTTGGTTTAAGGTGGGAGATCCAATGTAGTCAGTTGAGACTTGTAACACTAAAAGGACTGTTAAGCTGTGAGAACACCTTTAAGACGGAAGCTTGCTGCTCAAGTGCTCTATGACCCACAAGATAAAACCACTCTCTTGATTCCCAGGAACGTACTGGAAGTAAATTTCTGCTGCAAACACGAAGGCCAAGTGTTGATTTAAATACCTTGTGGCATTTGTCCTGTGTTTCCAGCAGCTCTTTGCTCTTGTGAAATAACTTCTTCTCCATGGAGCTTGCCTTGGCTGGAGAGTCCAAGCCAGACACAATGGACCTGAATAAACAGATAACATAATATAGTAAAAATAATAATAATAAAAACAAAAATAATTAAACACAGAGGTTTCATCTTTAATGCTATCAACAAAGCCAATATGTGTTAAAACAGTTAATCCATTAAGAAGAAATCTCTCTTAACTATCTAAGACGATTTCTTAATTTAGTCGCATTACACTTTTTATAGATCTCCTGGTAATATCAGTACTATCTCATTCCCTTAACAATTTACCACTCATACACCTCCAGGACTCATCTGCCGCACATAGAAATGACAAACGCAATCTATGCCAGCGTCATCCTCCATCAATTACTCATTTCTCAGGGTGCACAAACCTTGGTCATCATGACATCAGAGAAACACATTGCCCTTCATGTAAAGAAAGAATAATTTATAATACCTTCCTCCTACCTAAAATATCATCATGTAAGTGCAGTCAACAATAAAGCAACCATATCCAGCAGTATGCATGAAAGGAAAGCTTTACCAGCTCACAAGCCAGAAGCTTTGCCATGAATCAAACACCCATAAATTACATTAATGATCAGAGATTTTAAAGTGCTTCCTGTTATTTGCTAGTGTGACTTCTGAGACACTACTACTAGGGGTTCATGGAACAAAGAGTAATGAACCATCACATCAATGTCCAGAAATTATGGACAGAGGGACTGTTTGCCATTTGAAGTAAGTGTCCACTATAGAATAGCTGGCCATGCTAGTCATACAGAGTGGGTGCATTTACAGAATAAAAACTGGTGTGAATCACGTAGGTAAATAAGATCATGGAAATGATAATACCATGTTTAACTACAAACTGTCCTGATGCTTATCTGAGCAACTGAAATATTTTGGGATTTCAAGTTGCATTAGTCCAGTAGGAAAAAAAGCCTTAAAGGGGTAGTCCAGTGGTGAAAAACTTAGCCCCTATCCTAAGGGGCCCCCTGCGATCTCTCTGTACGGGGGCCAGGCTCTCCGGCCAGATAGCGGGTGTCGACTCCCGCACGAAGCAGTGGCCGACACGCCCCCTCAATACATCTGGCAGAGCCGGAGATTGCCGAAGGCAGCTCTTCGGCTCTGCCAAAGAGTTGTATTGAGGGGGCGTGTCGGCCGCCGCTTCGTGCGGAGGTTGACACGCCCTCTTCCCGCAGGCTGTCGGGGCTCCGTACAGGAGATCGCAGGGGGCCCCATCGGTCGGAATCCGCAATCTCAAACTTATCCCCTATCCTTAGGATAGGGGATAAGTTGTTCACCACTGGGTCACCACTGGACTACTCCTTTAAAACTGTAAAATACTGCAAACCTGGGCCATACGGCAAATGTTTCTAAGTTTGCCTATGATTTAATTACATGTCTGAATAAATCATTAATTCTGCTAAAATGCCAAAGTATATACCGGTAACCCGGAATGCATTAAAGATGTTGGTGCACCTCATGGGCCTCCTAGTTATCAATGATAGACAACTCTATCAGTGATAACTAGGAGGCCCGTGAGGTGCACCAACATCTTTAATGCATTCCGGGTTATCCGGTATATACTTTGGCATTTTAGCAGCATTTATGATTTATTCAGACCTGTATTTAATACTCTTGGCACTAAAGAGCACAGTTAGCATTTGTGTTTTAGAGAGAACTATTAAAAGTTATAATTTACAGCATTTTCTACACACTGGTTTGGTCAGCTGGTGGTTATAGTATTTGTTTCTTTTGCTAGGAGGCATGTTGTATACTTGGTCGTGTGCAGGACCAAAATCGGATTGCTTGTTCGTGTATTCATTTATACTGACTGACCTGAAATATTATGCAATATTTATAGTCAAATTAAAATGACACTATTATAATTTAAAAATTTACAAGCCAAAAACTATTGGCCATTGGACTTTTACAGATCTTGATTAATGTTAATAGATGTAACATATGTTGCATTTATTTACTATTGAGTAACTAACATAATGGTCGATAAACAAACACAGTCCAAAAGCTTGAAGGCAGTACCCAATATTAAGACAGCAGGCCGGGTTAACTCCCCAAACCTGGCATTGACTATAACTGTACATATTTTCTCTTCTTTCTTATTCTGGCTGTTTTCAGGATATAGACATAGATACAGATTAACCACTACTTTTGTCTGCCCTTGATTCGGTAAAATATATTTTGTTACAACATATTCCATATCCTTCAAATATTGGGTCAGGGAAGAAAAATCTGTGCCATCCATCTCCAAGACTCCTCTCAAAATAGCAGGGTAATTTGGAGTGAGGCTCACGAATACATAAACAGCGATTGCATAACAGCAGTTAGGTTATTAAAGTACTGCTCCTCTTGATACAACGTAGATGTGTCACACTTCCACCGCTGCAGGAACTATGCAGATAAATTTGCTTGTAGGGAATATCAAACACTCTTCGGAAAGGCCTGTTGTTCCATCACCCTCAAAGGTGTTACAACCTCAATATTCAAGGTGTACTACAACCAAGAGTAACCAGGGTAAAGCACCTCAACTGCTACCTGACTGTCTCCTCCTGACATGTTTACCAGGGTCAGACTTTCAAACAGGGGATCCATCCTTTCCATACAAAGTTTGCTGCAAGGATATCCATTTAACTAATATAATAAACATGAAGACAGTAAGTTCTTTGAAGCTGTTCCACAAACCTCTGCAGAAAGCAGTGAGATGTGGCAGTCTAGAGAGAACAAGCAGGTCACCAGAGGCTGTACTGATATGATCATCACCAGTGACCTGCTCATTTACATCACCGCCTGTTGATTTTAGATGTGGATTTGTATCTTCTGTGCCGTATGTTGTTAATAAAAAGATATTTGATTTTATATGCTAGTTTCAAGTATTATTATATCTCTTTAGATTCAGCTAGCAGTGAAGCTGAGGATGGAAGCTGTTTGATACACCAGCCTACAGCTTATTCTGACTTATCAGCTGTTTCAGGAAAGCCATCTCATGTACATCAATACAGAGAAAAGGGAAGAAACCATTAGATGTATACGTATTAATGTCAGCAGGAGTAGTGTGATGCAGATAGCATACAAACAGCACTGCAGGTCTCAGAAACCTGCATTCTTCAGCCAAGTCAGGACAGTCACACATTCATTTTTACTTACTCAGATTTGGTGAATGCGCCAAGAGCCTTGATATATGAAAAGCCCACAAACGGCAGCCCTTCGCCCGAGAAACCTGCAGCACTCAAGTGGCCCGAAGAGGGTAAAGCCCGTAAATTCTTCTCCGGTTCATCAAAATTTGAGGTGTCATCGTCAGACTTTAAGGTAGGAACGAATGGAGGAGGAGCTGGTCAGAATGAGAGAAATGAGGATTACAACCCAGGAACCTGCTTCATTAGCTGCACCAGCACTGCAGCTTGTGCTCTCTCAGGAACTGGCAGACTGAGTCACTGCTATGAAATCTATTACAGCAACAAGATATTAACCCCTCCATCCCCTCCAAGCACGAGCATCCCCACTCTGAGATTACTAGAGTTATGTGATCATTTCACCTGCTAAAACATGTAGCCTTTAATGCTGGCTAGGCAATCCCCTCAAACTGAGCCCAGCGCGCAATTTAGAAGGATGCTTGCCCTGCTCCCTCATTACATTCAACCATCATGCTGATGTGATGACGATATCTGTGCATAAGGCAAGCTAAAATATTCAGAGGATGAGCAAATATACAGATGCTGGGAGATCATGCAAACCTTGCTATTTTAGAGCAGTTTTGAAATGCAATAGAAGCCTGAACAGCCTTATGAAGGGGCATTATTGATACTTAAATGTGTTGCCCTTCTCGACAGTCCATCAGGCAGCTACTGAGATAGCAGCAGCCTTAGGAGGCATTGTGATATTGAAGATCCTCCCGGTTCTAATACTGTTACCATGGATCCAGAATAAATCTCCTCTGGGCCAATAGAATATGGGAAAGGGAAAATATCCCACTCTACATAGACTGTCAGCAAGCTTTCACCACTGTATTCCAAAGCAAGCAGTCGAAGGAGAGAAAAAAAAAAAAACATATGTGCAATTATTGTGGCAATGTTTACATGAGCGACACAATAAATTAGCTCTGCAAATTGCCAGCATGATGCCAATATCACAGACTGTAGAATCTGCTTAAATAATGCAATTAAGGGTGAATTATTTAATACTACATAGCAGATATGTATTGCCAGTTCACACTGTGACTCAGAATAATGCCTGCGAAAAATGAGATTTTTTTTCTTCTTCTTCTCCAAATCTAGGGTCACACAGGCCGTGGAATGTAGCATCTCATTTCTGCACAGCGAGCAGGAACAATGAGGTGGAGGAGCAGCACTGGCAGCCGGCAGGTCAATTTAAATCACAATAAGGCCACTGGTTGCAAAACATTCTTCACCACAGCCTCCTACACTTACACATGTTTCACACCCACTGCAACTAAAAAATCTAAAATTAGTTACATAAGGAACAAAAGGATAGAAAAACATAAATACTGGTATGCCCTGACACCTTTATGTTGAGTGTGTGTGTGCATAAATCCATCATCCAATGCGAAAACAGGAATACACACAAATTATATATATATATATATATATATATATATATATATATATATATATATATATATATATATATATTTCCACCTACACACTGAAGAAGGCCTTGAATTTCAGGTGTCATATTAAACAGCAACATGTGACAAACCCAGGCAAGAGCAAAGATTCATCACAATGGTATTATTATTATTGTTGTTATTGAAAGGCTTGTAAAAAAAAAAAAAAAACATCCAGTAGTTTTCCATAAGCATTCATATACGTTTGCCTATAGAAAACATCACACTGCAAGAATAGGGACATACCAGTAAAATAAGATTTTCCATAAGAAAACTGCTCTTCTTTTTTTCTGTATATACATATTGTTGACTCTTCTTTTAGTAGGTCACTGAAACAGAGCTACCTACCTATACCGGCCAAACTCCAGAGGTGCACTATAACACTGACAGCATCCAGGTTCATATGTCCCGGTGGAGACCATGCAAGGACATACAACTAGAGGTGCAGCACAGGAGCATGGTGGAGCTAAGCTATCATTTTTACTAGCTGTACTTAAAGGGAATGCATCATCACAAAATTACATTATTTACTTGATTTTTTATGTTAAACATTCTTCATGAGTTTTTGGTATTTTTGTAGTTTTCTATTTTACTTGCTATATAATAAAATAGTCCTAAAATCTTGCAGTTTTCCTTCTGGCCTCTAGGACTGATAATAAACTAAGATTTTCTGTTCTGTACAGACTACTTTCCAGAAGTGTTCTCTTATTACAGACACAGCGTCCCCATCCCGCTGGACAGGTCACAGAGCATGTCTAGAAAATTTTACCATTCTAGTAATAAGGGTCTATGGGGGAGATTCATCAAGACCTGAAACAGTTGACCAGTTGACCATCGTAACCAATCAAATCGCTTCTTTTATTTTTCAGAGTCCATTTAAAAAAGAAAGCAATCTGATTGGTTGCTTTGGGCAACTGGTCAACTTTTCCTCTGCACAAGTTTTGATGAATCTCCCCCTATTGTCATGGGGCTTGCAGCAAGTCATATCTCTATATTCTGAGAATTGCTCAGGAAACATATCTTCTCCCATAAAAATTTACTAAAACTTGAATTTAGAACTTAGAAAATTAGGTGAAAACAACATATTTCTGTTTCTGGCTTCAATCAATAAAAAAAAAAAATCTAGGCAATACCTTCCCATTAACCACTGAAAGAGTGGTCAGTGAAAATAAAAAATTTAATTTTTCATATTCACGACCCACTGTTCCAAAAATCTGTCAGACACCTGTCAGAACCTCTGCAATGATCAGCCACCCCTGTGCAAATCATCAATTTAGGCTTCAAATGTACATGTGTGCTCTCGCTCCTGAGCCATGTTGTGTGCCCACAGGGCACTTTACGTCCGCATATGGGGTATATCCATACTCGGGAGAAACTGTGTTACTTATTTTGGGGACTTTTTCTCTTTTTACCTGCTGTGAAAATGAAAAATATGGGACAACACAAGCATGTTAGTACACAAAAAAAAAATATATAATAATAACTTTTTACACTAACCTGCTGGTTTAGTCCCACATTTTTCATTTTCACATGTAAAATGCCAAAAAAAAGTAATGCAATTTCTCCCGAATACGGGTAACCTGTTGCTTTAAAATATGGAAGGATTCCGGAGTGAGGGTGCTCTATGCGCATTTGAGGCCTAAATTAGGGATTTGCACTGGGGTGGCTGACCATTGCAGAGATTGTGAGAGTCTCGCATGGAGGGTGCGTGCCAGGGGCACATCCTCCTCACATGCATTTTTAAGGCTGACCTGCGACATGTAAAGCTGCAGAATTATACACTCTATATGTGGTGTACATTTCTGAACCTGGTGCAAGGGTGGCCACAAAGTCGCTGGATTTACTTAGAGAACGTGTCTCCAATATGTCCTCATCTCGACTGCATTGATGGGAGTCGCCATCATAAGTCCTCACTGAAAAACTAAACAAAACATAAACTCCTTTTCAGAGAGGACCGTGGGGTCAAATTGGATTCCTGGGCGGCCAACAAACCCAGGAATCAGTGGTTCATATCTGTCCAAAACTGGGTTCCAGAAAAGGTCATCTATAATACAGGAGACAGGGTCACTAGTATGGAGGGCCTCTACTGGCATTGCCCTGCTGCACCGCCTTCTGGGGGACTCATCACTGGATGATGACAAGGGGGAGGAGGAAGAAATGTGGGGTCTTTCTCCTCTCCCTCATTGGCGGTCTCTGTGTCGGAGGCAAGCGCATGGCGTATGCCTCCTCCACCGAAAAGTGTCTTCAGGGCATTTCAATTTTAAAAGGTGGGGGAGGGTGTAAGAAGTGTGTAAATGTAGTGTTTTCAGTTTATTTCAGTGTGTAGTGTAGAGCTTTTTTACATTTACTGTAGGCTTTTGGCGGTGCAGTTTTATTTATTCTTTGCACTTTTTTGGGGGTGTCTGTGGTCCATGAAACCAGCAAAAAAAATTCTGCGCAAAACAGCAATATCCCCCCAAAAAAGAGCAAAAGAAAACACCTGTAACCCAAAAAAATAGCTGATCAGTAATAAATCACTTATCAGCAATCAGCACCGGGGGAACGGTCCAGCCACACAGCGCAGAACAGATGCTGGTGGCACAGACCGCAAAGACCTCACAAAAAAGTGCACCCCATAAAAAGGCAGACCAGTGGTCTTTAAACTGTAGCCATCAAGATGTTGCAAACAGCTGTCTGGGCATGCTGGGAGTTGTGGTTTTGCAACATCTGGGTGACCACAGTTTAGAGACCACTGCACAGTGGTCTCCAATTTGTGGCCCTCCAAATGTTGCAAAACTACAACTTCCAGCATGCCCAAAGTGTGCCATAAAGGGATGCATTTGGGTGGCTACAATGCTTAATTAAAGAGTACCGGTCACCAGAAAAAACTTTTAATATAATGTTCCTTGTGTAATTAGCAGACACTTCCCAATTCACTTGCTTTTAAAATTATGAACATAAATATGTTTAAAATTTAATTGAAAAAACGGCCACTAGGTTGCTCTGTTCTGTTCCCTGCCACAATTTATACAGTGAGTTTGGTCTCCTCTCGGCCCGGCAGGAGACCAAACTCAGGAAGTGCTTCTCTGCATTGAGCTTGATTGACAGCTGCACAGAGCCTCACCGACAGCTGCAAAGAGCCTCACCGACAGCTGCAAAGAGCCTCATTGAAAGATGCACAGAGCTTGAGGTCTTCTATTTATTAGAGCACTGCAACCATGTGAGGGCGGAAGTGGTCCTCAGCAGGCTTCAGTGACGTCATGCATGCTGGAAAACGCCCACTTTCTCCTGCTGGGAGATTGCAAGGAGCAAGATGAGCAAGAATAAAAAGGTATAATACACAGCTTTTTAAAGCTCAGAAATTTTTTTTTAAGGGTGGGAGGGGTGTTAGGAGTAGTTAGGGAACATAGCCTGAGTTAGTTTAGAAAAGTTTATTTGGTTACAGGAACTTTTTAAGTCCTTCTGCCCAAAGGTTCATCAAGAAGTATCAGAGAACCCAGCGTGTCCCAAAAGAAATTCCTCACACCATTCTGCAGCCTCCACTTGCCTGAACTGTGGACACCTGAAAGTATATGGGGCAAGTCAAAGGTGACTAGATTGCCCACAAAGTTTAAATGCATCCTGCCACTAGAGGAAAGTGATAGTGACGCTTTACATTTGTAAGATCACTTAGTTTTCCCATTCTTATGTGAATTCACATTAAAATAAATATTCACTTGATTTTATTCACTTGTGTCTAATTTGCAGACACAGAAGCTCCATATGTGAAAGGGTAGTCAACTCTAATAAAGTGGTTGTTCTCTGCATATGATAAGAATGCCTCATGGCAAGCCTAAACTTGCTTCTCTAAGGTTCACATAACTTGTATACCACTTGTGCAGCAGAGTCCAATTGATTTCAATGGGATTGTGCTGCACTGCTCACATGGAAGAATTTCCGTGCCAGCATCCACAGAAAGAATAGGTTTGTCTATTCTTTCTATGGATACAGCAAGGAATTGCATTGCAGTTTATGAAACGGCACATTTCCAATTTCACGTTTTCAGACCCTTTCACTTTTCTTGTTAAAAAAATAAATAATCTACCCTGCCCCCCCCCCCAATCATTCTGCACACAATACCTTATAATGTTAAAGTAAAAAGACAATTTTAGAAATGTTTACAAATTTATTGAAAAAAAATTATACTAAAATTTCACAAGGACATAAGTATTAAGTATTAATTTTAGCTCTGAGGACCTACCATTTCTCTTGATCATCTCTAAAATAATTCTACAGCTTAAACAGAGACCACTTGTGCTAAATTCAGGTAATTGGATAAGACACAGTCCTGGCTATATAAGGACTAACAGCTGTCAATGCATACAAGAACAAAAACTAAGCCATGAGGGAAGAAAGAACAGTAGACCTCAGAAGCAGGACCCTGTGGAAGCACAGTTCTGGAGACAGTTAAAAAATACAAAAAAAAATTGGCTGCACTGATCTGAAAAGCAGAATGGCCCCCATAAGGGAGGGGGGGGACGGTGTGGGCAATCTAAGGCATGTCTCTGATCTTAACAGACAAGGAAAATAAGTCCAAAACAGTGGTCTACAGATGAGTGGCCTCCCTGCTTGGCTAGTTTGAGGCTGAGGCTATTTCCCTCCTTCAGCAGAAGAACAGATGTGCATATTGATAACATGATATGCATTATGGAAATTAAGGCAAGACATTTCAAGTATTCTATAAAATAGTAGAAGATTGTAAAATTGGGGATTTTGTATGCAAATCTGCAACATACAGGGCATGTTGTGGATCTAAGATTTTGCTAAAGAGCTTAACAAACCTTATTTAAAGGAACATCAAAATATTCACAACAAATGTGCAGCCTTTGAAAATTACCTAGTGACGGACTCCAAAATATTACACCATCAATCAGATTCCTTAAAAATAAAATCAGTCAGCGCATGTGGATACATTGACCCCTAATGACTCAGCCCATATTGGCCTTAAGGACACAGCATATTTTTACTTTTGTATTTTTGTTTTTTCAGACTCATATGAGGGCTTGTTTTTTTTGAGTGACCAATTGTACTTTGTAATAACACCTTTCATTTTACCACAAAATGTACAACAGAACAAATAAAAATATTATTTGTGGGCAGAAATTGATAAGAATTAAAATTTTGCTAATTTGGGGGGTGGTTGGTTTTTACGCAGTGCACATTGGTAAAAATTATAGATTATCCTTATTCTGTAGGTCAATGCGATTAAAGGGGTACTCCCTTGGAAAACTTTCTTTGTTTAGATCAACTGGTGCCCGAAAGTTAAATAGATTTGTAAATTACTTCTATTAAAAAATCTTAATCCTTCCAGTACTTTTTAGGGGCTGTATACTACAGAGGAAATGGTTTTCTTTTTGGATTTCTCTTATATCACGCTCTCAGTGCTCTCTGCTGACCTCTGCTGTCCATTTTAGGAACTGTTCAGAGCATGAGAAAATCCCCATAGCAAACATATGCTGCTCTGGACAGTTTCACGCTCTCAGTGCTCTCTGCTGACTTCTGCTGTCCATTTTAGGAACTGTCAAGAGCAGGAGAAAATCCCCATAGCAAACATATGCTGCTCTGGATAGTTTCTAAAATGGACAGCAGAGGTCAGCAGAGGAGAGCACCGTGGTTGTGACATAAGAGAAATCCAAAAAGAAAAACATTTCCTTTGCAGTATACAGCCCCTAAAAAGTACTGGAAGGGTTAAGATTTTTTTTAATAGAAGTAATTTACAAATCTGTTTAACTTTCTGGCACCAGTTGCTAAATTTTTTTTATAAAAAAAAAAAAAAAAAGGTTTTCCCCCTTTAAAATAATCCCCAGCTGCGGGACTCCCGCGATCAGGCATCTTATCCCCTATGCTTTGTATAGGGGATAAGATGTGTAAGCACCGGAGTACCCCTTTAAAGGATTTTTTTTATTTGACTATGCTACAGGGGATGTAAAGTTAGTGTAGTTCATAATATAGTGTCTGTACCTGTGTGTGACGGTTTTCTCACAATTCTTCTGTGATCATCACCCCAATATTTATTTTTAACAGCATACAAAATGACTGTTGTCTCTGATTTTTCCCAGCTTGCAGTGCGGCCGAGACCTGACTCACTAGTCAGCTGATGACCGGGAGCCTGTCTGCTTCAATGGGTGGAGGGATCACTTGGTGGGAGAGAGATCAATCTGCAACTAATGCAACAGCTGTAGGCACCCTGATTGAAAACCACAGGTCTTTTGAATGGATGCAGCTCATTTATGTTTAAATGGGTGGGGTGGATGATGTGTGGGGAGAGAGGAAAATGGAATTCTGGGATTTGTAGGCAAAAAAGAAAACTCAAACAGAAAATACCAGTTCACAAAAAGCTAGCCACAGTGTTATGGTAATCTCACAACATAGCCATTTAGCCCCAAGACAAGCACAGATCCTTCCTAAGCATGTCCATTACTGTCTGGCAGGTATGTACTAAAATCACCTTATGGTGGATAACCCCTTTAAGTGGTTAAAAGGGTACTCCAATGGAAAACATTTTTTTAACCCCTTAGGGACTGGGCCGTTTTTCAATTTTGCATTTTAGTTTTTTCCTTCTAAAAATCATAATGTTTCAATTTTCCACCTACAGACCCATGATGTTTACATATTTTTTATATGTAATTTGGGAAAAGGGGAGTGATTTTAACTTTTTGTATGGAAGGGGTTAATTCACATTAAAGCGTACCCATCAGATCCAACAATTTTTTTTTTCAATATATCACTCAGTACCTAATCCTGACCATGTACATCTAATTTTTGTGTCTAGCACCTTTATATTTTTTTTATTACACTTTTAATTTAGCTCACTAGTCTGAATTCCTCTCAAAGGAAGGGGGCGTGGCCTCACTGTGCAGGTCTCCACCCCCTCCCTCGGTATGCAGTCTGCTCACATCTCCCCTAGCATTAGCAAAACTACAACTCCCAGCTTGTCCTCACTGACAGTAGCGGGACACAAGCTAACAGTGGGAGGATTTTTCCTCCAGCTGTGAGCCCTGCGCTGCGCTGTCAATCAAGGAAGTGTGTCCATGACATAGGTGATGATGCATGGACACAGCAGGACTAGTATGTGTCCAAGCAGGCAGGGGGGGGCAGTTGTTGACTGGCTTTTTCAGAATGAAATACAGAACATTTTCTAATGAAAGCAACTGCAAAACCTATTGGTTATACATGCTTTACAACATATCAAAAGTTTTTGTATCTGTATCTGTTTTTTACAAACCATTTTCCCCCCCCATACTGTTCAATGCTATGCCATTGGTGCTCTGCTGCTCCAGCCTGTTGACCAGGCATGGAGCAGCATATCGCCGATCGGATGGAGAGAAGGCAGGTATGGACCCTTCCCCATCCTCTCAGCTGTTCGTTCGGTGCGATTTCACCGCGGCGGTCCCGAACTGCCCAATTAAGCTGCCGTAAACCATTTACTTTCACTTTAGACGTGGCGATCAACTTTGATCACCGCGTCTACGGGGTTAATAACGGGCATCACCGTGATCAATGATGTCCAGCATTAGACACGGATCCTGTTGGACGATAGGCGCCGGGACCATCCGGCTATGACGCAAGGTCAACCCGTGACCACGTGTCATAGCAGGGGAGCGGGACCAGGGTGTACAGGTACGCCCTTGATCCCCAAGAGGTCAAATTAACTGGTGCCAGAAAGTCCTTCCAATCCTTAGTCCTTAATCCTTCCAATCCTTTCAGCTGCTGTATACTACAGAGGAAGTTCTTTTCTTTTTGAATTTCTTTTCTTTCTGACCACAGTGCCACCTGCTGACATCTCTATCCATTTAAGGAACTGTCCAGAGTAGGGTAAAATCCACATAGCAAACCTCTCCTGCTCTGGATATTTCCTAAAATGGACAGAGGTGCCAGCAGAGAGCACTGTGGTCAGACAGAAAGGAAATTCAAAAAGAAAAGAACTTCCTGTGCAGCATACAGCAGCTGAGAAGTACATGAAGGATTAAGCTTTTTTAAAAGAAGTAATTTTAACTTTCTGGCAACAGTTGATTTAAAAAAAAAAGTTTCCCAGTGGAGTACCCCTTTAAAACAGTTTCCCCTAAATCTTGTAATAAAAGGGTTGCATGTTTGATTGCAATATGCAACCCCTGCCAAAATTACAGGATTTGGAGAATAGTTACCAATCTTTTGTTCTTCATAGTAAATACACAAATCATAGATGGTTTTAGGAACCCTACCTCAACCAAATAAAAGTAAACTATTTTAATTAATGTGGTATGTTGTTCAAGATAAATAATAGGAAAAAAATTATACAATCATCTTTTAATTGCATTTCTAAAACAAAGCATTATATATATATATATATATATATATATATATATATATATATACACACATAACTTGAAAATAGAAATGCACAATAAAAAAAATAAACAAATTGGTGGAAACATGATTCTATATTTGCTACAGAATTGAAATAAATCTGCTAAAAATGGAACATAACAAAAACCAGTGCTATACATCTTAACAACAGAAAACAAGGATAGAGTGTATTAAGGAGAAGAGATCATGGAATGTGTACTATTAGACTAATGATATTCAGTGATGGATCACTGATCTGCACTGGAGAGAATACTGGAACTTTTGTCTAATGGAGTGCTAATGAAACATATAAAGATCACTACCTGATGAAAACAATTACATTTCCTCACTTATTGATGATATGCTGTTTTATGTCAGAAAAAGAACACAATACACAAAACAACAGTAAATGAACAAAGATAATTTGGACACTTTTCTCACTCATAAAAAATAGGTTTGACAATTATTATTTTTTGTAATTTTTTTAACATGATAATACAACTAGCTAAAAAGTGTTAAACCTTTTCTTCAGAAAAAAAGCATAAAAACCCAATAACATTTAGTGGAGAAGTGTTAAAAAGAAAACATTTAAACTACAGCTAAATGAAAGGCATTAAAATGTATAATGAGAAAAATAAAGCAAAAAAAAAAAAAAAAAGGCAGCAAAGATTGAGACAGAGAGATTCACTGCCAAAGAAAGTGAAAATAACAAAAAAATATTAAAGAAAATAAATAATAGTAATCTTTAAACTGAGTGTGTTAGACCTCTCGGAAATCTGAGCAGAATGGTGAAAGATGAGGAAAATGTGAATTTATTAAATGTCTTCTCTACTAAATGTTTTTTAACCAAGTTATATGTTCGGCGGCCTTTTATGACCTCTGGAGGATTAATCATCCCTCGGATCGCTCCTTCACTTTTTATTCTCAACCTCATAAACTTCACACCCGTATTGATTATTTTTCCGGTAATCTTCCCATGGTCCGCATGCTCTCTTCTGCCTCTCTGGAACCTATATCTTGGTCTGATCATGGCCCTCTCTTGATCTCTTTCTTTGCTTCTTCTCTGCGCCGCTGTCACTTGCGTCTCAACGACTCTTTACTTAAGACCCCTTCTTCCCGGGACTCGATCCAGGCGAGCATTTCTACATATTTTGCTGATAATGAAGGCTCGGTGCCCTCCCCGGTAATCCTATGGGAAGCCCACAAGGCTGTGGTCCGTGGCCACTGCATTGCTCTGGGCTCCAGGTTGAAGCACAATGCTCTGGCTCGCTCCCGGGAACTTAGGGTCCAGATTGCCAGTCTAAAAGCTCTTCTCTCTTCTCCCTCCCTCTCGGTGCTGAGGCACCTGGTCACGGCGCGGTCCCAGCTTAGTGATTTGGCCCTCCACAAGGTGGAACGCCAACTGCTGTATGCAAAGCAACGTTTCTATGAAAAGGGTAACAAGGCCCACACTATGCTGGCTCGCCGTCTCTGGGACCATGCCGCGGCCCAGGCCCCCTCTGCTCTGAAAAACTCCTCTGGCACCCTCCAGTATCACCCTGAATCTATTTCTACTCTTTTCTATGATAATTACACTATACTTTACTCGCTTCCTTCTCAGCTCCCCTCAGACCGGGTGGCTGAGCTCAACTCCTTCCTCTCTCTCGGTGTAGCCTCCTGACTCTTTCGGCAGCTGACAGAGAGACTCTGAACGCTCCGTTCACGATTCTCAAGACTCTCCCTGCGGGACGGTCTCCGGGTCCCACACGGCTTTACCTATCTGTACTACAAGACTTTCTCCTCTATTCTCCTACCTAAACTATTCTCCTACCGTTTAACTCCTTCCTGGTGGGGGAGGGTATCTCGCAGTCTTTCCTTCATTCTCTGCTCACTCTCATTCCCAAACCTGGCAAGGATCCCCATGACTGCTCCAGCAACCGTCCAATTGCCCTCCTCAATTCTGATTTGAAATTGTTTTCCAAAATCTTAGCGAATCGCCTTTGCGCCTGTCTGCCTTCTCTTATCCATAAGGATCAGGTTGGCTTTATGCCCTGTCGGCAAGGTGGCAATAACACGATAAGGGTAGTGGACCTTATTCATATTGTCAATCGGAGGTCGGAGCAGGCATTGGTCCTGAGACTGGACGCTGAAAAGGCCTTTGATAGGCTGGGCTGGCCGTTCCTGTTTGCCACCCTCAAAAAATTTGGAATCTCAGGCAATTTCCTTTCTGCACTGCGAGGCTTGTACTCCTCTCCTACTGCCTCTATCAAACTCCCTCATGCCCTCTCTCAGTCTTTTACTTTGCGCAATGGAACTAGGCAAGGGTGTCCGCTGTCCCCCCTGATCTTTGCCTTATGCATAGAACCTCTTGCTGCCCTTATTGAGGGGGATCCGGACATCTCCGGTGTCTCGCTCCATGGCAGAGATTTCAAAATCTGTCTCTTTGCTGATGATGTCTTGATCACTCTCACTAATCCCCTTCTGTCTCTGCCCTCGCTGTATAAACTCCTACATATTTATGGTCTTGTCTCTGGCTATAAGGTCAATCTCTCAAAGTCTGAGGCTATGCCCCTTAATCTCTCTCCTCCCTTGGTTTCCCTCCTGAAAGCAAATTACTCCTTTCACTGGTCTCCCTCCGCTATCACTTACTTGGGTGTGTCACTTTCACCTCGTTATTCCTCTCTGTACTCTGCTAACTACCCTTGGCTTTTCTGCGAGTTGCAAGCTTTGATGGACAAGTGGCGATCGCAATACATCTCTTTCTGTGGGCGCATTGCGTCGGTCAAAATGACTATCCTTCCTAAACTGCTCTACTTTTTTTAAACACTCCCGGTGCGGGTTGCTCTGGCTATGTTGCGTTCTTTTCAGTCTGCGATTTTTCGGTTCATTTGGGATGCCAAGCCTCACCGCCTCCCTATGTCCGTAATGTTGGCTAGTCGGTCCCGGGGGGGGGGTCTGGGGGTACCGGATGTGACTAGATACTATTGGGCGGCCCATCTCTGGGCAGCCTCTCCTAGGACCAATGTCCTTTTCCCGTTATGTCTGGACTTACTGCTTTCACCGATTTCGTCTTCTTTCTTCCATTTCCCCCCTGCAATCTTTTCTTTACCACCCTGCTTTCCCCCCTGGCCTCTCTTAATGTATGGTTAGGGAATGGGGCTCTCAAGGTAATTTCTGCTGGGCTAATGTGGTAGATCCCCGTACCCGCACACTTCTCTCTTTTGCCCAACTGGCAGCTCGCTGGGGTCTCCCTGCCTCTGAGGACCATCACTACAGACAACTGCGCCACTACTTCTCCTCTGGGCAGAGCTCGTTGACTGTCCCCTTCCCACTGGCTTTGAGTGGCTTTGTAGGGGTGGTCCTCAGACGAGGGGGTTGCTCTCTAGTATATACTCCCTCCTGCTCTCCCCTCCTTCTCATCACTATATGACCCGTTGGGAGAAGGCCCTGGGAACTACCACCATTACTCTCCCTCAATGGCATTTGGGAACGAGCTTTTAAAGCTTCTATTTGCACGGCTTACAAGGAAACGCGATTCAAGATGCTTCTCAATAGACTGAACCTTGTTATCCCCCCCCAATGTTGGCGCTGTGGAGGCTTGGGTACTGTTTTCCATATCTTCTGGGCTTGCCCTCTGATAATTCCCTTTTGGATCCAGGTGCAAAAATTGATCTCTACAATCCTGGGAACTATTGTTCCTCTTGATCCTATGGTGTTCCTGCTACACCTTCCCTTCCTGGGTTTGACGAAGAGGCCTTTCAAGATCTTTTCTCATGTTGTCCTTGCTGCAAAAACTCTTATTGCCAAGCATTGGAAGCAGACTCTACCCCCGACGGAAACTGAGCTCCTAGCTAGGGTTCGGGAGATCCGTTCTCTTGAGTCCCTCACTGCCTCCTTGAACAACACCATCTCCCTGTTTCTGGCTGTGTGGGACCCATGGGATAGATTTATGGACAGACAGCCACCGTAATGTGGAGTAGGGTCCCCCCCCCCTTTTTTCCTCTGCTTCCACCTCTCCGGACCTTCCTCTTTCTTCCTCTTTTCTACTTCCTTTCTCCTTTTTGTGTTGTCTTTCTGTGCCTCCCCCCTCTTCCCTCCCCCTTTTCTTGTCCCTGTTGCCCGTTGGTGTGTCGGTCTTTCATTCCCCCCCCCCTCCTTCGCCCCCTCCTTCCCCTCCCCTTCCCTTGTGGTCCTTCCATTACATGTCTCTGATTGTTTTTGTCATGCCGAGTTTTTGTCATCCTCGGGCGGCAGTGATTTTTTTTATTGATCTGTATTGTCTTTTCGACTATGCTTGTTTTCGCCCTTACATGTTCCATTGTTATTCATCGACGGGGGGGATCCGCTCCTTCCTGGTCGACTGTTGGATTTTGTTTTCCCTGTATTGTAAAACTTTAATAAAAGTTTACAGTTCAAAAAAAAAATCCAATAACAGATGACATGACTTACAATAACTTAAACTTTCCCTAAAAGGGTTGTCCCAAGAATGACTTATCTATTCACAGGTTAAGCATGGGGGACTAATATGTACAATTATGTACTAAAAAGTACAACACTTAGCACTCAAAGAGATAACTTTTTTTTTTTTTTTTGAAGCGTTCTAAATAAAATGTACAACTACATGGACATTATCATGTTAAGGACGAAGGGCCCTTGCGTCCTGGTACCGGAGGACCAAGTTTCCGGTCACCACCGTGCACCGGGTGGGATGGAACGGGATGACTGTTGATATCCATCAGCAGCCAACCCAGCACGTCGCCTACTGGGCTCCTGAGGGCCCCCCCCATAACAGAGATCGCCGTGATTGGCAGGTCAGTTCTGAACGGCCAATCACGGTTTTTCCAGGCCAATAGGCCCCAAATGTACATGTAAATTGGTGATTTGCATTGAAATGGCTGATATTTGAAACAGTTCTGACATAAACGCAAAAAACATTTTGGAGACTACACCCCTCAAGGAATGTAACAAGGGGTGCAAAGAGCATTTCCACCCCACAGGCGTTTGACAGATTTTTAAAACAGTGGTCCAAGAAAATTAAAAATTTTATTTCAGCGAAATTCACTCTCCAAAAGCCCAATGTTGCTCCTTTTTACATCCGCATATGAGGTATTTCCTTACGCAAGAGAAAATTATGTTACCAATTTTGGGAGGCTTTTTCTCCTTTTACCCTCGTAAAAAAAAAAGGGGGGGGGGGCTATAAGAACATGTTAGTGTTTTTTCCTCCACTTTGCTGCTATCCCTGTGAAACACCTAAAGGGTTAAACTTTCTGAATGTCATTTTGAATACTTTGAAGGGGTGCAGTTTCTATAATGGGGTCATTTATGGGGGATTTCTTACAGAAAGGCTCCTCAAATCCACCTCAAGCAGAACTGGTTCGTGAAAAAGTCAGATTTGCTAAATTGCTGCTATACTTTGAAACCCTTTAATGTCTTCAACAAGTAAAACATGTAAATTTTATGATGCCAACATAAAGTAGACAAATTGTATATGTGAATCAATATATACTTTTTTTGGCATGTCCATTTTCTTTACAAGCAGAGAGTTTCAAATTAGAAAACTGCTAAATTTTCATGAAATTTTTCACGAAGAAATCATGTAAGAATGGACACAAAAATTACCCCTTTCTTAAAATAGACTATATCACGAAAAACAATCTCGGAATCAGAATGATAAGTAAAAGCATCCCAGAGGTATTAAAGGGGTATTCCCAAAAAAAAAAAAAGTATATCAACTGGCTCCAGAAAGTTAAACAGATGTGTTAATTACTACTATTTAAAAAACTTAATCTTTCCAGTAGTTATCAGCTGCTGAAGTTGAGTTGTTCTTTTCTGTGGTCTGATCCCAATGCTCTCAGCTGACACCTCTGCTTGTCTCAGGAACTGTCCAGAGTAGGAGAAAATCCCAATGGCAAACCTCTAATGATTCGGACAGTTCCTGAGACAAGCAGTGGTGTCAGCAGAGAGCACTGTTGTCAGACAGAAAAGAACAACTCAACTTCAGCAGCTGAAAACTACTGGAAGGATTAAGACTTATTAATAGGAGTCATTTACAAATCTGTTTAACTTTCTGGAGCCAGTTCATATATATGAAAATCCCAAAATTTGAGGAAAAAAATAGAAAATTTTGCATATTTCTAACTTTGAAGCTCTCTGCTTGTAAGGAAAATGGATATTCCAAATAAAAAAAAATTTATTCACATATACAATATGTCTACTTTATGTCTGCATCATAAAATTGACAAGTTTTTACTTTTGGAAGACACCAGAGGGCTTCAAAGTTCAGCAGCAATTTTTCACAAAATTTTCAAACTCACTATTTTTCAGGGGCCAGTTCAGGTTTGAAGTGGATTTGAAGGGTCTTCATCTTAGAAATACCCCACAAATAACCCCATTATAAAAACTGCACCACCCATAGTATTCAAAATGACAGTCAGCGTTTTAACCCTTTAGGTGTTTCACAGGAATAGCAACAAAGTGAAGGAGAAAATTCATAATCTTAATTTTTAACACTTGCATGTTCTTGTAGACCCAATTTTAGAATTTTTACAAGGGGTAAAAGGAGAAAATGTATACTTGTATTTGTAGCCCGATTTCTCTCGAGTAAGCACATACCTCATATGTCTATGTAAAGTGTTCGGCGGGCGCAGTAGAGGGCTCAGAAGCGAAGGAGCGACGAGGGGATTTTGGAGAGTACGTTTTTCTGAAATGGTTTTTGGGGGGCATGTTGCATTTAGGAAGCCCCTATGGTGCCAGAACAGCAAAAAACCCCACATGCCATACCATTTTGGAAACTAGACCCCTTGAAGAACGTAAAAAGGAATAAAGTGAGCCTTAATACCCCACAGGTGTTTCACGACTTTTGCATATGATATGTAAAAAAATAAAAATTTAATTTCACTAAAATGTGTGTTTCCCCCCAAATTTTACATTTTTGCAAGGGTTAATAGCAGAAAATACCCCCCAAAATTTGTAACCCCATCTCTTCTGAGTTTGTAGATACCCCATAAGTTGACCTGAAGTGCACTACTACAATGCTCAGAAGAGAAGGAGTCATATTTGGCTTTTTGAGAGCAAATTTTGCTTGGGGCATGTCGCATTTAGGAAGCCCCTATGGTGCCAGAACAGCAAAAAAAAACTACATGGCATACCATTTTGGAAACTAGACCCCTTGAGGAACGTAACAAGGTATAAAGTGAGCCTTAATACCCCACAGGGGTTTCACAACTTTTGCATACGGAAAAAAAATGTTTTCACTAAAATGTGTGTTTCCCCCCCCCCCCCCCCCAAATTTCACATTTTTGCAAGGGTTAATAGCAGAAAATACCCCCCAAAATTTGTAACCCCATCTCTTCTGAGTATGGAGGTACCCCATAAGTTGACCTGAAGTGCACTACGGGCGAACTACAATGCTCAGAAGAGAAGGAGTCATATTTGGCTTTTTGAGAGCAAATTTTGCTTGGGGCATGTCGCATTTAGGAAGCCCCTATGGTGCCAGAACAGCAAAAAAAAGACTACATGGCATAACATTTTGGAAACTAGACCCCTTGAGGAACGTAACAAGGTATAAAGTGAGCCTTAATACCCCACAGGGGTTTCACAACTTTTGCATACGGAAAAAAAAAAAATTCACAAAAATGTGTGTTTCCCCCCCCCCCCCCCCCCCCAAATTTCCCATTTTTGCAAGGGTTAATAGCAGAAAATACCCCCCAAAATTTGTAACCCCAACTCTTCTGAGTATGGAGGTACCCCATAAGTTGACCTGAAGTGCACTACGGGCAAACTACAATGCTCAGAAGAGAAGGAGTCATATTTGGCTTTTTGAGAGCAAATTTTGCTTGGGGCATGTCGCATTTAGGAAGCCCCTATGGTGCCAGAACAGCAAAAAAAAACTACATGGCATACCATTTTGGAAACTAGACCTCTTGAGGAACGTAACAAGTTATAAAGTGAGCCTTAATACCCCACAGGGGTTTCACAAGTTTTGCATACAGAAAAAAAAAAATTTCACTAAAATGTGTGTGTCCCCCCCCCCCCCCCCCCAAATTTCACATTTTTGCAAGGGTTAATAGCAGAAAATACCCCCCAAAATTTGCAACCACCATCTCTTCTGAGTATGGAGGTACCCCATAAGTTGACCTGAAGTGCACTACGGGCGAACTACAATGCTCAGAAGAGAAGGAGTCATATTTGGCTATTTGAGAGCAAATTTTGCTCGGGGGGCATGTCGCATTTAGGAAGCCCCTATGGTGCCAGGACAGCAAAATAACCCCCACATGGCATACCATTTTGGAAACTAGACCCCTTGAGGAACATAACAAGGGGTACAGTGAGCATTTACCCCCCCACTGGTGTCTGTCAGATCTTTGGAACACTGGGCTGTACAACATTTTTTATTTGCACAGCCCACTGTTCCAAAGATCTGTCAGTCACCAGTGGGGTGTAAATTCTCACTGCACCCCTCATTACATTCCGTGAGGGTGTAGTTTCCGAAATGGGGTCACATGTGGGGTTTTGTTTTTTTTGCGTTTGTCAAAACCGCTGTAACAATCAGCCCCCCCTGTGCAAATCACCTCAAATGTACATGGTGCACTCTCCCTTCTGGGCCTTGTTGTGCGCCCCCAGAGCACTTTGCGCCCACATTTGGGGTAACTCTGTAGTCGGGAGAAATTGCATAAACTATTTTTTTTTTTTTTTACCTTTTACCTCTTGTCAAAATGAGAAGTATAGGGCAACACCAGCATGTTAGTGTAAAAAAATTTATTTTTTTATACTAACATGCTGGTGTAGACCCTAACTTCCCCTTTTCATAAGGGGTGAACGGAGAAAAAGACCCCCAAAAGTTGTTAGGCAATTTCTCGGCGATACCCCATATGTGACCCTAAACTGTTGCCTTGAAATACGACAGGGCTCCGAAGTGAGACCGCCATGCGCATTTGAGGCCTGAATTAGGGATTTGCACAGGGGTGGACATAGGAGTATTCTACGCCAGTGATACCCAAACAGGGTGCTTCCAGCTGTTGCAAAACTCCCAGCATGCTTGGACAGTCAACGGCTGTCCGGCAATACTGAGAGTTGTTGTTTTGCAACAGCTGGATGCTCCATTTTGGAAACAGTGGCGTACCAGACGTTTTTCATTTTAATTGGGGAGGGGAGCTGTGTAGGGGTATGTGTATATGTAGTGTTTTTTACTTTTTATTTTGTGTTCGTGTAGTGTTTTTAGGGTACAGTCACACGGGCGGGGGATTACAGCGAGTTTCCCGCTGCGAGTTTGAGCTGCCGCGCAAAATTTGCTGCCTCGCAAACTTGCAGCCTGATACTCACTGTAAGCCCCCTGCCCATGTGAATGTACCCTGTACATTCACAGGGGGGGGGAACCTCCAGCTGTTGCAAAACTACAACTCCCAGCATGCACAGTCTATCAGTGCATGCTGGTAGCTACAGTTTTGCAACAGCTGGAGGCACACAGGTTGGGAAACACTGAGTTAGGAAACAGACAATGTTTCCCAACCAGTGTGCCTCCAGTTGTTGCAAAACCACTACTCCCAAACATTCTCAGGCATTCTAGAAGTAGTAGTTCGGCAACATCTTTAGAGCCAGATGTTGCCGAACTACAACTCCCAGCATACTTGGAGTTGTAGTTTTGCAACATCTGGAGGACTACAGTTTGCAGACCACTAATACAGTGGTTCCCAATCTGTGCCCTTCCAGATGTTGCAAAACTACAACTCCCAGTATGCCAAAACTGTCCAGGCATGCTGGGAGTTGTAGTTCTGCAACATCTGAAGGGCCAGATGTTACAGAACTACAACTCCCAGCATGCCTGGACAGTAAGGGCATGCTGAGGATGTGTAGTTTTGCAACATCTGGAAGGGAACAGTGGTCTCGAAACTGTGGACCTCCAGATGTTGCAAAACTGCAACTCCCAGCATGCCCAGACGCCAAGGGCTGTCTGGGCCTGCTGGGAGTTGTAGTGTAAGGGGACCAGATGGAGCAGTCCAGATCGCTTTACGGCGGTCTGGACTGCTGCAAAGGTCCTGAGACGCCGCCGAAGATCAACTCACCTGTCCCCACTGTCGCCGGGATCCGGGTCTTCAGGGATGAGGCAAGTACCGGGCCCCAGCACTCCCCCGTCCCCCGCCGCGTCCTCCGGTCTTACTCCCGTTCTCTCCGGACTTCCAGGGGCCGGGCAGGAGGAAGTAACCGCCCCCCCCTGCGATTGGTCGGTTAACTAACCGAGGAATCGCAGGGGATAGGAGGAGGTGGCAGGCTTGCCACCTCGCTCCTAGCCTCCAGCATGGTCCTGGCTGTCTGTGACAACCGGGATCATGCAAAATTACCGGGCGTTCGGGTCCCAGAGACCCGATCAGCCCGGTATCGCCGCAGATTGCAGGGGCGATTTCCCTCGCGATTTGCCACGATCGCCGACATGGGGGGCCTACATGGCCCCCCTCCGCGTTTGCCCTGGATGCCTGCTGAAGCACTTCAGCAGGCATCCGTTTCCGATCTCTGCCCGGCACGCGGCAGGGACCGGAAACCGCCATGACGTACTCATATGTCATTGGTCCTTAAAGCCCAGGGTGCGGAGACGTAGGCATACGTCATGGGTCCTTAAGGGGTTAATGCATAAAGTGACAGGTCTGTGAAAAAAAAACCTTTAAGGACCAGACCCATTTTGGCCTTAAGGACCAGACCAATTTTATTTTTGCATTTACATTTTTTCCTCCTCGCCTTCTAAAAATCATAACTCTCTTATATTTCCATCCACAGACCCATATGAGGGCTTGTTTTTTGCGTCACCAATTGTACTTTGTAATTATATCACTTATTTCACCATAAAATGTACGGCGCAACGAAACAAATATTATTTATGTGGGAAAATTGAAAAGAAAACCGCAATTTAGTAAATTTTGGAAGGTTTTGTTTTCACGCTGTTCACTTTCCGGTAAAAATGACATGTTTTCTTTATTCTGTGGGTCAATACGATGAAAATGATACCCATGATTATATTCTTTTCTATAATTGTACCGTTTAAAAAAAATCTCAAACCATTTTAACAAAATTAGTATGTTTGAAATTGCCCTTTTTTGACCACCTATAACTTTCTCATTTTTCCGTATATGGGGGGGGGGGGGGGGGGGGGGGGGGAGTATCATTTTTGCTTAGGTTTTACTTTTTATGAATTTTTTATAAATTTTTTTGGAATAAAATGTGACAAAAAAGCAGCAATTTTACGGGATAATAAACAATATATTTTAATAGTTCAGACTTTTACGCACGTGGCGATACCAAATATGTGTATTAATAATTTTTTTACGCTTTTTTGGGGGTAAAATGGAAAAACGGACGTTTTACTTTTTTCATGGGGGAGGGGATTTTTCACATTTTTTTACTTTATTATTTTAAATTTTGTTCCTTTTTTTTTTTTTATACACTCTATATGTCCCCATAGGGGACTATTCATAGCAATCAGTTGATTGCTAATACTGTGCAGTGCTATGTATAGGACACAGCACTGCTCAGTATTATCGGTGATCTTCTGCTCTGGTCTGCTCGATCTCAGAACAGAGGAGAAGACCCCGGGAGACGGACGGAGCAAGGTGAGGGGACCTCCAGCCGCCATGCTGGATGATCGGATCGCCGCGGCAGCGCTGCGGGCGATCCGATCATCCATTGATCACGGCATCGGAGGGGTTAATGGCGGACATCCGCGCGATCGCTGATGACCGCCATTACCAGCGGGTCCCTGGCTGCTGATAGCAGCCAGGACGTGCCGGGCACAACGCGAGCATCGCTCCGGTGCTCGCGATCATGTCGGCGCGTAAATGTACGTCATGATGCGTTAAGTACCACGTCACCATGACGTACATTTACGTCCATTGTCGTTAAGGGGTACTCTGGACCTAGACATCTTATCCTCTATCCAAAGGATAGTGGATAAGATGTCTGATCGCGAGGGTCCTGCTGCTGAGGACCCCCGCAATCACTCCTGCAGCACCCACTTGTCATCAGCCTTACGGAGTGAAGATCGATACAGGGGTTGGAGTATCGTGACGTCACAGCTCCGCCCCTCGTGACTTAATGCCCTGCCCCCTCAATACAAGTCTATGGGAGGGGGCATGGAGTACATTAAAGGGGCAGGACAGGACATCACAAGGGGGTGATGTCATGATACTCCGGCACAAGGGGCGTGATGTCATGATACTCCGGCCCCTGTATCGTGAGTCAGACACTGAGCGATCTTCGCTCCATGAGGCTAATGACAAGTGGGTGCTGCAGGAGAGATTGCAGGGGTCCCCAGCGGCGGAACCCACGCGATCAGACATCTTATCCCCTATCCAAAGCAGTGCTGGGGACTTGGGTTCAAATCCCACTAAGGACAAGAATAAATAAAGCATTATTATTATTATAATAAAGTCAGCAGAGAGAACTGTGCTCGTGATGCCATCAGAGAGCATTCCAAAAAGAAAAGAATTTCCTCTGTAGTATTCAGCAGCTAATAAGTACAGGAAGGATTAAGATTTTTTAATAGAATTCATTTACAAATATGTTTAACTTTCTGTCACCAGTTGATTAAAAAGAAAAAAGGTTTTCACCGGAGTACCCCTTTAAGGGGTTATAGAGATCAGTCTAATGATGTTCTCACACCTTGCCCTGTAACTATTACAAGTGAGTATCCTCTACTTTAAGGAAAAGAATGTTTGAGTCATTGAAAATAATGGCATCACTTTCCTTTTTTTTTTTTTTTTTTTTTTTTAGGGGGGCAGATGCTATGTTCTTAAAATGCTAAGCTTCCCTTGTCTCTTGTATCCAATGCAAACAATACTGATATTGTTGAAGCATTGAAATGTTGCAAGTAGTGCTGGGCGGTATACCGATTACCGAAATTTTTGTCCTGAACGATATGAATTTTTCCTATACCACAATACCGGTTGGGCACCTCGCGCCACAGCCGCTGTCCCCACATCGGGCAACTAATCATATGTGACCTGCAGGCGCTGTTCTGCTTCTCTCCCCCTCCCCCACCCTGTTTATCAGCCCAGCGCTGTCCCCCACATCAGGGGACTAATCATATGTGACCCGCGAGCGCTGCTCCTCTCCCCCCCCCCCCCCCCTCAAAATAATTATCAGCCGCTGCGCTGTACTGTACTATCCTGTGCACAGGCTTTAGAAATAAACAAAATAAACTTTAACTCAACTTCCTATATCCCTTCTGCTTCCTGGGGATGGGAACATCACAGAGCCGTCAGCCTATCACCGGCCTCATCAATGTCCCGCCTTGTCCGGTGATAGGCTGAGCACATTGTCAAGTAAGGAGCCGGCCGGCAGCATGAGGTTCGCATCACTGGACCGTGAGGCCAGTAATGGGGGATGTAGGAAGTTGAGTCAAAGTTTATTTTGTTTATTTTTGCAGCCCGGGCACAGGATAGTACAGTACAGTGCAGCGGCTATTAGTTATCGGGGGGAGAAGCAACGCTCGCGGGTCACATGATTAGTGGGGGACAGCTGATAAACGGGGGGGGGGGGGGGCAGAGGAGAGAAGCAGCACCCAATGGGTCACATGATGATGGGGGAGGGGGGGGTAAATACCGTTAAATACAGTGGAACCGCCATAATTAACAAAAATACCGTGATACACATTTTTGGTCATATCGCCCAGCTCTAGTTGCAAGTCTCAATTCCGCCTTTATATGGCAGAGCAGGCAACCTCGCACCTCCAGAAACCGATGTTACATAAATTGGATGGGAGTTTTTGTATTCCAAGTGTAAGAGGTTATAATCATTATTGTCTGTCCTGAGATGCTCTAGAATGGGTACATGATTCCTCTTACTATTCCAATACCCACTGGAGAAGGATCTGGTGGCACAATTGGGTCTTGTGTCCCGCTTGCACACAAGACTGGCAAGGTTGCCTCCCCATCTCAAATACTCTGTGATTGTGCAAGATACGATTGTTGCTTGGAAGAAGATGAGGAAAGCTTGTCACTTGCCCTTATTATTGTTCCGACTGCCTTTATGAAATCACAAAGAATTAGTGATTTTTGCCTTCTTTACCATTTCTGGCTTCTGCTCTTTATTTTTCATTAGACTGTTATTATTCTGTTTGCCTGCTTATTTTGACCTGTCTATATGTGTTTCATTGCATGCTACGCATTTATTGGGCCGCCCAGGTCCATTCATATATTGTTTTGGCTGGTCTTTTATTTTGTTGTCTTTATTCAATAAAACCTCTTTTTTTAATTTGAAAATCACCAAGAATTCCCTAAAGGCAGAGTGAACAAGTTCTAGACAGAATGGAGAGACAAGGAAGTACATATTGCAGAGTAGGTGATTCATGCGGAAGATAAGTGATGGCTCATACCATCTGAGGTGCTTGAGCAATTCTCCCTTTTATCCTTTAGCACTTTCTCCAAGTCTCACAGGTGCTAGCTTTCTGTAAAACCCAACTACATGACCCAGCAAGCAAGGCATCCCCAATACCTTTGAAGACTTTGTGGGCACCTCAAGTAATGAGTGAATACATGTCCTTTATGGCCCACTGGGTGAATGTGGTTCCTGCACAGCCACAACAGCAACTTTGACAGGTCATGCCACTTCCTCCTCCTCGCTCTCAGGCCGTTGGTCCTGTGACAGTGTGCGACTACACCTCCTCATCCTTCAACGTGTCCTCAGCCTCCACTGCACGGACACGGCTCAGTGCCCCTCCAACATACCATGGCACGGCGGTGTCACGATGTTCTTCACATGGTTTGCCTTGGCAAAGGGACTCAAGCACACCCTCCTTGAGCTGCAACGTCAGAACTGTATCCCCGATTTGCGACGTTTCCACACGTTGGAATTCCACCCTCCATATGTTGGACTGACTATACGAACAGAGAAAAGCCATAACCAATTTCTTGATGATCCAAGCGGATAGGGGGACTCCCCTGTGTAACTTCAATGTCAACCAGTGGCAGCCCATACATGACACCTGCCATTTGCTCAGGCCCTTTTAGGAAGACACCTTAATAGTCCGTCACCAGGATTACGGGATGAATAACGTCATTCCACTGCTTCATTTACCACAACAGGTATTAGAAACAATGGCTGGTCAGGGCACTGGAGACATGGCCCCTACATCTCACGGCCATGTGAGCCCTGTGGGGACTGAACTGGAGGAGGTGGGGGTGGGGCACAGTGGAGCACAGTTTAGGTTTCACGAGATGGGCAGTTTTTCTAGTCATCTTACAGGAGAGGAGGAGCAGCTAGAGGAGCTAGAGCAGGAGTCTCAAACTCCCAGCCCACGTAACAAAATTTTGCGGCCCGCACCAGCGATGTGTAATTTGTATCGCCTGACGCTTGTGACATGCAATTTCGGGCGTCGGGCAGGTGATTTCTTCAGGCATTTAGCCCTACTTCGGGCAAGTAGCTCTAAATGCCGGAAGACTTCACACAAGACTTGATGGGGGCACATCTCCGTCCCCTGTGTGTGTGTGTCTCTGGACGGTCTTCTTCAGCGTCGGCGCTGCGCCCGGCCCAAGTCTGTGTCTACAATGGCTGATGAGTAGCTTTCTTCACCCGCATAGGGAAGCAACTCATCAGCAGCAGGTAGACCTGGATTAGGAATGAACCAGCAGGTGGTGGCATACCTTGACTTGACCATGCCAACACACCTTGAAGATCCGCTGGACTTCTGGGCAGCCAAACTTGATTTGTGGCCACTATTAGCAGAGTTTGCCCTGGAAAAGCTGTCCTGCCCAGCCAGTAGTGTGCCATCAGAGCGGGTGTTTAGTGCAGCGGGGGGGATATAGTAACCCCAAGGAGAACTCATCTGTCCAAGAAAAATGTGGACAGAGAGTGACCTTTGTGAAGATGAATGAAGCATGGATCAGCCAGGTTTTCCACCCACTAATGCCTGATGCATCAGAGTAGATTGACCATGGTGCCACACCAACACTTCACAAATACGGATAGTGCAAAACATACTTAAGGTGCTGCTCCCCATTTACAGACATTCCTCTGCATCAGACCAAAAGTAAGAATTGAGGATATGCATTAGCTAAAAATTTACTTTTCTTAGGATAAAATATAATGTACCCAAATTTTTTTTGCAATTAAACTAAAGGAAAGGTGTGCAAAAACACACCATGTGCCACCTACTTCACCAAGTATTGATGTGATGAAAAGACCTCTAAAAGATGGAAGGGAACAACATATGGTCCATTGTAACAGGTGGGGTAAAAACTTCCCCTGTAAGGCCCTACTCTCGCATTATTAATTCCCTTCTTGGCAAGTGTTACTCGCCCTCAAAAGGGCGGCCCCACACAAGAACTTCTCCCTATTTCCACCTAAAAAACTGCCATTTCACAGGGTTTTTTAGGTTGAAATAGGGAGAGTTTCCTGTGTGGGGCCGCCCTTTTTAGGGCGAGTAACACTTGCCAAGAAGGGAATTAATAGGACGAGAGTAGGGCCTTACAGGGGAATTTTTTTACCCCCACCTGCTACAATGGACAATACGTTGTTTCCTTCCACCTTTTTGAGGAAAGGGTTACTCGTCTTAAAAAGGGCAGCCCCACACAGGAACCTCTCCCTATTTCCACCTAAAAACCCTGGGAAATGGCTGTGTTTGCAGGTGGAAATAGGGAGAGGTTCCTGTGTGGGGCCACCCTTTTAGGTCGAGTAACACTTGCCAAGAAGGGAATTAATATTGCGAGAGTAGGGCCTTACAGGGGAAGTTTTTACCCCCACTGGTTACAATGAACCATACGTTGTTCCCTTCCACCTTTTAGAGGTCTTTGCATCACATCAATACTTGGTAGTGTAGGTGGCACATGGTGTTTTTTGCACACCTTTCCTTTTGTATGATTTCTAAAAAATTTTGGGTACATATATTTTATCCTAAGAATATTATTAAAAGTTAAGTGTTATGTAATGCATATCCTCAATACTTACTTGTGCACACTAACACTTTTACAAAAGAGACCGTTTTCTTCTGCCTACCTGCCTCAGCTACTATTCTGATCCTCCCATCCATCTGATGCCAAGTTCTCCTTTTTTCATCCACCTTCGTCACCTGGTACTGGTATTGCCACCCACCGCCCACTATGTTACCGGGTCACTTTCAGGACTCCTGATGCCACCAAGAGGCTGTCTCATACTGCCATTATATGTTGTCCTCATGCTGATGCCATCTCCAGACTGACTAATTATCTCCCCATATGTTCTCCTCATCCTGCTGCCACCTCCAGGCGCTCATTCTGCAACTATATGGTCTCCTCATGCTTCCGCCACCTCCAGGCTGTGTCATTCAGCTGCTGGCACATTAAATAAAACTGTTTAGATTCATTTATTTGAAATCTTCAATTTAAATGTTAAAAAAATATCTTTAATCTTCTCATATATCTTTTCAAATATCTTTAATCTTTAATTGTGAGGCCCTATGGTCTCGCCAGGCTGTTGCCACCTCCAGGCTGGGTCATTCAGCCACTATTTGGTCTCCTCATGCTGCCGCCAACTCCAGGCTGTCGTTCAGTTACTATATGGTCTGCTCTTGCTCCCACCAACTCCAGGCTGTGTCATTTAGCCACTATATGGTCTCCTCATGCTGCCACCAACTCCATGCTGTGTCACTGTACCGCCATGTGGTCTCTTCATGCTGCTGGCATATTAAATAAAACTTTTTAGGTTCATCTATTTGAAATCTTCAATTTAAATGTTAATAAAAATATATTTAATCTTTTCAATTGTGAGGTCCTATGGTCTCATCAGGCAGTTGCCACCTCCACGTTGTGTCATTCCGGCACTATATGGTCTCCTCATTCAGCCACTATATGGTCTCCTCATACTGATGCCACCTCCAGGCTCTGTCATTGTGCCGCTGTGCAACAGTGATTCTAATAGCGATGCCTCTAATCTGCATGTCATACTGAATAACAGTATTATTTCACTAACCCAGCACACACCCTATGCATGTTACAGCAAGGCAAAGTGTTCTACACACCCCTATTGAGGCTCTCTGTAGGCCAGAAATAGCAGTTTTTAATACAGATTCGCCACAAATAAATTCTGACTGAACTGAATTTTTTCAGAAAATTCGGCAAATCGGCCGAATCGAATTTTGCAAAAATTCACTCATCTCTAGGTGCCTCCCTCACAAGGTCTCCCTCTCTATGACCATTTCTTTAGGGTAATGAAACACTACATTTATGTAAAATGGACCCATATATTACTCAGTACTCGTACATTAGAGACAAAATTCTCTACGGGTGGGAACGGCTGAGAGGTTGTGTAATAAAAGGGGTGTGGAAGGAAACATATTTCAAATTAATGTAACATGCGTAATATAGATTTAACCTGCTGACAATGCCTGCTTTTCTGCAAACTCTGATAAGCTGTCCTAAATGTGGTAAATGTGACTGATTTCTGGAAAGGCATGGCAGTGCCCAGGGATTCAGGATTTATGGAAACAGTAGTAGACTTTAGAACCTAGACTCTAGAACCTCGTGACATTTTGTGGGTGTTGGTTTTCCAGTGTCTACACAAGGAAGCAGTGGATGCTAATTCCCCCCAAATTTGTGGCACTAGTAGTAGTAGTCTATGCTTTTCTATCCTACAAATAAAATGCATAGTGGTATAAAGCAAATCAAACATAGACATAAGGAGACTATGTTCTGCTAAAGCCTTTGGCTTCGCTGTGATTTATGATTAAATGGGCACTAAAAAAAAACCTAGGACAGGTTGTCGACACAGATTGCTAGAATGAGCCAGGAGAAGAGTGAGCTAACAAGACAAATTTACAACGTTAGTCTATGGGATTGTCTCGGTCAGCGCGTGCTTCTCTCCCGTCCATTCTAGTGATTGGTCAGGGTCTGAGTGTTCAGATCAATCAAAACTTTTGTCTAGTCTCTAGGGCATGTAAAAAGTTTTTTAAGCAACAGGTACAATTAAATTACTTTTTCAATGGTATTCCAATACATAACCACAGTGGAGAATATTAGTGTGACATAAACAAGGCCTAACCGGTTACTGGGAACTATGGTTGATATGCCCCACTAAAGCTGTAATAGCTGGGTTTATAAAAAGTATTTTGGTCAGAACTAGCATATATTTTTTTCCTGTGTTTAGGACTCATTCCTGATTTTGGCTAAAAATACTAAGCAGATACTTAACAAAAATACTAAGTGTAAACCCATCCTAACTGTTTTGGCCCTAAATGACCAGAAACATTTGATAGATTTTGCACATGTGGTTGTTTATTAATTTTATGTTTTTATCTTTTGAACTATAAAAATAATTTGTGCTTCATTTTTTCATGATAGGGTTTGTCTTGAGGTTATTACCCATTATTCATTTTTACGCATTTTCCATTTTTAGTCTTATTTTTGGTAAATTTTACAGAACCTAAAAATGTTATAAATTGTTCATTAACTTTGCAAATTCACATTAAAATAAAGTGTAATCCATTTTGATTCAGTCATTTTGACACATTTTATGTATAGTCTTGGGTAAACCGAACAACTATGATAGCAATGTAGTTCAGAGTGGGTTTTTCACTCTGCTTAAAAAGGAAATTGACAGCGGATTCACCTACACTAAACCCAACACACGGGGTATTAGTGTGGTTAATCGAATTGTAATGAGGTATCACTTACCCAGATCTGTGGTCAGGTTATGGCGATGCATAGCTGTATTAGCCATCATTACTAATCTGGAATTGGCCAGCTTTGCTCAATGGAGGCAGGACATAGCATAGCCAGCTTCTATTCCTCCATCCCTTCTGCACCGATATACAAGCCCACCTTGCACTCACACGGGCGAAGGGGTCCCAAGAAAGTCACTGTAATCTGGTACACCTGCACTAAATTTGGTGTATTGGATTTAGTGTGGGTGAGCTTGCTGTCTGTTTCTTTAAAAGGCTATGAAAAAGGAGATTTTTTTGTACTCACCGTAAAATCTCTTTCTCCTAGCCATTGGGGGACACAGGAGACCAGGAGTATTATGCTGCTGTCCACTAGGAGGCTTACACTAGGCAAAAAAAGAAGTTGGCTCCTTCCAGCAGGATATACCCGCCCACAGGCACTGAGCTAATCAGTTGTGTCACAAAGCAGTAGGATAAGCCAAACAACAAGGAGATGCGTCCGAAGGACACCAGAAAGGAACAACAGGCAACAAACAACCTGAATAGGTAACTGGAAATGGGTGCTGTCCCCCCCCAATGAAGGCTGCAATAAAGAGATTTTACGGGGAGTACAAAAAAATCTTTTCCCGGTCGCTTCATTGGGGGACAAAGGAGACCATGGGACATCCCAAAGCAGTCCCTGGGGAGGGGAAAACAACCGCCAGAGAAGGGCAGGTCAGGCCAGAGACTGAGCCATATCCCTTCGCAGAAGGAAGAGGACAAGGCCCAGAGGAATCCGGAATCTGGAACCCGACCACCTGAAAGCCCTCACAAAATATAAGACCCAAAAGCGAGGAATCGTGCAAAGAAGGGGTTCCGACAACCCCGAAGGCCTGCCAGGCCGAACTTGTCCTGGCAGGAGTGAAAACCACCTTACATCCATGCCCGAACGAAAGGGCGATCTTGCCTGAAGACAGCTAAGGCATGAAGCCCGCTGTCGACCACCCAAACCGAGAGGCCCAGGTACCAAAGCCACAGGCCCAGGGCCACTCTACGAGAAAACAGGTGCAAGAGAAAAACTCAAAGAACACTCTGTATTGCCTTGAAGGGCAGGGAAAAGAGTGCGACTGGAGGACTACACCCGTTGAAGAAGTGTGCATTGGCCAGACAGGGCCAACCAGACTGACCGAAAGGCCCTCGAGGTCCACATGGCCGGTAAGGAGGTAAGAGCTGTCTGGAAACCCAGGAGCAGCCGCCATCAGAACCAGCGGCTCTCAGATCCAGAAATAAGTAGAGGGATCATGGAGACCCACACCATTAGACTCTTAGCAACTACAAGCCTGTGCGAAAAACCCTAGGCGATGTGCCCCAAGGCAGAGGCATACCTTGGATAGGCCGGGGGGGGGGGGGGGGTCAGGATAGTACTAGCCCCATGGAAGCTGCAGAGAGTCCGCTGCACACGCTGGGGCACCCATTTTGGGCACCTGGCACATGTGGTGAGGTAACAGAACTTCAGCCGCGGCAGACTCAGTATGGGTGACCATCGGTGAAAACAGGCTGGGCGCTGCCAGGTTTCCTGGTATGCCCCAAGGGACTGTAGGGGTAGGGAGGTGAGCCACGCTGATTAGTATGCCTAAGTCTGGACCTTTGTCAAAACTCCATACCCCAGTAAATGACCAAAAGGTCACCACGGAAAAGGGGCCAAGGCCCGAAACAATCACTCAGAAAATAGAGGCTAAGAAGCACATAGTGCTGACTCTGGGTCCACAGCTCATGTATGCAAAATGGTACGGTGCAAAATGCTATGTGCCGTAAACAAGCGGACCAAGGGTAAAGCACTGCAATGTTTTTAAGGGGACAGTCAGGAGTTATCCCACTTCTGACAGAGACAACCCACTGCTGCAGGTCACTCATGTGCAAAGCAGAGAGTCAAGGTCAATTGGTGCACTGTACCTGAAGACACTGCTATATCAGGGTGACTGAAGAAAAGTTCCGCAAGGGGCGCCAGTCTCAAAATTCCCTGTAATACATGGTCCCCAGATAGGGGACATATCAGAAAAGTGGCGCACTGTACCCGAAGATATTGCAATCACGGGGCAAAGCCTAAGGCCCCAGAAGTAAGCTTCCAAAGCGGCCCCAGTTGTCAAAAATCCATATCAGGAATTAAACTGATAAGAACAGATACAACACTACATTGTAGTCAAAAGGCAGAGAAGCGAGATGAATGCTCTCAAGGCATGGGGGAGCATACTAGGAAGCAGGTGATCTGAGGGTAATACTTCAGACTGCCAAACTGACAAAGACATGAGAAATGGCTATGCATTTGCAATGACCCCTTTTGGCCACAAGAGGGGAGCCTAACACAGGGGAGAGAACAGTGCTGGACAATTAGCCAGTCAGCCACTGGAGGGTGCAGGGCGGCCCATGAGAAGCTCTTTTTTTTTCATTTTTATTTATTTTTTTTTTTTACACAAGGTGAAACAGAAACCACATCACCCCGCAGGAGGGGCGGGGAGAAGTAGCGCCGCCTGATCAGTGTGGGAGTAATGTGCGCGCTGTCCATGTCCCCACCATGGAAGAAGGGGTATGTTAACCCCTGGCACAACTTTTCCGGGGGGAAAAGAAGACAGTAAGGGTGCCAAGTAATGGCGCCACAGACAGATATTAAAAGCCCAATGGCTGTGGCATGTTGAAAAAAAAAGGGGGTCGGCCGCGATCATACAGGCAGCCGAAAATGAAAGTAAAACTGCCGCCCGAAAGACTCCCCCGCCACCAGCTGATTAAAGGGTACCTCTCATCAAAAAAACGTTTGATATATTATAGATTAATGTATGTAGAATAACTTTACAATTGCATGTTATTAAAAAAATATGCTTCTTTCTATTTAATTTTCCACTTTGAAGAAATGACCACTAGGGGTCTCCCTACCAGTCCTGGCAGCAAGCATTTCAGACTCATGCTGGAGTCCTAAACACTACGAGCTGCCATTCTGCTTTGTTCACAAAGGAGAACACTCAGAGCTGCCAGCCTGCTTTGTTCACAGCCTGTATGGCTGTGAACAAAGCAGGGTGGCAGCTCTGAGTGTTTAGGACTCCAGCATGAGTCAGAAATGCTTGCTGACAGGACTGATCGGGAAAAATACAATAGAAAGAAGCATATTTTTCATTAACATGCTATTGGAAAGTTATTCAACATTCATTAATCTAAAATATATCAAAAGTTTATTTGATGAGAGGTACCCTTTAAATTGTGGTATGGCGGGAGCAGAAGCGCACTGAGTCTGTAGTTTGCAGGTTCCGCTAAAAAAGATGGCCGTACTGCATCCAATAGAGGGGGAACAAGATACTGACTCCCGACAGCCACCCAGGCAACAAGGCTTGCGGCAGCCATAGAGGGGAAGGGAGAGCCAGAAGGCCATGAGGTGCACGGACCACTACTACCAATATGGCGGCCTAGGAGTTGTACTGAGTAAGGAAACCCCCTTAGGGGGCTCAGCCATCGGAAAGGGAGACCCTAGGGATATAGAGGAGGGGGGGGGGGAAGAGAGAGAATGTACATACTCACCCAGACTCCATCTTCTTATACTTACTCAGGTCTGCTTCAGCCAGCTTATGGCCACACTGCATCATGCCAAGCTGCCATAGCGAAGCGGGCAGGGGCAAGTGGGGGACCCAGACCCAGGGTATTCCGCCAGGCACTGGTCGTTGGCGATAAGGGGTTAACGGCCCATACTCTATGAACCGTGCCCCTTTGTCGCATGTGGGAGATCAGGCAGTGTCATGCTCCTGTCGCACAACCTAGAAAAAACAACAAAGGAAAAAGAACCTAACTAGATATATTGAACTACAAAATAATGAAAGAAAAAAACAGGTCTGGAGAACTCCAGACCTGTGTCTGCCTCCTACTGACACTAAGCTAAAACTGATTAGCTGATTAGCTCAGTGCCTGTGAACCCCCCCCCCCCCCCTCGTGTGACCCTTGTCAGGCAATGCTAGAAAGATCCTCCAGAGACTCCAGAATCAACATTCGATGGTCGCCTTACCGTAGTGAGATGTACAAACTACAGTATTTGATCAAATGCTGATTCCTGGACCAGATGCAGATACCTTTCTGGCAGTGCCTGGGGCAAGAGTCATTTTCCTTTACCAAGAACACTTGCTGACAGTTCCCATTACAGGTTTCCGGATCTGTTACCCTTGGCTTGCAGCCTGCAACACGCCACTTCTTCACACCTACTACCTTCTAACTTAAAGGTAGAGTCCAACCACCATTGGGGAATCTCACCAGGCGATATCTACCAAGTGATCCACAGGGTTACACAAGGCATGGTTCCCCTCTTGTTTTTCCTTTTTTTTCTACACTTCCCTGATATCATCTCTAACACTAAGTGATGGCAGTCTATCTGGCAGATTTTTCTTCTCTCTTTCAAAACAGCAGTTAAATGGTAGAAAAATATTAATTAAGACTATTTCGAAAGTTGGTTCATTTTGCATTCAGTAAAGAAAATTAATAAAAAGTGGTGCAAATATGTCCATAACCTTTATATATTAGATAGGTTTTTAAACATAATTTAATATAAGGTCATGAGAGACCTCTGGGGGATATTCACACTTCTTTTCAAAGCTGACCTGTCACCAGGAAAACATGTATTTAAATAAACCAATGGCTAGATAGGAATAGTCGCCACAATTTGAAAAACATAATTTTTCCCTGTCCTTTCCAGTACCAAGATATACCAAGGAATAGCTGAGGATAGACTTCAAAGAGGTGGCGGGTATCAGCGGCGCTGATTTGGAGTAGCTTTATTTGGATAATGCAACGCGTTTCACCGCGCTTGCGCGGCTTCATCAGGCATGGTAATCCCCAGCAGGGGGGGGAGCTTTTATACAACATACAGTTAACTCTTTAGTGACTTACACTTTTACAAAAAATATTTAAAAAAAGTATAAAACATGAAGCATGAGAAATATATACAATGTACTCCAATACACACATCCTTTATACTTGGGAACAGTGTGCATGACCGTGTGATCCAGTACATCTATAAATTTTCATTTAATGACTCACAGTGTAGGATACACTATGTTTTATTTTGTTTTATAGTATTATAGTATAGGGTCCATTATATAATGCCTACACAAATACGGCACTCCATTTTATTTTATTTTTATATTTATTATTATTGTACTTATTTCTATTTTTCCAATGTATTGTATTGTATTATATTGGGTCCGGTATTTTAATTAATATTGGTAACACAGCATGCACTCTGACCCAACGATAAAATCAACATTACTACATAAAAAATTTTTACATAAAAATTTGGATTCGTAATATCCATTAGTAACAAGTATATAAGACATCAATCTTTATATGAAAAAGCAGCATATATGGATATAATATTAGCATGAAATAAAAATAAAAGAAACGCTAAGTCTGAATGAAGCACCAGGGTTGAGTTCCTACCGAACATTCTCAATGGTCTCATTTAACCCTTGAGGGGTCAAAGTAGACAGTTTATGGATCCAGAAGGACTCCCGATTGATTAAACGCTGAAACCGATCGGAACAATCCTCCGGAATTTGTTCCAATATAACGAGTTTTAATGTGATGTAATCACTTTTATGTTTAATAGAAAAATGTCTGGAGACTCTATGTAACAAAAAATTATTTTTTATATTGGACCTGTTTGCACATACGGGACCGCACCGTTTGCACAGTGCGGCCCACGTACAGTAACCCCCCGACCTGCGATGGCCCCGACGTATGATAAAATCTACATACGATGGCCTCTCAGAGGCCATTGCCTGTCAATGTCAGCATCGACATACGATGCTTTTATATGTCGGGGCCATCGCATTAACTGCTATCCGACAGCGCAAAATGCTTAAGCTGCTGTCGGATAGCAGTTTAAGCATCCAGGACAGGTTCGCTTACCTATTCCCGCTGCTCCGGGTCCACTTCGCGATCCTCCGGCGTCTTCTGCATCTTGTCCGGGCCTCGCTTTCTGGCGTCGTTATTACGTCACTACGCACGCCGCGCCGGCGCAGCAGCGTAATAACGTCACCAGAAAGCAAGGCCCGGACCATCGCGAAGAAGACACCGGAGTAGTGGGACAGCATCGGGAGCCCCTTGGACAGCATCTGGAGCGGTGAGGACCTGGTCCGGAGCGGCGGGGACAGGTGAGTACAGCTTCCTATACTTTACATTGCACAGATCCCTCAACATACGATGGATTCGACAAACGATGGGTCGTTTGGAACGAATTACCATCGTATGTTGAGGGACCACTGTATTGCAAGTTGCATTCGCATGCTAGTAAGTGTATAGAAAATTGTGAACCACAATGGACTAGACTTTTAATAGGAAAATCTTTTTTTGTGATCCATGAGGAAAATAACTCAACCCTGGTGCAACCTATCATGCTACAGCAAAGACATTTGCTTTTGTTACATGGGACACAACCCTTTTCAGTCAACTCTTCATTTTTTTTTTTTTTGGAAAGACTATCTGTAACAAATCTACTGGGAGCCAATACATTTTTTAAATTTTTTGCCCGTCTGAACGTGACACTAGGGATTTCTGGTATGGATTGTTTCAATATAGGATCAGCCTGAATAATGAACCAATGTTTTTTGAGGATTTTTTTTATTTCAATAGCGCTATTATTGTAATTTGTGATGCAGTTATGTCTGAATGTATTCTCTTCACTTGATTTTGTGATTTCTTTTGGGGCTAGATAATCTGATTGTTTTTTTATTTTTACTTTGTTGTATGCCGCATGCATTAATTTTTTCAGATATCCCTTTTCACAGAAAAGTTTTTTGAATAATAAAGCTTGTGTTTTAAAGTCGCTATCGCTCGTACAATTCTTTCTAATGCGGACATACTGACCATAAGGAAAAAAATTTAGCCAATTTGGATAGTGTGCACTATCATATTTCAGAAGACTGTTCACATCTACTTGTTTAAAAAAAAGTGGCAATCTGGTTATTCTCTGTTTTCATGATTTCTAGATCTAAAAATTCTATTGTAGTGTGTGAAAAATGAAGTGTGAATTTGAGACCCCATATGTTTGAATTTAAATATTTCACAAAATCTTCTGCCTCACTCTTGGCCCCGGTCCACAAAAAGAACAAATCATCTATGAATCTTTTAAATAATAATATGTATCCTGAAAATCGTGTAGGCTGTGCTATGTGCTGGGACTTGAATCGCCCTATGAACAAATTAGCATAACTTGGGGGGAAACGAATCCCCATAGCACAGCCTTTGGTCTGCCTGTAAATAATATTATTGAACGTAAATAAATTGTGTTCCAAAATAAATTCAATAGATTTTAATAAAAAAGAAGACTGATCTTCTCCTAAATCTGAAGCGCAGCTTAAATAATATTCTACACTCTCCAAACCCAATTTAGTATCGATGTTCGAATAGAGGGAGCACACATCCAGAGTTAAAAAAATAAAGATTGGATGGAAGGGAAGTCTGTTGGATGTCACAAATGGATTGTGTAGAGTCTCTTAAATAAGAGGGCAACTGTAAAACAAGCGGCTGAAGGAAAAGGTTAACATAATGGGATAAATGTGCAGTAATAGAATGAATACCTGAAATAATAGGACGACCTGGCGGATTAATCAAATCCTTATGTAATTTGGGTAAATAATAAAAAATGGGAAGTGAGTAATATTTGATGTTGAGGAATGTGTGCTCCCTCCTATCGAACAAGGACTTGTCTGCAGCCTCAGCAATTAAATTTGTATATAAATTAAAATATTCCCTTGAGGGATCATTTATTAGAATTTTATAATATTCAGAATCAGAAAGGATCCTAGTAGCCTCACACACATACATCTCTGTATCAAGGATGGCTATTCCGCCCCCCCTTATTGGCAGGGCGGATGATAATATTTTTGTTATTTTGTAGTGACTTTATGGCTTATCCGCTCATTTCACGCTTACCATTGTTGTGTGTGAATTCGCACAACCACCTGGGGTAAGAGACTTGTACAACCGTTTCTCTTAACAAATTTACCCAGGTGGTATTATGCTATGGAGCGCTCTCTCTTATTATTTTTTTAATACCAAGGAATAGACAGCCCATATTCTCTTAGTCACTGCCTCTGTGCCAACTCACATATGACCACTCCACCTTTTACTGACAAAGGAGGAGGAGAATGAATAAAAGAAGATAGGCTGGCTATCCCTGGGCTTCTGCCATGCTGAGAAACACTGTGGGGACCTCATTTACCTATATGGCGATGTGTAGACAGTGAAAGAGAGGATAGATGTCCTTACAAACTGCTTATGACTTTTCTATGGGGTCCTCAGGAACCCATATACTACACTGCAGGGTCAAAAGCTTTAAACTGGCACCATGCATTTACAATGCCAACAATTTAAAAAATAGCTATTCTTTAAAAAAAAAGAAACTTTGACATTTCATGGTGATATGTTAGAAATTTTGGCTAGTGGTCTAGGTGAATAAGGGTGTACATAAGTAAAGGACAAGGTGCAAATATATACAAATACTGTGCAATACGTGATACGCAGCACACTACAGTGCAATACAAAGGACTATGTGCAATTGTGTACTCACCATAATAAGATTGTGTACTATGCAGATACATACAACAGAGGACGTTGTGCAATATAAAGATTGATTGGAAATTTTTGACACATGGATATAATATAATGTGATCTATTCATGTGTACATGACTGGGAACCTATGTATATGGTGAAAAACTAATCAATATATATGCACAAACTTTATTGAGACACATATAGCCAAGGAACGTTAAAGATAAACTGTATTGAGTACGGAACAGTGCAAATCAGCACAAGTATATTGAAATAACTGGCAGCATTGACACTAGTGGCTGCCATTGCAGCTTTACTATGTTTATTTTTTTGTTAGTGCTATATTTTACGTAAACAACAAATAAAAGCTACATTTTAAGGTCCCCATACACTTCTCTTTATAGTTGTCTAGGTGCTGAGATATCCACGGATTGCTAAAATGAAGACGACTCAACTGAGTACTATGCTCTTTGTTACTGATTGTCTCTTCTCGTGTTACCTTGAAAAGTTAAGCTTGTGGTGTTAGGAGCTTTAAAAAATGTAAGCCCAAACACTGCTCATATAAGTCCCAGAACAAAGGGGCAAAGCACTCAGCTCAGCACTTCTGCCCCTTTAGTTTAGCAATCAGTGGGGGTCTCACCCCTGGATGATCATTAAGCAAAACTTTTGACATTTTTATACAATAGAAACCCATCATTTATAGCCTGTGACCATGTGTCATGTATTTAGGGAAGGAGCATTTAGAAAAACGTGTTACTTGAATTGCCAACAAAATTATTCATGGTTTTCAAATTTATTTTCCAGAAACAAAACCACTCAAGTCCATGGTCCCTGTCAGTAACTACAGGCCAGTCATGTTTACCTAAAAAAGGACTGAACTGCAATATCACAGCCAAAGAAATGTAAATTTGGGGGGTGGGGGGGGGGGGGGAGACACAATAGACACCATATATATGTATGTAGTAGTTCTATTGCAAGCCTAGCCATATTAGCTCCGTAAGGCTAATACCTCTGCCACAAATCCACTAGTAGAGCCTACAAGTCATACTCATTTTACAATGCTCTTTCCCAATGTCTCTATAAATATACATGATCAGCTTAGCAAACATGTTCAGGACTATTTGTGAGTTATTTCAATAAGGAAAAAGAGAGGAGGACAACAAAGTGCTATAAGTCTCTCCTTTCATCAATATATACCTCTTGGAAACAAAGGATCAGGAATGTTGAATGACTTACGTCATACATTATATATTGCAGGTCATTCTTGCTGAAATCCACAAGCTGGGTTGACTCTGACCTAATGAATTTGTCTACCTTAAAGGGGTACTCCGGCGCAAAACATCTTATCCTCTATTAAAAAGATAGGGGATAAGATGTTAGATCCCGCCGCTGGGGACCCCGCGATCGCCGACATGGCACCCTGGTCATCCGTGCACGGAGCAAACTCCGCTCCGTGCCGGATGACAGGCGACTACAGCCGCCGTGCCCGCTCCATTCAGGTCTATGGGAGGAGGCGTGACAGCTACGTACTAGCCGTCAAGCCCCCTCCCATAGACATGAATGGAGGGGGCTTGACGTCACGAACACGGGAGCTCCACGCTCCCATGTTCCGGACGCCGCTGCTGTCTGCCCGGAGATCGTTGGGGTCCCCAGTGGCAGGATCCCCGCGATCTAACATCTTATCCCCTATCCTTCTGCACCGGAGTACCCCTTTATATAGCCCCTGATCATTACATAGTGTCAAACCCAAAGTGTATGGGCAACGCAAGATATGATGATCTATTTATTTATACTAATATTTTCACAAAAAGCAATGGGATGTGCAATTTAGTACAGCCTACTGAAATATAACAGTAAGGCAAGACATAAATTACAGCATTTCTATAGTTTTCACAATGATAAACAGATTTAGTCCACATCACTAGAAACGTGCATTCCTTTACTTACTATTCCGAATATTATCCCAGTCAGTTTGTGCAAAAAATGGATGACAGCACAAATCTTCATACTTCAATCTCTCCCTTTGTCCACATAGTAAACTTTGGATAAGGTCAAGAAAATGTTTGCTGATTTTTGGTTCTTCTGGAAACTTTAGGAAACGCTGTTAAAGCAATGAAAAGTAATTAAAATGTGCACTGGCTAAAAATATCTAATAAACACTTTGCAACAGAAACATCTAGTAACCTGAAAGTTCATGATGTTGTTGAATGTTTTTGTGGCTGTTCCCTCTGTAAATGGAGATTTTCCATAAAACATTTCATAGGCAATAATGCCTAGAGACCACCAGTCGCATTCAGGACCATAGGCAGCTTTTCCATCCCCATTCATCACCATGAGCACTTCTGGAGCCATATAATCTGGTGTACCAATAGGCAGCTGTGCACTCATCTAAAATGCAAGTAGTGATGTGTTACAGGGCAGCAACATATGTAGATCAGGTAGATATAAGCTCAAGTAACCCTGTACACTTACCACTTTATTTGAGATCAATCTTGCTGCTGATCCAAAATCTACTAGCTTAACATGTCCGGTGCGGTCAATAAGAATATTCTCTGGTTTAATATCTCTATGGGATAAAACAATGCGTGTAGTATTCATATAACAGAAACAATAAAAACCCTAACATAAAAAAAAAAATACAGCTCTTAAATAGTCTGAATGAGGCCTTATAAGAATGCTGACATGTAACACAACCACAAATAGCTAAATAATATATATATATATATATATATATATATGTGATGCACTTGAGCTAAACTAAACAGAATTGTCTATACACCTTAGATCAGCATTTCCCAACCTGTGTGCCTCAGATGAATGTCAGCAGGACTAGCCAACCAACTAATGTGTATGGGGGTGTGCCAAGTCTTCCCCAAAGGCAAAGATGGATTGGCTATGCTGGATTTCAACCACTCTTTAACTTGCTCTCACAAGAAAGAAGGTGCTATCAGAAGTGTCCGGTAGCAGTTTATTCCCCTCTCTTTATTAAGGACAAATGCTGAGTTTGCATGTCTATGCAGAGGATGTCCGTGTACAGTGCTGTGAAATCTGTGTGCGCTATATAAATAAAGAGTGTTATTTTTATTTATCAGACTAGGCACTAAAAGCACAATGTACTAATAATTAATTAATAATGAATAAGTCCTGATAGACTTTTCTTTAGTTGGCAAATTCATACCGTAAGTCTTTAAAGCATACACTGACCAGACAGCAGACACTCCTGTCCGGTCCGGTCCGTGTATGTTTTATGAAGTTGACAAATAAAGAAGGAGGTGAGTTGCAACTTGTATGTTTCTACTTCTTTACTGAGATTTATGCATTTATCCTTCAGAACTGTGTACACACGTCTGCACCAACCTTTATGCACTGTACTGGTTTAGTGCGGCTCATTAAAGAAGTGCTACACCTGCTGTGCCTAGGCCTTAGTCTAAGAAATACAAAGCTACTTCTTAAGATGCTTCAGATTCCTCAGGAGAGAGCTGCAAGTACTGTACACCAAGAATGGGATGCAGCCATGTAGTTGCATGTGATCACTGAGGCAGTGATTGGTACACAGGGACACCATTGCAGCACTCCAACCAGGGACTTTAGAGGTGAAGACCCGAGAAGTGAGTATAGTTTCTTTTTTACACCATGTCCATGGGTAATTTTTTGGCAAATATTGAGGTTTCTCTATATACAGGCAATATATTGTGTATATATTGAAGGCCATGCAGCAATACGTGAAGTGAAAATATTACTTTGTCCAGCAAACCAATAATCACTTTTATATATTCCCCCCACCCACTTACCTGTGTACATATCCCAGCTGATGAACACTATGAATTGCTAGAACTATTTCTGCCAGATAAAACTGAGCCATGCTTTCATCAAACTGGTCATCATAGCGATTCAATAAAGACAGCAAGTCTCCTCCTGGCTGATATTGCATAACCTGCAGAATTTCCATAGGGTTATATACTCGATTTGGACAAGCTGCTGTATAGAGACATGATGCTGAGCTGCTACTGTGTATAGACTGACAGACATGATGACTAGATAATGCTATATATAGACTGACATACATGATACCTAAAACAACAACCCTACAGTCCTACTAGGTTGAGAATAGAAAAGGAATAAAGGAAAAGATATACAGTAGAATAAGTCAGATGTGGTCTAAAATTATTTATTGGTTATTAATTATGCTACGGTGTCCTCTGCAGAGCCCTTGCATTGGACATAACATAGGCAATAAAAATGGCATTAATAAAAAATCATGAACTTGATTAAATAGCAAACAACTAGTTCCCCTCTTTGATGGGTCGCGCTGTAAATACACACTTTCATATCTCGCTGTGTAGTGTGATTACGTTAAAGTCAATATGCAGCTAATAGATGGATATTAAGTAGCAGAGTTTACTAGAGATGTTGTGATCGTGTGTCTGATGGTCCGTCTCTGATGTTGATGGCTCAGGCGGCGCTGAACCGTAAGTCTACTGCTGAGAACAACTGGTATATATCAGGGTAAGTGTGCACTGCAGCGCTGTAGCCCCCGTTTGCAGCCCACTCTATCCTGGCGGCACAGGGCTAATTTGAATATAAGTCACGAGTGGGGTGGGGATTGGTACCAAGTACCTCTTAACCGTGGTGCCAGTGAAAGGTGCTCCTTCTTTCAATCTGGAGGATCGATGTCACGGAGGAGTCTCACGTTGTTACTCAGAAAAAGTTAGTGGGGTTCCAGGGAGCGCGCGCTCTGCTGGTGGAATGATGTTCTCCAAAGTTTACAGTATTGCAGTAAGGGTGAACAGTGATTCAAGCTTGCCTGTATTGGGGTATTTGAGACAATACACTCCAATACAGGCAAGCTTGAGACAATACACCCCAATACAAGAAAGCTTGAATCACTATTCACCATTACTGCAATACTGTAAACTTTGGAGATCATCCCACCAGCGGAGCGCACGCTCCCCGGAACCCCACTTACTTTGCTGAGTAACAACGTGAAACTCATTCGGGACATCAATCCTCCAGATTGAAAGAAGGAGCACCTTTCACTGGCACCACTGTTAAGGTACTTGGTACCAATACCCTGTGCCACCAGGGTAGAGTGGGCTGCAAACATGGGCCTACAGCGCTGCAGAGTGCACTTACCCTGCTACATACCAGTTGTTCTCAGCAATAGACTTACAGCTCGATGCCGCCTGAGCCATCAACATCAGAGACGGACCATCATACACATGGTCACAACATCTCTAGAAAACTCTGCTACTTAATATCCACCTATTAACTTACAGCGCAATCACACTATAGTGTGGGACAAAAAGAGTGTACTTGCATGTGTACTAGCGCTGCATGTTGGAGGAGATTAATCAAAACCTGTTCAGAGGAAAAGTTGCCCAGTTGCCCATAGCAACCAATCAGATCGCTTCTTTCATTTCTAACAAGGCCTCTGCAAAATGAAAGAAGTGATCTGATTGGTTGCTATGGGCAACTGGGCAACTTTTCCTCTGCACAAGTTTTGATAAATCTCCCCTATTGACTTTAATGTAATCACACTACACAGCGAGATACGAAAGTGTGTATTTACAGCGCGACCCATCAAAGAGACATTGCTAATACTATAAGTAATTGCTTACCTTTTATGGGAACTAGTTGTTTGCTATTTAATCAAGTTCATGATTTTTTATTAATGTCATTTTATTGCTTTTATTTAAATTGTCTATGTTATGTCCAATGCAAGGGCTCTGCAGAGGACACCGTAGCATAATTATTAACCAATAAATAATTTTAGACCACATCTGACTTATTCTACTGTATATCTTTTCCTTTATTCCTTTTCTATTCTCAACCTAGTAGGACTGTATAGTATTGTTGTTTTAGGTATATTTGACACAATGTGATACTTCTTGATCCATTTGTAGCTCCCACAACCCTTTTTCCTGACATTCATGATGGCGAGATGCTGTAGGATATAGACTGATATACGTGATGCTGCTGTATATAGACTGACATACACGATGATGTGATGTTGCTGTATATAGACCGACAGATATAATGATGTGATGTTGCTGTACACAGACTGAAAGGCAAAATGTTGCTCTTAATAGACAGATATAATAATGAAATGCTGTTGTATAAAGACTCACACTCTATACACAGCAAAATCTCATTATGTCGGTCAGTCTATGTACTGCAACATCTTATCATTATGTCTGTCAGTTTATATTCAGCAGCACCTTTGTCTGTCAGTCTATACACAGCAGCATCTCATCATTGTCTGTCAGTCTATATACAAATGTTATAATCCCCTATATAAGGCCTATTAAACCCAAAGCATGGAGTGCCTATTATAATACATTAACACAAATAGGGAGCACATCATGCAGTGTGAAAATTATTTCTAAATCTTTATTGAAAATACAAAATTGGTAAAAAAAACATCAAAAGACACATGAAAATATGGCAGAACTACAATACAGGGCAGGTTACACTGAAGGCAAGTGTGGATAAAAACAACCACCCACCTAAGTCAGTAACCACATCAAAAGTGCATCGCAGCATAGTATTACAATCAAGGCAGGAACAAAATTAACCCTGTTACTACTTTTTAGAAAACATAAATATACATTGCACATGGCGCACACAACAACTTACATTCAGTGATCCCTGCTACCCCAATGCCCTTTCGCTAATAAGCTTGGCCTGTGCAGCAACATCTTATCATCATGTCTGTCAGTCTATACACAGCAGCATCTCATCATGTCTGACCAGCTATACACAGCAGTATCTCATGTCTGTCACACATAATGATGAGATGTTGCTGTATATAGACTAACAGAAATGATGAGATGCTGCTGCTGTATATAGACTGACAGACATGGTGATGACATAATGATGTGTTGAATTATTAGGCCGGATAATACCCTTCACTGAGAAGAAAATATTTAACTAACAACAAAAAAAAAAACAAAAAAAAACACACTACAAACATTTTACAATTGGCACTATGAATTTCAGGTGCATCCTCCAAACTGGCAGTGCATTATATAAAGATAACCACACCAGTTTTTATGTAATTATTCAACAGTTTTTCAAACACACTGAAAAAAAAGTTTGGAAACGTCAGTCACCTAGTGAAATATAGCTTAACCTGTTCAGGACGCCGGGCGTATGCATACGCCCTGCATCCCGAGCCCTTAAGGACGTGGGCGTATGCATACGCCCGTGGGAATTCCGGTCCCCGCCACTAGCCGGTTGGGGACCGGATCGGGATGCCTGCTGAAATCATTCAGCAGGCACCCCGGCACATCGCCCAGGGGGGTCCTGAGACCTCCCCCATGTCGGCAAACGCAGAAAATCGCATGTCAATTCAGACATGCGATTTTCTGCTATTCCGGGCTGATCGGGTCTCTGGTGACCCGATCACCCGGAAAATAGCGATGATTGGAGCTGTCAGGGACAGCCCCGATCATCTTGAGGGCTAGGAGTGAGGTCGCAGAGCTGCGATCTCCTCTTATCCCCTGCCATTGGTCAGAACTGATTCTGACAAATGGCAGAGCAGGACAGTGGGTTGACGGAGGCCGGTACCTGCAGGAGAAGATGCCTGGAGATAGTCGCTGGAGACTGCTGGATCCTGGGTCAGGTAGGGAAACTGTTCAGAACGCTGGAGCCGGGAGCTCGTGGTGCCATGACCCCGCCCCCTCATTACATCACTCCCCGCCCCTCCCATAGACTTGCACTGAGTGGGCGGGGTGTGACATCATGAGGGGCGTGGCTATGACGTCACAAGCTCCCGGCGCTGGCTCCAGAATTTGGAACAGTTTGTTCCAAACGCTGAGCAGTGGAGTACCCCTTTAAGGCCCTTTTACACAGGCCAATTATAGGCTAAACGAATGTTCGTAGGAATGCTCGGTTCCAATAAATGGTCTATGAATGCGAAAACACTGGCTCATCAGCCCATTGCATCTTGTATGTGGCCACCAAAATCATTATTATTGCCCGTGTAAACGTGTCCTTATACATTGTAAGGCAAGGAAACAACACCTGTATTTTTGGCCAATGAAAAGCAGCAGGTCTCAAGGACACATGTAGTCCATGGTCCTGATTTAGTAATCTGTCTGAGACAGAAACTGGAAGGATTTTCCCATGCAACCAATCACAGCTCGGCTTTCATTTTACCAGAACTCCTTAAAACATGAGCTGTAATTTGTTGCTTGGGAAAATCACTCCAGTCTCTGTCTCAGACAGATTGATAAATCAGGGCCCATGTGTTTTTGCAGACTGGCTATTCAGCCTTCCATAATACAACATTTTCTCTGTAAAGAGAATGCATGGCTGGCTACAGTCCTGGTAAAATCCGCTCCTGTCATAGATTGGTTGTTTGTGGTAGACAACTCCTTTAAGCAAGTCTTAACTAAGTAGTTTTGTGTATTTCTGATAAATCATCAGATTACTTCAGTATCAAGAACTTCTATGCTGTCCACACATTAACAATAATAGCTGAAGAATATATGTATGTATATATACATATATGTGTTCTCCTCGGAGAGTTTAGGTGAAACACCAACCTTTTATGTTCAATAATTATCCAACGCTGTGAAACATTGAGTCAGAACTGGATACAATTTTCTAAGTTAGTATACCTTTTATGATTCTGTTTTTCTATTCTATCTATTTCTATTGATAGTATTATTTGTTACCTTTCTATGTTGTAAATTTGAAAACCCAATAAAAATATTTGAAATATAAATATATGCTGTGCACACAATTTTACTCCATGAGTAAATACAATTTCTATTCAACCTTTAGTAGCTATTGAATTCTGTATTCATTTGGTATATTACTTACTAGGTAAAGGTGCTCCCTATCCTGGAAGGCATAGTGGAGCGTGGGTATCCATGGACTATTATGATTACTTAATATATTTCGTTCTTCTTCAAAAAAAGAAACCTAAAGAAAATAGACAGGTATGAGTACACTTCTAAAATCATATTAAAACACATTAAAGGTCTTTTGACACATACGGTATCCTGTGCAGATTTGATGTGCAGGATTTGAAGCTGTGTTCAGTCATTTAGTTTACATCCTGCATATTAAATCTGTGCAGAATACTGTATGTGTAAATACACCATAAATTTTTTTTTCAAATCAACTGGTTCCATAAAGTTAAACAAATTTGTTAATTACTTCTATAAAAAAAAAATGTATCATTCCAGCATGTATCAGCTGCTGTATGTTCAAGAAAGTTGAGTTGTTCTTTTCAGTCTGACCACGGTGCTCTCTGCTGACAGCTCTGTCCATATCAGGAACTGTCCAAAATGAAGCCAGAACTGATCCCATTCATTTAAATGGGACAGATCACAGTAAACCGGCATCTCAGTTTAGACGCCGGATGATTGGACTCGCCAGACCGGCACAGACAGGGGAATGCATCTTGCTGTGTTCCCTTGTACAGTGATCACAAACAACGCCGGATGATGCACAACTGATGCACTTCTGGCATTAGTTGGTGCATCAGTTGTGGCAATTTTCACCCAGTTTCGCCGGAGCCGGATATTTGCAACTCTAGCCTAAGCCTTTTGATTTTCAACAAGGCCTTAAACCATTCTGTAGGCTGGGAAAGACCTATAATAAAACCGTTCACATCATCATAGTCAAGTCTGGACAAAATGATGAGTGGCATATCCTCAAATCCCAACTAAGCAGCCATCATAATAAAGCTCCCCACTCTACTACACTCTATAATATGATAACAGCAGTCTGGCCAAAAGACATGGACTATGTCAGAGATAACATTCAATTCAGTACAAAAGAAAGAGAGAAAAGTTGACAACCTAACCAATGGTGTGCATTCACTTAGGTTGTCAACTTTTCTCTCTTTTTTTGTATTGTCTTTTTTGTAATTTCGACAACCGTGTTTGCACCCACAGTTTAATACCAGCGGTGCCCATCTTTTCTTTTTGCAACATTCAATTCAGTACACTCATCAAACCACTAAACAGTTTCTCAATTTTATATTTCTAAAAACTTAAGAGGTTAAATGACCAGGCAAGTGACATTGAACATCAGCTGCAGACAGCAGTCAGCAACCACTGTGCATGGAGTGGACTTAGTTCCAGAGCCCCCTCGTTACTGCCCCACCAGACATTTGATGTACATGCACGTCCTATGTTGGGATGAACTGGACTTAAGGTGTAACTGTAGTTTGAACAAAAGAAAACTTCTGACACATCATAAAGATATGTCAATGTTTTGATCTTTTAAGTGGTTCTGGCCAAGACCAGACCCTGACTATTCACTAGAACAAATGGTAAGAAGCTGAACACTTTCTCTCCCTGCTGTCACCTTGCTGCTGTAAACATGTGCTATAGAAAGTCTATGGAGCCTGTCTCTTTCAGCGAGGAAACATTAGGGAGAGAAAGTACTCAGTAGAGTCCTTCTCTCCGTTTATTCTAGTTATTAGTGGGGAATTTGCACTCAAACTAATCCACCCCCAATCCAAGTTTATTATGTTTATCAAGGTTTAAATATTAGTAACACTTTTAATAATTAAGAACATATACATGCTATAGATTTCCAGGAAGTATTGCACAAGTGATTTCAACCCAATTTAATGTTTACTGTATATTATTGTTGTGTGCAGGGAAAGTCAATCCTGAGGTAAATACTACCATTACACAGAAAAAAAGATAAAACTACTAAAAACCTGCTCTTGAGCCAGAAGTGCTTTTTTCTTCATCACTTTCATAGCAAATATGTCTCCTGTAACCTTCTCCTTGACAACGTGTACGTCTGCAAAGTGACCCCGTCCAATTACATTCTTAACATCAAAATCCTTAGTGCTGGGCTGAAGCTCCCGTAACTCTGCAACAGTTTCTGAATCTGGGGACAAAAAGTATAAATAACTGTATACAGAAAATTGTTACCAGTCTTCTTTGTCATCTGTTTAAAGGAAAACTGTCATCCTGTTCACCCACACTAAACACAATAAACTGGTTTATAGTGTGGATGAACAGGAGAACGATGCAGGGTCAGTGAGTTAAATACGTACCTTCAGTCCGGTGAAGTGTCCCTCCAAAGGTCTGCTTTTATCTTCGATGAATTGTGCACTGGAGGCCGGCCCCCAGGGTGAATTTCAATATTCATGGTCGCTAGTCACATGAGTACTTGCACCTACTGAACTCGTTGACCCCACATCAGCTTCCTGTTCACCCACACTATAACCCAGTGTATTGGGTTTAGTTTGGGTGAACAGGATGACCATTTTCCTTTAAATGGCCCCTGTCAGATATAAAAACTTATGTTTTACATCTTGGCAAAACAGTTTTTCTAACATACTTCTTTAATAAAAATTTCACATTTTATTAAAGAAAACTGCCTTTGAAAAACTCACAACTAGGGGTCCCCATAAATGCTGGGACACTGATGAGTCCAACAGCAGCATAAGCGTGTCCAAGGGTCATGGACACAAGGTGGCTGATTGACAAGGCTACATGAGGAACACAGCTTGCAGCAACACTGCAGTAACACAGAGTTTTACCAAACATGTGCTCCCAGCTGTTGCAAAACTACAACTCCAAGCATGTCTGGACAGTCAAAGGATATCTGGGCATGCTGGGAGTTGGAGTTTTGCAAAAGCTGTAGGCACACCAGTGTACTTTTAGAACTAAACCTTTGCACTAATTTAGGAAGATGTAAGTTATGCACTCACCATATTGTCTTTGGTGGAGTACAGGAAATCTCCAATACTCATTGTGTGTGTATACAGTACAGACCAAAAGTTTGGACACACCTTCTCATTCAAGAGTTTTCTTTATTTTCATGACTATGAAAATTGTAGATTCACACTGAAGGCATCAAAACTATGAATTAACACGTGGAATTATAGACATAACAAAAAAAGTGTGAAATAACTGAAAATATGTAATATTCTAGGTGGAAAGTGTCCCCAAGTGCAGTCACAAAAACCATCAAGAGCTACAAAGAAACTGGCTCACATGCGGACCGCCCCAGGAAAGGAAGACCAAGAGTCACCTCTGCTGCGGAGGATAAGTTCATCCGAGTCACCAGCCTCAGAAATCGAAGGTTTACAGCAGCTCAGATTAGAGACCAGGTCAATGCCACACAGAGTTCTGGCAGAAGACACATCTCTAGAACAACTGTTAAGAGGAGACTGTGTGAATCAGGCCTTCACGGTAGAATATCTGCTAGGAAACAAGGACAGGCAACAAGCAGAAGGAATGGACATTAGACCAGTGGAAATCTGTGCTTTGGTCCGATGAGTCCAAATTTGAGATCTTTGGTTCCAACCACCGTGTCTTTGTGCGACGCAGAAAAGGTGAACGGATGGACTCTACATGCCTGGTTCCAACCGTGAAGCATGGAGGAGGAGGTGTGATGGTGTGGGGGTGCTTTGCCGGTGACACTGTTGGGGATTTATTCAAAATTGAAGGCATACTGAACCAGCATGGCTACCACGGCATCTTGCAGCGGCATGCTATTCCATCCGGTTTGCGTTTAGTTGGACCATCATTTATTTTTCAACAGGACAATGACCCCAAACACACCTCCAGGCCGTGTAAGGGCTATTTGACCAAGGAGAGTGATGGGGTGCTGCGCCAGATGACCTGGCCTCCACAGTCACCAGATCTGAACCCAATGAAGGCAAAAGGGCCAACAAGTGCTAAGCATCTCTGGGAACTCCTTCAAGACAAAGACCATTTCAGGTGACTACCTCTTGAAGCTCATCAAGAGAATGCCAAGAGTGTGCAAAGCAGTAATCAAAGCAAAAGGTGGCTACTTTGAAGAACCTAGAATATGACATATTTTCAGTTGTTTCACACTTTTTTGTTATGTTTATAATTCCACATGTGTCAATTCATGGTTTTGATGCCTTCAGTGTGAATCTACAATTTTCATAGTCATGAAAATAAAGAAAACTCTTTGAAAGAGAAAGTGTGTCCAAAGTTTTGGTCTGTACTGTATACACAGCATAACACCAGAGAGGAAAGGGTTACAGAGTGAGGCAGCCAGGCTCCCAAGAGCAGTGAGTCAGCAGAGTGATGGAGGGGGAGGAATCATCACAGTTAAGGCAAAAGAGGGACACGCCCCCTCCCTTTGACAAGATGAAAAAGACATTGAACAGCTGTAATATGCAATTTTTTTAATCAAATATGGGTGATAGAGACATACAACATGTACATGAACAGGATGAGGTACTGAGAAACATATAATAGTTTTGTATTTTTTTTTTTGTGGGATCTGATGCTTTAACTGTATAATCATCAAAACAATTATTTTCTCTAGACCATCGTTAGAATGATTGAAAGCAGAGCTCTGAGTGGTTGTTATGGGTGACATCACCTATTCTCTAGTTACACCCATTCCCCAGTTGCATAGTTTTTATAAATGAGACCCTTGTATTACAAAGGAAACAGAACCAAACTTACATTTTTTGACAAAGTTAGATACATGTTTAATCTTCATTAAGGTTGGACTGTTGCATTCCTCAAAAAGGACAAATAAGGAATCAAGAAGTCCTTCCCTGGTTAGAGTAGACAGTTGTTGTTGTGAAGGGAACTGGCATGATGATTTTCCCTAGAAAGAAATATAACTTGATAAAGGATTACAGAATTAACACTAATAAGCTGAGCTATGTAGATACTGCCAGCAATCCTTTTGTGAAGAGGTAGGCATACTGTACCACCTCTGCTTCCTCACTGCTGCCAAGCCTTCCAGCCCCCGCTGCAGTTCTTTTCCTTCTGATGACATTTCATGCCAGCAGGAACTAATGAGTAGACACTAAACGTCACCAGAAAGAGGAAGAGGACCGCAGTAGGGATCTGAAGATTTGGCAGCAGCGGGGGAGTGGAGGAGGTAAGTATGCAGGCTTATCTATTTAGAGAAATTTATTTTCCCTGTAAATCCCCTTAAATATTATCATAATGATACTGACCCAAAGAATGAAGTTAACAATTAATTAACCAACAAAAAATAATAAAGGTGCTCAGCTAAAACACAGTAAAGCAACAGCAATTTTTATAGAAGAAAAAACGTAGCTGCAAAGTTTATTAGCGATTTTATGTTCATGGGGAGAGAAAAAAGCTGACTACAGGTAATATGGCAACTGCCGTTTCACGGTTCCCTGCGACCTCTAGCCTGACGAAGCGGAGAACAGGAAAACAGCTGTTGCCTTATTTCCTGAAGTCAGCTTTGGCTGATCTTCTTAAACTCAAAGATGGAGATTTATCAAAACCTGTCCAGAGGAAAAGTTGCTGAGTTGCCCATAGAAACCAATCAGATCGCTTCTTTCATTTTTTTCAGAGGCCTTTTCAAAAATGAAAAAAGCGATCGGATTGGTTGCTATGGACAACAGGACAACTTATCCTCTGGACAGGTTTGGATAAATCTCCCCAAAGAGTAGATAAGTATGAATTCAGGAATAAAGTTTTGAAGTACTTTATACAGGTGAGTAACGCTACTTTTTTTCTTGCTCTATAAAAACCATGGAGGCAGATTAGCAATAGATTATAACTCATAGGAAACTCTTCTCTAAGAATTATACATTAAAATAGAGTAGTACCAGCAGTCCTGCCTCACACTATATTATATTCTGTTATTCTCCTCAACTAACAATGACATTTCTTTTGGCAAATATCAGTAAAATAGTTTATATTCTTTAATGAACCTTAGCATTAAGGTTTGTTCACTTGGGCAAAAATCATTTGTTTTTTGTGCATTTCTCTCAGCATCAAGACAGCATGGTCCCCTTAACAACGCAGGAAGTAAATGTACTTCCTGGTGAGGTGGAACTTAATGCACCAGGACGTACATTTACATCCTGTACATCACCGCGAGCATCGGAGCGATGCTCGGGTCATGAGTGGCAGTTCCTGGCTGCTGATAGCAGCCAGGGACCTGCCAGTAATGGCGGACATCCGCGATTGCGCGGATGTCTGCCATTAACCACTCAGATGCCGTGATCAATACAGATCACGGCATCTGCAGGAGTGCGGTCAGAAAAACGCATGCTCGGATCATCCGCAGCGATCTGATCATCTGTAATGGCGGACGAAGGTCCCCTCACCTGCCTCCGTCCATCTCCTGCTCTGGTCTGATATCGAGCAGACCAGAGCAGAAGATGACCGATAGCACTGAACAGTACTAGCAATAAAATGATTGCTATAAATTGTCCCCTATGGGGGTCTATTAAAGTGTAAAAATAAAAGTTAATAGTAAAAAATAAAAGTAAGAAAATTGGAAAAATCCCAGTAAAAATGTAAATTGTCCGTTTTTCCAAAATGTATAAAACATTTTTTTTAAACATATCGGGTATCGCCGTGTGCGTAAATATCTGAACTATTAAAATATAATGTTAATTATTCCATACGGTGAACAGCGTGAATGTAAAAAAAAAATTTAAAAAAAATTCCAAAATAGCTGCTTTTTTATAACATTTTATTACCAAAAAAAATTATAAAAAATGTATTAAAAGTTTTATATATACAAATGTGGTCTAAAAAAAATTTACAGATCACGGTGCAAAAATGAGCCAAGATGAAAAAAAATAAATTGAGTCACTTTTCAGTGTAGTTCCACATAGAAGCTTTTATTAAAATGGGTTTCATAAAAAAAGAAGAAAAAAAAACATCAAAATCCACAGGGCAGATTCAACACTGATTTTGAGGTAGATTTTTAGTTGAATTTTATCTGTAAGAACACGCCTGTACTTTCAGATTATAGAAGACATAAAACAAATGTATACAAGCGTATAACCTGTAAAAAGTTATGAAGCCGTGTAGCTCTGCTGGTGAGAGGCTCCGATGACAGAATGTCTGCTCCACCGCGGATTCCAACTTTGAATTTCAACATTTCTGCAAAAAGAAGTCACATTATAAAGGTTACATTTTGGACCTTTTTCATGTTTGTTGGACAATGTAAGTGATCACAGCTGAACCACAGGTATTTTGCATCCACTTAATGCAGAAGGGTCTCAAAAATCTACTAAAAAAATGTGTTCACACGAGCGGATTTCGCTGTGGATCAGCTGGTGTAGGCCACTCTATGCTGTCTTTACATGTGCCAGCTCGTAGTGGCAATACGCCGCTACGAGCAGACACACTGCGATGTGCGAGTCGCAGTATACTCGCACATCGCGGGAGCTCTCTGCCTAGCTCAGAGCAGGGAGAGTGGCTGCGATGTGCGAGTACGCCGCGCACATCGCTGCAGTGTGTCTGCTCGTCACGGCGTATTGCCGCTACGAGCAGGCACATGTAAAGACAGCGTAGAGCGGGCCTTCACCAGTGGATCCGCAGCGTCAAATCTGCTGTAAATCCGCTTGTGTGGACGTACCCTTAGGCCTCTGGGATTTCTTCTGCTTTTCTTATTGTAGTGCCCTTGGTGAGCTGAGTACAGTATGTAGACAGTAAATGTGTATATTAGAGGGATTTTATGGGAGTTTTTTTTTTTATTGATGGTCTGTCATCAGGATAGGCCATCAATATATGATTGAAGGGGGTGCTGACACCTAGTACCCTGATGAATAGCTGTTGCCAAGAGCCCCGATGTCTGCACCATACAGCGAATGGAGACAGAAGCAAACAGCTCCATACATTGTGTAGTGGTTGTGCTGGGTAATTGATTGGAGCTCAGTTTCAAAATAGCTTTCATCCACCTTATGCAATTTTCCTGAGTGTGCTTGCATATACTGCTAACATAGGGCACCGCCTTAGGCTACAGACTTCCACAGTGTATTTAACAGCATTCACCTGTTGTATGGACTAAGGAAAGCTCCTGGTGCATATACATCAGTCCAATTCCCTCAACATAAGCTAAAAGGAGCATCTTTTCAGCCTCCATGGACCACTATACATGGGGATACTGTTATTTTATTGTATGACAAAGGATAGCAGGGAGCCTATGCCTTACCAATGTCCAAAAAAAATGAAGTAGAACCGTGCGTAACAGTGTAAAAAGAGCATAAGGCCTCTTTTTTAATGTGGATTCTATGTCTGAATCTGTGTGAAAACTGTTTTTAAAGGAAATCCCTATCACAGTTCACACTACAGGGCATGTAGATAGAGTGGATAGAGGATACGTTTTTAATAGCTGGATAACCCCTTTAATTCCACATCCATAACAATTCGAGGGTCTGCCACTGATTTAATGGATATATCTCATGGATAAAAGCTTACCCCCTATCCACTGGAACCCCCCGCGATCTCCTGTATGGAGCCCCGGCTCTCACATTGAGCAACATGTCATGACTCCCTCCATATATGTCTATGGGAGAGCCATTGAGTTTTCTTCAGCTCCCCCATAGAAATATATGGAGGGGGTGGGGGTCGTGGCGCACCGCTCAAGGGGAGAGCCGGGGCTCCATACAGGGGGGGACCCCCCACAATCTAAAACTTATTCCCTATCCTGCGGATAGGGGATACGTTTTTATCCATGAGACTACTCCTTTAACAAAAAAATTGACAAATGGAAAAATCTAAGTAGTTGGACTACACACATCTTTCTTCTGTAGTTTAAAACAATATATCAGTCATGAGTCCAGGTTGTCTACTTTACAAAGCATTTCCTAAACTGTATACAAATGTATCCACTTGTCAGGTGACAGCAGGACTGGGTAGATATAGGTTTACAGCCTCTGACTGTAAACAAGAATGTTCTTAAAGAGGTACTCCACTGGAAAACATTTTTTTTTTAAATCAACTGGTGGCAGAAAGTTAAACAGATTTGTAAATTACTTCTATTAATATATCTTCATCCTTCCAGTACTTATCATCTGCTGTTATGATCCACAGGAAGTTCTTTTCTTTATGAATTTTCTTTCTGTCTGACCACAGTGCTCTCTGCTGACACCTCTGTGCATTTTAGGAACTGTCCAGAGCAAGATAGGTTTTCTATGGGGATTTGCTCCTACTCTGGGCAGTTCCTAAATTGAACAGAGGTGTCAGCAGAGAGCACTTTGGTCAGACAGAAAAGAGATTCCAAAAGAAAAGAACTTCCTGTTGATCATAACAGCAGCTGATAAGTACTGAAAGGATTTTTTTATAGAAGTAATTTACAAATCTGTTTAACTTTCTGACACTAGTTGATTTTAAAGAAAATGTTTTCCAGTGGAGTACCCCTTTAATCACTGACCGCACACTAAGACTATGGAATTCCGCTCGTAGATTCCACAGCAGCAGAGTCCCATTGATTTCAATGGGATTCTGCTGTGCACATAGCAGTATTTCCATGTTCCCATGCGGTCCTAGTTTCAGCATGTCAAGCTGCGCCCACAGTCTGCAGAATGTCCTCACAGAGATTTTCCATGCAGGCATTCTGCCATGTGAACACAAGGCATACTATAGGGCTAACACAAGGCATGGGATAGGGCTAACACAAGGCATATGATAGAGCTAACACAAGGCATAGGATAGGGCTAACACAAGGCATAGGATAGGGCTAACAAGGCATAGGATAGGGCTAACACAAGGCATACTATAGGGCTAACACAAGGCATGGGATAGGGCTAACACAAGGCATATGATAGAGCTAACACAAGGCATGGGATAGGGCTAACACAAGGCATAGGATAGAGCTAATACAAGGCATAGGATAGGGCTAACACAAGGCATGGGATAGGGCTAACACAAGGCATAGGATAGAGCTAACACAAGGCATAGGATAGGGCTAACACAAGGCATAGGATAGGGCTAACACAAGGCACAGGATAGGGCTAACACAAGGCACGGGATAGAGTTAACACAAGGCACGGGATAGAGTTAACACAAGGCACAGGATAGGGCTAACACAAGGCACGGGATAGGGCTAACACAAGGCATGGGATAGAGCTAACACAAGGCATGGGATAGGGCTAACACAAGGCATGGGATAGAGCTAACACAAGGCATAGGATAGAGCTAACACAAGGCATGGGATAGGGCTAACACAAGGCATAGGAGAGGGCTAACACAAGGCATGGGATAGAGCTAACACAAGGCATAGGATAGAGCTAACACAAGGCATAGGATAGAGCTAACACAAGGCATGGGATAGGGCTAACACAAGGCACGGGATAGGGCTAACACAAGGCATGGGATAGGGCTAACACAAGGCATGGGATAGAGCTAACACAAGGCATGGGATAGAGCTAACACAAGGCATGGGATAGAGCTAACACAAGGCATGGGATAGAGCTAACACAAGGCATAGGATAGGGCTAACACAAGGCATAGGATAGGGCTAACACAAGGCATGGGATAGGGCTAATACAAGGCATAGGATAGAGCTAACACAAGGCATAGGATAGGGCTAACACAAGGCATGGGAGAGGGCTAACACAAGGCATGGGAGAGGGCTAACACAAGGCATGGGATAGGGCTAACACAAGGCATAGGATAGAGCTAACACAAGGCATAGGATAGAGCTAACACAAGGCATAGGATAGAGCTAACACAAGGCATAGGATAGAGCTAACACAAGGCATAGGATAGAGCTAACACAAGGCATAGGATAGAGCTAACACAAGGCATAGGATAGAGCTAACACAAGGCATAGGATAGAGCTAACACAAGGCATATGATAGAGCTAACACAAGGCATGGGATAGGGCTAACACAAGGCATATGATAGAGCTAACACAAGGCATAGGATAGAGCTAACAAAAGGCATGGGATAGGGCTAACACAAGGCATAGGATAGGGCTAACACAAGGCATAAGATAGGGCTAACACAAGGCATAGGATAGGGCTAACACAAGGCATAGGAGAGGGCTAACACAAGGCATAGGAGAGGGCTAACACAAGGCATGGGAGAGGGCTAACACAAGGCATAGGATAGGGCTAACACAAGGCATAGGATAGAGCTAACACAAGGCATAGGATAGAGCTAACACAAGGCATGGGATAGAGCTAACACAAGGCATGGGATAGAGCTAACACAAGGCATGGGATAGGGCTAACACAAGGCATGGGATAGAGCTAACACAAGGCATAGGATAGAGCTAACACAAGGCATAGGATAGAGCTAACACAAGGCATAGGATAGAGCTAACACAAGGCATAGGATAGAGCTAACACAAGGCATAGGATAGAGCTAACACAAGGCATAGGATAGAGCTAACACAAGGCATAGGATAGAGCTAACACAAGGCATATGATAGAGCTAACACAAGGCATAGGATAGAGCTAACACAAGGCATATGATAGAGCTAACACAAGGCATAGGATAGAGCTAACACAAGGCATATGATAGAGCTAACACAAGGCATATGATAGAGCTAACACAAGGCATGGGATAGAGCTAACACAAGGCATAGGATAGAGCTAACACAAGGCATAGGATAGAGCTAACACAAGGCATAGGATAGAGCTAACACAAGGCATAGGATAGAGCTAACACAAGGCATAGGATAGAGCTAACACAAGGCATATGATAGAGCTAACACAAGGCATATGATAGAGCTAACACAAGGCATGGGATAGAGCTAACACAAGGCATAGGATAGAGCTAACACATGGCACGGGATAGGGCTAACACAAGGCACGGGATAGAGCTAACACAAGGCATAGGATAGGGCTAACACAAGGCATGGGAGAGGGCTAACACAAGGCATAGGATAGGGCTAACACAAGGCATGGGAGAGGGCTAACACAAGGCATGGGATAGAGCTAACACAAGGCATGGGAGAGGGCTAACACAAGGCATGGGAGAGGGCTAACACAAGGCATGGGATAGAGCTAACACAAGGCATGGGAGAGGGCTAACACAAGGCATAGGATAGGGCTAACACAAGGCATGGGATAGGGCTAGCACAAGGCATAGGATAGCGCTGGAGACAAGAATGGAAATGGGTAGCCCATAGTGACCACAGCTCAGCTTTCCTATTTTAACAATCTCTGGGAAATTAAAAGCTGAGCTGTGATTGGTTGCTGTGGGTAAATAACTCCTGTTTTTGTTTCCAAAAGAATGATAATCATAGGGCTATACAGCAACATTAGTTAGTTGACAGAAAATCACATCTAAGTTGCACAACCAAATAAAAAATCTTTGGGGGAGATTTATCAAAAAAACTAATTTACAGTGGGGATTTGGCTATAAAAAACCATAGCAAAATCCTAAAGAAGTCTCAGGTCCCAGTCACACACAACTTGTAATGCGGTCAATAGTGGCAAAATCTCATGCAACCATAAATCCTTCATGAGTACTCAGAAGCTGAAGATGTAGCAGGAACCCTGGGATAACACCTTCCTTTCCTGGAAGAAGGATGGCATCGCCATGTGCATTGGGGTGATGTCATCACACAGTACCTGCTACGTCTTCAGTTTATGGGTATGCTTCATCATCTCGTCTATGTTATCTGTTATCTAGATTGAGGGAGATCTATCAAAACCTGTACAGAGGAAAAGTTGACCAGTTGCCCATAGCAACCAATCAGATCGCTTCTTTCATTTAAAAAAAAAAGTCTAAGCAAAATTGAACAAGCAATTTGATTGGTTGCTATGGGCAACTTTTTCTCCGTACAGGCTGACATGAGAACGTTTTTGGTGCATTGCATCAGTGAACAGTTTCTCTAGCTTGTAAGGCATTAGGGTATTGTGGAACACATCTTCACAGTAATGTACGCACTTATTTTCTATACGATCATTGCGTCACTTTAGATTTACATGAAGATTTTTTTGAGTCTTCTTAGGGTATGTTCACACTAAGGAATTAGAGAGGAATTTCCACTAGTAATTCTGCTCGTTTTTTCCTCTCCAATTCATTCAGCAGTGAAATCCCCATAGAGCTGTGCAGAATTTCTGCCCCTCAGTTCACACTGAGGAATTTCCTCAAGCAGAATTCTGACGAGGAAGTCTGTTCCGCTTGAAGAAAGAACATGTTCTTTCTTTCAGGCGGAATCAGCGTCGTTCTCCCATAGAGATCAATGTTATATTTTTTTTTTGAGTCAGAAGCATTTCCGCGTGGAATTGGCACGGAATTCGTGCGGAATTTCTGCATGAAAAAAAAATAAAAAATGTTATGAATAGAAATACTTGATACTCCTCCTCCGCATGAAACCTGCATTTCCGCGTGGAATTCCGCGCGAAATCGCTGCTAATTCTGAGCGGAAAAAAAAAACAGTGTTTTGGGGCGGAAATCTTCAGCATGATTTCCGCCCCAATTCCTCAGTGTGAACATACCCTTAGTGTCACATTGTATGATTTTCACTGTAAGTCATTATTGCTCACATTTTCTGTATGAAAGTTACATGTATTCAATCACTGCATTTGTTATACAGACATGGCTGTAAATGTTGGCACTCCTAAAAATTTTCTAGAAGTATTTCTCACCGAAAATGATTGCAGTAACACATGTTTTGCTATACACATGTTTATTCCCTTTGTGTGTATTGGAACTAAACCAAAAAGGGAGGAAAAAAGCTAATTGGACATAATGTCACACCAAACTCCAAAAATGGTCTGGACAAACTTATTGTCACCCTTTCAAAATTGTGGAAAAGTAAGATTGTTTCAAGCATGTGATGCTCCTTTAAACTCCCCTGGGGCTAGTAACAGGTGTGGGCAATATAAAAATCACACCTGAAAGCAGACAAAAAGGAGAGAAGTTCACTTGGTCTTTGCATCGTGTGTCTGTGTGTGCCACACTAAGCATGGACAACAGAAAGAGGAGACAAGAATTGTCTGAGGACTTGAGAACCAAAATTGTGGAAAAATATCAACAATTTCAAGGTTACAAGTCCATCTCCAGAGATCTAGATTTGCCTTTGTCCACAGTGTACAACATTATCAAGAAGTTTGCAACCCATGGCACTGTAGCTAATCTCCCTGGGAGTGGACGGAAGAGAAAAATTGATGAAAGGTGTCAACACAGGATAGTCCGGATGGTGGATAAGCAGCCTCAAACAAGTTCCAAAGATATTCAAACTGTCCTGCAGGCTCAGCGAGCATCAGTGTCAGCTTGAACAATCCGTCAACATTTAAATGAAATGAAACGCTATGGCAAGAGACCCAGGAGGACCCCACTGCTTACAGAGACATAAAAAAGCAAGACTACATTTTGCCAAAATGAACTTGAGTAAGCCAAAATCCTTCTGGGAAAACGTCTTGTGGACAGATGAGACCAAGATAGAGCTTTTTGGTAAAGCACATCATTCTACTGTTTAAGGAAAACAGAATGAGGCCTACAAAGAAAAGAACACAGTACCTACAGTGAAATATGGTGGAGGTTCAATGATGTTTTGGGGTTGTTTTGCTGCCTCTGGCACTGGGTGCCTTGAATGTGTGTGAAGCATCATGAAATCTGAGGATTACTAATGGATTTTGGGTCGCACTGTACAGCCCAGTGTCAGAAAGCTGGATTTGCGTCTGAGGGGTCTTCCAGCAGGACAATGACCCCAAACATACATCAAAAAGCACCCAGAAATGGATGGCAACAAACCGCTAGAGAGTTCTGAAGTGGCCAGCAATGATTCCAGATCTAAATCCCATTGAACACCTGTGGAGAGATCTTAAAAGGGTACTCTGGTGCTTACACATCTTATCCCCTATCCAAAGGATACGCCCCTCAATGCAAGCCTACGGGAGGGGGTGTGATAGCTATCATGCCCCCTCCCGTAGGCTTGCATTGAGGGGCGGAGCGTGACGTCACACGCCGCCGGCCCTGCGGTCGACCGTAATCAGACCCGGAGCGAACGTGCTCCGGGGACTGATTACAAACGGGGTGCCGCGTGCATGATCACGGGCGACCCCAGCGGCGGGACTCCCGCGATCAGACATCTTATCCCCTATCCTTTGGATAGGGGATAAGATGTGTAAACACCGGAGTACCCCTTTAAAATTGCTGTTGGGAAAAGGTGCCCTTCCAATAAGAGAGACCTGGAGCAGTTTGCAAAGGAAGAGTGGTCCAACATTCCGGCTGAGAGGTGTAAGAAGCTTATTGATGGTTATAGGAAGCGACTGATTTCAGTTATTTTTTCCAAAGGGTGTGCAACCAAATATTAAGTTATGGGTGCCAATAATTTTGTCCAGCCCATTTTTGGAGTTTGGTGTGACATTATGTCCAATTTGCTTTTTTTCCTCCCTTTTTTGGTTTAGTTCCAATACACACAAAGGGAATAAACATGTGTATAGCAAAACGTGTTACTGCAATACTTTTCTATGAGAAATACTTTTTTATTTATTTTTTTATTTCAGGGGCGCCAACATTTACTGCCATGACTGTATACTAGACTGACAGGCTGCCTGGGGTGTTGCTTCTATGTCCCATTGTTAATAGCTTTTTCTGTACTAATAAAGATTGTATATTTTAGGTGTATAAGAGACTTTGTTGGTCTTTTGGTTTTCATATAGCAAGTATGGAGGTTACATTATAAGGTTTAGGCTACTTTCACAGTGCCATTGCGCCCCGACCTTAAACGGCAGTTAGGCTTCTTTTTTTTTTTTCAGCTTTTAATGGCCGTTATCGGGATGGGGGACAACGGGCAATAATGGGTCTATCGGGATGGGGGACAACGGGCAATAATGGGTCCCGATGGATCCCATTTACTATAATAAGTTCCTTCAGGCGCTGTTATTTTGTAGCAGGACTAGCGGGAGAAAGACAGCGCAAGCTGTAATTTTTCTCCAGCTATTTCCCCCGTCTCCCCCAACGGCAGTGTGAAAGAAGCCTAACTATGCCATTCGGGATATAGTATTGTACCACTCACAAGTTATTTTATAATGATTTATATACAATGTCACATTGGCCTTTTAGGCCTCAGTCACAAGGCAGAATTTCTGAGCCGGAAAAAAAAAATTCTGCTTGGAAATTCTGTAAGGGTATGTTCACACCGGTTAAGGTGTGAGCGGAATGTGCGCTTACAAAATCTGCTCCAAAACGCCATTTTTTTTTCTGCGCGGGATTCCGCACGGAATTCACGCTGAATTCCGCGCGGAAATGAAAGGGGATAGGACACACAATAAAATGCGTGAATTCCGCGCGGAAGTGTGGCAGACTGCCAAAAATGTTTACATTTACTTCTATGGAGTTACGAGCCGAATTCCGCATGAAGAAAGAACATGTTCATTCTTCATGCAGAACGGAATTCTGTGACAGAATTCTGCTAGCGGAATTTCCTCAGTGTGAACTGAGGAGAGGAAAGTTAACTACATACTATGGGATATGGCACTGCTGAATGAATTGGAGAGGAATAAGCGAGCAGAATTACTCGTGGAAATTCCTCTCCAAACCCTCAGTGTGAACACACCCTTAGAGTAGACTCCTATTGTTTTCAGAACAATTGTTGGCAGAAATATTTATTCAATTCTTTTTTTGCGGAATCCGCTCAGAAATTAGTTGCGGCTTATGGAGACGGCACATTTCCAAATAGTCCTAGAGCCGGCATGTTCTGCTTGCGCCTGTGGAACATCTGGATGGAAATTCTGACGGGGGAATGGGGCCTCACACTTCTTCCCCAAGCATATGTTTACACAGGCAATGTCCGCACAGAAAATTTCCGTGCGGACATTGCCCTGACATCGAAGGAGCTCTAGGACTGCTCGGGAATGCACCATCTGTCTCATAGGCAGCAATGAATTCTGTGCGGAGTCCGCAGATAGAATAGACATCTCTATTCCTTCTGCGGCCACTGGAATTTGAATTTCCACGACAGAAACATCTGGCGCAGAAATTCAAATTCCGGTGTATGCAGAAAGAATGGACATGTCTATTCTTTCTGCGGACTCCACACGGAACGCACTGCTGCCTATGAGAAATTCTGCTATATGCACAGCGCAGCAGAATCCAACTGAAATCAATGGGACTCTGCTGCTGAGGAGTCTACGTGTGGAATTTGGCATGGAAATTCTGTCATGTGAATATAGCCTTATTTTGTTGCTTGTCTTGCAGCAGTCCTATAAAATAAGAGTATACAGAATAAAATCACTACTGTATGATGTCTGGCCTATTTAACTATAACCACACCACGGTATAGGTTGGAATACCCTTTAAGGTATTCAGGTATTCCAACCTATACCGTGGCGTGGTTATAGAAAAATAGGGGCTGTCACATATTTGCAATTTCCTGGTGTTGCAGCTCAGCTCTATTGAAGTGAATCAGACTGAGAGGTAGTACTATTAAAGTGTACCTGTCGCTTAAAAAAAATAATAATAATAATTTCACATGTCATAGAGACAGGTCAAACGTTTTGATTGGTCAGGGTCTGAGTGTTCGAACCCTGAGCGATCACTAGAATGAGTGAGAATAGCTTAGGGCTGACCGAGACAATACCATAGACTTACATTGTAAGTTTGCCTCGCTTAGCCCATTCTTCTCCTGGCTTATTCTAGTGATCTGTCAGGGTCTGAACACTCAGACCCCAACCAATCCAAACCTTTGACATGTTTCTACAACAGGTCAAAGGGTTTTTAAAGTGACAGTGCGCATTTGGTGACACAGCGCAGACATGTAATGTGAATGAGTCCTTAGATCTCACTAAAGACGTTATAAACTACAATTGTTTATATAGTGAGAAACATGCCGGAAGTCTGGAGTCTACATCCTAGTGTTTACCCAACCAGTGTGCCTCCAGCTGTTGCAAAACTACAACTCCCAGCTGTCCGGGCAGGCTGGCCATTGTGGTTTTGCAACAGCTGTAGGAACCCTGGTTGGGAAACACTATACTAATGTATATTTAGAAGTAAGAACTGACAATGGCGGAGGCTTTCTATACACCCGTGTCCTGCCTGTTCTAAAGTATACAGATTCCGGAGCTGACAGGTTGCCATAAGCTCTCCCTCTAGTGCCTCACACATCCCGGATGCTTCCCGCCAACATGAACCGAACAAATACCGCAGGTGTCATTCACACCAGGTACCGCACTCACCGGACTCCGTTCCTTACCGCCATTAAATTCAAAACACAATGTGAGCGATGTGACGCCACTTCCTGGGCAAGCCTCGCCGGGGCGCTCTGTACCCGCCTGCAACTATAGCTCTTGGTATTAAGCGCGTTTTACGCGTTTCTGGTAGCATACACTTATAGTTTTCTGCTTCCCAGGATTACATGTACTGCCGAGCCTTACAATAGTCTACAGATAATAGGGCGTACGACTCCCGATAAATTGTTCTGCCATGTTTTCCCATAAGAAACATGGCCTTTCCTGCCTCACCGTCAAGCCTCTCACTTCCAGTTTCCACCGCCCTCTAGTGGTAGTCCAGCATAGTGACCAACTGTCACTGTTTTCTGACAGTGCTGGTGTAAACATCAATGGGCGCCTCGGGCTCTGGGGTCCTGTGTAGTCACTTAGGCAGTGTTCTCAACCAGAGTGCCTCCAGCTGTTGCAAAACTACACCTCCCAGCATGTCCGGGCATGCTGGGAGGTGTAGTTGTGCAACAGCTGGAAACACTGTGCTAAGGGTTGTGTCGACATCAGTGTATATCAGCTCTGTATTTTCTTCATTACCTATTGTACACTGCTCAAAAAAATAAAGGGAACACTAAGATAACACATCCTAGATCTGAATGAATGAACTAATCGTATGAAATACTTTAGTCTTTACATAGTTGAATGTGCTGACAACAAAATCATATAAAAATTATCAATGGAAATCAAATTTATCAACCCATGGAGGTCTGGATATGGAGTCACCCTCAAAATCAAAGTGGAAAACCGCACTACAGGCTAATCCAACGTTGATGTTGTGGTGTCCCGGAACAGGACCTGGTCCTGTCCCTTTGTCTAAAGTCCCCTCAGCCAGAGCCTCTCCATGACAATAGGGCTAACCCCTAGCTGCCTCATATAAATTGTATTTAATGTATAAATATGTATATTTAATATGTTATATAGGAATACCTCTGTATATGACCTTAGAGGTCACGTGCCTTAAATTAATTGTATTATGGTTTAAGGACCTCTGGGTCATGTGATACCCAGAGTTCACAGGGTCAGGACTGACAGGTTCTGCTGACCAATGAGCTTTGTCCCACCCCCTTAATATATAAGGGGCTGCTGCCACAAAATTTTCTCTCTTACTCTCTTGTTCCTGGACTTAAAGAAAGCACTTCTCAGCACAAATCATCAATTCAAGCTAGGACCAAAGCCTAAGAATCCGCAGCCACTAAACGTGAGTTATTCAAAGCTGAAATCACTGAATTCTGTGTGACTACTAGAAACTTAAGTCTCATGAAAATATTAGCACGGTGGCTAGCAAACAAAGCTAATTGATTCCGGAGTCCCAGCAAACCTGTGAGGAACCTTTACCACGGTTCTCTTTCTCAAAAGACTGTTCTGTTACATGCTGTTGCATAAAACATACAGTAAAGTTACTTCAAGTTTACTTAATAAAATCTGCTGTGGACATTCCGTTATTTCTCCCTGCCGTTTGTGGGTTGGTTGGCGGTAGGACTATTACATTGAGGAAACCTCACCCTGGCGTCACGACAATTAAGGGTTAACACCAATATACCTTACACTTTCACCAGCACCACCCCGTCACCACAATGTAATGTCCTTAAAACAAGTCAAAATGAGGCTCAGTAGGGGCCTCCACGTGCCCGTATGACCTCTCTGAAACGCCTGGGCATGCTCCTGATGAGGTGGTGGATGGTCTCCTGAAGGATGTTGTCCTAGACCTGGACTAAAGCATCTGCCAACTCCTGGACAGTCTCTGGTGCAACGTGGTGTTGGTGGATGGAGCAAGACATGATGTCCCATAACCTCTGAGGACGTCACACCTAGTAACGAAACATGTTAGGGGGGGCACTGTAAAAGTGTTTTAATATCAGCACTAACACCTTACCATGGCATACACTGCAGGTAGAGATGAGCGAACTTACTGTAAATTCGATTCGTCACAAACTTCTCGGCTCGGCAGTTGATGACTTTTCCTGCATAAATTAGTTCAGCTTTCAGGTGCTCCCGTGGGCTGGAAAAGGTGGATACAGTCCTAGGAGACTCTTTCCTAGGACTGTATCCACCTTTTCCAGCCCACCGGAGCACCTGAAGGCTGAACTAATTTGACGCAGGATAAGTCATCAACTGCCGAGCCGAGAAGTTCGTGACGAATCGAATTTACTGTAAGTTCGCTCATCTCTAACTGCAAGTATGCCAGGAAAAAGGGATTACTAGAGAGCACTTGTTAAGCGACTGACACTGTAAACAGATTGGTGTTGGACGTGCTGGGTTTTTAATTCACCTATATACTCACCGTTTGAATTAATTTAACCCCTCCCCGACCTATGACATACCTGTACGTCATGGGTGGCAAGGTGTTCCCGACCCATGACATACAGGTACATAATGAACATTTTTGCCGCTGCTCGTGGAATCCCGCAGCGCCCCCCCCCCCCCCCCCCAGCGATCGCTGCTATCAGCTAGTCAAATCTGACTAGCTGATAGCAGCATTTCGCTATCAGAATACTTAGCAGCGCGGTGTGTGAGTCCCGATCACGGGGATCGGGACACACACCGCTCTGCTAAGTGTCCCTTACCCGTCCCCCGGCGTCACTTACCCGGCCATGCGGTGTCCCGAGCGGTCCCAGCGCGAGCGGCGTCCTCCAGGTGGTCCCGGCGGTGGTGCGTCCCGGCGGTGAGTTTCCGGTAGCAGGGCAGCATCTTTATTGGCAGCAGTGAGATCGCCGTAAAGCGATCTCACTGCTGCCTCTGGGAGTTTCAAAACTGCAACTCCCAGCATGCCCAGACAGCCTTTGGCTTTCTGTGCATGCTGGGAGTTGTAGTTTTGCAACATCTGGAGGTCCACAGTTTGGAGACCACTGTATAATGGTCTCCAATCTGTGCTTTTCCAGACGTTGCAAAACTACAAATCTCAGCATGCTCAGTCTGTCCAGGCATGCTGGGAGTTGTAGTTCTGTAACATCTGGAAGAGCACAGATTGGAGACCATTATACAGTGGTCTCCAAACTGTGGACCTTCAGATATTGCCGAACTACAACTTCCAGCATGCCTGGGCAGTCTGGGCATGCTGGGAGTTGTAGTTTTGCAACAACTGGTGGCACACTAGTTGGGAAACATTATCCGTTTCCTACCTCAGTGCCTCCAGCTGTTGCAAAACTATAACTCCCAGCATGCACTGACAGACCATGCATGCTGGGAGTTGTAGTTTTGCAACAACTGGAGGCACACTGGTTTGGAAACACTAAGTTTGGTTGCAAAACACTTGAAAGTTTATTACTTAACTTAGTGTTTCCAAACCAGTGTGCCGTTGCTGTTGCAAAACTACAACTCCCAGCATGCACGGACAGCCAAAGGGCATGCTCGGAGTTTGCAACAGCTGGATGTTTGCCCCCTCCCCCCAATGTGAATGTACAGGGTACACTCACATGGGCGGAGGTTTACAGTGAGTGCTGCAAGTTTGAGATGGCGCAAATTTTGCGCTGCAGCTCAAACTCCCAGCGGCAAACTTGCTGTGAACCTCTTCCCATGTGACTGTACCCTAAAAACACTACACTACACTTAGACTAACTTAAAATAAAAAGTAAAAAACACTACATATACACATACCCCTACACAGCCCCCCTCCTGATAAAAAATGAAAAACGTCTGGTACGCTACTGTTTCCAAAACGGAGCCTCCAGCTGTTGCACAACAACAACTCCCAGTATTGCCGGACAGCCATTGACTGTCCAGGCATGCTGGGAGTTTTGCAACAGGTGGAGGCACACTGTTTGGGAATCATTGGCATAGAATACCCCTATGTCCACCCCTATGCAAATCCCTAATTTAGGTCTCAAATGCGCATGGCGTTTTCTCACTTTGGAGCCCTGTCGTATTTCAGGGCAACAGTTTTGGGTCACATATGGGGTATCTCCGTACTCGGGAGAAATTGCCTTACAAATTTTGGGGTGCTTTTTCTTCTTTAACCCCTTATGAAAAGGTGAAGTTGGGGTCTAAACCAGCATATTGGTGTATAAAAATTTAATTTTTTACACTGACATGCTGGTGTTGCCCTATACTTTTCATTTTCACAAGAGGGAAAAAGTAAAAGTAAAAGGGAAAAAAGACCCTCAAAATTTGTAATGCTATTTCTCCCGACTACGGAGATACCCCAGATGTGGGCGCAAAGTGCTCTGGGGGCGCACAACAAGGCCCAGAAGGGAGAGTGCGCCATGTACATTTGAGGTGATTTGCACAGGGGTGGCTGATTGTTACAGCAGTTCTGACATAAACGTAAAACAATAAATATCCATATGTGACCCCATTTTGGAAACTACACCCCTCATGGAATTTAATAAGGGGTGCAGTGAGCATTTACACCCCACTGGTGTATGATAGATTTTTGGAACAGTGGTCTGTGAAAATGAAAAATACAGTTTTTCATTTGCACAGTCCACTGTTTCAAATATCTGTCAAACGCCAGTGGGGAGTAAATGCTCACTGCACCCCTTATTAAATTCCATGAGGGGTGTAGTTTCCAAAATGGGGTCACATGTGGGGGGGTACACTATTCTGGCACCATAGGGGCTTCCTAAATGGGACATGCCCCCCAAAAACCCTTCCACAAAATCCCCTTGTCGCTCCTTCCCTTCTGAGCCCTCTACTGCGCCCGCCGAACACTTGACATACACATATGAGGTATTTCCTTACTCGAGAGAAATTGGGTTACAAATTTTAGGGTGATTTCTCTCCTTTTACCCCTTGTAAAAATTAAAAAATTGGGTCTACAAGAACATGCGAGTGTAAAAAATGAAGATTTAGAATTTTCTCCTTCACTTTGCTGCTATTCCTGTGAAACACCTAAAGGGTTAAAGCACTTACTGAGAGTCATTTTGAATACTTTGGGGGTGCAGTTTTTATAATGGGGTAATTTATAACGTATTTCTAACATGAAGACCCTTAAAATCCACTTCCAACCTGAACTGGTCCCTGAAAAAGTACGATTTTGAAAATCTTGAGAAAAATTGGAAAATTGCTGCTATACTTTGAAGCCCTCTGGTGTCTTCCAAAAGTAAAAACACGTCAATTTTATGATGCAAACATAAAGTAGACATATTGTAAATGTGAATCAATATGTAATTTATTTGGAATATCCATTTTCCTTACAAGCAGAGACTTTCAAAGTTAGAAAAATGCAAAATTTTCATGAAATTTTTAGATTTTTTACCAAGAAAGGATGCAAATATCAGTGAAATTTTACCAATAACAAAGTAGAATATGTCACGAAAAAACTATCTCGGAATCAGAATGATAAGTTAAAGCATCCCAGAGTTATTAATGTTTAAAGTAACAGTGGTCAGATTTTCAAAAAATGCCCAGGTCCTAAAGGTGAAAATGGGCTGGGTCATGAAGGGGTTAAAGACATTATAATAAAAGTTAAGTTTTAAAATTAGAGTGAGGAATAAAAGAGGACCTTTTACTCTGTCCTTGTTGGCAGAGTTGCCTTTCTAATCAACGTATGTTAGTCCACCCCTCATTTCTGTCCTTTCTGATTCATAATGATGTCCCAGATGTGCTCAATCGGATTCAGGTTTGGAAAAATGGACGGGCCAGTCCATAGCATCAATGCCTTCCTCTTGCAGGAACTACTAAAACACTCCAGCCACATGAGGTTTAGCATTGTCTTGCAGTAGGAGGAACCCAGGGCCAACCGCACCAGCATATGGTCTCAACAGGAACCTGGGGATCTCATCTCGGTACCTAATGGCAGTCAGGCAACCTCTGGAAAGCACATGGAGGGCTGTGCAGCCCCCCAAAGAAATGCCACCCCATACCATTACTGACCCACTGGCAAACCGGTCATGCTGGAGGATGTTGCAGGCAGCAGAACATTCTCAATGGCGTCTCCAGACTCTTTCACATCTGTCACATGTGCTCAGTGCTTTCATCTGTGAAGAGTACAGGATGCCAGTGGCGAATTTGCCAATCTTGGTGTTCTCTGGCAAATGCCAAACGTCCTGCACGGTGTTGGGCTGTAAGCACAACCTCCACCTCTGGATGTCGGGCCCTCATACCACCCACATGGAGTTTCTGACCGTATGAGTGGACACATGCACATTTGTGGCCTGCTGGAGGTCATTTTGCAGGGCTCTGGCAGTGCTCCTCCTTGCACATAGGTGGAGGTCGCGGTCCTGCTGCTGGGTTGTTGCCCTCCTACAGTTTCCTCCACATCTCCTGATGTACTGGCCTGTCTCCTGGTAGCGCCTCCATGCTCTGGACACTACACGGACAGACACAGCAAACCTTCTTCCCAAAGCTCGCATTGATGTGCCATCCGGGATGAGCTGCGCTACCTGAGCTACTTGTGTGGGTTGTAGACTCCGTCTCATGCTACCACTAGAGTGATAGCACCGCCAGCATTCAAAAGTGACCAAAACATCATCCAGGAAGCATAGGAACTGAGAAGTGGTCTGTGGTCACCACCCGCAGAACCACTCCTTTATTGGGGGGTGTCTTGCTAATTGTCTATAATTTCCACCTGTTGTCTGTTCCATTTGCACAACAGTATTTGTTATTTTTTTGGAACAATTTTGTTCCTGTGAGCGCATAAAACAAAATTTTTCACTTTTCCAAAAATGTCATGACTTTTCAGTCCCTTTGTTTCTGCTCGGCTCTGGAAAGTGCCCCCGTAGACTTTCTACAGCCCCTATGATTTACAGAGGGTCACATCGCACAGACCCTCAACAAACAAAACTTTTGACTAGAGGTGAGCAAATATATTGAAATTAGTTTCAGGTCGATTCGCTAAAATAGATTGCAGGATTCAATTTAGATTTCTACAGGAATAGAGAATCCTATGAAAGGCAATAGTCACAGCTCCTGTACACTGTGCCGTGAAGCAAACACTTGGATGCCTCACCATTCAGTTAACTTTTACTGCATACAGCTTCGCTGCTAACCTCTGCACCTGGCCCAGCAATTGTTAAAGAATACCTCTTATAATCTTGTGAAATGTTATAATCCTCCCATATCACTGCCCCTCATCATAATAACCCACTTCCTTTATTTATATTATTTTTTAGTTCTCTACCTTGATATTGCTCTGTATTTTCTGCTCAGCCTCAGGTTCAGGTTCACAGACTGGGAAGGGGCGTTCACCAGCAGGCGTGACATCATCTGAATCCATACAGAGGAGAACTTCCTCCCTCACTCTGCTACACACAGACCAGCGCAATTCAGTGTGAGATAAGCTATGATTGGATGATTGGTTAAGGCTGCCCACCCCCCAGCACTCCAGACAGCATTTCCTGATTTTGGACTTCTGCCAGGCCAGCAGGAGTCCAAAGTCTGTGCAAGAGGTGGGGGAAATGTCCTCTGGACAAATAGGGAGACACCTAGCGTCAGCTTTTTTAAACACAAATAAAATATAGAAAACTTAATTTTTTCAAACAAAGTACATTAGAAAGATTTTTTATTTACCATAAGGAGTGCAATAGCAAAAATTTGTTTTAATGACAGTGCCCTTAGCAGGGACTCCTGCCTCTGACAGGAGAATTCAATGCTGTTAGAATCGATTTGCTCAACACTACTACTGAAACATTGCTATGGTATGTCAGAAGGTTGTGAGAGCAATGGCTACCTTTTTCTGATTCAGTTAAAGGAAAACTGCCATCAGTGTCTCTCGCACTAACCTGCTGGTGCTGCATGGTAGTGCGGGTGACGCTGATGAAAATAATGTTTACCTTAAAGGGGTATTCCAGGAAAAAACTTTTTTTTATATATCAACTGGTTCCAGAAAGTTAAACAGATTTGTAAATGATTTCTATTAAAAAATCTTAATCCTTTCAGTACTTATGAGCTTCTTGTCACGATGCCGGCTGGCAGGTAGTGGATCCTCTGTGCCAGAGAGGGATTGGCGTGGACCGTGCTAGTGGATCGGTTCTAAGTCACTACTGGTTTTCACCAGAGCCCGCCGCAAAGCGGGATGGTCTTGCTGCGGCGGTAGTGACCAGGTCGTATCCACTAGCAACGGCTCAACCTCTCTGGCTGCTGAAGATAGGCGCGGTACAAAGGAGTAGACAGAAGCAAGGTCGGACGTAGCAGAAGGTCGGGGCAGGCAGCAAGGATCGTAGTCAGGGGCAACGGCAGGAGGTCTGGAACACAGGCTAGGAACACACAAGGAAACGCTTTCACTGGCACGATGGCCACAAGATCCGGCAAGGAAGTGCAGGGGAAGTGAGGTAATATAGGGAAGTGCACAGGTGATCAGACTAATTGGAACCACTGCGCCAATCAGCGGCGCAGTGGCCCTTTAAATCGCAAAGACCCGGCGCGCGCGCGCCCTAGGGAGCGGGGCCGCGCGCGCCGGGACAGGACCGACGGAGAGCGAGTCAGGTACGGGAGCCGGGGTGCGCATCGCGAGCGGGCGCTACCCGCATCGCGAATCGCATCCCGGCTGGAGGCGGTATCGCAGCGCCCCGGGTCAGTGGATCTGACCGGAGCGCTGCAGTGAGGAGAGTGTAGCGAGCGCTCCGGGGAGGAGCGGGGACCCGGAGCACTCGGCGTAACAGTACCCCCCCCCTTGGGTCTCCCCCTCTTCTTAGAGCCTGAGAACCTGAGGAGCAGACTTTTGTCTAGGATATTGTCCTCAGGTTCCCAGGATCTCTCTTCTGGACCACAACCCTCCCAATCCACTAAAAAAAAGGTTTTCCCTTTGACCTTTTTGGATGCCAGAATCTCTTTGACGGAGAAGATGTCCGAGGAGCCGGAAACAGGAGTGGGAGGAACAGATTTGGGAGAGAAACGGTTGATGATAAGTGGTTTAAGAAGAGAAACGTGAAAGGCATTAGGAATACGAAGAGAAGGAGGAAGAAGAAGTTTGTAAGAGACAGGATTAATCTGGCACAAAATTTTGAAAGGACCAAGATAGCGTGGTCCCAACTTGTAGCTAGGGACACGGAAGCGGACATATTTAGCGGAGAGCCATACCTTGTCTCCAGGGGAAAAAATGGGAGGAGCTCTTCTTTTCTTATCCGCGAACTTCTTCATGCGTGATGAAGCCTGTAAGAGAGAATTTTGGGTCTCTCTCCATATGATGGAAAGGTCACGAGAAATTTCATCCACAGCGGGCAGACCAGAGGGCAAGGGGGTAGGGAGGGGGGGAAGAGGGTGACGGCCGTACACCACGAAAAATGGGGATTTGGAGGAAGATTCAGAGACTCGGAAGTTATACGAGAATTCGGCCCATGGTAGAAGATCTGCCCAGTCGTCCTGGCGGGAGGAAACAAAATGTCGTAAATAATCACCCAAGACCTGGTTAATTCTTTCTACTTGTCCATTGGATTGAGGATGATATGCAGAAGAAAAATTTAATTTAATCTTGAGTTGTTTACAGAGAGCCCTCCAGAATTTAGACACGAATTGGACGCCTCTATCCGAGACGATCTGCGTAGGCAACCCGTGAAGACGAAAAATGTGTACAAAAAATTGTTTAGCCAACTGAGGCGCTGAAGGAAGACCAGGAAGAGGGATGAAATGTGCCATTTTGGAGAATCGATCAACGACCACCCAAATAACAGTGTTGCCACGGGAAGGGGGTAAGTCAGTAATAAAATCCATACCAATCAGAGACCAAGGCTGTTCGGGGACAGGCAGAGGATGAAGAAAACCAGCGGGCTTCTGGCGAGGAGTCTTATCCCGGGCACAGATAGTGCAGGCTCGCACAAAGTCCACAACATCCGTCTCCAGAGTCGGCCACCAATAGAAGCGAGAGATGAGTTGCACAGATTTCTTGATGCCCGCATGACCTGCGAGATGGGAGGAGTGACCCCATTTGAGGATTCCGAGGCGTTGGCGTGGAGAAACAAAGGTCTTTCCTGGAGGAGTTTGCCTGATGGAGGCTGGAGAAGTGGAAATCAGGCAGTCAGGAGGAATGATGTGTTGCGGAGAGAGTTCAATTTCAGAAGCATCCGAGGAACGAGAGAGAGCATCGGCCCTAATGTTCTTATCGGCAGGCCGAAAGTGAATTTCAAAATTAAATCGGGCAAAGAACAGAGACCACCTGGCCTGGCGAGGATTCAGCCGTTGGGCAGACTGGAGGTAGGAGAGGTTCTTGTGATCGGTGTAAATAATAACTGGAAACCTTGATCCCTCCAGCAGATGCCTCCATTCCTCAAGTGCTAATTTAATGGCTAGAAGCTCTCGATCCCCGATGGAGTAGTTCCTCTCCGCCGGAGAGAAGGTCCTAGAAAAAAAACCACAAGTAACAGCATGCCCGGAAGAATTTTTTTGTAGAAGGACAGCTCCAGCTCCCACTGAGGAGGCATCAACCTCCAATAGGAAGGGTTTGGATGGGTCAGGTCTGGAGAGCACGGGAGCCGAAGAAAAGGCAGACTTGAGCCGTTTAAAGGCGTCTTCCGCTTGAGGAGGCCAAGACTTGGGATCGGCATTTTTTTTGGTTAAAGCCACGATAGGAGCCACAACGGTAGAAAAATGTGGAATAAATTGCCTGTAATAATTGGCGAACCCCAAAAAACGTTGGATAGCACGGAGTCCGGAGGGGCGTGGCCAATCTAAGACGGCAGAGAGTTTGTCTGGATCCATTTGTAGTCCCTGGCCAGAGACCAAGTATCCTAGGAAAGGAAGAGATTGGCATTCAAACAGACATTTCTCTATTTTGGCATAGAGTTGATTGTCACGAAGTCTCTGAAGAACCATACGGACATGCTGGCGGTGTTCTTCTAGATTGGCAGAAAAAATCAGGATATCGTCCAGATATACAACAACACAGGAGTATAAGAGATCACGAAAAATTTCATTAACAAAGTCTTGGAAGACGGCAGGGGCGTTGCACAGGCCAAAGGGCATGACCAGATACTCAAAGTGTCCATCTCTGGTGTTAAATGCCGTTTTCCATTCATCCCCCTCTCTGATGCGGATGAGATTATAAGCACCTCTTAAGTCCAGTTTGGTAAAGATGTGGGCACCTTGGAGGCGATCAAAGAGTTCAGAGATGAGGGGTAGGGGGTAGCGGTTCTTAACCGTGATTTTATTAAGACCGCGGTAGTCAATGCAAGGACGTAGGGAGCCATCTTTTTTGGACACAAAGAAAAATCCGGCTCCGGCAGGAGAGGAGGATTTACGGATAAAGCCCTTTTTTAAATTTTCCTGGACGTATTCAGACATGGCAAGAGTCTCTGGGGCGGACAGAGGATAAATTCTGCCCCGGGGTGGAGTAGTGCCCGGAAGGAGGTCGATAGGACAATCATAAGGCCTGTGAGGAGGTAGAGTCTCAGCTTGTTTTTTGCAAAAAACATCCGCAAAGTCCATATAGGCCTTAGGGAGGCCGGTTACAGGAGGAACCACAGAGTCACGGCAAGGGTTACTGGGAACCGGTTTTAGGCAGTCCTTGGAACAAGAGGGCCCCCAACTCTTGATCTCCCCAGTGGACCAATCCAGGGTTGGGGAATGAAGTTGAAGCCAGGGAAGTCCAAGGAGAATTTCAGAAGTGCAATTGGGGAGGACCAAAAGTTCAATCCTCTCGTGATGAGATCCGATGCACATTAGAAGGGGCTCCGTGCGGAAACGTATGGTACAGTCCAATCTTTCATTGTTTACACAATTGATGTAGAGGGGTCTGGCGAGACTGGTCACTGGGATGTTGAACCTGTTGACGAGAGAGGCCAAAATAAAATTTCCTGCAGATCCGGAGTCCAAGAAGGCCATAGTAGAGAAGGAGAAGGCAGAGGCAGATATCCGCACAGGCACAGTAAGACGTGGAGAAGCAGAGTAGACATCAAGGACTGTCTCACCTTTGTGCGGAGTCAGCGTACGTCTTTCCAGGCGGGGAGGACGGATAGGACAATCCTTCAGGAAGTGTTCGGTACTAGCACAGTACAGGCAGAGATTCTCCATGCGGCGTCGTGTCCTCTCTTGAGGTGTCAGGCGAGACCGGTCGACCTGCATAGCCTCCACGGCGGGAGGCACAGGAACAGATTGCAGGGGACCAGAGGAGAGAGGAGCCGGGGAGAAGAAACGCCTCGTGCGAACAGAGTCCATATCCTGGCGGAGCTCCTGACGCCTTTCGGAAAAACGCATGTCAATGCGAGTGGCTAGGTGAATGAGTTCATGTAGATTAGCAGGGATTTCTCGTGCGGCCAGAACATCTTTAATGTTGCTGGATAGGCCTTTTTTAAAGGTCGCGCAGAGGGCCTCATTATTCCAGGATAATTCTGAAGCAAGAGTACGGAATTGTACGGCATACTCGCCAACGGAAGAATTACCCTGGACCAGGTTCAACAGGGCAGTCTCAGCAGAAGAGGCTCGGGCAGGTTCCTCAAAGACACTTCGGATTTCCGAGAAGAAGGAGTGTACAGAGGCAGTGACGGGGTCATTGCGGTCCCAGAGCGGTGTGGCCCAAGACAGGGCTTTTCCAGACAGAAGGCTGACTACGAAAGCCACCTTAGACCTTTCAGTGGGAAACTGGTCCGACATCATCTCCAAGTGCAGGGAACATTGGGAAAGAAAGCCACGGCAAAACTTAGAGTCCCCATCAAATTTATCCGGCAAGGATAGGCGTAGACCAGAAGCGGCCACTCGCTGCGGAGGAGGTGCAGGAGCTGGCGGAGGAGATGATTGCTGAAGCTGTGGTAGTAACTGCTGTAGCATAACGGTCAGTTGAGACAGCTGTTGGCCTTGTTGCGCTATCTGTTGTGACTGCTGGGCGACCACCGTGGTGAGGTCAGCGACAACTGGCAGAGGAACTTCAGCGGGATCCATGGCCGGATCTACTGTCACGATGCCGGCTGGCAGGTAGTGGATCCTCTGTGCCAGAGAGGGATTGGCGTGGACCGTGCTAGTGGATCGGTTCTAAGTCACTACTGGTTTTCACCAGAGCCCGCCGCAAAGCGGGATGGTCTTGCTGCGGCGGTAGTGACCAGGTCGTATCCACTAGCAACGGCTCAACCTCTCTGGCTGCTGAAGATAGGCGCGGTACAAGGGAGTAGACAGAAGCAAGGTCGGACGTAGCAGAAGGTCGGGGCAGGCAGCAAGGATCGTAGTCAGGGGCAACGGCAGGAGGTCTGGAACACAGGCTAGGAACACACAAGGAAACGCTTTCACTGGCACGATGGCAACAAGATCCGGCAAGGAAGTGCAGGGGAAGTGAGGTAATATAGGGAAGTGCACAGGTGATCAGACTAATTGGAACCACTGCGCCAATCAGCGGCGCAGTGGCCCTTTAAATCGCAAAGACCCGGCGCGCGCGCGCCCTAGGGAGCGGGGCCGCGCGCGCCGGGACAGGACCGACGGAGAGCGAGTCAGGTACGGGAGCCGGGGTGCGCATCGCGAGCGGGCGCTACCCGCATCGCGAATCGCATCCCGGCTGGAGGCGGTATCGCAGCGCCCCGGGTCAGTGGATCTGACCGGAGCGCTGCAGTGAGGAGAGTGTAGCGAGCGCTCCGGGGAGGAGCGGGGACCCGGAGCGCTCGGCGTAACACTTCTAAAGTTAAGGTTGTTCTTTTCTGTCTAAGTAATCTCTGATGACACGTGTCTCGGGAAACGCCCAGGTTAGAAGCAAATACCCATAGCAAACCTCTTCTAAACTGGGCGTTTCCCGAGACACGTGTCATCAGAGATTACTTAGACAGAAAAGAACAACCTAAACTTCAGAAGCTCATAAGTACTGAAAGGATTAAGATTTTTTTAATAGAAATAATTTACAAATCTGTTTAACTTTCTGGAGCCAGTTAATTTATAAAAAAAGTTTTTTCCTGGATAACCCCTTTAATTTTCTAGGTGCTGCCATTTCCGATAAATTGCTAAAAATCCTAATATGTAATTTAGGCTTTTGGTGTATTGGAGACGTTTTCTAGCCCCATGGTGCACTGGTTCTTGTCCTCAGATAGTCCCTAATTCTCAGCCCCCCATGATTATTCATAATTGCTACATGCCAAGATCCAGCATGTGCACACATACATCTCCAGCATGGCCGGCCTGGACTACACACACAGGATCTTAGCATGTAATAGCTACCTGCAGAGGGAGAGTATAAATATTCATTAGGTGGTGGAAATCAGGGACTAGCTAGGAAGAAAAACCAGTGCACCATTAGTCTGATTTACAATTTTGGCGATATATCAAGAACAGCAGCACCTTGAAACTTAGGGGTGACACCATTTTAGGCAGGATCACCCAAACTAAGCGGCAGTACCAGCAGGTTAGTGCGGGTGATGCTGATGTCAGTTTCCCTTGAATTGAGCATTTCCTGCTCAGCATCTCCGTGTTGTCAGCCGCGATGTCAGAGTGCATTTTCTGACTCGCAGGCCTCCTGTGTGGCTGCTCACAGAGGCGGATTGCTGCTGCGAGCAGGCCAGAGGCGGAGCGAGGCAGGGAAATGGGGGGTGGAGGCACAAAATGGGTTGGGTCACCGACGGATCAGCAGCGTAAAATACGCTGTGGATCCGTTACGTGTGACCCTACCCTAAATGCAATATTGGAATAGTTCTTTTGAGCCATAGAACTCTTGTATGCCCACTTTCACACAAACTTATTTTCATCAGTATTTACCTTTAGTATTTGTACATCAAGACCAGGAGTGGATTCAGAACATGGAAGAGATACCCATTTTTTTCCAACTTACAAAAGTTTTATTGAACCTGTTAGAATTGGGGTACAGGGGGGGCGTGGCTTGGCGCCGACGGTGATGGCCACACATTAGGAGGGCTCCTGCTCTGCTGGCCATAAAGGAGCTTTAAATCCACAAAGGTGACCCTGCTTTCAGATGGGGAAGAATTCCCGACGTGCACGAAACCCCTCCGCACCCGCCCGACTGACTTTATCTACCTCCGGAGGCATACCACGCTACTTTCAGCCGTCCCCGGCCTCAGCCTCTTCCTCACTCTCCGCCATTACGGGACCTGCGCTGGGCCTGCGCTCCCGTTCCGGCGCTCACCCAGTGCTACCCACGAGGGATCTCTCTGCTTACCATCTGCCGAAGACACCAGGGACGCCTGCGCTCCTACTGCCGGTGACTGCAGCTGCTGTGACTGAGCCTGTGACCTTGCTTCAGCCGTCGGGGAGCAGCGCTACTGACCCTGCTCCGGATCTCCTGCCTGCTGCTGCGGCCCCTGTTGTGGGCTCTTCTCCTACTCTGGAACTGTTGCCTGTGGCGGTGAGTGCTGCTGGGGGACCTGTGTTAACGGCTGATTCCCCCCCTATCCCCGCTCTACAGCTGTCCCTGGTGGGCTCCTCTCCCTTGTCGCTGGGTGGACCTGCTGGGGCTCCATCTTGGGCCTCCTTGGTGGGGGGCTGGCCTTCTCCAGCAAGTTCTCTGCCGTGCTCAGCTACTCACTACTGCTCGGCCTCCCACTCCCCTACACAAGTGGGACCTGCCTCTGTTCCCCCAGCCCATTCTCCTATTACCCCTCTGGACCCTCTAGCTGCCTGCTATACCCCCTCACGTTCCCCTAAGCCACAGAGGTCCAGGCAAGCTGCCATGCAGACCTCCATACCAGCTTCTGGGGCACTCCATCTGTCTCCTAAGGGGACCCCCTGCTCTCAACCTGGGCCGGTAGCACCACCGGGGCCGACCCCAGCCCTCCAGTCCTGGGACTTGGCATCTGACTCTGATTTACCCTGCTCGGGCCTGTCTGTGCATTCCTCTGCTCTCCCTGATTTGAGCCAGCTCCTTTCCCAAATTCCTACTAAGGAGGACTTCCGCTCTCTTATTGCTGAGGTTAAGGAAGCCTGCCGAGCGGAGATCTCCTCTATGCGACAGGACCTCCAGCATGTCTCTGACCGAGTGGATGGATTGGAAGATGCTCATGATCACACCAGAGAGTATATTACCCAGCTCCACTCTACCATTGCTTCTCAAAAGGACTTCCTTGGGGATCTCCATGCCCATGTTGAGGATCTGGACAATAGAGGGAGGCGTAACAACATTAGGGTGCGAGGGCTGCCGGAAGCTGCACGTGAGGAGGACCTTTTTGCCACCCTGGAAACCATTTTTAACCTGATACTTGGCGAACCCCCCTCCCATAGGATCAAACTGGACAGAGCTCACAGGGCGCTTCGTCCTAAATCTGCCTCGGGCGCTCCACGGGATGTTATTTGTGCATGATTTCCAAGTTAAAGAAGCTATAATGGCTAAGGCTAGGTCCCTGAGACATTTTGACTTCAATGGGGCTCCTCTTCAACTTTTTCAGGACTTGTCCTGGTTAACCCTCAGGAAGCGACGACTGCTCCAACCCCTCCTGGAGGTCCTACGCTCTCATCAGGTGCCGTATAGGTGGAATTTTCCATTTGGGCTCCATGCCCGCAGAGATGGTCGCTCCGCTGTTTTACGCTCCTTTTCTGACCTTCAAGCCTTCTGCTCCACCTTGGAATTGCCTGTGCCTCAGTTGGAAGATTGGGACCTGATGTCTCCCCCTCCACCTTTGCCTCCTGTGTGGCAACCAGTCCGAGCTCGCCGGTTTGGTTCTCAGCGGAAGTCTTCACCACCCACCCTGGGGGCCCCGACTCGGGCTCCGCCCTGAGTTTCTGACTGGGACGTTGTATTTTTTCCTCAATACTTTTTGCTTGGGGGTTCCTGCTGGACTCTGTCTGTCCCCTGATTGACGGAGATTATCCCCTCCGAGCGGTTGCATTTGTTCTAGTTTTATATTATCCCCATCATTATAGTACAGTTGCATTTTTTGGTCACCTGTGGTTCTTATTCATATGTGTTTTTTCTGCAATGGCCTCAGAGTTGGGCACCTACCTTTTTGGTGGTGGTTTTCCAGTTGGCTCCTTCCATTTCCCCTCCTGAGGCCATAGTTATGGATCGCTCATGCTTTGGTTCATGGCCCACATTGATGGTCCTGGCCTCCGCATTGGCTTCCTGGTCAATGGTTTATTTTACTATTATCTGTTGTACTTTATTTGTTTGTTTGTTTATCTGGTATCTGTTTGGTCTTTCGTCGTTTTGTTTGTCTTTGTGTTTTTTCTTGATTTGGTGTTGTTTTCTGTTGGTCTTCTGTTGTCTTGTGTGTCCTTTTCCCCTTTTTTTCTCCCGCCTTAGATTCCCTTCTCCTGTCCGTACAGTTGCTGGTCCCTGCTCTTTTCCAGTCCCCATTGAGGTTTTGGTGCTGCCCGGTGTATCCTACCAGGTTGTTCTTGTGAGTATGCTTCTTTATGGCTGTTTCTTTTTCTTCACTCACCTGCCATGGTCAGGTGTGTCTCCCTGAATGTTAAGGGGCTTAATTCCCCCACTAAGCGACGCCTACTTCAAAGGGAGTTGGTTGGTTTACATGCTGATATAGTTTTCCTTCAGGAGACGCACTTCGACCATTCTGGGTCTTTCCAATTTCTTCAACACCTGTTCCCCCAGTCTTACTCAGCTACCACGAGTAGGAAAACAGCGGTGGTGGCTATTCTGGTCTCTAGGTCCTGCTCGCTTCAAGTTTCTTCCTCTCTCTCTGACCCTATGGGACGATATGTAATCTTGGAGGGTACTCTGGGAGGGGTCCCCCTTTTGCTCTGTAATGTCTATGCGCCTAACACTTCGCAAATCCCTTTCCTGCGTAGGGTTTTTGCTAAACTCCAGAGGTATCCCCCATCTGCATGGTTAGTGGGCGGTGACTTCAACCTCATTTTTTCCCCATCCTTGGACCGCCATTCTGTTACTAGTGCTCCCCCTGCACCTGCGCAGCTGCGCCTGGCTTCGCTTTTTCGACGTCTCATACGTAACTCCTCGCTCTACGATTTGTGGCGGATTGGCCATCCGTAGGAGCGCTCTTTTAGTTTTTACTCACATCCCCACAAATTGCATACTCGTATTGATTATTTTTTTGGGAATCTCCCTATGGTGCGCATGCTCTCTGATACTTCTCTAGATCCTATCTCCTGGTCTGACCACTGTCCAGTTCTTCTCTCTTTTTCTTCTACCCCTTCCTCTCTGAGATCCTGTCATTGGAGGATGAACGACTCTCTTCTTAAAACCTTACCTTCCCGTGAATCGATTCAGCAGTGTATTTCCGACTACTTTATCACTAATGATGGCTCTGTATCCTCTCAGGCTATCCTTTGGGAAGCTCACAAATCGGTGATCCGGGGCCATTGCATTGCTCTGGGCGCCGGTCTCAAGCGGAGCGCTCTGAATCGATCTCGGGAACTTCGTATGGAAATTCCTCGACTGGAGGCTCTCTTGTTGTGTTCTCCTTCTGTTTCGACCCTGAGGAGCTTGGTGGCGGCTCGGGCACGCTTAAGCGACCTGGCTCTCCATAAAGTTGAGAGGCAATTGCTTTATGCTAGGCAGCGTTTCTATGAGAAGGGTAACAAGGCCCACACTATGCTGGCGAGACGGTTGCGTGACCGGGCTGCTGCTCAATCCCCCTCAGCTTTGAAGGACCCTGCTGGGGTGCTTCATTACCACCCTGCTGATATCTCTCGTCTGTTTGTTGACTATTACACTAATCTTTACTCACTTCCTTCCCAGTTGCCATCCGACCCGGGGGAGAGAGTGGCGGCCCTAGATGCCTATCTTTCTCAATGTGGTTTGCCCTCTCTTTCAGGGGCAGACCGGGATGCTCTTAATGCTCCTATTACTGGAGAGGAGATCTCTGAGGTCCTTAAATCTCTCCCCTCTGGTCGTTCCCCTGGGCCGGATGGCTTCCCTTACCTGTACTATAAAACATTTTCATCTTTGTTAGTGCCTAAACTTGTCCCCCTTTTCAATTCCTTTCTAGACGGAGAAACGATCCCGCAGTCTTTCTTGCACTCCCTTATCACCCTCATACCCAAGCCTGGTAAGGATCCTCACGATTGTTCGAGTTACCGGCCCATTGCCCTCCTTAACTCTGACCTTAAGCTTTTTTCCAAGGTTTTGGCAGTTAGACTATGCTCCTTCCTCCCGGCGCTTGTTCATAAGGACCAGGTTGGATTTATCCCTTGTCGCCAGGGTGGAGACAACACTAGGAGGGTAGTGGACCTGATTGATTTGATCAATCGGAGATCTGAACAGGCATTAATTCTTAGTCTTGATGCTGAGAAGGCTTGGGTGGCCGTTCCTTTTTGCTACCTTACAGAAATTTGGGATTTCGGGGAAGTTTTTGACTGCACTGCGGGGTCTCTACTCCTCCCCTACAGCTTCACTTAAACTTCCTCACTCGCCATCTCCTACTTTTTCTTTGTTTAATGGGACTCGTCAGGGTTGCCCATTATCCCCGCTGATCTTTGCACTCTGTATTGAGCCCTTGGCTGCCATGATCAGGGGCGATCCGGACATAACTGGTATTTCCTTACATGATAGGGAGTTCAAGGTTTGTTTATTTGCTGATGATGTCCTTCTTACGCTTTCTCGACCTCTACTGTCTCTTCCTTCTCTCTATAGGGTCCTGCATGACTATGGGGTGGTTTCTGGCTACAAGGTAAATCTTTCTAAGTCAGAGGCTCTTCCTCTTAACCTTCCCCCTCATCTTTCTATTCTTTTACGCTCTAACTTTTCTTTTCGGTGGTCTCCCTCTGCTATTAAATACCTTGGGGTCTGGATCTCCTCTCACTATTCCTCACTATACTCTACCAACTATCTCCCCCTATTCAGGGATCTCCGTGCCCTTATGGAAAAATGGCGCTCGCAATATATTTCTTTTTTTGGCCGCATTGCTGCGGTGAAAATGACTGTCCTTCCGAAACTCCTCTACTTTTTTGAAACCCTGCCAGTTCGGGTCCCGCTGTCGGCCCTGTGCTCCCTACAGGTGGCTATTTTTCGGTTCATTTGGGACGGTAAAAGGCATTGGCTACCGATGTCCGTGATGTTGGCTGGGCGGGCGTTTGGGGGTCTGGCGGTCCCGGATGTAGTGAAGTATTACTGGGCTGCCCATTTGCGCCATCTCGCGGCGTGGTCCACCTATCATGCCTACAGCCGCTGGATGGAAATAGAGAAGCTGTGGTTAGCGCCTATCCACCCTAACGCTCTCCTTTGGACTCTTCCTGCCTCTGCTCCTACTCTCTCCCCTCTCCTGGGTCCTATGGCATTTTCTAAATATGTGTGGAATTACTGTTCTGTCAAATTTAAATTACTGTCTCCCTCTTCCCCTCTTCAATCTTTCCTTTATCATCCTAGTTTTCCCCCTGGCCGGACCTCTCTTATGGTAAGGGAATGGGGGTCTAGAGGCCTTTTTTGCTGGGCGGATATAGTTGACCCTTTGATGCGTACCCTCTTGCCCTTCTCTCAGTTACAGTCTCGTTGGGATCTCCCCTCGTCTGAGCGTTTTCATTATTCACAGCTACGACACTTTATGTCCTCCATGCTGGGTGCGCTAGTGGTATCTTCCCCTACGGGGTTTGAACGGCTGTGTCGTGGTGGACCTCAGGCGAGGGGGCTTCTCTCCGATATTTATTCCTTGCTAATCCAACCTCAGGAGGGAGTCCTGGTATCTCATCGCTATATGTCTCGCTGGGAGGAGGCGCTTAATACTACTATCACTCTCCCTCAATGGAAGATAATATGGGAGCGGGCCTCTAGGGCATCTATATGTACGGCTTATAAGGAGACTCAATACAAATTACTTATGGGTTGGTACCATACTCCAGAGTTATTGAATAGGCTGAATCCCGATATCCCCCCCCCCAGTGCTGGCGTTGTGGGGTGGGTTTGGGCTCTCTGTTTCATGTTTTCTGGTCCTGCCCTCTTATCGCGGGGTACTGGGAGTTAGTGAGTCGTTTGGTATCAGATGTTCTTGGAGTCTCGGTCCCTCCTGACCCTCAGGTCTACCTCTTGCACCTTTCACACTCTGCTCTGCCCAAGAAACTGTTTAAACTGGCTATGCATATGTTCTTGGCAGCTAAGACACTTGTTGCTAAATGCTGGAAGAGGACTCTTCCTCCCTCTGAATCGGACCTACTCTCCCGAATACGTGATATACGCTCTTTAGAATACCTCACTGCCTCTTTGAATAATACTATCCCTGCCTTCCTTTCAGTTTGGGAACCATGGGACCGTTTCTCTGACAGGCAACCTCCCTGAGGCGGTACTGACATCCTCCTCCCCCCCCTTTTCTGTTTGTTTGTTGTTGTTTGTTCGAGGTTCTGTTGTCTTTGTCTCCTTTTTGTCTTTGTTTCTGTCTTCTCTCTTTGTCTTCGTGTTGTAGAGTCTTAGTTCTCTCTTTGAGTATTTGGCTATAAACCTATGTTCATTCACTACAGTCTTTATGGGTTATCTGGGGTTGGGGCTAGTTGTATTGGACTACAACTGTTTCTGAATGCTCTGGTCTCTATCTTAGCTTGTCATTTGCCCTGATGTGATCGCTCTGGGCATTGCCCCAGATTATGCTTTGAATGTGTTTTACTAACTTTCTGTTTTTTATGTGAAAATCTTTAATAAAAATTACAGTTGAAAAAAAAAAAGAATTGGGGTACAGATGCCAAACAGGGTTGAGGGAAACCAAAATAAAACACAAGAGAAAATAAAAAAATAAGGGAATCTCCCACTAAAGGGTGAGAGAGATAATGTGGTCATTGAAAGGATCTGCTACTCCTCACTATATGCCCCTGGCATAAGTGCGCTGGTTCCACCTTGGTTTGTGTAACCTTCCCTGGCACCAGGAGAGTGTCTGCCTCATGGGAAAGATGACAGACAAATAGGTATGAGGAAAACACTCTGACTTTATTATTATCAAGTATCAGTATATAAAAGCGAAGGGCGTATCTACCAATTTTAGGGAGTTGACGCAAGTAAATGGTTAGGACAGGGTGGGCCATTTATATGGATACACCTTAATAAAATGGGAATGGTTGGTGATATTAACTTCCTGTTTGTGGCACATTAGTATATGTGAGGGGGGAAACTTTTCAAGATGGGTGGTGACCATGGTGGCCATTTTGAAGTCGGTCATTTTGAATCCAACTTTTGTTTTTTCAATAGGAAGAGGGTCATGTGACACATCAAACTTATTGGGAATTTCACAAGAAAAACAATGATGTGCTTGGTTTTAACGTAACTTTATTCTTTCATGAGTTATTTACAAGTTTCTCTTTGTTTACAGCCATTGACATGTCGCCGAGGTTAACACGTGAGGAGCGGATAGAAATTGTGTTAATGTCTGGTGAGCGCAGTAACGGGGTCATTGCAACAGATTTCAATTCAACACACCCTACGAGACCACCCATCTCTCATGCTACAGTTAGCAAACTGCTTGCTAAGTTTCGTGAAACTGGTTCAGTGTTGGATTTGCCAAAATGTGGATGCATGAAATCTGTCACTAATGAAGAAACATCAGTGGCTGTCCTAGCTTCATTCAGCAAGAGCCCACAGCGTAGCACTCGCCGCATGTCACTGGAGAGTGGCATTAGTCGAACATCCCTTCGGCGGATATTAGCTACTCACAAATGGTACCCTTACAAACTCCAGCTACTGCAGCATCTCAACGAGGATGACCCAGATCGGCACACTGAATTTGCAGAATGGGCAAAACAAAAATTGGAACAAGACCCTCAGTTTACGCAGGTTTTGTTCAGTGATGAGGCAAACTTTTATGTGAATGGTGAAGTTAACAAACAAAACCACCACTATTGGTCTGACACTAACCCACATTGGATAGATCCCTCCAAGACTGTTGGAACACAAAAATTGATGGTATGGTGTGGTATATGGGGTACAAAGATAGTGGGGCCATTCTTTATCAATGGAAACCTCAAGCCACTGGATATGCGAAATTGCTACATGATGATGTGTTTCCCTCTTTATGCACTGAAGCTGGCACGTTACCTGAGTTTTTCCAGCAAGATGGTGCTCCACCACATTATGGGTGTCAGGTCTGAGCATTCCTAGATGAACAGTTTCCTGGAAAGTGGATTGGTCGTCGTGGGCCAGTTGAATGGCCCCCAAGGTCTCCCGATCTGACCCCCTTAGACTTTTATCTTTGGGGTCATCTGAAGCCAATTGTCTATACTGTGAAGATACGAGATGTGCAGCACCTGAAACTACGGATACTGGAAGCCTGTGCTAGCATTTCTCCTGCGGTGTTGCTATCAGTGTGTGAAGAGTGGGAGAAGAGGGTTGCATTGACAATCCAACACAATGGGCAGCACGTTGAACACATTTTATAAGTGGTCAGAAACTTGTAAATAACTCATGAAAGAATAAAGTTAAGTTAAAACCAAGCAAATCATTGTTTTTCTTGGGAAATTCCCAATAAGTTTGTTGTGTCACATGACCCTCTTCCTACTGAAAAAACATTAGTTGTATTCAAAATGCCTGACTTCAAAATGGCCACCATGGTCACCACCCATCTTGAAAAGTTTCCCCCCTCACATATACTAATGTGCCACAAACAGGAAGTTAATATCACCAACCATTCCCATTTTATTAAGGTGTATCCATATAAATGGCCCACTCTGTACAATAGCTGTAGTTTTAGCCAATAACAGAAAGTTTCAATTATTCGGCAAGCAACTTCAGCTACGGGAAACAAAATTTATTAAGAACAGGACCTTGACAGAAACTGGGAATTTTGAAAAGAGAAAATAAAGAAAAATAAAATAGTAATTAAGGAAAACTCTAGCTGCAGCCTTTCAGTCATATACAAAGAAAGTGATGAAGGTTGAAAATAAAGCAGTACATACAGTATTTAAAATGTATTCAAACAGACATTAGTATTCAAGACCCTGAAGTAACAAAGCGACAGCTATGATACATTCAACAATACATTGAAACTCAATTCAAGGGTGCCAGCGGGTACAGAATGTCAGAATTGAGAATCTGCAATACATTTCTCCATGCAACGGTTATAGAGAATCTCTCGAAACCGATCCATTTCCACCTTCTTGGTATCACTTGTAGAGAAACAATTAGACTAACATCTTTTTTAATGCCTTCCACCTACCTGGCAACATAGAAAGAAGTGCTGCAGGTATCAGTTCTAAAACTAAGATCTAAGACTTTGGTCCAAAAGATCTGCAATGATAGACACTCTAACCTGATATGAGAGTTGTGCCACGGGACATATTGCACCCCTAACACACGTTTGACAATGTGGCATATAGAGCATGCAATGATGTTCAACAATCTGAACATATTAGAAGTGGTCCTAAACTCAACTGAAGTAGACATTTTGTAACACAGCTCTAGAGTTTTATCCCAATCGTGTGTGCTGAAGGTTCAACCTTTTTCATGCCTTTATAAAGGCAGACCTTTTCTATTTTTATGGCACCTTTATATATTTTTAACATGTATAAATAAAGTTGATATGTTTTAAATAATGGATTGGAAGTGCTGGGGTCCTCCCTTTGGGATATCTTCTCTACATAAAGCAAAGAGACCATGTGTCTGAAGTAAACGTAACAGATGTGGCAGAAGCTTATTTTATAATGTTGATCAGCCTGATCCGAGAAAATCCTTGTGATCCCATCTACTGTGATCTTGTTTCAAATAAGTAAGAATATATAATGTGTTAAGTCACAGGGTACAGGTATTTCCAAATATTTCAAAAGAGGAGGACTGCCACAAAAAGGGAAAGGTCTGATGAAGGGTGTGTACACTGGCAGCATTCAGAGAAACCTTTAGCCAGAAACTGTTTAGGCAAAAGGACAACCTTGCTGTGTTTCATTTTTGATCTCCATGGGCTTACGGAGGGCACCATTATTCCTAATTCTCAATGTCAGGTGACAATTGAGAGCTGATGCATTGCAATATCGGTTGACCTGGGCCAATCTGAGCAAGCAGTCCCTGCATGAACCTCAAGTCCACCCTGTCAAAAGCCTTCTCTGCATCCGGTGATAGAATCAAACAGGGCATATGAGGAAACCGGTGATGTGCCATATTCTGTGTTTTGTTGTTGAATGTGTTAGCTGACTCTGCACTTTCCAGTGCTGGACTAACACCGCCCCATTGGCTGACATGCGCACACCCGCCCCCTACCATTGGTGCCAGGGGGTGTGTGCGCTCTCTACAGCCCGATCCTCCACTCTCACACAGCAAGATGTTCAGCACACACTCTCCCGCTGTAAGAGCAGAGAGACAGCGGGGTCTGCAGCGGAATAACTTTTTTTAAACATACAGTACAGACCAAAAGTTTGGACACACCTTCTCATTCAAAGAGTTTTCTTTATTTTCATGACTATGAAAATTGTAGATTCACACTGAAGGCATCAAAACCATGAATTAACACATGTGAAATTATAGACATAACAAAAAAGTGTGAAATAACTGAAAATATGTCATATTCTAGGTGGAAAGTGTCCCCAAGTGCAGTCACAAAAACCATCAAGAGCTACAAAGAAACTGGCTCACATGCGGACAGCCCCAGGAAAGGAAGACCAAGAGTCACCTCTGCTGCAGAGGATAAGTTCATCCTAGTCACCAGCCTCAGAAATCGCAGGTTAACAGCAGCTCAGATTAGAGACCAGGTCAATGCCACACAGAGTTCTAGCAGAAGACACATCTCTAGAACAACTGTTAAGAGGAGACTGTGTGAATCAGGCCTTCATGGTAGAATATCTGCTAGGAAACCACTGCTAAGGACAGGCAACAAGCAGAAGAGACTTGTTTGGGCTAAAGAACACAAGGAATGGACATTAGACCAGTGGAAATCTGTGCTTTGGTCTGATGAGTCCAAATTTGAGATCTTTGGTTCCAACCACCGTGTCTTTGTGCGACGCAGAAATGGTGAACGGATGGACTCTACATGCCTGGTTCCCACCGTGAAGCATGGAGGAGGAGGTGTGATGTTGTGGGGGTGCTTTGCTGGTGACACTGTTGGGGATTTATTCAAAATTGAAGGCATGCTGAACCAGCATGGCTACCACAGCATCTTGCAGCGGCATGCTATTCCATCCGGTTTGCGTTTAGTTGGACCATCATTTATTTTTTAACAGGACAGTGACCCCAAACACACATCCAGGCTGTGTAGGGGCTATTTGACATAGAAGGAGAGTGATGTTGTGCTGCGCCAGATGATCTGGCCTCCACAGTCACCAGACCTGAACCCAATGAAGGCAAAAGGGCCAACAAGTGCTAAGCATCTCTGGGAACTCCTTCAAGGCTGTTGGAAGACCATTTCAGGTGACTATGTCTTGAAGCTCATCAAGAGAATGCCAAGAGTGTGCAAAGCAGTAATCAAAGCAAAAGGTGGCTACTTTGAAGAACCTAGAATATAACATATTTTCAGTTGTTTCACACTTTTTTGTTATGTCTATGATTCCGCATGTGTTAATTCATAGTTTTGATGCCTTCAGTGTGAATCTACAATTTTCATAGTCATGAAAATAAAGAAAACTCTTTGAATGAGAAGGTGTGTCTAAACTTTTGGTCTGTACTGTACATGGGGAAAACAGGGAAACATCAGAGCCAGGGGGATGCAGTTTCACTTGTCTGCGCTCTCCCCTGGCTCTGATCGCAGAGAAGTAGCAGGCAGGAAGCTGCAGGGGGAGCGGGAATAAGGAGTCTGCATGAAGCCCCTGCTCGTTGCATGAAGCCCCTGCTCTCCCCTGGCTCAGAGACAGCAACTTTGGCCCGATGAGAGCGGGGATCCTCCCCACATCTCTACTCCGATCTCTCTGCTCTCACAGCGAGAGAGTGTGTGCAGAACATCCCGCTGTGTGAGAGTGGAGGATCGGGCTGTAGAGAGCGCACACACCCCCAGGCAACAATAGTAGTAGGAGGCCGGGGTACGTGTGTCAGCCAATGGGGCTGTGTTAGTCCAGCACTGGAAAGTGATGAGTCAGCTAACACATTCTACGGCAAAACACATATGGCACATCCCCGGGACACGTCAATGATAGAGAAGGTCTTGCCTCGCTCTTTGGAAAACATCTAAATTGGTCTGGGTGAACAAGACATTACAAAAGCAGAGCCAACCCAAGAGCAAGCAGCTTAGCATACAATTGATTATCAATATTACTTCAGTATATAACTCTGGCAAAGTTTGGCAACTTTCCCTTCTTTAGGAATCACTGTAATGTAAGCACAGTAAAAAGTGGAAAGGAAAAGGGAAGTTTCCAAGACTGCAATAAAATCTGAAATAAAAAGAGAAGAGAGTTCTGGTTGGAGCAATACAGGAGTATCGTCACTCATGATTGAGAGGTTATAGAGGCCAGAGTAATAGTCCTTAGTTTTTGCATTTTAGTTTTTGTTTGTTTGTGTACATCTACTGGTTTGAAAAAATGCTAAAGAAAAGTACTAACCAAAATAAGCCCATATTAGAGCAACCTTAGGACTTGTCAGCTTTTCATCCATGTTTGTTGTTGTGCTAAAAGATTAAGGGCTCGTTTACACGGGCGAATCCACAGCGTATTTTACGCTGCGGATCTGCCGACAATGGATCCCCTAAAGTGTGCCTCCAGATGTAACTGCTCAGAGCGGCAATCCGCCACTATGAGCACATACACTGCTGCGATGTGCGAGTCACCGCACGCGGCGTACTCACACACATTGCAGCTTCTCCTCCTGCTCCCTGATTTACACCGACAGCAGCCGCGATATGTGCGAGTATACTGCGCATTGGCGCAACAACATCACAGTGTGTCTGCTTGTAGTGCAGAAATATGCTGTGGATCCGCCCATGTGAACGAGCCCTCAGGGTGCGTTCACACGAGCGTATTTTTTTCAGCAGATTTGCTGTCACAGAATATGCTACCCATTGAAGTCAATGGGCAACAAAATCTGCAGTAGCAAATCTGCAGCAGATTTGCAGCAAACTTACGCATGTGGACCCCTGATGTGGACCCCGTCCAAAACTATAGAAGAAAAAGGGAAATGTCCAGTGCTTGACTCAGGAATAAATCTTTAATTAATACGCCTAAGTAGACATATAAAAGTACTTTTTATCGTGTCCCTGTATGTCTACTTTGGCATATTAATTAAAGAATTGTTCCTGAGTCAAGCACTGGATATTTCCCTTTTTCTTCTGTTGTTAATTTAATTGACTTAAAATTTGCTGTCAAAATGAACACTGGTTTACAGCATGTATTTAAATGGGTGAGATGTCCTATTTTTGCTCCTACATTATCATAGTGACAGAAGTCAGATGAACACCACCAGGGATGTTGACAGTTTTTAATATAGAAAAGAAAATGATCATAATAAATCAATGTTTACATTGCTAACATATACAGGTACCAGTAGAAGTATATTTGAAGGAAACCTGTAAGTTCCTTTAATGAGCATTCAGCCACAGCATTGGTCGCATGGGCAAAATGCATCACACTGCAACCCAGCCTACCGTCGGCCAATGCGGGACATAGCTCAGGGTGGCGATTTGCTGAGCCTAAGTGTGATGCGTTGATCATGGCCAGACCAGGAAGAAGACAGCAGAGAAGGAGCGAACTGAGATACCAGGACACGGAGGGAATGGGAATGTTTATTGTTTTATATGCAAGCAGCTTGGGTTTTCTACAAAATATATTTTACCATGGAACTCCTTTAAGTTATGTGTAATAATGTGAAATGACACAGGAAATAAGTATTAAACACGTTACTTATATTTATTTACTACTTTGTACAAAAACCTTTGTTGATAATGACAGCTTCCATATGGCTCCTGTATAGAGAAACTAATCACATGCAATGCTCTGGTGTGATTTCGGCCCATTCTTCCAGACAGTCTTCAAATCTTGAAGGTTCAGTGGGCCTCTTCTATGTATCATAATCTTCAGTTCTTTTCATTGATTTCCAATGGGATTTAAGGTCGGGTGAATGGCTGGGCCATTCAAACAGCTTTATTTTCTTACTTTGGATCCATTTGGGAGTTTCCTTGGCTGTGTGTTTTAGGTTATTGTCTTGCTAAAGTGTCCACCCGCGTATCATCATCATCATCCTGGTAGATGGCAGCAGGTTTTTGTCATGAATTTCTCTGTAGATTTGCCCATTCATCCTTCCTTCAATTATGTGATGTTTGCCAGTACCATTTTCTGAAAACAGCTCCACACCATGATGTTCCCACCTCCAAACGTCACTGTTATTATGGTGTTTTTAAGGTCATGTGTAGTGCCATTTCTCCTCCAAACATGGTGTGTACTATAGAATCCAAACTGTTCCATTCTACTCTCATCTGCCCACACTATATTCTCCCAGTATTTCAGTGGCTTTTCCAAATGTTGTGCAGCAAACTATTTAACAAGCTTCAGCATGCTTTTTATTCAGCAATAGACAGGGGTCAAGTCCTGGAAAAAAAAAAGTGAGGGAACTCATCCAAGATTTCCACTAAAGGGCTGGTACTGCAGGACTCCTGCTAAAGGGAATAGTGTTCCTGCTGGGGGGAAAAAGTGCAGGAACTCAGTTCCCATGCGTTCCTGCAGGACTGGAGCCCTGGCAATTGAGTGTGGTGAGCATGCATACAGACCATTGTTGCTGAGGAGTGCATTTCTAACTGTTTTCTTTCAGACAACAGTACCTGTTAATTTCAGGACTTTTTGAAGCTCTGCACAAGTGATCGTTGGTTCTTGGACAATCCTTCTGATCATTCTTTTTACTTCTCTGTCAGAAATCTTGCGAGTTTCAGGTACGCCTTGACGTCCTGGTACTCCCTGGTCCCGTACTCCCTGGTCCCGTTTACGTGGTATAAACCATTCCCAAGAGCGGAGAACAGGTTAAACCCGGTGGGTCCCAGTTGCTACGGGCAGCCAGGACCCACGGCTATCACCGATCAGGCCGATGCCCGGCATTAACCCTTTAGATGCCATGATCAAAACTGCGGCTTCTAAATGATCGTTGCTTCTAAAATGAAAGTGAAACTATCCCGGCAGCCCAGCGGAGCTGATCGGGACTATCGCAACAAAATCGCGATGTCCCGATCAGCTTACTGGACGACGGGAAGGCCCTCACCTGCCTCCTCTTTGTCTGTTCGGCGATCTACTGCTACAAGCCTGCACAGCAGGCTAGAGCAGCAGAGCGCTAAGAACACTCATCAATGCTATGCTATGGCATAGCATTGATCAGTGTAGGCAATCAAAAGATTGCATGTTGTAGCCCCCTATGGGGGCTAAAAAAGAAGTGTAAGAAAGAAAGTTTATAAAAGTGAATTAACTTCCTTATTAAAAGTTTAAATCACCCCCCTTTTCCCCTTTTTTAAATAAAACAACGTAATAAAAATAATTATATGTTGTACCGCCACATGCGTAAATGTCTGAACAATTAAAATATCTAAAACGTATGGTCGATGGTGTACACGTAAAAAAATACCAAAGTCCAAAATTTAGCATTTTTGGTCACTTTATCTATATATATAAAACTCAATGAGGGACATGTATTTGTGTATGGTAGAAGCATTTTACCCCTTTTCCCGAATTCTAAATTATGTGCAGAAGCGCTAAATTTATCAATCAAGTGCAATGAGCTTCATAAATTGCGGGTAAATATAGTAATCTCCTAAATCCACTCTTTGGAAAATAGAATCAATGATTTAGAGCATCTCGCTATGTTAAGTCCAAGATGGCTTATATTTGCGCAAAAAAAACAGCTCTTGCGGCAAAATTTTTGGTGTAAAAAAAAAGTACGCAGTTAATAAATCCATGTGTACTATAGATGGCACTCCAAGGTACCCTGATTCAGCCACATCTGGAGGACATGCTCTACCAAAACGTGCGCAAAAAAATTGCGCAAAAAAAGGGCTTGCGCTAAATTTTGCGCAAAAAAATACACACAAAACAGGGGTAAAATCTTTGATAAATGTCCCCCAATGTGTGTATGTGTGTATGTATGTATGTGTGTATGTTCCAGCATCACGTCCAAACGGCTGAAGAAATTAACATGAAACTTGGCACACGTTACTTATATGTCAACAACAAACATAGGGTAGGTGATTTAACCCTTACTCACCCCCATTTGCCAGGGGCGGGGATTATGTTTAAAGTCCCATACAAGTCAATGGGAAATATATGTTACTGCATAACTTCCAAACGGCTGGAGATATTTCGATAATACTTGGTCACATGTTACTTATATGTCCACTTAAAATATAGGATAGTTAATTTGACCCATAACTACCCCCATTTGTGAGGGTCGGGGTTTTTGTTTAAAGTCCCATGCAAATCAATAGGAACTGTATTCTCCCACATAACTTCCGTACGGCTGGAGATATTTCAATACCTGGTACACATATTACAGGTTGGGATAGGAGGTCGGGATAGGAGGACGGGATATGAGGACGGGATATGAGGACAGCATATGAGGACGGGATAGGAGGACGGGATAGGAGGTCGGAATAGGAGGACGGGATAGGAGGACGGGGTAGGAGGATGGGATAGGAGGACCGGGATAGGAGGTCGGGATAGGAGGTCGGCATAGGAGGTCGAGATAGGAGGACGGGATAGGAGAATGGGATTGGAGGACGGGATAGGAGGTCGGGATAGGAGGTCGAGATAGATGGACTGGATAGGAGGATGGGATAGGAGGTCGGGATAGTAGGTTGAGATAGGAGGTCGAGATAGGAGGTCGAGATAGAAGGTCGAGATAGGAGGTCGAGATAGGAGGTCAAGATAGAAGGATGGGATATGAGGATGGGATAGGAGTTCAGGATAGGAGTTCAGGATAGGAGGTCGGGATAGGAGGTCGAGATAGGACGTCGGGATAGAAGGTTGGGATAGGAGGAGGGGATAGGAGGATGGGATAGGAAGACGGGATAGGAGGACGGAATAGGAGGACTGGATAGGAGGATGGAATAGGAGGTCGGGATAGAAGGTCAGGATAGGAGGTCGGGGTATGAGGACGGGATATGGGGTTGGGATATGACAACAATATATGGGGATAGGATATGAAGTCAAAAGCTTCCTCGTTTGTTGATTTTCCTCCCCAACAAGGATGAGGAAGGAAACGCCGGGTACTCAGCTAGTCTATATATATAAAACTCAATGTGTGTATGTGTGTGTATGTCAGGATCCGGACTGGTATGCAGCGAGGACACTGGAGGTGGATCCTCTGTGTCAGTGGGGTGATGGCGTGGGCCGTACCTGGGGAACGGAATCTAAGGGGTAACTGGTTTTCACCAGAGCCCGCCGCAAAGCGGGATGGACTTGCAGCGGCAGGTAACCCCCAGGTCGTTCCACCCGATAGTGACTCAACCCCAACTGACAGCTGAGACAGGCGCGGTACACAGGGACAAGGCAAGAGCAAGGTCGGACGTAGCAGAAGGTCAGGGCAGGCAGCAATAGTCGTAGTCAGGGGCAACAGCAGAAGGTCTGGGTACACAGGCTTGGGAACACACTAAACGCTTTCTCAGGGCACTAAGGCAACAAGATCCAGCAAGAACAGGAAGGGGAAGTGGGTTTTTACTCACATGGAGCAGGTGGGAGCTAATTAGGAAGATTGGACCAGGCACCAATTAGCGGTGCGCTGGCCCTTTAAATCTGAGAGCCCCGGCGCGCGCGCGCCCTAGAGAGCGAGGCCGCGCGCACCGGGACCCAGCAGGAGATCGGGACAGGTGAGTGGGACGGGGTGCGATCCGCGAGCGGGCACGTCCCGCTAGGCGGATCGCATCCCCGCCGGGCACAACAGAGCAGCGTCTCCGGTCAGCGCTGCCGACCGGAGCGCTGCAGGGCAGGAGACGCCGCGAGCGCTCCGGAGGAGGAGGAGGAGCCGGAGCGCTCGGCGTAGCAGTGTTTGTGTGTATGTTCCAGCATCACGTTCAAACGGCTAAAGATATTAACATGAAACTTGGCACACGTTACTTATATGTCAACAATAAACATAGGATAGGTGATTTAACCCTTACTCACCCCAATTTTCCAGGGGCGGGGTTTATGTTTAACCCCTTAAGGACCCGGGGTTTTTCCGTTTTTGCATTTTCGTTTTTTCCTCCTTACCTTTAAAAAATCATAACTCTTTCAATTTTGCACCTAAAAATACAAATTAAGGCTTATTTTTTGTGCCACCAATTCTATTTTGTAATGACATCAGTCATTTTACCCAAAAATCTAAGGAGAAACGGAAAAAAAATTCATTGTGAGACAAAATTGAAAAAAAAACGCCATTTTGTAAATTTTGGGGGCTTCCGTTTCTACACAGTACAGTGTTTGGTAAAAATGACACCTACTCTTTATTCTGTAGGTTCATATGATTAGAAATGATACCCTACATATGAAGGTTTGATTTTGTCGTACTTCTGGAAAAAATCATAACTACATGCAGGAAAATGTATACGTTTAAAATTGTCATATTCTGACCCCTATAATTTTTAAATTTTTCTGCGTATGGGACGGTATAAGGGCTAATTTTTTGTGCCGTGATTTGAAGTTTTTAGCGGTACCATTTTTGCATTGATAGGACTTATTGATCGCTTTTTATTCATTTTTTCATGATATAAAAAGTGACCAAAAATGCACTATTTTGGACTTTGGAATATTTTTTGCGCATACGCCATTGACTGTGCGGTTTAATTAACGATATATTTATATAATTCGGACATTTCCGCACGCGGCGATGCCACATATGTTTATTTTTATTTACACTGGGTTTTTTTTATGGGAAAAGGGGGGTGATTCAAACTTTTTTTTTTGCAAGGTTATAGCTCTCATAAGAAACCACTGATCGATGATTCTGCCGCTTGTCTGCTCATGCCTGGATCTCAGGCACTGAGCAGTCATACAGCGATCGGACAGCAAGGAGGCAGCTAGGGATCCTTCAGCTGTCATGTAAGCTGTTCGGGATGCCGTGATTTCGCTGCGGTGATCTCGAACAGCTCCCTGAGCTAACTGGCATGGTTTCGCTTTCACTTTAGACGCGGCGTTCAACTTTGCGCTATTTAATTTCATTCAGCCCTTAACTACCCCTATTTGTGAGTGTCTGGGTTTTTGTTTAAAGTCCTATGCAAATCAATGGGAAATGTATGTTCCCACATAACTTCCGTACTGCTGGAGATATTTCAATACAGTGGTCCCTCAACATACGATGGTAATTCGTTCCAAACGACCCATCGTTTGTCAAATCCATTGTATGTTGAGGGATCCGTGCAATGTAAAAAGTGCATTAAATACTCACCTGTCCCCGCCGCTCCGCACCGCGTCCTCACCGCTCCCGATGGTCTCCCAGGGGCTCCCGATGCTGTCCCGCTGCTCCGGCGTCTTCTTCTGGGTCCTCCGGCGTCTTCCGCATCTTCACCGGAGTCTGGGCCTCGCTTTCTGATGACGTTATTACGTTAGCGCGCCGGGACGGCGTGCGCAGCTACGTAATAACGACGCCGGAAAGCGAGGCCCGGACCCCGGAGAGGACCCGGAGCAGCAGGGATAGGTAAGTGAACCTGCTGGGGCACATTACACTGCTATCCGACAGCAGCTTAAGCATTTTGCGCTGCGGATAGCAGTTAATGCGATGGCCCCTACATATAAAAGCATTGTATATCGATGCTGACATCGACATGCGATGGCCTCTGAGAGGCCATCGTATGTAGATTTGATCATATGTCGGGGCCATCGCATGTCAGGGGGGTTACTGTACCTGGTAAACATATTACTGGTCGGGATAGGAGGTCAGGATAGGCGGTCGGGATAGGAGGACGGTATAGGAGGATGGGATAGGAGGACGGGATAGGAGGGCAGGATATGTGGTTGAGATAGGAGGTCGAGATAGGAGGACGAGATAGGAGGACGGGATATGAAAACGGGATAGGAGGACGGGATAGAAGGTCGGGATATGGCCGACTTCAAAATGGCTACCATGGTCACCACTATCTTGAAAAGTTTCCCCCCTCACATATACTAATGTGCCACAAACAGTAAGTTAATATCACCAACCATTCCCATTTTATTAAAGTGTATCCATATAAATGGCCCACCCTGTATATATTACATATACAGAAATATATATATATATATATATATATATATATATATATACATACATATATATACAATAAATATATATATATAAATATTTAACCTCTTGGGGACGCAGGGCGTTAATACACCTTCTAATTGTTGGGGGGGGGGGGGGGCAGATCCACAATTTGCAATGGGGCTCACGGAACTAGTTATACCCCTGATCTTATATCTGCCCTAGGGGGAAAACTAGGAGAGGGCAAAATAAAGTTTTGCCTAGGATGGCATAAATCCTTGCACCACCGCTGCTGAACAGGTTAACATTTCACCAAAGCCTGTGCCTAGAGATAACTGACTATAGCTATTTAGGCAAAGTCTTAGTACATAACCCGAGAGTCAGCGATGCATCTGCAATGTGGAAACACTACAGCTCAGTGCGAAGTGGCGCTGAACTGCCGCTAGGGGCGCGCACACTACATGCCAGCCTCTCCACACAGCTGATCGCGCAATCCTTCCCAGCCAATGGGCTGCGGGCTCGAAACAGGTGCTGGTGACGTTTCGGCTGCGCACGCATTACCAGGTTCTTGCAGAGATGGGTGCGGGGGAGCGCAGCGCTGCAAGGAGAGGAGAGCGCAGCGCAGCCCGAGGCCTGCGGGGCCGGACACCCTGCTACTGATATCATAGGGTGCGGGGGGAGGGGGCTGGGGAGCTCACACTGGCCTGCACCAGGTAGTGTTGGCACAGACTGGCACTAGACAGGGTGCGGTGTCAGTGAAGACAGGTACCTAGTAAGAAATCAGTATTGATTGTAGGCTGCAGGGTTCCTGTCCCTAGACAGTGTCTGGGCCCCGTTTGGGGTGTGTATCTATCCCTTGCTGAGGGTAGCAGGCGCAGAGCCCACGCAATGGTATAGTGCGGGTATGTGAGCACCGGCAGGCCGTGCACCGGCATCACATTTCTCCCCCTGTAGCGCCCACTTAATCTACAGCGCTGTACAGTGACAATCCAGCGGTGCGTGCGTGCCCAGAGCACTGGGGGTGTAACAGGGCACAGTGTATAACCCAGCTCCAGTGCCCTGCTGCCCGGGCATAGCCTTCTGACCGCGGCTCCCAGCTTCAGCACCAGCCGCCCGGACAGCGCCTTATGGAGCTTCCTGTCAGCCGTCGTTCTACGTCCTCCCCAGAGCGGCCTGACCAGCCGGAGCCGGGGTGTGGGCTGCTGGAGCTGGACGAAGAGCTAGTGCTAATGGCTGCAGAAGGAGAGGGGGACCCGGAGGAGGAGGCCGAGGGCTTCGGGGAGGACCCAGCTCTGCTCTCGGTCATTCGGCAGAAGGAGAGGGACCTGATGCTGGCGGCCCGGCTCGGGAAAGCCCTGCTGGAGAGGAACCAGGACCTGAGCCGGCGGTACGAGGAGATGCAGAGGGAGCTCACGGAGCGCCTGGAGGTCAGGGCTGGTATACACTACTGTGTGTATGGGGTGTGTATTCTATGTGGATGAGGTGTGTGCTATGTGGATGAGGTGTGTGCTATGTGGATGAGGTGTGTGCTATGTGTATGCTATATATGTGTATGGGGTGTGTATTCTATGTGGATGAGGTGTGTGCTATGTGTATGCTATATATGTGTATGGGGTGTGTATTCTATGTGGATGAGGTGTGTGCTATGTGTATGAGGTGTGTGCTGTGTATGTGTATGGGGTGTGTGCTGTGTATGTGTATGGGGTGTGTGCTATGTATGTGTATGAGGTGTGTGCTATGTATGTGTATGAGGTGTGTGCTATGTATGTGTATGAGGTGTGTGCTATGTATGTGTATGAGGTGTGTGCTATGTATGTGTATGAGGTGTGTGCTGTGTATGTGTATGGGGTGTGTGCTATGTATGTGTATGAGGTGTATGCTATGTATGTGTATGAGGTGTGTGCTATGTATGTGTATGAGGTGTATGCTATGTATGTGTATAATGTGCTATGTATGTGTATGAGGTGTATGCTATGTATGTGTATGAGGTGTGTGCTATGTATGTGTATGGGGTGTGTGCTATGTATGTGTATGAGGTGTGTGCTATGTATGTGTATGGGGTGTGTGCTATGTATGTGTATGAGGTGTATGCTATGTATGTGTATAATGTGCTATGTATGTGTATGAGGTGTATGCTATGTATGTGTATGGGGTGTGTGCTATGTATGTGTATGAGGTGTGTGCTATGTATGTGTATGAGGTGTGTGCTATGTATGTGTATTAGATATGTGCTATGTATGTGTATGAGGTGTGTGCTATGTATGTGTATGAGGTGTATGCTATGTATGTGTATAATGTGCTATGTATGTGTATGAGGTGTATGCTATGTATGTGTATGAGGTGTGTGCTATGTATGTGTATAATGTGCTATGTATGTGTATGAGGTGTGTGCTATGTATGTGTATGAGGTGTGTGCTATGTATGTGTATGAGGTGTGTGCTGTGTATGAGGTGTGTGCTATGTATGTGTATAATGTGCTATGTATGTGTATGAGGTGTATGCTATGTATGTGTATGAGGTGTGTGCTATGTATGTATATGAGGTGTGTGCTATGTATGTGTATGGGGTGTGTGCTATGTATGTGTATGAGGTGTATGCTATGTATGTGTATGAGGTGTGTGCTATGTATGTGTATGAGGTGTGTGCTATGTGGATGAGGTGTGTGCTATGTATGTGTATGCTATGTATGTGTATGAGGTGTGTGCTATGTGTATATGATATGTGCTATGTATGTGTATGAGGTGTGTGCTATGTATGTGTATGCTATGTATGTGTATGCTATGTATGTGTATGAGGTGTGTGCTATGTATGTGTGTGCTATGTATGTGTATGCTATGTATGTGTATGCTATGTATGTGTATGTTATGTATGTGTATGAGGTGTATGCTATGTATGTGTATGCTATGTATGTGTATGCTATGTATGTGTATGTTATGTATGTGTATGAGGTGTATGCTATGTATGTGTATGTTATGTATGTGTATGAGGTGTGTGCTATGTATGTGTATGAGGTGTATGCTATGTATGTGTATGAGGTGTATGCTATGTATGTGTATGCTATGTATGTGTATGTTATGTATGTGTATGAGGTGTATGCTATGTATGTGTATGAGGTGTGTGCTATGTATGTGTATGAGGTGTATGCTATGTATGTGTATAATGTGCTATGTATGTGTATGAGGTGTATGCTATGTATGTGTATGAGGTGTGTGCTATGTATGTGTATGGGGTGTGTGCTATGTATGTGTATGAGGTGTGTGCTATGTATGTGTATGGGGTGTGTGCTATGTATGTGTATGAGGTGTATGCTATGTATGTGTATAATGTGCTATGTATGTGTATGAGGTGTATGCTATGTATGTGTATGGGGTGTGTGCTATGTATGTGTATGAGGTGTGTGCTATGTATGTGTATGAGGTGTGTGCTATGTATGTGTATTAGATATGTGCTATGTATGTGTATGAGGTGTGTGCTATGTATGTGTATGAGGTGTATGCTATGTATGTGTATAATGTGCTATGTATGTGTATGAGGTGTATGCTATGTATGTGTATGAGGTGTGTGCTATGTATGTGTATAATGTGCTATGTATGTGTATGAGGTGTGTGCTATGTATGTGTATGAGGTGTGTGCTATGTATGTGTATGAGGTGTGTGCTGTGTATGAGGTGTGTGCTATGTATGTGTATAATGTGCTATGTATGTGTATGAGGTGTATGCTATGTATGTGTATGAGGTGTGTGCTATGTATGTATATGAGGTGTGTGCTATGTATGTGTATGGGGTGTGTGCTATGTATGTGTATGAGGTGTATGCTATGTATGTGTATGAGGTGTGTGCTATGTATGTGTATGAGGTGTGTGCTATGTGGATGAGGTGTGTGCTATGTATGTGTATGCTATGTATGTGTATGAGGTGTGTGCTATGTGTATATGATATGTGCTATGTATGTGTATGAGGTGTGTGCTATGTATGTGTATGCTATGTATGTGTATGCTATGTATGTGTATGAGGTGTGTGCTATGTATGTGTGTGCTATGTATGTGTATGCTATGTATGTGTATGCTATGTATGTGTATGTTATGTATGTGTATGAGGTGTATGCTATGTATGTGTATGCTATGTATGTGTATGCTATGTATGTGTATGTTATGTATGTGTATGAGGTGTATGCTATGTATGTGTATGTTATGTATGTGTATGAGGTGTGTGCTATGTATGTGTATGAGGTGTATGCTATGTATGTGTATGAGGTGTATGCTATGTATGTGTATGCTATGTATGTGTATGTTATGTATGTGTATGAGGTGTATGCTATGTATGTGTATGCTATGTATGTGTATGTTATGTATGTGTATGAGGTGTGTGCTATGTATGTGTATGAGGTGTGTGCTATGTATGTGTATGAGGTGTATGCTATGTATGTGTATTAGGTGTGTGCTGTGTGTATGAGGTGTGTGCTATGTATGTGTATGAGGTGTATGCTATGTGTATGGGGTGTCTGCTATGTATGTGTATGAGGTGTATGCTATGTATGTGTATGAGGTGTGTGCTATGTATGTGTATGAGGTGTATGCTATGTATGTGTATAATGTGCTATGTATGTGTATGAGGTGTGTGCTATGTATGTGTATGAGGTGTGTGCTATGTATGTGTATGAGGTGTATGCTATGTATGTGTATGAGGTGTGTGCTATGTATGTGTATGAGGTGTGTGCTATGTATGTGTATGAGGTGTATGCTATGTATGTGTATAATGTGCTATGTATGTGTATGAGGTGTGTACTATGTATGTGTATGAGGTGTGTGCTATGTATGTGTATGAAGTGTGTGCTATGTATGTGTATGAGGTGTATGCTATGTATGTGTATGAGGTGTGTGCTATGTATGTGTATGAGGTGTGTGCTGTGTGTATGAGGTGTGTGCTATGTATGTGTATGAGGTGTATGCTATGTGTATGGGGTGTCTGCTATGTATGTGTATGAGGTGTATGCTATGTATGTGTATGAGGTGTGTGCTATGTATGTGTATGAGGTGTATGCTATGTATGTGTTTATGATATATGCTATGTATGTGTATATGATGTGTGCTGTGTATGTGTATATGATATGTGCTATGTATGTGTATATGATGTGTGCTATGTATGTGTATGCTATGTATGTGTATATGATGTGTGCTATGTATGTGTATATGATGTGTGCTATGTATGTGTATTAGATATGTGCTATGTATCTGTATATGATGTGTGCTATATATATGTATTAGATATGTGCTATGTATGTGTATGAGATGTCTGCTATGTATGTGTATGAGTTATATGCTATGTATGTGTTTATGATATATGCTATGTATGTGTATATGATGTGTGCTGTGTATGTGTATATGGTATGTGCTATGTATGTGTATATGATGTGTGCTATGTATGTGTATGCTATGTATGTGTATATGATGTGTGCTATGTATGTGTATATGATGTGTGCTATGTATGTGTATTAGATATGTGCTATGTATCTGTATATGATGTGTGCTATATATATGTATTAGATATGTGCTATGTATGTGTATGAGATGTCTGCTATGTATGTGATGTATGTGCTATGTATGTGATGTGTGAATATGGTGTGTGCTGTGTGTATGTATAAGGTGTGTGTGATGTATGTATATGAGATGCCTGCTCTGTATGTGGCATGATATGATGTGCTGTGTATTTGTACTACATGCATGGTGTCACCTCAAGGTATTATATGTTTGCACATGTATGAATGTACACATATATGTATGTAGGTAGGTACTATACATTCACATGAAGTTTCCATGTACTCTGTGTGTTGCACTGAATAAGACTATGATATGAACGTGTTCTGCATTCTGCATGTGTGGTGAGTTCATTGATGTAAGCTACTAATGTAATTTGTACAATATATGTGACATTTACATGAACTGTTTGCACGGCATATACCTGCACTATAGGGGTCTGTGTGGTGAGCACATGATATTAGGGGTGGTACGTGAATGTACCATATCTGTGTGATATACACTGCACATGTGGTGTGTACATGAGCTGCATTCACTACCTCTGTGTGCTGTACAATCTCAGCCCCAAACTCACATTCTCAGGGGCGGGGTGTGACGTCATGAGGGGGCGGGGCTATGATGTCACGAGCTCCCGGCGCTAGCTCTAAGCGTTTGGAACATTTTGTTCCAAACACTGAGCAGCGGAGTACCCCTTTAAACAGATCTTATGCTTCTCACACATGAGGGTTTGTTACATTTGTATCTGGCCTAGGCGTTGGTTTTTAAAGGGCTTTCCAAGATTTTTTTTATTGATGACCTATAATCAGGATAAGCCCTAGGATCTGAAATACCATGGCATGGCCACTGCACAATGAATGGAGCCAAGGTATTTGGCTTCATTAACAGTGTCAGCCCCTTCAGTCAGCTGATCATTGAGGGGGGGGGGGGGCAGAAGTCCACCCCCACCTTTCAGATATTGATGGGCTTTTCTGAAGATTGGCCATCAGTTAAAAAGTCCTAGGCAACCCCTTTAAGCTAAATAACCTGGACTTCAGGCTGACACATTTTACCTACATTGATTCATTGATTCGTCAGGCTGTTAGGACTAATGATGGATTTGGTTCACAAAAGATTACCAAGACTGGATTAAATTATAGCAAACGTTCAACTGCAAGAAGTAGTAGCTCTGCATGGACTTTTAGACTAGGGTTAAGCTATGACTCTTTATAGCACTAATGGTTGATTTTAACTATTGAAAGACGGCAGCAGTCCAGAAGATTGTATACAGCTCAACATATGGCTCAGTGCTCCAGCTTTAGATCAATAATTAAATCAATTAAGGTGGCCGAATATTTTCAGTAAGTGCCAGCCAAATGTTTATGTTTCCCCTATGAGGAGGGGAGGGGTAAGCTGCAGCCAGACAGCTCTGGCCTAGCGCCCCAGATTTAAAGGGTTGGGCAGTGAAGTTCCATGCGCAATCCTTCTCTCCACTGATATCATCGGTTGGTGGAGAGTCAGGAGGCCGCCATGCACCTTATAGTTGACGGAGGCGTGTTTAGCCAGCTCTAGTCTAATGTGTATTGGCACCTTTAGTAGCCTCTCAAAAAATTGCAGTGTAGACCAGGCCTAAGTCTTCAAATATGAACTAGAAGCTTTCCAATGAGCACGATGAAGATTATAATAGATGCTTTCTATTTAAGATTCTCCATTTACTACCAGGAGTGGCTTAAAGGGGTACTCCACCCCTAGACATCTTATTTCCTATCCAAAAGATAAGATGTCTGATGGCGGGGGTCCTGCCGCTGGGGACCCCCACATTCTACCATGCGGCACCCACCTGTAACGGCTTCCGGAACCACTGGAGGCCCTCAGGCTAATACGATCCCGACCACGAGAACGGAAGATCGTGACATCACGACTCCGCCCCCCTGTGTGATGTCACACCCGCCCTCTCAATGCAGGTCTATGAAAGGGGGCGTGACAGGATAGGTAATATATATCTGAGCAGTAGTGGTCCAACCACTGGGAACTCAACCGATCATGGGAATGGGGGTCCCTTGTCACAAGTACGTGGAGCAGCAGCGCTTATGCTCTGCCCCTGCCCATTCACTCGCTATGGCTCTTCCAAAGATAGCCAAGTACAACTCAAGCAGTGTGTTTCCAGGCAGGCTTACCAAGCTTTTATTTACTCACGCTCCCTACCATGTTATCAGAGCATTCTCAGTCATAAATGAGGCCATAGAAGTAGAAAATTGCTGTTCAGTGTTTATTCCCTTCCCCCATACACTACACAGCTATTAGTTTGTAATGAGGGCTGTAAGTGACTAATATAAGAGGAAACTGAGTGCATTGTATAGGGGGCCACCTCCGTACAATCCTTTACACTTATAAACAAAGATGTGACCCTATAGAATTTAAAGTGCTCTTTAGTAAGCCTGGTGTAGGGTTGTCAGTCATACAGCAGGTAGTTTGGCGCACCCCTGAAATGCAGAACATTAAATGGGTCACCTTTGTAGATTCAGTCATGTTCAGAGCTGGTTAACAGATTTGTACTCCATCCAGAATCAACTGGTGTGGAAGTAACTGGCTGAAAGAATGTGCCTGAGCCTTTCGCTACTATTTCTTTTGCCTAGATTTAGCGGCTACACAATAAGTGAGACATTTTACACACATTATCATATCTGCAGATCATAAACCAATCCAAAGGAAATCTGTGTAGGTGCAATATACAGCATACATGATCACATTAAATAATACCTTCCAAGACCCATTGCATACAGCCTGTATTGTCATGGGAGGGGAAGGTGCCATCAGCTGCTCATTCCCTCTGCTTCAGTCACTACAGGGGTAATGCAGTATAACATTTGGCAATTTAAATGAATTGCTACCCATATAATACATGGAAATGACCCAGGATCTCCATTGTAGCTGTGTAGAGTGGCTCCCTAACTGTATATCCCTCATGACATCCATATGCCTTAGTAGGGCTTATAGACTGGGGTTATATAGAAGAGAAAATTCCTTGAGGGTTTGTTCACACGCTCTTTGTTTTTGTGGGTTTTCCGCAGCGTATTTGAAAGGGGCGGGCTCTTCTTGGCTGTCCATAGCAGATTGTCCGCAGCAGAATTTAGGCTGCGGAAAATCCGCCGCAAGCCCCATTGAAGTCAGTAGAGAAAAAGACAAAAAGAGAGGTGCGCTCCTAGTGCGGATGGTTCAGACAGGTGAGCCCCTTAGGATAATTAGGTAGGCTTACCAGAAGTGGTCATGCTCAGGGCACAACACCTATATCTGCATGTAGTATCGCTCGGTGAAGATGAGGTCAGCAGCTCCTGAAGTCCTCTCTGAGTGAGCTAGTCACTCAGCATTTCTGATACAGTCTGGAAAAATGTGAACCAAAGGCCTGGGACACATAAAAGGAGGACTGGGTTCCGGGCGCTTCCCCTCCTAGTAGAGTACTGAATCTTAGGCAGGCAGATCCATAGAATAAAAAGGGAGTTTATTCGCTAGCGAATAAACTCCCTTTTTATTCTATGGATCTGCCTGCCTAAGATTCAGTACTCTACTAGGAGGGGAAGCGCCCGGAACCCAGTCCTCCTTTTATGTGTCCCAGGCCTTTGGTTCACATTATTCCAGACTACATTGAAGTCAGTAGGGACTGCGGCGGATTTTCCGCAGTGTAAATTCCGCCGCGGACAATCTGCTATGGACAGCCAAGAAGATCCCGCCCCTTTCAAATACACTGCGGAAAACCCGCAAAAACAAAGAGCGTGTGAACGCACCCTTAAAGAGTTTTAATTTAAGTTTTAGTTTAAGTTTCATTTAACAAAGAACATAGTCATAGAAACTGCTAGGACTAGTTGGAAGAAGCGATTGACTGGACGTTCTCTCCCCATTTCAGTGTAGGAGACAAATTCTATAGAAAGTCCATGGAGCCTATCTCCTACAGTGAGTCGGGGAGAGAAGTGCTCAGCCAGGCTCTACTCCCCACTCGCTCTGAACACCAAGATCCTGAAAACTTTTGACATGTCTCTATGATACATGACAGTAACACATGAAAACTATTAGAATGAACAAGTGGTGCATAGACCTCAGGTGTAGCCCTTATCTAAGTGAAACTAAAGTTTTCATTCCTAAGTTTGCCAGTGAAGTTGATTGTAACATATTTCTGTCCTCAGCATCTGGAGCAGGAAAAGCATGAACTGAAAAGGAGGTTTGAGAATCGTGAAGGAGAATGGGAAGGGAGAGTGTCCGAGCTGGAGAGTGACGTAAAGCAGCTACAGGAAGAGCTAGAAAAGCAGCAGGTGCACCTGAAAGAGGCTGACCGCGAGAAATGCTCAGCTGTCCAAGAACTCTCAGAACAGAACCAAAGACTTTTGGAACAACTTAATAGGGTGAGTGTCACCTTCATACCTTGACACCTTGTAAAATTGTTATTGTAACTAAAAGGGGGACCCATCAGATGGTTCCTTTGACCCTATTCAGAGCTACTGACTGGCTAAGAGGGATCATGGGACACCTGTGATTTTACTGATCCAGGAAGACTTTTCAGGAGATGCAAAAAGGCCCAGTTCACAATGGCTCCATGTCGTCATGGATCCACTACTAAATGACCAGTGAATATGTCAGGTTTCCATCAAGTATCTATTTTGTACTGGATAAAACATGCTACTTGAGGGTGCGTTCACACGCTATTTGTTTTTGCGGGTTTTCCGCAGCGTATTTGAAAGGGGGCGGGCTCTTCTCGGCTGTCCGCAGCAGATTTTCCACAGAGGAATGTACGCTGCGGAAAATCCGCCGCAAGCCCCATTTAAGTCAGTAGGGACTGCGGCGGATTTTCCGCAGTGTAAATTCTGCCGCGGAAAATCTGCTATGGACAGCCGAGAATACGCCGCGGAAATCCCGCAAGAACAAATAGCGTGTGAACGCACCCTTAAGATCATGCTTTCTCTCACCCAAGTGCTGAAGAAGTACAGTTTGCCACACAAAAAAGTGTACAGGGATGAGGTCCATCCCAAGCGCTCTTCAAAAGAAGGGTCCCATAAATCTTTTTTCCATTCTGCAAAGCCCTTTCCAAAATTAAGGATTGGAAAAAAGGAAAGCTAAGAGAAAACATCCATCTTGCTCCCAGCTTCTGTCTGAGTCGTCACCCTAATATTTACCAGAATCTGTAAATCTAAAGGATTACTCCCATCACCTCATAAGGTGGAACTAGGGTTGCATGAGGGTGAGAAAGCTGATGGCCATTCGCACTCACTAAGAATTACAGGTGGGAAACTCATAAGGGCACTGCACCCTGACACACACAGTGGATAGTGAACACTCAGTGAAACATAAGTTACATAAATGAAAAAAAGTCATATCCATGCTATAACATGTTACACAATGCTGACTACAAAGAAATGGAAACCTGATGAAAATCAGCTAATGGAAGTATACCACAACCTTACACTCATAGTAAAGCTCTGTTTGGGCATCACACTATAAACAGTAAATGAAAAAGATCTGTCATACTGACAAATTCTCTTTATTGACAACACAAACAGAAAATACATTGATATAGAAAGTAATGAATAGTCGGCAACTCACTGCTTCTTCTCAGTCTTCTTTATTGTATAAAATACTCACATAACATAGACGGTGGGGAGGGACACAATAGGTTTTTTTTTTTTAAGGCAACAGCAGCCGTTGTTTTGCACGTAACCCGTACGAAACAACGGCTGCTGTCGTCTTCTACATACCCCCCCCTATTGTGTCCCTCCCCACCGTGTATGTTATGTGAGTATTTTCTACAATAAAGAAGACTGAGAAGAAGCGGTGAGTTCCCGACTATTCATTACTTTACTTCACGCCCCTCCCATAGACATGAATGGAGGGGGCGTGGCGTGACGTCACGTCCCTAGTCCCGGAAACCCGGAGGTTTCCAAAACTAGAGACGAAGTTGCCGGGGGGTCTCAGCAGAGGGTCAGACATCTTATCCCCTATCCTTTGGATAGGGGATAAAATGTTTTTGCCCGGAATACCCCCTTAAATACAGTTTAAATCCAAACCTGGAGGTTCCCGAAACTGGAGATTCAGCACCCGCATAGAATGCCGGGGCTGCAGGGAGATCGCGGGGGTGGTCTCAGCAGCGGGCCCCCCGCGACCAGACACCTTATCCCCTATCCTTTGGATAGGGGATAAAATATTTTTGCCTAGAATACCCCTTTAAAGTGCAATGGTGGAATGATGCTTTTTACATACACCTATGTATTACTCTGGGCTCAACAGTGATGTGATATTTTTTCAAATATGCTAAACTTGTCGTCTGTGAAGTCAGCCATTTGCCATTGAAGAAATCCAAAGTACATTTATGAGTTTAGCTGCAGAGGACAATTACATGTAATTGTAGAAGAGAATTGTTGTTCGGAGTATGCTTATTGTATATGACAGTTCCATCACTTGCATCTGCAAATATAGGAAATGAGATTATGTTTGTGTACACAAGGGCAATAGGCCTCCTTCATTCTCTGTCTGGAGACTGTCTATAAATAGAAAAAAAAGCTGCTATCAGCCTTACCTAAGACTGCAGTCTAATAGGATCTCCTGAGCCGGACACTCTTGTGTTTGTTTATGGAATAAACCTTAGTCAGAGGTATGACCATGAGCCATAGTGCTATAGCCTTTTTTCATTCATATATAATTTTTTATGCATTCCTTCAAGAACTTATTCAGTTCTTAAAGTTAATACATTTTTGCAGTACTGACTTCACAGACAGCTGGGATCAGTTTTTATGCAGGTTATCTACATTATGTTAGAAGGGAGCCCCAGTGATCAGCTAATAACAGGATGTCATGCTGCTGCATCGGTAGGTGCACACCACAGGCTGCATTAAAGGGGTATTGCAAGGATTTTTTTTATTTGACTATGCTACAGAGGCTGTAAAGTTAGTGTAGTTCATAATATAGTGTCTGTACCTGTCTCTGATGGTTGGTCTCACATTCATATCTGATCTTTGCTCTGGATGTTCATTTTTAACAGTATATGAAATGTACTTCTGCCTCAGGTATTCCCAGGATGCAGTGCGGCCGAGACACTTCCTCACTAGTCAGGTGATGACAGGGAGCCTGTTCTGCTTTAATGGGTGGAGCGACCACAGGGAATTTGCAACAACTGGAGGCACCCTGGAGGCAGCACTGGTTTTTTGCATGGAATTCAGCTCATTTGTCACTGTTCCATGATGGGAGTAGTAGTACCTGTACTAATTGACAGATCGCCCGTTGCGATCCTCCTGTATAATGTATAGATGCGGCCAGCCGCTCTTCTATGGTCCCCTGCACTGACGTATATATACACCTATTCATATTCACTTTTTTCTTTATTATTTACATTTTTTTAGGTAGTACTACTACTCCCAGCATGGAACACACTGTTCCATGATGGGAGTAGTAGTACATATACTAATTGACAGAATGCCCGTTGCAAACCTCCTGTATAATGTATAGATGCAGGCGGACGCTCTTCTATGGTCCCCTGCACTGCCGTATATATACCTATTCATATTTCCCGCAGAGAGCTGTGATTGGCTAGATGGTTCCAGCCAATCACAGCTCTCTGTGGGAAATAGGAATATGTATATATATAAGTCAGTGCAGGGGACCATAGAAGAACGGCCGGCCGCATCTATACATTATACAGGAGGATCACAGAGGGTATCAGAAGTGACATCCACTGTGATCTTTCCTTAACTGCAGGTACTACTACTCCCAACATGGATCACACTCTGCTCCATGCTGGGAGCTGTAGTACCAGCATTAATAGACAGATCGCAACAGGTGTCAGAAGTTACACTCGCTGCGATCTGTCTATTAATGCAGGTACTACAGCTCCCATCATGGAGCAGAGTGTGCTCCATGTTGGGAGTAGTAGTACCTGCAGGTAAGAACAGATCACAGCGGGTATCACTGCTGCCATCTGCTGCGATCGTCCTGTCTATTGCAGAGATGGAGCGGTTTTCTCCTGTGCTGGCATCTCTGCACTATACTCCGGCCACTCACTCATTCATATTTCCCGCGAGAACGGTGATTGGCTGCAACATCCGGCCAATCCCCACTCTGGGCAGAAAATATGAATGAGTGATGTTCTATTCACATCACTGGCCGAAGTACAGAGCAGAGATGCGAGCGCTGTATAGAGCCACTCAACTTCTCTGCTATATTGTGGACGATCGCATCGGGTGTTACGACTGACATCCGGGGCGATTTGTCTATTAGTACAGGTAGTGGTGTGGATGCTGGATAACCTAGGCAAGGTGCTTGTCCAGTCCTGGTGAAGATGGTGATGCTTCTCTGGGGCGCCTCCGGATATGTGGATGTTCCAACCTCCGACCCAGGTAAGGGTTAAAGAAGGAAGGTGCGGAAGCAATTGAAAGTTTTAAAAGGCTTTATTCAGACGATGCGTTTCGCAAGGGGTCCCTTGCTTCATCAGGTCAGACAAAAGGGGTAAAGACAGTCTTTATATACAGTGTATACTTGAAAATTACCTGATGAAGCAAGGGACCCCTTGCAAAACGCGTCGTCTGAATAAAGCCTTTTAAAACTTTCAATTGCTCCCGCACCTTCCTTCCTTAACCCTTACCTGGGTCAGAGGTTGGAACATCCACGTATCCAGAGGCGCCCCAGAGAAGCATCACCATCTTCACCAGGACTGGACAAGCACCTTGCCGAGGTTATCCAGCATCCACACCACTATCGACCAGACCGACACCACGGAGTATCGGGACAGATGCTCGGCAGCCTAGAGGAGAATATATAGAGTGCATGCACTCAGAAAGCTTACATCAGTGTTGTGCCTGAGCTTGCGCAACACTAGAAGGTGAGTGTGTTAATTCACACTTTTACTCAAACCCACAATTTTTGTACGTGCATCTTGTACATCCGTTGCAATTATCATCATTTACGGCACTTAGATAGCGCCCCCTTTGTTCCCCTTTTATTCCTTTTCTGCACATATTAGTACAGGTAATACTACACCCATCATGGAACAGGCTGTTCCATGCTGGGAGTAGTAGTACTACCTAAAAAATGTAGAAAATAGAGAAAAAAAGTGAAACACAAACACTTTCTTAAAAAAATAATGAAAATGTTGTTATAAAATATATAAATTTAGTTAAATAAAAAAAATCTCTACTGTATCCTTTTTTTTTTTTTTTTTGGTACCCAACAAATTTTGGGTACCAAAAAAAACTGCCAAGGTGCCATTTCCACACAAATGAAAAAACGGCTGAAAAAACGGCTGAAAAAACGCCAGAGGCAGGAAAGTGCACTGGCGTTTTTTCATGCGTTTTTTTAAACCCAAAAAATGCAGGACAAAATAACAAGTGGAAACTTAGCCTAAAGTGTGCTGGTATGCTTTGGAATACCGTTTTTTCTTATGTTTTACTGTATAGGAAGGTGTAGTTATCCCATAGAAAATGTCTTTACTACTCTCCCCCTGTAAATGCTGTGAGTAGGCAAAATTGGAACAGAGTGTATACTAGGAGCTGTCATCCTGTTCCGAATAGTTTATATGGCACCATTAAAAGGAACGGTCAGAACATTCACTCAGAATGGTAGCAGGTGCTGCAACATCACTGATTGTGTGATAGACTGCTGAGAAATGAGATGCTCTGCAACAGCTCTGGACAGGATCTGGCAGGAGTGAGGTGGGAGGGGAGTAGGCAGGGTGGGGGGCTGTGATGAAGAGCTAAGGAAAAGCAATTGTAGTACTGAGCAGCTGCTCAAATCAGGGAGTATAACCAGGAAGTAAAGGGCAGTAAGACCCCCAAAACATTATTTTTTTTTTTACTTAAAGGGTACCTCTCATCAAATAAACTTTTGATATATTTTAGATTAATGAATGTTGAATAACTTTCCAATAGCATGTTAATGAAAAATACTCTTCTTTCTATTGTATTTTTCCTGATCAGTCCTGTCAGCAAGCATTTCTGACTCATGCTGGAGTCCTAAACACTCAGAGCTGCCAGCCTGCTTTGTTCACAGCCAAACAGGCTATGAACAAAGCAGGCTGGCAGCTCTGAGTGTTCTCCTTTGTGAACAAAGCAGACTGGCAGCTCGTAGTGTTTAGGACTCCAGCATGAGTCTGAAATGCTTGCTGCCAGGACTGGTAGGGAGACCCCTAGTGGTCATTTCTTCAAAGTGGAAAATTAAATAGAAAGAAGCATATTTTTTAATAACATGCAATTGTGAAGTTATTCTGCATACATTAATCTATAATATATCAAAAGTTTTTTTGATGAGAGGTACCCTTTAACATCAGAGTACCCCTTTAAGTTCCAGATAACCAGTAGCCTGCACTTGAAGGGGGAGATTTATCAAAACCTGTGCAGAGGAAAAGTTTCCCAGGTGCCCATAGCAACCAATCAGATTGCCTGTTTCATTTTTAACAAGGCCTCTGAAGAATAAAACAAGCAATCTGATTAGTATCTATGGGCAACTGGGCAACTATTCTCTGGACAGCTTTTGATAAATCTCCCCCGTAGTGTGCATATTGTTTCCCTTTCTTATCAAAATAGTGTATTCACATGAAGCACATTTGTTGCAGAAACTTTGGAGACTGAAAATCAGAGCGGTTCCTCTAAATGTGTTTGTTTTCAAGGAATGGGACAGTGTTAAAAATGTCTGTAACAAACTCCTTGTGTGAATGTGTAGTTAACCCTTATAGGGTATTGAGCTTCACTGGTTACCAGCAGACACCACTAGGGGATTCTCATTAAATGGAACCTGTGTCTACACACTGGCCTAAGTACCTGAAAGATGTTGAAAACTGCATTATGCTTTATGCATTCCGAGAAACACTGAAAAACATTGTTTACACCCTGAGGGCAAGGCAGAATTACATTCAGGAGGAAGCACTGTGTACATCATTTTGGCTCCAAACTGTGGACCTCTAACTGTTGCAAAACTAAAATTCGAAGATTGCCCTGACAGCAAATGGCTGGTGTACATAGTAAGAACACATGTTATGGCTGTCAGAAGGTGAAAGCTCCAGACTTCTAACCCCCAGTGATCAACTGTAATCAGCACTGAAATCATTAGGCTTTATGTGTAATACATAAAGAGAGTCAAGATTATGAAAGACACAAGAGAAAAAGACAGCAAGGAAAAAAGTGTACAACAATCATTTATGTAAAAATATGTAGACAACTTTTATTATACATGTATAAAGCAAAAAAGACCAGACAAAAGAATTATAAAATCTATTTAAACACACACTAACACCTGAATATAGCAGTTAATAAGCTATATCAGACCCTCCTAGATGCAGCAGTAAGCATAGCGATATGTACAATGCAAACAGTACTCAATAGCAGCTGCTAATATATACAGTCAATAATAGTAGACAGTAGATGAAAATGCATATGGATGAAAACACAGTAGTGCCAAGTGACTGAGATACTACACAGTGCTAAATGGTCACAATCCATAAACAATATACACATAATATAGTGCACAGAATAAGACATAATGGAAGTTCAGTCAACCAGTCTGCTCTAAAGTATAGCCCAAAGTCTATAAGGGAAGCAGTCCCACATATTGGGTGAGATCTGTCGCTCAAGGCCAGCAGGGCAGATAGAAGCCACCAAGAACCTCCCAAATGACTCATCTATTAGCACTTTACTAATCTTCTAAATGATCCACTCTGAAGAGCAGATTATGCTGTTTAAACTCTTGTATTACATATTACCTTACATATTGCCTGTTAGTGTGGTGACTTCTATCGTAATTCCACTAGTAGTTGGAGTTCCAGAAGCCACAAGTGTGGTGAAAAATTTAAGAAAAGGTTAAATAACAGCAGTTCAATATTTTTTCCACTGCACCTTGTGGATTTAGCATGTTTCTCTTTTATACTACATTTCTAGTTACGTAAGTAGTAGGGCCTCACGTCTGCCTTAGCGACTTCACCTTGCGGATCAAAACTAAAGAAAAATATTTATAAAGGTGCCGTAAAACTTAGCATTTAATTGTATAGCTAGATAAAATTCACCACAATATTTGTGCAATATAATAATACTATCACCAAATCATAATTAAAGAAAATTAATGTATGTATCCTATTTATGATGATCGCCTGGTATGTTTAAGCGAACCATTCACAATACATATCTGATTGCATTAAGTATGCGTAAAGATAACCCCAAGTACACCCGACGCGTTTCTGCCTGGTTAGGTTTACTCATTATCACATATATAACCAGGCTTCCTCAGGGGTAACACAACACACAAAGGGTTAATTGAACACTCAAAAGGGTTAATAATCCTATATAGAGAGTAATATGAATGGTCACAGCCTTTAATGACCACAATTATTAAAGCACAACACTGCAGCTCTAGACCGCTCCAGGTGGAGCAAAAATTAGAATATATTTAAGGATTTTTTCATCCAATACAAGACACCTCCCCTCTGGGTAACGATAAACCCACTTTGGAATGATACCAATGATAGTACGGGAATGTCTCAAAATTGCCTCCTATGTGAATAATTCCAGGTCCACTGTACTGTGAATAGATGTACCAGATAACCTGAAAAAAGATCAAATACAGATACTAAATATATATAATAAAGAAGAGAAGAGGGCTTACCCTATCTTCATCAAAACAGTTAATGATGGTTGTACTCACAATGAACTATAGGAGACCAGACCTGAGCTGCCTAGAAACAGACCAGGATACATCTTAGTTATAAAGAACATACATACAACGAGTCCTCATACGTTTAGATAAATAAGGCATCACAAGGAGGACTTGTACTTACAGTGAAGAAAGCGAACAATCACGCACGTCCTGCAGTGGCAGGGGACCCGACCGTCTGCCCGGCGTCTGCCTGATCTTTTTTCAGGTTATCTGGTACATCTATTCACAGTACAGTGGACCTGGAATTATTCACATAGGAGGCAATTTTGAGACATTCCCGTACTATCATTGGTATCATTCCAAAGGGGGTTTATCGTTACCCAGAGGGGAGGTGTCTTGTATTGGATGAAAAAATCCTTAAATATATTCTAATTTTTGCTCCACCTGGAGCGGTCTAGAGCTGCAGTGTTGTGCTTTAATAATTGTGGTCATTAAAGGCTGTGACCATTCATATTACTCTCTATATAGGATTATTAACCCTTTTGAGTGTTCAATTAACCCTTTGTGTGTTGTGTTACCCCTGAGGAAGCCTGGTTATATATGTGATAATGAGTAAACCTAACCAGGCAGAAACGCGTCGGGTGTACTTGGGGTTATCTTTACGCATACTTAATGCAATCAGATATGTATTGTGAATGGTTCGCTTAAACATACCAGGCGATCATCATAAATAGGATACATACATTAATTTTCTTTAATTATGATTTGGTGATAGTATTATTATATTGCACAAATATTGTGGTGAATTTTATCTAGCTATACAATTAAATGCTAAGTTTTACGGCACTTTTATAAATATTTTTCTTTAGTCTTTTATACTACACTTTTAGTTGTACAATAGGATATGTAAGTTTTTGAGACAACTGGACCAACGTAACTATTAGGCTAAGTTTCTACTTGTTTTTTTTTTTAAACGCCAAGAAAAACGCCAATTCTGCCGCATGGCGTTTTTTCGGCCAAAAAAAGCTGCGGCCAGATGTTAGCTGTAAATCAATGAGAAATCGCTAAATTCTTATTCAACTTGGTGTTTTTCACTTTGGCGTTTTTTTCTTATCATTTTGGCTTTTTTTCACTCTTTTTTGGCATTTTTCAGCTCCTTGGTGGTTTTCCAAAATCGCAGCATGTTGAGCCACTGGTGTTTTTTTGGGGCAAAATCGTGGCGTTTTTCTCCCATAGAAGTCTATGGGAGTGAAAAAACAACAAGAAAAACGATAGGTTTCAACTTTGGCGTTTTTGCAAGCGGTTTTCATTCTTTTTTGGAATGATGGAGATACCTTTTTTGGAGTGATGGAGATACCTTTTTTAATAAAAGTTCATAGGGTACCATTATAAATAAAAAAGATACAGTAGTGAAGGAAAAAATTGTATCTACCGAAATGTATCTTTTTTATAACAACATTTTTATTAATTTTTAAAACAGGGATCAATTTATGTGGGTGGGCGGGGACCTAAAAATGTAGCCGACAATAATAAAAATGTAGTGTGTGTATGTTTCACTTTTTTCTTTATTATTTACATTTTTTTAGGTAGTACTACTACTCCCAGCATGGAACACACTGTTCCATGATGGGAGTAGTAGTACATATACTAATTGACAGAATGCCCGTTGCAAACCTCCTGTATAATGTATAGATGCAGGCGGACGCTCTTCTATGGTCCCCTGCACTGCCGTATATATACCTATTCATATTTCCCGCAGAGAGCTGTGATTGGCTAGATGGTTCCAGCCAATCACAGCTCTCTGTGGGAAATAGGAATATGTATATATATATAAGTCAGTGGAGGGGACCATAGAAGAGTGGCCGGCCGCATCTAAACATTATACAGGAGGACCACAGCGGGTGTCAGGAGTTACATCCACTGTGATCTTTCCTTAACTTCAGGTACTACTACTCCCAACATGGAGCACACTTTGTTCCATGCTGGGAGCTGTAGTACCTGCATTAATAGACAGATCGCAACAGGTGTCAGAAATTACACTCGCTGCGATCTGTCTATTAATGCAGGTACTACAGCTCCCAGCTTGGAGCAGAGTGTGCTCCATGCTGGGAGTAGAAGTACCTGCAGGTAAGAACAGATCACAGCGGGTATCACTACTGACACCTGATGCGATCGTCCTGTCTATTACAGAGATGTGGAGCGGCTGTATACAGCGCTCACATGTCTGCACTATACTCCAGCCGACCACTCACTCATTCATATTTCCCTCAGGGAGAGGTGATTGGCTGCAACCATCCGGCCAACCACCACTCTGGGCGGAAAAATATGAATGAGTGATGTTCTATTCACATCACTGGCCGGAGTACAGAGCAGAGATGCGAGCGCTGTATAGAGCCGTTCCTCATCTCTGCTATATTATGGCCGATCGCATCGGGTGTCACGACTGACACCCGGGGCAATATGTCTATTAGTACAGGTACTACTACTCACATCGTAGAACAGTCTGTTCCATGCTGGGAGTAGTAGTACTACCTAAAAAAAATTAAAAATTGAGAAAAAAGTGAAACACACACTTTATTAAAAATTAATTAAAATGTTGTTATAAAATATATACATTTCGTTAAATAAAAATTTTTCCATTACTACTGCATCCTTTTTTTTTTTTGGTACACAATTGCACTGCCATTTTTTCAGGCGTTATTACTTGCGTTTTTTTTCAAACCAAAAAACACAGGACAAAAAAACAAGTAGAAACTTAGCCTTACATGCATTAAGAGATGGGATTTGTGAGACCAATGTGTAAAAATCTGTAAAGATACTAAGTTTTGATACCTGCCTTTTCCTGTCTGTGTGAGCCTGACAATTGGGGAACAGGGTGTCATATCCTCTGTGCAGTTTTATACAGAATCCTGATAAATATTAAATACAGTGTTCACATAAATCAGGGCAGCCCACAGAATTACAGGGCCTCCTGACAAAACAATATGTTGCCTACGGGGTGACCTATTGAGTTGAGGATTTAATGGTATTATCCCTGGTGGTGTAGGGTATTAAAGATGTACTCCACTGGAAAACATTTTTTAAAACAACTGGTGCCAGAAAGTTAAACAGATTTGTAAATTACTTCTATTAAAAATCTTATCAGCTGCTGCATGATCCACAGGAAGTTTTTTTTGTTTTGAATTTCCTTTTCTGTCTGACCACAGTGCTCTCTGCTGACACCTCTGTCCATTTTAGGAACTGTCCTGAACAGGATAGGTTTTCTGTGGGGATTTGGACAGTTCCTAAAATGGACAGAGGTGTCAGCAGAGAGCACTGTGGTCAGTCATAAAGGCAATTCAAAAAGAAAAGAACTTCCTGTGGAGCATATAGCAGCTGATAAGTACTGGACGGATTAAGATTTTTAAATAGAAGTAATGAGCAAATCTTTTTAACTTTCTGGCACCAGTTGATTTTAAAAAATGTTTTCCCGTGGAGTACCCCTTTAAAGAGTTTAAGTACTTATTTTGTAATCTAAGGTAAAAAGGGGGGTTAATGTTTACATCCCTGGTGATCTAGGGTTGTTAAGGGGTTAATGGCAAGATCTTTGATGGTCTTGGGATATGAATGGGTCAATGTCAGCCCCTTTTGTTGGTCAAGCAGTGAAGTGGTTTATCCTAGTTTCCCTGGTGGTCTATGGTAGTGGAGGGGTTTGGGCTCAATCCAGGGTAGTGAATTGGTTAATACCAGTGCCCATGGGTTTAATCTCCTCCTTAGGTTCCAGTGATGTCTTCTTTCTCTAATAAATGAGCTGTACCTCTGTGCACCATTGGAGTCATAGCAGCTATTTCCTGCACATATTCTTATTTTCTGAGAAGTTTTAATTAGTGACTAATTAGTGACTAAAGTAGAATTAATATTTAACTCCACCTCATCTGCTTATGTTTAGTGAGTTGGTGGCAGATTTCTTATGCTAAGACTCACCAATGCTATTAAAAATAATTGTCATATTACAGCATCATATATGTCATAATACTAGAAATGTATTAATGCTACAGGGGCTCTTAGAATAAGTCCCATCAGATATTTTTTTTTAAGCAGAAACCAAACCAAATCCTATGCTAAAGAGGTATTCAATGACGTCCATGTAGATTGTATCTTAGATGCACTATATACATTTTCTATCTTTGCATTTAAGAGTACCTGCCTGTGACATCCTCTGAAAAATCAGCTGCCAGCATCCACTTTTAGCTGCCACTATAAATTCCTGTCTATAAATTGACAGTCTTATGTTCATAGTTGGACTGTGAAGAGCACAGTCACTACTGCTCCTCCCATTTGGCAGTGCAGGTACTACAGTATTAAGCATTTTGGTCACCATAACTGGAGAACTGGGGGACGCTCTGTATAACTCAAGTGTGTGTATCCAAGTGTGCCAAGTTAAAGTAGGTCTGTTATTGACACCTGTTAAATCTGGGGGATACTGACAGCTGGATTTTTCAGAAGGTTAAACAGCTATTTAGTAGACATAGTGACATTTATTGAAGCACTAGTAAAAAAAAAATGCTGGCCAAGAGCATACGTGCATGGGTGTCTGCAGAAATTTTCCACACACTCCATGCATTCTCTGGGGGAGGAGCACCGGAGATACACAAGCACTGTACTCCTGAGCTCCCATACATAGAAAGATAGATGAGAGATAGATATGATATGATATAGATAATAGATAGCAAAAGGAATCTTCCCACATCACACAAAAAATTGGTGAAAAAAAGTGTTTATTTCATTGCAAAAAAGCTGTGCTGTGAGACTATGTTTTTTTGCAATGAAATAAACACTTGGCCTTTTTTTCACAAATTTTTTGTGTGATGTGAGAAGATTCCTTTTGCTGTTTGAAGTGGAGGTCCCCTAATCCAGGCTAAAGAACCCACGTGCACCAACTACACCTAATCAAAAGGAAAAGGGATGTGCTGTTTATCTACACTAGATAGATAGATAGATACGGTAGATAGATAGAGATGGATAGATAGATAAGGTAGATAGATATGATATAGATGATAGATAGATATGCATGCAGATAGATGGAAATATGTTTGGCAGAAGTGGGGAGAGCTGCTTTGTATCCCTCTGGTTTACAAGCATTTTCAGGGGGAGAGGGGTTCAAACCTGTAGACGCGCATGCTTATGTGTATTGCATTGCATATAAAATCCCATCCCTTCCCCAATATCGCGCCACACCCCTACCCCTTAATTCCCTGGTTGAACTTGATGGACATATGTCTTTTTTCGACCGTACTAACTATGTAACTTACTCAGGCACAACATAAAATTTGCTAAGTATTTCATTTCATGCTTGCTTTTTCAGGGTTAAAAACAGCAGTTGAAAACAAATGCTGTAAGCTGACAAATTTTATCCTGTGTGAACCTGGCTTTAGGTACCATGAGCCCTTCCATCATCTAGGATCTGTTACGTGCATAGTCGACCATGTTGACTTACAGATGAGTACATTGAAATCTCTGTAAAAGACCACCCCCTTGCTTAAAACAGATTTTTTTGTTACAGTTTTTTTCCCATAACAAACAATCACAGCTAAGAAATGACAGCTGAGCTGGAATTGGTTGCAGTTTATGTTGTTGGATAAATGGGTAACCACCATTTTTGGACCTAATTCCAAAACGAGTAACCATTGCCAAAAGCCGATGGTTCTCCGGGCATGCTGGGAGTAGAAGTTAAATGACATCTGGAGGGCCACGGTTTAAAACCACTGCTTTATAATGTTCACATGTACTTGGTTGACCCCAGGAGAAGTGTCACTTAATGTTATATGGTTGTATTTTTCCACAGAACTGTTTTAGAAAAGTCAGGCAACCTGAGTCAGGGTAGTGATTATAGAAAGATACCAAAGTAATAGACAAGGTGATAATCACACCACAAGGGTGGTAGGCAGGCAAAGGGTCACCATGGTCAAGGCTTGTGGTTGGCAACAGTCATGCTATTACTGAGAGAAGGTGAAAGAGTTAGCCAGGTCAGTTTCAGGCCAGGGAGTTCAGTGGTAACCGGCAGTTTTCAGGGAGCATGTTGTAGCTAAATGTCATCACAGACAGTCAAGTGATATATTTGAACAATTAAAGCGTACTTGTCATATCCTACAATCCTACAAAAAAAGCATCTATCACCTATATTTATTATAAAAATATCTCTTTTCATTAGCTCACAGTGTTACAAATCCTCTGATGGAAAGAGGGCGTGTCCCTCCCTTGTAGTGGTGGAAGGTGATTGGTGCGTCTGCTCATGCAGCCTTGTCCATGAGTCATCTCTTTTCATGACTCATGGACAAACCTAATAGTGCTGCAGGACTGGTTAGTGTCTCGATAGGTATGGGGACCCCCTAGTGGTGGGATTTTCAGGGGCCATTTTCTTTCTTTAATAATCAAAAAAATAAAAAATAAAAAACGTATTACAAAAGGTCTTTCATTTTCATCAGTAATATCATATAAAAAGTTTTTGATTCTGACAGTGCCCATTTAATAGGATCTATTGTTTTTGCATTGCCTTACCAGAGCACTTCACTACTGTGCATAGAGGTTGAAAAAAGACCAGAGTCCATCGAGTTCAACCTATATCCTTAATGAGTCCCTACTGAGTTAATCCAGAGGAAGACAAAAAACCCTTGTAATAGAGGTAAAAAGTCCTTCTGGACTCCAAATATGGCAGTCAGAATATATCCCTGGATCAACTTTCTGTTCCTATAAATCTAGTATACATAACCACATATGGTATTACTCTCCAAAAATGCATCCAGGCCCCTTTTGAACTCTTTTACCGAGTTCACCATGACCACCTTCCCCGGGAATGAGTTCCACAGTCTCACTGCCCTTATAGTAAAGAACCCCTGTCTGTGTTAGTGTTGAAACCTTCTTTCCTCTAAATGTAGAGAATGCCCCCTTGTAATGGATACAGTCCTGGGTATAAATAGATCATGGGAGAGATCTCTTTACTGCCCCCTGATATATTTATACATAGTTATTAGGTCGCCCCTAAGCCTTTCTTTTTCAAATTCTGATTATCTTTCTGGGTACTATAGTCCTCCCATTCCCCGAATTACCCTGTCTGCCCGTCTTTGAACCCTCTCCAGCACCACTATATCTTTCTTGTACATTGGTGCCCAGGACTGTACACAGTGGTATGTCCAGTGATTTGTACAGCGGTATTATTTTCTTGTCGTGGGTATCTATGCCCCTGTTGATGCACCCCATGATTTTATTTGTCTTGGCAGCAGCTGCCCGACACTGGTCACTACAGCTAAATTTAATGTTAACTAAGACTAAGTCCTTTTCCATGTCAGTCGTCCCAAGTGTTCTCCCATTTAATATATAACCCCGTCCCGGATTTTACCTCCCCATGTGCATAACCTTACATTTATCAGTGTTGAACCTCATCTGCCACTTCTCAGCCCAAACCTCCAACCTATTCAGATTCATTTGTAACAGTGCACTGTCCTCTATAGTGCTTACCGCTTTACAGAGTTTAGTATAATCTGCAAAGATTGCTACTTTACTATTCAACCTCTCTACAAGGTCATTAATAAATATATTAAATAGGACAGGACCCAAGACTGACCCCTGTGGTACCCCACTAGTAACAGTCACCCAATCAGAATAAGTACCATTAATAACCACCCTCTGTTTCCTATCACTGAGACAGTTACTTACCCACTGTTACGCCGAGCGCTCCGGGTCCCCGCTCCTCCCCAGAGCGCTCGCAACATCCTCGCCACTGCAGCGCCCCGGTCAGATCCACTGACCGGGTGCGCTGCGATACCTCCTCCAGCCGGGATGCGATTCGCGATGCGGGTGGCGCCCGCTCGCGATGCGCACCCCGGCTCCCGTACCTGACTCGCTCTCCGTCGGTCCTGTCCCGGCGCGCGCGGCCCCACTCCCTAGGGCACGCGCGCGCCGGGTCTCTGCGATTTAAAGGGCCACTGCGCCACTGATTGGCGCAGTTGTTCTAATTAGTGTGTTCACCTGTGCACTCCCTATGTATACCTCACTTCCCCTGCACTCCCTCGCCGGATCTTGTTGCCATCGTGCCAGTGAAAGCGTTTCCTTGTGTGTTCCTAGCCTGTGTTCCAGACCTCCTGCCGTTGCCCCTGACTACGATCCTTGCTGCCTGCCCCGACCTTCTGCTACGTCCGACCTTGCTCTTGTCTACTCCCTTGTACCCCGCCTATCTTCAGCAGTCAGAGAGGTTGAGCCGTTGCTAGTGGATACGACCTGGTTACTACCGCCGCTGCAAGACCATCCCGCTTTGCGGCGGGCTCTGGTGAATACCAGTAGTGACTTAGAACCGGTCCACTAGCACGGTCCACGCCAATCCCTCTCTGGCACAGAGGATCCACCTCCTGCCAGCCGGCATCGTGACAGTAGATCCGGCCATGGATCCCGCTGAAGTTCCACTGCCAGTTGTCGCCGACCTCACCACGGTGGTCGCCCAGCAGTCACAACAGATAGCGCAACAAGGCCATCAGCTGTCTCAACTGACCGTGATGCTACAGCAGCTACTACCACAGCTTCAGCAATCATCTCCTCCGCCAGCTCCTGCACCTCCTCCGCAGCGAGTGGCCGCTTCCGGCCTACGACTATCCTTGCCGGATAAATTTGATGGGAACTCTAAGTTTTGCCGTGGCTTTCTTTCACAATGTTCCCTGCACTTGGAGATGATGTCGGACCAGTTTCCTACTGAAAGGTCTAAGGTGGCTTTCGTAGTCAGCCTTCTGTCTGGGAAAGCTCTGTCATGGGCCACACCGCTCTGGGACCGCAATGACCCCGTCACTGCCTCTGTACACTCCTTCTTCTCAGAAATTCGAAGTGTCTTTGAGGAACCTGCCCGAGCCTCTTCTGCTGAGACTGCCCTGCTGAACCTGGTCCAGGGTAATTCTTCCGTTGGCGAGTACGCCATACAATTCCGTACTCTTGCTTCCGAATTATCCTGGAATAATGAGGCCCTCTGCGCGACCTTTAAAAAAGGCCTATCCAGCAACATTAAAGATGTTCTGGCCGCATGAGAAATTCCTGCTAACCTGCATGAACTCATTCATCTAGCCACTCGCATTGACATGCGTTTTTCCGAAAGGCGTCAAGAACTCCGCCAGGATATGGACTTTGTTCGCACGAGGCGTTTTTTCTCCCCGGCTCCTCTCTCCTCTGGTCCTCTGCAATCCGTTCCTGTGCCTCCCGCCGTGGAGGCTATGCAAGTTGACCGGTCTCGCTTGACACCTCAAGAGAGGACACGACGCCGCATGGAGAATCTTTGCCTGTACTGTGCCGGTACCGAACACTTCCTGAAGGATTGTCCTATCCGTCCTCCCCGCCTGGAAAGACGTACGCTGACTCCGCACAAAGGTGAGACAGTTCTTGATGTCAACTCTGCTTCTCCACGCCTTACTGTGCCTGTGCGGATATCTGCCTCTACCTTCTCCTTCTCTACTATGGCCTTCTTGGATTCCGGATCTGCAGGAAATTTTATTTTGGCCTCTCTCATCAACAGGTTCAACATCCCGGTGACCAGTCTCGCCAGACCCCTCTACATCAATTGTGTTAACAATGAAAGATTGGACTGTACCGTACGTTACCGCACGGAGCCCCTCCTAATGTGCATCGGACCTCATCACGAAAAAATTGAGTTTTTGGTCCTCTCCAATTGCACTTCCGAAATTCTCCTTGGACTACCTTGGCTTCAACGCCATTCCCCAACCCTTGATTGGTCCACAGGAGAGATCAAGGCCTGGGGTACTTCTTGTTTCAAGGACTGTCTTAAACCAGTTCCCAGTACTTCCTGCCGTGACCCTGTGGTTCCCCCTGTAACCGGTCTCCCTAAGGCTTATATGGACTATGCTGACGTATTTTGCAAAAAACAAGCTGAGACTTTACCTCCTCACAGGCCTTATGACTGTCCTATTGACCTCCTCCCGGGCACTACTCCACCCCGGGGCAGAATTTATCCTCTGTCCGCCCCAGAGACTCTTGCTATGTCTGAATACATCCAGGAAAATTTAAAAAAGGGGTTTATCCGCAAATCCTCCTCTCCTGCCGGAGCTGGATTTTTCTTTGTGTCCAAAAAAGATGGCTCCCTACGTCCTTGCATTGATTACCGCGGACTTAATAAAATCACGGTAAAAAAACGCTACCCCCTACCTCTTATTTCAGAACTCTTTGATCGCCTTCAAGGTGCCCACATCTTTACCAAACTGGACTTAAGAGGTGCTTATAATCTCATCCGCATCAGGGAGGGGGACGAATGGAAAACTGCATTTAACACTAGAGATGGACACTTTGAGTATCTGGTCATGCCCTTTGGCCTGTGCAACGCTCCTGCCGTCTTCCAAGACTTTGTTAATGAAATTTTTCGTGATCTCTTATATTCCTGTGTTGTTGTGTATCTGGACGATATTCTGATTTTTTCTGCCAACTTAGAAGAACACCGCCAGCATGTCCGCATGGTTCTTCAGAGACTTCGAGACAATCAACTTTATGCCAAAATGGAGAAATGTCTGTTTGAATGTCAATCTCTTCCTTTCCTAGGATACTTGGTCTCTGGCCAGGGACTACAAATGGACCCAGATAAACTCTCTGCCGTCTTAGATTGGCCACGCCCCTCCGGACTCCGTGCTATCCAACGTTTTTTGGGGTTCGCCAATTATTACAGACAATTTATTCCACATTTTTCCACTATTGTGGCTCCTATCGTGGCTTTAACCAAGAAGAATGCCAATCCTAAGTCCTGGTCTCCTCAAGCGGAAGACGCATTCAAACGGCTCAAGTCTGCCTTTTCTTCTGCTCCCGTGCTCTCCAGACCTGACCCGTCTAAACCCTTCCTATTGGAGGTTGATGCCTCCTCAGTGGGAGCTGGAGCTGTCCTTCTACAAAAAAATTCTTCCGGGCATGCTGTTACTTGTGGTTTTTTTTCTAGGACCTTCTCTCCGGCGGAGAGGAACTACTCCATCGGGGATCGAGAACTACTGGCCATTAAATTGGCACTTGAGGAATGGAGGCATCTGCTGGAGGAATCAAAATTTCCAGTTATCATTTACACCGATCACAAGAATCTCTCCTATCTCCAGTCTGCCCAACGGCTGAATCCTCGCCAGGCCAGGTGGTCTCTGTTCTTTGCCCGTTTTAACTTTGAAATTCATTTTCGCCCTGCCGACAAGAACATTAGGGCCGATGCTCTCTCTCGTTCCTCGGATGCCTCGGAAGTAGAGCTCTCTCCGCAACACATCATTCCTCCTGACTGTCTGATCTCCACTTCTCCAGCCTCCATCAGGCAAACTCCTCCAGGGAAGACCTTCGTTTCCCCACGCCAACGCCTCGGGATTCTCAAATGGGGTCACTCCTCCCACCTCGCTGGCCATGGGGGCATCAAAAAATCCTTGCAACTCATCTCTCGTTTCTATTGGTGGCCGACTCTGGAGACGGATGTTGTCGATTTTGTGCGGGCCTGTACTGTCTGTGCCCGGGATAAGACTCCTCGCCAGAAGCCTGCTGGTCTCCTTCATCCTCTGCCTGTCCCCGAACAGCCTTGGTCTCTGATTGGTATGGACTTTATTACAGACTTACCCCCATCCCGTGGCAACACTGTTGTTTGGGTGGTCGTTGATCGATTTTCCAAGATGGCACATTTTATTCCTCTTCCTGGTCTTCCTTCAGCGCCTCAGTTGGCAAAACAATTTTTTGTACACATTTTTCGTCTTCACGGTTTGCCCACACAGATCGTCTCGGATAGAGGCGTCCAATTCGTGTCAAAATTCTGGAGGGCTCTCTGTAAACAACTCAAGATTAAATTAAACTTCTCTTCTGCTTTTCATCCTCAATCCAATGGGCAAGTAGAAAGAATTAACCAGGTCCTGGGTGACTATTTACGGCATTTTGTTTCCTCCCGCCAGGATGACTGGGCAGATCTTCTACCATGGGCCGAATTCTCGTACAACTTCAGAGTCTCTGAATCTTCTTCCAAATCCCCATTTTTCGTGGTGTACGGCCGTCACCCTCTTCCCCCCTCCCTACTCCCTTGCCCTCTGGTTTGCCCGCTGTGGATGAAGTAACTCGTGATCTTTCCACCATATGGAAAGAGACCCAAAATTCTCTTTTACAGGCTTCATCTCGCATGAAAAAGTTTGCCGATAAGAAAAGAAGAGCTCCCCCCATTTTTTCTCCCGGAGACAAGGTATGGCTCTCCGCTAAATATGTCCGCTTCCGTGTCCCCAGCTACAAACTGGGACCACGCTATCTTGGTCCTTTCAAAATCTTGTGCCAAATTAATCCTGTCTCTTACAAACTTCTTCTTCCTCCTTCTCTTCGTATTCCTAATGCCTTTCATGTCTCTCTTCTTAAACCACTCATCATCAACCGTTTCTCTCCCAAACTTGTTTCTCCCACTCCTGTTTCCGGTTCTTCTGACATCTTCTCCGTGAAGGAGATACTGGCCTCCAAGACGGTCAGAGGGAAAACATATTTCTTGGTTGATTGGGAGGGCTGTGGTCCTGAAGAGAGATCCTGGGAACCTGAGGACAATATCCTAGACAAAAGTCTGGTCCTCAGGTTCTCAGGCTCCAAGAAGAGGGGGAGACCCAAGGGGGGGGTACTGTTACGCCGAGCGCTCCGGGTCCCCGCTCCTCCCCGGAGCGCTCGCAACATCCTCGCCACTGCAGCGCCCCGGTCAGATCCACTGACTGGGTGCGCTGCGATACCGCCTCCAGCCGGGATGCGATTCGCGATGCGGGTGGCGCCCGCTCGCGATGCGCACCCCGGCTCCCGTACCTGACTCGCTCTCCGTCGGTCCTGTCCCGGCGCGCGCGGCCCCGCTCCCTAGGGCGCGCGCGCGCCGGGTCTCTGCGATTTAAAGGGCCACTGCGCCACTGATTGGCGCAGTTGTTCTAATTAGTGTGTTCACCTGTGCACTCCCTATGTATACCTCACTTCCCCTGCACTCCCTCGCCGGATCTTGTTGCCATCGTGCCAGTGAAAGCGTTTCCTTGTGTGTTCCTAGCCTGTGTTCCAGACCTCCTGCCGTTGCCCCTGACTACGATCCTTGCTGCCTGCCCCGACCTTCTGCTACGTCCGACCTTGCTCTTGTCTACTCCCTTGTACCGCGCCTATCTTCAGCAGTCAGAGAGGTTGAGCCGTTGCTAGTGGATACGACCTGGTTACTACCGCCGCTGCAAGACCATCCCGCTTTGCGGCGGGCTCTGGTGAATACCAGTAGTGACTTAGAACCGGTCCACTAGCACGGTCCACGCCAATCCCTCTCTGGCACAGAGGATCCACCTCCTGCCAGCCGGCATCGTGACACCCACTTACACATATTCTCTCCAAGCCCAATCCTTCTCATTTTATGCACCAACCTTTTATGTGGCACCGTATCAAATGCTTTGGAAAAATCCATATATACGACATCCAGCGATTCCCCCTGGTCCAGTCTGGAGCTCACCTCCTCATAAAAGCAGATCAGGTTAGTTTGACAGGACTGATCCCTCATAAAGCCATGCTGATATGGAGTCATACATTTATTTTTATCAAGATACTCCAAAATAGCATCTCTTAGAAAACCCTCAAACTATTTACAAACAACGCAGGTTAAACTAACAGGCCTATAATTCCTTTTTAAATATTGGCACCACATTTGCTATGCGCTAGTCCTGGGGAACAGACCCTGTCATTATAGAGTCATTTAATATTAAAAATAGGGGTCTGTCTATTACATTAATTCATTCCTTTAGAACACGGGGGTGAATGCCATCTGGACCTGGTGATTTGTCTATTTTGATTTTTTGTAGGCGGCACTGTACTTCTTCCTGGGTTAGACAGGTGACCTGTACTGGGGAGTTTTTTTTCGACCTTATTTCGCTGTATTTCACCTGGCATTTCATTTTCCTTGGTGAATACAGTGGAGAAGAACTTGTTTAATATATTTGCTTTTTTCTGATCCCTGTCTATAATTTCTTCCACATAATTTATTAAAGGGCCAACACATTTTTAACCTTTTTGTTATTTATATAGTGAAAGAACATTATGGGGTTAGTTTTACTCTCTTTGGCAATAAGTCTTTCTGTCTCTACTTTTGTGGCTTTTATCTGTATTTTACATATTCTACTTTTTTATCTATAGCTTTTTAATGCTTCCTCACTGCCGTCCTGTTTTAGTAGTTTAAATGCTTTATTTTTGTCATTTGCATACAGCACCCTAGACCCGTTCCAGTGGCCATAGTCTAGAAAAGTTTTTCACCAATGTAAAGTTATTTTTATGGCAAATATGTTTTTATTGATTTTAAAGAAAACAACAAACAAAACATACAGTAAAAACATCAAAAAGATGGTACATGGTAAAGCTTGTGTGAAGAGAAGCGTCCGAGTACATTCACATAGGGTCACCCCCCCCCCCCCCCCCCCCCTAGACTGAGTGACCCTCCTCGGAGAGTCCGACAATGAAATATCCCACCAAGACAGTTGCCCCAGTTCGCAACAGGCACAAGATCAAATAGGATACAGTACTAATGTGAAGGCAGGTTCTCCTATTAAGGAGATCTTGTGTATCAGATTCTAACACAGTCTTCCACGAAGCTAGAGCACCACGTAGTATTAATGAGACCCAGAGAAAGGACAAACAATAAGTAAGCAGAAAAGTAGAAAGCAAAGAACGAAAGAGGGGAGACACACAAGCCACAAAGGCAACAATAGAGGGAGACAAAGAAGGGTGAGGGGGGAGGGAGGAAACAGGGAAGGAAAGAATATGGGAGGGGATAGGAAAAGGAAATCATTATGGCATGAATACATCAAACTACTGTAGCCACACTAGAAACTCAGCTGATTCCCTATAATAGTCCCAAGACGCCCAAACTGCAGAGAAGTTATCTATCTTATCCCTATCCGAGGCCACCATCTCCTCCATTCTGCGGATCTTATTCAAGGTTTCAACCAGCTCAACCCTCGAAGGCCTAGCAGCCCCAAGGAAATGTCTCAGTAGACCCTTTCTAGCTCGAGATAAGGACCCAGGCACTAAAGAAAGAAGAGCTATGGCGCGATCAGGAGAGACGGACCCCGACGTAACCCCATTATAGAGGTCAAAAACCTCCCTCCAGAAACCGTTAATCTGAGGGCAGCTCCACCATATATGCAAATATGTACCCGTCTCCTGTCCACAGCGCCAACATATCTCCGATGCCGAAGGGAAGAGCCTATGTAAACGGTCAGGACATCTATACCACCTGGTCAATATTTTAAAATTACGTTCCTGGATCCTGGAAGAGAGGGAGGCCCTGTGGGTCAAGGTATAAATCTTTAAAAGTTCAGGTTCCGAAAAAACCCGATCTAAGTCATTCTCCCAATGAACGACATACGCAGGTTTCAGCGGTTCCTCAATAACCCCCCGCAGCATCGCGTAGACTAAAGAAATTGTATGTAGGGGGGGGAGACGAAAGAGTACATAAGGTTTCAAAGCTAGTTAGAGATCTGTGTATTTGTGTTTTAGGGTGTAAGGAGAGGTAATAGGATCTGAGGCATTCATACGTGAACCACGTGCCTGGAGAACCAGAGTAGAGGAGTCCACCACAGAGTGCAACCTGAGATGTGGATTAGGGGGGTCAGGGAGTAATGCAGCAACTGCAGTGTCCCGGCCCAATGTAAGGTTACTAAAAAGGGGAGTAAGTTGACCAGGGCGTGAAGAAATGTCCGGAGTGAGTAGGAGGGACTCCCATACGGGCAGCATAAGATGAGTCAGGTGAAGGGAGGTCCACGTTCGACGGTCTAGAACCCGGGGGTAACCAGGGCAATGCAGCAGGATGGACAGGAGATAAAGCTACTTCAAGGGCAACCCACTGCTTCGAGGCGGTATGATGACAGAAATCCAAGATACGCGAACAGATGACCGCCTTGTAGTATAGGCGAAAATCAGGGAGTCCTGCTCCCCCCCCCTCTCCCTACTCCGGATCAAAATCTGGTGGCGCATACGCGGCCCTCCAGAAGACCAAATGAATTGAGTCACCATAGTCCGAAGCCGGGACAAAAAGGAAACAGAAATCCTAAAGGGCAACGTCTGCATGAGATATAGTAGACGCGGTAACAGGTCCATATTGATAGCTTCCATCCTACCAAATCACGAGAGCGTGAGATTCCCCCAGCAGGACAGATCTCGTTCTAGGGATCACAACAGGGGGAGATAGTCGTTGTCAAATAGAGAGGACAAGTCAGGACCCAGTTGTATCCCCAGGTATGAAATAGTAGTGCGCTGTACTTTAAAGGGAAAATGGGAGGAAATGGCGGCAAATGTGTCGGGAGAGATAGTAATATTGAGGAGCTCCGACTTATGAGAATTAACTTTGAAATGGCAGAGAGCGCTATTACTCTTCGAATTCAGATAATATGACAGGGATAGAGACATGGGGAGAGGATACATATAAGAGCAAATCATCAGCAAAAAGAGATAACTTATATGTGGACAAACCTAAGGCCAGTCCTTTGATAGAATCATTCTGTCTCAGTGCCACCGCCAAATACTCCATAGCTATGACGTAAAGAAGTGGCGATAAAGGGCAACCTTGTCTGGTGCTGTTCCGAACATCGAATGGAGCAGACAAGGTACCATTAACTTTCACTTGGGCACTCGCACCCTCATACAGTGCCATTACATACCTATGAAATCTCGGACCCATGCCCATGTTTGTCATTGCCAGATCTAGGAAGTCCCACCCCACTCTATCAAAGGCCTTCTCGGCATCTATAGATTGAAGGCAAACGGGTAGGCCCTTCGATTTGGCAGCAGCAATGAGAGAGAACGATTTCAGGGTGTTATCCCTAGCCTCCCGCCCTTTAACAAAACCCACTTGGTCCGTATGAATAATAGAGGGCAACAATGGGCCTAATCTCAGGGCCAGGATCTTGGAGTACAGTTTCAAATCCAGATTAAGGAGTGAGATAGGTCTATAATTACAGCAGCTAGAGGGATCTTTATTAGGTTTTGGTAACACCGTGATATGGGCAGCCAGAGCCTGCTGAGGGAAGCAAGCACCATCCACAATAGAATTAAAAGAGGGAAGCAGAGGTGGTGCCTCCATGGACGCAAATAATTTATAGAATCGAGCCGTGAATCCATCAGGTCCAGGACTCTTACCATTCTTCAAAGCTTTGATGGCGTCGGTTACCTCCCCAAGCTCTAGCGGCCGCTCAAGATGCTCCCATAAAGAGGGGGATAACATGGGGAGACTATGGCGGGTCAGGTAACACTGAATTTTATCACGGAAGATAGAAGTCGGGAGATCCGAATATCTGCCTTTTATGCTGTACAGGGATTGATAATAAGATCGGAACTCCTCAATAATCTGTTGTGTGGTATGTAACTTACCCGAGGAAGGGGATGTCAGGGACAGAATGTAAGGTGTGGATAAACGTGGATACAAGGCCCTAGACAGCCATGTACCCACCCTGTCAGCATACTCATAATATCCCCTATGTGCCCTTTCCCGTAAGCAAAGAGATTTGCTGTCTAACCGACGCGATTTGAGCTCTGGTAGAATCCGTGTAAGATCTCTTGTTTGACGCTTCCAAGGAGGCTAAGGAGTCAAAGAGATCATGCAACTGTGATGCATGTTCTCTCTTAAGTCGAGCTCAATGAGCAATAAAAATACCACGGACTGTACACTTCAGCGCCTCCCATTGGGTGGGCGCCGAGGTACAATCGGAGGCATGGATGTCAAGAAAGTCGGATATCACTTGTCTGACCACCTGGACACAGAGAACGTCCTTGAGTGGATGATCCTTCAGCCTACAGGAATAAGCTCTGGGTGCACCCGGGGAGAGTTGTATGCTGACAAGGACAGGGGCAGGGTCTGACCAAACAATTGGGGCGATAGAGGCCCAGGGTGAGAGGGAAAGGAGGGAGTGACTAATGAATACCATGTCTAGGCGACTATATGATTTATGTGTGGGTGAAAAAAAGGTGAAATCCTTGACCCCCGGATGAGTCGTGCGCCATACGTCTACCATCTGGCGATCAACGAGCCCCCCAGTCAGTCAATGCTGCAAATGATAAAGAGGACTTACCGGTCGAAGTATCTACAAGAGGGTCCCAGACCCAGTTGAAGTCTCTACCCAGAATAAACTGTGAGGAACCTGCGAAGTCGTCCAGGAGTCGAAGGACCTTAGTAGCAAAATAAACTTGTCCCTGGTTCGGAAAACAAACAGATGCAATAGCGAACAAGCGGGAGGAATGTGAAAATTGTAAAAATACATAACGACCCAGAGGGTCACAGGATGATTTCAGGGTAGTAGGTTGAAATGATCGATGAAAAGCTATAGACACCCCTCTGGATTTGGAATCGGGAGACATAGAGTGATACCAGACCGGATACAGCCGATCATTGATCACCGGGAATTCTGTGGATTTAAAGTGAGTCTCCTGGAAGAGAGCTATTAAAACCTTTTGCTTGTGGAGGTATCTAGAGATTTGGTGTCTTTTTTCAGGGACATTTAGACCTTTCACATTGAAGGAGCATAAAGACAATGTATCCATAACGACCTAAGGTGGGTAGGGGAAAGGGAAAAGGGAGGGGAGGGTAAGACAGGGAGGGACAGAAGGGGAAGGAAGGGAAGGAGAAGAAGGGAGACAAACAGACAAAAGAAACAAAGAGAAAGAAGAGAAAAAACAAACTTAGGAACTGAGAAGACAAGAAACATAACAAAAATAGGATCACGATGCCTCTAGTAGACACCGACATGCACGCTACCAACAGAGCAGCATTTGGCGGTATCCCACCAACCGCCCTTGGCAGGCTAGGGCAATGCCAGCCCATCACAGCTAATGGCATAGGACAATCTAGGACCAAAGTGTAACTTATGAAATATAAACACCCCAGCTACCCACCACCCTCCACCTACCCCCCAACCCGCTCAATAACACAATAATCTCCCCGAAGGGAGAGGGGATAACCCATCAAACATAAGCACTTGTATTGTAAGTATGCACAGTATACCGTAGCTTGAAAAGAAGGACTCCAGCAAAAACGAACAAAAGCAATGTCCACAGTTCCATACAGGCGTGACAATTCCTGTGAAAAATTAACAAAAAGAACAAAATAAGCACGCCATGAACTGTGTTAATGGCATAGTAAGGAAGAAAAAGTCGCAGAGTCAAGCAGTGGGGGGGTCCCTGCGATGATCTATTGCGTGGCTTCTGCTTTGGAGGTACCGTCGCCCACTTTTCACGAAACGGTGGATCAATAGGGCACAAGACAGACGGCCAATCCGGAATGGAAACCATAGGCAATTCCAAAACTGTGAGAAACTTCGGCAAGTCCCCGAGATGACGAAAAGTGGCAGTCTTGCCCTGGTAGCGTACATTCAATTGAAATGGAAACCCCCATCTATATGGGATCTCCCTCTCACGGAGCATATCCAAGATGGGTTTCAGAGCTCTGCGTAGTTGCAATGTGCGTCTTGCTAAATCTGGTAGGAGAGTGATAGTAGCGCCGTCTAGGTCAGTGGGGCCATGTGAGCGCACTGCGGTCATGATCCAGTCTTTTTCTTCATAAAAATGCACCCGGCATATGAAGTCTCGAAGTGGTGCGTTGTCAGGTCGCTTAACTCCCAGCAATCGATGGATACGATCAAGTTCAATAGAGGGGGGAGTCTCCATACCCCAGAAGTAGGCCAAAGATCCTTTGGGCTGTACTGTCCAGTTCTGGAGGTGGGACCGTTTCAGGTATGCCCCGTAGCCTGATATTATTTTGCCTGTGGCGGTTTTCAATGTCCTCTTGCATGTAAATGAGGTCAGTGATCTTGGCTGCATGGTCCTGTAGGACCTGTTGATGATAATCTATGCGGTCACCGAACGCCTCCTGCTGCTTCTCTATATCCTTCATATGCTGGCCCAGCTGCCGCATGTCCCCCTTAAGAGAATCCATCCTTTTATAACTGGCTTCCAGTCTATGCACACAATTATCAAAGTCCTTCTTAGTGGGTAAAGCTTTCAGGTAAGATCTAATATCCCACTCACCCTCCTCGTCTGATACATCAGAGCAGGGGGCCGCGGGAGGCACGGGAAGGAGTAGGAGAGGGAGGACCCGCGCGCACAGCCGAACGCTGAGAAGATCTTGTACTTGCCACAGCCGCCATCTTAGGCCCCGGAGATCCTCGTCCCGCTGACCTCTGGCTGCCAAAAAATGGGTAATGGAGCCTCCGTCCGATGGTGTGAGGGTAGGCTGCTTCTTCCCCCTCCTATTAGGCATCAGGGGAGCCGAAAAAGTGCTTTTAAAGCGGGTCGAGGAGCAGAGCCGAGGAGAAGTGTGTCCTCACGCCGCCATGAGCAAGCCACGCCCCCTGTAAAGTTATTTTTCATAAATGCTGATAATATATAAACCAGACAACAATATAGCTGTAAGTGATCTTTTGTATGACATTGTCTTCATACATCATATAGTTTTATTGAGAATACAGGTCACAGATTTTTAAATTCAGTCCAGAAAAACATTTTTTTTTTAATGCACAGTAGAGTTTTTGACTTTTAAGGTGAGGTTATAACCAACCATGATATTATATTTTATTTTTACACAGGTGGAAAATTGCTGCTTTTGTTATGCTTAGTGTAGTATCATGCCATTACATCCAAAGTGTCATATTTGGATTTAAGTATTTTATCCCAAACATGTAATGTCCAGTAATGATACTTGTTTGACTTTAAGAGATGCTGAAATCTTCCTTCCAGTTGCTAGGCTACACCATATTATACTGTCACAGTCTAGTGATGTTACCATAGAGATGGGATTTTATTGCTGTTCTCCTGAGTTTAGACTCAACGTTCCTATGACATCAGAAATATTACTCAGACATCACTCATGGTGTAAATAAAACTGTTATATTCAATGCATTGTAAAAGCTTCAGTACCAAAAGAAATGGAGTTCCTTATTTTAACCTCTTCCCGACCTATCATGTACCGGTACATCATAGGTCAGGTGAGAGGAATAAGACGCAGGCCGTGGGTCGGATCCACGTCATAACCGGCAGAGCCCCGCTGCTATCAGCAGCTGACATCTACCGGTAATGACGGACATTGGAGCTGGCTCCGATGTCCATCATTGAAATGGTTAAATGACCTGATCAATAGCGATCACGGTATTTAAACATTAAATGCCGGTTATCCCTGGGGTCGAGGGGACCCATCTGCAGGTCCTCGGTGGATCAACGATTGCTTCACCACATTTCGATGAAAAACAAAGATCACATAAGAATTGTGAGACCAGCCATTAAACACAGGTAGAGACAATATATTATGAACTACACTAACTTTACAGCCCCTGTAGCATAGTCAAATAAAAAATCCTGAAATACCCTTTTAAGTTACAATGGCCACAGGTTACCATATTTTCAATATACATTGGTCTTTTCTGGACCAATTAGGCTTGAAGCCATACTCAACATACAATGCCAGAAACAGTGCAGATTGGTGACTCATGTGAATGGCTGGAAGATCCATCCAATCAGAATGGGAATTTTACTAATAAAACCCCTGTATTATTGAAGTACACTCACTGATTTCCTGTCTAGTAGTGCCTCCCTACTGTAAAGTGTGGTACTGTACTGCCCTTTACCGGTGCCAGGACATCTACTCCTTTAACATCAATTTGTATCTCTGGTACACGGCGCCTACTGTGCAGGACTATGAAGAAGCCCATGCCCTCTATGAATAAAGTGATTTATAGTTTCTAGCAGCTATAAATTTAATATGTAAGGACTTGCTATTAGGGATCGACCGATATCGTTTTTTTAGGGCCGATACCGATAATCGGTGGAGGTTAGGGCCGATAGCCGATAGCTTATACCGATATTCCGGTATAAGTTATCAGCTATTTATCTCCCCTCGACACCGCTGCACAACATTGATTTAAAGCGGGCGCTTTAAATCAATGCACTGCAGTGGCTTTTGCGGTGCCATAGGCCGCTGCCGCCACCCGCTTCTCTCCCCCTACCTGTCAGGGTGGTCCGGGCCATCCATCCTTCCTGTAGTGTCCGGGGGCGTTCCGGGTGGAGGGTGAACCGGTCCGGGCTGTCCTTCTTCTCCGGGGGTCCTCTTCTCCACTCCGGGCAGGCTCCGGCCTAGTACGCTGCATAGACGCCGCTGCGCAGTGACGCCCATGCGCAGCGACGCACCTGACGTCACAGCGTAGCGGCGTCTATGCAGCGTACTAGGCCGGAGCCTGCCCGGAGTGGAGAAGATGACCCCGGAGAAGGACAGCCCGGACCGGTTCACCCTCCACCCGGAATGCCGCCGGACACTACAGGAAGGAAGGATGGATGGCCCGGACCACCCCCATTACGGGTAAGTTTAATTTTTTTTATTGACTCCGAGGGTGGGGGAGGGGCCCGAACGGTATAGTGGTATGGGCAAAAATCCATACCGGTATACCGCCCAGCACTACGGTGGGGGGTGCGACGCGGGGGGGGCGCTCGCGGTCGATCCCTACTTGCTATATCTATATTCATTGTCTTGTCATTTTTATTTAATCTCCATTTTTTTCTTCTTTTCTTCCATTTTGGAGAATATGGAACTAATTACTAGTTTTCCGTAGCGTTATGGTCTTAACATACAATGTTCATCCTGGAACCAATTAAAGGAGATCTGCAGTGCTCTGAACTTTGTCCCCTATCCGAAGGATAGGGGATAAGTTTTAGATTGCGGGGGGTCCGAGCGCTGGGGCCCCCCGCGATCTCCTGTACGGGGCCACAGCAATGTACAGGAAAGGGGGCGTTCTGTCCCCGCATGACGCGGCAGCCGGCACGCCCCTCCATATATCTCTATGGGATTAATGGAGGGGCATGCCGGCTGCCGTGTCATGCGGGGACGGAATGCCCCCTTTCCTGTACATTGCCACGGCCCCGTACAGGAGATCGCGGGGGGCCCCAGCGCTCGGACCCTTTGGATAGGGGATAAAGTTCAGAGCACTACAGATCTCCTTTAATATCTCCTTTAATCTCTGTGTATGTAAAACAACCGCCAGACTTTCACTGTACATCATGCTCCAATATTGTGAGACACTACCCCATTCTTGGCGCATGGACCGGCGCTGATGTCAGCAAACCGCCGCAGCAAGATAAAAAAGCAAGGCAGCATGTATGTGAATTATACATTCTTCATAACATTATAACTCTAAGAGGGTAGCTTTAATGAACACTTATGGGTTTGTGTTACTGTGAATATGATTTTTCATTTTAAACAGGATGTAAAAAACAAAAAACATTTCAGGAAAGACCTAAAATTGAAGAACTAAATCACTATAGTTTGGGGGAAAGAAGAGACATGATTGAAACCTTTTAACATATCAAAGTGTTAGGTAAGATTCAGGAGGGAAACTGAGAAGCTTAAAGAGGTTGTCCAGGAAGCAGAAAAGGCCCTACCTGTTCTGCCTTCCTTCTGCTCCACGATTGTCTTGTAAATATACTGTTCTGAGACAGGAGGGTGCCGGTGCTTGTACTGGTCATCGCGCAGGGGCAAAACCACACCCATGTGGAATGTCCAATTGTTGCATAATGTCGTCACAAAATCATCATGGATGTGGTTTCTCCTGCATTCGATGATTGAGACAAGCACCCACCTCCTTCTGTCTTTTAGGATAGATACATGTTTCTTCCGGGCATGTTTAGATTCACTTACTGTAGATTTACCAAACCACATACAGTCATGGCCATAAATGTTGGCACTCCTGAAATTTTTCAAGAAAATTAAGTATTTCTCACAGAAAAGGATTGCAGTAACACATGTTTTGCTATACACATGTTTATTTCCTTGGTGTGTATTGGAACTAAACAAAAAAAGGGAGGAAAAAAGCAAATTGGACATAATGTCACACTAGACTCCAAAAATGGGCTGGACAAAATGATTGGCACCCTTTAAAAATTGTGGAAAAATCGGATTGTTTCAAGCATGTGATGCTCCTTTAAACTCCCCTGGGTCAAGTAACAGGTGTGGGCAATATACAAATCACACCTGAAAGCAGATAAAAAGGAGAGAAGTTCACTTAGTCTTTGCATTGTGTGTCTGTGTGTGCCACACTAAGCATGGACAACAGAAAGAGCAGAAGAGAACTGCCTGAGGACTTGAGAACCAAAAGTGTTGAAAAATATCAACAATCTCAAGGCTCTCAAGGCTCCAGAGATCTAGATTTACCTTTGTTCACAGTGCGCAATGCTGTCAAGAAGTTTGCAACCCATGTCAGTGTAGCTAATCTCCCTGGGCGTGGACGGAAGAGAAAAATTGATGAAAGGTGTCAACGCAGGATAGTCCGGATGGTGGATAAGCAGCCCCAAACAAGTTCCAAAGATGTTCAAGCTGACCAGCAGGCTCAGGAAGCATCAGTGTCTGTGTGAACTATCTGTTGACATTTAAATTAAATGAAACGCTATGGCAGGAGACCCAGGAGGGCCCCATTGCTGACACAGAGACATAAAAAAGCAAGACTACATTTTGCCAAAATGAACTTGAGTAAGCAAAAATCCTTCCGGGAAAATGTCTAGTGGACAGATGAGACCAAGATAAAGCTTTTTGATAAAGCACATCATTCTACTGTTTACCGAAAACGGAATGAGGCCTACAAAGAAAAGAACACAGTGTCCACAGTGTAATATGGTGGAGGTTCAATGATGTTTTGGGGTTGCTTTGCTGCCTCTGGCACTGGGTGCCTTGAATGTGTGCAATGAATCATGAAATCTGAGGATTTCCAATAGATTTTGGGTCGCACTGTAGAGCCCAGTGTCAAAAAGCTAGGTTTGCGTCCGAGATCTTGGGTCTTCCAGCAGGACAATGATCCCAAACATAAGTCAAAAAGCACCCAGAAGTGGATGGCAACTAAGCGCTGGAGAGTTCTGAAGTGGCCAGCAATAATTCCAGCTCTAAATCCCATTGAACACCTGTGGAGAGATCTTAAAATTGCTGTTGGGAAAAGGCGCCTTCCAATAAGAGAGACCTGGAGCAGTTTGCAAAGGAAGAGTGGTCCAACATTCCGGCTGAGAGGTGTAAGAAGCTTATTGATGGTTATTGGAAGTGACTGATTTCAGTTATTTTTTCCAAAGGGTGTGCAACCAAATATTAAGTTAAGGGTGCCAATAATTTTGTCCAGACCATTTTTTTGGAGTTTGGTGTGACATTAGGTCCATTTGCTTTTTTCCTTCCTATTTTGGTTTAGTTCCAATACACACAAAGGGAATATACATGTGTATAGCAAAACATGTGTTACTGCAATCCTTTTCTGTGAGAAATACTTAATTTTCTTGAAAAATTTCAGGGGTGCCAACATTTACGGCCATGACTGTATATTAAAAGTATGTCCCGAGCATCTAATACTTTTTCATAAAATATTTTCTCACATTTGCTCAATATCTTCCCTCAACTATTTCCAGAGAGCATTAGGGAGAAGAACAGGTAGGACCTTTTCTGCTTCCCAGAAATAGTTGAGGGAAGATAGTGAGAAAATATTTTATGAAAAAGTAGTAAATGCTTGGAACACACTTTAAATATATGTGGTTGGTAAATGTACAGTAAGTGAATCTAAACATGCCTGGAAGAAACATGTATCTGTCCTGAGAAAAAAATGAAAAGGAAATAATTTATCTGCAGAATTGATGGACAATGTGGTCCTTTTCTCCTACAAATGCTACCAAAAAGGGTAACTATTCCTATTGTTAGGACTTCTGGTATAAGCACTTTAAAAATTAATTCTGTACATTCGGTATGTTCACACGTTCATATTTTGCTCCAGATTTGCTGCTGCAGATTTTGTTGCCCATTTACTTCAACAGGAAGCAAAATCTGCTACAGCAAATCTGCAACAGAAAATATGCATGTGTGGAGGTAGCCTGCAGAAAGATATGCAGCAGATCCTGTAGTCTTTTTAAGGTGTTAAGTTTTTAACAGCATGCAATAGGAAATATGTATGGCGCACACACATACAACAATGACATATTAAGGTACAATAAATGTGCATCATAGTAGGGTACAGCACGCCCAGACAAATGCAGGGACTAATGGTAAAGTCACAGACCAGATTGACATTAATGAGTAAGACGCAGCTCAACAACTGAGCCAAATGTAAAATGACAGCAACATGGCAAAGAAAATAGAAATGACAATCACAGGATCTATCCATAGTAAGATTCTATTTGACAAAAAATATGTATAAAAAACATCCCAAATTGGTTGTACTTTGTTTTCTGAATAGAGATTTTTTGAGATTCACATGGGTACAGGTTTATCAGTTTGGACTCCAACAGTTTGGAGAATATACAGGTCCCATCCCGGGTCTTGGATAGTTGACTGTGCATTGTCAGCCACCACATTCCCGCCTATAATGGTCTTATGTCATAAAGACTAATTTGAAAATTCTCTTTATTAATGTAAATTGATCTGTATTATTGTATTTTCCTTCAAGCTTGACACATTGCTGTGAAATTGAAATCACCTATTTGTTTTCGTTTTGTATCTGCAACATTCCATTTAGCATGGCGTATAAAACCCCAGGCACAGGAATCATGCAGAAAGACACAGGAGGATGTACACAGATTAACCCACAATGATATTGATTTTTCTAGACGTTTGGAGATTATATTATTATTATTACAGTTGGCAAAATTGGCAAAATGACTCATTATCATTATCCAGCTTCACAACAAGCCTGATGCCTGGGAAGGTTCCAGTTAAAATTAAGAAATAATTTCCAAGAATGCTTTTACATCTTGGCAGCAAGTGAATGTTCTTGTGCTATTTGTGAACAAACTGGAAACAGCAACGCAGATACTGGACCCAGTAAAAGTGGTGGATTCCCATCCTATTCTATAAAATCACTATCTACTAATTACAAGTTATTACTGGAATGGATCAAGACATAGTTACTCTAATAGAGACACAAGTCCTTCAAGTTTATTCTTATAGTTTCATACTGTCCTGATCCAAGCACCTTGTTAATTTCCGTTGGGATAGTATATATGTTTGTCCTCATTCAAGGAAAGCCAAAAAAAATAAGTTTCATTTCATTGAGGTGGCTGGAATTTTATTTTTGTCATTTTGTTATTGCTAAAGAAAAAAATCATATATCTGCTTATGTGGATTTACATTCCATATAGTGTTGCCACTATACAACACTTACAAAAACACTTAAAAAAAAGACACTGAGAAAGTTCTCTAGTTGCCCCATCATTAAGACACATGACCAACACAGGAGTCGGCTTAAAAGTAAAAAAAAATTTCCTTAAAAAAAAAAAATATTTAACAGGTTACTTGTTTCAATATATTTAAGAAAATTACATATAGACCAATTTTCTTCAATACGTGCATATATAGAAATAAGTTCCAGGCTTCCGTGACCGTAACACCACAGCGCCGGCCCAGAGATCGTCGGGGGGGTCCCAGCGGCCGGGTCCCTGCAATCAATCTTGTTATCCCCTATCCTTTTTTATAGGATATAACATGGGGTGGAGTACCCCTTTAATGTTGCTGTCTCCTCAAAATAACTCAAAAGTGAGTACACCCCTAAGTGGAAATGTCCAAATTAGACCCAATTAGCCATTTTCCCTCCCTGGTGTCATGTGACTTGTTAGTGTTTCGGTGTGAATGGGGAGCAGGTGGTAAATTTTGTGATATCGCTCTCACACTCTCAATCTCAACACTGGAAGTTTAACATGGCATCTCATGGCAATGAACTCTCTGAGGATCTGAAAATAGGAATTGTTGCTGTACATTAAGATGGAATAGGCTATAAAAAGATTGCCAAGACCCTGAAACCGAGCTGAAGCACGATGGGCAAGACCACTTACAGGACAGGCACCACTCAGAACAGGCCTGGCCATAGTTGACAAAAGAAGTTGAGTGCACATGCTCAGCGTCATATCCAGAAGTTGTCTTTGGGAATAAACGTATGGGTGATGCCAGCATTGCTGCAGGGGTTGAAGGGGGGGGGGGTCATCCTGTCAGTGCTCAGGCCACACGCTGCACACTGTATCAAATTGATCTGCCCGGCGGTCATCCCGGAAGGAAGCCTCTTCTACAGGTGATGCATAAGAAAGCCCACAGTTTGGACTAAGGACATGGATTACTGGAACCACATGCGGATCTCTTAGCATCCACCAACACTGTGAAGTTGTCATGGAGGAGTGGGAGAGGACAACAGTGACAACCTGTGAAGCTCTGGTGAACTCCATGCCCAAAAGGCTTCGCTGGAAAATAATGGTGTTCACACAAAATATTGACACTTTGGGCCCATTTGGACATTTTCAGTAGCTGTGTACTTACTTTTCTGGCCAAGATTTAGACATTAATGGCTGTGTGTTGAGTTATTTTGAGGGGACACACCATTAAACACTGTTATACAGGCTGTGTACTCACTACTTTACATTGTAGCAGAGTGTCATTTCTTCAGTGTCGTCACATGAAAAGATATAATAAAATATTTACAAGAGTGTGAGGGGAGGACTCACTTATGTGACATACTGAATGCAATCTTGCTTATTCTGTAGTGACCTTCATCGTTTTTGATGATGTCAAATCTTATTTTGTTAAGAAGCAGTGACACTTTGATCAGTAATCACTTCAGTAACCCTTTTTAAACTATCCATCAAGGTCTGTATTGAAAATCAAGGTGAGGGCTTCAGCTGCTTTCACTTGATACCAAGTCAGTGGATCATATGAAAACTGTATTGTATGAACATGATCATAATGAGACAATGTCCATTGTATGGCAGCAATGATGGGTGATGCCATATCAATTGATCATCAGAGTGATGCTATATCAATTGATATGTGTTCTTGATATGCCAGCTTTTCTGTATTTTCTGTATTTCAGTCATTTACCATCACTTTCAATTCTTTTGTTTTTCATGGCTGCAGTGGAAAAATACCAGGTCATATTTTCTAACCTAGTGTTACCTGTGCTCCACATACTTCAGTGTAATCACTATATGGAAATCAGATGCAAATTACGTATTCAAAGAATAGCTCCAGGTGTTGTATACTTTGGATATGGACAAATCATTTTTATATGCCCCAAGTAAATCTTTAGTGGTATGCATGTATATATGGAAGTCTACTAAATGTGTACTGGTGAATTGTGAAGAATTAAGTTGCTATCATAGTGTTATACACTATATGTGAAAGTTTTTGTTCATTCACCCAAAAGAGCATATGTGAGATCAGTCTGGAACAGAAAACTGGAACAGAAAAGGGCTTTCCCCAAACTGTTCCGCATACAATTTTCCAGAATGTCTTGGTGTGGTTGTTACGATATTCCCTTCACCTGAACTAAGGGGACTAGGCCAACCCCTGAAAAACAATGCCATAGAATTATCTCTCCTCCACCAAGCTCAACAGTTGGTACAGTGCAGTCAGGCAGGTACGCCGTTCTCCTGGCATTGTTATTGGCTGTTTTCGGTTCTCCGTTGTCCACTTGTGCAGTGTTGTTGACTGATAATAGCACCTGATGTTCACAAGTCTGTTTTCATGATTATGATGTTTGGGGTGATGTACCAACATTAAGGTAGATGTTTATTATAAGTAGTCCATGGTACGGGTATTCTTATTGTACTGGGTTCATAATACTGATCTTAATATAAAATTGTTTGTTATTCAGTTTCAGTTAATTGAGTCAGATTATTATGTAATCATTTGCATTTTATTTGATATACCTCATGTTTAATGCTACATTATCTGTTTAGGCTACAGAAATGGAGAAGCAGCTGTCTGTACAGGTGATTGTCCTTCAGGAGGAGTTCCGTGAAAAGAGTGTATCTACAAGCCAACATATATCACGATTGGAAAGTTTACTAGCAGAGGTGAGTTTAGAATATAGTTTAGTATATGTGATAGTGTTTTGAGTTGAGTTTTACGGAAACACACGGGTTACCAAGAGACTTAATCCTGTAGAGCCATTGAGTTAAAGCTTAACTGAAACTTGATTAAGTTTGTTGGTTTCTCCATAGAGCACTGGAATGTTTATCTTACTTCTGCAGTGGACCATTACAATAGAACTAGAGCTTTCTGCAATCTGGGATGCTAGTATGAAAAGAGCCATAGTTTTCTCTTCCTGTGGGAAAGCTGGGTGACAACCAGTGGGAACACCATTACAACCCTTGCAAAGGTTGTTATCCAATTCAAACTAGGTTATTTAGGGATACATGTCCTGCATCCACCCCATGTAGGAGCTTTATTGATGATAGATATTTAAAACAGTGCCCTTATAATTATGTGTCCCCTACTATAGCTTTTCCTCACATGCAGTATTATAGTAGTATAGTCACCTCAAAGCATTACTCTTTTACATCATGATGATTATGGCATCTGAAGGCGGTAATAGCCAGCTATCCATAAAGTATTTATTTACTGGGCATCATAGGAAACCCGTTTTCAGAAAGGAACTTGAATATATGTATAAAAATAGCCATGCTTTCAAAATATCTCAGCTCTATGGTACTATATGTACTGCACAATTGTTCAGGTGAGATTTGGAGTGATCTCCTGCTGTATAGGTGCACACTTAAAGCTGCAAACATTATAAACAACTTCTAGGGAAATGACCCAGGTTATATAAAACTGTTTACTCTCAATAACTGTCTTCAAGAGCTACATTTAACATCATGAAACATTTAATTTAATTCTAGGATGGGTTTTAATGATAATGTATACATAAAGAATATTGTATACAGAGGCATGACATAAACTCCTGGGCCCCACTGTAAAACTGGTGACAGGTCCCCAATTGTGCCAAGTGCCATTTATAATACTGGTGTCTTCATGTGCAGAAGATTGAATTTTAACCACACACCCTTGGGGTATTCCTCTGATATTTACATAAAAAAGTACAAATCATTATTACTAGTATACAGGCAGCACATTAACTTGCCACACAGGAGTGGAGCCAGGGGCCTCTGTTAAGAGTAGTCTAGTGAAAAATAACTTATACCCTATTCCCCCCCCCCCCCAGGAATCTCCTGCACAGGGCCCCAGCAGTTGTCCAACCCCCACAGGAAGCCGCGGCTGGCAAACCCCCTCCAGGTATCTCTATGGGATACCTGGAGGGGCGTGTCGGATGGCGCTCCGTGTGGAGTCAGTATGCCCCCTTCCAGCCGACTGCCGGGACCCAGTGCAGAAGACCGTGGGGGGGAGATACATTTTTTTTCCTCACGCCACTCCTTTAAATCACTAGAGGGTTGCTTGCGGCCCTGTGGTAGATAATTGTTCTACAATGTCAGAATATAGCATCAATGGTGAGCTGGCACTGGGGCATCTGCTTGTTATACTCCTTTGACTCGTAGCTCAGAGATTTCCATATCTGTTGCATTGTCTATTGATTCAATGGAGCAGATGTTAATAAAAGGACACCATAAACAATAAAACATTTTAGGTTGAAATCTTTAGGAAGAGAGGTTTTTTAATTTATTTATTTGTTTATTTTAAATTTAAATATTTATTAGTTTTTTTTTACAAGAAAAACAAAAATGGCCAAAAACTATTCCATAAGCAGGGTCAAACAGTAATTGAATACATCAGAAGGATCAGTAAGAACAACATAAACCCTTGCCTATAAATTACTAGAAAAACCTGAAAGTTTACAAAATGTTACATGAAAAGCAAAACTGGGAAAAGGTTACAGCAGCACGATGACTTAAATGGCAAAGAAAATTTGGCAACCACTCTAGAAGTAGTAAGGTCGGGAATACTCAATGGACTTCAACAATAAGAGGAAGGGCGTGTACAAAATAAGTAGGTGGCCCAAGGAGCATTACAGATATGAAAAAAACTTTTGATAATGACAAAACTAGCCCATTCCTAGAAAAGCCAACCCACCCTATAATCACTGCCAAACAGTTAACATAAATGGGGGGAGAAATAATCTAACAAAGACAAGGTGGGATTTTGCTGGCTAGAGGAATGTCCTGCCTTGGCCTGTGAGCAGTAGTGTGACATATCAAGCCCCGACACTGGTCTTCTTCCTGGTGCCTGTGCTCAATACGTCATACTGCCGCTAAGCTAATAACTTGGGACATCCCTGTGGCCAGCGATTTGCAGAGCCGCAGCCTGACGTATTGACCACAGGGAACCAGAAAAATTAGAACACCAGGAAATGCAGTTGGAGAACGGAGGTATTGGGGAGTGGAAGGAGGTAAGTAGATGTTTGTTTTTTTATTACGGGCAAAATGGGAAAGTTGCAGACACCCACCCCCTATTTAAATTGCAGACACCCACCCCATATTTAAAAACAATGTAAGAAAGACAAAGTGGGACTTTGCTGGCTGCAGGAATGTCCTGCCTTGGCCTGTGAGCAGTAGTGTGACATATCAAGCCCCGACACTGGTCTTCTTCTTGGTGCCGGGGCTCAATACGTCATACTGCCCCTAAGGTAATAACTTGCCAAGGTGGGACATCACTGTGGCCAGCGATTTACTGAGCCGCAGCTTGACGTATTGACCAGAGGGAACCAGAAAAATTAGCACACCAGGAAATGCAGTTGGAGAACGGAGGCATTGGGGAGTGGCAGGAGGTAAGTAGATGTTTGTTTTTTTTTTATTACGGGCAAAATGGGAAAGTTGCAGACACCCACCCCCTATTTAAATTGCAGACACCCACCCCCTATTTAAAAACAATGTAACAAAGACAAGGTGGGACTTTGCTGGCTGCAGGAATGTCCTGCCTTGGCCTGTGAGCAGTAGTGTGACATATCAAGCCCTGATACTGGTCTTCTTCCTGGTGCCGGGGCTCAATACGTCATACTGCCCCTAAGGTAATAATTTGCCAAGGTGGGACATCACTGTGGCCAGCGATTTGCTGAGCCGCAGCCTGACGTATTGACCACAGGGAACCAGAAAAATTAGCACACCAGGAAATGCAGTTGGAGAACGGAGGCATTGGGGAGTGGCAGGAGGTAAGTAGATGTTTGTTTTTTTGACACAGTTTTTGACATATCAGCACATAGTTTACATTTAATTCTGAAAACTGTCTTGATATTGACAATTTGATTTATTATAACACTGTATTGCACACAGAAAAGTACTCTAAAAATATAAAGGAAAGTAATCAGATACATGAAAGTAATCAGCTCAATGGTTTTCATTCAGGAAATGGAAGCCAAAAAATTGTTGTGATGACTTAGACTCATCAGCTCCTTATCTAAAGGGTTTCTCAATTAAATAAAAATAAAACTACTGCCTGCTGGGGCTAGAAAATCATTACACTCATCCGCCCTCACCAGTGCTGACACTCCCATCTACCCCGACCCACATTGTGTTCCGAACGTTATCCAGGCAGGTTAAACATTGTGTCATCAGGGTAAGTAAACAGAGAGACAATGGTGGATTTTGTATTTTTAAGAAAACAGCACTCAGTACAGTGCTCCAGCTATTCGCGTTACAATTTCCCTCTCAAATCTTCAGGAAACTGAAACGCATACTGTTGAAAGCAGAATACCCCTTTTACCTGGAATATTATACACACTGACACACACCTTCTGATCTTAGGGGCACTGCTAACATATGTGTGTGTCAATACTTTTATTCAATAAATACTTTCATTAAAATTAGAATGCTACAGCATCTATTCTTTGAACTCTGCTGGTTCTGTTCCTCTATTGTACCTAATGGAATTGTATGAATAAATTGGCAATTTAAATAAAAATAAAAAAACATTACAAAAGTAACATCTGAAATTTAGATTTTTTTGCATGTAAATTATGGCAGTTTGTTAGGGCGTATTTTAGGCTGTTTTTGGCTGTACCAAAAGCTATACCCAAAAAATCGGTAATTGCCATGACAGCACCAGGAGGACCCTGCCCCCAGAGAAGGAAACCGAGAGATTAAAAAAAAATACTCCACCTCTTACCGGTACATATCAAAAACATTACACTCAATAGGATACCAACCCAGTGATGATTTTTTTTCTCTTTATGCATTACCCAAGTAACAGGCAAATACACCCAGTGACGAAGAAGAAAAAGAAGGGTGGGAATAAAGGGGTGGTGTCTTGGTTTGAGAAAACAAAATTATCGGTAAGTGTAATTACCGATTTCCCTCTCACTGCAACAGCACCAGAAGATCAGTGCCAGAGTATAAAGCATTAGGGAGGGAAAACAGACTGCAGCACCTTAAGACCAAAGGATATAGTAAAGACATTATCAACATCCAATTGACAGAAGAAAGCATGCGGGGAGGACCAGGTTGCGGCCCTGCACACTTGTTCTAACAAAGCCTCCCTTCTTTCTGACAATGAGACTGCTAAAGCTCTGGTAGAAGGGGCTCTGAGTTACTTTTTACATCATATTATGCATTCTCTATGGTGCTTCTATTTGGAGGCTTCTTTATATACCTCCTTACACTACAGCAGGTGAAATATGGCTATTTGTATAGTCACCAACCCAATAGTTCCCCTCAGGTGCCAAGGTGTTATTAGGGCCTTGAGAAGAATCACTGGAGTCCTTTCCTGCAATGTTCGCCACTGGCACTCATCATTGCAGAAGTCAGAATTCACTAGGCCAAAAATGCTAGTATGCTGCTGGCCAGCTCAGAGAGGGAGAATCTGTCAGCATCTGACATCATACCTGGATAATCGGACGTCATGGCCCTGCACTGAGGATGTTATCTGCCCCACTTACAAACTGGAAGTGGGGCACAGAATTCCAGAACTCTGAGACAGAGCCTGAGGACCCCGCACTGCAGCCGAACTGGCGCAGATGATAGCAAGCTAATCACTGCCACCTATGTTGTCCAGGTACGAGTGAGAGATCCTGAGGTATTCTGAACAGGTCCCAACAAGCAAGCATGCTTTAGACTAGGGCTTAACCCCACAACGATCATGTACCAGGGCCCCCCTAGATACATCCCAGGGTATCCCCTGCCAAAGATGCCTCAGCAGGTGGGGAAAAACCCAGAAGGAATGCACTTTTGATCATATGACTACATGCATGTTGGAAACCACTGTGGAGTAGGAGGTCCGGCATGCATAGGTCTTATTTTTAACTTCGACATTCCTGTCCCTGGGGGTGGGGGTCCCTCTCTTCTGGTGTTATCATGGTGAAGGAATAACGTTTGCTCTGTTTAAAGCCCAAAAATATGCTCCAAATTATGTGTAACATACATGCTGAAGTATGGCTGTAGATAAATATAAAAAGGATCTGACAGTTGATTTTACAGCCAGAACAATAAGAGTTATAAAACGTAATAATACATATGTGCACAAACCACCATTTTACCATTCAATTCAATAGAAATGAACTATTCACTTATTACACTGAACAAAGCCTGATGAGCTTGGAGTTAGCTGTGACAAGATCCATCATCAGCAGGCAGCTATGGGTACTATACTGATGTTGCTTTCAGTCAGTCAAATGCAACAACTGGGGTGTCCTTAAATGAACTTGGTTTTTTTCATTTAAAAATACCTTTAGCCCAAAGATGCCTTTATCAAAACTGTTCCCTGATCACCAGCAATCCAATGCAAATTTTAAGTATATGTCCTATCCAGAATCTGTTAGAGATACCCATAGGAGTGCCTAATTTTATTGTTGTTAAAATGTCAACAAAATGTTATGGTACTGTCTGATAAACTCTTAGCTGTGTGATAGAAAAAGTCCTAAGGCTTGGTTTGCACACCAATTTTTTGCTGGCACTTTTTGAAAAACTGACACTGCCGTTTTTGAACCAAAGCCAGAAGTTTATTAAAAAGGAGCGGGAAATATAAAGGAAGGACTTATTCTTCTTCTTCCAACTGGATCCACTTCTGACTTTAGCTCAAAAACTAGTTTTCCAGAAAATGCCACAAAATAAACCTGTGTGGAAACCTAGACTAAAAATGTAACCCTGACATTTTCTATTCATTTAGAGCGAGCTGAAATCTTTAAAGTTACTTTACCTAAAAAACACACAGTTGTACTTTGCTGCATATATATGTGTGGTATTGGTACGCATTTGATTATTTCAACTTAGTTTCTTGGAATAACCCCTTTAATGTTAAGAGATTGCAACACAAATGGTAATGGCATTATCTGTTTTACCCCTTTTTAATTTGAAGGATGCTTTAATAATAAACAGATCAGAGGGCGTGCCACGCTGACGATGCTGTACTCTGCTGTAGAGAAAAAGTCTACAAAAAAACAAATACTGTAAAACATTACATGGTGCCCAATAAAATCAATAGACTGCGTATACACAGTAATGCATGGACATGCTTGGTGCACCAAAGAGAGAAAGGTTTTTCTGCTCCTAATAATTTATGGAGCCCCTCCTACTTCAGAATTGCCTAATAGGATATTTTACATGCAACCCTTTAAGCATTATCTATCCCCAGTCCCCCCCGCCCCAAAAAAAAAAAAAAGGAAAAAAGTTGAAATTCGAATGATAAGACTATTTTATTGAGGGGAATTTAGTCTGTAAGTATGAAATACCATGTATGGATGCACCCTTTGTCCCTTTCAATTATCCTTACTGGGTACAAGCCCATACGTCTATCCTTCTGTATGATGTTATGTAGAGTGACAATGTAACCTTGGAACAAATCTATGTAGTGTGCCTGACCTAACCAGAAATAGATAATGTTCCTTTGTCTCTGTCATTCCTCCTTCCTCTTCTTTCCATTCAATCCCATTTTCCTTTCTCTTTTTTGCCTGGTGCGGAGCAGCAGATACTAGAAGTAAGTGCCTCATCCTAAGTCTGGAGTGCATGAGCCAACCTGTCACTTGTATCTGTGAGTTATTGTCTGCATGCAGTAGTCCTGACCGTACATTGCGCACTCTTATCGTCTATTAGCGATTTGTTCGTTTTTTAGATATAACATGAAGCATATAAAACAATTCATGTTCTCTTTCATAAAGTTATATTATGGTGTTTTACAGATATCTTGGTCTTGTCAGGTTAGCTAATGGTTACTTAGCACTGTTCTCTGATATGTAAAGGTCATGGCCATGCAGATTAAGTCACCTCATCGCTTCCTGGATTTTACCACATAAGATGAAAATATAAACGCTTACCAAGTATCTTGTTGCATTGTGACATGTTTTAACAATTGCACATACCTCATTATCTCAGGACACAGTGTACAGTAAAATTAGATTTTAAGCCCTTAAATGGTTGCCACATCTTCAACAAACTTTGCAAATAGTAGCATCTTCTTCTGTGTGCGCATGGGAGACATCATCATGGCTAGGCTGCAACCACTAGCTTATGGATTGGAAACTTTGAGAGGGAGTCTGCAGAGAAGAAAACTTGTGAGAATGCCATCTAGTGATAAATTGGTCAGAAATATTGCTACTCCTCAGGTATAGAAACATCTGAGTTTGTTAAGTGACCATTTAAGTTTTGTATATTTATTGATATCAGGTTCCAATGAGGTAGCAAGGCTTCTGGTACTACAAAGGCACTAGGGTCCAAGAGTAACTGCTTCCTTGTACTCCTTAAAGGCAACATGACACTTTTGTTTTTAACATTTCTTTTTAAATTTATATATATTTTTTGTGGGCAACTTATATTTAGAGCTTAGCATCTGCTGTTCTAAAAGATGCTGCCTTCAGACTGGACTGCATTGTCAGTGCGACAGTCTCCCTTTAACATTATTACTCTGACCATATGCAAGGAAGCTGAAAACCCAGTGGGGTTCTAACTGTTAGAGCAAATTGCAACTTCATTCATCACAAAAAACGAAGAAGCCAAGACGTTGGTGTTTTTCTGTAAAGCTGATGGTTGTGTTGTTTCAAAAGTAGCTCTACCTATCCCAGCCAAAAATGCACCACCGTCAAAGAAATAAGAATTACACAGATTTTTCATTTGCTTTGGATGTAAACAGTGCCAGTTCTGTTTGAGTGCAAGTAGAAATTTTAAAAACCAAAGGAAGAACAGGTTGTAAAAAAAATTGTATAACTTTTTACTGGAATTTACACGTGTGTATTTTCTGCGGCAGATTTGCTGTATCAGATTTGCCACCCATTGAATTCAATAGGGAGCAAAATCTGCAGCAGCAGATCTGCAGCAAAAATACTCGCGTGTGAATGAACCCTTAAAGTGCTTCCATAGATGTAAAGATCAGTTACAGGTAATTTGTAATTGTATATTTCAGTGATATAACATATGCACATACTCTGATTGTTGGCATTGGGGATATAGCTGGTATATTGACTGGTAACTTCCTGTGCAGAAAATCCAATTGCTATGATATTAAGGCTTTATTCAAATACAGTGGTGTATCATGGTGTCCCTGGCCCCCAGTTAAAATCTGTAACAGATTGTTATTATTATTGTTATTATGTTATTATATTAGAGAGGGGCCTTAGGCCCCCCTAAAACACCATGGTCTAGGTGCAACTGCTCCCTGTGCACTCCCTGTAACAACATTCCCTTAACATATTAGAACAGTCTGTCAGAGGTGGGCTTACCTTCCTCACAGCCTCTGTTATCTCTGCTTCACTTCATTTCAAGAAGCTGCAAACAATACACCACATTGGCGCTCAGCCAATCGCTTCTCAGCCTTTTGGCTAAGATCAAGTGTAGTATCTGTTCTTATCAGTGGTTTAGTATTTGCCATTGATGTAGGATGGGTGCTGCATGGAGGAGCAGGTGTACCGGGGCGTTTTGGGGCTGGTGCCAGGTAGCCAGCTCAACGGCTGCCCTGATGTGACCTGTTTCCTCCGGGTCTCGTCATGAGGCTGGGAGGGTCTAGAGCCGAGGTACTTTTGTGCCTCGGGGAGTGGTGACCCTGAGGTGCCGAAACTTACTGGGTGTTATAGCTCACTGAGTGAATGCACTGCACCACACACTCTTCACCTTTGGCACTCACCCTTGGTATCCCGGCCTTCTGGCTAGGATCAGGAAAATTTTTTAGAGATCCGGCCAGATGACCGGGCAGTATATCTGCACTCATTCACTTATTTATTCTTTTTGTATGTCACTGTGCCACTTTACGTGTTTGTTTGTACACAGGATTTTTCAGGATGCGGTAGCCCTTCTGGGTGTCCCTCCTGGCGGTCTAGGGGAGGTGTGAGTGACCATATGGTTCCTCACCTCCCTGCAACCCCTGGTCATCTTGGCTTTGGTCAAGATGCCATCAGTATACGGCTCCTTGGCTGATACCTTGGTTAACGCCTAGGTTGAAGCCAGGTGCATTTCTGGCCCATTAGTAGCTTTGGCGAAAAGTGGCATCAAACCTGCACTTTTTCTTGCACTTTGGGTGATAGAGCACTTGCCTTGGCTTGAAAAAAAAAAACATTGGCGCTCAGCCAATCACCGACAGTGTCCCATGAGCCAGTGATTAGCTTAGCGCGAATGTGATGAAGGGTGGTGCAGAGACCAGGCAAGGGAGGTAAGTAAAGGATTTTTAACCCTTGGCAGTTTTCTTTAAAAATATTATGACGTTCATACTGTGTACAAACAGACATATAAACCATACTTCTGGTGATGGCTCCGGTGGCAGGATTTTTTTTTGAATTTTCCAGCAACTTCAGAACTTGAGATTTACCCAAGTCCCATAGACCTATATGGAACTTCTGGAAAATATATCTCCTGATTGCTATAGTCTCGGGGAAGTCTCTGGTTCTGAAGTTGCCGGAACATTTAAACAGATGTCCTGTAAACGGAGCCATCATTGGAGGTATGCTTTAAATCTCTCTCTGTACATAGCAAGTCTAGACATTACACTGTAACCAAGTAGGAGTAGAGAACCATTTATTGAAATAAATAAATACTAAAGCTTGGTCAATCCCACCAAATGTGCATGGAGTTTAAGTGAAAAGTTAAGCAAGGGGTAAAGTTTATACTGTGCTGTATCTCCTGACATTCCTGAACACTCCCACACCGCAGCTTGCTCCTGGTCCCTGGTTCTGCTCGCATTCTTTACCTCCCCCTTCTAGGTAGGCATCACACAAATTCCAGAAGGGTTAGTTTCTTCATTTCTGATTAGCAATCCGCTGTGCTGTTCTATCTTGTTTACCAGGCTCTTATTATCTGTGATTTCCAGATAAAGATGCTTTCTGATCGGAAGCGGGAGCTAGAGCAACAGCTGAGCACTATAATGGAAGAGAACGATCAGCTTCAGGGAATTGTGGAGGAACTACACGACCGAGAGTTAACCCTGAGTCAACAGACTTGTGCCAAGGAAATGCAGGTAGATACAACCTCTTAGTAATAAACATTTGTTTCTTGTAAATAATGGTGACAACCCCTATCCATATGCTGGATTAGGACACATGGACATCATAGATCTATCAAAGAAAAGGGATTTGGCATTGGATATGGGGTTTGTTAGCAAATTGTTAGTTAAAGTGTCTATAATAAACAGTCTTAATCTGTAAAACCATCTGCCCTGCCGTACATGTGCTCCATTTTTATACATAAGACATTGATACATGTATATCTTAGCTGTGACCTACGAGCTACTCTGCTATTGAAGGACATGTCATTGACAGCCTCAGCTCTTGAGAAATCTGTCTAAGATCATCTGAGTCTGTTGTCAGGACATTGAAGTCCAGATTCACACATAGGGGGAGATTTATCAAAACCTGTCCAGAGGAAAAGTTGCCCATAGCAACCAATCAGATTGCTTCTTTTAATTTGCAGAGGCCTTGTTAAAAATCGAGGCGAGCTGATTGGTTGCTATAGGTCACTGGGCACCTTTTCCTCTTGACAGGTGTTGATCAATTTCCCTCATAGTGTTTAGGTGTGTTCTTCCCAGGATTTGTAGCTTTTTTTTTGGTGTTTTTCTAAACTGAAAAACACTACGACCAGTGGTCAGTGTATAGGTATATTTACTCTCATATCATTGTATATGTATATTTACTCGCATAGTATTTTGTTTTGTTGCACTTTGTGGTCAGTAACATTTAGTTGAAAGCACAGCATTTTCTGGTTAAGATTTTTTTCATGATATTAAAGGAGTTATCTAGCACAGGATAGGAGATTATTGTCTGATCGTAGGGGGTCTGACCTCTGGGACCTCATACAATATCCAGAATGGGATCCTGACTCTCCCCGCTGCATGGAGCAAGAGACGGCAGATGCTCCATGTGCTGATTAAAGGCAAAACCTTTTTTTATATATATCAACTGGCTCCGGAAAGTTAAACAGATTTGTAAATTACTTCTATTAAAAAATCTTAATCTTTCCAATAGTTATTAGCTTCTGAAGTTTTCTGTCTAACTGCTCAATGATAATGTCACGTCCCGGGAGCTGTGCATGATGGGAGAATATCCCCATAGGAACTGCACAGCTCCCGGGACGTGAGTCATCAGAGAGCAGTTAGACAGAAAACAACAACTCAACTTCAGAAGCTAATAACTATTGGAAGGATTAAGATTTTTTAATAGAAGTAATTTACAAATCTGTTTAACTTTCCGGAGCCAGTTGATATATAAAAAAAAGTTTTGGCCTGGAATACCCCTTTAAGGTTTCTTTCATTGTACGCATCTGTTGTATGCATCTGGAAAGCGTATTCATAAACCCTAGTCACTTCACGGCTTCCGATCAGGTAGTTTTCATTGAAATGCTGAAAGAGTAGTGTATATTGTTTTTTTTTTTACATGTGAGTCTATGTTTGACTGTGTTGGAGGTATCTGTAGGGAAGTAGCCGATGAATACCCCAGACAGACACATAGTATGAAAAGAGCCTTACTTTCATCTGATTGGATTATGATTTATATGACTGTATCATGTGTTTTTTATTACATTATTTTAAAATTTTGATTGAAAACTATATCAAATTAGGTTATTTATTTCGTGAGCCATAGTTTGCATTCTCAAGAAACCTTATATGGCTTGATTGAGAGCATTAACATTCCACCTTCTTAATCTTCTTTATGACTTTAACACAGAAATTCCTTTGTTCTTTTTTTTTTACTTTCCTACAAGTACAAAAATTTAAATCAAGTTAATAAATCTGAAAAAAATAAATATTTCCAGTTTGGTCAGTTTAGCTTTTAAATAGCATGTAAAACATAAAAAAAATTGGCAGGAACATATTAAAATAATAACTGGTACTATAATAAAAACAGACATCTGCAAGTCCATCAGTTACTATGGTGATTTCTGGCACAGGGCTGCCCAGTAATCTGTAATCATACACTAGAAGAAGATGGAGCAGAAGAATTAATATTACTGATGTAAAATGTAGTAGAATAAATTGTTTATCACCTTAAAGGGAATGCGTCATCAGAAAGTGACTTATTGTTTAAATAAAGTTTTTATGTTCAAGATGTTTTTGAGAATATTTGGTTATTATTTTTTGTTTTTCATGTCACTTTCTGTGTAAAAAAAAAAAAATCCTAAAATTTAGCAATTTTTATTCTGGCTCATAATAAGCTGACACTTCCTGTTTTGTAGAGATCACTTCTCTGTAGTCATTAGATAAGATTACAATGACAAGTAACTTGCAGAGCAATAACAAAGGTTCTTACACTCACAATAGAAAGGGTTAATTTTAGACTAAGTTTGGACCTTAGCAAAATTAACCGTGTGGTCCCAAATAGTGGAGTACCTTATCAAAAACACAGTCCCATACTATAGCTACAGTCACTGTATAAAAGACCAGTACTGTTAATAATACTGATATATAGGACCCATATAATACCATTACATCAGGAACACTACGATTAACACTAAATAGTACTACCCTACTGTTACTGAATAAAAAAAAAAAAAATTATATAGAGACCAAAATTACCACCATAGAGTGGCCATATAAAGTTGTAGATATGAGTTCTACCCAGTCTCTGCAGACCAGATTGATTGCAGTAGAGTTCTCTTTAAGATCAGATTGATTGCAGTACAGTTCTCTTTCAGATCAAATTGATTGCAGTACAGTTCTCTTTCAGATCAGATTGATTGCAGTACAGTTCTCTTTCAGACCATATTGATTGCAGTGCAGTTCTCTTTTTTAGACCAGATTGATTGCAATACAGTTCTCTTTCAGACCAGATTGATTGCAGTACAGTTCTCTTTCAGACCAGATTGATTGCAGTACAGTTCTCTTTCAGACCAGATTGATTGCAGTACAGTTCTCTTTCAGATCAGATTGATTACAGTACAGTTCTCTTTCAGATTAGATTGATTGCAGTACAGTTCTCTTTCAGATCAGATTGATTGCAGTACAGTTCCCTTTCAGATCAGATTGATTGCCGTACAGTTCTCTTTCAGATCAGATTGATTGCAGTACAGTTCTCTTTCAGTTCAGATTGATTGCAGTACAGTTCCCTTTCAGATCAGATTGATTGCCGTACAGTTCTCTTTCAGGCCAGATTGATTGCAGTGCAGTTCTCTTTTAGACCAGATTGATTGCAGTACAATTGATTGATTGCAGTACAATTCTCTTTCAGACCAGATTGATTGCAGTACAGTTCTCTTTCAGACCAAATTGATTGCAGTACAGTTCTCTTTCAGACCAGATTGCAGTACAGTTCTCTTTCAGATCAGATTGATTGCAGTACAGTTCTCTTTCAGATCAGATTGATTACAGTACAGTTCTCTTTCAGATTAGATTGATTGCAGTACAGTTCTCTTTCAGATCAGATTGATTGCAGTACAGTTCCCTTTCAGATCAGATTGATTGCCGTACAGTTCTCTTTCAGATCAGATTGATTGCAGTACAGTTCTCTTTCAGATCAGATTGATTGCAGTACAGTTCCCTTTCAGATCAGATTGATTGCCGTACAGTTCTCTTTCAGGCCAGATTGATTGCAGTGCAGTTCTCTTTTAGACCAGATTGATTGCAGTACAATTGATTGATTGCAGTACAATTCTCTTTCAGACCAGATTGATTGCAGTACAGTTCTCTTTCAGACCAAATTGATTGCAGTACAGTTCTCTTTCAGACCAGATTGCAGTACAGTTCTCTTTCAGATCAGATTGATTGCAGTACAGTTCTCTTTCAGATCAGATTGATTACAGTACAGTTCTCTTTCAGATTAGATTGATTGCAGTACAGTTCTCTTTCAGATCAGATTGATTGCAGTACAGTTCCCTTTCAGATCAGATTGATTGCCGTACAGTTCTCTTTCAGATCAGATTGATTGCAGTACAGTTCTCTTTCAGATCAGATTGATTGCAGTACAGTTCCCTTTCAGATCAGATTGATTGCCGTACAGTTCTCTTTCAGGCCAGATTGATTGCAGTGCAGTTCTCTTTTAGACCAGATTGATTGCAGTACAATTGATTGATTGCAGTACAATTCTCTTTCAGACCAGATTGATTGCAGTACAGTTCTCTTTCAGACCAAATTGATTGCAGTACAGTTCTCTTTCAGACCAGATTGCAGTACAGTTCTCATTCAGATCAGATTGATTGCAGTACAGCTGCAGTACAGTTGCATGTGTTTATATAACCATGGTATTAATTCACAGTACGGTCACGTAAATTTTTACTCATGGCAGTATTGTTCTGTTCTGGTATGGCAGTGTTAGGGTGGGTTCACACTACGTTTTCTCCCATACGGGAGCGCATACGGCAGGGGGGAGCTAAAACCTCGCGCTCCCGTATGCCTTCGTATGCGCTCCCGTGTGTCATTCATTTCAATGAGCCGGCCAGAGTGAAACGTTCGGTCCGGTCGGCTCATTTTTGCGCCGTATGCGCTTTTCCCCCGGACCTAAAACTGTGGTCAACCACGGTTTGAGGTCCGGTCGTAAAAGCGCATACGGCGCAAAAATGAGCCGACCGGACCGAACGTTTCACTCCGGCCGGCTCATTGAAATGAATGACACACGGGAGTGCATACGAAGGCATACGGGAGCGCGAGGTGTTAGCTCCCCCCTGCCGTATGCGCTCCCGTATGGGAGAAAACATAGTGTGAACCCAGCCTTATTCAGTCATGGTATGGCGGTATTGTTCTGTTCTGGTATGTCTTTTTTTTCAGTCACGTTATGATGATATTTTTCTGTAATGAATTGGCAGTTTTACTCAGTCACGGTATGGCGGTATTGTTCAGTTCTAGTATGGTGGTGTTATTCTGTCCTGGTATGGAGGTATTGTTCTATTCTGGTATAGCGGTGTTAGGGTGCATTCACACCACGTTTTGTACATACGGGTGCCGGATCCGGCAGGGGGGTGGCAAACTGGGAGCTCCTGAACCCCGGCCGGATCAGCCCGTGACTCCGGTCGGCTCAGTTTTGACCCGTATGCGGTTTTGGACCGGACCTAAAACCGTAGTAAACTAACCAAGATCCCACCGCAGCTGCCGAGACCAAGATTAAGTACAGCTCGTCCAGCAAAAAATAAGTCCTCACAATGGTCGGACGAAAAATATATGTCATTGCTGTTGGAACATGGCAAAAAAAAAAAAAAAGGATTTTGTTTTGTAAAGAAAACAATGGCATACAAAGCTATATAAATTGGGTATCACCATGATCGTTTCAACCCATAGAATAAAGATAACATAATTTTTACTACACAGAGAATGCCGTAAAAAAAATATATATATTTTTTCTGTTTCAGATGTTACCCATTTTGTATGTACTGTACCGCTGATTGACAGACTCTTGGCTTACGTATTTTGTTTTCTGACTGGTGTATATGAAGTCAGGGACACTTTCTTGTCTTGTTTTATGGGAACATTTGTTCACAATGTTTGTTACTTAATATGTTTACAATGTTAAATGTTATTTTTGCTCAATACTGCATGTATCAACAAAAATTTACCACTACTATAAAGTACAATATGTCACAAAAAAAAACTTTTTGAACCACTTCACTCAGTTAAAATATGTTAAAGGGGTACTCCGCCCCTAGACATCTTAACCCCTATTCAAAGGATAGGGGATAAGATGTCTGATCGCAGGGGTCCCGACACTAGGAACCTCTGCGTTCTCGGCTGCGGCACCCCAGACATCCGGTGCATGGAATGAACTTCGCTCCATGCACTGGTGATGCGGGGCGGAGGCTCGTTACATCACGTTCACGCCCCGCTCGTGACGGCATGACCACGCCTTCTCAATGCAAGTCTCGCCCCCTCCCATAGACTTGCATTAAGGGGGTGTGGCCGTGACGTCACGAGGAGGGCGTGACCTTGACGTCACAAGCACCCGACGCTCTAAACGAACGCTGAGTGCTTCTTTAATGAACCTATGTGGACAAATTTCTTGGTACGTTTCTGTTAAAGACAGAAAACCCACAGTGTTCCGTGAAATGAATTGAAACTGACAAAAGTTTCAAAAATAAATAAATAATGAAAAAATTAACTGGTGAAAATCAGACATTATTTGACCATAGGAAGATGTTAAACTAAGGTGTGTCCTGTAATCAGCGTCACAGGTGTCTCCAAACTTGTAATCAGTCAGTCGCCTATTTATAGGGTGAAAAGTAGTTACTGCGCTGTTTGTTATCATGGTGTGTATCACATTGAACATGGACCACTGAAAGCCAAGAAGAGAGTTGTCTCAGGAGATTATAGATAAGCATGTTAAAAGGAAAGGCTATAAGACCATCTCTAAGCAGCTTAATGGGGGGCATTTACTAAGGGGTTTAGTCATTTTTTTCTGACTATTTTTGGCGCAAAATTGTCGCAATTGCGCCTACCCTATAAATTGTGCGACTTTCCCTAGCAAGAGCTAGAAAGTCAAATTTTTTTTTCCCGCTTAATTTACGCAAGTTTTCAGTTTTTACTTGCAGTGGTCAGGAATTTATTAACTGAGACAGTCGCAGTTGCGCAATAAACTGTCGCAACGGCCATAAAAATTGACTAAATTTACTCCAGCTCCAACATGGAGCAGGAAAAGCTGCTGCCGCCCGGGCTCCGACATACTTTCTCCCCGCTACCCTCACTGCGCTACCGGGACACTACAGTGATTTACATCCCCCCCCCCCCTCTCACCTGCCAGCGCCACACAACTCCCATCTGTCTGCTGTTGCAAGACTACAAGTCCCAGCATGGCCTTACAGTGAGGACACGCTGGGAGTTGTAGTCTTGTAGCAGCGGGAGCTGAGCGGCGCGGGCGGGAGACAAGGGGGGGGGGTAGCGGGGAGGCCGTATGAGGAGCCCGGGCGGGAGACAAGGGGGGTAGCGGGGAGACCGTATGAGGAGCCCGGGCGGCTGCACTGTAATGTCAGCCCGGGCTCCTGCCCTGAGAGCCATAGGCTTTGGCTGTCAGGGCATGCTGGGTGTTGTAGTTTTGCAACAGCTGGAGGGCCACAGTTTGCAGACCACTGGTGTGTGGTCTGTAAACTGTAGTCCTCCAGCTGTTGCAAAACTAAACAGCTGAAGGGGACCGGCGAAGACGTTCACTTACCCTTCCGAGGCTCCAGCGACGATCGCTGACGGAGATCGTCGCGCGGCACTGTCGCGCGGCAGTGTCGCGCGGCAGTGTCGTGCAGCGCTGGATCCTACGGAAGCCGGTAAGTTGCGCAAGCTTCCCAACCAGGGTGCCTCCAAATGTTGCAAGACTACAACTTCCAGCATGCCTGGACACCCTTTGGCTGTCCGGGCATGCTGGGAGTTGTAGTTTTGCAACAGCTGGAGGCACCCTTGCTGGGAAACACTGGCCTAAAACAGTGTTTCCCAACCAGGGTGCCTCCAGATGTTGCAAGACTACAACTCCCAGCATGCCTGGACAGCCATTGGCTGTCCGGGCATGCTGGGAGTTGTAGTTTTGCAACAGCTGGAGGCACCCTTGTTGGGAAACACTGGCCTAAAACAGTGTTTCCCAACCAGGGTGCCTCCAGATGTTGCAAGACTACAACTCCCAGCATGCCTGGACAGCCATTGGCTGTCCAGGCATGCTGGGAGTTGTAGTTTTGCAACAGCTGGAGGGCCACAGTTTGCAGACCCCTGGTTTGTGGTCTGTAAACTGTAGTCCTCCAGCTGTTGCAAAACTAAACAGCTGAAGGGGACCGGCGAAGAGGTTCACTTACCCTTCCGAGGCTCCAGCGACGATCGCTGTCGGAGATCGTCGCGCGGCAGTGTCGCGCGGCAGTGTCGTGCAGCGCTGGATCCTACGGAAGCCGGTAAGTTGCGCAGGCTTCCCAACCAGGGTGCCTCCAGTTGTTGCAAGACTACAACTCCCAGCATGCCTGGACAGCCTTTGACTGTCCAGGCATGCTGGGACTTGTAGTTTTGCAACATCTGGAGGCACCCTGGTTGGGAAACACTGTTTTAGGCCAGTGTTTCCCAGCCAGGTTGCCTCCAGATGTTGCAAAACTACAACTCCCAGCATGCCTAGACAGCCTTTGACTGTCCAGGCATGCTGGGACTTGTAGTTTTGCAACATCTGGAGGCACCCTGGTTGGGAAACACTGTTTTAGGCCAGTGTTTCCCAGCCAGGTTGCCTCCAGATGTTGCAAAACTACAACTCCCAGCATGCCTAGACAGCCTTTGACTGTCCAGGCATGCTGGGACTTGTAGTTTTGCAACATCTGGAGGCACCCTGGTTGGGAAACACTGTTTTAGGCCAGTGTTTCCCAGCCAGGTTGCCTCCAGATGTTGCAAAACTACAACTCCCAGCATGCCTAGACAGCCTTTGACTGTCCAGGCATGCTGGGGCTTGTAGTTTTGCAACATCTGGAGGCACCCTGGTTGGGAAACACTGGCCTAAAACAGTGTTTCCCAACCAGGGTGCCTCCAGATGTTGCAAAACTACAAGTCCCAGGTTGGGAAACACTGTGCCCGGCCTCCGCCCCACCTTACTGTAAGGGCATGCTGGGAGTTGTAGTCCTGCAGCTGGGGGCAGGGGACAAGCTTGTCACATTTATTATCACCTGCTCACACATCTCCTGCACCACACAACTACAACTCCCAGCATGTCCTTACTGTAAGGGCATGCTGGCAGTTGTAGTCGTGCGGGGCGGGAGATGTGTGAGCAGGTGATAATAAATGTACTAAACCATTTTTTTTGTTTTCTTCTCATTTCAGATCCGTTTATCCTGTGGACTCCTTCGGATTCGGTGGACTACTTCGATGACCAGCGTTTTTCTTTGTTTGATTTTAATAAAATGGTTAACGAGGGCTTGTGGGGGAGTGTTTTTTGTAATAAAAATTTTTTAAAACCTGTTGTGTTTTTTTCTTACTTTACTAGACAGGCTTAGTAGTGGAAGCTGTCTTATAGACAGAGTCCATTACTAACCTGGGCTTAGCGCTAGCCACAAAAACAGCTAGCGCTAACCCCCTATTATTACCCCGGTACCCAACGCCACAGGGGTGCCGGGAAGAGCCGGTACCAACAGGCCTGGAGCGTCAAAAATGGCGCTCCTGGGCCTAGGCGGTAACAGGCTGGCGTTATTTAGGCTGGGGAGGGCCAGTAACAATGGTCCTCGCCCACCCTGGGAACGTCAGGCTGTTACTGTTTGGTTGGTATTTGGCTGAGAATGAAAATAGGGGGGACCCTATGCGTTTTTTTTTTTTAAATAAATAATTAAATATATTTAAAAAACGCATAGGGTCCCCCTATTTTTATTCTCAACCAAATACCAACCAAACAGTAACAGCCTGACGTTACCAGGGTGGGCGAGGACCATTGTTACTGGCCCTCCCCAACCTAAATAACGCCAGCCTGTTACCGCCTAGGCCCAGGAGCGCCATTTTTGACGCTCCGGGCCTGTTGGTACCGGCTCTTCCCGGCACCCCTGTGTGTTGGGTACCGGGGTAATAATTGGGGGTTAGCGCTAGCTGTTTTTGTGGCTAACGCTAAGCCCGGCTTAGTAATGGACTCAGTCTATAAGACAGCTTCCACTACTAAGCCTGTCTAGTAAAGTAAAATAAAAATAAAACACAACAGGTTTTAAAAAAAATTTATTACAAAAAACACTCCCCCACAAGCCCTCGTTAACCATTTTATTAACATCAAGCAAAGAAAAACGCTGGTCATCGAAGTAGTCCACCGAATCCGAAGGAGTCCACAGGATACACAGATCTGTAGAAGAAGTAACCAAAAAAAAAAAAAGTGTAAGTACATTTAGGGAGAAAAAAACTGTGTTAAAAAAATGTAATAAACACACACACACACACACACACTAAACGCCGTTTACCACTTCTGAGCCATGACTACAATTTACAGTGATCCCTCAACTTACAATGGCCTCAACATACAATAGTTTCAACATACAATGGTCTTTTCTGGACCATCGTAAGTTGAAACCAGACTCAACATACAATGCTACAGACAGTCCAGATCTGTAAAACGTGTCAATGGCTGGAAGAACCAACCAATCAAAATGGGCATTCACTGGTAAAACCCCTGTATTACTGAAGTGTATGCACTGACTGGTATTACATGTTCTGTACACTTTACCTGTATCAGGGTTAGCTGCTCTTTTGGACACCAGGTGAGGGCAACTCCATTACTTGTTTTGGACATTGCCTGTACTGTACAGGACCCCTGAAGAAGCTCCTGTCCTCTACATAGACCAGTGTTTGCCAAGCAGGGTGGCCCCATTTTTTGCAAAACTACAACTCCCAGCATGCCCGGACAGCCTTTGGCTGTCCAGGCATGCTGGGAGTTATAGTTTTGCAACAGCTGGAGGCTCCCTGCTTGGGAAACACTGACATAGACAGTGATTTACAGCTCCCAGCAGATCTTTATTACTTTTATATGTAGGGATTTGCTTTATCTATATCAGTTATCTACTTATTTTTCTTTGTCACTTTTTCCTATTTTTGGATGACATTTTGGTGCCTTTAGAACCAATTACCCTGTTTCCATAGAGTTATGGTCTCAACATACAATGGTTTCAACTTACAATGGTTTTCCTGGAACCAATTAATATTGTAACTTGAGGGACCATTGTAGTTATTGAATTATTTAGATGTGGTGAAAAAGCTAAAAAAAACCTCAAAAACAAAAGATCCAGAAGGAAACCAGCAGCCAAACCTATTCAGACAGCAGGAAAAAGGAACAGACTATTTTTTCTACTACATGAAGTAAATTTCCCACTTTTGCCTATGTGCGCCAAATTTATTAATGCCGTGCAACAATTTAGTAAATTTGTCGCACATAGTCAAAAATGAAGTAGAAAAAAACAGGGTAAAAACCAGACTACATAGTAAAAGATTAGTAAATGCCCCCCTATGTTCCTGTGACTACAGTTGCACATATTCTAAAGTTTAAGGTCCAGGGGACTGTAGTCAACTTCCCTTAACATGGCCGAAAGAGGAAAATGGATGACAAATCAAAGAGACTGATGAAATTAATGATAACCAAAGAGCTCAGAACAACTTCCAATGATATAAGAGGTGAACTCCAGGGTCATGGTACATCAGTGTCAGATCACACCATCTGCCCTTTGAGCCAAAGTGGTACTTCATTTTAGATGACTGAGGAGGACAACACTGTTTAAAGCATATCATAAAAAAGCCACAAAGCTTCTGTGAGGATGTCCTTTGGACAGATGATCAACCACAAAAAAGAAAAGACAGGTGTATGGAGGGTAAATCATAAATCAATTTGAATACTTATAGACCATAATCAGATGGTCCAAAAAAAACATTCTTCCCATACACCAAAATAGAATATTAAAAGTGCGATCTTTATTGCTTGTACATGCACCAAATTATTAAAAATTCTCAGGGGCCACCTGATGTGGAATTGTGGAATTTCACTGACCAGCCGGTCTAGCAAGATAATGTGTCACTCTAGGTGAAGGTGCCTGCAGAACACCGTCACTCATAAGAGGCAGATGGCTCCTAAACTTTTAAAACATATCACACTGCCCCCCTCGACATGTTTCGCTGTGATGCAGCTTTATCAAGAGGTAAGCGGGCACTGGTTAAAAAACGCCGGTACCAGGGGTTTTAAAACCTCCCCTGTGACATCACAGGAAGGGGATACTCTTCAGCACAATATCATCCTGCTAATCACCATACATGATTCACTGATTGAGATCACCAACAACCAATAAGGATCTATTCTTTGGGACCAATTGGAAGACATTCCTCACCTTAGCCTATCAGTACTAGTTATGCACTAATTGGCATTGATACTCACCTATCAGAGGATTCTCCTCCTCTCTATGACAAGCTGCGCAGGAATAATGTGCGCACACTGACAGTGTATTTTCCAACAAGTGAGTATGATTGCGCATGTCCCGCCGTCCGACACCCACTGTCAACATCCGGCTGCGCTTGACTCTCTGCGCGAACTGACAGAACATTCAATCGTTTGTATCAATCAGCAGAGCATGCGCACCGTTGCTACGCAACACTTGTACACACTCAGTGTGCGTTCTCCCCCGTGTCGGAACTTAGTTTCTCACAGCTCTGCGCAGTAGGAATGCTCAAGAACTTAGAACCAATTACATCCACATCTACATATGCACACCAAAACAATTCTAGGTAAGTATTAAGAACATTGTCTATTATCTGGACATAAATTATTAATCCGTGCATAAGAGATGAGATTGTACAGGGGATCAGTCATACCTGCATATGAGGACTTACACTGAAACATTAAATCCAAATAATTTGAAGTAAGGATGTTAGCCTATAGATCGGGGTGATCACAGATGGTAACTTAGTAACATTATTATTAATAGTCATAATATACTGATCTATTGAGGCCATATACATACTTGTACATATGACACACTATCCTTGTATACTGACATATTGATCATATTCTTGGAGGACATCATAGCTTACTTCCCCCCCCCCCTTTTCTTTTTTTTATATATTTTTAGTTTATTATATATACATGTCACATTTTCCGGCAAGGTGCTAAATTATTGAAACTTGTGTGTATATAAATGTGAATAATTACATACGACAATGGCAGGGGCTTATATAGGAACATACCAAGGACATATCAAATAAATACACTAAAGGTAAACCCTTCATTTATTCCTTTTGGAGACATGGATCCCAATCTGTGGATCCATTTTGCCTCTTCACGTAACAACTTCTTGTCCAGATCTCCCCTTCTCGGACCAAGACGGGGTTTTGCAATCCCATAGAAACGAAGACTAGACCAATTTCCCCCATGACATGTGACAAAATGCCTTGCTATTGGGGTATCCACCCCAGTGCGCATAGTACTCACATGTTTTGAGATGCGCCTTCTTAATTGCTGGGTGGTTTTTCCCACATATATCATGGGACAGTCGCACTGTGCGACATAAATCACCCCCATCGTCTGGCAATTTATAAACTCTCGTATCGTATATATACGTGCGTCTATTGGGTTTGTAAATTCCTATTACGAACCCAATAGACGCACGTATAAAACATTAGACTATTCTGAAGTGGCCTTCTCTGAATCCTATAGGACATCTGTGGAAGGAGATGAAACGTAGTCTGGAGAAGGAACCCTTCACACCTGAGACAGCTGGATACCTATAGACAAGAGCAGAAGTCTTGTTGAGAGTTACAGAAATCACTTGATAGTAGTGGCTGCCTCAAAAGGTTGTGTAACTAAATATTAAAGGGGTACTCTGGTGGAAAACTTTTTTTTTTTAATCAACTGGTGCCAGAAAGTTAAACAAATTAGAAAATTACTTCTATTAAAAATTCTTAATCCTTCCAGTACCTTTTAGCTGCTGAATACTACAGAAGAAATTATTTTCTTTTTGGAACACAGAGCTCTCTGCTGACATCACGAGCACAGTGCTCTCTGCTGACATCTCTGTCCATTTTAAGAACTGTCCAGAGTAGGAGAAAATCCACAAAGCAAACATATGCTGCTCTGGACTGTTCCTAAAATGGACAGAGATGTCAGCAGAGAGCACTGTTCTCGTGATTCAGCATAGAGCACTGTGTTTAAAAAAGAAAAGAATTTCCTCTTTAGTATTCAGCAGCTAATAAGTACTGGAAGGATTAAGATTTTTTAGATAGATAGAAGTAATTTACAAATCTGTTTAACTTTCAGGCATCAGTTTATTTAAAAAAAGAAAAATTCCACCGTAGTCCCCCTTTTAAGTTCAGGGACCACCATTTTTGTCCAGGTCAGTTTTATTTTTTTTTATTTTTTTTATTTTTTTCAAAATGATTCTGTTGGGCCACAATTCAAAAGCAATGTCTGATTTTCATTAATTAGTTTTTAGTGCATTTTAAATCATTATTACTGTTGTCAGTTTCAAGTTATTTCAGGAACTATTGTGGGTTTTCTGTCTTTAACAGATAGGTACCAACAATTTTTGTCCATGTTTATATGTTACATTTGTCATATGTACATTTGACATATCATCACAAGTCTTTATTCCAATTAAGGGATAAGGCTTGTTGGCAGGACAACCCCTCTAAGTAAGTGTTCTGCTTCTTTTATTTAAACTATTGGGCAGATTTATTATAATTTACCAAAATAAGGTTAGCTGAAATCTATTGATGAGCTAGTTTAATCTAGCAGCTCTGTGTGTTTTCAGTTCAGTGGAACTACAGGCCACTGAATAGAGTGATCTTGTGCATTTTGTGCATACCTGGTGTTATATTTCTAATATGGACTAGACCACACAGTGCTTGTGATTTTAACAGTTACTATATATTATATTATTAACAGCTCAATAAAAGCTAAGTTTTAGGAGGTCGGAAGTCCATAATAAGGTGCTTTTGTGACCCTAGGCCTTGTGCCCATTGGCCCTCATTTACTTAGAAAATCGGGTTGTAAGTCTATGTTGCTTTCTTACCCGATTGCTTTTTCCCCTGGTATTTACTATAATGTCGCATCCTGTTTGTCGCATTGGCGTCTTTTTGGCTTGGTTTCCAACTCCTCTGAGTTGTCGGGAAAAAATCCACCACAATTGAACAAATTCGGGTTGGAAACCTTTATAAATACGTGGGAAAGCTCAGAAATGTCGGGTTACGACCCTTTTTCGGGTTTGGGAGAATCCACATCGGGTCCGTCGGGAAAAAATGTTGCATCGTGTCGCAGACTGGCACACGATGTCTGTGACATGTCGCAGACAAAGATGCGACAAAAAAAAACGACAAAACAAGTCGGGTTTAGAATAGTAAATGAGGGCCATTGTCTTGAGTAATGATTGATTGCAGACCCTTAAAGGGGTTATCCAGGCAAAACCTTTTTTATATATATATCAACTGGCTCCGGAAAGTTAAACAGATTTATAAATGACTTCTATTAAAAAATCTTAATCCTTCCAATAGTTATTAGCTTCTGAAGTTTTCTGTCTAACTGCTCAATGATTATGTCACGTCCCGGGAGCTGTGCATGATGGGAGAATATCCCCATAGGAACTGCACAGCTCCCGTGACGGGAGTCATCAGAGTGCAGTTAGACAGAAAACAACAACTCAACTTCAGAAGCTAATAACCATTGGAAGGATTAAGATTTTTTAATAGAAGTAATTTACAAATCTGTTTAACTTTCCGGAGCCGGTTGATATATAAAAAAAAGTTTTGGCCTGGAATACCCCTTTAACCCGCAGTGGGGAATTTTTTGGTTTAGGCCTGAAATACATCCACGTTATACAGTTGGTTTGATCAGATTATTGCCATTCGTAACTCAATATCCTGTTTATGTCATAAAGTCCTTTATGTCAATAAGATCAGTACAACACCTTAGTGTATATCCCATTAATGCTTACATGTTTTTCTTTACTATAGTCCCAAGTGACAAACACATGTACTTATTCCCGGTATCAAGTATACTGCAGCTGTTCTTTCAAGCGCAATTCCAAAACAATTGGCAATTATCAGTGTGTAATATATTATAGTATGTTCGGAAAAAATTAATCGCTTGCAAGTGCCAACCATGTTTTGCAGATCGCTGTTATGTGAGTCAGGCTATATCAATGGTAGTACGGGTCAAAGGTTATATTTACCATCCGTGGCTATCTAATGGAAGCAATTCTGGTTTAATGGGAAATAAAAACGTCCATAGAGGGGTTTGTTCCACTAAGAGTCGAGTTCAAAGTTAATATATACATTTTGATATTTAGGATAATACATACATTATAATATGCATAATCCTTAAAGACAACATTAAGGGAAAATTATTAATAATGATCTACAATACAAGCTATGATAAAGTGAGAGGCACATGGTCTTATTCATAAATATGGTGTTCTCCTTTATTGTCTTGTAAAGAATAACTCAATAATTGTGCAATATTAAGAAGTAGCATAGTTCATAAGGTTGAAAAAAGACCACCAAGTTCAACCTATATCCCTAATGAGTCCCTACTGAGTTGATCCAGAGGAAGGCAAAAATTCCATATACTAGAGGTATAAAGTCCTTCCCGACTCCAAATATGAATATCTATCGGAATAGATCCCTGGATCAATGTTCTGTCCCTATAAATCTAGTATACATAACCAGCTATGTTATTATTCTCCAAAAATGCATCCAGACCCCTTTTGAACTCTTTTACAGAGTTCACAATGACCACCTCCTCTGGCAGAGAGTTCCATAGTCTCACTGCTCTTAGTAGAAACTTTCTTTCCTCAAGACGTAAAGGATGTTATGAATACAGTGCTGGGTATAAATAGATCATGGGAGAGATCTCTGTACTGCCGGCTGATATATTTATGCATAGTTATTAGGTCTCTCCTAAGCCTTCTTTTTTCTAAACTAAATAACCCTAATTCTGATAATCTTTCTGGGTACTGTAGTCCTCCCATTCCCCATATTACTCTGGTTGCTCGTCTTTGAACCCTCTCCAGCTCCAATATATCTTTCTTGTACACTGGATCCCAGTACTGTACACAGTATTCTAAGTGTGGTCTGACTAGTGATTTGTACAGTGGTAGAATTATTTTCTTGTCATGGGCATCCGTGCCCCTTTTGATGCCCCCATGATTTTATTTGCCTTGGCAGCAGCTGCCTGACACTGGTCGCTACAGCTAAATTGACTGTTAACTAAAACTCCTAAGTCCTTTTCCATGTCAGTTGTCCCAAGTGTTCTCCCATTTAATACATAATCCTAGCCCAGATTTTTCCTCCCCATGTGCATTACCTTACATTTATCAGTGATGAACCTCATTTGCCACTTCTCAGCCCAAACCTCCAACCTATCCAGATCTATTTGTAACAGTGTACTGTCCTCTATTGTGTTTACTGCTTTACAGAGTTTAGTATCATCTGCAAAGATTGCTACTTTACTATTCAACCCCTCTACAAGGTCATTAATGAATATAATAAATATAATAGGACCCAAGACTGACCCCTGTGGTACCCCACTAGTAACAGTCACCCAATCAGAATAAGTACCATTTATAACCACCCTCTGTTTCCTATCACTGAGCCAGTTACTTACACACAATCTCCCCCAGCCCAATCCTACTCATTTTATGCACCAACCGTTTATGTGGCACTGTATCAAATGCTTTGGAAAAATCCAGATATACGACATCCAGCAATTGCCCCTGGTCCAGTCTGGAGCTCACCTCCTCATAAAAGCTGATCAGGTTAGTTTGACAGGACCGATCCCTCATAAACCCATGCTGATATGGGGTCATACATTTACTTTTGTCAAGATACTCCAAAATAGCAACCCTTAGAAAACCCTCAAACAATTTACATACAACACAGGTTAAACTAACAGGCCTATAATTCCCGGGGTCACCTTTTGACACCTTTTTAAATATTGGCACCACATTTGCTATGTGCCAGTCCTGGGGAACCTTCCCTGTCACTACAGAGTCCTTGATTATTAAAAATAGGGGTCTGTCTATTACATTACTTAATTCCTTTAGAACACGGGGGTGATTTGTCTATTTTAATTTTTTTGTAGGCGGCACTGTACTCCTTCCTGGGTTAGACAGGTGACCTGTACAGGGGAGTTTACCTTATCTCGCTGTATTTCACCTGGCATTTAATTTTCCTTGGTGAATACAGTGGAGAAGAATTTGTTAAATATATTTGCTTTTTCCTGATCCCTGTCTATAATTTCTTCCTCATGATTTTTTAAAGGGCCTACACTTTCAGTTTTTTACTTTTTTGCTATTTATATAGTTAAAGAACGTTTTGGGGTTAGTTTTACTCTCTTTGGCAATGAGTCTTTCTGTCTCTTTTTTTGTGGGTTTTATCTGTTTTTTTTTTACATAATTTACTTTTTTCTCTATAGCTTTTTAATGCTTCTTTACTGCCGTCCTGTTTTAGTAGTGTAAATGCTTTATTTTTGTCATTTATTGCACCCTTAACATTTTTTATTCATCCACATTGGTTTTCTTTTATTCCTGACCCTTTTATTCGAGGGGGAATTTAAAATATTCTTAAAAGTTTCCCATTTAGTGTCAGTATTCTTGTTTGTGAGGACATTATCCCATTTTATATTGTTAAGGGCTTCTCTGAGTTGATCAAACTTTGCCTTTCTCAAGTTCATTGTTTTTGTGGCCCCTCGAGAGATTCCCTTATTGAATAACAAACTATAATGTATTATATTATGATCACTATTTCCTAGGTGTCCTTCTACTTGCACATTAGTTACTCTGTCAGGTCTGTTGGTTAATATTAAGTCTAGTTGGCGCCCCCTCTGGTCGGGCCCTGCACCATTTGGGACAGATAATTGTCTTTAACTATAGTCAGAAACCTGTTTCCTTTATGAGGTTCACAGGTCTCAGTCTCCCAGTTTATATCAGGATAGTTAAAGTCCCCATTATTATCACCTCATTCTGATTTGCTGCCTTGTTTATTTGCCTCAGTAATTGATCTTCTTCCTCTTCCATTATGTTTGGTGGCTTATATCAAACACCTGTCAGAATTGTTTTATTTTTACCTCCATATATTTCTACCCATAATGACTCCACATTATGGTTTCCCTCCCATATATCGTCCCGCAGTGCGGCCTTCAGACTGGGCTTTACATAAATAAAAACTCCTCCGCCCTTCCGTTTTGTCCGATCTTTCCTGAATAGACTATAACCCTGTATGTTGACCGCCATGATAGCTATGGTCCAACCAAGTCTCTGTTATACCCACTATGTCATAATTCTCCTCAGACATTATCAACTCCAGTTCGTCAGTTTTATTGGTCAGACTTCTGGCATTACAGTTCAATGGTATATGTTTTTTTTTCCTATGAAGCCTATCCCTATTAACTATTCTAACCCCTCCCTCCACTCCACCCTAGGTACATTAATAAGTCCCCCCTCTCTATCTACACTATCTTTCCCCTCTATGTTGTAGGTTCCCTCCCCCCTCCCCTGCGAGTCCCTAGTTTAAACACTCCTCCACTCTTCTAGCCATCTTCTCCTCAAGGGCAGCTGCCCCAACCCCATTGAGGTGCAGCCCGTCTCAGCGGTAGAGCCGGTATCCGACAGCAAAGTCGGCCCAGTTCTCCATGAACCCAAACCCCTCCTTCCTACACCAGCTTCTGAGCCACTTGTTTACCTCCCTGATCTCCCACTGCCTCTCTGGTGTGGCTCGTGGTACAGGTAATATTTCAGAAAATATTTCCTTGGAGGTCCTTGCCTTAAGCTTGTGGCCCAAGTCCCTGAAATCATTTTTAAGGACACTCCACCTACCTCTTACTTTGTCATTGGTGCCGATTTGTACCATGACCGCTGGGTATTCTCCAGCCTCACCCAGCAACTTGTCAACCCGATCTGCGATGTGCCGAACTCGAGCGCCGGATAGACAAACCATTGTTCGTCGATCCCGGTCTTTGTGACAGATCACCCTGTCTGTCCCCCGAATAATAGAGTCCCCCACTACCAGTACCTGTCTGGCCTGCCCTGCACCCCTCCTTACTGGAGCAGACACCCCCCTGGCGGTCAGAGGCAGTATCTTGCTGCAGTACTGCTAGCTCTGAAATGGAATCCCCCTCATCTGCCAACTGGGCAAACTTGTTGGGGTGTGCCAGTTCAGGACTAGCCTCCCTGACACTTTTCCCTCTACCCCGTTTTCTAACTGTAACCCAGCTAGCTTCCTGACTGTCCTGCACCTCCGTCCCACTATCCTCCCCCACCTCTACTCCAGAGAGTACTTGTCCTCTAGTGTTGCCAGTTGCTCCTCTAAATGAACGACTCACACACATCTCGCACAAAAATATGCACCCTCAAACTGCTGTTCAACAATTGCATACATTGCGCAAGATGTACAATGGATTGCATTTTCCAACATGGAGGCAATCTAGTTATGGGAATTTCACAAACTAACAGCCAAAAACAGACAGTAAATATTACAATTAAATTCTCAGTAGACCGTGTGAGTTTAACGTCCCCACACTGTAAGGAAAGAAACACTCACAGCAATCTCAAACTCCTGCTTTCAAATTCCTGTTTTACAACTCTCTTTCAGCTGCCTCTCTTCCAAAGCAACACTTAAACAGAGCACGCTCAGCAACTGAGTCCCAGACTAAGATTTAAGCACCTGTGACCAATCTACCCCTCCCCCTAGAGGCAGGATAGAGAAAAAAATGTGAAAAGGCTATTTAAAATTCTATCAGTGATCCCTCTATGTGCAAATGTAAGTACTCACAAAAGTCACCCCAACTCAACAGATTCACTCTGCACAGCAGGTATCTCCTGTTTTACAATTCTCTTTCAGCTGCCTCTCTTCCAAAGCAACACTCTAAGACACAATAATCTCATCAATGAAATTTATTATTCTGTGTTTACTACAAAGAATTTGTTTTATTCCTGGGTTCACATTCCTCTTCAAATTCCTGAATTCTGTTTTTCTTATAAATTATATATGTATTTGTTTTTTGCTTTTTCTGCAGCTGGGCGAGAGTCAGCTGGAGTTGGAAGAGCTACGACATTCTTATCGGCAGCTGCAAATGAAAATGGAGGAGCTCAGAGATGAGAAGAGTCTCCAACATCTAAACAGCACAAGTACCTCACTGCTGTCAGAGATTGAACAGAGTATAGAAGCAGAAGAACAAGAACAGGAACGGGAGCAGGTAAATTTCGCCAACCTACTCACCATTAACAACTTTTAAAACAAAAATCCTTTAATGTTTTTGATGGTTCAGAAATCTTACTGCAGTAACACTTCCGTATTCAGTATTAATGTGTAGTCAAATCCTCTGAATCTACACACGGCAGATTGGTTGACCTGTGTTGAACTATGTAACTGTCCTATTCATTTGAATGGACCATGTAGAAATCCACATGCTTGCTGCCATAACAACTCTATTCTGCTTTATGGAACAGATTTTAAGGTGTAGAAATTTCTGGAACAAATCTGGCTAGTATGAATTTACCCATATAAGGACTGTGCCTCCATACCATTCTCTCAAAACTTCCTCAGTGTCATGCTACTCAAAGCTGAGGAGGGATTTTTAGGCCACAACTTGTTTCACGCTGGCTAACCTGAGGAGCTCTGTTCTTCAGCCTTAAAGCATACCTGTTGTTTTATGTAACTTTTTACAATAAGATGCCATGTTTGTGTAAATGAGGAGTAGCACTATTTTTGGCCATTATATATTACACATTAAGATCTTGTGTAGTCTTTTTGAAAACTTTCAGTGTCTCTGTTTCCACTTACTCCCTCTGCCATGTCCATCCCCTCTCCATATACTTGTATGGACAGCATGTAACTGATCCCTCATTCAACTGCTAGTGTGTCTTGCAAACACACTATGGAATTTAGGTGGGAAGGTTTGATCAAATGTCAGTACCTTCCACAAGGTTGTTTGGACTTTGCTGCAGTTTATCCCCAGTTCACAATCACCAGAGTAGACACCAGTATACAGCCAGAAGCTGTAGAGGCAACGGGGCAAAAACTAGGTGACTGGACCAAAAAGTGGCCGCAGGACTGGAGAGAGTCCAGATGGAGCTGGGAGTCAGAGACAGGTAACCCGAAACAGGAGTAGAACTAGAAGTCCCAGGCATGGCAACAGAAGGAATCTCATGGAGGCAATGTAGTTTATTATGTTAGTGGCCAGCAGGTAGCAGTTAGTTTTAAGTAAATCAGAAAACCCCTTTAAAGTAACCATACACATAAGAATGCTTGTTCAGCCAACAGCTATCCCTCTCAATCCCCCCCCCCTTACACATAAACATTTCTCAAATGTGCGAGAGCAAAATCTTGAAGAGCAGGGAGGCAATTGATGTTGCAGTACCCCAGCACCTAAGCTATGCCTCCAGGACAATGCGTACGTGAATTTACAAGCAATCTAATTCCAAAGCAATAGGGCTAGGATTATGATACATTTTACAGCATCTATCTGGCCCTGCCTGCAGTTTATCTCGCTGAAATAAGCTTACAGTCTTCCATTAAATCCCTTGTTCATATATATAATGGTGATGTAATGATATATATATGTATAATGGTGCTTGAAAATACATATTAAGACATTTAAAACACAAATACCAAAAAAATAAAAGTTGTAGTTCAGGAGTTAAAAAAAAATCTGGCAGTAATGGCCATCACCTCACTTAAAGGGGTATTCCAGGAAAAAACTTTTTTTTTATATATATCAACTGGCTCCAGAAAGTTAAACAGTTTTGTAAATTACTTCTATAAAAAAAATCTTAATCCTTTCTCTAATTAGTAGCTGCTAAAGTTGAGTTGTTGTTTTCTGTCTTGCAACAGTACTATATGCTGACATCTCTGCTTGTCTGGGCGGTTCCCGAGACATGTGTCATCAGAGAGCACTTAGACAGAAAAGAACAACTCAACTTCAGAAGCTCATAAGTACTGAAAGGATGAAGATTTTTTAATATAAGTAATATACAAATCTGTTTAACTTTTTGGAGCCAGTTGATATTTAAAAAAAAGTTTTTTCCTGGATAACCCCTTTAACATCAAGCGACAGTGACCACACTGGACCTGGATGCTCATTGTGGTCACATGTAGATGGAAGAATAATGCCACTATATGTCATTGCAAATCTGCAAACAATTTTCAAGAAAATACACAATATAAATCAGCACCAAGATATGTGGCTTATGACAAAATGTGTGTATCACGTTATTTTTGTAACTTTCGGCGGTTCCACGGTATATAACGGTATTTCCTCCCCCCCAAAAAATTAATTATTATCCCAGCACTGCGCTGTTCTCCCCCCCCCCCCCCCCCATTATCAGCCCAGCGCTGCCCCCATCGGGGTAAATACTCGCATGTCACCCGCTAGCGCTGCCCTCCTCGTGCTGTTTGTTGCGGCCGCCGGCGCTGACACAAGGTAAACAAAATAAACTAATGCATGTTCCGATGTTGGCCTTACGCTGGGGACGGGAACGTCGGACAGCCGTCAGCCTATTACCGACCGCAGCAATGTTCCGCCTCGGTTACTGATAGGCTGAGCACACTGTCATGTAAGGAGCTCTGGACGGCTTCTTACATTACAGGGAATGGAACGTCGGACAGCAGTCGGTCTATCACCAACTGCAGCGATGTTCCGCCTTGGCGGCTGCGTCCACTGTCATGTAAGAAGCCGTCCAGAGCTTCTGACGGCTGACCGACGTTCCATTCCCTAGAAAGCAGATGAGGCCGATACCTGACCAACGGCAGGGAAGATAAAGTTTATTTTGTTGATTTTTTGCAGCCCGGGCATAGGGATACCACACAGTATAGAGCAGTGGTCTTCAACCTGCCGACCTCCAGGTGTTGCAAAACTACAACTCCCAGCATGCATGCTGAGAGTTGTAGTTTTGAAACATCTGGAGGTCCGCAGGTTGAAGACCACTGGCAGAGTGTCAGCGCCGGCGGCCGCAACAAACAGGAGGATGGGGACAGCACTAGGCTGATAATGAATTGGGGGGCAGAACAGCACTCGCGGGCAACATATGATTAGTTCCCTGATGTGGGGACAGCGCAGCGCTGGGCTAATTCATTCATTCCCGAGGGGGAGGGGCGAAACCGGTATTGCGGTATGGGTTAAAATTCATATCGTGCAGCACAAAAATGTCGGTATTCGGTATGAACCGGTATACCGCCCAGCCATAGCAGGTGGTATTCCTTGCTGGATTCAACTGTCTTCTTTCCTGCCTTCATACATTTAGATTATTTATTAGAATTAAGCAAATGACAATCATCCTCCATACTCTTTCAATTTCCCCCTCAGAGAGTCTTGAAGAGGATTGTGAATCTGGAGTAGTATGTCTTATAAGTTTCTTGAAAGAGGGGCACAAGGGTTGCAAAAATTGGAGAAAGCGTTCTTCAGTTGATTTTTAAACCATGCAAAAGAGTTTTTTTTTCTTCTGACTGCAGAGTTTCCTTTAGAAGAGCAGCATACTGTACATAGTTCCTCTTCAATCATGTCTGGAAATGGTTGCTGACAGGACAGTCTCTGTGGTGGGACTTGTGGGACATGAAGGGGAAAATGAAACCATTATATTAGTATGTGCCATATTTAACAAAAGGCTGTTATATAGAGCCAAAAGCTCATTTTAAACTACAGGGGTCCCTATAAGCACAAGTGCAACATGACACAAACATCCCTTATATAGTATTAATGGCGTACAATCTGCCGCCACATACACTCACCTACAGAGTTAGTTATGATAGGCTGTAAGCAGGTAGATTGTCCAACTACAGAGAGGGCATAGCATTAGGGTTAAGGCAGCTAATGCCGATGTAGCATGTAAGAGAAATGCCCCTTTACTGGAGGCGCAAGTGAAGACTACAAGTGCCCATGAAAAAACGCTTCTGCATAGAGTAACCTTACAAGTCCCCTAACTGGCCCCCTAGAACCTGAGCACTAGATTATGCACAGAGCGCCCTGCTATGGAATGGCTCACCTGGAGTTCAAGTTCGGTTTCTGCTGTCTTGTGGAGGGACAGTATCACATGTATACCACAACAACAGTATCCCATTATGGAAACGCAGAGGGACGGGGTCAGTTGTTTACTGCAATATTCAGTACTGTGTGCAGATATGTGGGGAAGGTGAGTCTACCGGGAAAACACAGTGTCCACGAAATTCTTAACAGCTATAATGGTAGATCAATTCATTAATTAATTACGTTTTAGTGTTATGTGATTAATTAAAGTGTACCTGTCGTCAACAAAAACTTTTTACATAATGTACATAATACCATTATATGTATATTTGTAATATACATTGGTTAAAAAATATGTATATATTTGTCCCTGCAGCTATTGCCTGTGTGTCTCTATGAGGATTCCAAATGCAGGAAGTGTGGGCAGACAAGCAGGGCTTCATGCAATGAGGACAAGCAGAGCTCTGTGCAGTGAGGACAAGCAGGGCTCTGTTCACTGAGGACAAGCTGGGCTCTGTGCACTGAGGACAAGCAGGGCTCTGTGCACTGAGGACAAGCAGAGTTCTGTGCATTGAGGACAAGCAGGGCTCTGTGCACTGAGGACAAGCAGGGCTCTGTGCACTGAGGACAAGCAGAGTTCTGTGCATTGAGGACAAGCAGGGCTCTGTGCACTGAGGACAAGCAGGGCTCTGTGCAGTGAGGACAAGCAGGGCTCTGTTCACTGAGGACAAGCAGGGCTCTGTGCACTGAGGACAAGCAGGGCTCTGTACACTGAGGACAAGCAGGGCTCTGTACACTGAGGACAAGCAGGGCTCTGTACACTGAGGACAAGCAGGGCTCTGTGCAGTGAGGACAAGCAGGGCTCTGTGCAGTGAGGACAAGCAGGGCTCTGTGCTGTGAGGACAAGCAGGGCTCTGTGCACTGAGGACAAGCAGGGCTCTGTGCAGTGAGGACAAGCAGGGCTCTGTACACTGAGGACAAGCAGGGCTCTGTACACTGAGAACAAGCAGGGCTCTGTACACTGAGGACAAGCAGGGCTCTGTGCAGTGACGACAAGCAGGGCTCTGCACACTGAGGACAAGCAGGGCTCTGTGCACTGAGGACAAGCAGGGCTCTGTGCACTGAGGACAAGCAGGGCTCTGTGCACCGAGGACAAGCAGGGCTCTGCACTGAGGACAAGCAGGGCACTGTCCAGTGAGGCTCTGTGACATGCTATGGGCTCACACATGACGATGATTGACAAGCCAGGAGCCTGCACAGAGCCCTGCTTGTTCTGCCCTCACTTCCTGTATTCGGTCTCCTCACGGAGACACATATGCAATAGCTGCAGAGACAGCATTTTTCACCCAAAAATATACATATTTTTTTAACCAATGTATATTACAAATATACCATAGAAGAAGAAGTTCCAGCTCCCGAAAAAATTAGATTTAAAAGTCAAAAATTTATTCAGTCCATATTAAAATCAAAAAGGAAAAACACCCTGTGGTTAAAAACCCCCTACGCCGACGCGTTTCGGACTGTCTAGTCCTTAGTCATGGCACAGGAAAGGAATAATAACTGACCTTATATAGTTACTCACAAAGGATATATAAGGTCAGTTATTATTCCTTTCCTGTGCCATGACTTCTTCTATGGTTTATCTATACCAGGACAACGGCTTGGCTTCTACTCCGGGCTTCCGAACCAATTCCTACGAGTGTCAGGATTAAATCATTACAAACGGTGAGCTGGCTATACACCTTTTTCTTTGTTTGAATATTACAAATATACATATAATGTTATTATCTAAATTATAAAAAAAAGTTTATGTTGACAACAGGTACACTTTAATATAGTTCAGTCAAATGGGATTGGGATTTTGTTTGACCCATTGTATGGTGCATGAGGACAGTCAGAAAAAAAGTTTTTATCTGTTACTTAAATTGGAAAAAAGAAACCGATGAGGCATTCATGCTTTGTAGTGTAACGGCTGTGATAGGTGGATCCACTGACCTGTTGAGGAAGATGGCTTGGGCCGTACCAGGGAGCGGAGTCTAAGGTGCCGCTGGTTTTCACCAGAGACCGCCGCAAAGCGGGATGGACTTGCTGCGGCAGCCAGCACCCTGGTCGCTACCCCTGATACCACTCATCCCCACAGGCAGCTGAGGTATAACGTGGCACAGGTAGGATGAGACTCAGACGTAGCCAGGACAGGCGTGAGGTCAGGACAGGCGGCAATGCAGCAAGGTCAGGGCACGAAGCAGGAGGTCAGAAGGCAGGCAGCACAGGAGCAAGGTCAGTATACGTAGCAGGAGATCAGATACACGGCAAGACTAGACACAAAATACGCTTTCTCTTGGGAACTAGGGCACAAAGATCTGGCAGCGAGCCGCTGGAAGTGCCGGAACTAAATAGGGGCTGATTTTACAAAGCACCAAATTATTGGTGCACTGGCCTTTTAAATTTAATAGAGTCGGCGCGCGCATGCCCTAGGAGCACAACAACAGGAACAAGCAGAAGGAGGACAGAGCGGGGCTCCCAAGCGAGCGTGCCCCGCACCGGACCGTGGGACATGACTGGAGAAGGCAGGGGCAGGTGAGCGGCAGTCCAGGGTTTGCATGCGGTCACGTCCCGCGATGCAAGCCGCGGCACTGCCAAGGACAGGGGAGATAGGAGTGAGCGCTCCTAGCCGGAGAGCCCGACTTGAGCGAGAGAAATGACATGTAGAAGGCAGCTGTTATATAGGGATACATCAGGTTAGATTTATAGGTGTCTAATCCTGACTCAAACATGCATGTTAATGAGAGATTTGGGATGTGATCTATTAACCAGAATGATTGGTTTTACAGAAAACTAATTCTACTGCCTTAAATGCAAAGATGTTGGCTTTAGATCAGCCTATGATCAATATTAGGTCAGGGGAAGGTGAAACTGCTTTCTTTATGTTTAGTGATGAGCTGATAATAATAAAGGTCAGTGACTGGCAAGCAATTCCAAGTGTCCTCCTGTCAGCTGACACACTACATTTTTCGATAGCATGTCTGCTGCTCCTCTGAGAGATTAGAATTAAAGGGGTACTCCACTGGAAAACATAATTTTTCTTTTAAATCAACTGGTGACAGAAGGTTAAACAGATTTGTAAATTACTTCTATTTAAAAATCCTAATCCTTCCAGTATTTATCACCTGCTGTATACTACAGAGGAAGTTCTTTTCTTTTTGAATTTCCTTTCGGTCAGACAACAGTGCTCTCTGCTGACACCTCTGTCCATTTTAGGAACTGTCCAGAGTAGGACCAAGTCCCCATAGAAAACCTATCCTGCTCTGGACAGTTCCTGACATGGACAGAGGTGTCAGCAAAGAACACTGTGGTCAGACAGAAAGGGAATTCAAAAAGAAAAGAACTTTCTGTGGATCATACAGCAGCTGTTAAGTACTGAAAGGATTAAGTATGTTACAAAAAAAAAGTATGTTTAAAATTACCCTATTTTGACCACCTATAACATTTAAATTTTTTTGTATATGGGGATGTATGAGGGCTAATTTTTCGCGCCGTGATCTGTAGTTTTTATCGGTACCGCGTTGGCATATATGTGATATAATATAAATGTTTTTATGAATTTTTTTAATGACATGTTTTCTTTATTCTGTGGGTCAATACAATTAATATGATACTCATGATTACATTCTTTTCTATTATTGTACTTCTTTTTAAAAAAAAATTTTTTATTTTTATTTTTTACAAAAAAAGTATGTTTAAAATTGCCCTATTTTGACCATTTATAACATTCAAATTTTTTGTACATGGGGATGTATGAGGGCTAATTTTTAGCGCCGTGATCTGTAGTTTTTATCGGTACCATGTTTGCATATATGTGATATAATATACATTTTTTATAATTTTTTTTTAGAATATAATGTGACAAAAAGCGGATATTTTGGACTTTTTTTTAATATAAGTTTATGCCATTTACCGTACAGGATTATTTTGGACATTTACGCACACGGCTATACCAATTATGTTTATTAATTATTATTTTAACTAGATAACTAGGTAGTCAGGTATGTAGGTAGGTAACTAGCCTGTTAAGTAAGTAGCCATGCATGTAGGTAGCTAGCTAATTAGTTAGGTAACAATGTATGTAATTAGGTAGTCCGGTAGCTAGCTAGGTAGTTAGGTAGCCAGGTATGTAGGTAGCTAGGTAGTCAGGTATGTAAGTAGTTAGGTAGCCAGGTATGTAGATAGGTAGGTAGCTAGCTTGGTAGTTATATAGCAGGGTATGTATTTAGGTAGCTAGCTAGGTAGTTAGTCAGGTATGTAGTCAGGTATGTAGTTTGTCAGACAGGTATGTAGTTAAGTAGTCAGGTATGTAGTTAGGTAGCCAGGTATATAGTTAGGTAGCTAAGATAAAACAAAAACAGAGACTCATCTGTCCCATGCAGCAGTCTCCTCCACCCTACCTCCGGGCTGCGTCCTTCTTCTTTCACAGTGCAGGTGCCGAGGAGTGTCGTCGTGCCTGCACTACATGGAGGTCACGGTCTCCTCTCAGTGTAAGCTGCAAACATGCAGCTAACACTGTTAGGCAAATTTCACCTGTATGCGTGTATCCTGGATTCTCATTAGTCAGCGAGCACGGGCCAGACTCGGGGCTGACAGCCCCCATAGCCACCCCTAGTGACGCCACAACCTCTCAGTGTAAGCCGCACATGCTCACACTCACAGGCAGCTTTAACCTGTATGGGTGTCTGCACATTCAAATTAAAGCAGCGCTCGCTCATTGGATCCTCATTAGCCAGCGAGCAGGCCATGGGGGGGGGGGGGGGGGGGGGGCACACCTGGGGCTTTAGCTGTTGTTAGTGTAATTTTAATTTTTAATTTTTTTGCAAACATTTTATTGGATTTTTAAAAGACATATACAATATGAATATGAAGCATATTATTTGGGCTACACTGGCTCCTTAACACTAAATTGGGTACATGTATATTGTCCACAAAATATACAGAATAAAAAAATTATAAATAATGAAATAATTTGTAAGTACATGGTCAAAAATATCATGAAAGAGCAAAACAAACCACTGACTGACAGGCCAATATCTAAAATGTTCAGTGTGTTATAAAAGGCTTGATCAAACACTACAGTTGTTTGATTACCTCTCATGAAGAACATAATGATTGCTTTAAAAAAGAAAAAGTAGAAAATATCCTGACTAATCCACCATTAATCGTGTCAAAGTGCCCTTTACATTTTCTAATAAATACAAGCGGGTTAACCCGAATGGTTTCTTTATTTCTTGTCTTTCTGCCTTAGAAAACCCCTTCCATTTCCAAATCCGTTTTCCTTCAGTCTTTTTTATGTTTTAAAACTTCCAGCTTCACCATAGAGAGCACTCGCTTTAACCCCTGTATCACTTCTGAAAGCAATGAGATCTTATTTATAAGCCAATGTGCCAGAAGGCTCTAGTCAGCCTCTTTAAGCATGGTGGGTCAGTCGTTGCAGCGCTGGTGTCTTAGGTTCAAATCCCACCAAGGACAAAATGTGCAAGTAGTTTGTTTGGTTTCCTTGTGTTTACATGGGTTTCCTTCCACATTCTAAAACATAATGGCAGGTGAATTTAGATTGTGGGACCAATTTTAGTATACATCACTGCTGAAACTGTGTGCACTATGTAAATAAAGATTTTTTAATTATGAAATGTTACTTCTCGGACATCCAGTTTTTGCTTACTAAACTTGGTGATTTGGGCCCAAAATTGCTGTACAGCTGGGCATGTCCAAAGCCCATGATAAAGATTGGTTCTTCCTTGACCATGCTTAGGACATGACTCCAATCTGTCTGCTTTGGAGAGAGGTGAGGGGAGGCGACAACCATATATTGAATGGTCTAAGACTTTAAATGGCTTTCTTTAGAGTTGTCACTGATGACCTGCTTCCTCATGTCTGTCAGGGTTGCGAGAATGCACTGTTAGGTTTGGCTTGTTAAGTAGGGAAATCATTTCCGAAAGGCCTGATCAAGTTTGATAGAGGCCAGATGTGAGCAGAGGACTTCATAAAGAAAAGAAATGACCCTCAACTAGGTCATCAAACTTGTTATTTTGGATTTTCTTGGAGCTATCCTGGGGCGCCTCCAAGCCAAAATGTCTAACCTGCCTTGTGTTATTCTTTAATGTTATTAATAAAGTATTCCATTATTTTGTTTATTGTACTATTAATGGTAAGGTTAACTTTGCCATTGTTTTTGTTTGCATTTCAGTTGAGATTGCAGCTTTGGGAAGCACACTGCCAGGTCCGATCTCTTTGCTGCCAACTTAGGGGAAATGAAAGTGCCGATTCTGCTGTATCCACTGACTCCTCAATGGATGAATCCTCTGAAACTTCATCTGCCAAAGATGTGCCTGCTGGGAGCCTCCGCACTGCCCTGAGTGAACTAAAGAGCCTTATATTAAGCATACTGGATACTTGTGAAGCAGCGGTACTTTATCCATCATTTATGTACAAGAGCTTGGTTCTGTGTGGTGATCATATCATATTTTCTCAAAGTGTTACTGTCATTAAAATAAACTTTTGACTAGTCAAAAGTTTAGATCTCACTAGGTTGGACGGAGAGGCTGGCACCGCCACCCACTTCACCAGCTTATAACTCGCGATCACAGCGGGTCTCAGAACTGAGACACTGTGAAATCTAAGCTTTTGACATATCTGGATGACATGTCAAACATTGTTTTATATGACAGTAACCATTTATAATTAAGTTATAGGAATTGAATAATTGTTCACATACAAGAATAATAAAGGAGCTTTAATATTAGGAATAAAAATTATACACTGACACCCATTGCCACTTCGTAAGCCAAGTTAAAAGAAGAGTAACAGTTGTCATTAATATGGGCGGACAGATTAGATAGAAAGGGAGAAAGGTCATCTCTTAGTATCGACAAAGTACATGCATCAGTTATTTTCCACATTCAGCTTATCATGGTTTTCATTTAAAACAATCTCAACATTTCACTGCGTAGAGTTCACGGAAATGTGAAGATGATGGTTTGGAGGAGCAGATTAAACGGACAAGTGAAGACTCAAAAGCTCTACGGGAGCTTTTACAAGGAGAACAAGTAAGAATGAAGCAAACCTTTGAAGAACTACAACGACTTCATAAACAGGTACAATGTAACGAAAACATTGTTAGATTGTGGAACCTGTCTCTAAGTCATGTTGGCATCGGTAAAGGCAGAATGATAATGCTGGCAGGTGCATACTCATTACGGCTCTGTATTGAAGTCTAACTGAAGTCATGCAATGCTTTTGAATAGCTTCTCAATAATATATACTACTAACTTCAACAAGTTCTTTGCCAGGTAACGTTACTGAGTGTGGAAATGACTGAACTTAAAGAAGAAAGGGACCACCTGCTGGAGCTCACCCAGAATAATGATACACGTGAACAGTTACTGAAGGCCATTAAGGATCGAGATGAAGCTATAGCCAAGTAATTCGAATTTTGACACATTCACTGTATCATTTCATAATATGTAAAATATATTGGTTGGGTCCCAACTCCTATATGTCCAACAGTGCAACATGTCAGAGAGCCATATGTTGGAATAGGCTTAATAGGAAACCTATTTTCTGTTGCCTTATTGTAGAATATACCAATAATTTTAGGTTCATGTCAGTTTATATATCACTCTTTTACCATGTGTACCTAATGTGATTCAGTCAGATATCTTCTGTCTATGTTTGGAAGGTAATAGTTTATTATATTTTATTTTACTGCTGGCTGTAAGAGAAGTATGTTTATCACCGGTCTCATGTGAGATGGTGTTTAATAATGATACCATTTTATATTTGGGCTATTCAGAGCTAAACGTTCACATGTTACAAATCCACATTCAAATGCTGTGGATAAAAATAATATGTTTGAGTTTATGCTGCAGAATTGTAGATCTTTAGGACGCTCTGCCATAGATTTTACTCTTCAAAGACAAAAAAGACTCTTTTACATGTTCTGCTGAATGAGACTGTTATTTCCTTCATGTAAAAAGCAGTGTTTAGCCATGTAAATGGAATGTCCTGCTAACAATCATAGAAGTAAACAGACGCATGGACAATCCGGATCGTTTCTGTGGCCATTCACTCCCAATGATTGGCCTTTCTAAAGTGTCCTTTCAGAGAACATCAGTCAACTTTTACTATGTAGATTGGTGCATTTATTAGGCAGCTCTCTGTCTGTGTAAAAGGAGCCGTACACATGCACATTGTGTAACTGATTTGATGGCATGTTCTGCAGTGCAAATGCACATTGCATGTAAACACAGCCTTTGCATGTAAACACAGCCTAACAGTTTGTATACCTTCACCACCTGCCTATTTTCCCATCAACCAATGCCTTAGGCAATACATTTTTATCCAATGTAGTAACTTCCAAAATATACAGTAGGCCTGGTAGGTTTCCTATGCATGGAGTTGTCTGGAGACTTCTTTTTATATTTAAAGGGAAAGTCCCATGTAGAAAAATGAATCTCCTATCGAAAGGATAGAGGATAACTGTCTGATCGCAGGGGTCCGACTGCTGGAACCCCACTCGCCCCCACTTTCCTTGCGCCCACCTTTAATTTATCTCTATGGGAGAGTCGGCTTTCTCATAGTGATGCATGGAGGGGGCGTGTCAACCCCCGCTCTGTGCGCAAGGAGAGTTGGAGCACCATGTAGGAGATCGTAGGGGGTCCAAGCAGTCAGACCCCTCACGATCAGACACTTAGCCCATATCCTTTGGGTAGGAGATAAGTTTTCCTTCATGGAACTCGGCCGGTGATACGCTGAGCGCAATGTCATGTAAGGAGCCCGGGCAGCAGGAAGAAGGCTGAGCCCAGGCTCCTTACATGCCATTGCGCTCAGCGTATCACCGGCCGAGGCAGGACATTGCTGCGGCCGGCCATATGCTGTCCGGTCACACAAAAGAAGAAAGGAGACCGGGACTGGAGGACCGAAGAACTATAGCGGTGCAACGGATGAAGGTGAGTTAATGTTTTTTGTTTTTTTTGCAGCCCGGTCACAATTGGATGAAAAAAATTTGCACAATAGTACTCTAAAATTTGTGTATTTACCTGCCAAGAAATCCTCCCTGCTTCCATTCTTGTGCTACCTGGTTTTCCCTGCTCACCACTTCTGAGCAGCAGTACCAGACACAGGCAGAATTGCAGAAATAGGGGCAAGTTTAAGCATGTGCTCTGTGCAAGAGAGAGAAAGAGCAACTGTGTGCATGCAAGCCTAGGCCTTCTCCATCCTCCAGAGCATCCTCATAGTCCTTAAAGGGGCACTCCGGTGAAAATAAAATGTTTTTAAATCAACTGGTGACAGAATGTTATGTTTATTTCTTCCATTTAAAACTTTTTACCCATCCCGTACTTATCAGCTGCTGTATGCTCCAGGAAAAGTTGTGTAGTCCTTTCCAGTCTGATCACATTGCTCTCTGCTGACACCTCTGTCCATGTCAGGGACTGTCCAGAGCAGCAGAGGTTTGCTCCTACTCTGGACAGTTCCTGACATGGACAGAGATGTCAACAGAGAGCACTGTGGTCAGATTGAAAAGAACAACACAACTTTCCTTGGAACATACAGCAGCTGATAAGTACTGGAAGGATTAACATTTTTAATAAAAGTAATTTACAAATCTGTATATTTTTCTGCCACTAATTGATTTGAAAACTTTTTTTTCCCACTGGAGTACCCCTTTAAAGTTACATAAAGGCTTCCCTCTTATCTCCGGAAAAGTAGAAGTTCAGTTCTTAGTGTAACCCCTTCCCTGCTGTTTCTTTCATTTCTGCTCACATAGCACATTGTAAAGCTAGTGCATCAATAACCTTCTTCCTCCACATGTCATCTATTATGTACTGTGTAAATAGCCACCCAGCACAGTGCCATGTGTCAGTCCAGTGCACTCTCACCAGCACTATGTCAAGGCATAGCAGAAAGGAGAATAGTTACATAGTTAGTACGGTTGGAAATAGACGCAAAGACACGTCTATCAATTTGAACCAAAGAGGTAAAGGGGTATGGGTTTTGATTCAATATTTTTCTATATATGCATAGGAATGTATCTAACCCTGTTTTGAAGCCCACGGCTGAACCTGCTGTGATCAGTTACTGAGGCAGCCTGTTCCATAAATTCACAGTTCTTATGTTAAAGAAGGCTTGTCACCCCTGGACAGTAAACGTTTTTTTTTGGTTGGAGGGAATGCCCCCTTGTCTTTGAGGGTCTATTCCATAAAAACAAATTAGACTTTTTTGACAACTTCTGTCCTTAGCAAAACCATGCAGGCTATCACTATTCCTGTATGTAGGCCCTTATGAGCCCTCATTTTCTCACAATGGACTGTGCTGTGACTGGCCAGAGAAGTAAGGGAAAAGAAGTCCTGCCTACGTACTACTGTTAAACAGCCCAGATCTAGCCCGGAAATAGAGAATGAGAAATAGCTGTGCACCATGGATGTGACACTTAGGGACCTAATAACAGAAGTGTGATAACTAAATTCACCTTGTCACCACTCTGAAGGTTTAATGTAGCAAAACTATGCAGGTTTTGAAATTTATTGAAATGACAGGTACACTTTAAAGTCCCCAGACAACTACTTTAACTTGGGTTACTGAGTGTCTTACTATCAAGCAGATTTAAGCAAACATTTATTACTTTATTACATGACTTCCGTGCTCAAAAAAAATAATTCATTGTATTGTAAAGGGTTACACGTGTATTTCTTTGAATGTGAGGCTCCATAGATTTACTTTCTAAAACTCCTTTGTCAAAGAACATGTGCATTAATATGGATTTCTCTTCAACCAAGGAAAAATGCAGTGGAAATGGAGCTGGCAAAATGTAGAATTGATATGATGTCGCTGAACACTCAATTACTAGATGCCATTCAACAAAAGCTGAATTTGTCCCAGCAGCTGGAGGCTTGGCAGGTAGGAACTACTCTATTTGATGCTTGTATAATAAACTAATCTCTATCAAAAGCCTTAGGGTAGGGTCCCACGGAGCGCATCCGCAGCTTATTTCATGCTGCAGTTGCACCTACAGCAGTCACAAGAGCGACCTCCCTAATGCAACTGTTTGTGTCTCCGCTCGTAGGGGCAGATTTCCAACTGCAGACACAGTGCCTGCTTGTAGCAGGTGCGCAGCGGGTAATCCACCACTATGAGTGGACATGCAGCACTACCCAGCTGCAGCAGGGAGCCTGCTATTGTGACTGCCATGAAATACGCTGCAAATGGGCTGTGTGTGACCCTACCCTTAATGGTAACTAACCTTTCAACAGACTTCTCAGAATACGCTGACATGTTAATTTATATATTCCATTTATTTTTCCTCTCTGCGGGCTTAAATTTTAATTTTCAGTTGTCCCTGAGCTATAAGGTGGCTAGCTGCTGTGATGTCTCCCATACACTGCAAACAGAACAGGGAATTCTGCTCTCCTATATTTTTAACTCAGAAGCAGCAGCAACATGGAGGACATTATAGAGCAGTACAGGCTGTAAATCAAGTACTAAAATGAGATCTAATACTCATTACAAGCTTTTGTCTCCCTTCATCCACCCCTCTCCCTTTTTCCGCTTCCCCTCTACAAATACCTTAATAGGCAGCTGTAGCCTAATGAAAGTCATTTCAGAGCTAAACATGAGTTAGTACAAAATAGAACATTTCGGAGCAGTAAGCACTCCATATACTGCTAGACTAATATGGGAACCATATTGCAGAGCTTACACTTTTTGCCAAGAGGGGTGATTTTTTTTTTCTCTGAGAATGCCACAGTGCTGGTTTATCCACATATGCTCATACACATATGCCCATACATCAATGGGATTGTCTCGTGCTACTAATTTTTTTAAGGTCTCAAACTGGCTTAAAAATAAGAGATACTTGCCAGATCCCTTTCGACTGCCATACCACCCATTCTCTGCAGATCTAAAATCACTATAAGAAAAAGTACAGTACTACTTATATGAATGGGGTTTTTATTCTTTTTTTCCCCTCTAAAGCCAGGAATATGTTCAGGGAAAAAAAAAGCATAAAGGAAAGATTTATGCTTTTCTCTTGGGTCCAAAATCTTCTGAATTTGTACTGTGTGAACAAAGTCTTAAGTTGAACTGTGTAAATTGAGCTCCACATACGTAGCTCCTCTTTGGAACCACAGACAAATACAACTTTATAGGCTGGGTCAACATGAAGCCAAAAGCATTTGCAGTGTGAACCTAGCCTAATAAATGTGAGGTTTTTTTTTCAACCCCATCCATTTATGTTTTGCTGTAAAAATATTGCAGATTAGGGGTTTCTGGCCCAAGGCTGAGGTATGCCCATTCATGGCATTTTTGAATTTGTTATTTTTGTATATAATGGCAGAAAAATGCATCTACAACAAAGACAAAACTAAGTGAGATTTTATTGAATAGAGAGACAATGTACAAGGATACATTTAAGGCTTTGGCTATACAGCAGCTAAAATTGGAGGCAGAACTTTTGCAAAATGCTAGGGTGAACTAGTTTAGAATTTGTTCCAAATTTACTTTACATCTCTCATCTCTGGGCTCTAGTTTGCTTCCTCAGGGCTTTTCACTATCTGGCTCCTTTGGTTTCTGATCTAATGGCCTTTCTCAGTTCCTGTATCGACAACTTTAACATACACCCCCCCTCCTGCCTTAGAGGTGAGATTTTGTATGTATAGATGTACGTGGCTTATCCATCATGTGGGACCATCATCAATCTCACCAAAGGCATTTTTAAATAGCTGGCCATGTGTTTGCTGTATCCATTATTTATCCACATTTCATTTCACAGTACCACATTCTAGTATTATGTGATCATTGTATCCCATCTTTTGGCTGAAAAAAAAAAAAGCAAAAAACTACTACTCCATTTAGAGAGCATCTTTGACTAAGATGCTGCAATGTTTCATCCACAAATGTTTTATGACCATCTATGCTCCCAATGTATAAAGTCTGTGGCCCTACTGTACTAGGTTTCATTTTAAATGTAAGCATGCTATATAAGATGCAATATTACAAAGATATACTAGGGGAAAATGTTTCTGCGATATGATGCATAGGGACCTAGTCTGCTGCCACAAAAGCATACCAGGAGAAAAAGTGGCTAAACCATTGTGTATTCCTATCTGGTTACCCCCTTATACACAGGACAGGTGATAAACTTCTCATTGGGGAACCCCCCCCCCCCCCCCCCCCCCCCCACACACACACACAATAATCCTGAGAATGGGGGCAAGAATTGTCCCTAGAATGAATGGTGCTTCCGGTGCATGCACAGCCACTGCTTCATTTATGTTCTATGGGGCCACTTAACATAACATTGTTTCGAAGTCCCATAGAAAATGAATGATTGATTCAGCTGCTGAAACCTAAGCAATAAACGTCAAAGATTGGGGAAGGCACACATACTTGCATGGGTGTTTTTTTTTTGTTTTGTTTTTAACAAGCCACACACCGCTTTTCCTCTAGAGACCCTTCTAGTAACAATTTGTTGTGGGGGGTCCCAAAAGTGTTTTGTTAGGGAACTGGTCAAGTAATGGAAGGTTAAGGCTAAGAGGGGAGTAGTCATAGTCTGGTTAACTTTGTGCAGTGGTCACAAATTTATCATGTGCAATTTTTCATGAACGTACACTAGCCCAGACCTGGTTTACAAAACTGGTTGTAGACAGCATTGGGATATCGGTTAAAAAGTCGCAGAGAAGAAACCATACAAAGTGATGTACTGAAGTGTAATTAAAATAAATAAATGCGTACTAGCACCATATTTATCACATGCCCTGCACCATATTTTCTAAATTAACTCAGATTATATTCCCTGACTACTCCCAACACCCCTTCCGCCCTTAAAAAAAATTCTGAGCTTTAAAAAGCTGTATATCATACCTTTCCCCTTGCTCACATTGTGTGAGCTCCCGGCAGGAGAAAGTGGGCATTCCCCAGCAGGTGCCATGTCACTGAAGCCTGTGAGCTGTGCCTCGCCATGCCCCGTACGCACCGAGTTTGGTCTCCTGCCATGCTGGGAGGAGACCAAACTAACTGTTTGACTTGCGCAGGGAACAGAACAGAGCCACCTAGGGGCTGTTTTTTTTCAATCACATTAAAAATATATAAAATTATGAGAATTTTAACAGCAAGTAAAAAGCAAAGTGTCTTATAATAACATAAGGAACAATATATTAAAAGTTTTCAATAAACTAATTATATATTAAAAGTTAGTTTGGCGACAGCTACTCTTTAATAAATTTGGTGCACATACACATTACCACCACACAAATTAAAGTGAAGAAAAATTGTTCACCTACACCACCCTTGATAAATTTCCCCCTAAGTCTTCTAGGAATATAATACATTTCTTCTATATTACTCAAAGAGCACCAAAAGGCAGGAAAAGGGAAGTAGCACCATACCTTATTGGAGGTCAAACATGGAGCTACACAAGTAGGAACCTCTCTAACCTAGTAAAGCATGAATCTTCCCAAGTACATAAAAAAAAAATGAGAATTACTTAAACTGTTTCTGCCATTGGTTCCTGGCTGACACCTTTAACCCTAAACTACTATGTGCTAAAGTGCTGCTATCAATGCAAGACACTTCTGAAAGCGTTAGACCTAAAATTATCTGGACTCGCTACTAGAGATGAGCGAAGTTACAGTGATTCGATTCGTCACAAACTTCTCGGCATAAGCTGACTTTTGCCTGCATAAATGAGTTCAGCTTTCTGGTGCCTCTGTGCTGGAAAAGGTGGATACAGTCCTAGGAGAGAGTCTCCAGGCCACCGGCTGCAGGATAAAGTCAGTAAATACCGCGAGGTTCGTGAAGAATCGAATCACTGTAGCTTCACTCATCTCTACTCTCTACCTGTCTTCTCTCCCTTTGCAGCTCATATAAAGTTTTAAAGTTAAAAAGATAAAATATTTTTAAATTTCCTTTAATAAAAAGGATGTTAAATATCAGACAGCCACAGCCAAGACAAATCCTGCATGGTTCGCCTGGTAAATGACTTGCAAAAATTTCCATTCCTATCTTTCATTACATCCAAAAGACGACATTGATCACCTATTTTTCTATAAAGCCATTTCCCAGGTAAGACAAATTGTTTATGTTTGATTTATGTATTTTTTTTGTAACAGGATGACATGCACAGAGTCATTGACCAGCAATTGATGGACAAACACCAGAAGGAATGGAGCCAGACTGTATATTCCTTCTCCAGTGGCCACCAAACCAAACATTGTGGCAAGGTTACCACTCTGAATTGCACAGAGAGGCCAGGAGAAGAGCCTATTGGGTCTGAAGGAAGACGCCTTTTTTCATTTCTTAAGAAAACAAAATGTTAAAGTTAGTTACCCAACCTTTCCATTGAAATTGCTTTATGAATCATGGCAGACAGCTGAGTAGTGGAATACAGTTTGCTGGCAGTCAAAAATCGGAAAGGCATACTGTTAGTGATCCATAAAGCCATCTGTGGGTAAGCAAATCCTTAGAATACCCCCATGGACGGTCAGAAGCCAGCAGGCATTTGGCTTAAGAGTTACTAGAAAGTATTCTGCTCAGTGCCCTTGCTAAGCACCTTGAGGTACTTGTATTTATTTCAGATGTATTTTCTATTGTGAACAAATAACACTTTGTTCAGTGGATTTTATCCATTAAGGACACCTTGCACTTTTAGAGCCATCTCTTTCTGTTCACTCCATAGCTTCCTTTATAAACAGAATTTAGCAGGTATTACCATTGTAGACAGGTCCTGAGCTGCTCTCGGTGCAAGGAACAGACTCCCTACCTCTGGTCTTCCAGACAGAGCACAGCACAGTGGAATGGTTCCTACTGTTCCCTTCAGCTCATGTACTGAGACATGCTCCATGTACATAGAAGAAGCAGAATTTTTATAATGAATATTGCATACAGTTTTGGTTTTATAATATACAGATATAAAGAGAATGTCATATTTTAGTATAAAATTATGCTCTTTTTATTGTAAACTCTGGAATAAAATATTTCTATGATTTTCCATGGTCCCTCTGAACACTTTTGTCTAACACCCGTTCACATCACGCTCCATGTGTATTTTTATAGACATTAATATAGACACTTTTTTCCCCAAATTCAGGATCCATATTTCACATTTTTATTAGTTTGTTCCTATTTATGAACAAGATGGTACAAAAATTTGGCAGATTTTTTTCCATTATATAGCTATATATTTTTTTTCTTTTAACATAATGGTTCTTAGATTGTAATAGAAGACTTTATAGTTCAGGATCCATCCAGCCTTTTTATTAAAAACAATATGATCTTGTGGTTGTCTGTCCTGCACTGGTCAATGGGATAGATGCTTGGTTTTCTTTAGCATGGTTTTAAATAGTGACAAAAACTAAACAGCAGGGGTGCAAATTAACAGCTAGGTCTAGTAAGTCTTACCCTTACAGGCAGGACTAAAATCCAGGCATGAGCCAAGGTTAAGATGCCAACTGTCCTAAATCTTTAAAAATTTGATCAGTTCACATTCATCACGCGCCATGACAGATTGGCGATCGAAAGGCAAAAGCCAAAGCAATAGGAGGGAGGCATGGCTGGTTAACACAATATACAGTATGTACAGACTCTTGTTAATCAGTCCACGGGGTAGGCACTGCAACTGTCCTTTCCTAGCAGACGCTCCTGAAGAGCAGGGGTGACAAGGGGATGACAAGGATCCACAACACCTTGTTGGCACAGCAATAAAAAGGTGCCAGCGCCTCTCAATAGAAAACCTTGAGAAAATTCTTAAATTAACAGCACAAAACTGAGAAAAAGCCCCAACCCCTGAAAGCTGGGCACTGCCCGTAGTACAGTTACTCTTCGTCTCAGGAACGAATGTTCGGATTGAGTGCGGCCTCTCTGTGCTGTGCCTGCACCTAGCAGCATCTCTTCTTCCTTTTACTGTTTTTGTTTAATTTCACCACGTCATTCTGTTGCTGTTGTTGCTGCTTTGCCAAGTTCTCTTTCTTTGCTCGGAGGACTAGCTCAGTAATGCAATTAAACATCTACAAAATGAAGTATGGATACATTAAAACAACCATATACACATACCAGTATTAAAACATAAAAACACAGCTCTGAACAGTCTCTCAATCATTTTTAGACCTATCATTAGTGCATTAATAAAATGCCATATGGTCTTGTTCACACATTCCAGCTTAAAGTAAACTTAAAGCAGCTTAAAGCAGTAAAGTAAACAAGTTTTATAGGCTTTGAGAACTGCTACTGGCAAATTGTAGTAAAAGCACACTATGCAACTAATACTTTAGTTTAGGTACCTGCAAATGAGAATACCTTTAAAGTGGTGCTCCGGAGGAAAGAAACATTATTTCAAATGAACTGGTGCTGGAAAGTTTTACAGATTTGTAAATTACTTCTATACAAAAATCTTAATCCTTCCAGAATTTATCACCTGCTGTATTCTACAGAGGAAGTTGTGTAGTTCTTTTCTGTCTGACCACAGTGCTCTCTGCTGACACCTCTGTCCATGTCAGGAATTGTCCAGAACAGGAAAATAAATCCCCATAGCAAACCTATCCTGCTCCAGACAGTGGTGTCAGCAGAGATCACTGTGGTCAGACAGAAAGAACTATACAACTTCCCCTGGAGAAAAACAACAGCTGATAAGTACTGGAAGGCTTAAGATTTTTTAAATAGAAGTAATTTACTAATCTGTATAACTTTCAGCCACAAGTTAATTCAACTTTTTCCCCCCCTCCGGGGTACCCCTTTAAGAACGTAGGGAGTACAGGTAACGTCCTGACATCCTGGTACTGAAGGACCAAGGGTGTACCTGTACGTCCTGAGTCCCGTTAACAGGGTTTAAACCGTTCTCCCGAGCGGAGAACGGATTAAACCCGGTGGGTCCCGGTTGCTACGGGCAGCCAGGACCCACGGCTAACTTTGTGCAAGTAAAACTAAAATGAACGTAAAACAAAAAGTGAAAGTAAAACTATCCCGGCAGCTAGGCGGAGCTGATCGGGACTATTGCGACAGAATCGCGATGTCCCGATCAGCTTACTGGACGACGGGAGGGTCCTCATCTGCCTCCTGGTCGTCCGATTGGCAATCTACTGCTCCAAGCCTAGAGCAACAGAGCGCCGACAACAGTGACCAGTGTATGCAATCAGAAGATTGCATGGTATAGACCCATGTGGTGGCTAATGTATAAAAAAAAAAAAAAGGGTAAAAAAAAAAATACAGTTATAATAGGTGTGAATAAGCCCCCCCCCCCCTTTAATAAAAGTATGAATCGCCCCCCTTTTCCTATTTTTTAAAGAAAATAATGTAATTAAAATAATCATATGTGTACCGCCACGTGTGTAAATGTCCGAACTATTAAAATATAAGTTTAGCTAAACCGCACGGTCGATGGCGTACATGTAAAAAAAAAAATAAAAAAAAACAAAAAAAAAAAACACCAAAAGTTCAGAATTATGAATTTTTGGTCACTTCATATACCATAAAATAAAAAGCGTTCAAAAAGTCCCATCAAAACAATGGTACAGACCACGCAAAAATCCCGCCCTCATATAGCTCCATATGCGGGAAAAATAAAGGTTATAAGTGTCAGAAGATGACAGTTTTTCAAATACTCATTTTGGTGCATGTACCGTATTTATCGGCGTATAACACGCACTTTTTAGGCTAAAATTTTTAGCCTAAAGTCTATGTGCGTGTTATACGCCGATACCGCCCCAGGAAAGGCCGTCACTGCCCGCTTCTCTCCCCCTGCCTTCCCTGGGGTCTAGAGCCCTGCTGCCGGCCCTTCTCACCCCCTGGCTATCGGCGCCGCTGCCCGTTCTGTCCCCCTATCGGTACCGGCGCCGATAGCCAGGGGGAGAGAAGGGGCAGCGGCACCCATTGCCGGCGCCGCTGCCCCGTTGCCTCCCCCCATCCCCGGTGGCATAATTACCTGGGTCGGGTCCGCGCTGCTGTAGGCCTACGGCTTGCGTCCCCTTCGTCGTTGCTATGCACTGCACGGCGCATGACGTCAGTGCGCTGCGCCTTGCATAGCAACGACGCAGGGGACGCACGCCGGAGGCCTGGAGCAGCGCGGACCCGACCCAGGTAATTATGCCACCGGGGATGGGGGGAGGCAACGGGGCAGCGGCGCCGGCAATGGGTGCCGCTGCCCCTTCTCTCCCCCTGGCTGTCGGCGCCGCTTCTCTCCCCCTGGCTATCGGCGCCGGCAATGGGGCGCCGGCACCGATAGTCAGGGGGACAGAACAGGCAGCGGCGCTGATAACCAGGGGGAGAGAAGGGCCGGCAGCAGGAAAGGCAGGGGGAGAGAAGCGGGCAGCGATGGCCTCTCTCCCCCTGCCTTTCCTGGGGGTGTATCGGGTATACACCCGCACACACGCACCCTCATTTTACCATGGATATTTGGGTAAAAAACTTTTTTTACCCAAATATCCTTGGTAAAATGAGGGTGCGTGTTATAGGCCGGTGCGTGGTATACCCCGATAAATACGGTAGTTATTTTTTTAAAGTAGTAAAATAAAATAAAACCTATATAAATTGGTTATCCCTGTAACCGTATGGACCTACAGAAAATGTGTCCTTTTTACCGACAAGTACACTGCGTAGTAACGAAAGCCCTAAAAAGTTTCAAAATGGCCTTTTTTTTATTTCACCCCACAAATATTTGTTTCGTCGCAGATTGTTATAAAATAAGTAATGTCATTACAAAGTACAATTGGTGCCGAAAAAAAAAATAAAATAAGCCCTTATATGGGTCTGTAAGTGCAAAATTGAACGTGTTTGATTTTTAGAAAGTGAGGTGGAAAAAACTAAAGTGCAAAAATGAAAATTGTTTTGATTCCTTAAAGGGATACTCCAGCGCTTAGACATCTTATCCCCTATCCAAAGGATAGGGGATAAGAAGCCTGATCGCCGGTGTCCCGCCGCTGGCGACCCCTGTGATCTTGCACCCCAGTTAAAATCAGTCCCCGGAGCATGTCAACAGCTGTCACGCCCCCTCCCATAGGCTTGCATTGAGGGGTGGAGCATGACGTCACACGTGGGGCGGAGGCTCTGTGGTCGCCGGTAATCCGACTCCGGGGACTTATTTTAACTGGGGTGCCTAGTGCAAGATTACAGGGGTCCCCAGCAGCGGGACCCTCGCAATCAGGCATCTTATCCCCTATCCTTTGGATAGGGGATAAGATGTCTAAGCGCCGGAGTATCCCTTTAAGGTGAAAATGGGCTGAGTCCTTAAGGGGAATGTTTACCTTTAAACATCTATCCATTGTAAGATTTTTAACACAATTTATCATCATGTCTGTTTTAGGGTAGGTTCACGTGCCGTATTTTATTGCTGCGTATGTTCCTACACATTGAAGTGGCTGGCAAAATACGCAGCTGATTTCCCACAGCCGGTTATGGTTGTGTTAATGTACCCTTATACACAGAAATCCTGCCCCAAATCATATAAAGCTATATACCACAGAGCTTAGATTCTCTCCCTCGGTCATATCCTGCCCTAAGACAGGGAAGCAAAAATCACTGGTGCATAGTAATAAAAAAAGAGAAACAAAGACCTATGGATGAAGTGAGATGATATTGACAAATGGTCCTTCCTCCGGCAAATCTAATTAAAAACTTACTAATTATAGGTTATTTTTGTCTACCAAACTAGACCTACTGGACATGATCAGTTCATACAATGCTTCCAGTATGTAGTGATGATACACACCTCCTCAACATTGAGGTTTTCTTTGGCGCTAGTCTCAAACAGCTGAATGTCCATCTGCGCAGCAAATTTATAGGCGTCTTCTGTTTCCACCACTTTCCTTTCAGGGTCATCATTCTTATTTCCCACTTTGAAAAGACAAAATTAAATTAAAATCACACATTTATAAATTGGGAACTCTACCTCTTATCCAAAGACAAAGAAATTCTCACCTAATATTCGGCACACATCATCACAGTTCTGGTTTATTTCATGTAACCATCTTTTTACATTTACAAAAGACTCGGCACTGGTAACATCATAAACAACAATGACACCATGGGTCCCTCTATAGTACCTGAAAAACAAAAACAAAAAAAAATAAACACATTGCAAGGAAAAATGAACAATTTAATCTGAACAGAGCAGACCTACATCTCATAAGCAACTGTTCTTCTCATCTATGAAACCTATAGCTTAAATCTACATAGCCGTGCTCTAGATTTTATGGAAAATAGTAAGAACGATCCGGCACTTGCAGGACTAGGGTCAGTTATTATAAACAGGAGCGGTAACGATGGGATCCTGGAGGGATGTGGATATAGGCGGTGCTCAGTCTAAGTACTAATGCATAGAACAAGACAAAGCAAAGACTGCACTCACCATCCACGTCTCTTTACTCAATCCTACGTAGGCATTCGGCAGAGGAGGCAGGGGCACGCCGGGACAAGTTGTTTCGCGCGAGATCGCGCGAAACAACTTGTCCCGGCGTGCCCCTGCCTCCCTCTGCCGAATGCCTACACAGGATTGAGTAAAGAGACGTGGATGGTGATTCTTTGCTTTGTCTTGTTCTATGTCTAAATTCTATAGTTCTGTGTATGTGTAATATAAATTATTCTGTAGGTGGTGAGGCACAAATCCGGCAGGTCTCTCGTAAGTTCTGTTAGTCATCAGGGACTCTAAACCTCATTCCATCTAACCTTTTCTAAAGCACTCTCCATTGGAAAGTCATTATTTCATGAGATGTACTGCACGTCCAACCACAAAGATGTTATAAGAGTAGATAGGGTTTAATTCACATTTTGAATGTCCAGTACAAAAATAGTTCAGATAAGAACAGTGCTGCTGTCTGTGGCAACCACTATAGAACGGTCAAAACTAAAATTCAGGAACACAATAAAAAGGGCAATAAACTGTACATCAGAAAAAAAGGAGTGGGTGTGCATTATAATAATGCACAAAAGGTATAAAGGGTCCAGGGGGAAGACGCCAGTACAAAAGGGCAAAATGGTGAGATTACTTTCAATCCATTCTTTGCTCACAGTAAACTTACGTTGATGTTATGGTCCGGAACCGTTCCTGCCCCGCAGTGTCCCATATCTGGAGTTTCACTTTCTCCCCATTAATTTCAACTGTCCTGATTTTAAAATCAACCCCAATCGTTGTGATGTAGCTGCCTGGAAAAGGAAAGCAGGATATGAGCGGATCCGAAGGGAGTTCAAAAATAAGAAGTCATTTCAGGTATATACTCATAACTGAAGTAAAGTATTCTTCCCTTGGGATAACACACCTATTTACAGTCATGTGTTTCAATATATTGTTTTTGTAAGTGTCTACATTCCTTTCTGTTAAAAACGTGATGCGTTCTTGCATTTTATGGGATGATTCAACTTTTTGTAGTACAGTTAGCCAATGGGGGGGGGGGGGGGAATGCCATCTCTAAGGGCACTGTTACATGGAGCAATTTCGACTAAACAGGCTTATATTGCCCTGTTTAATAGAGCCAGCGACCAGCTAATGAATGAGTCCCTTTGGATAGGGGATAAGATGTCTAAGCACCGGAGTACCCCTTTAAGTAATGCACAGAGAGGAGGTTACATAGCTCTGCGTGGGGATTAGTATGTAATGATGTTATCCTTACCTGAAAAGGTATTATCAGCAAACCTTAGGAGTAAACTACTTTTCCCGACACCTAAAACAAAAATGAAGGAGTTAGTAATAATGAAGTCTCCTTGGGTATTAAATACTTATGAATAGATGTAGCATACAGTACAGTTTGCTGGACACTACTGGTAGGGGGTTGTAAAACATGAAACATGTCAGATAGAGCCCCCGGTTTATTAGCCCAGCGCTGCGCTGTCCCGCACATCAGGGAACTAATCATATGTCACCCACGAGCGCTGCTTCTCTCCCCCCCCCCCCCCCCAATTATCAGCCGATGCGCTGTACTGTACTATCCTGTGCCCGGGCTGCAAAAATAAACAAAAAATAAACTAACTCTCCTTCCGACATTCCCCGGCCTCACAGTCCCTCCGCTGCGGTCCTGGGGATGGGAACGTCATAGAGCAGTCAGCCTATCACTTGGCCGGTGATAGGCTGAGCCCACTGTCATGTAAGGAGCCGGCCTGACAGTAGGATAGTCATACTTTCCTTATAGGAGAGTTACTAAAACAATGTTGACTGAAATATACCACACTAACACTTCACACTAAAATATGCCAACCAGATATTACCAGTACCAAGAAATTCAATATGGCCTACACAATATTCCACTGAGTTACTATACACTAATCCAGGACAGGGGAGAACTAATGTATATAGAAATGTACTCATGGCCAATCCAGGAGGCGATTTTACCTTTAAAGTCCAGCTGGAAGAGTCTGCCATCAGTGCTCAGAGTATAGACTAGAGTCCTCTGCGGGACTGGTTTTTGAATCCCACTCCCAATGATTTTCTGACCAATCCTACCCGCTCCCATAGGGTGTTTGCTCCACTCCTGCTAACATAGGAATGTACAGACACTGTGGTGCAATGCTCTGCACATATTCCCCATGTATATCAGTGTGTTTAGTAGGGATCGACCAACATCGGTTTTTTAGGGCCGATACCGATAATCGGTGGAGGTTAGGGCCGATAGCCGATAACTTATACCGATATTCCGGTATAAGTTATCGGCTATTTATCCCCCCGAGACACCGCTGCAGATCATTGATTTAAAGCGGGCGCTTTAAATCAATGCACTGCAGTGGCTTTTGCGGGGCCATAGGCCACCGCCGCCACCACCCGCTTCTCTCCCCCTACCTGTCAGGGTGGTCCGGGCCATCCATCCTTCCCGTAGTGTCCGGCAGCATTCCGGGTGGAGGGTGAACCGGTCCGGGCTGTCCTTCTCCGGGGGTCATCTTCTCCACTCCGGGCAGGCTCCGGCCTAGTACGCTGCATAGACGCCCATGTGCAGCGACGCACCTGACGTCACGGCGTCTATGCTGCGTACTAGGCCGGAGCCTGCCCGGAGTGGAGAAGATGACCCCCGGAGAAGGACAGCCCGGACCAGTTCACCCTCCACCCGGAATGCCGTCGGACACTACAGGAAGGATGGATGGCCCGGACCACCCCCATTACGGGTAAGTTTAATTTTTTTTTATTGACTCGGAGGGTGGGGGAGGGGCCCGACTGGTATGGGCAAAAATCCATACCGGTATACCGCCCAGCACTACGGTGGGGGGTGCAACGCGGTGCGGTGGGTCGGGGGGCGGCCGCGGTGCGGCGGGTCGGGGGGGGGGGGTCGATGCATTATCGGCAAGGTAATTGCCGATACCGTTAATGCCCAAAATCGTGATTATCAGCCATACCGATAATCGGTCGATCCCTAGTGTTTAGTACATACTGCTCTCTAGTCTTCAGGGCTCCGGCCTTCTTCTGCATCCCCGGGATGCAGAAGAAGGCCGGAGCCCTGAAGACTAGAGAGGAGTGTCAGAATGTGCTGAGTTTATCGCCGGCTTCAAAGATGTTCCGCCTTGGCCAGTCATAGGCTGAGCGGCAGAAGTGTCATGTAACTGGTCCGGGCACCAGGGAGAAGGCTGGGTGCAGACAAGTTACATGACAATGCTGCCGCTCAGCTCATCACTGGCCAAGGAGGGATATCTTTACATCCGGCGATAAGCTCAGCACAGTCTGATGTGTTGGACCCCAGAACGCAGAAGGCCCGGAAGACTGGAGAGAGATATCTGTGCATCGAGGGAGTGGCAGAAGGTGAGTTAACCCCTTAAGGACTCATTAAGGCCCATTTTCACCTTAAGGACTCTGACAATTTTCGTTTTTGCACTCTGCTCTTCCTCCTCCCCTTTTAAAAATCATAACTCTTTAAATTTTCCACCTATAGACCCATATGTGGGCTTGTTTTTTGTGCCACTAATTGTACTCTGTAATTACATTACTCATTTTACCACCAAATCTACGGCAAAACAAAATATATATATATATATTTGTGAGATGGAACAGAAATAAAAAATGCCATTTTGTAACTTTTGGGGACTTCTGATTCTACACAGTGCAATTTTTTTTCCCGTAAAAATGACACTTTATCTTTATTCTGTAGGTCCATACAGTCGCAAGGATAGCCAATTTATGTAGGTTTTATTTTACTACTTTAAAAAAATTACAGCGAATTTCTGTTGTAATGGGACTTTTTGATCGCTTCTTATTAATTTATTATGGCATATGAAGTGACCAAAAATGCGCAATTTAGTATTTTTTACGTGTACGCCGTGCAATTTAATTAACATTATTTTTTAATAGTTCAGACGATACCACATACTTTTTTTTTATTTGATTACATTATTTTAATTAAAGAATGATTGATTCAAATCAATGGGGATTCAAGCTTTTATTAGGGAAGGGTTTTTTTTTCCTTTTACTTTTTGTTATAGGACCCATTGGCAGCTCCCATAGGGTATGTGCAGACTGCAGAACATTGCACCCCCTAGGGTCCGTAGAAGACCCTAGGGTGCAATGCTCTGTAGTCTGCACATCCCTCCCCCCATGTGTATAGCAGTGTGTGCGCAAATTCCTATACAGATGGGGTACGTGCAGAGCATTGCACCCTTGTCTGTAGTACAGACTAGGGTACAATGCTCTGCACATACCCTCCCATGTGTATAGTAGTGTGTGTAAATTTCTATACAGGTGGGGATACGTGCAGACTGCAGAGCATTGCACCCTAAGGTCTGCAGACACGGACGGAAGCCAGGCTGAGAAGGGGATGAAAATGGTGGCACTACGGCAGCAGTGGGGGAGGAGACAGCTAGGAGGAGCAGCCCCACCCTGGTGAGTGGTGACTGTACTCGGAGGGTGCTGCCACTCAGTCACTGAGGCTGCTGCAGGATTTGCGGGACCCGCAGGCATAGTGCCTGACAGCCCACACCTACTCGCAGCAGCCTCCTGACCGCCAGCAGGTTTTGGGTTGGGTCCCATGGGATCCCAATGCAGGGCTCTAGTATAGACTTTCCACTCATGCAAAGAGTATACTATGATGTGCCCATTTGGTTGAACGTGCATGTATTTTATAAGTGAAAAAAAAAAAGTGGCTTATCTTATCAGAAAAAAATAAATAGATGGGCAGAAATCCATCTGTCCCCAAACCTTAGACGGTCAGCCAATCCTGCTCCAATCAGAAGGTTTGAATAACATTTATGTGATGTATATAGACAGCTTAAAGGGGTACTCCGGTGAAAACCTTTTTTCTTTTAAATCAACTGGTGGCAGAAAGTTAAACATATTTGTAAATCACTTCTATTAAAAAATCTTAATCCTTCCTGTACTTATTAGCTGCTGAATACTACAGAGGAAATTCTTTTCTTTTTGGAATGCTCGCTGATGACATCACGACCACAGTTCTCTCTTCTGACATAATAACGCTTTATTTATTGTTTTCCTTAGTGGGATTTGAACCCAAGTCCCCAGCACTGCAAGGCAGCAGTGCTAACCACTGAGCCACCATGCTGCCCTTAGCATACATCAGCTATGCATGGTTGCTAAAATGGACAGAGATGTCAGCAGAGAGCACTGTGTTCGTGATGTCATCAGAGTTCCAAAAAGAAAGGAATTTCCTCTGTAGTATTCAGCAGCTAATAAGTACTGGAAGGATTAAGATTTTTTAATAGAAGTAATTTACAAATATGTTTAACTTTCTGTCACCAGTTGATTTAAAAGAAAAAAGGTTTTCACCGGAGTACCCCATTAAAGAAAACCTTTCCAGATTGGGGTCCCTACACTGTCTGCTCTGCTGGAAAAAAAAAAAAAAAAGTTGACACCGTGGAGAAGCACTGCAAAGCTATCATGTCCAGACATGATGGGAATTGTAGTTTTGCAACATCTGGAGGCACCCTGGTTGGGAAACACTGCTATAGACAGAAGACCAGAATATGTTGTCAGGACATGATAGAGAGAAGGTACAAACCAGGGTGACCTCACAGGGTAGTCTGGTAGGCATTTTGTGCAGCCAAAGGAAAAAAAAAATGGAACATAACCACCATTCCACAGCTAGACTAAAGCAAAGCAGGTTCTGAATGCACAAAAGGGCCATCTACAGCCGGCTGAACGGAAAACTGTCAGATATTTTCTCCTGCACTATCCACAGGTATTGGTGGATAGTGTGGGAGACGCTGATTAAAACGAGCCCTACCTTGGTCTGATCCGCGCCGCCGTTCGCCCGCAATTGTAGTTTTAATCTCAGTGTATATCCAGCTGTAACTGGCAAAGGCGGTGCTTCTACGGGCTAACGGGCACTGACATCAGCGCCGCTCATGAATATTCATCCCTCCGGTACTCCCTCTCTTCGCCGCTCCTAACCAGAGGGAGGGATGAATATTCATGAGCGGCGCTGACGTCAGTGTCAGTTAGCCCGCAGAAGCCCCGCCTTTGCCAGTTACAGCACGATATACACAGAGATTAAAACTACAATTGCGGGCGAACGGCGGCGCGGATCAGACCAAGGTAGGGCTCGTTTTAATCAGCGTCTCCCGCACTATCCACCAATACCTGTGGATAGTGCGGGAAAAAATATGTGACAGTTTTCCTTTAACACAAGGAAGAGAAGTAAGGTTATTAAAAATTATAATGATAATAAAATAAATTTAAAAAAAAACAACAACTGGCAATTTAATGACTTAGTTATTTTTTTGCAGCATCTGCGAGGACAATTTTTTTTTTTTTTACCAGACCAATGTTACGAGAGAAACAAACCGGAAAGTCCTCCAAACTGTATCACCTGAGTATTCATATAACTTCTGACATGTCAGTTTTTATGAGCTCAACAAGTTTTGTAGATGCTGAGTGTGGCAGAACATAAACGCCTCTCAAAATTACCCCATTTTAACAACTAGACCTCTCAAGGTATTCACCATGTAGACTGTAAAAAGATGAGAAACAGAAACAAGCGCAACAATGTGCCGTTACTCCTAGCAACCGTAGGCGAGTTTAGAGGGAGACAATTTTGCTGCGGGTACAACACCGTATATCATGGTATATAAGATCCAGGCGTGCTGCCACCTTCCCCGTCTTGGAATAATCCTCGGCGGTCTTGAAAATGGAAGAAGCTGTAGTTTGCTCGGCAGCAGAGAATTTCGGTGTATTCGGGCACTCTCCTCACAGGCGTCTGGTAATCCAGGAAAAAATTAAAATCTAATCCAAGTGGGGATGATAAAACCAAATGGATATATATAATAAAATCAATTTGGTTTTATCATCCCCACTTGGATTAGATTTTTATTTTTTCCTGGATTAACCGACACCTGTGAGGAGAGCGCCCGAATACACCGAAATTCTCTGCTGCCGAGCAAACTACAGCTTCTTCCAAGGTATTCACCCCCCCCCCCCCCACCACCACAAATGCATCATTTTTGGGACATATTGTTTGTACATCGCTTCTGAAATGGAAGAGAAAATGCCCCTCAAATTTTATTACACTGTTTGTTGTTTGGCCACATGGAGGGACCCAGAAGGTGAGGAGCGGCATTTGGCGCTCTCCGTGCATGCAAAGGATTCTTGCTGGCAGTGGGATACCGCTCTGCCAGAAGTGACCCTATTTTGGAAACTACACCCCCTAAAGTATCAATCTAGGGCAGTAGTGAGTCCTTAACCCCTTAAGAACTGACCGCTTTTTCCATTTTTGCACTTTCGTTTTTTCCTCCTTACCCTTATAAAAAACACCCTTACAAGTTTGCACCTAAAAATCTATTTGATGGCTTATTTTTTGTTTCTCATAGGAAACCATTGATCGATGATTCTGCTGCTTGACTGCTCATGCCTGGATCTCAGGCACTGAGCAGTCATTCGGCGATCGGACACCAGGAGGCAGGTAAGGGACCCTCCTGCTGTCCTACAGCTGTTCAGGATGCCGCGACAATCCCGAACAGCCCCCTGAGCTAATTGGCAAAGTTTTACTTTCACTTTATAGAATGGGAGCTGACTCAGGACGTACAAGTACGCCCTGTGTCCTTAATGGGTTAAAAGGGTACTCCAGCCCTAAGACATTCTTATCCAGAGGATAAGTGATAAAATGTCTGATCGCGGGGGTCCCGCCGCTGGGAATCCCCTCAATCTCTCATGCAGCACCCACCTGTCTCCCATAGCCTTGCATTGAGTGGACAGGGCATGATGTCACAAGGGGGGGGCGGAGTCGTGACCTCACGATACTCCGACTCAGTTGTCGCGAGTCTTCAGACACAGAGCGATCATCGCTTTGTAGAGCCGAGACAGGTGGGTGCTGCACGAGAGATTGTGGGTGTCCCCAGCGGCGGGACCCCTGCGATCAGACATCTTATCCTCTATCCTTTGGATAGGGGATATGATATCTTAGAGCCGGAGTATCCCTTTAATTGTGTGGCTGGAGTTATTATAAAGTCTATGTAAAAATTTGGAATTAGCTTTTGTATATTTTCTATATAGCTTTTTTGTACATTACTTCTGAAATGGAGGAAACGCACCCCACATTTTAGAATGTTTGTCCTGTGTTAGGCAGTACCCCTGCTTAGGCCATATTTCATTGCTTGGCCACGCGGTGGAATCCACAAGGCGAGAAGCAGCATTTAGCGCTCAGCACATCAGACCCCACTCCATGTCTGCAAATGATTGGAGCTGGTTGAACCATACCGCACACCCTTTAGTGACCGCAAGATTTTTATCTCGGAAAGATTTATTAGGCTGGGTTCACACTACGTTGTCCCCCATACGGGAGCGCATACGGCAGGGGGGAGCTAAAACCTCGCGCTCCCGTATGTTACCGTATGCGCTCCCGTATGTCATTCATTTCAATGAGCCGACCGGAGTGAAACGTTCGGTCCGGTCGGCTCATTTTTGCGCCGTATGCGCTTTTACAACCGGACCTAAAACCGTGGTTGACCACAGTTTTAGGTCCGGTTGTAAAAGCGCATACGGCGCAAAAATGAGCCGACCGGACCGAACGTTTCACTCCGGTCGGCTCATTGAAATGAATGACATACGGAAGCGCATACGGTGACATACGGGAGCGCGAGCTTTTAGCTCCCCCCTGCCGTATGCGCTCCCGTATGGGAGAAAACGTAGTGTGAACCCAGCCTTAGTTGAACTGGGAACCTCTCTCGTTGGTCCTTGGTCGGCTAGTGGTGATGTGCGGCTGTCTGACTGTTACAGTTCATGACGGATATATCAGTTATCTTGCCATGATAAGCACCCGCTCACAATTAATATATCCATTATTGGGCATTAAAAAGGAGAAACATTTTAAATAGAAAACAAATTATTTATTTTGTTGGTGACTCCCTTAGTACCAACTGCACCAACTCCATTCTGGAACGTTATCCACCCAAACACTTTCCCATCAGGTCTTGATCCAGATTGATCAATCGAGACCAATATTATGGGCAGAGATAATGAAAGAGTAAAAACTATTCTATACTGGTGGCACCAGGGATGTCATAATTGGCACTAGAGTCTAAAATATAACACTGGCAAACGGGTGACCGCTACGAGGCCCATCTATGGACATTCTTTTCCTTTTAAAACCCAGTGTGGTCCAGGATCACCTGTCACATTTGGAACAAGCTTACGGTAAGTTAATAAAGGTCACAAACAAAATAAAATAAAAATCACATCAGCCTCACAGTCCAGTCTTCACATACCACACAAAGACCTCAGGCCTTGAAGTTACCAGGAATTTTAAATAGAGGTCCTGCTACTGGGACCATCATCAGGGGTACAAATTAAGGGTGTATTCTCATTTTAGTGCTCAGCAGTGTGACATAGCGCCTTCCTGTATCTATAAAGGTACTGGGTCCGGTGTGACATAGCGCCTTCCTGTATCTATAAAGGTACTGGGTCCAGTGTGACATAGCGCCTTCCTGTATCTATAAAGGTACTGGGTCCGATGTGACATAGCGCCTTCCTGTATCTATAAAGGTACTGGGTCCGGTGTGACATAGCGCCTTCCTGTATCTATAAAGGTACTGGGTCCAGTGTGACATAGCGCCTTCCTGTATCTATAAAGGTACTAGGTCCGGTGTGACATAGCGCCTTCCTGTATCTATAAAGGTACTAGGTCCGGTGTGACATAGCGCCTTCCTGTATCTATAAAGGTACTAGGTCCGGTGTGACATAGCGCCTTCCTGTATCTATAAAGGTACTGGGTCCGGTGTGACATAGCGCCTTCCTGTATCTATAAAGGTACTGGGTCCGGTGTGACATAGCGCCTTCCTGTATCTATAAAGGTACTAGGTCCGGTGTGACATAGCGCCTTCCTGTATCTATAAAGGTACTGGGTCCGGTGTGACATAGCGCCTTCCTGTATCTATAAAGGTACTGGGTCCAGTGTGACATAGCGCCTTCCTGTATCTATAAAGGTACTGGGTCCAGTGTGACATAGCCCCTTCCTGTATCTATAAAGGTACTAGGTCCGGTGTGACATAGCGCCTTCCTGTATCTATAAAGGTACTGGGTCCAGTGTGACATAGCACCTTCCTGTATCTATAAAGGTACTGGGTCCAGTGTGACATAGCGCCTTCCTGTATCTATAAAGGTACTGGGTCCAGTGTGACATAGCCCCTTCCTGTATCTATAAAGGTACTAGGTCCGGTGTGACATAGCGCCTTCCTGTATCTATAAAGGTACTGGGTCCAGTGTGACATAGCGCCTTCCTGTATCTATAAAGGTACTAGGTCCGGTGTGACATAGCGCCTTCCTGTATCTATAAAGGTACTGGGTCCAGTGTGACATAGCGCCTTCCTGTATCTATAAAGGTACTGGGTCCAGTGTGACATAGCGCCTTCCTGTATCTATAAAGGTACTAGGTCCGGTGTGACATAGCCCCTTCCTGTATCTATAAAGGTACTGGGTCCGATGTGACATAGCCCCTTCCTGTATCTATAAAGGTACTAGGTCCGGTGTGACATAGCGCCTTCCTATATCTATAAAGGTACTGGGTCCAGTGTGACATAGCGCCTTCCTGTATCTATAAAGGTACTGGGTCCAGTGTGACATAGCGCCTTCCTGTATCTATAAAGGTACTAGGTCCGGTGTGACATAGCCCCTTCCTGTATCTATAAAGGTACTGGGTCCGGTGTGACATAGCCCCTTCCTGTATCTATAAAGGTACTAGGTCCGGTGTGACATAGCGCCTTCCTGTATCTATAAAGGTACTGGGTCCAGTGTGACATAGCCCCTTCCTGTATCTATAAAGGTACTGGGTCCGGTGTGACATAGCCCCTTCCTGTATCTATAAAGGTACTAGGTCCGGTGTGACATAGCGCCTTCCTGTATCTATAAAGGTACTGGGTCCAGTGTGACATAGCGCCTTCCTTTATCTATAAAGGTACTAGGTCCAGTGTGACATAGCGCCTTCCTGTATCTATAAAGGTACTAGGTCCAGTGTGACATAGCGCCTTCCTGTATCTATAAAAGGTACTGGGTCCAGTGTGACATAGCGCCTTCCTGTATCTATAAAGGTACTGGGTCCGGTGTGACATAGCGCCTTCCTGTATCTATAAAGGTACTAGGTCCGGTGTGACATAGCGCCTTCCTGTATCTATAAAGGTACTGGGTCCAGTGTGACATAGCCCCTTCCTGTATCTATAAAGGTACTAGGTCCGGTGTGACATAGCGCCTTCCTGTATCTATAAAGGTACTGGGTCCAGTGTGACATAGCGCCTTCCTGTATCTATAAAGGTACTAGGTCCGGTGTGACATAGCGCCTTCCTGTATCTATAAAGGTACTGGGTCCGATGTGACATAGCGCCTTCCTGTATCTATAAAGGTACTGGGTCCGGTGTGACATAGCGCCTTCCTGTATCTATAAAGGTACTGGGTCCAGTGTGACATAGCGCCTTCCTGTATCTATAAAGGTACTAGGTCCGGTGTGACATAGCGCCTTCCTGTATCTATAAAGGTACTAGGTCCGGTGTGACATAGCGCCTTCCTGTATCTATAAAGGTACTAGGTCCGGTGTGACATAGCGCCTTCCTGTATCTATAAAGGTACTGGGTCCGGTGTGACATAGCGCCTTCCTGTATCTATAAAGGTACTGGGTCCGGTGTGACATAGCGCCTTCCTGTATCTATAAAGGTACTAGGTCCGGTGTGACATAGCGCCTTCCTGTATCTATAAAGGTACTGGGTCCGGTGTGACATAGCGCCTTCCTGTATCTATAAAGGTACTGGGTCCAGTGTGACATAGCGCCTTCCTGTATCTATAAAGGTACTGGGTCCAGTGTGACATAGCCCCTTCCTGTATCTATAAAGGTACTAGGTCCGGTGTGACATAGCGCCTTCCTGTATCTATAAAGGTACTGGGTCCAGTGTGACATAGCACCTTCCTGTATCTATAAAGGTACTGGGTCCAGTGTGACATAGCGCCTTCCTGTATCTATAAAGGTACTGGGTCCAGTGTGACATAGCCCCTTCCTGTATCTATAAAGGTACTAGGTCCGGTGTGACATAGCGCCTTCCTGTATCTATAAAGGTACTGGGTCCAGTGTGACATAGCGCCTTCCTGTATCTATAAAGGTACTAGGTCCGGTGTGACATAGCGCCTTCCTGTATCTATAAAGGTACTGGGTCCAGTGTGACATAGCGCCTTCCTGTATCTATAAAGGTACTGGGTCCAGTGTGACATAGCGCCTTCCTGTATCTATAAAGGTACTGGGTCCAGTGTGACATAGCGCCTTCCTGTATCTATAAAGGTACTGGGTCCAGTGTGACATAGCCCCTTCCTGTATCTATAAAGGTACTGGGTCCGGTGTGACATAGCCCCTTCCTGTATCTATAAAGGTACTAGGTCCGGTGTGACATAGCGCCTTCCTATATCTATAAAGGTACTAGGTCCAGTGTGACATAGCGCCTTCCTGTATCTATAAAAGGTACTGGGTCCAGTGTGACATAGCGCCTTCCTGTATCTATAAAGGTACTGGGTCCGGTGTGACATAGCGCCTTCCTGTATCTATAAAGGTACTAGGTCCGGTGTGACATAGCGCCTTCCTGTATCTATAAAGGTACTAGGTCCGGTGTGACATAGCGCCTTCCTGTATCTATAAAGGTACTAGGTCCGGTGTGACATAGCGCCTTCCTGTATCTATAAAGGTACTGGGTCCAGTGTGACATAGCCCCTTCCTGTATCTATAAAGGTACTAGGTCCGGTGTGACATAGCGCCTTCCTGTATCTATAAAGGTACTAGGTCCGGTGTGACATAGCGCCTTCCTGTATCTATAAAGGTACTAGGTCCGGTGTGACATAGCGCCTTCCTGTATCTATAAAGGTACTAGGTCCGGTGTGACATAGCGCCTTCCTGTATCTATAAAGGTACTGGGTCCAGTGTGACATAGCCCCTTCCTGTATCTATAAAGGTACTAGGTCCGGTGTGACATAGCGCCTTCCTGTATCTATAAAGGTACTGGGTCCAGTGTGACATAGCGCCTTCCTGTATCTATAAAGGTACTAGGTCCGGTGTGACATAGCGCCTTCCTGTATCTATAAAGGTACTGGGTCCAGTGTGACATAGCGCCTTCCTGTATCTATAAAGGTACTGGGTCCAGTGTGACATAGCGCCTTCCTGTATCTATAAAGGTACTGGGTCCAGTGTGACATAGCGCCTTCCTGTATCTATAAAGGTACTGGGTCCGGTGTGACATAGCGCCTTCCTGTATCTATAAAGGTACTAGGTCCAGTGTGACATGTGACATAGCGCCTTCCTGTATCTATAAAGGTACTGGGTCCAGTGTGACATAGCGCCTTCCTATATCTATAAAGGTACTAGGTCCAGTGTGACATAGCCCCTTCCTGTATCTATAAAGGTACTAGGTCCAGTGTGACATAGCGCCTTCCTGTATCTATAAAGGTACTAGGTCCGGTGTGACATAGCGCCTTCCTGTATCTATAAAGGTACTAGGTCCAGTGTGACATAGCGCCTTCCTGTATCTATAAAGGTACTAGGTCCGGTGTGACATAGCGTCTTCCTTTATCTATAAAGGTACTGGGTCCAGTGTGACATAGCACCTTCCTGTATCTATAAAGGTACTGGGTCCAGTGTGACATAGCGCCTTCCTGTATCTATAAAGGTACTGGGTCCAGTGTCAAGCAGCCATTTCCCGTATCTATAAAAACGAATGAATAAAATGAATGAATAAAGTGCTAGACGGACCCTTTTAGTAGCTGGTGGGGGGGGGGGGGGGGGGGAGGTTCTGATGGGGTAAAGTAAATGTGAGATCCGGCAGCACACCATGGATGACCGGGCCCAGGGTAACTGAGTGTTCTTCTAAGAGTTCTTCCAGCAGAACAGGGATATTAAAGAGACATCTTTTGCACTGACCACAGGTTTGGGCCCCCGGATTGATGAGGGGCCCCTAAAGCTACACCCCATAACCCCACCTGCACTGTGATTAGCCGGTGCCCACTGGGCGACCCTCATCTTATACCCAATGGAAAACAACATAGCTGTAGAAACATAGGCAATGGCACCAGAGACTCAGACAACCATTATGTAATGTGCCGTCCTACCGGCATGTCCCGGGCAGGGGATGGCACAGATCTATGGCACACCGGGGGCACGGTAATCGTACAGGGGGTGATGGAAGGGGCAGCCCAGGAAGCCCACACTTCCGCACACCGGCTCACACTAGCCCGGGGCTCTGCACAGGAAGGATACGAGGCGCCGGTAAGCGGATGCAGGTGCCGGTGGGTCCTCACCGCTCCGTACACTGCACAATGGCTCAAACAGGAGCCCCCGCTGTCAGCGACCACTGCCCACCCCCTGTGCTGACCCCACGGGCCTCTCCCTGATCAGCCTCCCCACCCCAGGGACCGGTCCTCACCGCTGTCTCCGATGATCAGCAACTTGAACAGATGGTCGTAATCCCGGGCCATTTCGGCGGCCTGTGCAGCTGGTGGGCCGGCTCCCGGGATCCGCGCGTTCCGTTCCGACCGAATCCGCTTCCCGGACAAACAGCCGGAAGTGACAGAGAAATCGCGACGAATGCGCAGGCGCAGACCACGCCCACGGCAGCCCCACCTGATCGCGCGCCCGGGGCGGCTCCCTCCTGTGCGCGCCCCTTCTGATTGCCGCGCCGCCATTTTAACCAAAGCTGTGAACGCCATGCTTGTTATGTCACCGCCAGTTCCTCTAGATGGCGCTGTTCACCGTGAGAGGTAGAATCGCTCATATGGTGGTTGAAGCGTTATTGGGAGCAATGGCCCAGATGTAGTGACATGTATACCACATGCTTTCCACAGTTCTGGTCGACCACGTTTTTGCCTGCGGCCGGGAAACCGCATACAGCTGAAAAAGCAGCCGACCGGAGGCTGCAGTTCATTCCGGTCGGCTCATAGACATACATTAACTACGGTTCCCGAATACGGCTAAGGGTGGGTTCACACTACGTTTTCTCCCATACGGGAGCGCAGGGGGGAGCTAAAACCTCGCGCTCCCGTATGCCTTCGTATGCGCTCCCGTATGTCATTCATTTCAATGAGCCGGCCGGAGTGAAACGTTCGGTCCGGTCGGCTCATTTTTGCGCCGTATGCACTTTTACGACCGGACCTCAAACCGTAGTTGACCACAGTTTTAGGTCCGGTTGTCAACGCGCATACGGCGCAAAAATGAGCCGACCGGACCGAACGTTTCACTCCGGCCGGCTCATTGAAATAAATGACATATGGGAGCGCATACGAAGGCATACGGGAGCGCGAGGTTTTAGCTCCCCCCTGCCGTATGCGCTCCCGTATGGGAGAAAACGTAGTGTGAACCCAGCCTAAGTGCGGGCGCAGCAATTAAGCGCCGCCCACCCCTCCTCCCAGCCGTATACGGGAACCATAGTTACAAACCGTAGTGTAAACCCAGCCTTACATAGTACAGGGTGTAGATTCTGGTGTCAAGCACTGTAGTCTGGCCTAACAAAATGAATATGTCTGATGCACATGCATGTCAAGTGCTCTGTGGGTGCACTAGAGGGCTCAGAAGGGAAGGAGTGACAATGGGATTTTAGAGAGTGAGTTTTTCTGAAATGGTTTTTGGGGGGCATATCACATTTAGGAAGCCCCTATGGTGCCAGAATAGCAAAAACAACATGGCATACCATTATGGAAACTACACCCCTCAAGGCACGTAACAAGGGGTCCAGTGAGCCTTAACACCCCACAGGTGTTTGAAGACTTTTCGTTAAAGTCGGATGTGTAAATGAAATTTTTTTTTCAGTAAAATGCTGGTTTTCCCCCAAATTTTACATTTTTACAAGGGGTTATAGGAGAAAATGCCCCCCAAAATTTGTAACCCCATCTCTTCTGAGTATGGAAATACCCCATATGTGGACAGTGCAGTGCAAGTGCACTGCGAGCGAACTACAATGCTCAGAAGAGAAGAAGGCTTTTGGAAAGCAAATTTTGCTGAAATGGTTTTTGGGGGGCATGTCGCATTTAGGAAGCCCCTATGGTGCCAGAACAGCAAAAAAAATCTAACGTAACAAGAGGTACAGTGACAAATTCCCGCTCAAGTTGGACGTGAAAATGGAAAATTCAATTTTTTTACACTAAAATGCTGGTGTTACCCCAAATTTTTCATTTTCACAAGGGTTAATTGGAGAAAAAGCCTCCCAAAATGTGTAACTCCATACCCCATATGTGCTCTGCAGGCGAACTACAATGCTCAGAAGAGAAGGAGCACCATTGGGCTTTTTGTGAGAGAATTTGGTTGGAATAGAAATGGGAGGCCATGTGCGTTTACAAAGCCCCCCCCCCCCGTGGTGCCAGAACAGTGGACCCCCCCCCCCCTACATGTGACCCCATTTTGGAAACTACACCCCTCACAGAATTTAGTAAGGGGTGCTGTGAACATTTACACCCCACTGGCGTTTGACAGATTGGAAAAATTACATTTTTCATTTTCACGGACCACTGTTCCAAAAATCTGTCAGACACCTGTGGGGCGTAAATGCTCACTGTACCCCTTATTTCAATACATGAGGGGTGTAGTTTCCAAAATAGGGTCACATGTGGAGGGGGTCCACTATTCTGGCACTATGAGGGCTTTGTAAACGCACATGGCCTTCAATTTCGGACACATTCTCTTTCCAAAAGTCCTATGCGCTCCTTCTCTTCTGAGCATTATAGTTCGCCCGCAGAGCACTTTTCATCCCCATATGGGGTATGTTCTTTCTCAAAAGAAATGGGGTTACAAATTTTGGGGGCTTTTTTCCTATTCTCCCTTGTGAAAATGAAAAATGTAGGGTAACACCAACATTTTTGTGAAAATATTTTCATTTTCCCTTCAAACACCTGTTGGGTGTTAAGGCTCACTATACCCCTTGTTACGTTCCGTGAGGGGTATAATTTTCATTTATTGTTTTGTGTTTATGTGAGAACCGCTGTAAAATCAGCCACCCCTGTGCAATCACCAATTTAGACTAGGAATCAACCAATTATGGGTTTGGCCGATATTATCGTCCGATATTCACGATTTTGGACGTTATCGGTATCGGCAATTACCTTGCCGATAATCCGATAATGCCCCGCCCCCCACAGCCCCGGCCAGAGACCGCCGCTGCCCCATTGCCTCCCCATCCCCGGTTTTATAATTATCTTTTCCCGGGGTCTTCGCAACTTCTGGCTCCTGCGGCGTCCTGCGTTATGCTGTGCGCTGCGCAATGACGAGTGACGTCCTCAACGCGACGTCACCGTCAGTGCGCACAGTGACAGTTCAGGATGCCGCAGGAGCCAGAAGTAGCGTGGACCCCGGGGATGGGGGAGGCAATGGGGCAGCGGCGGTGGTTGGACGAATGACAGGCAGGGGGAGAGAAGCGGGCAGCGGCAGCGGTCTCTGGCCCCGCAAAAGCTGCTGCAGTTCATTGATTTAAAGCGCCCGCTTTAAATCAATGATCTGCAGCCGCTCCTTCGGGGCCGGGGGGGGGGGGGGGGGGGGGTTAGTGGAGAAATAGCCGATAACTTATACCGGAATATTGGTATAAGCTATCGGCTATCGGCCTGAAAGGCCACAGATATCGGTAACGGCCCTAAAAAAAATCGATATCGGTTGATCCCTAATTTAGACCTTAAATGTATGTGGCACGCTCTCACTCCTGAGCCATGTGGTTCGCCCGCAGAGCACTTTACGCCCACATATGTGGGCGTAGGAGAAATTGCATTACAAATTTTGGGGGTCTTTTTTTTCCTTTTACTGCTTGTGAAAATTAAAAGTATGGGGGCAACACCAGCCTGTTAGTGTAAAGTGTTTTTTTTTCACTAACATGCTGGTGTAGACCCCAACTTTACCTTTTCATAAGTGGTAAAAGGAGAAAAAGCCTCCCAAAATTTGTAACGCAATTTCTCCCGAGTACAGAGATACCCCATATGTGGCCCTAAACTGTTTCCTTGAAATACGACAGGGCTCTGAAGTGAGAGAGCGCCATGCGCATTTGAGGACTGAATTGGGGATTTGAATCTGCCTCAAAAATACTATATGGCAGTGTTTCACAAACAGGGTGTCTCCAGTGTGGCAAAACTCAAAAAAATGCCTTGACAGTCAGTGGCTGTCCGGCAATACTGTGAGTTGTGGTTTTTCAACAGCTGGAGGCTCCGTTTTGGAAACAGTGCCGTACAAGACTTTTTTTTATTTTTATTTGGGGGTGGGGGGGGGTGGGGGTAGTGAAGTGTTTTTAAGGTACATTCACACGGTCGGAGGTTTACAGTGAGTTTTTCGCTGGGAGTTTGGGCTGCGGCGGAAAATTTGCTGCATCTAAAACTTGCAGCAGAAAACTCACTGTTTTTGTAGTTGGAACTCCAGTTGTTGCAAAACTACAACTCCCAGCATGCCCTTTGGCTTTGCATGCCGAGAGTTGTTGCTAAGCAACAGCAGGAGGTGAACAAGCCTCACCTCCTGCTGTATCCTGCCGCCAGGTCCGCCGCCGCTGCTGCCACCGATCCTGCTGCTCCTGACGCTGCCACCACACCAGAGGGGACCCCCGCCGGACGAGGGCAAGGTAGGAGACCCCCGCCGGCCCCGATCACCACCCTGATTCCCTCCCAGCAGGGTTGTGATTGGTCGGTCGTTTCGGCCGATCAATCACGTGATCGTGAGGCGGCACCCGTGCCACCTCACTCCTGCTGGGTAAGGGTGAATGGGGCTGTCTCGGACAGCCCCATTCACCCTTTTTTTTTCCGGGTACCCAGAGACCCGATTGACCCGGAATAGCCGCAAATCGCCAGTCTGAATTGACTGGCGATTTGCAGCGATCACTGACATGGGGGGGGGGGGGTCTCAGGACCCCCCCAGGGGTTTGCACGGGGTGCCTGCTGATAGATATCAGCAGTCTCGCGGAGACCCATTCACACTAGTGTTAAATTCACACCGCGGAATTCCTTAGTGTGAACATACCCTTAGAAGGATTTCGTTTCAGACATAGGGAAGTTGTGATGTTTGAGACAGCTGACAGTCAGAGGTGTTCGGTAAAAGTGCAGGAGTGATGTCATGGGAAGAGGTATGTAGCTGGGTGTCATTATCATAAAGATTGCACAGAAAGCCAAATCTGCCAATAGTTTGTCCAATGGGGGCTGTGTAGAGAGAGAAAAAAAACATAAGACCCAGGATTCATCCCTGCCTGAGGAACTTTGACAGCAAGAAGAAGAGGGGAAGAAGTAGAGTCAGTAAATAATGCACTAAAGGTGCAGTCAAAAAGGTAAGAAGAAAACCAGGAGAGGGTGGAGTGCTTAAATAGGCACTGTCAGAATCCAAAACCTCTTATATGTTGTACATCAAAACATTAACCTTTCTAATATACTTCTTTTTATAGAAATCATGGCTTATATAAAACGTCCTCTGGGGGTCCCCATACCATCCAGGACATAACCCTGTCCAGCTGTAGCATCATCTTTGTCCCCGCTGAAGCACAAGCTGTGACAAATTCCAGGTATTGAGGGCAGGTCTACCACTCCTCTGTGCTCACTCCTGTCCTGTCTGTCACACTCCTTTCTGAAAAAAGAGAGTAGAGATTACAGAGCAGCCTGCAGTGATTGGACGAAGAGACCCAGCACAGCAGGCCAAGGGAGAAAGTGAGTGCATGGTGAGTAAAACAAGCACTGAGGTTGCTCTCACTGAGCAGTAGAACAGAGGTATTTGTGAGCAAAATTTCGAAGCTAGACACATAAATAAGCCATGTAAAGCATCTGCATGACCTAGTGAGTAACATATATAAGCATGTTATGACCTAGTTAGTAACATTATATAAGCATGTTTTTTCTGTGATATAACAGATACGTGTAAGACCAGTGGAACAATACTGAGGAGAAGTTGTCTTGAGATTTAGAAGTCAGAAGATTGTTTGAGATGTTCCTTAGGGCAGTTTCTTTCTAAAGTGTGGACACCAGCTTATATGCAGTGAAGGACATAGGGGGAGATTTATCATTATATATACTGTTTTCAGGCTCTATATTGTATTAAAAAAAATTGTGCAAATGCGGATTTTGCGTGTTTTTTTTTTTGCGTAATTTTTGATAGAAGATCACATCTGGAATTCTAAGTTACGGTCTACGGTAGAGCTAATTCTGCAGTGCACCTCACTCCGTGTAGTAGCTGTAATGTCCTGGCACTTTGGAGAGGCCGGGACCTCTGGCTAATACCGGACCTCACCATTCGCGGTGATGCCCGGTATTAACCCATTAGACACTGCAATCAAATCTGATCACCGCATCTAAAAATAGCCAGAAATACTCCCGGCAGCCCAGTGGAGCTGATCGGAACCACCGCGGTAAAACCGCAGTGTTATGATCAGCTATGAGGACATGAGTTAGAAATTATTCCCGATGTTCAAACTTCAAACTGTGCAGGAGATTGCACCCGTGTAGAGTGTAACCATAGTGACCGTACAGCTAAGAATACCACTGTATGTGCAGGGATGGAGAAGGTACAGCTGTTATGTCTATTTATATAGACATAGAGTGTCAATAGAGTGTGTGATTGTGTGCATGCAGCAGAGCTGAGTGTGTGTGATCGTGTGCATGCAGCAGAGCCGAGTGTGTGATTGTGTGTATGTAGCAGAGCCGAGTGTGTGATTGTGTGCATGCAGCAGAGCCGAGTGTGTGATTGTGTGCATGCAGCAGAGCTGAGTGTGTGATTGTGTGCATGCAGCAGAGCTGAGTGTGTGATCAGGTGTATGTAGGAGAGCCGAGTGTGTGTGTGGTCATGCTTACACATAATCACACATTCAGCTCTGCTCCATACACTTGCCGCACACTAATTTCTGCTACGCATTCATGATCACACACTCAGCTCTGGTACATGTACACAGTGTTTACCATCCAGGGTGCCTCCAGCTTTTGCAGAACTGCAACTCCCAGCTTGCCAAGTTTTGCAACACTTGGAGGCATTCTAGTTGGTAAACACTGATACAGAGGTAAGGGGACAGATTGTTCAGCAAAATTACATATTTTTTAAACCCAGACATTCTGTGTACTTTATAAAGATTTATACTTTTACTATTGTGCAGAGTTTTGTTCAGCGCACACTGCTGCTCCGGCACTTCTAGCTGAGTGAGCAGTGTACCGCGGGAAAATGCCACAGCTCTGTGAGGGAAAGAAGGAGTGCACGGTAGAGTGAGGGGGGGGGTGTTTCTATATTTGCACAAAATTTATCAAAGGACGTGCGCAACTTTTGCAAATTTGGAGCAACAGTGTAAATTAGACAAGCAGTGTAAAGGGGTAGATCTGTGTCTACAATAGACACATAATGATAAATCTCCCCCATCTTAGATAACTAGATAACAGATGTTTTTAAGTAATGGGGCTATGATAGAATGGTTCAGTTTGTAGGGGATGCTAGGGTGACTTGAGTGTGTCTAGGGTATTAAGGGTGTTATGGTAATGTTTGGTAGCCAGAGGTTTGTAGTCAAGAAAGTAAACAGGCATATAAGGTTCTACTCATTTTGGTTCATCTGTATAACAGCCAATAGCTGTGTCCGGTCAAGGCTGGGATATGTGCAGTCCAACAAGTGAATCTCACCTACCACAGTAATGCAGAGTACAGGTGTCCGGGCGAAACTAAAAAAAAAAAATTGCCAAATCCTTGCCAAATTTATGTAAAATTCAGCTTCTTTATTTGGAAAAATAGAAAATACAAGCAAATGACATCTTGTAAAGATGTGGCAAAATAGACTGATGCGTTTCTAGCATGACTAAGAGCATGGAAGAACTGGAAACGCATCAGTCTATTTTTTGACATATCTACAAGATGCCATCTGTTTGTATTTCATATTTTTTCTAAGTGAAGAAGATGAATTTGACTGGAATTTGCCAAGGACTTTTTTTCTGTTTTGCTGTGATATGTGCCAGTTTTGTGGGGGCAAGAAATTGGCTGTGGTACGAGAGTGGTACTCTAAAAGACAAAAGGAGAAGGGAGGGATGCTATAGGAATTTATAGTATATACTCACTGGTCTAAATGTACACCTTGCTAGTACAGAATTCTGACCCTGCCATCTCAACGTCGTAGCTGGAATTGAGATTCATTAGACCAGGCAATGTTCTTCCAACATTCTTTTATCTTCCATTGCCCAATTTTGGTCAGTCTGTGCAAATTGTAACCTCAGCTTCCTGTTCTTGGCTGACAAGAATAGCACCTGGTGTGGTTTTCTGCTGCTGTAACCCATCTGCTTCAAGTTTGGACATTTGTGTTCAGAGATGGCATTCTACCTACAGTGTATCCCCATAGTAAACCTAGGTGTCAGCAGATAGCACTGTGGTCAGAAAAAAGAACTTCCTGTGGCACATACAGCAGCTGATAATTACTGGAAAGAATAAGATTTTTAAATAGAAGTAATTTACAAATCTGTTTAACTTTCTGGCACCAGTTGATAAAAAAAAAAATATATAGTTTTCCACTGAAGTACCTCTTTAAAAGGAGATCTCCAGCCAAAACTAACTTTGGATAGGGTATAAGTAGCAGTTGGACCCCCCCACCGCGGTCTCTGGAACTGGACCCCGGCTGTTAGTGAAGAGCACATGTCATCTACCGGTAGCTGGAACGCGCTCCATCCATTTCTATGGGAGCACCGGAGATGCCCAAGTGATGTACTCTGGTCTCTTCAGCACTCCTATAGAAATAAATGGACTTGTGCCATCTGCAGCACGCGCTCCTCACTTAAAGTCGGGGGCCCATTCCCATCCCCTATCCTGTGGATAGGGGATAAGTTAGTTTCTGCTGGAGTTCTTCTTTAACCCATTAAGGACACAGGGCGTACAGGTACACCCTGATGTCCTGGTACTTAACCTCTTAAGGACCGGGGTTTTTTCCGTTTTTGCATTTTCGTTTTTTGCTCCTTGCCTTTAAAAAATGATAACTTTCAATTTTGCACCTAAAAATCCATATGATGGCTTATTTTTTGCGCCACCAATTCTACTTTGTAATGACGTCAGTCATTTTGGCCAAAAACCTACGGTGAAACGGAAAAAATAAATCATTGTGCGACAAAATTGAAAAAAAAAACCCCACCGTTTTGTAAATTTTGGGGGCTTCCGTTTCTACGTAGTACATTTTTCGGTAAAAATGACACCTTATCTTTATTCTATAGGTCCATACGATTAAAATGATACCCTACTTATATAGGTTTGATTTTGTCGGACTTCTGGAAAAAATCATAACTACATGCAGGAAAATTAATACGTTTAAAATTGTCATCTTCTGACCGCTATAACTTTTTTATTTTTCCGTGTATGGGGCGGTATGAGGGCTCATTTTTTGCGCCGTGATCTGAAGTTTTTAACGGTACCATTTTTGCAGTGATAGGACTTATTGATCGCTTTTTATTCATTTTTAAATGATATAAAAAGTGACCCAAAATGCACTATTTTGGACTTTGGAATTTTTTTGCGCGCACGCCCTTGACCGAGCTGTTTAATTAATGATATATTTTTATAATTCGGACATTTCCGCATGCGGTGATACCATATATGTTTATTTTTATTTACACTGTGTTTTTTTTTTTTATTGGAAAAGGGGGAGGAGTTAAATGATCTTTATTCACCTTTTTTTTCAATTTTTTTTTGCAGTGTTATAGGTCCCATAGGGACCTATAACACTGCACACACTGATCTTTATCATTGATCACTCGTTTCTCATAAGAAACCAGTGATCAACGATTCTGCCGCATGACTGCTCATGCCTGGATCTCAGGCACTGAGCAGTCATTCGGCGATCGGACAGCGAGGAGGCAGGTAGGGGCCCTCCCGCTGTCCTGTCAGCTGTTCGGGATGCCGCGATTAGCCGCGGCTATCCCGAACAGCCCGACTGAGCTAGCCGGCCACTTTCGGTTTCGCTTTTAGCCGCGCGGCTCAGCTCTGAGCGCGCGGCTAAAGGGTTAATAGCGCGCGGCGCCGCAATCGGCGCTGCGCGCTATTAGAGGCGGGTCCCAGCTTCACTATGACGCCGGGCCCGCCGTGATATGACGCGGGGTTACTATGTAACCCCGCGTTATATCAGGAGAGCAGGACCAAGGGCGTACCTGTACGCCCTTGGTCCTTAAGGGGTTAAGGACCCAAGGCGTACCTGTACTCCCCTGGGAATTCGAAATCATTCAGCAGGCACCCCGTGCAAAACCCTAGGTGGGGGTCCTGAGACCCCACCCCCCATGTCAGCTATCACTGCAAATTGCCGGTCAATTCAGACCGGCGATTAGCGGCTATTTCGGATCAATCGGGTCTCCGATGACCCAGAAAAAAAAGTGTGATAGGTGGCGTCCGAGACTGCACCCATCAGCCTTTAGCAGCAGGAGTGAGGTGGCATGGGTGCCACCTCACAATCACGTGATAGGTCGGTCAGAACGACCGACCAATCACTGTCCTGCTGTGCAGTGATCATCGGTAATCAGGGCCTTTCTTACCTTGGCAGAGGTCAGCGGGGTCCCCTCAGACAGCAGCAGTATCAGCAACAGCAGGAGGTGAACAGGCCTCACCACCTGCTGCTGCCATCCTAAGTAACAACTCCCAGCATGCACAGCCAAAGGACATGCTGGGAGTTGTAATTTTGCAATAGCAGTAGGCACAACTACAACTCCCAGCTTAACTTTTGCTGTCTGTGCATGCTGGGAGTTATAGTTATGCTACAGCTGGAGGCATTTTTTTCTATGAATAAGTGTGCCTCCAGCTGTTGCATAACTACAACTCTCAGCATGCACGGACAGGCAAAGGGCCTGCTGGGAGTTGTAGTAATGTGCCTCCAGCTATTGCATAACTACAACAGCCAGCATGCCCTTAGGCTGTCCGTGCATGTTGAGAGTTGTAGTTTTGCAACAGCTGTAGACACACTGGTTGCGAAACACAGCGTTGTTACCTGTGTTTCGTAACCAGTGTGTCTACAGCTGCTGTAAAACTACAACTCCCAGCATGCTCTTTGGCTTTCCGTGCATGCTGGGGGTTGTAGTTATGCAACAGCTGGAGGCACACTGGTTGCAAAACACTGAGTTAAGTACCTAACTACCCCCAGCATGCATGGACAGCCAAAGAGCTTGCTGGGAGTTGTAGTTTTGCAACAGCTGAATTACTTACATTTTTTACACTAACATGCTGGTGTTGCCCCATACTTTAAATTTTCACAAGAGGTAAGAGACCCAAAGACCCATAAAATTTGTAAGGCAACACTCCTGAGTACACAAATACCCCATATGTGGACGTAAAATGCTCTGCGGGTGCACAACAAGGCTCAGGAGTGAGAGCGCACTATGTACATTTGAGGCCTAAGTTGGTGATTTGCACACGGGTGGCTGATTTTACAGCGGTTCTGACATAAACGCAAAAAAAAAAAGCCCACGTGACCCCATTTTGGAAACTACACCTTACGTAACGTAACAAAGGGTATAGTGAGCCTTAACACCCACAGGTGTTTGATGAATTTTCATTAAAGTTGGATGTGAAAATTAAAATACAAATTTTTTTCACAAAAATGCTGGTGTTACCCTAAATTTTTCATTTTCACAAAGGAAAATAGGAAAAAAGGCCACCCAAAATTTGTAACCCCATTTCTTCTGAGTATGGAAATACCCCATATGTGAATGTAAAGTGCTTTGCGGGCGTACTACAATGCTCAGAAGAGAAGGAGCACCATTGGGCTTTTAGAGAGAATGTGTCCGGAATTGAAGGCCATGTGTGTTTACAAAGCCCCCATGGTGAAAGCCCCCAGAACAGTGGACCCACCCCATTATGGAAACTACATCCCTCACAGAATGTATTAAGAGGTCCAGTGAGCATGTACGCCCCACAGGTGTCTGACAGATTTTTTAAACAGTGGTCCGTGAAAATGAAAAATGTAATTTTTCATTTGCACAGCCCACTGTTCCAAAGATCTGTCAAACGCCAGTGGGGCGTACATGCTCATTTAATGCTCATTGCACCCATTATTACATTTTGTGAGAGGTGTAGTTTCCAAAATAGAGCACATGGGGCACATGTTCTGGCACCATGGGGCTTTGTAAACGCACATGGCCCCTGACTTCCATTCCAAACAAATTCTCTCTTCTGAGCATTGTAGTTCGCCCGCAGAGCACTTTACATCCACATATGGGGTATTTCCATGGTGTTACAAATTTTGGGAGGCTTTTTCTCCAATTACCCCTTGTGAAAATGAAAAATTTTAGGTAACACCAGAATTTTAGTAAAAAGGAGTTTTTTTTTGTACTCACCGTAAAATCTCTTTCTTGTAGCCTTCATTGGGGGACACCTTACTGATGGCTATATGTTCTTGCCACTAGGAGGCGCTGACACTAGGAAAAAAAGTCGGCTCCTCCCTGGCAAGATATACCCGCCCACTAGAAGTGAGGTAACCAGTTTAGCACAAAGCAGTAGGAGAAGCCAACCAAGGACATGTTGCAGAAGGGAATCATAGAGCATGACCTGCCATAAGACCCCGAGGATGGGAGGCCGGCAGACCTGACAGATGCAGAATCTCAAAAGAAACCTGAGCATTTCACAGGAACGCAAAAGGGCTAGTACATTGTATGACAGAGTGCTTGAATATATCCCCCAGCAGTTTCCAAGGAAACAAAGCTCTGGCAACAACCAGCCACGGCAGTTTGCCTATGCTCCATGACGGTAGGATTAGTAATGCTAGAGGAACACTTCAAGCGAGTGTGGGCATCAAGGGGGTGCCAAACCACACCAGAAGGTGTGAGTGGCCAAGGAATACATACATATATTTTTTTATTATTATTATTATTTTATTTTTGTTATTTATTTTTTTATTTATTTTTATTTTGTGAGAAAATATGGCAGGGCGACCTGCAAAGAACTATCCGCAGTACATATGTCCCATATGCAACATGAAGCCCCTGGAGCAGCGACGGCATCTAGCAGCATGCTACAGGAGCACCTGCTAGCCGACTTGCAGCTCCGATGCAGGGGAAAATTGCGGGCTGGAGCAACGAGCTCCCGTCGGGCTCTGCCTGTGGAGCAGAGATCTGTCAGGAATGGAGCAGTCCTATCCTTAATAGCAGGGGGGCAGAGCTAAGCGTCACCATGAGAGGGGACGGCTCCCAGCAGCGCATGAGCCAGAGAGAAGCTGCATGACCTCCCGGCTCGCGTGTTGAGTAATGGGGTGAAGGGCGGAGCTACGGCCACCATAATCCCCCAAACTCCCGCCTGTGGGATATACTTGCCCAGCTGCCACATACTCACCCTCGAAGACTTCGACCCGCTAGGGCCACCTGCCTTAAGCCAGCTCAGCAGGTAAACCGGGGCAAATGGGGGACCCGGACCCAGGGTACACCGCCAGGCATTGGTTGTTTGTGAGGAGGGGTTAACGGCCCATCCAGCAATGCACCGTGCCCCTAGCTCGCAGGTGGGGGAATAGGCAGCACCATGCTCCAGTCGCCCCACGCTAGAAAAAAACAACAGAGGAGAGAAAAACTAAACTTTATACTGAAACTAGAAAAAAAAAAAAAAAAAAAGAAGCTGACACTAGCTAAAACTGGTTACCTCACTTCCAGTGGGCGGGTATATCCTTCCAGGGAGAAGCAGACTCTTTTTTTCCTAGTGTCAGCACCTTCTAGTGGCAAGAGCATATACCCATCAATGAAGAGCGACCAAGAATTTTTTTTTTCCATTTTCACGTCCAACTTTAGCGAAAATTTGTCAAACACCTGTGCTCACTGTACCCTCGTTACCTTCCTTGAGTGGTGTATGCCAAAAAGTATGCCATGTGGGGCTTTTTTTTTGCTGTTCTGGCACCATAGGTGCTTCCTCAATGCGACGTGCCCCCAAAAACTTTTTCAGGAAAGGCCAAAATGTGGCTCCATCTCTTCTGAGCATAGTAGTGCGCCAGCAGAGCACTTTACATCCACACATGGGGTATTTTCATATTCAGAAGAGATGGGGTTACACATTTTGGGGGGCATTTTCTCCTATTACCCCTTGTAAAATGTAAAAATTGGGCAAAAAAAACTGCATTTTAGTAAAAAAAAAAAAATATTCATTTACACATCCGACTAATGAAAAGCAGTCAAACACCTGTTAAGGCTCACTGTGCCCCTTGTTACGTTCCTTGTAGTTTCCAAAATAGTATGCCATGTGTTTTTTTTTCCTTTTGCTCTTCTGTCACCATAGGGGCTTCCTAAATGTGACATTTTTCTTCCATATAACACGGAAAGGAAAAAAAATAAATATAACTTAACTTTAAAGTTAAAAAGGTCTGAAGAAAAAAAAAAACTATCTGCCTTCATATGGACATTGGGGGGAGATTTATCAAAACCTGTGCAGATGAAAAGTTCTCTCTTTCATTTTGCAGGGGCATTGTGAAAAATGAAAGCAGCGATCTGATTGGTTGCTATAGGCAACTCAGCAGCTTTTCCTCTGCACAGGTTTTGATAAATCTCCCGCATTAAGCCTAAACTGATCAGCTCAGTGCCAGTAGGCAGGCACGGCCTTCTTAGGAGGAACCAACTTCCTTTTAACCCTTAGTGGTAGCAGCTTGAACCCTTCATCTCCTGTGCCCCCAGTGAAAAGAAAACATGTAATGTGTAAATGTTGCTATGCTTAATTACTGAACCCCATTGTAGGGGCCATACAGACAATTTACCCAAAGGAGATTAGTTTTCCCTGTATCAAAAGGGTAACTATATAAAATATTTGGTGAACAGAGAAAGAAGCTCCCAGTGTAATGAGTGATAAGGAACAGAGCTAAGGAACCCACTTGTTTAACCCCTAAACGACAATGAATGTAAATGTACGTCCTGGTCAGCTGGTACCTAGCACACCAGGACGTGCATGACCGAGAGCAGCGGAGAGGTGCTCGCGTCATGCATAGCAGCCCTGCCGGCAATGGCCGATATCAGCGATCGCGCTGATGTCCGCTATTAACCTCTCAGCATCTGCGGCTATTGTAACAGCTTATCTGATCGCCCACGGGATGGCTGCGGGGGGGGGGATCAGATTAGCTAAGATGGTGGCCGGAGGTCCCCTAACCTGCCTCCGCCGCTCTCCCGGCATCTTCTGCACTGATCTGCCTTCCAGCAGACCAGAGCAGAAGATCACCAATAATACTGATCAGTGTTATGCCCTATGCATAACACTGAACAGTATTAGCAATCTAATGATTACTATAGATAGCACCTATGTGGACATAATAGGTTAAAAATAAAAGTAAAAAAAAAAAAAAATCCCCTCCCCCAATAAAAATGTAAATCACCCTTTTCCCCCTTTTTACTCAAGGCGTATAAAAAATGATTATTGAACTTATTTTGTATTGCCGCATGCATAAATGTCCGATCTGTCAAAATATAATTTCAATGACCCGGTGAATGGCGTAAACATAAAAAAAAATAAAAATAAAAGGCCAAAATTGCTGATTTTGGGTCACATCACATTCACAATTTTTTTTTTTTTAAAGTGATCAAATAGTACAAAAAAAAAACACAGATCATGACGCAAAACATGAGTCCTCACACATCCTCGTATATGGAAAAATGAAAAAGTTATAGGTGGTGAAAATAGGGCGATTTTAAACTGATTTTGAAAAAAAAAGTTGTAAAGCCACAAGAAGGAGGCCGTTGGTTTAACAAAACAAGAAGGTAATGCCACATGAAGAGCCTGGACTCTTAGTGCTTGACACTGGGGTATTTGATGCTTGCAGTCTTTGTCAGGCACCTACCACTTATTACCTGCACTAGGCATAACCAAGTGTATCTGCTTTAAAATTACAGGATGTTTTGATTTTTTTTATTATGTTCTAGAGTTGTGAGCTAAATCATGTGTGTATCCCACTTATACCTTAGCCAACCAGCTTTAGGCAGTATTTAGATATTCATAATAGGGTCACATTTTAGTGCTCATCCATCCTATGATGGGACAGATCCACACCGCTTTTTCTTAGGGCATCAACTGAAATCAACGGGAGCATGAAGAAACACCCCTAAATGCATGTAAAATATATATCAAATAGACATGAAAATTGGCTTAAAAAATTGCAAATAAAGAAGCACCTCTATTACTAAATAAATGCCACACGTCTTTTAAAAGCATTTCTGCCTTGAAATACATGTTTATTTTTCTGCTTTTATTTTTTTTCACTGTGTGAATCCAGCCCAAGAGTTTGGTTCAACTGAACTGCAGGAGGTTGGGGTTTTATGTTAGTTATGCGGATGCTAAAAATCTTTCGAAACGTTTCCCGATCAAATTAATAAATGCTTAATGATATTGTTTGTGTCTGATTTTACCTAAAGGTGTTTTTGTACCTGCCAGGCCAGTGTAGAAATAGCCCTGCCATTCACATCATTATTATGTTTTTGCCAAGATCAGTACCAACTTTCAATTAACAAATTAATTTATGACCAATTTCAAGTGTATTTTGATGAACTTTTGGGTGGGTTTACAGGATACAGAAATTTAAACTTCATTTAGTTCACTGTTTAGAGCCAATAGTTTTTGTGCACTATATAGTCAGTGCAATTTTCAAAACAAAAATATCAAGTAGATGCTCAGAAGTGAAATGCAGTCCATATGATTCCTGTTCACGTTAGAATAGTTTCATCTATCTGTTCAGTGGAGTCAGGCTGTGCCGCAAGCTTCTTCAGGGATCGTCGGTGGCTTTCGTTCAGCATCTCTAAGCTGGCAGTGTCTAAAATCTTTGTAATATCCTGAAAAAACAATCAGAAATTAACTATATCACTAGATTCAACTTTTCACACACAGCACCCCTCTGAAAGCCCAAATATAGTAAACAGTTTTAAGTAGCATTCGTTCCTAAAGTGACACCAAAGGGCCAACTAGAGGCTGAGGGGGACCATTTTTTTGTTTTTACTGCATGTGGGCTTCTTTAATACTACACTGCTCAAAAATAAAGGGAACACTTAAACTACACAATGTAACTCCAAGTCAATCACACTTCTGTGAAATCACACTGTCCACTCAGGAAGAAACACTGATTGACAATCAATTTCACATGCTGATGTGCAAATGGAACAGACAACAGGTGGAAATTATAGGCAATTAGCAAGACACCCCAAAAAAGGAGTGCTTCTGCAGGTAGTGATCACAGACCACTTCTCAGTTCCTATGCTTCCTGGCTGATGTTTTGGCGACTTTTGAATGCTGGTGGTGCATGAGACGGAGTCTACAACCCACACAAGTGGCTCAGGTAGTGCAGCTCATCCAGGATGGCACATCAATGCGAGCTGTGGCAAGAAGGTTTTCGGTGTCTGTCAGCATAGTGTCCAGAACATGGAGGCACTACCAGGAGACAGGCCAGTACATTGGGAGACGTGGAGGAGGGCAACAACCCAGCAGCAGGACCACTACCTCCGCCTTTGTGCAAGGAGGAGCAGGACACTGCCAGAGCCCTGAAAAATTACCTCCAGCAGGCCACAAATGTGCATGTGTCCACTCAAACAGTCAGAAACAGACTCCATGAGGGTGGTAGGAGGGCTCGACGTCCACAAGATGGGGTTGTGCTTACAGACCAACACCGTGCATTTTCCAGAGAACACCAAGTTTGGGGAAAGCAGATGAAAGCAGGTTCACACTGAGCCCGTGACAGAGTCTGGAGACGCCATGGAGAACGTTCTGCTGCCTGCATCATCCTCCAGCATGACAGATTTGGCTTTGGGTCCGTAATGGTGTGGGGTGGCATTTCTTTGGGGGGCCACACAACCCTCCATGTGCTTGCCAGAGGTAGCATGACTGCCATTAGGTACCGATATGAGCTCCTCAGACCCCTTGTGAGACCATATGCTGGTGCGGTTGGCCCTGGGTTCCTCCTAATGCAAGACAAAGGCATTGATGCTATGGACTGGCCCGCCCATTCACCAGACCTGAATCCAATTGAGCATATCTGGGACATCATGTCTTGTTGCATTCACCGCCATGTTGCACCACAGACTGTCCAGGAGTTGGCGGATGCTTAGTCCAGGTCGGGGAGGACATTCCTCAGGAGACCACCTCATCAGGAGCATGCCCAAGCGTTGTAGGGAGGTCATACGGGCACATGGAGGCCACACACACTACGGAGCCTCATTTTGACTTGTTTAAAGGACATAAAATTTAATTTGGATCAGCCTGTAGTGTGGTTTTCCACTTTGATTTTGAGTGTGACTCCATATCCAGACCTCCATGGGTTGATATTTTATGTCCGACTAGGAGGCTCATAATATGCTTCCCAAATTCTTTACTACTCGTATAGCAGCAAAATAAAGTAGTGAACAGGTGAGAATTTTTTTTAAATGTGTGATCAAACATGCTATAAAAGGTACAGTCTGCAGGTAACCAATCAGGTGCTATGCAGGTTATATAAGGAGGAGAGCCCCTGTAAATGTCTCCTTTCTTTGCTGCTCGTCTGGACAGTTACATTTATCCCTGTTACCTATTGATTTATTAAAGACTTTGCTAATAAAAATATAAGAAATATATATTTTCCCTCATTTTCTCTGTTATTTATAGTATATTACGTGTATATCGTTTCTTTCCCCCTATCACCCCCCCCCATTTTAAATTTCTAATATTAATTTCTATTTTTCATTCTGATCCATCTCTTTACATACTTCTACCACTTTCCGATCCAGACAATGTCCGGACTGTGAAATATAACTGATTTCTCCCTCTTTCATACGGTGCTGCAAATTTTTCCCAAATCGCTCTGCAGCCATTACTAGCGGATAATCTCTTATTCCGCGTTTTTTACATCGTTCCTATACCTCCCCGATCCCACCTTTGTTCCAGTCAGTGACCTTCTTACTGGCGTTATCTCCCTCGGTTCCATACAACACTGCGAATCTCCTTGCTCTGCAGCCATTACTAACGTGTAATCTCGCGTCTTGCGAGATTTGCCATGGTGTCTATTAAGGATACAATTACAAAATCTGTATCTATGGCAATTAATAATCCATCTACATCCATTTTACCTCCCACCACACCCTCTGACTAATTCTGGTCAGCTGATGACTCACGTTTAAGCTGGCCAGAGGTCACCACAAATCTGGAAAATGCGCCCAAAAAAGGTATGCTAACCCCAGCATAAAACTGACAGGTAATGTTCTAGCTCACCAAAGACCCTCAAGCCCTTGAGGAAGACGAACAAAAAAGGGCACGAAAAGCTCAGTCCAGAGCAAAACAGGATTCATATGTTATTCAATCATCAGACTCCTTAGGAGAATGATGATGACGACTATGATGATTTTGCTCAATATTCTGCTGTGGAAGAGGGTGAGGTATCGGATGCTTCAGATCTCATCCATGAACCATCTGCTCAATCTGACTCCATTGTCCTTGATAGTAAAGGGACACCCCTTTTTGACCCCTTACCTCATTAGACATACACAGTCAGGGGAGTGGGTAGCCAAATACATTCTATCTGGGCAAAGACATCCCTTGATCGAGGGGCTAGGAATAAACTTAGATCAGAATGCCGCAGGCCTACCCTGCCTCACAAAACTTTAGCCACACCTGAAATTGATCCTATATTGGTATGTACAAAATTGGAAAGAACCCCCAAAAACGGCTAGATAGATCCCTTCATTCTTGCCAAGATAAACTCCTTGATTTGCTTGGCCCACTAACAAAAATCCTGGATTTGGCTGAACACTCCTCCTCTTCAGGTTTACCTGTAGACACATATTACGAGGCTGGGCCCAACGGCCATCTGTCTATTTGGCAACGTTAATGCCTCATTATATTCTGAGAGAAAGAGAACGCTTCTCATGAAACTTGACCCACAACTAGCTTACCTAGCTAACTCAGACAACCTTCTAGCGAGGGACTTTTTGGTTAAAATGCAATCAAAGAAATTAGAAAATATCGTATATCCCGGCGTATAAGACTACTTTTTAACCCCGAATTTTCTTCTGAAAAGTCGGGGGTCGTCTTATACGCCGGGTATTGGGGTCCGGCACAGGAATACCTATTATTATCTGCCCGGGCCGGCTCCCGTGTGTGGCTGCAGGCGGGGGCCGGCCAGAGCAAGTAAAAACGAATACTGTATACTAAAAACCAGGGGGCCTCCAGCTGTTGTAAAACTACATCTCCCAGCCTTTGCCTTGCTGGGAGTTGTAGTAACCTAATGTGGGAGGGGGGGGGGGGGGGAGCTGGCAACCTAATGTGGGGGGGGGGGGGGGAGCTGGCAACCTAATGTGGGGGGGGGGGGAGCTGGCAACCTAATGTGGGGGGAACTACAAGGTACTGTACATCGCGGTAGGAGGGGTACTCTTATATGGCGAGTATATGCCAAACTCTATATTTTAACTGTAAAAGTTGGGGGTCGTCTTATACGCCAAGTCGTCTTATACGCCGGCAAATACAGTATGTGGGTATTTTTACCTCACTTGACAAGGCACAAGCCTAATTGAAAAAAGTCTTCTCCCAAAGAGTTTTTGGGAAGGCCGGGAAAAACAGGGGCAGTTTTCCAGGCCGCTCACACTCCAACCGTCAACCCCCCCAGTAGTTATTTCCAATCAGAAAGAACATTTTACACCTCCTCTTCCTTCCAATCGGCTCCCCCACCATTCTTCCTGGCAAGAGGCAGTCCATGGCTCTCACAAGGTTTTCTCAGCAACATCTTCCTTGTGAAGAAAAAAGACGGAGGACACAGACCCGTCATCAACCTACGTCACCTCAACAATTGTGTCCATTACCAATGTTTCAAGATGGAGGGCATACATCTTTAAATAGATCTTCTATTAGAAAATGATTGGATGGTGAAAGTGGACCTGAAAGATGCCTAACAGTCCCAATACATCCTTTTTCCCAACCTTACCTCCAATTTATTTGGGAAGACATCAAATGGCAATTCACTTGCCTTCCATTCGGCCTGTCTTCAGCCCCTTGTTGCTTCACCATACTAATGAAATTGGTAGTATCCTCATAATTTATCTGGACGACATTTAGATTATGGCAGTCTCCCATTCTCCTCAATCGTCACTTGAGTTGGACTCTCTCCCTTCCTACCAATCTAGGCTTTTCAAATCAATATGAAGAAATCTTTATTGATCCCTTCAAAGGAAGTGGAGTTCCTGGGATTTATAGTCAATACCCAATCTTCTTCCTTCCAGGAAATTATGCACCATTCGAAAAGAAATACGATCCATTCTTCTCAAACGATCAATATCATTGAGAATAGCGAGAATAGTAGGCCTTCTTTCTGTCTCTACAGAGCACTTCAACGGCTGAAAGCTCACCATCTGAGAAAAGGTCTCACTTATACAGACACCAGCCTTCTAAGTTGGGGTGCCCTATGCGGTTCCGCTTCTACAGGAGGCAATTGGTCAGAGGATGAATCCTATCTTCATATCAAGTGCTTGGAACTATTAGCAGGATTTTTAACCCTCAAGAGCTTTGCAAAGTTCAGATCGCACTGCTGTATATTGATTCATATGGACAAAATTCCAGCGGTTCAATACATCAATCGCTTAGATGGCATGGGTTCCAAGATTCTTACAGATATAGCCACTCAATTATGGAATTTCTGCTTAGACAGGGATATTGTTCTGAAATGAGACTCTCTCTCAGGTCTATACAATTCAATAGCGGATCTGAACCCCCGGTACCTCATCGACTTCAGCAACTGGATCGAACGATCTTTCAATCCATCAACACTTTTTGGGGTCCCCTCCTTCTGGACCTTTTTGCATCTCGCCTAAATCGACAAATTCCAATGTTTTACAGTTGGTGTCCAGATCCAGAAGCTCTGGGCTATAGACACTTTTCTTCAGACATGGCCTCGAAGCGTTCTTTACACTTTTTCTCCTTTTGCAATGATTCCCAGAGTTTTAATGCAAACAATCTCTCTTCGATCGACTCTTGTCCTAATCACACCTTGGTGGCCATCTCCGACGGGTTTCCCTCAACTTCTGAGCCTCACCATAGACACTCCGAGAATACTTCCCTTGTTCCCTCATAATCTATTAGATCCAAAAGGCAATCCTCATCCTCTCAAATTCTCTATCCCTAGTTGCATGGCTCATTTCAGGTCTTCCTCAATCAATATCGAAATTTCACAATCCGCTAAGGACATCCTCGCTGAAGCCTGGGTTCAAAGTACCAGAAAGGCTTACAGATCAGCTTGGAAATTTTGGGATCAGTGGTGCCTTAGACTATATTTGGATCCCATACACTCATCTGTCCCACACATCTTAAATTTTCTTTCTGAACTAATCGACTCAGGGAAAGCCTATTGTACGATTAATCTTTACTGGTCCGCCATCTCAGCGCATCATGCTCCATGGCACGATATCCCTATTGTTAAAACACCCTCTTATCTGCAAATTGCTTAAAGGCATCCGTTTCAAAATACCTCCACGTCCTAAATATAGCTCTACTTGGGACGTCTCTTTAGTCCTTTCTCTCTTTTCTTCCTGGCCAGATAACGATTCTCTTTCCCTCAAGTTTCTATCTTTTAAACTTACTATGTTGCTATGTCTAATTTCCATCAAAAGAGTTTCTGATGTCCATGCCTTGGAACTTGCCATGCCGCAGAACTTTTTCTCCTCATGGTTTTCCTTTTTTAAATATGTAGGCATACCAAATCATCTCTTCAATCAGTTTTTTACCCTTATTTCCCTAATCATCATGATTTACGTGTAGCGGAGATTCAGCTACAGTTCCGCAGTGTGAACATACCCTTACTTTGGTGAGATGGATAAGAGCTACTATGACCCATGCTAGTATAGACATTTCTCTTTCCGGAGCTCATTCTGTTAGAAGTGCTATGTCCACAAAAACGGCCATCACGTGTGGTTCTCTTTTTGACATTCTCAAGGCCGCTGATTGGTCTTTAGAATCTACTTTTCGTACCTGTTATTTTCGCCCTGAACCTCATGTTTCCATGTCTCTGATCTAAATCTAACATGCTAAAAATATATATATATATATATATATATATATATATATATATATATATATATGTGTGTGTGTGTGTTAAACTAGCATATTATGTGCCTTCTAGATTCCGAGATGATTGGTTTCCAGTTTTCTTCACGTTGGAAGACATCTCTACAATTCTTCTGCCTTCTTCATGGTTGACCAGAGCTGAAGTCCGCATTTTCACCATTGACCGACATTATATACATTTGGTTTCCTGTTTTCGATTCCAGTTATTACAGGGGCTCTCCTCTTTATATCACCTGGCATAGCACCTGATTGGTTACCTGACGATTGTACCTTATAGAATGTTTGATCACACTTATTTCAAGTTTTTTTTTTTCTCACCTGTTCACTACTTTATTTTGCTGCTATACAAGTAGTAAAGAATTTGGAAAGCATATTATGAGCCTCCTGTTAATAAAATCCATATTTTCCATCACATATGTTAGGAAAATCATACATTTCCATTGATAATGTTAGTGTGATTTTGTTGTCAACACATTCAACTATGTAAAGACTAAAGTATTTCATATGATTAGTCCATTCATTCAGATCTAGGATGTGTTATCTTAGTGTTCCCTTTATTTTTTGAGCAGTGTATATATATTTTATACATGGTTAACCCTTTAATGTAAGAAAAAGAAATGTGCCAAGGTTAAACTTTTTTCTATGGGTGGTAGGGGCTGGCTTTGGTTTGCGCAAAAAGAATGTCGGGAAGGTGGCAGTCAAAGAGTTGCATGTTTTAGACAAAATTCTACAAAAGAACTGGCAGAAAGGCAATGATGAATTCCCTCTAAAAAGTAGATTTTTTTTTATACTTACTGTAAAATCTTGGAGGATCCATTGGGGGACACAGGAACCGTGGTTATATCTTGCTGCCACTAGGAGGCTGACACTAGGCATTAACAAAAAAAAAAAAAAGTCTGCCCCTTCTGGCAGGCTATACCCCATCCCATGCATTTCCAGCCCCACTTGCAGAAATGAAAGCAGGCTTGTTAAGGAAAAACCAACCGGAGGTACGGACCAGGCCTTGCACCATTGAAAGTAGGCATGCCAGGTGCGATGGTAGATCCTGGCAGAGGACGGCTTACTCGCCCGAAGCATGGTGCGAATGACCCAAACAGAGAAACCTCGAGCCCTTAGCACCGCGGTTTCAACCGCCATGCTGTCAAACGTAGCGGCAGCGAATTGGGGTGGCAGAGAGGACCATGAAACAATGTCGGGATGGTCCGGAATCCGCATGGGGATGTCCACCACAAGACGAACTGTCGGCGAACCATTAGTGCCGGGGCCAATCCAGTGCCAGAAGAATTGCTGAGATGCCTTCCGCTTTGAACCTCCTCACAACCCTGGGCAGAAGGGGAAGCAGAGGGAAGAGGTAAGGAGGGGTGAACTGCATCCACGGCCAGAGGATCGCAGGACTTGGCCACAAACTCTTGGACCTGTTGGTATAGACGGGACGCAAAGAGGTCCACGCTTGTGGTCCCCCAACATTCGCAAATTGCTGCGAACACCTCCGGGTGGAGAGGCCACTCCCTGGGGTCAGGCGAGGAGCAGCTCAGAAAGTCCACTTCCCAATTGTCCACCCCGGAATGTGGATCGCTGAGCTGGAGGGAACCTGAAGTTCCACCCAGTCCAGAATCCTTGTCACCTCCACCATTGCCGAGAGGCTGCGAATGCCCCCATTGCGATCGAAATAGGCCACTGCTCTGGGCGTTGTCCGTCTGAACTCTAACTGGATAACCTCTGAGGGATGACTCCCAGTGGAGGAGACAAAGAAAGATGGTCCGAAGGTCCAAGACATTTATGGGGAGACCAACATCCCTGAACCGTCCGGTCCCTCCCCCCCAGCCGTGGAGACTCGCATCGGTTGTTGAGACCTGCCAACACAACAGAAAAAAAACAGCATCCCTCCTGGAGAAGAGGAGTGCGGAGCCACCAAAGGAGAGACTGGCAAGCTGCGAGGGGCAGACTGATCCGGTGGTGGAGGGACAGTGGGGATTTGTCCCACAGGGACAGGATGGCCCACTGGAGAGGGCAACACCAGAACTGGGCAAAGGGAACGGCTTCCATGGCCGCCACCATCTTGCCCAGCACTGCCATGCAAGAACGAATGGCCACTGGTTCTGGACAGTGCAAGAGGTGAATCCTGGACAGCAGAGCATTTCGCTTGTCCGGAGGAAGCAGAACTCGAGCCCTTGCAGCGTTGAAACGAAGCCCCAGAAAAAACAGCGACAGAGGGAGAGAGGTTGGATTTCTCCCAACTGATCACCCAACCAAAACTGGTCAGGGTTTGAAGGGTGAAGTTGCGACTCTACTGGTTTTGGGCCAAGGATGGAGCCTTGACCAACAGGTCATCCAGATAAGGGAGTACAGACACTCCCCGAGAACTGAGAATAGTGATCACCACCGCTAAGACCTTGGTGAAGACCATGGGAGACATGGCCAGTCTGAAGGGCAGAGCCACAAACTGAAAATGTCCTGCAGGGACGGCAAACCGGAGGAACTGTTGGTGGACCGGAAAAATGGTGATGGGGAGGTCCCGGAAGTCCACTGAAGACAGAAATTCGCCCTGGTCCATGGAAGCAACAACAGAACGGAGGTTACCAGTTCCCCTTTTTTGGGGACAAACAGATTTGAATAAAACCCTGAAAAACTTTCCTGGGGTGGAACTGGCACAATAACCCCCTGTGCAAGGAGGGTGTGGAGTGCCGAATGAAAAGCTGCAGCCAGGGCAGGAGAGTGGTGAGGACGGGACTGGAAAAAACAATCCCGGGGAAAAGAACCAAACTCGATTTGGTAGCCGTCGGAAACTACGTCCAAACGAAGGAATCCTGGACCTGCACCAACCAAACATCCCAAAAGAGGGACAGGCAACCACCTACCTGAGAGGAAGGCTCGGGTGGGGGGCAACCCTTCAGGGGGAGGTAGGCTTGCGGGTACCTGGTTTGGTGGAAAAACATCCAGGACAGCCGTCCTGCTTCCAGGAGGGATGCGCTTTGAAGGAAGGAGCCTTCCAAGACTGCAAAGCCGCTGGCTTGTCCTGGCGGCCTGAGGCAAAGGGCCGAAAAGAAGAGAACTTGCGGAGAGAATTGGTAAGCAGAGAACTCTTACCGCCTGTAGCCTCAGAAATAATTTCATCCAGTTGTTCTCCAAGAAGGTGGCCACCAGCAAAAGGCCTCCAAGGACTTCAGCCACATAGAGCGGCGGATAGTAACCAAATTGCCCGAAGCAAAGGCCGCACAACGTGCGGACTCTAGAGATGCCGAGCAGATAATCACCAGCATTGGAGATCTGGAGAGCGAGGTCATCTGGAGGAGCCCCGGATAAAACACCTTGGCGAAGTTGGGAAGCCCAGGCTGACAACGCCTTGGACACCCAGGCTGCGGGAAACGCTGGAAGCAAGGTTGAAGCTAATGCTTCAAATGCTAATTTCGTCAGGTTCTCAATGCGCTTGTCCACGGGATCCTTGAAAGAAGCTGCATCAGCTAGAGAAAGAGTGGTGGACTTGCATAGGAGAGCGACCGGAGGGTCCAATGTAGGCAGAGCAGTCCATTTGGGGACCAGGTCCTGGGCAAACCCCGAGGAAGTGTTTTTCAGGATGCTTCCAAGTTGCGTTCAGCAGGTCAAACTCCGCATGAGTACTGAAGACCTTGGAAGAGTGCAGAGTGCGGCGGAAGGAAACTTCTGGAGCAGGGTCCGAAATTCGGGGGTCCTGTAGGTGAAAGGTGTTCCTGACAGCTGACACCAAACTGTCCACCATGTCCGACATGGATGACAGCTCCTTGGCCTCAGAGTGCGGATCCGAGTCAGCATACACCAGTTCCCCAGGAGACCGGGAACGGGCGGTGGAAGCTCCAAGATCCAGGCGCAGGAGACCTGGAACGGCGGGCCAGAGATCGGGAGTGGCCCCAGGAGAGCGACTGCCGCCGGAGAGCGACTGCCGCCGGAGAGCGACTGAATACGTCTCATCGGGTGAGGAGTAAATGAACCTAGGGCGCTTGTGAGAGCGGGGCGGCCAGAGGAGGTTGAACGAGCCTCCCGGGAGTAAGGGCGCAAGGAGGACCGCTTTAAGGCAGTAGCTACCTGTCTAGAAACTTGCACCAGATCAGAGATCGTCTGAGAGAGAGGGGGAGGGTCAGAGACCGCACGCTCCAGGAAGCCGTCCTGGGTGGAAGGCACAAGGGGGCTGGGACGTGAAGCAGAGCAGGCAGAACAGGTGGACTCAGCTGAACCACCTGGCATTTTAGTTTTACACCCCATGCAGGAATAGTATGTAACCAAGGTGTAGACCACCTGTCCGGTAAGGGGTTCGGGTCTGGGGTCGGACATGGAAAAACCCAACAGTTAAGTCAGCCAAACCAGCCTAGTACCTCTCTGCATCATGTCAGGCTGCTGAAGCGGGGCGAGCAGGGGTAAGAGGGGACCCGGACCAAGGGCACAACCCTAGAGCTGGTCGGTGGCGAGAAGGGGTTAACAGTGCATACTTTGTGTACCGTGTCCCTTCCTCGCAACTGGGGGATCAGGTAGCATCATGCTCCTGTTGCCCCAACCTAGATAAAATAACAAAGGAGAGAAAAATCTAATACTCTATGAAAAACTAGAAAACAAAAAAGAAGACCAGGTCTGGAGAGCTACAGACCTGTGCCTGTCTCCTACTGACACTAAGCTAAAACTGATTAGCTCAGAGCCTGTAGGCGGGGTATATCCCGCCAGGAGGGGCAGACTTATTTTTTGTTTTATGTCAATATACCCACGGTTCCTGTGTCCGCCAATGGAGCCGACCAAGAAAAGAACAATGTTCTAGTCCCTCTTGTAATTCATTACTTCAAAGAACTGGAAAGATAAGGGACAGAAGACAGAACTGCCTTTGCATCCTAAAAACTATACACAAGATTGGAAAGGATAAGTTGGTGTTAAGAAAATGCTTGTTTGTCACCTGACTTCTTAAAATCTTGCTTTATATTCCCACAGTACATAGTGAAAACAGGAGGTGAGCAGTTCCTAACTGTGCAAGTGGATACATACCTGAAATAGGTTGTTGTCTAGTCTCATTTTTAATAGGTTTACTATGGCCTGGTCACTGTATGCCCGCACACTTGTATTTTTGTCTTTTGTATTGTCTAGCAGCACTTTGAGAATTGGCTTAATAGTTTGTGTGTCTAGTGGGGGCATGTGGTCTTTGTTTGCCCACCAGATCATCTTCTCTGCTATCAGCTTGATATCACTTGATGGGTTCTGGAGACACTGTAGGGAAAACATGAAATGTTAGCAATGAAGTAACAAAACAGAGATTATTATTGGTCCACATCATAGAAAATAGACAAGACGTAAATACATTGAAAATGCAGCCCAGTATGCAGACATCATGGTATAGAGCAGGGGGAGCTGAGCAGATTATTATATTAGTTTTATGGGAAAAGTTTCAGCATAACATGTATGACTACTTAGCCCAGAATGGCATTGATTTACATGAATAAATGACAAGTTACCCTGGAACTTTCCCAATAAACTATATGTTGAATATATGTGACAGGTTCCCTTTTAATGTATGAAAATAAATGTTGCACTGTTTTTCTTACTGGTTGCTATGAGGTCAAGTTCCTGTGGCAACACTGGAGCAAACTATTGGTTATTTAAACTCAATTGTAAAAAAAGTTTGCTGCATGTAGCAAAGTGAAGGATAGACTGTAAGTTCTCGCGAGCGGGGCCTTACTTCTCTTGTTTAAATAATCAATGTATAAAAATGAGAATGCCAGCCGATTCCTCTATTACTTTTTTGTTTTTAGATATTCTAACCACATAACATTGTAATAGGAAGCTATGTAAAGGCTACCACTCATTTTCTGGATAAACTAAGCAATTATAGGGTGATCTGTGTCTTTCCAGTATGCAGCGATCACTCTACAAGCCATATAAAGCATTCTTATGAGAGCTAATTCCATCTCTTCTGGAGCTTCAAGTAGTGATGTACACCCTAATATATATGTCAGTGGGATTTTTTCAATACATATATCATATACTTTTTCTATCAGTTCCACCAACCCATTCCAATATCTCCTCAGTTTGGGACAGTTCAAGATCATGTTAACTACTGTCCACACTATCTTTTCCCTTCCCTTCTCCTCAGCTCAGATAATTTAGAGTACTTCAGTGTGTGATTATCCATGATTGGCTAAGGCGCGCACACACATCTCCCTCATCTATATTTACTGCTTCCCTAACCATGTGAGCTGCTCAGCTTTCCTCCAGAAGCTCCTTAGCTCATGGTCTGTGTAGTGTTCTGCACCCACCAAATGAGCCGAGTGGACACACATGCTTAGTTAGACACTCTCCATAGTGATATGTACCCTGCACATGCCCACTCTTTACAGTTGTTTTATTACATTATATTTTCATTGGTTTCTAAAGGAATGCATACTGTGGAGTCTTACAGTAAGTAATCTTCACTACTCTGGATTTAACATTACCTATTTGCAGGAGATGTAAGAAGGTACTACTATACTGTGGGCTGCCATAGGAAAAAGGAAACTGATGCTGCCAGTTCCCCGCAAAAAGATTAGCAACAGTGCCAAGGGGGACAGATTGACCCACAAAGATGACTGAACAACTTTTAACTGTTAAAACACTATAAATTACTTTAAAACTAGCTATTAAAGGGGTACTCCGGCACTAAGACCTCTTATCCCCTTTCCAAAGAATAGGGGATAAGATGCCTGATCGCGGGTGTCCCGCCGCTGGGGACCCCCCTGATCTTACACGCTGCACCCCGTTAGAATCAGCCCCCGAAGTGTGCTCGCTCCGGGTCTGATTACTAGCGATCACGGGGACGGAGCATAGTGACGTCACGGCTCCGCCCCCATGTGACATTACGCTCCGCCCCCTCAATGCAAGCCTATGGAGGGGTGTGACAGCTGTCACATGGGGCGGAGCCGTGACATCACAATGCTCCGGCCCCGTGATCGCTAGTAATCAGACCCGGAGCGAGCACGCTCCAGGGGCTGATTCTAACGGGGTGTGGCGTGGAAGATCACGGGGGGTCCCAAGCGGCGGGACCCCCGCGATCAGGCATTTTATGCCCTATCCTTTGGATAGGGGATAAGATGTCTTAGCGCCAGAGTACCCCTTTAACTGTATTTCTGGTATGAAAATAATTAATGAGATAACCCCTTTATAGACAAAGTCTGTATGTCAAGTGACTTGTTCACAACATTTCTGAAGACACCTACTTAAAACTAAAGTAAAGGCACATTTACACTACAGAATTTAAAAATGGAGAAATACCGCTCGGAAAATCCAATGCAGTAGCCTTCTATTTTTTTTTTTTTTTTTTTTATGGGATTTGGTTGCACTGTGCACACTGCATAATTTCTGCAGCGAAAAATTGTGCAGCGGAAATAAAAATTCTGGACTCCAGCAAAATAATTATTTTGTTCACTCGTTTGTCGGAATTCCAAGTGCACTGTATTGCTGCGAAGGGGAGATGGTGCATGTCCGTGCGGTCCTATCACTAAGTGATTTAGGTGGCGCCTGCTTGTACACTGAATGTTCCCCCAATTCTAGTCAAATATTCTGTAGTGTGAATGGGCACTAACATGATGCCAAAGACTTTCAGATAGAACAATCTCGATCAATCACTTAAAATTTGCAGAAACATAAAATATCACACACACATCCAAAGGGTTTACACCATTCAAGAAGATGGCATTTCACACTACAGTCTTACATAGAAGCACACACCTATTAATACACATAGATTTAAAGTATAATTTAGGCCAAGTTTCCTCCTGCTATGCCCTGCCTACTTTTACTTTAAGTTGTTAAGCATAGCACAGTCTAACGTCATGTGAAGAGTCACTGAAAGATCGCAAATTTTATGCAAATGCAACTTGCACATAAGTCTGCAATGTTTGTGCACAGAGTATGATAATTCCCCCAAAGTCCAATAAGTATTTATATGGCCATTTACTTCTACCCACCTTTACTAACAGGGTTACCAGTTTAGGAGAAATGTTTCCACTCTGAGATTCAATGTTATATTTGATAAGGTAACCAATTCCTCTGATTCCACTAACAGCAATGGGAATCTACAAGAAACCAACAACAATCATCATACCACCAAAAATAATCAATGTATTACATATGCAAACAGGTCAATGACACACCAGGGATGCTCCATAAATCCCAATAAAATATTAGATATATGTTACTTACCCTATCTGCTGTTGCATTGCTGTAGACCATGGACTCCACATTACTGCAGAATTTTGGTGTACACAATTTGCTTGATGCAACATTTATGGCCACAGAAAGAGCCATGCTTCTCCCATGCCTCACCATCCAATCTATTCCAGTAAAATCAGCTGTAGATCAGAAATAGAATAATACTACTAAATTCTTTTGTAGTTACAACAATTAGACATTTGACATTTTCTTACACATCATTTTAACAATCTTGTTCCTGAAGCAAGCAGTATGCAGAGTAGAGAATGCTTGGTTACAGGTTTCCACAGTGGTCTATACTTGGTTGGGGGTGGGAGTTATGTTAACTATAACTGTAAACATTACCACCATGGATATCTAATAAACTTCTGGATAGGTTTACAAACCCAGGAGGTGCTGCTGCATGAGTACAGAAAGTTCTTCTTCTGGAAGATGGGCACAAATCTCTCCAAGGCAGCCAGCAGATGCCATGCGTGTAGCATCCTACAAAAGAAGAAAAATGGCAGGAGATAATTTTGTTCACATTAAAGAAGATTTGCAGCCCTAGACACCTATCCCCCAGGATAGGGGATAAGTGTGTCTGATCGCGGGGGGGTCCAAACGCTGGACCCCCCCCCCCCCCCCCGATCTTTTGTACGGCGCCCCGGCTTTGCCGCATCTCACATGCAGGAGGTGTGTCGGCCGCAGCATGCTGCCGTGCCCGACACCCCCCGCCATGTATCTTGGCAATGCTGACTGCCAGTGGTCGGACCCCCCACAATTACAAACTTATACCCTATCATGCGGATAGGGGATAAGTGTCTAAGACTGCAGTACTCCTTTAAGCTCGAACACAAAACTACAACTATGCATCTTCTACAAATACCTCATCATGTCCCAACATCCCGATCAACAAGGTCACATAGTTTTTCCGTATTGCTGCATCCATCTTTCCTCCACCTCCTTGGATAATAAAACGTACAGCCTGAAGCATGGTCTCCCTGACAACAACACAAAAAGGTAAGTAGGTATGCAAAGATTACTCTACTTGCCCCAACCAAACCTTGCATACATCAGTTGGAATCCATTTAGCAAATAATAGGTTACCTTACACCAGAGTCTTCACACAAGCGGATGATATTCAACAGTTCTGTAAAGAGAGGGTCAACCTTTGTATGGATAACAATAAGCTTCCCCAGGGCATCTGCTGCCTTGAGACGTACAGCGCGATTTGAGTCTTGCAGAGCTTTAGTAAAAGTGGTTTGCAGTTGTGGCAAGAAAGGTTTTAATGCAATGCCAACCTAGAAAAAGCAGGAAAAAGTAGTAGACATAACACTCAAATGTGTTAACAGAAAGTATTACTTATGGTGAATCAAAACAAGTTCTTCTTACCTTAGCTAGAAGAAGACTCAAGGTTTCCAAAAGAGCTACTTTTACACTCCAGCTGAATCGATCTCCCAGAATACGGATCAAAGGTCCAGTAATGCCAATCACAGAAGGCTGTAAAGCTTGTGCAGAGGTCAGTTTAATGACCAAGCCCAATGCCTTGGTGGCCTCTTCTTTCTGTTCTGGGTTCCCAGTAAGAACACCTTCTCTCAGGACTGGCAGAATTGATGTTACGCCCTAAAGCAATATAGGGAAGTTTGAGGTCACATTTCACACACAAGTCAGTATGGCCAATTTGTGAAAGCCAAATGGTCATTCCTGTACCTTCTTCGGGATACAGAATCCAGCCACATTCCCTCCTTTGGCATCATTTCCCACCATGCGAATATCTCTATGAAGGTCATCGATTAGTGACAACTGGCTAGCAGCATCCAACTTCTACAAAAGGTAAGTAGTGGTAAAGATACAGGTCTTAGAAGAAAAACAGTTCTGCTTGTTATATACACGATGAGATTTTCATACTCACTTTAGTTATGGCATTTAGAGCATCCCAGCTTTCATTCAAAACAACACTGTTCGTGTCATTAAACAACCGCATAAGTCCAGAAATCAGACTCCTGAGATGTGCAGAGTAGTCCGCTTTTGTTTTAGCACAGTAGATATTCAGAATAATAACAGCTGCTTTACGCATTCCCACATCAGAACTGCGAGTAGCTTCTAGGAGATCTTCTATTACGATCCTCTGACCTACATCATCTTCCACAGACAAGATGACGGCTTGACAGTTTGCCAATTCCTATTAGATAAACATATTGTAGTGATAGAGACTGTAAATGATTACAAAACCAAGAAGCTTTGTTATTATTAGAATGTTACTAGAATTTCTTCAACCAATAAACATGTCAGTTAAGAAAACTACAAATGACAATCTGTTTGTATTATTCACGGCACATAAGAAGTAATGTTGCATAAGGCCCCAGGGGTTAAGCAAATCCAGAATAAGGGTAAAAGATACTTACCACTTGCTCATTCTCTGTTCCCAGCTGAGCTTTCAGGGCTGACATGACAGCAGGAAGGATGACATTCAGATGTCTGGTCAGGGCATCACCTGCCACTGATGAAAGGAACGCCAAAACACGAGTGTTCACGGGGGGGCTTGTTAGCTATGGAAAATAAACAGTAAATACAAAGTCATTGGAGTTAGCAAAGCAACCAACATAAGCCTGTTATCTGTAAGCCCAGTGTGTCATAAACCAGGAGCTTCCAGCTGTTGAAAAACTACAACTCCCAGAATGCCCAGACAGCCTTTGACTGTCCAGGCATGCTGGGAGTTGTAGTTTTGAAACAGCTGGTTGATTCCTGTTTGGGAACCACTGGACTATACCAAATGAGCAACACACCTTAGGAACAAGATAGGGAAGTACAACTCGACTCTTCACTGCCATGACCTGCTTAAGCCCATCCAAGGCGAACTCTGACATTTCTTCATTCTCCTAAATATGAGAAAATATAGTAGTGTGAAAAACATGAAAAAAAAAAAAAATAGTGCTTATATGGATGGGCTGCTTTAACCTTTCAAGGATTTCTCATATTTGCTTTTTCATTTTTTTTCTCTGCGCCTTCTTTACAATTTTCCACTTATAGACCCAAATGAGGGCTTGTTACTGTCACCACCAATTGTACTTTGTAATCAAAAAGGCCGATCAAAACAAAAACGGTACCAATAAAAACTTCAGATCATGGCCCAAAAAATGAGCCCTCATATCGTCCCTTATACGGAAAAATAAAAGTTATAGGGATCAGAAGGACATTTTTCAACGTATTAATTTTGGTGCATGTAGTTATGATCATTTTTTAAGTAGTAAAATAAAATCAAACCTATAGAAATTGGGTATCCTTGCGGCCGTATGGACCTACAGACTAAATATAAGATGCAATTGTTACCGAAACTGCACTGCGTGGAAACGGAAGCCGCTAAAAATTTTAAAATGGCTTTTTTTTCTTCTCACAAATTTTTTTTTTGGTTTTGCTGTAGATTTTGTGGTGAAATTATTAATAGTATTACAAAGTAAAATTGGTGGCGCAAAGAACAAGCCATCATATGGATTTTTAAGTGGAAAATTGAAAGAGTTGTGATTTTTAGAAGGTGAGGAGGAAAAAACAAAAGTGCAAAAATGAAAAATTTCCAAGGAGGCAAGGTGTTAACGGTACCAGTTTTGTTTTAATGGCATTTTGATAAGGACTTTCAATTTTTCCTTCTTACATTTAAAAAATAACTTCAAATTTTGCACCTAAAAATCCATATGTGGCTTATTCTTTGCACCATCAATTCTACTTTGTAATGACATCAGTCATTTTACCCAAAAATCTACTCCGAAACGGAAGAGAATTCAGTGTGCAACAAAATTGAAGAAAAAATACCATTTTGTAAATTTTGGGGGCTTCAGTTTCTACGTAGTACATTTTTCGGTAAAAATGACACTATCTTTATTCTGTAGGTCCATACAATTGTTCTGTAGGTCCATACGACTTATGTAGGTTTGATTTTTTTCGGACTTCTGGAAAAATCATAACTACATGCAGTAAAATGTATACGTTTAAAATAGTAATCTTCTGACCCCTATAACTATTTTTCTGCATATGTGGCAGTATGGGGGCTCATTCGCGCCGTGATCTTTATCGGTACCATTTTTGTATTGATTGGACCTTTTGATTGCTTTTTATACATTTTTTCATGATATAAAAAGTGACCAAAAATACACTATTTTGGACTTTGGAATTTTTTTGCGCGTACGCCATTGACTGTGCGGTTTAATTAACGATATATTTTTATAATTCGGACATTTCGGCACGCGGTGGTACCACATGTTTATTTTTATTTACACTATTTTTTTTTTTTTAAAGAAAAAAAATATTTAGGAGACATTAGGGGCCAAAGGAGCTGCCAAAACCACATGGATAACTACAGAGGACACAGAACAGATATTGTGGTGGCTTTGGGGCATTTTTATGTTTCTTAACTTCCCTGGAGTACCCCTTTAACCCCTTAAGGACTCAGCCCATTTTGGCCTTAAGGACTCAGACAATTTAATTTTTACGTTTTCATTTTTTCCTCCTCGCCTTCTAAAAATCATAACTCTTTTATATTTTCATCCACAGACTAGTATGAGGGCTTGTTTTTTGCGCGACCAGTTGTCCTTTGTAATGACATCACTCATTATATCATAAAATGTATGGCGCAACCAAAAAACACTATTTTTGTGGGGAAATTAAAACGAAAAACGCAATTTTGCTAATTTTGGAAGGTTTTGTTTTCACGCCGTACAATTTATGGTAAAAATGACGTGTGTTCTTTATTCTGAGGGTCAATACGATTAAAATGATACCCATTATTATATACTTTTATATTATTGTTGCGCTTAAAAAAAAATCACAAACTTTTTAACCAAATTAGTACGTTTATAATCCCTTTATTTTGATGATCTCTAACTTTTTTTTTTTTCCGTATAAGTGGCGGTATGGGGGCTCATTTTTTGCGCCATGATCTGTACTTTTTTTTGATACCACATTTGCATATAAAAAACTTTTAATACATTTTGTATAATTTTCTTTTTTAATAGAATGTATTAAAAAAGTAGGAATTTTGGACTTTTTTTTCTTCTCGTTCATGCCGTTCACCGTACGGGATCATTAACATTTTATTTTAATAGTTCGGACATTTACGCACGCGGCGATACCAAATATGTCTATAAAAAATGTTTTTTACGCTTTTTGGGGGTAAAATAGGAAAAAACGGACGTTTTACTTTTTTATTGGGGGAGGGGATTTTTCACTTTTTTTTTACTTTTACATTTTTTTTTACACTTTAATAGTCCCCATAGGGGACTATTCATAGCAATACCATGATTGCTAATACTGATCCGTTCTATGTATAGGACATAGAACAGATCAGTATTATCGGTCATCTCCTGCTCTGGTCTGCTCGATCACAGACCAGAGCAGGAGACGCCGGGAGCCGGACGGAGGAAGGAGAGGGGACCTCCGTCCGGCGTTCTGAATGATCGGATCCCCACAGCAGCGCTGCGGGCGATCCGATCGTTCATTTAAATCGCGAACTGCCGCAGATGCCGGGATCTGTATTGATCCCGGCACCTGAGGGGTTAATGGCGGACGCCCGCGAGATCGCGGGCGTCGGCCATTGCCGGCGGGTCCCTGGCTGCGATCAGCAGCCAGGATCAGCCGCGCATGACACGGGCATCGCTCCGATGCCCGCGGTTATGCACATGACGTAAATGTACGTCCTGGTGCGTTAAGTACCACCTCACCAGGACGTACATCTACGTCCTGCGTCCTTAAGGGGTTAAGTGACCAAAAATCAGCACTGGACTGTCATTTTTTTTTTTACGTTCATGCAATTCACTGTGCAGTTTCATTAATGCCATATTTTAAATACATTATATTTATAGCTTAGACATTTCCGTATTTGGCAATACCACATTTTTGATAAAATGCTTTTATTTTAAAGATGGGAAGAAATTAAACTTTCATAAGGGAAGGGGTTAATTCACATTTATGAATTTTTTCCCCCATTATTTTTCAGTTCCCTAAAAGGGACTTTTACGTACAATCTTTAGATTGCAAACACTGAAAAATGCTATGCCTTAGCACAGCACTGATCAGTGTTATTTGCGCTCCACTTGTACAGGGACCTCTGGCCATCCTCTCAGTTGATCAGTAACCTGTGATTTCGGCACAGTGGTTCTGATCAGCTACCCGGCAATATAATTTTGCCACTTTGTCCGGCATTTGCCATGGGGCCCGGCTGCTGACAAACTGGGAACAACTGGGTAAGTAGCGGGCTTAGCTCTGAGCGTGCTTCATAGACCAGGAGAGGGCCCAGGACGTACATGTAAGTCCTACATCCTCTAGGGGTTAAAGGTTGCTAACTTATTTTGTTTACCAATTGCTCCAGTAAATATGGCAGAATGTCCTCTAGGGCTTGGTAACCAATGGTAGAATGTAACTGCTCAAATGTTTTGGCTGCAGCCTCTCTGACTTCCTCAAGGGGATCACACAAGGCTTTTCTTACAGTCGGAACAAGGGACTCAGAGAAAAAGAGCACCTATAAGAAACACAGGAGTAAATTTAAATGGGCAAGAAAAGCATGGGAATGCACACTTTACTGATTAATACAAAATAAAGCACAGAGAATGCTCTACAACTCTCTACTTACTGCATCCCTGCTTGTTGACTTCATAATCTCACTTAAACCAATACACACACCCTGCCTTTCGTCACTTTTATCAGATTTAAGGCCAGATTCCAAAATTGGAATGATCTCTGGAAGTATTTTCTCCCCAAGTTTTCGGACAAGGTCTCCAAGTGTTCTGGCAGCAATCTAAAGCAAAACCAAACAAATTCTTATTCAGGACATCAAATCATTTTTTATACATTAAAGAAAGGGACCTTGTAGGTGGCTCACCGTTCTCTTATCTGCACAAGTACTGGCTAAAAATCCTAGCAGTAATGTAAAGAGAGTAGGCAGAATTTCTCTAAGAGTGCGTGGTGTGTTTGATACAACAATCTTCCAAACGTGAAGAGAAGCCTGGCGAACAACTAGCTGTGTATCTGAGCGTCCCATGTACAATCCAGCAAGAACACGATTTCTCCTTTCAGCTCCAAGGGCTGAAATAATGGCCTAAAAACAGAAAGGAAGTAAATCAGAAAAGTGACTGGACAATGTAATACACAAACAGTTATCACTCAGGACACCGGTCTAACTCAGGTACGACATGGCAGAAAACAACAGAACCTCAAAAATAGATTTTTTATGCTTCCCGTAAAATCTCTTTCTCGGATGATCCATTGGGTATATCTTGCTGACACTTGGCATACAAAAAGAAAGTCTGCCCCTACTGGCAGGATATACCCCACCTACTGACCCTGAGCTAATCAGTTTAGTTCCAAAGCAGTAGGAGAGGACCGACACAGAAAGAAACCATCAGGTGTCCAAGGAAGCCAGACAAAAAAGGAACCGAAAACAACCCCTCGGACAGAAAACTGAACCATAACAACAAACACAATGGGAGGGTGCTGTGTCCCCCAATGGATCCTCCGAGAAAGATTTTACAGTAAGCATAAAAAATCTACTTTTCTCGGTCGGCTCCATTGGGGGAACACAGAGACCGTGGGACGTACCAAAGCAGTCCCCGGGGTGGGAAAAATACCCAACTCAGAATCAGGCAGAAGACTGAGCCACTGCCGCCTCAACACTTTGCGACCCAAACCAGCATCAGCTGACGCAAATGTGCACATTGTAAAATTTAGTGAAAGTGTGCAAGGACAACCAGTTGGCCACCTTACAGACTTGCAAGGCCTAAGCCCTATTGCAGAGCACCAAAGAAGCCACAACGGAATGGGTGGAATGTGCAGTCACCAGACTGGAATGGAAGCCAACGGCTGCTGAAACAGAATAGAAAGGGCTGACACTTGACCTTTAAGAGAGCGGAGGGCCAAGCGCTGATCCAGACCATATTGAAAAAAAGCAAGAAGGCGTAGAAAAGGAAAAAAAACAACCGGGGAGAAGGACTTAGTCTCACAGCGCCGGAAATAAGCCCGCCAAGTGCGGTGGTAAATCCTAGCGGAGGAAGGCTTCTGAGCCCAAAGCATGGTACATGGAATCGCCCCGGAAGAAAACCCCCGAGCTCTCAAAACCACGGTTTCAACCGCCACGCCGTCAAATGCAGAGACAGTAAACTGGGGTGGCAGAGAGGACCCTGGGAGAGCAGATCGGGGCGAATTGGAAGACGCAGTGGTACGTCGGCGTACCACGTGCGCCTGGGCCAGTCTGGAGCCACCAGAATGGCGGGAACGCCCTCCACCTTGAGTTTCCTCAGAACCCTGGGCGGGAGAGGCAGAAAGTAGTAAGGAATACGGAAGGACAACCACAGGATGCAACGGTCTTTCAACGTCGCGACAAAGCAAGGAACTTGTCTTTTGTGGCGATACATGAAGAGATCCACATCCGGGGTGCCCCAAAGATCGCAGATCTGTGCAAATGCCTCCAGATGGAGGGACCACTCCCTCCGATCCACGGAGGAGCGTCTGAGAATGTCCGATTGCCAATTCTCCAAACCCGAAATGTGGATCGCGGAGAGGGCGGGAACTAGTCTCGGCCCAGAGCAGAATGTTTGAGACCTCCTCCATCGCCGAGCGACTGTGCATGCCGCCCTGGCGATTGATATATGCCACAGCCGTGGCGTTGTCCAATTGGACACAAACCGGATGACCCTGTAGGAGGATCTCCCAGTGGAGAAGGCAAAGAAAGATGGCACGGAGCTCCAGAAGATTGATGGGAAGGTGAGCCTCCTGAGGGGACCAGCAACCCTGGGCAGTCAGGTCCTGAAACACACATCCCCAACGCTGGAGACTTGCATCGGTCCCAAAGACCTGCATGTGGAGGGGAAGAAATGACTGCCCCTGGAGAAGGAGGGGAGAGTGCAGCCCCCACAGAAGAGACCGACGAACGGAGGGGCACCATAGGCAATGGACACACCCTTGCAGGGAGCGCCGCTTCTACAAACGGAAGACGAACACGGGCAGCAGCCATGTCGAAAAGGAGACCCAGAACAACAAGAGACTGGGAGGGAGACATTTTGGACTTTGCCTGGTTGATCAACCAAAGGCGGACAGAGTCTGTATCCTGAGATGATGGCTCTCCAAGTTTTGGGATGAGGACAGAGCTATGAACAAAAAGATCGTCCAGGTAAGGGAGGACCAAGATCCCCTGGGCCCGAAGGATGGCAATCACCGCCGCCATGACTTTGGTGAAAACCTTGGAGCCGTAGCTAGGCCAAAAGGAAGAATCACGCAACGCTGGGAAAATGTGGATATGCAGATAGGCATCCCGGATATCCACTGAAGAAAGAAACTCCCCTTGATGGATGCCACCACGGAGTGGAGGGACTCCATGCGAAAATCACATAGCCGCAAATGGCAGTTAGGCTGGGTCCACACTACGTTTTGTCCCATACGGGAGCGCATACGGCAGGGGGGAGCTAAAAGCTCGCGCTCCCGTATGTTACCGTATGCGCTCCCGTATGTCATTCACTTCAATGAGCCGACCGGAGTGAAACGTTCGGTCCGGTCGGCTCATTTTTGCGCCGTATGCGCTTTTACAACCGGACCTAAAACCGTGGTCAACCACGGTTTTAGGTCCGGTTGTAAAAGCGCATACGGCGCAAAAATGAGCCGACCGGACCGAACGTTTCACTCCGGTCGGCTCATTGAAGTGAATGACATACGGGAGCGCATACGGTAACATACGGGAGCGCGAGCTTTTAGCTCCCCCCTGCCGTATGCGCTCCCGTATGGGACAAAACGTAGTGTGGACCCAGCCTTAAGTAGCTTGATGTCCAGGATGGGGCGGCAGAGCCCTCTTTCTTGGGGACGACAAAGATTCGAGTAGAACCCCTGAAAAACACTCCCCTGGAGAAACTGGCACAATCACTCCCTGAGCAAGTGGCACAATCACTCACTGAGGGTACTTAAAGCAACCTGAAAGGCCGCCGCCAAAGAAGGGGGAATGAGGAGGTTTCTTCCGATCCCGGGGAAGGGAAGCGAACTCTATCCGGCAACCATTGGATTTGGACTTCCCGGACCCAGGAGTCCTGAACCTGCACTAGCCAAACGTCCCGGAAAAGAGTCAGACACCCTCCCACCCGAGAAGAGGACACGGGTGGAGGAGTCTCGTCAGGAGGAGGGAGGCTTACGGTTACCAGACTTGGCCGCGAAACCACCAGAACGGTTGTCTGACTTCCAGGAAGGACGTGCCTTGAAAGAAGGGGCTTTCCGAGATTGGGAATGCACCTGCTTGAGAGGGCGACCCGATGCAAAGGACAAAAGGAAGGCGCCGAGAGCAGCATAAAGAAACTGCCGGATCAGGATCCGAAGTTCTTAGGTCCTCCACATGAAAAGTGTCCCTGATGGCTGACATCAAGCTGTCCACCATATCAGACACGGCAGAGTGGTCCTCATGATCCGAGGTGGATTCCGACCAGTCATCCGCTACTTCCCCTGGAGAGTAGGAGCGCGTGGTGGTGGCCATAGACCTAGAATAAGGAGTCGGGGACCTGGGATGGTCAGTGGCCCCTAGAATGTCTATCCCAATTATGCAACTCTGGAGAAGAGCCTGACGAAATCACCTCAGGGCACTTGCGAGAGCGCTGGAAGTGTGGGTCAGGAGAAACAGAGCGGGACTCCCTGGGGGTCATGCACAGGGAATACCGCTCCAAGGCAGACTAATCTGGAGACCCTAGCTAGGTCAGAGATCGACGGGGAAAGGGAAGAAACACACTCTGGGGGAGGGGCGGACACCGCGCGTTCCAGGGGGACATCCCGAGAGACAGATACAGGAGGTATGGTGCGCGTGGTGGAGCAGTGGAACCACCGGGCATTTTGGTCTTGCAGCCCACGCAAGAGTAGTAGGTGACTAAGGCTGTGGCCGCCTTTCTGGGGGGAGGTTCGGGTCTGGAGACGGACACAAGTGCTAGTAAGGAAGCAGTCTGCACCAGGTCCTGTGTCCCGCAGCTGGAGCTGAGAAGCAGGCTGTAGCTTTCCTGTGTCCAGAGATGAAGAGGCAGGGAGCCACTGAGGTGATATGGCATGCAGAGCAGGAAGGAGGGAGGAGAGAAGTAGGATGCACCGACCAGAGGGAGTGGACCCCATTGGAGGAGGAGAGGAAGGAGTACAGAAGCTGACCCCCCAAAAGACTATAGATTGGCTGGCAGCAGGAGGCGGCTGGGAGCCCCGCCAGCGCGCCCGAATGCGAGAAGTGGGCGGAATTAAGTGCCGGACCAGGCGGCAGGCGCGGCCTCAATTAGTTTCCTGCCAGCCGGGCAACTTGCCCAGGAAGCCGGCAAAAAGGAAAGTAAACTGAAGAGCTGGCTGCACGACCGCAGCCCAGCTGCTAGGCGCTGTGTTCGGCACGCCGAAGCAGAATGATAGTAAAGTAAGCAGTGTCAGTGATGGCGAAGGGGAGTGGGAGGAAAGCTGCCCCACGGTCCCCGGAGTCCCAACACTGCAGATATAAAGACCGGAGCCTGTATTGCTGCCCCCTATAAGAATTAAAAATGAATGAAAAGTCCCACTGGGGCCCCCTAAATCAAAGAAGGCAGAAAAAGGGGGAGGGAGGGAAGAGAAAGATACTCACCCAGTGAACAGCACATACTCATCTAAGATGTCTTCAGCCAGCTATTTGTCACCTGCGTCATATCAGGCTGAGACAGCAGGACGAGCAGAGAAGGTAGGGGGACCCGGACCCAAGGTGCAACCCCAGGTGCTGGATGTTGGTGGGAAGGGGTTAACAATGCATACTCTATGTCCCGTGCCCCTTAGCCACATATGGGGGAACAGGTAGCACTATGCTCCTGAACCCCGACCTAAAAAGAAAAAAGGAGAAAAGAACCTACCACAGGCCCTAGATATCAAATAAAAAAGACCAGGTCTGGAGAGCTCCAGACCTGGGTCTGCCTCCTACTGACACTAAGCTAAAACTGATTAGCTCAGGGTCAGTAGGAGGAGCATGTCCTACCAGGAGGGGCCGACTTTCCTTTTCTATGCCTAGTGTGAGCCTCCTAGTGGCAGCAAGATTTACCCACGGTCTGTGTCCCCCCCCCCCAATGGAGCCGACCGAGAAATAAAATTTACCTTTGAGGACTGCGCAGTCCCAAAGTTGTCATCTTCAGAAGCAGTTTCTGTGGTCATTTTTCCAGTTACTCCAGATATATGAAATAGGAGGTCACCAAGAAGCTGAACAGAGCTAAATCTGAAAATAAAAAGAGCACATATAATTCATGAGATAATATGGGATTCATCTCAGCTCTATGGTCATTTGAGATTTTGTACTAATATTTACCTGATTCTCCATAGGTCGTCAAACAAGCCCTGTTCCAACTGTGGCAGAAGTAGAGCAATAGCTGTCTCTGCATACATAGTGATTATTCTTTGCCCTGCACGCAGAGCTGTGTCACGCACAAACTCATTCTCATCTGCTAGAGCCTGCAATGCAAAATTTTCTACTTAAATAGAATATTGTCCTAAATAGGCGTAAAGTGTAATAAATTTGGACTGCTTAAATGGGTATTATCAGATACAAAAACTATATGTTGTACATCTTGGCAAAATATTAACCTTTCTAATGTACTTCATAACAACATTTTATTTCCTTTTTATAGAAATCATGGCTTTGTCCAAGCTGAAGCACAGGCATGGACAATGTCCAGAAAGTGAGGGTGAGTTAGCACTCCTCTGTGTCTGATAGGACTCCTCTGTGCTCTCTCTCCCGTCTGATAGGACTCCTCTATGCTCTCTCCTTTCTGATAGGACTCCTCTATGCTCTCCTGTCTGACAGCCCTCCTCTGTCCTTTCTCCTGTCTGATAGGACTCTTGTGCTCTCTCCCGTCTTTTAGTACTCAGGAGAGAGCACAGAGGAATCCTATCAGACAGAAGAGAGCACAGAGGAGTGCTACCAGACAGGAGAGAGAGCACAGAGGAGTGCTATCAGACAGGAGAGAGAGCACAGAGGAGTGCTATCAGACAGGAGAGAGAGCACAGAGGAGTGCTATCAGACAGGAGAGAGAGCACAGAGGAGTGCTATCAGACAGGAGAGAGAGCACAGAGGAGTGCTATCAGACAGGAGAGAGAGCACAGAGGAGTGCTATTAGACAGGAGAGAGAGCACAGAGGAGTGCTATTAGACAGGAGAGAGAGCACAGAGGAATTCTAGCCCACCCTCACTTGCTGGACTTTGTCCATGCCTATGCTTCAACTTGGACAAAGCCATGATTTTATAAGCCACGATTTCTATAAAAAGGAAATTAACTTCTTATGAAGTATATTAGAAAGGTTAAAGCTTTGCCAAGATGTACAACATATAAAAAGTTTTTGTATCTGACAGTGCCCATTTAAGACTACATCCAACATAAGAGAGATTTTACCTTTAGAATACAGGGTACGATGGGTCCCACATAGGGTGTGAATTTGTCACCAAATGTAATTGGTAGATAAATGAACATCATAATATAACCATCTCTGACATTAGGAGCAATATCCACTTTGCTGGCTGTTGATACAATTTCTGGCATCAGTTTTTCAAGTTTTTCAACACCTAAGCCAGCCATCACTTCCGAAAGACCTGAAAGACACAAAATAACAATAAATAACTATTTATAATTATAACACACTGCAATCACTATACAACTTCTTATATTAGATACACTAATATAGCGTTTGTGTGCCCTCAATGTTGTGATTAGCTACTCTTTATCCTCTTATATTACACGCTATAGGTTGTATATATTTTACCACAATTTTTACCTTGAGCAGCACCAGAACGATCCACTGAGCTGTAGTCCGAGGCTAAAGTGTCCATCAGCCAAGGTAACAAATCCTGGAAGCAGGACTCCCCTGTTCCCTTCACCATTGCACCCAATGCCTTGGCAGTCACAGTGCGAACCTAAGCAGCGATAACACATTAAGGATCAGTAAAGGTTTTATGAAAATAGTCGAGTCAAGAGGACCAAGTATCCCATAAATCTTACTTCAGGAACAGGGTCTATCAAAGAAGCCTTAAGTCCAGGTATGACACTTGGGAGGTATGGAGCCAGATCCTGAACAAAAGAAATAACATCAATATCTATAGTCAATGTCTATAGCATAACAATGTTGAAAACAATCTATAGTCTATGTCTATAGCAAAACACAGGGATGTGGAAATCCTATCGCCTGACACCCGGGACATGTAGTTCCAGGCGCCAGGCAGGTGAATTTTTTCATACATTTAGCCCTGTATCGGGCTAGGAGGGCAGGACCGACTATTTTTATAACGCCGGTGTGAAGTGCAGACTGACTTGCATGAGACGCAAGTGTGCACCTCACACCGGCACTTAGGGAGTATGGAGCGGGCTCCTGACTCGAGCCCGCTCCATACCCGACGGCCCCTGGCTGATTTCAGATGCCGGGGGCAACCGCTAATAGCCCGGCATGCAGCACTCACTGCGGCCGGCTATTAACCTTTTAGGTCGCCGATGTCAAAATTGACAGCGAAGTCTAAAGGTTTCTTATAACCATCTCTGGTGGTCTAGTGGGGTGGAGGTAGCAGGAGGGCTTACCTCTGCATTCATGGCTGCCCCCATAGATCTGCATTTGATTGAGCCTGTCTTGAGTAGGCTCAACCAAATGAACACAGATCAATAGAGTTCAATAGAACTGCACTGATCTGTATGAGGAATCTAATGATTCCTCCTAATAAAGTGTATTAAAAAGAATAAAAATAAAAGTTTAATAAAAGTTTTAAAACACCCTTTAACACCTTCCATATTAAAAGTTCATATCACCCCCCCCCCCTTTTTCCATATAAAAAATATGTAAACATAAAAAAAATAAACATATTTGGTATTGGCGCATGCGTAATTGTCCAAATTATTAAAAAACAACATTTTATATCCCGTACGGTCAATGGCGTTAACGTCAAATCACAGAATTGTGTTTTTTTTTTTAGGTTTATATCATCATAGCCCAGAAAAGAAAGAAAAAAAGTGTTCAAAAAATCCGATCAATAGCAAAATGATGCCGATACATACAGCAGATTATGGCCCAAAAATTGAGCCCTTATACAACCCGGTAAACGGAAAAGTAAAAATTTTATAGGGGGTCAGGAATTTTTTTTTCTTTTGAAAAGAAAAAAAAATGATTTGATATTGGTATAAATCAGGCCGACCTAAAGTATTAAAATAAGGTTTGACCACAAGGTGAATGGCGAAAAAAACACCCAGTTTTACGTTTGATTTTCATGAGGGACAAGTAGATTGCTCTTCATTGGGGACACCTTACTGATGGGTATATGCTCTTGCCACTAGGAGGCGCTGACACTAGGAAAAAAGTCGGCTCCTCCCTGGAAGGATATACCCGACCACCTGCAGTGAGGTAATCAGTTTTAGCTAGTGTCAGCAGGAGGCAAGACACAGGTCTGGGAGCTCCCCAGACCTGGTCTTTTTTGTTATTTTCTAGTGAGGGCTGTTTAGTCAGGTTCTTTACTCCTTTTTGTTTCCTTTTTTCAGGTGGGGGTTCAGGAGCATAGCGCTACCTGTTCCCCCATAAGCAGCACGGGACATAAAAGTATGCACCGTTAACACCTTCTCGCCAAAGGCCAGCGCCTGGGGTTGCACCTTGGGTCCAGGTCCCCCTATTTTATCTGCTCATCCCGCTGTCGCAGCCTGACGTGATGCAGGTGACTTAAAAGCTGGCTGAAGACATCTTAGGTGAGTATATGAAGATGTCATAGGTGAGTATGTACCCCCCCCCCTTTCTTTAAAACGGTGACTCGCTCCTTTATTGGGAGTTTTATGTGTGGGGGCCCCCTCAGGGGGCTGTGTTTCTGGTACTAGGAAAGCCGCCGGCCCTTTGCAGTGGCTCCCTCCGCAGGTGTTCTTTACTGCTCAACTCTGCACAGCTTCTGTTATATGTGTTACCTTACACCCCCCACCCCCCCCCCCCCCCCCCCCCACTGGGGTTTGGTAGCGCGCTGGGTGAGGGGGTTATGACAGCTCCTTCTCCCCGTGCCAGAGCACAGTCCAGGGATAATGGCGGCGCATGGCTCCGCCCTTCTCCGTGCCAGCGCGCGATCTGGAGGTTTATGGCAGCACGTGGCTGCGTGAACAGAGAGGCCAGGCAGCGCCTCCCCCTCTTGGTTCCCTCCTGCCACGGCCTCTTATGACCGGCGGGCGCTACATGCGGCCGTATTGCAGTGCTCCTCCAGTCCTCAGGGGAATATTCCTGCATGGGCATGGATTAGACCTGATCTTATTTTGCCAGACAGTAGTCTCGCCTGTTACTCATTTCATGGCTGCCACGTCCACGGCTCACACTCGATCTGCAGCTGGAATCCGGTACCTCACTACTGTGTGTGAGGCGTCCGATGGAGTGTCCCGTTGTCTACTATGGACCCATACCAGTAAGCCAGACAGTAGTCTACAGGGTTGCCTATACTGCCTGTCATACCTCAAACGGCTGATGTATCTGCGGCAGGAGTTTCGGTACCTCACTACTGTGCGAGGTGCCCGACTGAATGACTCTCTGTCCATTATGGATCCATACCAGTACACCAGACAGTTGTCTGCATGTTTTCTTCTGCAGTCTGTCACACGTCGCACGGCTGATGTATTTGCGTGGATTTCCGGTACCCCACTGCCGTGCACGGTATACAGAGAAATGACCCAGCGTGTCCCACGGACCCTAAACGGGATGTCAGGGATGCATTCCATGCTTCCTCTACATCCCTCTATCTCCCAGGAGGCGGGTTTCTAGGCCTCCCCACAAAGGGGCACAGTTATCGCCTTTCTGACTGCTCCAGTTTCACCAAACGCCTGAAGGTGATCTTGTTCAGCCAGACTGTTGTCTACAGGGTTTACGCCGCCATATGGGCTGCTACGGACATAGCCAGGTTTCCCGTACCTCACTTCTGGGTGAGGGATCTGAAGAAGGGTTCCTACAGGTATACGGTATTGATACCAGTCAGACAATCCTTCGTCTGTTGGGTTTTCTACACCACCGGGTCGCCTGTTGGATAGGCCGCACCCTAGTACCCCGCTTTCTGTGGGAGGTTGAATTGAGTGACCCAGGGTGCTCAGGAATCGTATCCTGCCGGCCAGACGGTTTTCTGCATAGCTTATTACTACGTCGGGTCAACTACCATACACTTTCACCTCTGGATGGTAGTTCAAGTTACCCACTGCCATGGTATAGTTTTGAGTAAATCACCCTATGGGCCTTCTACAATGCACCACATACTGGTTTATAGGGTCACTTATTGGCCAGGTGCCTCTCTGCATGCCTGCTGCTCTGTCTACAGGTTGGTATCTCATTTCACTGTGTTTACGTATGCGGGACCCGGCATGGCCACGGTCCCTTTGCCACATAGCCAGGCAGTGTCACCTCCCACGTTTCTGCCAATGCCGTGGCTGCAGTCCGGTGTCTCTCTTTCCAGGTGCAGTTCCGCAGAGTGTGTACCTGGGGGTTCTTGGGACCCTTTCTACCAGTAAGTCACACTGCGTCTGCATTTTTCCTGCTCCACATTCATTCTGAGTCTGCAGCCTTGGTGTCTGGCACCATTAGGAGATGGGGTGTGGACTTTTTTCTGCAGGTCCCAGGGACTCTCTCAGCAACAGCAGCATCACTCTGTTCTCCTTTCTTAGGTTGCAATGTTGGTCTGCTAGAGGCATACCTCCCTTCCTACTGGTCACTTGGACGTCTCAGGTTTCTTTCGTGTCTGCAGTCTTGGTACACCACTGCTATCGTGGGGTACCCATGTCTGTGTTCCTACATATGCTACGACTGCTCTGTAGGGGTAGAGCCCACCTTTCCTTTGGTTCGGTGGGGTGAGCCTCGGGGCTTACGGTTATTTTGTTTCCGCAGTTCTGTGGCGTTGAGCACTTCTGTTCACATGGGGCCTGCTGGGGTGCCAGTCAGTTCAGCCCCTTCCTATGCCTCCAGGTGTTTTTTGTGGGGTTTCTGTCCGGGGTGGCTCAGGCACCTACTCGTCACTGTCTGGAATGGCTCTCAACAAGTCTTGTATTTTTTGCCCAGCTCCAGTGTACAGGATTCCGATCCCTCTTGGACACAAGGTGGCTCCTCCAGAAAGATAGTTGCCGCTGGGGCCTGGGGGCTCAGTCCACCCAGCACTTGTCCCGTGGCTGTGGGGCAGCATTTCCCTGCTCCTACTGCGCTTTGCCAATCCACTTTCCATAGGGGGTACGGGGATAAGGATGCTTGGCATGGGTCTGTGCTTGAGTTTTCATCTCGAACACCCTTGTTTACCCTCCTCTGAAGGGACTATTTTGTTGAGTCTTTCCTGCCACCAAGATGATGCACTCTCGCTGTTCCCACTATTTAGGTGGAGCATCTGGCAGGGCCCTTTTTTTTTGCTGAGAGCATTCAACAGTGCTTTTTATTGTCTGAGCTTGTGTGCTTATGGTGCACTATTGCAGCCTGGCTCTCTCCCGGTTTTGTTTTTTGTTATCTACTGCTGCTCATGCAACCTTTGCTCTCTCTGTTGGAGGAGTTTGTGCAATCTCCCTGGAAGGGTGTGTTGTTCTTTTCCTTTTTGCCTGTGTCAGCTGTACTGCACTGACACCAAAGTCTTCTGTAGTAATCCTTCCTGCACCCAGACCCTATGAGTCCCAGCTGGGTTCTCATTTGTTTCCCCCTCTGTTCCCGTTCTGGCGGAATGTTTCTTTAGAGTGCTCTGGTCCGCTCGGACCTCTGGGATCTATGACTGGTTGGTCTCCTTGGCTTGGACTTTGTCCTAGGGTGCTGTGGCATGACTTCTTTTCAGGCGGCTCTTTCGGTTCCTTGGGTCTTGGTGATGTTTCAAGTCTGGGGCACATGTAGGGATCTGGCCAAGACTCTTCTGCGATCCCATTAGTTAAGGTGGTCTTTCTGTTCAGCACTCCATGTTTTTACATGGCAGTTTGTCGCCCGGAGAGTTTTTGCGGGAATCTGTTTTCCTTACTCTTCAGGGGTTCATCTTCCGAGTGACTCCACGTCTCCAGTTTACTTGTCGGTCTCTCCAGTATCCGGGATACCCCCTTTCAGGGTGTTTGCTGCTCCTTTCTTCCTTCAGGGTCCATGTCCTCCCGAGTTGGAGGGCGTTCAGGTCATCCGCATTATGCCAGTACAGATATTGTTGCCTTCTGGGTGCTCATGTCGGGCTCCTGGGACAGGGGTTTTTTGGGTCTACGGCTGTTCAGGTCTTTGATGTCATGCACCAGACCTCTCCAGAGCTGAAGTCCATCTTTATTTTTTTCCTATGGTTTCTTGTCTCTTTATATGACCCGGATGCCTTGGGTCTCTACAGAGGACGGCCCCTTCCTTTGGCGTCCTAGTCCACCTGCTTGGACGGGAGATCTTCCGGGAGCTCATTTTCTGGGCCCAGTGTGTCTGCGACCTGTGGGCTCGTCCGCAGACTTTGTGGACACGCGAGTTCCGTCTCGGGACTGATTCCTTTTCTCTGGTGGTTGTTTTTCCCACCCTAGGGGACTGCTTTGGTACGTCCCATCAGTAAGGTGTCCTCCAAATGAAGAGCTACCGAGAAAAGGAGATTTTTTTTTTGTACTCGCCATAAAATCTCTCTCGTAGCCTTCATTGGGGGACACCGCACGCACCCATTGCTTCATCTTTTTTTCTGGACTATTTTTTCCGGTTCTTGGGTTGTTATCCAGGATTCCTTTCTAGGGTACTTAAGATGTATTTCTTTGTAGGCTTCTCCTACTGCTTTGTGACAAAACTGATTACCTCACTGCAGATGGGCTGGTATATCCTGCCAGGGAGGAGCCGACTTTTTTTCCTAGTGTCAGCGCCTCCTAGTGGCAAGAGAATATACCCATCAGTAAGGTGTCCCCCAATGAAGGCTACGAGAAAGATTTTACGGTGAGTACAAAAAAAATCTCCTTTTTAGTTCATACACTTCAACCTTTTGTGTATGTGTGTATATAATATACACACACTATAATAAATGTGTGTTTCTATGTGTCTGTGTGTTAGGTTATGAAAAAGATAGTGAATTTATTTCAGCAAAATAGTACCTTCTGATCAGTAAGGGAGTACATGTTTCCAATAATCTGGGCTGCCATTTTTCTAGTATCTGTAGAGCGATCTTGGAATGCCCGCTGTACTATGGGCATAATCAGGGCTAAAGACGGAGCATCGATGAAATGTACAAATTTCGTATCCAGCAAGGTTTGCAGGCACTGTTGTGTCATTTTTGAGGGATCAGTAAGTGCATCCAGCAATATTGGAGAAATTGCTAAAAAGAAAAATCATTACAGTTAAGAAGAAAAACCTTCCAAATGATAAAATTCACTTTATTTAATTATCCCTCCACTCACCGAGAATTTCAGGGTTACGAATTACTGAGCCAATCTGGCGCAAGGCTTGTTGACCAGCTTTCTGCACCTTTACATGCGAATCTGTAAGCACTTCTGTGAGTTTGGGCACAATATTTGGCAGACAGGATGAAAGCTGCTTTGGGGCACAGTATGCCATCGCTCCTAATAACTCCACAGATCCTTAAACCGAAAAAGGAAAAAAAGAAAAAAGAAAAAAGCACCATCAGGGCTAAACTATTCAGCTCAAGGATTCATGGATTTGGCATATACAGAAATAACACAGCAATCAGGACTGGAAAATAGCTGTGGAAATCCCACAGATTTTGGCTCAGTCATAACTACCTAAAAATGACATATATAAAAAGTACCAGCTTTGGTTCTCCAGGACTCCTCTTCAAGAGCCACCAGAAGTGACGGCAATACAAGCTTTACACCGTGGGCACTAAGATTACTCATAACTGCCTTAGCACATTCATCTGCAGCCTAAAATAAAGTAAAAATATGTTTAACAGCTGATCCTTTTAACAATACTTTACATATTCATGTATGGTAGACACTTACCTCTCGCACATACTGGTTTCCATCACCAAAGCACAGGAGGAGATGAGGTAACACATGAACCACATATGGCTCGAATAACTTGCCAAGCATACTGCAGAGCATCTCAAAGGCAAACAAAGCCCCTGGGGAAGAAGTAGGCAGTATTTAAGTCTATTTTCCCACAGTTTACACTAAGGGGTATGCAAAGCTTTTTTGTGTGTGGAAAAAAATTGGCTCCCTTTTGCCATGTCCACCACTTTTTAAAACTTGGGAGGAATTAAGCCCACCGCATTTACTGTAACTTTTGCCAGTAACTGGCATAAATTACAAAAAAGCTGATGCCTCAATGAATGTAGCGCAGCAGACCCAGGCAAGCTTTGCAAAACCTCTCTCAAATATTCAAAAAACATTTTAGATAATATTACTTACCCTCCCGACGCCGGAAATTCTTTTTATCTTGGATAGCCTCTGTTAGGGTGGTCATCATTTCCTGCTGCTTAAGGGAAAGAATTCCTAATCCCTTTACTAGTCCAGCAAGTCCATATGCAGCACCTTTACGTTCTGCATATTTATCAGACTCTAGAAGAAGGGTCATAAGTTTCTGGATCATACCACCAGCATCCTCCTTGATAGCTGGCACAAGAGGTGGGAGACAGCCGGCAACAGATTCTTGAACCTGCGAGGTGATCAGACCGATGTCAATATATCAATATAGTACAAAACGAAAACTACACAACACATAGTTTATGCAAAAGAATACCTGCTGTGAAGGAGTAGAAAGTGCAGCTATTAGTTTGGCAACAATGGGCTTAACTTTAGGATCACTTTTGTCCAAGTGCTTTGCCAGTGAACCCATAAGAATTACAACACTTTGTCTAACAGCATCATAGGTAGCATCATTTGGAGCATCTTTCAAAAAATCTTCAAAGACTGGCAATAAAGAGCCAACAGTATCCTGAAAAATAAAGATGTCAGGAAATTATTTGATGGGTATATTTGGACAAATCAGTGGTCATGCTTTCATCTCCCTCTTTGCCATCGCCCCCATTGCTGTCCACTCTGTTACAAGTAGTGACCAGTTTTAAATATTTGGGCATAATCGTATCTCCTAGGGTGCAGTACTTTGTCTCAATTTATTTTTCAATACAAGGTGAATGCCCGGTCCTGCTTCCCTCTGTCAGTAGTGGGAAGTAGCAATTTACTCAAAATTAGAGATGAGCAAAGTTAGAGTGATTCGATTCGTCACAAACTTCTCGGCTCGGCGTTTGCTGACTTTAGCCTGCATAAGTGAGTTCAGCTTTCAGGTGCTCCGGTGGGCTGGAGATGCTCTCCTTGGACTGTATCCACCTTTTCCAGCCCACCGGAGCACCTGAAAGCTGAACTAATTTATGAAGGATAAAGTCAGCAACTGCCGAGCCGAGAAGTTTCTCACTAATAGAATCCCTGTAACCTCGCTCATCTCTACTCAAAATGATATGATGCCGCAGCTACTGTACATTCTTCATAATTCCCCAGTTTGGATACCCGCTAAATATTTAAAGCAAATTAACTCTCTTTTTAGGGCCCTCATATGGAAGAAGGGTGGTGCTAGAACTAGCCTTGAGACCCTACAGCGGAGAAAGGTCTCTGGGTGGTTGTCAGTCCTCAACCCTTATTGTATTTATATTTTTTGGCATCCCTGTTGCAGCATCTGAATTGGTGGAGGGTGTTCGGAGGGTCTTGGTAATCAGGTAACCTGGCTAACTGGTTTCACACCTCTATTGGGTGGCCTTAAAGTGGGATTATTAACAGTCCTAGTCTGTTAACTATAGACTACACCAGTGGTCCCTAGACTGCACTCTTCCAGATGTTGCAGAACTACAACTCCCAGCATCTGGAGAGCAACCGTTTGGAGACCAATGTACTAGACTAAAATTCTGTCAGCAACTGTGCAGAAACATGAGTACCATATCATCACATTGACAGCAACAAACAAAAATATTCCAGCTGGATAGGTCCCATAAAAATTCTTACTTTATTGGTTAATCTAAAACATTGTCTACACAGCATGAATAAATATAGATAGAACAGGTTTCGGTCATCACATGGCCTTAATCATATAATGATGGTTTGTGATTAAGGTCATGTGATGATCCATGTCTGTCCAGGGTATGTGGACAATGTTTTAGAACCAATAAAGAAAAGTTTTATGGGACCTATCCAGCTAGAAAATGTGTGTCCGTTACTGTCCATCTACTGAGGGCCCTACTCCAGGCTGTCCGTGTGAGACAGCATTCCCTAAAGAGTTAAGAGCTGGTCTGTACTTTGTACATTTTGTCTGTATATCCAAAAATTCATTAGTCTCACCTTTCCATGTGTGTTTAGGGCAGACAATGCAGCATCCAGCATGCATTTTCTAACATCAGGGTGACGGTCATTAAGAGCATCAGGAACAAAGAATTGGAAGAGCGGCTTAACTTGGGAGCTGTCTAGATACTGAGCCAGCTGGTTCAATGCCAGAGCTACTCCACATCTAATATAGGAAAAAAAAATGGTACAAAATATGTAGCTGCAGAGGCCTGATAACAAAATGCATATCATACACACATTATACCTATAAATATATATCTATATATAAATTTGGTACCTTGCTTCAAATTGATCAGGAGGGGAATCTGAAATCACTCTTCCCAATGCATCAAGTACAGGAGGTGGTCTCTAAAACAAAGAAAGTATGAAACTGATTATATATTTATCGTAAAAAAAAATTAAATTAAATTTAAAAAAAATATGGGTAAAGCCCGGAGAACCCACCAATGTGTTTGCCCCTATAGGAGTCTGGCAATGGCTTATTCCCCTCTATCATTTATACAAATGTGCACAAATCTAGCACGACTGTTTATGGAGGAGTTGGGTAAAATCACTGTTAGATGAACACTTGTTTGGCTAACATCTCTTTAACCCCTTAAGGACGGAGGGTATTTCTGTTTTTGCACTTGTTTTTTCCTCCTTATCTTTTAAAAATCATAACCCTTTAAATGTTGCACCTAAAATTCCATATTATGGCTTATTTTTTGCTCCACCAATTCTACTTTGTAATGACAGTCATTTTACAAAAAAATCCACAGTGAAACTGAAAAAAATATATAAAAATACATTAATTGTGCGACAAAAGAGGCTGGCTTCACACCACGATTTGACCTTCCGATGCATAGATACGATTTCGGAAGCTCAAATGGCCTGAAATCGTATCTGTGCATGGACAGGTACTGACCGATACGGAGCCATTAACTATTCTGGTGCTGCTGACCCGATCGTAGTCTGCTAGTGACTGCCATCTGGTCATTTTCTCAGCATGTCAGATTTTTGACAGACTGAAAATCGATGTCTGCCTCGAGAAAATGACCAGATCATAGTCACTAGCAGACTACGATCGGATCCGCAGCACCATAATAGTTAATGGCTCCTTATCTGTCAGTACCTGTCCGTGCACAGATACGATTTCAGGCGATTTGAGCTTCTGAAATCTTATCTGTGCAGAGGACACTCAAATCGTGACGTGAAGCCAGCCTAAATTTTGGGGGCTTCCGTTTCTACGCAGTGCATTTATCGGTAAAAATGACACCTTATCTTTATTCTGTAGGCCCATACAGTTAAAATGATACCCTACTTATATAGGTTTGATTTTGTCTTACATCTAGAGAAAAAAAAGAATCATAACTACATGCACGAAAATGTATACGTTTAAAAATTTTCATTTTCTGACCCCTATAACTGTTTTATTTTTCCCGTGTATGGGCCGGTATGAGGTCTCATTTTTTGCACTGTGAGCTGAAGTTTTTATCGGTACCATTTTGTTTTGATTGGACTTTTTGATCGCTTTTTATTCATTTTTTTGTGCCATAAAAAGTTACCAAAATTACGCTATTTTGGACTTTGGAATTTTTTTGCGTGTACGCCATTGACGGTGCGTGACGGTTTAATTAACAACATATTTTTATAGTTCGGACATTTCTGAACGTGGCGATACCACATTTTATTTTTATTTACTCATTTTTTTGGAAATGAAAAAAGGGGGTGGGTGATTCGTACCTTTATTAGGGAAGGGGCTAATTTATAATTAGTTACTTTTTTTTCCACTTTTTTTTGCTGTGTTACAGCCCCCTCTAGGGGCTATAACATGCATTACATTAATTCCTAACAGCGATCATCGGCATAGAACTACATGCGGATGATCAGTGTTAAGGGGACTTGTCTTTCATTAGCCACCGGGACCAAACCGCTGTGACGCGGGGTCAGGCCGTGACCCAAAGTTATAGACCGGGCATCCTTAAGAGTTTAAAGTATTTGGCCTGTTTTAGGACTGGGCAATATTGAAAACTTTATATTGGTAAGACATAGAAAGAGAATGCATCCACTAAGAGAGTAGTGGATGCATGGAATAGCCTTCCTGCAGGAGTGGTCGCTGCAAATACAGAGGAGTTAAACATGCATGGGATAAGCATAAGGCTATCCTTCATATAAGATAGGGCCAAAGACTACTCACAGTATTCAGAATATTGGGCAGACTAGATGGGCCAACTGGTTCTTATCTGCCGACACCTATGTTTCTATGTTACAGATATTTTCCCTAATCATCTATCATCAAAAAGATTAATATTGGCCGCAGTTTGTATATTCTTTCTCCACATTCTTACTATCTTGATAATGTACACCTACAGAGTTATGTGCATAAATATATGCTGTCGGGCCATCAGAACAATAAAATAAAAGTATATGTTATTAATACATGATAAAATAATGGCATCATTGATTCACAATAAGACTCCATCTTTTAGGATGAGCTCATTTGCAGACCAAGGTATTTTCGACCATAATTCCTAATGAAGTTATGACATTCTGAACAATGCAAAATATGTAAGAACAGTTAGCTGGCACTATGAGTCATGTAATGTCCCAATCCATAACTAACACCAGGAAGACATTTTAAGGCAACAGTGGTGCACAACTTTAGAAGAAATAACTCCTTGTGAAACCATATGACAATATCAGCAGTAGCTGACTGAGCAGTGGCAAACCTGTGATGATAGAAAACAACAAACATACTTGAATTTATATACACCGATGACTAAATAATGCAGCGTGTCTCCTGTATACCCATGACAAACAGGAGCCCAAGATTCCATAAGACAGTCCTTGATTCCAAGGCCCCAGAATAGCGACATTGGTCATTGTTGTGTTTTTCCCACAATAAACTATTGTTTTACCACCATTAACTTACAAAAAGCTTCTCATGATACAGCTGAATCAGTTTCTGCATGACTTCAGAAGCCTGACCACGATAAGCCGCTACTGCATGAGAAAGCGCCTCAGCTCCTGCATGCCTTACAGCTTCTTCATGATAAATGACATCTTTAATCAGTAGGGAACACAAGTCTGGTCTTAACTTCAAGTCCAGCGCTTCCCAAAATCTAGATAAAATAAAAAAAAATACATATATAATATGAAGAAAATGTTTTCCTTATAACATCTATGAGATGGATAAATGTACAAAATAACAGGACTAGTATTCACAGTGCAGTCCAAACCACTGTCCTGGTAATGTTAAGGAAGACTTCAGAACGCTATGACTACTATACTATGCATTGAAATACTCACAAGACAATGAAGAAAAACTGTTTCTAGAGGTGGACTGAGGGGTCTGGAGGAGAAGGAGGGGACATAGGAGTCAAGTGGAGGAGGACAGAGATCTGGGGGGACAGAGGGGTCTGGGGGAAGACATGGGTGGGATTCAGCCAAACTGAGAAAAAACAGCATGTGCTTTTTTAGGGGCGTAGGGTTTGGCAGGGTTATATTCAGGGGAATGGTTTCTGGCTGGGGTATAGTTTATTTTATTTTTTTTAGATACAGAATGAGGATTTGCGGACAAAATAATGAACCAATGATGTCTGGGCATCATACTCTGCAGAGGGAAGATATAGCTAGAAGTTGTCAGGGCATCTGGACCAGATAAAGGAGAATTTGCAATTCATATCTTTTACAGTTCATTGTAAACTATTGCATAAGTCATGACGTTTATGCCTATCCCAGATATGCGCAGTGTTTTTTTTGTTTGTTTTTTTAACTACTTTTGCTTAAATTAAACAAACCCCTTTTTTCATTACAACATGAAATGGGAAGGGGTTACAAAACCAGATGTGCAGAGAGCCATTGTATAGGGCACCTCACCTTTCAGCTTGTGCTTTTATTTCTGCTTCAACATCAAACGTCATCACCCAGAGCCTGTGCAACAAGGCTAGTCCATTTGTTTCATCTGTGTCTGGTGTTGGTAACACCATTTCAAGTTCCATTAATCCCTAAAACAGTATAATAATGTAAAAGGGCACATCTGAATTTAATGGTGCAAGAATAAATGATATACACTGATCTAACAGTTGATGGAAACTAAAGATGGCTCAAACTATGGCCAACACTTACCCGCAGAGCAGCATCTCGCACATTTGAGCAGGAGGACTGTAAAGCTGCAAGTAAAACATCAATTTCCTCTTGTTCTGCATACGTGCATCCTTCACCACCACCACTGCTAGTGCACAGCGATGTCAGGGCATTAGAAGCCAGGACCTGTGAACAATTCATCTCTGTAAGGACTACAAGTAAGCTAACATAAATAAATGTCTTTTAAAATGCATTTACATTCCACCCAGGAACCTTTTTTAGTTAACAGTCACAGCTTCATTTATAGTTTTCAGAGCCACTAGATGGTTTCCACTATAAAGTTCAGTTGTTGAGCTATGAATCACTATGCAGAGTAAACAAAGTAAAAGTGCACTCGGAATACAGCAGTTATTGCATGATATCTTTGGAGGAAACATTGAAATGGGACCCTTAGGACTTCTGATTACAACATGTAAAAGCACAAGCTATGGAGCTTCCGTTCGTCACTACCTTAAAGTGTCTTAGTTCCAACCCCTCCAGTGTCACATTTTGGGCTATAGCTAGGGCCTACAGCAGCAGTTTGGCATTTTATAGACCACTATTTACTGTGCAGCAGTCAGATACATTTTTGGCTGTGCGAGCTGTCTGAGGCCTACTTATTCCCTTTCTTGTCGTTAGATGCTATTGGGTTATTTAGATAGGATAAATAGTAGGTCTCCAGTTACCTTGTAGTCTAGTTCGATTATTTTGTTAAGGGATTTTTCTTCTCTCCATTCCTCCTCATTAAAAGGGGTACTCCGATATTTTTTTATTTTATTTTTTTTAAATCAACTGGTGCCAGAAAGTTAAACAGATTTGTAAAAATCTATTAAAAAAATCTTAATCCTTCCAGTACTTATTAGCTGCTGACTACTACAGAGGAAATTATTTTCTTTTTGGAACACAGAGCTCTCTGCTGACATGACCACAGTGCTCTCTGCTGACATATCTGTCCATAGCAGCATATGTTTGCTATGGGGTTTTCTCCTACTATGGACAGTTCTTAAAATGGACAGATGTCAGCAGAGAGCACTCTGTTCCAAAAAGAAAATAATTTCCTCTGTAGTATTCAGCAGCTAATAAGTACTGGAAGGATTAAAGGGGTACTCCTGTGAAAACCTTTTTTTATTTTAAATCAACTGGTGGCAGAAAGATAAACATATTTGTAAATTACTTCTATTAAAAAATCTTAATCCTTCCTGTACTTATTAGCTGCTGAATACTACAGAGGAAATTCTTTTCTCTTTGGAATGCTCTCTGATGACATCATGACCACAGTTCTCTCTGCTGACGTTATTATAATAATAATAATAATAACGCTTTATTTATTGTTGTCCTTAGTGGGATTTGAACCCAAGTCCCCAGCACTGCAAGGCAGCAGTGCTAACCACTGAGCCACCATGCTGCCCTTAGCATACATCTGCTATGCATGGTTGCTAAAATGGACAGAGATGTCAGCAGAGAGCACTGTGCTCGTGATGTCATCAGTGTTCCAAAAAGAAAGGAATTTCCTCTGTACCATTCAGCAGCTAATAAGTACTGGAAGGATTAAGATTTTTTAATAGAAGTAATTTAGAAATCTGTTTAACTTTCTGGCACCAGTTGATAATTGATTAAAAAAAAATAAAAATTAATCCATCGGAGTACCCCTTTAACATTGCCAATGAAAATCTTGTTGAGGAATGTTAAGATCCCCTAACAATGACAGGTTTGACACCACCTTAAATATTTTTTTTGAGGATGAAATGCTTTCCAGGTACGGTTACCTGTCACACCTCAGATACTGAGGGGAGATGGTCACACATCGTCTACCATCATGAAGGTAAAGACTTTACTTTGTATAGCATTAATGCTCCTAAGAGAAACCTTCAAACGTCTGTTGTAGAAGACCGTAAAGGGGGTGCCGTGGGCACTTCAGCTCTTCAACCCACAGACCTCATTTTCCTTCCCTTTAATGCCCACTATTCCCTTGTGCATGCTGCATGATTTCAAATAGATCAGTTTTTGGTGAGCTAGGAGTTACAACACGCAGCCATAGAAGTTGACATCCATTTTGTGATCATCTTTTACCATTCTCTGATTTTACTCATGTTGTGAGACCTTTTCTTTAAAGAGACTGATTTCTTGTGGGGGGTTTATGAGATTAAAATACTTTTAAAGCCAGCACTTATAACCCCATATCCCTGATAAATCATGGTGAATTTTTCCAATCTACAGGAATCTAACCTTTTGCATCTGTTTTGGTATGTCTACAACTGATTACACAATTTAAGCTTGTATTCCAATATTGCCTTGAAGATACCCCTAGTGTTCCCCTGGGGACTGGGCTCTCGTTTGCATGTGAGGCTCTCTTCTCTCTCCATTTATATATTTAGTGTTTTGCTAACGTATGTGACACAATGGCACAGAGAAGTGAGAAAGGCTTTTAAGCATCCCTTTCTGTTGTCGTGAAGGATGACCTACGGGATCATCCAGAGTTCCCCCAGGAACAGAAGAACAATTTTTTTCTGTTTGTGGAATTCAGCAAATGACAAGCACAAATTATTCCTTTATTCCTTCAAACAATTGATGGCTTTAGCTTTCTGGAGATATTGCCTGGGTAGGAGACATTTTATCCAGGCTTTACAGTTGTTATCTTATTGTAAATCTGGGTTAGCTGTTCTGATCCATGAAGCAATATCTTTCAGGGCTTCCTGGGTAGCAGCCCCAGAAAAGTAATGTAATCTGTAACATATAGAGTTACAGCACAGTTGCTACTTTTTTAGGGTCTCTAAACATATGCTTTTCTTGAAATGGGAACATCACATTTCTCATATGAAAAACTGTCCAATACATTGAGGGTATTTGGCCTGTGCAATTGCCTTTATAACCACAAACAATGTGTTTTTACGATGTACAGCTCGCTCTCTTGTTGGCCTCAGACCCTAGTTCACACCACTTCATTAGTGGCAAAGTGGGGGAATCGATATAACCCCAGATGCCAGAGATTCTAGAAGTAGACAGAATTGATGCTGAATGCCACAAGGAGCATAGTGCAAAGACATTGTTCATGAAACTCCTTTCTGGAGGTTTACAATACTCGAACAGATCAGAAAAATAGCAAGACCATTCAAATATACTAAATGGTACTCACTTTCTGATCTCAATAAAATAGCTGCTTGGTCAGCATTTCTTTACTGCAGCATCCTTGTCCGACCTGGCACCTTTATCAAATGGGTTTCAGTGATGGATGTTTCCACGACAAGAAACCTGTCCGTTTCCCCTTATCGCCCTTTTCCCACAGCCAACTTTCCTGCTCCCTAGCTCCTTTTTTTTTATTTTCTTGCTTTAGTAACGTAATTTGATGTCTATTTCTGCTTCTTCTTTAGGATGCTGTGGCACCCCCTCCATATAATGCCTTTGGTTCTTGTTACTAACAAAAAAAGTCCTATTCTTAATAAGTTTATAGAAGGGAAAAAATGGGATCCCTAAAACTGGACTACAGAACGGAATGATGTACTGTTAACACTTACTTGTAATCTTGGAGTGGCAGTTCCTATCACTCTAGTTAATAACAGTAACATATCTGTGCGAGGCAGCAACTCTGGTCCATTCTAAAGAAAAAAAAACAAGGATATATATCTTAACTATAACCACCTAAACCCATAAGAAATATTGCTGATCAGTGTTATATATTTAATACCTCATCGATGCATTTGGCCTGACTATGGGAACACCGTAGCTGGCAATGAACAGTGATAATTTGCAATGTTTCCACTAGTAGTCCTTCATTATTTTCACCAGTATTACTTGTCTCCATTAGAACCATTTTCAGAAAGGGGAAAACAAGGGCAAATGCTGGTGCAGACAGAGGAGATGCCCCTGCAGTAAAGCAAAGTATAAAATCATTTCATACTCCAATTATTCAATACTTGTTACAAAATCCATACATTAACACTAGTGTTATCTGTATCAATATCAACCTCATCTTTATTGACCAAATTCTAAATTGGAGCTTAGTAAGTGCAGAAAATCATCTTAAGGATTACTTACTGCAGACATGGCGTACATTTACAAGGTTGGGATTTAGCGTCAATTCAAACATATACACTGCTCAAAAAAATAATAAAGGGAACACTTATTCCCTTAAGGACATAGTGTTTTTATGCAGTACATTTTTTGGTACAAATTACACCTCATCTTTTTTCTATAGGTCCATACGGTTAAAATGATACCCTACTTATATAGGTTTGCTTTTGTCTTACTTCTGAAAAATATCAATCATAACTACATGCAGGAAAATTTATACATATAAAACTGTCCTCTTCTGACCCCTCTAACTTTTTTATTTTTCCACGTACGGGGCGGTATGAGGGCTCATTTCTTAAGTTTTTATCGGTACCATTTTTGTTTTTATCAGACTTTTTGATTGCTTTTTATTCATTTTTTATGGTATAAAAAGTGACCAAAAATACCATTGATCGTGCGGTTTAATTAACAACATATTTTTATAGTTCGGACATTCATGCACACGGCGATACCACATATTTACACAGTTTTTTTTTTTATAAGAAAAGGTGGGTGATTTGAACTTTTATTAGGGAAGGGGTTAAATCATTTTTTTTAAAAAAAATTTAACTTTTTTTTTTTTTTTTGCTATAACATGCAATACATTGATTCAATACACTGATCAATGATCATTGATCAGTGTTATCGGCGGTTGATTGCTCAAGCCTGGATCTCAGGCTTGGAGCAATCAATCACCGATCAGATGGGTAGGAGACCGGTAAGGCACCCTCCTGATGCGTCCTCGCTGATCGGGACATCGCGATTTTACCACGATGGTCCCGATCAGTCCAACTGAGCTGCCGGGAAGCTTTCACTTTAGATGCGACAATCAACTTTGATCGCAGTCTCTAAAGAGTTAATGCTGGACATCTGCCTGAACGGCGATGTCGGGCATTAGCCACGGGTTCTGGCTGCTGATAGCAGCCGGGACCGTGCGGGTATGATGCGAGCTCAGCTCTTGAGCTCGCTTCATATCCCTCCCATGCCACGCACCGTTTAGAAACTGCGTTTTGCGGCAAGGGGGTTAAACAACACAATGTAACTCCAAGTCAATCACACTTCTGTGAAACCACACTGTCCACTCAGGAAGCAACACTGATTGACAATCAATTTCACATGCTGTTGTGCAAATGGAACAGACAACAGGGTGAAATTATAGACAATTAGCAAGACACCCCCAATAAAGGAATGGTCCTGCTGGTGGTGACCACAGACCACTTCTCAGTTACTCTGCTTCCTGGCTGATGTTTTGGTCACTTTTGAATGCTGACGGTGCTTTCACTCTAGTGGTAGCATGAGACCCCCACATGAGACCTACAACCCACACAAGTGGCTCAGGTAGTGCAGCTCATCCAGGATGACACATCAATGCCAGCTGTGGCAAGAAGGTTTGCTGTGTCTGTCAGCGTAGTGTCCAGAGCAGGAGACAGGCTAGTACATCAGGAGACATGGAGAAGGCCGTAGGAGGGCAACAACTCAGCAGCAGGACCGATACCTCCGCCTTTGTGAAAGAAGGAGCAGGAGGAGCACTGCCAGAGCCCTGCAAAATGACCTCCAGCAGGCCACAAATGTGCATATATCCACTCAAACGGTCAGAAAAAGACTCCATGAGGGTGGTATGAGGGCCGACGTCCACAGGTGGGGGTTGAGCTTACAGGCTAACACCGTGCAGGACGTTTGGCATTTGCCAGAGAACACCAAGATTGGCAAATTCGCCACTGTGCTCTTAACAGATGAAAGCAGGTTCACACTGAGCACATGTGACACAGACGTGACAGAGTCTGGATACACCGTGGAGAACGTTCTGCTGCCTGCAACATCCTCCAGCATGACCAGTTTGGCGGTGGGTCAGTAATTGTGTGGTGTGGCATTTCTTTGGGGGCCGCACAGCCCTCCATGTGCTTGCCAGAGGTAGCCTGACTTCCATTAGGTACCAAGATGAGATCCTCAGACCCCTTGTGAGACCATATGCTGGTGCGGTTGGCCCTGGGTTCCTCCTAATGCAAGACAATGCTAGACCTCATGTGGCTGGAGTGTGTCAGCAGTTCCTGCAAGAGGAAGGCATTGATGCAATAGACTGGCCCGCCCGTTCCCCAGACCTGAATCCGATTAAGCACATCTGGAACATCATGTCTCACTCCATCCACCAATGCCACATTGCACCACACACTGTCCAGGAGTTGGCAGATGCTTTAGTCCATGTCTGGGAGGACATCCCTCAGGAGACCATCTGCCACCTCATCAGGAGCATGAACTACTGAGTCTCAATTGGACTTGTTTTAAAGACATTACATCAAAAGTTGGATCAGCGTGTAGTGTGGTTTTCCACTTTGATTTTGTGTATGACTTCATATCCAGAACTCCATGGGTTGATAAATTTGATTTCCATTGATCATTTTTGTGTGGTTTTGTTGTCAGCATATTCAACTATAAAGACGAAAGTATTTCATACGATTAGTTCATTCATTCATCTAGGATGTGTTATCTTAGTGTTACTGTTAATTTTTTGAGCAGTGTAGTATCCTGTGCGGGATTTGATCCACAGAATTTGAAGCTGTGTTCAGTCATTTAGTTTACACTGAACGCTGCAGCGATAAATTTGCAGCTTTAAATACTGCACATCAAATATGCGTAGGATACTGTATGTGTGAACAAACCCTAAAGAAGCTTTGGTAATTTTTTTTTTTTTTTTTTTTAATCACAGTGTATTTGTTGCTGTTTTGCAAGTTTTCCCCGATGGCTTCAAAAGAGAAAAATCACGGCACTTAACAATGAACACATTCAGATTTTTACGTCCGAGAACAGTTTGGTTTAATGGTCATCTTTCATACAAGATAAACGACAGCACTAGTAAAACATTTCCACATTTGTTCCAATGTAAAAATTATGTATCTGGTGCAAAAACCATGTCCATTTAGTCACATAACATGGTCATGCATCTATGCAACTCCTGGAGCACATCTGTGTGTGTTCTGCCCTCATCCAATGCTTAAAAAGAAATCCCCTACAGACCCTGCCCAGTCACTATTAAACCACTTTAGCTAATCGCTACCTGGAAAAGTTTGGTGACTACCAACATGCCTGCTGCCATCTGTCACCCAGCTTTCTCAGCCTTCGTCACACACACAAGGGAGCTATGCATGAGTTACTATGTAATTAGCTGAAATTGCAATACAGAATTCTGGAAAATATGGATGACAGGTGGTTACTTATTGGTAGCTGCCCATATTTGGCAACATTTGGTGTGAAAATAGTCTGTACCTAAGATAGATAAGACATGTAATGCCTTTGCGTATTTCAACATACTTACATTGGAAGCACACTGGGGAAATATGGGGTATAATAAAAAGCTAAACCCAATACAAAAGACAGTGGGTGCAAGCTGCATTACAGTTGATGCGCAGCAGGATCAAAGATCACTCCTATTCCAGCTGTTTTAACCTCCTAGATATTGAATTAAGGGGGGTATATCAGGAACAATCCCGGCACACACAGATGAAAAACACTACATGAATAAGGCCTAAAATGGGCATGTACAGCCATGTATACTCAACAACAGAAGTATACTATTTTCTTACTGTGCTGTCATATTACTACCAGAAATATAGCAGTACAATGAGAATTTTACATGCATTAGCGCTGCCAGATTACTGCTCTGTAATACTTTTCTGTGCTGCTGTATTACTAGTACTTATTATAGAGGCAGTAATAGCAGCATCACAGATGTTTACCACAGTGATACAAAAGCATTGTGAGATTATCCCTACAGAATTATATTAGCAGAACATCACTTGTAGGAGGAACTACTGATCTCTGGTCAAGGGGGCCAGTCAGCTGACTTATTTACCTACTGCAGCATTTCTAAGCTACAGAAATAAAAACAAATCTTTTGTCACCTTGGTCATCCTTTCGCTTAGGGACTGTATAAGTGTGCAGAAGGTTTACTGCTCTCTTCACAGCTACTGGCAAATCTTCCTGGCACCAGGCGGGATCGAGATTACATTCTGGTTTCAACAAGCGTAAAGTAATGTAGGCAAGCAATTTTCCTGTGTACAAAGAAGCCAGATATCATTGCAGATTCTGAGATACAAAAGACAAACTCATCAAAAGGAAAATCTCTTCCAGACTTTATTAAAAGCACATGGAAAAAACAAAAACAAAGTGTGTTTACCAAAAGTTTTCAAATGGGCTGGCATTATGCAGCCAGCTAACTGCACAAAAAGAACGTGGATCCGAGAAGCAGCAAGTGGAGACTTGAGTAAAGGCAATAGGCTACTGGTAAGTGCTGGAATGTGCTGAGAAAGACCAGGGGAGCTCTGCTGCATAATACTGTCCAGAAGTCTAATAGTGTTTTCCAGCTCCATGTCCAACTAAGAAAAAAAGCAATAAAAATCTTATATATTAAATCAGCAATAAATATTTCATAAGACAATAGCCTGTAAATATCCTGTATAGCCTACATAAAACAGTGTTTCTTACAAACTAGCTAAAGGTTTACATTTTAGAATATGACAACTCCCTTTTCATTCCAATGTTGTGAAATTTACATTGACTTCATATTAGGGATCAACCAATCAAAAAATATTTTTAAGACAGAGTACGGATACTTTTTAGTACTTAAAGATACCAATTACCAATACTGTCCAGACTGCTACTCTTGTCACGTAGCCTTCACGTCTCTTTATCTTATGATTGGTTTCCTTTCAAGAAGCAGATGATGGCTTCTTGAAATTATTCAACACCCTTGTGCTGCTTCCATTTTTTCTTTTGAAGCAGCAGTTGCGGCACAGAAATTGGGCAGCAGATATTTGAAAAGGCATCAGGATATTTGCATGAGAAAAAATGACTGGAATCCAGTCATGGATTTTGAAGAGTACCTGTGCCTTAAAGGGGTACTCTGGCAAAAAGGAGATTTTTTTAATACTTACCGTAAAATCTCTTTCTCAAAGGATCCATTGCGGGACACAGACCATGGGTGTATGCTGCTGTCTCTAGGAGGTATGACACTATGGCAACAAAAAAGTCGGCTCCTCCCAGCAGGATATACCTGCCTCCAGGCCCTGAGCTAATCAGTTTTAGTTCCAGAGCAATAGGAGAGGACCGACAGGTCAAGGAGAAAACACGAACTGTCCGAGAAACAGAGAAAATATATAACTGAACTCACCCTCGGACAGAGAACCAAAGAGAAAGCCAAAAGGGCGGGAGCTGTGTCCCCCAATGGATCCTTCGAGAAAGAGATTTTACGGTAAGTATTAAAAAATCTCCTTTTCTCTATCGGCTCCATTGGGGGACACAGACCATGGGACGTACCAAAACAGTCCCTTGGGTGGGAAGAAGAAAACTCGGTTAGGCGGACGGCTAAACCACCGCCGCCTGCAGTACCTTCCGGCCCAGACTAGCATCAGCCGGTGCGAAGGTATGAACCCGGTAAAAATCTTGAGAAAATCTGCAAAGACTACCAGGTAGCCGCTTGCAGATCTGCAAGGCCGAGGCCTTGTTCTGGAGAGCCCAAGATGCTCCAACAGAACGGGTAGAATGAGCCAAAACCCAGAAGGGAGGGATCTTCACCCTACAGCGATAAGCTTCCAAAATGGCAGACCGGATCCACCAAGAAATAGTGGTCTTGGAAGTAGGTTGTCCCTTGCGACGACCTTTCGTAAGGAAGAAAGGGAATCGCATTGAGGAAAGAAAGCGGTGACAGAGAAGCAAGACCGAACGGCCTGCATCACATCCAGATTGTGGAGTAAACGCTCCTTAGAATGAGAAGGAGCGGAACAAAAAGACGGAAGGATGACGTCCTCATTGAGATGAAAAGCCAAAACGACCTTAGGCAAAAAAAAAAGGGATCAGGCCGAAAAACGACCTTGTCCTGGTGAATCACCAGAAACTGAGAACGGCAAGAGAGAGCTGCCAATTCAGACAGACATTCTCCGAATAGAAGACACCTAGAACCAGATTTAAGTCCCACGGGGGAGAAGGGGACAGATGAGGAGCAGCATGTGCCACTCCTTGGAGGAAGGTCCTGACATGAGAATTAGAAGCCAAATGACGCTGGAAAAGAATAGAAAGAGCCGAAACCTGACCCTTAAGGGAACTGAGAGACAACCCTAGTTCCCAATCCCGACTGCAAGAAAGAGAGAAGACGGGAAACAGAAAAAGTAACAGGACACAAGACCTGAGCTTCACCCAACTAAAATAAGACCGCCAGGAGGTCTGCCGAGGAGGGCTTATGAGCCCTGAGCATGGTGCGAATGACTAGGGAAGAGAACCCGCGGTCTCAACCGCCACGCCGTCAAATGCAGCAACTGTAAATTGGGGTGGCAAAGAAGAACCTGCGACAGAAGGTCCAGACGAAGTGGAAGGCGCAGCGGAGCGTCGTCCAGGAGCCTGACCACGTCTGCGTACCACGTCCTTTGGGGCCAAACTAGAGTTACCAGTATGGCGGGGACGTCCTCCGCTTGGGCTTCCTCAGAACCCTGGGAAGGAGTGAAAGGTGAGGGAACAGATAGGGCAGGGGAAACCCCGCCCAAGGAATCACTATGGCATCCACGGCTAGAGCCAGGGGGTCCCGGGACTTTGACACAAATGAATCAATCATTCAATTGTGCCGAGACGCGAAAAGGTCCCCGTCTGGAATGCCCCAGAGGTCGCAGATCTGCGCAAAGACCTCTGGATGTAGAGACTACTCGCTGGGGGTCGGCTGAGGAAGTCAGCTTCCCAGTTGAGCACACCCGGAATGTGAACTGCCGAAATGGCCGGAACCATGTTTTCCGCCCAGAGGAGAATCTTTGACACCTCGGCCATGGCTGCCGAGCTGTGAGCGCCGCCTTGACGAATGGTGTCGTGGCGTTGTCCGACTGGACGCGGACAGGGCGGAACTGAAGCAGGGACTCCCAATGAAGAAGACAAAAGAAGAATCGCCCTCAGTTCCAAGATGTTTATCGGAAGAAGGGCTCCCCGGGGAGACCAGAGGCCTTGAACCTTCCAATCCCTGAACACACCGCCCCAGCCCAACAGACTGGCATCAGGTGTAACTACCTGCCAGTGGAGGGAAAGAAATGATCCCCCCTGAAGAAGAAGGGGGGAGCAGAGCCACCAGAGCAGAGACTGACTGATCCGACGAGGGAGAGCAATCTTGCGATCGAGAGACAGAGGAGGTCTGTCCCATCGAGAGATAATCGCCAGTTGATGGGGGCGGTATGAAACTGAGCAAAGGGTACGGCCTCCATGGCTGCTACCATCCAACCCAAGACTTCCATGCAAATGCGGATGGAAACTGGGACCTGGGCCCGAAGGGAGCGGACTCCTGACAGGAGAGTCAGACGTTTGTCTGGCGGCAAATCCGAGCAGAGGCCATGTTGAATTGAAGTCCCAAGAAGATCAGAGACTGGGTGGGAGAGAGGACAGACTTGTCCCGGTTGACATCAATCCGAAGTGAGCCACAAGGAACGGCGGAGGGCCGCTAGATGACCCACAGCAAAGGCAGCACAACAGGCTGACCATATTAGAAGCTGCGCACAGAAAGTCCCCAGCTTTAGAGCATTGGAGAACCAAAGCAGACAGATCCTCTGGGGGGGGGGGGATCCGTCAGGATACCCTTACGGAGTTTGAGTACCAGCAGGGCCTTGGACACCCATGAAGAGGCGAAGGTAGGAAGCAGAGAAGAGCCTGCTGGTTCAGAGGCAAACTTTGCCAAGGACTCCACCTTCTTGTCCGTCGTATCCTTGAAGGCAGTCGCGTCTGCTAGCGGCAATGTAGTAGCCTTAGAAAGGCGGGAAATTGGTGGATCCACCGAAGGGGAAACCACGTTAGAGACAAGGTCCTTGGCGAATAAGTTACTAACTTGAACCTTCTTCCTTCCCGGGAACCTCTTGTCTGGATGTTTCCATGCAGATTCCAGAAGGGTGTCAAATCCAGCGTGAGAGCTGAACATTTGAGGTGCTGGTTTAGCACGATGAAAGGATAATTCAGAAGGACGTCCAAAGATCCTGGGTCCTCAAAATGAAAGGTGTCTATTATGGCCGCAACCAATGACTTCACCTTTACAACTGTATCCGAGCGGTCCTCTTCAGATGCCGATTCGGAAGCCTCATCCGCCAGTTCACCAGGAGAATGTGAACGAATGGAGGCAGCCCTGGAGGGGGACGACCCTGATCAGGTACGCGGCTCTGGCGAGGCAGAGCAGCGACTACCGGAACGTCCTCTGGAGCGACGTTTGTGACCAGATGACACGAGGGGAGGGAACCCACGAGGGGAGCACCCACGTCTACTTGAAGACTCAATGGAAGAGTCAGAAGAAGCACCCCTAGTACGCTTGGCATAAGGAGAAGAGTAGCGGGATCCTATAGAGGGCCGCCACGTCACGGGAGGCCTCCACCGAACGGGAGACTTGAGTCAAGTCATCCATATACTGGGATAGGGAAGAAACCCAGGCTGGAGGGGCGGCCAAATCCACCGGGACTGCTAGATAACATGTTTTTCGCCAGAGTACCCCTTTTAATCCAAAGTCAACCTTTGGATTTTTGCTGTGGATTTGCCCTTTTTTATGCCAAAGAATCACACAGACTGGTCACAATGAATGAGGCTAATATGGTGGTTACCTCATGTGGTTTGTGTGTGTGTGTGTTTGTGTGTGTGTGTGTGTGTGTGTGTGTGTGTGTGTGTGTGTGTGTGTGTGTAATTGAGAAAATCTTTTTTGTTTCCTTGATCCAAATTTCAAATCCTAGAAAGAAAAATCCACACCATATAAACTGTGGAAATGTTTTCCACTATAATAAATGGGACGCAGATTTCACAAGGATTTCGGAAAGGGATCTGCATCCAAGTCCATTAGAAAAAGTTGCTGTGTAAACATATCCTTTGTGTCTCATGAATTCACTAAAAATATGGTCATGTAGCAAACATGCAGTTGCTTTTTGGTAGAATTGAAAATAATATTTTATGTTTTCCTCACCGCCTTCAGTCTCTTACGGATCTGGTTCTCTTTTTCCATCTGAGCCTGCAGCATTTCCTTCTGTTTACTTGTTAGCTGGAGCTCTTCCTTTATGCCTTTCTTCTTTTTTATCTCCTGCACAGTATCACAATAATTTTGTTATCTACAAATTTAAACTTAAGATTGCATGGAATAAAGTAATATGTAAAAAAAACGGACACTGCAAAAAGAGTCCTCAACACAATTAGCCCAGCAGTTATACAGACATATAAATTCAAGCTATAAAGACAGTAAAAACTATGGAAATTAGATATTACTGAGTGAATCCAGCCTAAAAACATGCTGGCCAGCAGCCATGACTGAAAATAAACAAAGCCATAAGAGTACAAAACAGGGAGAAAAATAAACCTATTAAAAATATTAAGAGAATACCTCTTTTAGCTCCAACTCAATGATTTGCTCCTTGAATGAGTAAGCTTTATTCTCCCTCTTCATATTTGCCTTTTTTAAACTATCCTGTTGAGCACTAGAAAAAAACAAAAAAAAAACAACAAAATAAATAAAAACTTCAAAAGCAGCAAAAACATTTCAATTCAATTCTACATAGTATAGCACTTTTATCAGGGTGAATTCTCCTCAGCATGGCTAATACAGTAGTTCATGCAGTAATCTCCATTAAGTATTTTTTATATAAATGTAGGTTTATATTTCACACAAACTATAAAGTGATAATTACCTGTGTAAAATCGACTTGTCATACAGCTCTCCGTCAGGTGTCTGCATGATCGCATACTCTTCTTTGGTAACTAAACACAAGGCTGGATTTTGCAGGGATTCCGTAATAACACTTATCAGCATGGGAAGAACTCTGTTTGGAGAAATACGAGACAGTGTTCCAGCTGCATTGAGTATAGCCTGAAATAAAAAGTAATGCCGTATTATTATCAGAAAAGGTAGATTCTAATTTCCCCAAAAAACATACAAAATCCTTAGGCACTTTGTGCAGCAAGAAGCAATTGTTATAAGCATTCTAGAAAATTCTGAGATGGGTTTAAAAAAGCAAAGTTGATCTAAACCCCTTATAGGTGTATTATCTTAGCATGTTATTCCATATCCACGAAATAGGAGGTAAACATGCTATTGGAGGGTCCAGCTGTTGTGACTCCCACTGATCTGTAGAACATAGGTGAAATATGCCATGGAATGAATGAAGCACACCATGCATGCATTGCCAGAACTCTATGTGTTGTTGTTGAGGCTTACAAACATTAGCAAGTGCTGAACTCACCATTGTTTGGCAGTTCTATAGTGAATAGATAGAGCAATGGCCACACATGCTGTGCGCTCCATTTATTCTGGGGACAATTTGTTCCCCGTTTGGTGATGCTTAGGATTGGTGAGGATCCTGTGAATATGGGTTAACATGCTGAGACGGGAATATCCCTCTAAGTACACAGCCTATATTATTGACTTTTTTTTTTTCCAAATCACTGCCTTCTAAGAGCCACTGATTATTTTATTTTTATTTTTTTTAATCAACATAGCCATATGATGGCTTGTTTTAAGCAGGATAAGTTTGCGAGAAGAAATGCAGCAAAAAAAAAAAAAAAAACATTTTTCATGGCAACTTTATTCTGCAGGGTAAAACGATAACAGGGATAAACTCATAGCTGTCTTTATGTTTTAGTACTTATAACTTTTTTTTGGGTGACCTAATTCTAAGAGTTCTAACTCTTGAATGTCACTCCTATTGGTCTAACAGGCCAGGGCCCCTGCAATTGGTCGATGGCTGGCTTCAGGGATGCTGCACAGCTGAGCTCCCTAAACTGTCAAGGCACTGGCAGCTGTGAGAGGCCTTGTTTACTGAGCTGCAGTTTTAATTTTGGTACTACTTTGCAGTAAAAAAAAGTATGATAAGAAACGGCAACAATTAAGTATTTTTTTTTCTTCATTTTTTTAAAGCATTCACTTTGCAGGTTAAACAAACAACTTTATAGTGGCACTGTTCGAGACATGAGAATAGCAATTACATGCATTTGTTAAATTTTTTATTAAACACACTGCAAAACATCTGCAATGTAGTGTATTATGCCTGTCATTGTATCGGGACCCTACCATTGTCTAACCACATAGATGCCAAAGTCTCTATTGAAAACAGAATCCAAAGAATTAGATGAGGGTGATTGAAGTTATAGGTGCAACTTCTGCACAATAACCAAGATGTGCTATTACAGCACATTGTGTTAATAGACTCTCTGCCACAATGTAATAGGACCATAAAAATGTAGTGGCAACAATACTCAAATGTAGTGGACACTGACCTGGTCACTGGTAGTATTAGAAGTGATTAAAGGTAGAAAATCATCAAACTGCTCGTTTATGAATTCAACAGGGTCAATCTTCAGCTTGTACATAAGGTCTACCCACAGGTCCCTGTACAACGAGGCTGCATTTATTAAAGGAAAAGTTAGACTGTGCAAGAAGTAAGATCATCTTATTTTTCTCTTAAGTTTGTTTTCTCACCAACTAATGGGTGGTTTGCTAAAACCAGAAGCTCCTGGGCCAAATATTCTGCTTCTGCAGACTCCAACCCTGGCACAAATGTAAGAACATGAATTGCTTCCTGAAGGATCCTAGGAGATACTTGATACTTTCCAGGCTCTGGTCCTTCTTCAGAATCGGTGACTAAATTATCAACTGGTACCAGCTGTAACAATTAAAAACATTGCTTGTAAATGCAGTAAAATTGTGTTTAAACTCCAGCCCCAGTGCAGGTATGTATATTACCTTGTTTGAATTTAGAACAACCTTCAGCTCAGACAAGAGGCCGCGCAAAAGTCTGATACCTCCAAGAGAGGCCAACAGCTTCTTAATGGTTTGTTTACACTGCTTACGTACTTTCCATGAGCGAGTCAGCAGGATAGTAATTATAGCACGGTAGTATGGTCTAAAAAGGGAAAACCAAAGGCAAGATAAACCCTGCAACCATCAATGAAAGAATAATAAAGAAACCATAAATTGTAAACTTACTGAGTGCGGTTGTCGGGGAACCTGTGGATGTGGTCTAGTAAAAGCCTCTCGCATAACTGCAGAAGTGTGCAAAGGCCTAAGGAAAAAATTAGAATGCAACAATTATTTTTAAAAACTAGCAGACACAAACATCTACTTTATAACTTATCACAGGCAAAATATACAAACAAAAACATGCAAACAATTAATATAGCAGCTTAAAGTGTTACTTTTAAAAACAACCTTTTAATTTAATCATTTCCTAAAACCAAGCATTTTCCTAATACACTTCACTAAAAAGAAAAAAAAAAAAAAAAAAAAAAAAAAGTTTGCTAAAGATGTGAAAAAATTGTTGAAAAAAATGGCCACTAGGGGTCTCTGTCTCTTTTGCAAACCAACTTTGGTATCCAATCTCTTTGGTCCTAACAATAAGACATTTGGACCTGTTTGCTGAGAGTGAGTGTGGTTATCTCCCTCCTCTGCTCCCTCCCATGCCTCAGTGCAGTGTATTAACCAGCTTTCACCAACATGAGCTAAATCCCTGAAAGAACTAGACAGGACCCAGACAGCTTGCAGCCTTTTCAGAAGAAAATCATTTCCATGCACACTCACAAGCAATACAAGGTGCCAAATTATTATTTATATGCAAAATTATTTCTCTTAGGTTCCACATGGCTACTTTAGAGTTATATAAAGCTTTGCAAATGTAAATATGTTTATTTTTTGGCACAAACTGGAGGGTTTTCTTGTGTATTTGCACCATATAGGTTCCATATGGCTGCATTAGAGTTATATGCAGACCTCATGACAAGGGGGAGAAGCAAGTTTGTCATGCTCCTGAAGAAATGCCCCAGCTTCCAGGAAAACTGCGATCAAAAGGTATTTTACATTATTTGTACTCCCCGTAAAATCTCTCTCTCGTAGCCTTCTTTGAGGGACACCTATACTTATGGGTATATATGCTCTTGCCACTAGGAGGCGCTGACACTAGGAAAAGAAGTCGGCTTCTCCCTGGCAGGAGATACCCACCCACTGGAAGTGAGGTAATCCGTTTTGTCACAAAGCAGTAGGAGAAGCCAACAAAGAAATATGTCCGAAGGACCCTAGAAAAGAATCCCAGATTTAAAAAAAAAAAAAAAAAAAAAAAAAACAACAACTGGAAAAGAATATCTGGCAAAAAAATGAAGAAATGGGTGGGTGCAGTGTCCCCCAATGAAGGCTACGGGAAAGAGATTTTACTGTGAGTACAAAAAAAATCTCCTTTTCTCGGTCGCTCTTCATTGGGGACACCTATACTGATGGGACGTACCAAAGCAGTCCCCTAGAGTGGGAATAACCACTAGCAAAATCGAATCCGCAGAGACTGCGGACGAGACCCCAGGCCAGAGAAATCAGATGCCTAGAAACAGAGCTCCCGGAAGATCCCCTAGCCATGGAGATTGACTGGGCCCCCAAAAGGAAAGGACAGTCCTTCGTAGGGACTCTAAACCTACAGTCCTCATAGAGAGACCAGAAAAAGTTGAGTAGGAAGCCAGGAGGGGCCGGAACTATCCCGGAAGGTGGTAGGAAATCAAGAGTGCCAGACCATACCTACCAACCCCAAAGATCGTTTTGCTTCTAAAATGCTTCCTTAGGGGGTGTGGAACCACACCCCCTGATGAAGCATTTTAGAAGCGAAACGATTGTTGGGGTTGGTAGGTATGGTCTGGCACTCGATAATCTGTTTGAGCATTGGGCTGTATCCCTTTATCTTGACACATGTCTGTCACAGTCTTATACTGTGGTTCATTTGTATCCTTAGCCTTTACTGCCCAGTATATACATGTGACTATTCTTGTATATTTTTTCTGATGTAATCATATTATATACAGACCTATACCTGCCTTTCTATAGTGATCCAGTGCCTTTTATTTTATGTATTATGTATTTTCCTATGTATGTTTTAACTTTGTGAGTTTAATAAAGTATATGGATTTATAATGATTTCATTTATTTGTGTGCACTGATTGGTACACGTTATCAGGCACTGACCATGCCAAGCCCCCTGATCCCCGTACCCCCATGGAAGGAGGATTGTCAAAGTGCACCAGGCACTTTTAGGAGCAGGGACAAGCTGCCCTACTGCAACGTACAAAGTACTGGGTGGACAAAGCCCCCAGGAACTCTGCGAGACCATATCAAGGAGCCAATTTGTGTCCCTAGAGAGATCGGAATCCTGGACACTGGAGCTGGGCATAGATGCAATGACGTGACTACAAATGCAAGGAAGAAGCACACACACGGAGCAACCAACAGAGTTGAGAGGAACACCCCATCGGGGAGCTAGTCTAGTCATGTGTAAGGCAACCGAGCAGGCGCCTGAGCGCTGAACTGTCTGTGACGCCCTACCAGGCCCCATGCCAGAACAGAGGTGCTCAACCGCCGCAGACCTGTGGAAACAAGATTACAGGAAGGTCTGAAGCACACCCCACCAACAGAAGGGAAGGTGGACTCTACACGTGCTGGGGGACCTAACATACGTAGGGACACAGACATAGATACCTCTGGATAGTAGTGAGGAATCAAGACTGCAGACAGGCTCAGCACCCAATAGTGTGCCACAACCATGCCCCCTAGCAGACCAATGTGGCACTCTTAGAAAGGGTTGAATGAGGAGGAAAAAGGAGGCCCTTGTGTCCAGCGCTGCTCGGTCCAGAGATGGTTCAGGCAAGATGTAGGTTTAAAATAGGTTTATTTATATAACAAATAAATAAAACTATTATTTAAAAGTGCATGCAGGCAATAACGCGTTTCGGGATCAGCATATCCCTTCTTCAGATTGCAGATGTAAAAATGATGAAACAGAACATTTAAATAGGCGCCAGACCGATATTCCAGGTCAGGGGGCGTGTATCTGACCCGGATCCGGATCGGCGTAATGTCTTAAAATTTTACCATTAAGTAGACACATTAAAAAGAAACATAATACACGGGGCATATATTGTAAGAATAGAACAGGTGTGTATCTAAGAACAAAATATCACAGTGAATTGGCTTTTGTGTGAAGTATATATGAAAATGTGCTAAAAGAACATCCCAAAGGGAGGCTTGGAGCGCATCAGTCGGACAACATAATCTGGTGTGATTGAAGTCTAGAGTCTAGAAAAGGTGAGAGAACTCAATGCGAACTAGTATTACTGGGGAAACGTAAGTTCCCGGGGTACATTTGAAAAAGCCGGATAGATTGAGGGACATATGCAGCCAATGGAAGTTGGTGGGAGGGGCATAAATGGAAGAACAACAACCAATCCAGTAGCAGTACGGCATAATGTCAGGAAAAATGTAAACAAAGGTCACATGTTTGGTGTAAACCAATCAGGGATGAAGTCTATGAAAAAAAACCAATTAGAACAGACAGAAGCAGCCAATCCAAGGTGGATGGAGGCGCTAGCAGCTGGTCGAGATATGAAATGTATATGATGATGAATATAAGTAGTACAACGGACATCTGTGTTCTCGATGAGAAAGAGAAAGTGCGAAACAAACTATCGTATCAAGGTAGGTAAGAAGTATGTAGAGTATATAGTAATGATGATTATGTTACGTGCTCGATGTACTCGTTAAGACCTGACGGTTGTAAAGTTTGTAGGCGGAATATCCAATAGTTTTCCCGTCGGCGGAGGCAAGTGAATCTTTGATTAGTATCTTTGATCTCTTAGAAAGGGTAACAGAGTGCTGCAGTTGCCATGAAAAGCCATGGAACCTGTAGGAAGCGCCCACACGCCATTTCCTAATGGTGCCCCACACCAGGACTGCTGTCGCAGATGCAAGAGATGAAGGAGATATATGGGGCAGGAAACATGCAGAGATAGTCTGAATGATATAACCGGTTCAATGAAAGAGACACACTTCATGGAATGGGTGGAGGGAGGATTGCTGCAGATGGGGCTGACGGTAGAGTGACCAGGAGGTCACAAGGTTAGCCCAGCACAGCCACGTGTAATGGCAGCTGTGGAGCCGGCGCTGGGGAAAAGGGACCTCAGGATGGAGAAACGCTAGTGGAGTACAGAAGAGGAGGGGGAGAAGGGGGGGGGGGTGTTATGTTACCAACAGACATACTCTCCATCTTCTCATACTCACCCAGGCGTCTTCAACCAGCTTATGGCCACGCTGCATCATACCAGGCTAAGATAGCGAGGAGAGCAGGGGCAGTAGGTGTCCCGGACCCAGGGTAAAACCTTCAGGCGCTGGCCGTTGGTGAGAAGGGGTTGACAGTACATACTGTTATGTCTGTGACCCTTTGTTGCATATGGGGGAACAGGTAGCACCATGCTCCTGAACCCCCACCTGAAAAAAGGAAACAAAAGGGAGAGAAAAAACAAAACAACTAAACAGTCCTTACTAGAAAATAATAAAAAAAGGACCAGGTATGGGGAGCTCTCGGACATGTGTTTTGCCTCCTACTGACACTAGCTAAAACTAATTACCTCACTTCCAGTGGGCGGGTATATCCTGCCAGGGAGGAGCCGACTTCCTTGTGTCAGCGCCTCATAGTGGCAAGAGCATATACCCATCAGTATAGGTGTCCCCCTTTGAAGAGCGACCAAGAAATAATACACAATAGAACAACCAGGGTGCCTCCAGGTGTTGCAAAAGGCATGCTGGGAGTTGTAGTTTTGCAACATCTGGAGGCACCCTGATTGGGAAACACTGCAATAGAAGCTAAGAGAATCAATCAACTATACTTGCTGTTAAGAGCTGCAGACATCAGTAGATATCTGTACCCTTACTAGAGCTAATGGTGGTTGCCAAAGCTATAAAATCACCTTTTTTTATTTTTTAGTCTACAGACAAGGAGGCGGAGTTGAGCTGTTCAAGTGCCACATCCTGGCATGCCTCTCCACTTGCCTTTACCTCCCAGCTACTGTTTGGCTGACATACAGAGTTCTGTATGTGAATCAAGGAGGGGCCAGTAGGTAAGGGAGAGAGAGGAAGTGTGTCAGGCTGTGGCACTTGATCAGCATTCACACTTGGCTAAGAAATAAAAAGGCATTTTTGTAAGTTTGGCAACCACCATCAGCTCCAGAAAAGGGACAATTTGCTTTTTATACGCTGACAGCTATCCAAGATTCTGCAGCTCTCAAATGGGCACTGTCAGATACAAAAACTTTTGATATGTTGTAAAGCATGTATAACCAATAGGTTTTGCAATTGCTTTCATTAGAAAATTTTCAGTTTTTCATACTGAAAAAGCCAGTCAAACAACTGTCCGCCTGCCTGCTTGGACACATACTAGTCCTGCTGTGTCCATGCGTCTTCATCTATGTCATGGACACTGTTCCTTGACTGACAGCGTAGTGCAGGGCTCAGAGCTGGAGGAAAAATCCTCCCACTGTCAGCTTGTGTCCCACTACTGTCAGTGAGGACAAGCTGGGAGTTGTAGTTTTGCTAATGCTAGGGGAGATGTGAGCAGACAGCATACTGAGGGAGGGGGCGGAGACCTGCACAGTGAGGCCACGCCCCCTCCCTTTGAGAGGACTTCAGACTAGTGAGCTAAATTAAAAGTGCAATAAATAAATAAAGGTGCTAGACACATACAAATTAGATGTACATGGTCAGGATTAGGTACGGAGTGATATATATATAAAAATTTTGGATCTGACGGGTACGCTTTAACATGAAATAGAGCTGACACATTCACCACGAAATGGTGGCGTATTAGCAGATCATTATAAAAAAAAGTTTTACTATTACTTACACTCTTCAGTTGCTGAAGAAAGAAACTTTTCAGAAGTGAAAATCTGTCTCTTATCATCAGACAATAACTGCCAAAAGCTGTTCAGTTTGTTCTCTGTTTAAAAATAAAAAAGGTGTTAATGCATGTTATTGGCTATATCAAACATTGTGAGAGGGTCGCAGTTATAAAAGCTTGTGACCTGCCATATAGGTAGATTACAAAACAACCTGGCACTCTGAATTGACATTAAAGGGGTACTCCGCCCCAAGACATCTTATCCCCTATCCAAAGGATAGGGGATAAGATGCCTAATCACATGGTTCCTGTCGCTGGGGACCCAAGCAATCTCTACTGCAGCACCCACTTGTCACCAGCTGCTTCATTCCGTGCAGCTGGTGACAAGTGAGTGCTGCAGTAGAGATTGTGGTGGTCCCCATCGTTGGGATCCCCACGATCAGACATCTTATCCCCTATCCTTTGGATAGGGGATAAGATGTTTAAGGGCGGAGTACCCCTTTAAGGCAATTTTATTTCTGCAATCCGTAATAGTACAACATTACAGTTTGAAGGTCCCTTGAGGCCAAAACGTTAGATTGTACTACTAAGGATTGCAGAAATAAAATTGCCTTAATCTCAATTCCGAGTGACAAGTTGTTTTGTAATGTACAACAAAAGTAGCAGGATCCTACCATTTGCAGGACAGAGTGTGGCATATAGATATGCCAGAAATTTGATATTGTCTGGATGCTGGGACTCCTATTAAATGCTAAAAGAAAAACAAGAATTCTGCTGAGCACTGTGTCATTTGTTTTTGTTGTACTTCCTCAAAAAGTTATTTTTCTCCTTTATTTCATTCTTTTTACATAATTTAGGCCGGGTTAATACTACAGAATTTCTAACTGGATTTCCACTTTAAGATTCCACTCGGAAATTGTGGTGCAGCAGAGCCCCATTGCTGTCAATTGGATTTTACTGCACAGAGCTTGTGACAAAATTTCATTCATCTGCCAAAAAATCTACTCTTTAATTCTTTCGGTGGAATGCCACGCAGAATACTATGCAGTCTATGGCTACGGCAATGTCCTTGTGGTCCTAGCGCTGTCTGATTCAGTCAGCATTGGCCATCCTCAGATTCTCCAGCCTGAATAATTCTGTTAGGAGATTCCATAATGTGAACCAAGCCCTACTCTCTGAATACTTACAGGGTGACTTCATTACTAAGTGCAGATATACATTTATTTTTTTTTACAAACATAATTAAGTACTCTTGTGGATAGCACAGCAAAAAAATATATGCTCGACAGTTTATTGGTTTTAGTATGTCCAGTTTAAAAGATTTACATATAGAATTATATTTACAAACATCTTCATAATAACAGATTCACATGTAAATCTGGTATTTTACTCAACAACTGCATCTTCAATTCAGCTAGTTGTGGCTGGAACTAAGATTTTAAAGGGGTACTCAGCCGAAAAACCATCTTAACCCCTATCCAAAGGATAGGGGATACGATGTCAGAGATCGCAGGGGTCCCCAGCGGAGGGACCCCGGGTTCAGAGCCAGTAGCAGCAGTGCCTGGAACACGGAAGCTTGGAGTATGCAGCCGTCACACCTCCTCCCATAGACATGAATGGAGGGGGCGTGGTGGCTGTAGTCTTCAGTCATCAAGCACAGAGTTCGTTTTGTGCACAGATAACTGGGGTGCTGCGCCAGCAGCGGGGCCCCCGCGATCAGACATCTCATCCCCTATCCTTATCCATTTTTTTGGGCAGAGTAACCCTATAACACTAAAGCTTACAGCATTTTGAATGCAATTCTGGACTACAAAAAAAAAAAAAACTGAGGACAAGTCAGCAGCCATTAATGTAAAAATGTATTGAACATTGCATTGAACAAATATGGTTTATGCAAAGGTCTAACAGGCAATTGCTGGATATGACTAAGATACTTAAAGATACTTAATTTTCCTTTTCATGCACATAGAGAATACATTTTGTCAATAAATTCCCTACTAAATACTATAGATCATAATAGGGTAAACAGAAGATGACGACTTATGGAATCTTACCAACTTGAATTTCAGTGTGGGAAATCCTACATACAAGCACAGAAGCAGCTACAGCTTCCGCCAACGATGATATCTGTGCACTCTGTGCTGCGGCCTTCTCCACAGTTTGAACCAAAAGGGGTAAAAGTTCTAGCGCTTGCCCCAGTGTATCGCCTAAAAAAAAAAAAAATATCTTATTAGCTACTACTTTGTTTTCTGTATTTTTTGTATATACAATTTTTCCAGAAATATACATGGTGCTACAGTTTAATGTGCAGCAATGTTAGAATCAAGCTGTAATATGAAACTTACCCTTGAATGATACCAGCATGCACTGGCAATATGAATGCCTTACTCCAGAAGTGCTGGTTTTAAGAGAAGCCGCTTTCTGAAACCATTCTATCAGCTTCTTAGGAACCTCAGTTGTGAACTTCTGGCACCACTGAGTAAGCACCGAAACAGCATGAATAAGAGTTCCTTCATGAACTGCGGGCAAAATAGCAGGCATTAAAAAAAAAAAAAATAAATAAATAAAAAAAAAGAGTAATGGATAACTTTAATACATAAACTAAAAAAACTATGTTATGGCTGGATACTTAAAGAAGATATCCCATGCAGCAAAGAAAAAAAAAAAATACCTAGCCATTCCATAGTATATTTACCTACCACCTCTCTGACATGTTTGTGATTTTTTTTCCGGCCCCCATTCACCGGCTATTCAGCTCATAAATTGCAGTTACTTCCTGGTTATGGTGGCTATGCCTGTGATCTCAAAGACTACATTTCCCTGCATGCACTGCTCACATTTCCTGCTCTCAGCTGCCTGAGCAGAGAACTTGTTACCTCCCCTAACTTATGTTAGTCACTCCTACAGCTCTGCTAGCTCCCTCCCACATAACACTGAGCTCCAATCATAGCCCTATACAGCAGGGTGGCCACGAGGAAACAAAATGTAATCTCAGTGCTCAGAGAGAGGGACCCGGGAGGTGAAGCTGCAGTTTTACACTGTAAAATCACTCCCTCCCCCTCCTCCTCTCAATGAAACAGCTTTACAGTGGCAAAATCACCTCCCCCCTCCTCTGCCCTGCACTCCTCTCCCCTCCATTCTCAGTGTGACAGCCCTACGCTGGCAGCTCCCTCCCCTCCCCCCTCTCCTCCGTTATCAGTGTAAAAACATTAGCAAGGAGAGGGGAGAGAACTATGATCTGAATCAGCCGACATATAGGCAGTGCTGCTCAGCCAATCACTGCAGAACAGAGGGAGGACAGTGTGAATATTCATCAGATGGGAGGGGCTAAGCCCGAGCTCAGGGAGCTCTCTGCAGCACAGGGGTTTTCTGGGTAATTGTCACGTCACGGCCCCTGGATGCTGCTGATAACAGCCTGAATAGGGGGTCGAAAGTCATGAAAACCTGGAACAGCTGAATTTCCTGTCAGACAGAAGAATGCAGAAAAAGCTTGTTTCTAAGCAGCATTGGTAATGGAAGTGATTTACAAACCTGTATAACTTTACCTTCTGCACTAAAAGCTGAACAATTGTTTACTGTGAGACTTGTCCTTTAACTATTGCACATTCCAACCAATCTAGTCCAATGAGGGGAAAGTTCCACAATGGTTATGTTAAGATCAGCTTTTTTTTTGCGCCAAACATACCCTGAACAGTTTGGAGCATTTTACAGGAGTTGAGTGGGGAAAAAATAAAATGGATATGCACCGTATTATTCTCCCCTGAACTCTAGTCCTTCTGGAGGGACTAGCCAATGAAGCCCCCTTTACTGAAGCACAATGGCTGTGTGAACGAGTCCTTACAAACAATGAAACAAATTAGGTTTGTTCTTAGCCGACAAATTTAGTATCATAATACTGTTTTAGGCTATGTTCACACACAGTTTTAATCTTATACTTTCACCCGCAAAAAAAGTCAGATTTTTTTGCAGCTGACTTTCCAAAAAAGAATTTCCATCTGTTTCTAAAATAATGTTGATTAAATAATATGATGCGAAGTAAGAGCCATTTTGGAATTGAATATAATAATTAAAAAGGCAGTTTTTGCCTATCTTTTGAACCAGCTAAATAAGGTCTGAAAGAAAAAAAAAAAAAAAGTGAACACACCTTCAAACTGAAATACAAAAGGACATTGGGGCGGCTCCTGTTCTGGTGGACCTGACCCATGATATTATTACAGACATTTATTTTTAGGCATTTATCATAAATTCCCTTTGCTACAGCTATTACTAACAAGCAATTTGCAAACTAACCTTTTATTTAGAACTAGCTGAGTACCTGGCGCTGCCCGGTTTTTCCTACCTTACCCTTGTGGGGGAGGAAAAGCAACAAAGGAGGAAGCTTTTGTCCTCATATCCCCTCTTTAACCCCTTAAGGACTCCGTTTTTCCGTTTTTGAACTTTCGTTTTTTCCTCCTTACCTTTTAAAAATCATAACCCTTTCAATTTTCCACCTAAAAGTCCATATTATGGCTTATTTTTTGCGTCGCCAATTCTACTTTGCAGCGACAGTCATTTTACCCAAAAATGCATGGCGAAACGGAAAAAAAAAATAATTGTGCGACAAAAATCGAAGAAAAACGCCATTTTGTAACTTTTGGGGGCTTCCGTTTCTACGCAGTGCATATTTTGGTAAAAATTACGCCTTATTATTCTGTAGGTCCATACGGTTAAAATGATACCCTACTTATATAGGTTTGATTTTGTCGCACTTCTGGAAAAAATCATAACTACATGCAGGAAAATTTATTCGTTTAAAAATGTCATCTTCTGACCCCTATAACTTTTTTATTTTTCCACGTACAGGGCGGTATGAGGACTCATTTTTTGCGCCGGTATGATTTTTGTTTTGATCGGACTTTTTGATCACTTTTTAATGGTATAAAAAGTGACCAAAAATGCCCTTTTTTTGACTTTGGAATTTTTTTTGCGCGTACGCCATTGACCGTGCGGTTTAATTAATGATATATTTTTATAGTTCGGACATTTACGCACGCGGCGATACCACATGTTTATTTTTTTTTTTACACTGTTTTATTTTTTTTATGGGAAAAGGGGGGCGATTCAAACTTTTATTAGGGAAGGGGTTAAATGACCTTTATTCACACTTTTTTTTTTTTTTGCAGTGTTATAGGTCCCATAGGGACCTATAACACTGCACACACTGATCTTCTACACAGATCACAGGCGTGTATTAACACGCCTGTGATCAGTGTTATCGGCGCTTGACTGCTCCTGCCTGGATCTCAGGCACGGAGCAGTCATTCGCCGATCGGACACAGAGGAGGCAGGTAAGGGCCCTCCCGGTGTCCTGTAAGCTGTTCGGGACACCGCGATTTCACCGCGGCGGTCCCGAACAGCCCGACTGAGCAGCCGGGTCACTTTCACTTTAGAAGCGGCGGTCAGCTTTGACCGCCGCTTCTAAAGGGTTAATACCGCACATCGCCGCGATCGGCGATGTGTGGTATTAGCCGCGTGTCCCGGCCGTTGACGAGCGTAAATATACGTCCTGCGTCGTTAAGGGGTTAAATCCCGACCCTCACAAATGAGGGTAGATTAGGGTTAAATTTACTATCCTATATTTTTTGTGGACATATAAATAACATGTGACCAAGTATTATTGAAATAACTTCAGCCATTTGGAATATATGCAGTAACAAATTTCCCATAGACTTGTATGGGACTTTAAAGAAAAACCCTGACTCTCGCAAATGGGGATGGGTAAGGGTTAAATTTCCTATCCTATGTTTATTGTTGACATATAAGTAACATGTGTACCAAGTTTCATGTTAGTATGTTCCAGCATCACTTCCAAAAGGCTAAATACATTAATTAATGCTCCTAAAAAATCCACATCAAATCCTTCCTTTTCCAACATAACAGATAAGGAAAAGGAAAAAAACAAAGGTTTGAAAGTCAGACTTCTACAAGACCATTTGATGCAAGATCTTACACAGGCCCTTATAAACACACATAATGGCCCTGATTCAGTTTATTTTTAATTATTGTGGAATGTTTCAGACTGGCATGATTCCACTTCACTATGTGGATTCACAGGTTAGTAAAGTTCTGACCAGCTTTTGCTTGGTGGAAATTTCCAGGCATTTATTCACAGGATTTTCTGTGAATTTTAGTAAAAGTGTTAAAGCCCTTTTCAGTCTAACCACACCCCTTTTTAGGTTTGACTGGTTTGTAGGTCTATTTTGGACCAATGCGCAAAGTTGTGGCACACAACCCAACAAAAGCAAAAATCGGGTTTACAATAGTAGATCATAGCCACAGTGTTTACTTTTATTTCTGTATTTTCTCTCACTCATTTCTGGTTTTAGTGCTCCTTTAACTATTACCATGACTTAAATGGGCATCCTTAGGCTACAAACTAGAAAGTGGTCTCCAAACTTTGGCTTGCAACACATAGAATGACAGAAGTGAGACAAAGTACACTGAGTATCAAAAGGAAATGTGAAAAAAGGAAATGGTATATGATTTATTCTTCTTATAAGTAGATTTTTTTATACTTGCTGTAAAAATCTCTCTCTCGGAGGATCCATTGGGAGACACAAGAACCATGGGTATATCGTGCTGCCACTAGGAGGCTGCCACTAGGACCCTCCTGGCAGGATATACCCCGCCAACTGACTCTGAGCTAATCAGTTTAGTCCCAAAGCAGGAGGGAACCGAAAAACAACAGAAGTCCGAGTAAGGCCCAGACAAAAACCAACTGAACCAACTGACAGGCAACCGACCCTCAGGTCAACAAACCAATAACCAACGGGGTGGGTGCTGTGTCCCCCAATGGATCCTCCGAGAGAGTTTTTACAGCAAGTATTAAAAAATCTAATTTTGCTCCATTGGGGACACAGGAACCATGGGACATACCAAAGCAGACCCCGGGGTGGGAAAAACAAAACCCAACCAGAAAATCAGTCAGATGGCACCGCCGTCTGCTACACCTTACACCCAAACTTCAGCAGACGCAGTAGTGTGCACCTGGTAAAACCTGGTGAACGTGTGCACAGACAACCAGGTGGCCGCCTTAAACACCTGCAGGGCCGAAGCCCTGTTGAAAACCCCCCAAGACGCCCCAACAGAGCGAGTGGAGTGAGCCGTAACCCGGAAAGGGGGAGCCTTCCCCTTAGAACGATATGGCAGACTGGATCCACCGGGATATGGTCGCCTTAGAAGCTGGTAAACCTCGGACTACGTCCAGGTTGTGAAGAGAGCGCTCCTTAGGATGAGATGGAGATGGGCAGAAGGGGGGGGGGGGGGGGAAGAACAATATCCTCGTTCAGATGAAAAGAGGAGACTACTTTAGGCAGAAAGGAAGGCACCAGTCGAAGCACAGCCTTGTCCTGGTGAAGGACCAGAAAAGGGGGGGGGGGGTCGGCAGGAGAGAGCCGCCAGTTCCGACACCCGTCGAATGGAAGTAACGGCAATGAGAAAGGACACCTTCCAAGAAAGGAAGAGGAGAGATAGTTCCTGAAGGGGTTCAAATGGGGCGATTTGCAAAGCGCCAAGGATCAAATTCAGGTCCCAAGGCGAAGTGGGAGACCTATAGGGAGGAATCTCACGTGCCACCCCCTGGAGGAAGGTGCAAACATGAGGATCAGAAGCCAGAGGGCGCTGAAAAAGAATGGAAAGCGCAGACACGTACCCCTTGAGAGAACCGAGTGCTAAACGTGTTTCCAGCCCTGACTGCAAAAAGGAAAGCAGATTCAGTAAGGAAAAAAAGAGCAGAAGATAGAGAACGAGCCTCGCACCACCGAAAATAAGCCCTCCAGGCCCTGTGATAAATCCTAGAGGACTGTTTATGCATCCAAAGCATGGTGCAAATGACCCGGAGAGAAAAAAACGCAAGCCTTCAGCACCGCGGTTTCAACCGCCACGCCGCCAAATGCAGCGGCAGAGAATTGGGTGGCAAAGAGGACCTTGAGAGAGAAGGTCGGGCAGATCCGGAAGCCGAAAGGGAACGTCCGCTACGAGACTAACCATGTCAGCGACCAACGAGTGCCGGGGACAATCTGGCGCCACTAGAATTGCAGAGACTCCTTCCGCCTTGAGCTTCCTCAGCACCCTGGGCAAAAGGGGAAGCAGAGGGAAGAGGTAAGGAAGGGCCGAACTGTGACCAGGGAATGACCGGCGCGTCCACAGCGAGAGCCAGAGGGTCACGGGACTTTGTCAGTTTAGGCGGGAGGCAAAGAGGTCCACGTTCGAGGTCCCCCAATGTTCACAAATCGTTGTGAACACCTGCAGGGAGCCCACTCCCCTGGGTCGGGAGAGGAGCAACTTAGAAAGTCCGACTCCCATTTTTCCAACCCCGGAATGTGGATCGCCGATATGGAGGGAACCTGGCATTCTGCCCAGACAAGAATCTTTAACACCTTGGCCATGGTAGCAAGGCTGCGAGTGCCCCCTTGACGATTGATTGTAAGCCACAGCTGTGGCGTTTTCCATTCGAATCTGACGGCCCCGGACAATCGACACCCAGTGAAGGAGGCAAAGGAAGATGGCCTGAAGCTCCAGGATATTGATGGTAAGATGAGCTTCCTGAGGAGACCAGCGGCCCTGAACAGTCTGGTCTAGAAAAAAAACCTCCCCAGTCAAGGAGACTCGCATCGGTCATTAAGACCTGCCAACAGTGGGGAAAAACAAGCGACCCTCCCGAAGGAGAGGAGAGCGGAGCCACCAAAGAAGTGACCGACGAGCCGTCGTGGGCAGACTGATCCGGCGGTGGAGGGATTGTGGAGACTTGTCCCATAGGGACAGAATGGCCCATTGAAGAGGGCAACTGAGCAAAAAGGAACGGCTTCCATGGATGTCACCATCCTGCACAACACATTTGGGGGTTTAGGCCGAGAGGCTGAGCAGGCAGACAGGTGGGCTCGGCCTGGCATTTTAGCTTTACAGCCCGTGCAAGCATAGTAAGTGACTAAGGCAGTGACCGCCTGTATGTTAGTGGGTTCGGAGCTGGGAACGGACATGGGAAAACAGATAAGTCAGCTAACCCAGAGAAAAAAGGAACAAGCTCACCCAGATTCCTGTGTCCTGAAGCAGCGGAAGTGCAGTTTGAGTCCTTGCAGAGGAAGCTTGCAGCAGCAAAAAGGAGCAGCTTGCAGCAGCAAAAAGGAGCAGCTTGCAGCAGCAAAAAGGAGCAGCTTGCAGCAGCAAAAAGGAGCAGCTTGCAGCAGCAAAAAGGAGCAGCTTGCAGCAGCAAAAAGGAGCAGCTTGCAGCAGCAAAAAGGAGCAGCTTGCAGCAGCAAAAAGGAGCAGCTTGCAGCAGCAAAAAGGAGCAGCTTGCAGCAGCAAAAAGGAGCAGCTTGCAGCAGCAAAAAGGAGCAGCTTGCAGCAGCAAAAAGGAGCAGCTTGCAGCAGCAAAAAGGAGCAGCTTGCAGCAGCAAAAAGGAGCAGCTTGCAGCAACAGCAGAAAGTACAGCAACAGCATGCAGTCAGACTTGCTGGTAATGAGAACTTCTGAGAGCAGCAGAAAGGGAATAAACGCACTCAGACTGAAGAGCACGTGACCCCTCTCCCTCGCTGGAGCTCAAAGGCCTCCGATAGGTTAAGAGGATCCAGAGGGAGGTGACCCCTGTAGTGCGCGCCAGAGCAGGAGAGGCTGAGATTGACCCCTCATGCGCGCGCTAGTAGGGAATTGGAAGCACGCATAACGCGTGAGAATAGGGGGCGAAGCTATCCCCCCAGAGGAGAACCGGCTGAAGCCGCTGGCAAAATTTACGGGCGGCCGCCAGCCGCGGCCCCCGCTCTCCAAAGCGCCATGCTACGACACCCTCCGGGGAAATATAGAGACTGGCTGCGGTCTCCAGAGGACGGCAGCAGGACCTAAGTCGGACCGCGCGCACATAGAAACTCTGCGGCTGAGGTAGAGAGGTGACGCAGTAGAGCACTAAATGGCAGACCCAAGGGGAAAAAAATGCCGGCCCGGCCTAAAAAAAAAGGAAGGGGAAACTGAGGTCCCAACAGGCTCTCCAACCTAGGTAAGAGCTTGCAGCCATGAGCAAACTAAGATAAAGTGAGAGCCCGTAGAATTAGAGAGGAGAGGGGACCTGAAGTCACCCCTGAAGTCTTCGACCAGCCTGGTGCCACGTGCATCATACCAGGCTGCAAAAAGCGGGGCGAGCAGGGGCAAGACCCAAGGTACATCCCTTAGTGCTGGTCGGTGGCGAGAAATTGTTTACGGTTCATACCCTATGAACCGTGCCCTTTGTTCGCAAGAGGGGGGGGGGGGTTCAGGCAGCGACATGCCCCTGTCGCCCCAACCTAGAAAAATAACAAAAGGAGAGAGAAATATATAATTCTATAAAACTAGAAAATAATAAAGAAGACCAGGTCTGAAGAGCTCCAGACCTGCATCTGCCTCCTATGGACACTAAGCTAAAACTGATTAGCTCAGTCAGTGGGCGGGGTATATCCTGCCAGGAGGGGCCGACTTCTTTTTTGTTAATGCCTAGTTTCAGCAAGATATACCAACAATTCCTGTGTCCCCCCCAATGGAGCTGAACAAGAAATTTATCATATGCAAGCCCACAATGGTTTCTATTCTATGGCCCTTTCATAACTACAAGCTTGCAGACAAAATAGAAAACAAAACATTTGAATAATTAATCTAGCTCTTGCACAACAACAACTTTTTTCCATTTTAATAAGGGTATATAAGCAATTTATATTTACACTGTAGATGCGAGGTCAAGAACAGCAAATATACATAGTAACCACATACACAGATGTATGGGTACTCTGCCTCTAGGTATCTTCTCACCTATCCAAACAATAAGGGATAAAATCTCTGATCGCTGAGGGTCCGGCCGCCAGGACCTCCTGCAATCTCTGGGCCGGCACCGCGGCATTGTGAACACGGAAGCTTGGAGATTCCGTGTTCATGACGTCACTCCCCCTCCATTCATGTCTATGGGGCTAGTAAAAGCTGTCATGCCACCTTCTATAGACATGAATGGAGGTGGTGTGACGGCTGTGGTCGCCAGTCATCTGGCACGAAGTAGATTTCACTCCATGCACCAGATGACTGGGGTGCTGTGCCCTAACTTTTGGATAGGGGATAAGATATTTAGGGGCGGAGTACACCTTTCAATAACATTGGCTGAAATTAACAAAACATAAAATGAAAAAAAAGAATACTGGCTCAAAATAGAATATGTTACCTTCCTGTTGAAGAAAAGGAATAAACAATTCTGAAATGGTTCCGTTCAGCTCCTGACTTGAGGTGCCAGAAACAACATGGTGACTTAGTGCACCAATCCCTTAAAAAGGAATTAACAACAATTACAGCCTGAAAAATCTATTATACATACATAAATCACTAAATACCATTTAAAGAAGCACAAAGAACATTTCCAAAAACAATTGAAACTGTTTTAGCCAAAAAAAAAAAACATGTGTTTTAATATACAGTTTCAATGGGCAGTGTCTTAAAAAAAAAAAAAATATTATATTATATTATATTAATATATATATATATATATATATATATATATATATATATATATATATATATATAAAAATAAAAAAGGCACTAGGGGAGATTTATCAAAACCTGTCCATAGGAAAAGTTGCCCATACCAATCAGATTTCTTCTTTCATTTTACAGAGGCATTTTCAAATATGAAAGAAGCTATCTGATTGGTTGCTATTGGCAACTCAGCAACTTTTCTTTTGGACTGGTTTGGATGTATCTCCCCCTGACTTTTTGAAGACAGTGGCCGGCATTTATCATTGTAGGTGTAAGTGAAGCATTTTTCTACACTTTTTTGTGTTCTGTAATGTGTAGGAGAACCAGATTTATTAACCCCTTAAGGACAAGGACAATTTTCACTGTAGGACCAGAGCGTTTTTTTTTGCACAACTGACCACTGTCACTTTAAGAATTAATATCTTTAAAACGCTTTTACCAAATATTCTGATTCTGAGATAGTTTTTTCGTGACATATTCGTGAAAAATCCCCAAATTTCATGAAAATTTAGAAAATTTTGCATTTTTCAAACTTTGAAGCTCTCTACTTGTAAGGAAAATTGATATTCCAAATAAATTTTATTTTTATTCACAAATACAATATGTCTACTTTATGTTGGCATCATAAAATGGACATTTTTACTTTTTGAAAAAATTAGAGGGCTTCAAAGTATAGCAGCAATTTTCAAAATTGCAAAATCTGAAGGGACAGATGTTACAGAACTACAACTCCCAGCATGCCTGGGCAGTCTAGGCATGCTGAGAGTTGTAGTTTGGCAACATTTGGAGGGCTACAGTTTGGGCTCCACTGTAACAGTGGTCCTCAAACTGTGACCCTCCAGATGTTGCAAAATTACAACTCCCAGCAGCCTTTGGTTGCCACAGTAAAGATCACATTACTTTCACTTTCATTTCTCTCCCCCCCCCCCCCCCCCCCCACGTCGCTTCCCTACCTGAGCCGGGATCCAGCTGTCTGCAGCGACGATCAGCTGTTCTCAGGCATCATCTCCTGCAGGTACCGACCAACATCTTCTCCCCATGTTCCCCGCGACATCCAGGTGTGGGCAGAACGGGCAACCCACTGTCCTGCTCTGCCATTGGTCAGAATCAGTTCTGACCAATGGCAGGGGATAGGAGGAGATCGCAGCACTGCGACCTCACTCCTACCCTGCAAGATGATCTGCTGTCACTGACAGATCAGATCATCACTATTTTCCGGGATGCGAAATTCCCACGGACGTATGAGTACGTGCCTGGTCCTTAACCCCTTAAGGACTCAGGGTTTTTCCGTTTTTGCACTTTCGTTTTTTCCTCCTTACCTTTTAAAAATCATAACCCTTTCAATTTTCCACCTAAAAATCCATATTATGGCTTATTTTTTGCGTCGCCAATTCTACTTTGCAGTGACATTAGTCATTTTACCCAAAAATGCACGGCGAAACGGAAAAAAAAATCATTGTGCGACAAAATCGAAAAAAAAACGCCATTTTGTAACTTTTGGGGGCTTTCGTTTCTACGCAGTGCATATTTCGGTAAAAATTACACCTTATCATTATTCTGTAGGTCCATACGGTTAAAATGATACCCTACTTATATAGGTTTGATTTTGTCGCACTTCTGGAAAAAATCATAACTACATGCAGGAAAATTTATACGTTTAAAAATGTCATCTTCTGACCCCTATAACTTTTTTATTTTTCCACGTACAGGGCGGTATGAGGACTCATTTTTTGCGCCGTGATCTGAAGTTTTTATCGGTATGATTTTTGTTTTGATCGGACTTTTTGTTCACTTTTTATTCATTTTTTAATGATATAAAAAGTGACCAAAATACGCTTTTTTGGACTTTGGAATTTTTTTGCGCGTACGCCATTGACCGTACGGCTTAATTAATGATATATTTTTATAGTTTGGACATTTACGCACGCGGCGATACCACATATGTTTATTTTTTATTTTTTTTACACTGTTTTATTTTTTTTATGGGAAAAGGGGGGTGATTCAAACTTATTAGGGAAGGGGTTAAATGACCTTTATTAACACTTTTTTTTTTACATTTTTTTTGCAGTGTTATAGGTCCCATAGGGACCTATAACACTGCACACACTGATCTCTAATGCTGATCACTGGCGTGCATTAACACGCCTGTGATCAGCATTATCGGCGCTTGACTGCTCCTGCCTGGATCTCAGGCACGGAGCAGTCATTCGTCGATCGGACACCGAGGAGGCAGGTAAGAGCCCTCCCGGTGTCCGATCAGCTGTTCGGGACGCCGCGATTTCACCGCGGCGGTCCCGAACAGCCCGACTGAGCAGCCGGGTCACTTTCACTTTCACTTTAGAAGCGGCGGTCAGCTTTGACCGCCGCTTCTAAAGGGTTAATACCGCACATCGCCGCGATCGGCGATGTGTGGTATTAGCCGCGGGTCCCGGCCGTTGATTAGCGCCGGGACCGACGCGATATGATGCGGGATCGCGGCGCGATCCCGCCTCATATCGCGGGAGCCGGCGCAGGACGTAAATATACGTCCTGCGTGGTTAAGGGGTTAAAAGGGGTATTCCAGGAAAAAAAAAAAATTTTATATATATCAACTGGTTCCAGAAAGTTAAACAGATTTGTAAATTACTTCTATTAAAAAATCTTAATCCTTCCAATAATTTTCAGCTGCTGAAGTTGAGTTGTTCGTTTCTGTCTAGCAACAGTGCTCTCTGTTGACATCTCTGCCTGTGTCGGGAACTGCACAGGGTAGAAGAGGTTTGCTATGGGGATTTGCTTCTACTCCGGATAGTTCGAGAGACAGGTGTCATCAGAGAGCACTTAGACAGAAAAGAACAACTCAACTTCAGCAGCTCATAAGTACTGAAAGGATTAAGAGTTTTTTAATAGAAGTAATTTACAAATCTGTTTAACTTTCTGGAGCCAGTTGATACATATAAAAAAGTTTTTTCCCGATAACCCCTTTAAAATGGTCACAGAGCATTTGATAAATTTTGTGCAGGTACACATTTTCTGAAATTTCTCTCTTCTCTAAGCCAAGTCTGGGCTGGTGTAGTTTTAGAGACTTTTCAGTGGCTTTGCGCCTTTTCACAAAAAAGGCACAGTTCATAAAACCTTTCCTTATCATGTGTATTGCCAAAATCAGTGGACTGCAACTCAAAATCAGCAGAAATGTGTAAACCAAAAGGCACAAAAAAGGCGCAAATAAACCCTGCTTGCGCCTTTTTTGGCACCTAAAACAGATGATAACCTAAGACAATGATAAATGTCGGCCAGTGGGCGTAATATACTAAAAAAGAAATGAGAACTTTTACCTGAAAGAACACTCATCTTCTGAGCCACAGCTGAAAGCTTTCCTTCTGAACCTGGAATATGATGTTACATTATAACCATATTAAATAAGTTTTATTATATTATCATTTTAAACTATTATATTTTAAATTGCATGTATTTCTCACCTCCTAGAATCGCAAATAAATGCCTTCCCAATGCCTCAACAGCAGCTGGGTCACTGCACTGATGCGCCAGGTTCTGCAAAGCCACCACTGCACCATCCATCAGTTGTGGGTTGTTAGACTTCAACTGCCCTAAAAAAAAAAAAAAAAAAAAAACATTTTACAGAAGATATTTTTTTCCTTTTGTTGCTTAAAGTGTTGCTGCCATTCGTTGTAAAATCTCCAAAAGTGCTCAAAGTAGTGTAGTAATTAGCCCTTAAATGATTCTGTACATTAACATGCACATTTTAAATGTGAAATCCCTTATTTTCTGCTCTATAGGGGTGCTCACTCTCTCTGCAGTCTTGCTGGAGCTGTTCCTTTAGGAGCACAACAACTTGCTCCTCTTTTTCCCCTTCCATCTCCCTTGTCACATGGCCTGCACTGGAGCGTACCATGTCCACAGTATATGGTGCAAGTCCACGAGAAATCTATTCATTTTGCACCCATAGAGTAACATAAGTGTGCATATAAAAAATAAAAATTTAAAAAAGGGGTAAGGGGGCATTGGGGGTTACTTTTTACTATATTTTACTAGTTTATTTTGTAGACCCACAAGGGGGTTTTGGTCACTAACACCAGCTAACAAGCAATATATTCTATTGTGCTGGAGGCACTGGCAGGTAGGGGACACCCATGGCAGACCTATGGACTGTCAAAGTCTTTACCTGCTATGGAAACCCATCATCATCAGAGGAGGATTTTCTACTTCCGCTAGTTAGAGTGGGAGTTCAGCTCAGGGAAGGTACTCCTCATTTATAAGGCCCAGGGGTGGACATACAGGAAAGAAAACTCAAATACAACCTCACATGCAAAAGGAAGAAATTGTTTTCTCTAGTGCCACCTGATAGGTAGTTAACATGTAAGGTCCTCCTCACATACTTTATGCCGTCTGTACAGCGCTAGATGGAAACAGATGCTGAAAGTGATCCAAGGGACAGCGTGTCGGTGGGGACACTGGACGGCCAGGTAGAAGAATCAAGTGCTGATATTTGTCAGGCACCATACCCTATACACCAACATTATACTAAAAGAAGATGACCTAAGGATACACACACACACACTATATATATATATATATATATATATATATATATATATATATATATTAATATATATATATATATTAATATATATATATATATATATATATATATATATATATATATATATATATTACACACACACACTATTTAAAAATCTTAATCCTTCCAGTACTTCTCAGGAAGTTGTATAGTTCTTTTCTGTCTGACCACAGTGCTCTCTGCTGACACCTCTGTCCATGTAAGGAACTGTCCAGAGTAGGATAGGTTTGCTATGGGGATTTGCTCCTACTCTGCACAGTTCCTGACATGGACAGAGGTGTCAGCAGAGATCACTGTGATCAGACAAAATAAATTAAAGAAAAGAACTTCCTCTGGAGCATACAGACGCAGATAAGTACAGGAAGGATTAAGATTTTCAAATAGAAGTAATTTACAAGTCTGTTTAACTTTCTGGTACCAGTTGATGAAACAAAAAAATTTTTTTCCACCGGAGTACCCCTTTAAATGTGACTAGGGCAAAGAAATAATATATGTAATTCCCTAGGTCGAATGAGTTAACAATAAGCTGTTAAATTACTCTGCAGACAGAAAGGAGACATTTCCAAATACATAATTATGAGAAGTTGATGATACGTACCAGCCAGGCCTTTTCCAATGTCAAGAGCATACTGACTCAGATCCAGAGTCACAGAAGCACAAAGGGAGCAAACAGCTGAAACAAAAAAAAAGTATTAAACACCACTCGCTCAACTTTCAAATGAATTTCTTTCTTTCAAATAAATGCAGAAAGACTTACTATCAATGACATTTTCAGGACTACGTAGGAGAGACTTCTGCAGCATAGGTAAGATTTGTTCTTTAAATTCTTCATGTGACAGACGCTGCAGTAGTGGGGTGCAACTCTCCTACAACCAGAACATATCCAAATAAATTCTTGGCAGTGACTGATACTAAGGTAAAGCAGTTAAGAAGCAAAAACCCTTACCAGTATATATTTCTGAGGTTTCACTTTACTCATAAGAACCATTTTGACGTAGAAATCAAGAAGATTACTCTGCAGGAGTAAGAAACAGAATGACCAACTGATTATACAGCAACATTTCATTTACACCAGAGCTACTTTACTCACAAACACATCAAAGCATAGCTGTTCTTTGAAATGGATTGTACCCCTGCATGGTACACAGCTATTTCTCACTCTCTTCATAGCAGGGGGTGAGCATCCAGCGCACCAAGGAGAGATACTGAACGAGCGTGACTCACGGGAGCAGAAGATCCGCAGCCGGGATCTGCTTCAAGCGCATCAGCTTGGTAGGCAAACTATGCATTATTATATGTGACTTAAGTTGTGTTATCAGCATAAGCCACTTGATACATATATAGTTTATCAGGAGTTGATTATATGCCGTGGATGAATGCCACAAGTATTGATGCTGGACATAACTGCAGGCTGCTTTATGTAAACAGCGCTCATTCGGGCTTATTCATAACAAGGCAAGATTGTTTATTGTTTTATACAGTGGACTCTGACTTATTGTATACTAGCAGAGTATCCGGTGTTGCCAGTCTTTCCTACCTAATCCTTTTGGGAGAGGAAAAACAACATAGGAGGAAACTCTTGTCCTCATTATGTGTCCTCAGGTGGCGCCGAGTTGTGATGAAGAGATTGTAGGCAGAAATTAGAAGGGGGTGTGGCTTTGTGGGAGTAGATGTGACTTGCAAGCCAGACCAACACACAAAAAGGGTTGAATATAGAAGGGGTGTGGATTTGTGGGAGGGGCTTGCAAGCTGGACTGACGCACTTACCGGGAGATTACATTAATCTATCTATCTATCTATATAGATAGATACAGACACCTGTAGTCACTTTTAGGCTAATAAATGGAGGCAGGTAGTTTGAAACAAAAGTATTTAAAGCGCAACTGTCATGATGTTTCGGCCATATAAAGTAACAACAGTATGTTAAATGGGCTTTGAATATCAATCCAGCATTACCTTTATCTACTTTATTGCAGGTTTTATGATTTCAGAAAACCCTTTTGTATACAGCCAGCAACAGTCAGATAGCCAGAGGTTTGCTATGCCCCAAGCTCCTTTCCTGAATGGCTCCTATGTGCTGATGGTAACACTGGCGAGTTCACTGAGCGAGCGCTTGCTCCCAACGCCTGTTAGCTCTCTGCCTCTAGTGACCGAAGCAACCAGCGGAGAGGGAGGTCAGTGAACTCACCGATTCAGGATGCATGCGCTGGGACCTGTGTGTCAATCACACAGCGGTCCCAGCGCTGCAGAAAAGGAGATAGACGTGGAGGCTCGGGGCATAGCGAACCCCTGGCCACGCCTATCCAACTGTCGCTGGCTGTGTTTTTTGAGATCATAAAACCTGCAATAAAGTAGATAAAGGTAAAGATGGATTGATATTCTAAGCACATTTAACATACTGCTGTTACTTAATATGGCCGAATCATCATGACCGTTGCACTTTAACCTCTTATGGAAGAAGGGTATATATGAACGCTTTTGTCCTGCTTCTCTTCTCTGACACGCACTTAGGAGCTGAGCGCGGGTCATAGCGGTGTGGTTGCAGCAGCTATCTGCTGCCGGGACCCTGGATGCTGCTAGACATCACTGATCCCTTAGATGCCACATGTTAAAAAACCCGTCCCGATAGCTCAGCGGTGTTAAATCGGGACCACTGTCCCGATCAGCTGAGAGGACGGAGGAAGGCCCTTATGCCTCCTCGCCATCCGATCGATGATCTGATGCTTCAGCCAGCCATGGCAATCTGGAGCAGCAGAGCACCGATAACTCTGATCAATGCTATGACATAGCATTGAACAGTGTATGCAATCCAAGGATTGCATGTAATAGTCCCCTATGGGGAAAAAAAAAAAAAAAGATTGAAGTGATCAAAACCCTTTCTTAATAAAGTTAGACTCACCCCCTTTTCCCATTAAAAATAAATATGTGTAAACAAAAACAAATATATGTGGTATTGCCACGTGCATAAATGTCCGACCTATAAAAATGAAACAGTACTGTAACCACATGGTCAATGGCATATACATAAAAAAAAAAAGTCCAGAATTGCATATTTTTTGTCACTTTGTATAACCAAAAGAACGTATAAAAAGCTATTTAAAAAGTTCCAGCAAAACAAAAATGGTACCGATAAAAACTACAGATCACAGCGCAAAAAATGAGCCCGCACAAATCCCCGCATACGGAAAAGTAAAAAAAATTATAGGGGCTGGTAGACGACATTTTTAAACATACTAATTTTCGTTAAAAAAAAAAAATTATAAACATTTTTTTTTTTTTTAAATTGGTGGCACAAAAAAAAAAAAAAAAAAAACAAGCCCTCATATGGGTCTGTAGCTGGAAAATATTAAGCGTTATGATATTTAGAAGGGAAGGAGAAATAAATAAGTGCAAAACATGAAAAATGAGATTTTTTTGTACTCACCATAAAATCTCTTTCGCAGCCTTCATTGGGGTACACCTATATTGATGGGTATATGCTCTTGCCACTAGGAGGCACTGACACTAGGAAAAAAAAAAGTTGTCTCCTCACTGACAGGATACACCCACCCACTGGATATGAGGTAATCAGTTTTGTCACAAAGCAGTAGGAGAAGCCAACAAAGAAACATGTCCGAAGGACCCTAGAAAAGAATCCCGGATATAAAAAAAAAAAAAAACCCACCACACAAGAACCGGAAAAGTTTATCCAGACAGAAAATATGGAGAATTGGGTGTGTGCGGTGTCCCCCAGTGAAGGCTACGAGAAAGAGATTTTACAGGAAGTACAAAAAAAATGTCCTTTTCTCGGTCGCTCTTCATTGGGGGACACCTATACTGATGGGACATACAAAAGCAGTCCCTGGGGTGGGAAAGAACAACCACCAGAGGATGCGAATCAGTCTGGAGACTGAACCCCAGACTCCCATAAGGCTCACGGACGAGACCCGGTGCCAAAAGGCAACCGAGGCCTGGAACTGCGGTCCGATGTAGTGAAGAAAACTGTTCCCTGTATAGAAATGTGTCCAAGCAGCTGATGATAAATGACCCGCCCCATACTATTGGTTGTTTGGGGGGAGGGGGGGTGCAGCCTTGCTCAGCTCAGTATTTGGCACCAGCTCCCTGGACACATTTCACTACACCCCGATCTCCGTGCTCTTAGCAGGATAAAGCAAACTGTATCCTCACTATGAGAGCAGAGAGATCGGGGCAGAAGCAGAGAACAGGAATGTTGAAAACGGTGTCCCCGCTGCTGCGGCTCACTCTTGCCGCTGCTGTAAAACTGTGAACCCAATCCCCACAGCTTTCATCAGCCTGGGGGATGTAGAAATGTGTGTCCCCGCTGCTGGCTTTCATCATCCCGATCGAGAGGATGTAGGAATGTGTATCCTAGTGCAGAGGCAGGGGAGACCGCTATCCATCCCCGCTCTCCCCTGCCTCAGATTACTGCTTCTTCAAATCAGTGGTACCCATGTCTCACAATAATAATGATAATATACAAGCATGACCCCAGACCTCACTATCAGATATGCAGTAAATGGTAATGCTACAATACAGCCTTAATACCAATATGTCCACGTGAACTCAGACAGGAGGCTGGGAAATGCAAGAATTAGAGATAGTTAAATGTAGAAGTTCCCTGGCAGGTGTCCACCTGAACCCCACACGTTCCGTCACCTATCGATGACTTCCCGCCGGGCTGAAGAGACTACGGCCCTTAACCAGGGGAGTCAGAGGAGGGATACAGTCTCTGACATCCCTGGTATCACTAATGACCCCTGTAGCACGCCAAGCCTGGAGGGCTAGCTGCGAGTAGGAGAAGGGCGGAGCTAAGCTCCGTTCATGAGAGGCGCAGAAAGATGCTGATCCTTCCCTGTCAGGCGCTCAGAAGGCAGCGCCGACAGAGCAGAGAGAGTCCCCCTAAGCTGAACCCAAAATTCCTACGCTGAACTCAGGAGAAGAGGGGCGGAGTTACTCACCACCATTATGGCTCTGGCTGGCCAGCACGGAAAGTACAGGGAGCCGACGGCTGCCTGAGACAGAACGTCCGCCGTAACTCCTGTCATATAGACAGGTGAGACTACTGGTGGACAATCCAGACCCCATATAAGATCAGGACCATGGCCCCTGACATTGCCCTGTTGAGGACCGGCATATCCTCAAACCACAAACACCAGTCCACAATGAAACTGCGCTAACAGAGACCCAGGGAGAAAATTAACCCCTGAAGTCCTGACACAGGCCCTGCCAGAAGGGGTAAGGGGGGGGGGTTCATACTCACCCACGGACTCAATCTTTGTATACTCACTTCAGGCGGCTTCAGCCAGCTTATGGCCACGCTGCATTATGCCAGGCTGCCATAGCGAGGCGAGCAGGGGTAGTGGGGGACCAGACCCAGGGTACAAGCTCCAGGCGCTGGCTGTTGGCGATAAGTGGTTGACGGCCCATACTGTTATGTTCCATGCCCCTTTGTCACATGTGGGAGATCAGGTAGCGCCATGCTCCTGTCGCCCAACTTAGGTTCTTTTTCTTTTTTGTTATTTTTCTAACTATACGTACTTAACTAGAAAACAAGAAAATAAAAGCTCCCGGACATGTGTCTTGCCTCCTACTGACACTAACTAAAAACTGATTACCTCACTTTTCCTAGTGTCAGAGACTCCTAGTGGCAAGAGCATATACCCATCAATATAGGTGTCCCCCAATGAAGAGCGACCGAGAAAATGGCCCGGTCTTCAAGGGGTTAAGGATGCTTACCCTGTACTTGTTCAGAATATCCACTTCATTTTGCTTCCCACTGAACTGTACAGCAAGGCCAAGCATACCAGCGTATTTTTGGTTGGGTTCAAGACTGAAAAGTGCATCCAGATATTTAGATACAAGGCCAGGATTCTGAAAAGAGAAAATAGAGGATAAGACTGAAGAATGTCTATGACCTTAATATGTAAACATATTATGTATAAAAGCCAGATTATTAAGTACTGTGGAATAGAGTAAATATTGGAACAGCAAAAGTGAAGGTTATCACACACCTCCTTCCATAAAGTGTTAAGCTTCTTTGAAGAACCTTGCACTGCATGTCTGTGCGAGCCTCCCAGTATGTCCATCAACAGAAATGACTGGCACTCAACCTAAACCGAAGGGGGGCAAAAAAGATCAAAACTTAAAGAACCAAAAGCTTCTAATACCAAAAGAGTAAAATGTTTTATAAATACTTTAGATGCCATCAATCAAAATGCAAAAAGTTACAAGCAATTTTTCCATTATACAGTCATGGCCGTAAATGTTGGCACCCCTGAAATTTTTCTAGAAAATGAAGTATTTCTCACAGAAAGGATTGCAGTAACATTTGTTTTGCTATACACATGTTTATTCCCTTTGTGTGTTTTGGAACTAAACCAAAAAAAAAAAAAAAAAGGAGGAAAAAAAGAAAATTGGACAATGACACACCAAATTGTCTGGACAAAATTATTGGCACCCTTAACTTAATATTTGGTTGCACACCCTTTGGAAAAATAACTGAAATCAGTTGCTTCCTATAACCATCAATAAGCTTCTTACACCTCTCAGACGGAATGTTGAACCACTCTTCCTTTGCAAACTGCTCCAGGTCTCACTTAATGGAAGGGCTTTTCCCAACAGCAATTTTAAGATCTCTCCACAGGTGATGGGCTTTAGATCTGGACTCATTGCTGGCCACCTCAGAACTCTCCAGCGACTTGTTGCCATCCATTTCTGAGTGCTTTTTGATGTATGTTTTGGGTCATTGACCTGCTGGAAGACCCAAGATCTCGGATGCAAACCCAGGTGTCTGACACTGGGCTGTACAGTGCGACCCAAAATCCGTTGGTAATCTTCAGATTTCATGATTCCTTGCACACATTCAAGGCACCCAGTGCAAGAAGTAGCAAAACAACCCCAAAACATCATTGAACCTCCACCATATTTCACTGTAGGTACTGTGTTCTTTTCTTTGTAGGCCTCATTCCGTTTTTGGGAAACAGTAGAATGATGTGCTTTACCAAAAAGCTCTATCTTGGTCTCATCTGTCCACAAGATGTTTTCCCAGAAGGATTTTGGCTTACTCAAGTTCATTTTAGCAAAATGCTTTTTTATGTTTGTGTCAGCAGTGGGGTCCTCCTGGGTCTCCTTCCATAGCATTTCATTTCATATAAATGTTGACGGATAGTTCGCGCTGACACTGATGCTCCCTGAGCCTGCAGGACAGCTTGAATATCTGTGGAACTTGTTTGGGGCTGCTTATCCACCATCTGGACTATCCTGCGTTGAACGGAAGAGAAAAATTGATGAAAGATGTCATGTCCAGGGAGATTAGCTACAGTGCCATGGGTCGCAAACTTCTTGATAATGTTGCGCACTGTGGACAAAAGCAAAACTAGATTTCTGGAGATTGACATGTAACCTTGAGATTGTTGATATTTTTTCCACAATTTTGGTTCTCAAGTCCTCAGACAATTCTTGTCTCCTCTTTCTGTTGTCCATGCTTAGTGTGGCACACAGACACACAATGCAAAGACTAAGGAAACTTCTCTCCTTTTTATCTGCTTTCAGGTGTGATTTTTATATTGCCCACACATGTTACTTGCCTAGGGGAGTTTAAAGCAGATTCAAATGCTTCAAACAATCTTATTTTTCCACAATTTTGAAAGGGTGCCAATAATTTTGTCCAGCCCATTTTTGGAGTTTGGTGGGACATTATGTCCAATTTGCTTTTTTCCTCCCTTTTTTGGTTTAGTTCCAATACACACAAAGGGAATAAACATGTGTATAACAAAACATGTGTTACTGAAATCCTTTTTTGTGAGAAATACTTCATTTTCTAGAAAAATTTCAGGGGTGCCAACATTTACAGCCATGACTGTAGATAGCCAACACACTAGGTAAATACACACCAATTTTTTCCATGTTTCTCCTTCCTGCTTGTCAGGGATAGAAAACACGACCCTGGCAATGACACAGGTCCATGACAAGGCCAGGGCTGCTGCTGAGCCACTACTTTTGCTGTAAGACATCAAACAATAAATGAATGTTTATTAATGACACTTACATATCACTGATGGTAAAGTAGCATAAATCAGACATTACCTAGGTTCTGCATTCTTGTTTCCTATGCCAGATGTCTGAAGAGACTGCAGAATGTTCTTAGCAGCAGCATCTGGCTGGGTTTCCACCAGTTGTTGGATAACAGATTGAAGAGCTCGACGGGACCCTGCATCTCTGTAAAATAACCAAAGACACATAACTCAGTTATGTCAAAGTCTTGGTGAGTAGATCAACCTTTAAGGGGTGACCCCCTCTCGGGGATAAACCCTTACTAGATACCCTCCCCTAAGAAATAACTTTTATTCAATTCATATAAAATATAGTAAACCCTACACACGTTTTAAAATTGTCAGCAATGCAGTGTTGTGCTTCAGAGGGGGTATTATTATGACCCCCTGCTGTATCCGGTATCACTGAAGCTATGGTACTAAATTATTGTATATAATTGGTGTGCTTAGTATCTGCAACACCTAACCATGAGCTATCAGTCCTCTTATAATTCAACCTGCCGCTGGTTAAAACTCATTCAGAACCTCCCCGACGTTTCGCGGAGAAATCCGCTTTGTCAAGGGTTGCGAGGCTACCTCGCAACCCTTGACAAAGCGGATTTCTCCGCGAAACGTCGGGGAGGTTCTGAATGAGTTTTAACCAGCGGCAGGTTGAATTATAAGAGGACTGATAGCTCATGGTTAGGTGTTGCAGATACTAAGCACACCAATTATATACAATAATTTAGTACCATAGCTTCAGTGATACCGGATACAGCAGGGGGTCATAATAATACCCCCTCTGAAGCACAACACTGCATTGCTGACAATTTTAAAACGTGTGTAGGGTTTACTATATTTTATATGAATTGAATAAAAGTTATTTCTTAGGGGAGGGTATCTAGTAAGGGTTTATCCCCGAGAGGGGGTCACCCCTTAAAGGTTGATCTATACACAATTACCCTGAGACCCTCAGGGACATCTTGTTTGTTTTTCACAAAGTCTTGGTGAGAACTCAACTATAGCAATATTAAAAAATAAAATAAAAATCACCTGTATCGATGCAATGTTAGACAGAATAATTTCGAGAGACCTTTAACAGCAGGCTCTGGTAGATCTGGAGGGGAAAATGTAGTTCAAAATACTGTATATAGCTAAGTACATCCTGTATTTTTGTCAAAGAATATTAGAGTAAACTGAAATAAAACAGTCAATAACTGAGTATAATATGAATATTTCATGCTTTTTACAGTCACACATGACTGGTCACAGTCTTCATGGACACTTAAGATAAGATTTTACATTATATCCATAAATATGTTGCAATACTGGATCACTTGTTTAATTGACTACTACAGTATCACCTAAAGCAACTATCACATAGTAATAAAGTAAATATGTTTGGAAACATAAAAAGGCAGAGCATTTACTGCTACAAGGAGGATACCTACCTTTAGAAGAAATACATAATTTCAACTCATTCAAAATCTCTTTCCGTTCCTTTACACTAGATGTTGTTACTTTAGCTGCAAATTTCTTCAGAGTATCCTGTGCCTAGAATAGTAAAGATCTCAGCTGAACAGAGACAAAAAGAGAAGGCGGCAGCCACAGTATCTATACTGAATTACCAATGTAGAGATAAATTCTCTATAACAGTGAGGTAAATGTCCAAAGGAAGCAATTACAGATACTGGATGTAAATGGAAGAAGCACTCCAGGAATATTAATGCACACTCGCTATTACTAGTCCTACACCGCCATTTGTTTTATTCCAGCACAGCAGCGTCTGTGTGTTTCATAACAGTAACCTGGTCATGTGATCACTAGCCCAACTCTCCAAACTTTCCAGTGCATAAAAAGGAGTACTCCAGTGGAAGTTTAAACAACAAAAAAAAAAATGCCCACTCTGCCTGCATAAAAAAAAATAAAACATTTATTTACCTCCTGTGCTTCCCCAATGTGTCATTTTTTTAAAATTTAAAGTGGAATACTCCTTTAAATTGAATTGTAATATACTAACGTGAAATGTGAAAGATGATGGATAAGATTACATGGAACTTTATTTCTTACTCATAAGTCTTATAATAAAAATGCAAACAGACTAGCCCTGGCCTGGCTTACAAAACTGGCTGAGGAGAAAAAACAAGACAAAAACACAAACAGTATTGTAAATGTAACCTTAAAAAAAAAAAATGTACTAGTGCCATATATATCACATGCCATGCAACCATTTAATAAATCTGGAGCAAATTCCTCCTTTGACTTTTACGAGTCATTTCAAAAAAACTCGACATACCACAGAGACATGTCAAAAGTTTTCATCCGTCAAGGTTTCGGGGCAGAGACCCCTACAAACAGTAGAACAAGCGGGAAGAAGAGCGCTTCACTCCCCGGGCTCCCAAATTTGTGAAAAAAGATTCAGTAGAAGTTGTTGTTTATTAATAGAAATCTATGCTCTTTCTGGGCTGAGGAGTCCAGTGGGTGGTGCTAATTAGTGGCTACTTTTGAATGTAAATTTAAAAGTACTCTCTGCTGACCTCTGCTGTTCATTTTAGGAACTGTCGAAAGCAGGAGAAAATCCCCATAGCAAACATACGCTTCTCTTGATAGTTCCTAAAATGGACAGCAGAGGTCAGCAGAAAGCACTGTGGTCGTGACATAAGAGAAATCCAAAAAGATAAACATTTCCTCTGTAGTATACAGCCTCTAAAAAGTACTGGAAGGATTAAGATTTTTTTTATAGAAGTCATTTACAAATCTGCTTAACTTTCTGGCACCAGTTGATAAAAAAAAAAAAAAGTTTTCCACGGTAGTACCCCTTTAAACAGATTTGTAAATTACTTCTACTTGAATATCTTAACCCTTCCAGTACTTATCAGCTGCTGTATACTACAAAGAAATGTGTGTAGTTATTTTCAGTCTGACCACAGTGCTCTCTGCTGACTCCTCTGTCCATGTCAGGAACTGTCTGGAGCAGGAGAGGTTTGCTATGGGGATTTGCTTCTAATCTGGACAGTTCCTGACACGGACAGAGGTGTCAGCAGAGAGCACTGTGGTCAGACAGAAAAGAACTACACAATTTTCTCTGTAGTATACAGCAGCTGATAAGTACTGGAAGGCTTCAGATTTTGAAATAGAAGTAATTTACAAATCTGTTTGCGTTTCTGGCACCAGTTCATTTGAAAACATTTGTCTTCCACTTGTTTCCACCAAAGTTCCCCTTTAAGAGCAGAATGAGCAGACATTGAGCAATAAATAACTAGTTCTACTGAATCTTTTCCTACAAAAGACTATAAATTAATAAATACATAGATTGCACTAGATTTTCAGTGTGATAAGTGACTGTCATTTATAAAAAAAAAATAAAAAATTCAAAAACACCTATATGTCAAATGGCAATGAGGGAAGTACAAAAGATAGGGGGTTCTTAGGAGCACAATTGTATGCAGGTGTGAATAGAACAAAATAGAACATAAGCCAGCAGGTTTACAGGACTAACTTTTATTGAAAAGAAGTCAGATAAAAAAAAGGGGCACCGCGTTTTGGCGCACACTCGCGCCTTCCTCAGGTCCACAACATTATATTTTGTAGTCCCAGCTGGAATTCCTGTGTGCTGGCTGTCCAGCCGGGACTACAAAATATAATTTTGTGGACCTGAGGAAGGCACGATTGTGGGCTGAAACGCGTTGTCCCCTTTTTTTTTTAAATCTGACTTTTTTTCAATAAAAGTTAGCCTGTTGTTCTCCGTCTTTTCCGGGAACATGGAAAAAAGGGGTGAGAGCAGCAGATGGTTTACCTTTCTCCCTGCAAACCCGCAGACCACACGACACCGGTTACATTGGCCTTTTTTGCACCTCTACAGAAGGACAGTACAACACCTTGGGTGTTGGTGGTGGGTATTTTGCAGTGTCTTTTGTATCTACCGGAAATACTGCCTAGGGAGCGCCCCTTTTTCCCCCCATTTTCTCCTTCTGCTATATGTCAAATGTTATCTGTCAGGGTCTCAGTACAGAGACCCCCAGCGATCAGAAAAACAAGCATGTGGCCATGCACATTAGGGATCGACCGATATAGTTTTTTTAGGGCCGATACCGATAATCGGTGGAGGTTAGAGCCGATAGCCGATAACTTATACCGATATTCCGGTATAAGTTATCGGCTATTTATCCCCCCCACGACACCGCTGCAGATCATTGATTTAAAGTGGGCGCTTTAAATCAATGCACTGCAGTGGCTTTCGCGGTGCCATAGGCCGCCGCCACCACCCGCTTCTCTCCCCCTACCTGTCAGGGTGGTCCGGGCCATCCATCCTTCCTGTAGTGTGGCCGGTGGCGTTCCGGGTGAACCGGTCCGGGCTGTCCTTCTCCGGCGGTCATCATCTCCACTCCGGGCAGGCTCCGGCCTAGTACGCTGCATAGACGCCGCTGCGCAGTGACGCCCGTGCGCAGCGACACACCTGACGTCACGGCGTAGCGGCGTCTATGCAGCTACTAGGCTGGAGCCTGCCCGGAGTGGAGAAGATGACTGCCGGAGAAGAAGGACAGCCCGGACCGGTTCACCCTTCACCCGGAATGCCCCCGGACACTACAGGAACGATGGATGGCCCGGACCACCCCCATTACGGGTAAGTTTAATTTTTTTATTGACTCGGAGGGTGGGGGAGGGGCCCGACCGGTATAGCGGTATGGGCAAAAATCCATAACGGTATACCGCCCAGCACTACGGTGGGGGGTGCGACACGGTGCGGTGGGTCGGTCGCAGTGCAGCGGGTCGGGGCGGTGCATTATCGGCAAGGTAATTGCCGATACCGATAATGCGCAAAATCGTGATTATCGGCCATACGATAATCGGTCGATCCCTAGTGCACATTACTCCCCTGCTCTTAGTCATCTTTGCCTTGCTGCTCTAAGGCTGCATTCGAATCACGATTGCAGCCTACAGCTACCATATCTGATTTGGGGACAGAAAATCCAGGGGCTTCCGTACCTGGCCTCCTCATTCATTTGAATGAGACGACCGGAGTCAAACAGTGACTCCGGACGGCTCATTTGTGTCCTGTGTCCGGTTTTGTGACCGGACCTGAAACCGTAGTATACTACAGTTTTAGGTCCGGTCACAAAACCAGATATGGGGCAAAAATTAGCCAACCAGAGTCACTGTTTGACTCCGGTCAGCTCATTAAAGCGTAGCTGTCATAGTGCAAAAAAAAAATAAATAAAAAATAAAAAAATAAAAAAAAATAAAGTGATGTTACTCAGTACCCAATCCTGATCATGTACACATTTTTATGTGTCTAGGACCTATATATCCCTAACAAATAGCATTTATATCTTGCTCACTTGCTTTGTCTTCTTGCCTTGTGGATGACTCATCTGCTCTGACTCTGGGAGCAGCCTGGCAGTCTGCAAATCACTGCACAGTAGTTTTTATGCATACATTTTCTATATGTTCCTAGTAAAGCTGGATGCTAATGAACAGAGCTGTCACTATGTCTGTCATTCAGCTTTCACAGACTCCTGAATGTCTGATCAGCTTCTTTGTCATTCAGGAGTCAAGAGAAAGCTTTGGCTGTTCAAGCATGCTGGTAGTTGTAGTTTTGCATTGCAACAGCTGGAGCTGCAGTGTTTATAAAGCACTGTGTAAGAGCAGTGTTGCCTTTAGCTGTAGCAAAACTACAACTCCCACTGTTGCAAAACTACAACTCCCAGCATGCCCACACATCCTTTGTCTGCAGTTTTACAAGAGCTGGAGGCACACCGCTGAGAATATACAGCTCTAAAACAGAGTTTTACAAAGATTGTACCCCCGGCTGTTGCAAAACTACAACTCCAAAGTTGTAGTTTAGGAACAGCTGAAGGCTGTAGTAGTGCAATGGTGATCTCCTATACTGGATACCAACACACTTTATGGCAGGAATCCAGTATGCTGCAAAAATATAGATGACCTCTAGTGGCGGCTATTTTCATTTTAGATTTTTAAGTAAAATGTATATATTTTTTTCTATAAATGTATAGTTAAAAAGTCATCTTATCAGAAGAACTAGAAAATATAAAAGATTCCCAAAATAGAAATGCAGCCGCGACTGCTAACTATGCTTATCCCACAATATGGCAACACACAATGAACCTCCGGTTGTCTGCGGCACTGAACATCGGTGCTCTCAGCCAAATACAGGACAGACTTCCACAAATCGAATGAAGACTTCAAGCAGTTTATTGCAGGTGGAAATGCTCAGCAACAATTGTTTCGCTACTCACAGGTAGCTTTTTCAGGGCTGTGAAAAAGCTACCTGTGAGCAGCGTAACAATTGTTGCTGAGCATTTCCACCTGCAATAAACTGCTTGACCGGACAGTGCCTCTTTAACCTATTGGGGACAAGGGCTTACCTTTACGCCCTTAGCCCCATCCCTTTCTATAAAGCGTGGCCTCGCGTCATAGCAGGTCGGGACCGGCCTCTAACAACGTCCGGGACCCTTGGCTAATAGCGTGCTGCACTGATCGCAGTGCCGCTCACTATTAACCCTTTAGCCACGGCGTTCAAAGCTGATCGCCGTGGATAAAGCGAAACTAAAATGCTCCCGGCAGCTCAGTCGGTCTGATCGGGACCACTGCAATGAAATCGCGAAGTCCAGATCAGCTAGGACGCAGCAGGAGGGTGCCTTACCTGCCTACTGCACGTCCGTTTCCCGAATTAATGCTCCGTGCCTGAGATCAAGGCAGGAGCAGTCAAGTACCGATAACACTGATCAATGCAAAGCTATGGCTTTGCAGTGATCAGTGTGTGCAGTGTTATAGCCCCTATGGAAGCTATAACACTGCAAAAAAAAAAAAAAAAAAAAGAAAGGTGTGAAAAAAAAATGTTAAGGTCATTTAGCCCCTTCCCTAATAAAAGTTTGAATCACCCCCCTTTTCCCATTTAAAAAATAAATGTGTAAATAAAACCATATGTGATATCACCGCATGCGGAAATGTCTGAATTATAAAAATATATTGTTAATTAAACCGCATGGTCAATGGCGTCCGTGCAAAAATTATTTTTGGTCACTTTTTATATCATGAAAAAAAAGTGATCAAAAAGTCTGATCAATACAAAAATGGTACCGATAAAAACTTCATATCACTGAGCAAAAAATGAGCCCTCATACAGCCCCATATGCAGAAAAATAAAAAAAAGTTAAATTAAATGTTCATGCATGTAGTTATGATTTTTTCCAGAAGTCCGACAAAATCAAACCTATATAAGTAGGGTATCATTTTAATCGTATGGATCTACAGAATAAAGATAAGGTGTCATTTTTACCGAAAAATTTACTACGTAGAAACAAACCTCCAAAATGCATTTTTTTCTTAAATTTTGTCACACAATTATTTTTTTTTTCCATTTCGCTGTAGATTTTGGGGTTAAATGACTGACGTCATTACAAAGTAGAATTGGTGGTGCAAAAAAAGAAAGGTACCGTGGATGGATTTTTAGGTACAAAATTGAAAAGGGTTATGATTTTTAAAAAGGTAAGGAGAAAAAAATGGAAAAACCATTGGTCCCCAAAGCGTTTAAGTGAATGGGTTTCAGCGCCGATCCGGCTGTATGGGAGCGCCTGGTTTTCCCATCCGGATCCGGCAGCTGCAATAGTGACGTGAATCCAGCCTTACGGAAGTCTGTGGAGCAACGAGACAGAGACCACTGAGAGCCGGGGTGTAAAGCATGCTCTCCTGATCAGTGGGGGTCTCAGCACAGAGACCCCAATGGATTACTTTTGACATACCCACCCCAAAAAAAAAAATTTTTAAAGACATGTATCACCTCACACGTGTACCTGGCTAACAACTGCAGTATAAAAGGAAGTTTTCTTCACACATAACCTGACAGGGGGCGGTCCCAGCGCTATGTAGGAGTGTCAGAGCAGGGACAGCACATGACCATGGTGACTCGCCAGCTGTTCACGTCCTGCACATAGTACCCATTCCTTACCACACCAGCACGGTAATGCCGGGCTCATCCAGTGCACACATCATTCCCACATAACCTGACAACACACAATGGCACACTAATGCCTTAACATGTACATTACACCCGCGCTCACCCAGCGGGCATCTATAGGAGAGGTAAAGAAATATACATTCATCTCAACCGGTGCCACACCAACCTGCGTGTCCGCCGCCATCTTACCAGCCCTGACCCAGGAAGCACTACCGCCAGGAAGTTCCACTGTGATTGGCTTCTGATGACGCAGCAGATACGTCATTTCCGGTACAGCGGACTCTATTATTACCCGTGATTCATCGCGGGAGGCGGCTGCCATGTGCAACACTACGAACGTTACATATATGGCATCCACCGGCGGGGCTGCTATGTTCATCTATCAACCCACCTGCGGGAAAACTACTCCCAGCATCGGCCGTGTCTGTCATGAGGGGAATTGTAGTTGGGGAACTTCTGGAGAGCCACAGAATTGTCGATTTCTTATCATGATTGACAGATCCTAAAATAAGGCCGGTGTACTGACCTCTTCCTGATGAGCGACAATATATCCTTATTTACTGAGCCTGTACCATACATCAGGCGAAGCTCCTAGTGTGACCATAACAAAGGTCTATACCAGGGTGCCTCCAGCTGCTGCAAAACTACAATTCCCAGCATGCCCGGACAGCCTTCGGCTGTCCGGGCATGCTGGGAATTGTAGTTTTGCAACAGCTGGGGGCACCCTAGTTGGGAAACCTTGGTCTATACCAGTGGTCTTCAACCTGCAGACCTCCAGCATGCTGGGAGTTGTAGTTTTGCAACATCTGGGAGGTCCGCAGGTAGAAGACCATTGGTCTATACAGTATCCTGCACATATCTGATGCGCAGGATTTGAAGCTGCAGAATTTAATGTAAGCTAATTGAGTGAACATAGCATAAAATACATAGCTTCAAATTGCGCACAGGGTACTGTACACGTATGAACAGAGCCTAAAACTTTTCGGATTGAACTACAGTTCGGCCAGCGAGGAGTGTAGCGATTTATCGAAACTTGTCCAGAGACGTTGCCAATAGCAACCAGATTGGGTCTTTAATTTTCAGAGGCTTAAAAAAAGTAATCAGATTGGTTGCTATGGGCAACTCCAACTTTTCCTTTGGACAGGCTTTGATAAGTCTCCTCCATAGAATGTATGCTGTATTTTCCCTTTAGGTTTCAGGCATATAGGGGGGAGATTTATCAAAACCTGCCCAGTTGCCCATAGCAACCAATCAGATGGCTTTCACTTTTGAAAAGGCCTCTGAACTATAACTTATTTGATTGGTTGCTATGGACAACTCAGCAACTTTTCCTCTGGGCAGGTTTTGATAAATTTCCCCTATAGTTAGTATAATGTGTCATGTGGCCATATGGTAAGGTCTATTTTTACTTTAATCCAGATGTACATTGCTAAATGAATGATCTTCAAACTACCCCTCATACTATAGTGCAACAACCCTGTACAGAAGAACCACAATCTAATCTGTGGCACCACGACCAATTCCAACCTTTTATATTTGAATAGCTAGGCAAGGTTCACACCATGATTTGTGCCGAGCCACAACAAAGGTTGGGAAACTGTCAACGTTCACATGCTCAGACAGGCACGGGCCCCGTTCATTTTATTGGCCCGAGCAGTCTGCTTGTGACTACGTTAGGGCCATTTTCCAAACTTACCTGAGCTGTCAGACTGAAAGGCGCTGAAAGTCATGTTTCTCAGTCCCAGCCAAAACGTCTGTGCTCAGAGTATGACCCAAACTTAGTCACTGGGGGGAATTTATCAAAAATTGCTTAGAGGAAAAATGAGAGTAGTGAGCTGATTGGTTGCTATAGGCAACTGCACCACACTTCCTCTGCACAGGTTTTCATAAATCTCCCCCTAGTAGACTACACTTGGGCCATTAAAATGAATGGAGCCCATATCTGAACAGGTATGTCATTAGATAATTTCCTAGTGCCTCAGTGGCACAAATCATGATGTCTACGGAGCCTTAGACTATATTTTACTTGTTTTCAAACTGCCTATTCTATGGTATATTATCCATATATACATCACTGGACTGCCCATCCTACCAGTAATAGCTGAAGAGATACTGGTTAGGGAGCACTCATCCAGTGTCTAGGGCTGTTTGGCTCTACCCCTGATTTCTTGTAAGTTATAGATTGACAGCTTACATAACTTGGGCTATTACTTGTTTATTGTAGATTACATTTTTTCTATACCCTCACATTTTATGTAATAGTTTAGTTTATCCCTTTATGTAGGCACTGTAGAAGTTTGAGGGGCTATTTAAGTCTACGAAGCAGCAACAGATTAGCCAGTCTGAGATATAAATGACAAATACACAGGCATTTGTTGAATGGAGTTTTATTGAAGTAATTGGACTGATTTCTCTTAGTCAAATAGACCAAATCCCATGTCATCATCAGACTCCTCAGACTCTTCCTTCTCCTCCTTAGCAGGTGCAGCAGCAGCAGCTGGAGCTGCAGCAGTCTCTGCAACAGGAGCTGCAACAGCAAATGCAGATGGATCAGCCAAGAAAGCCTTGACCTGCAAAAAAGAATGACCAGTAAATATCAGCACAACATGAAGCAAACATTACTGGGTTACTAACTGAAGCACTACAGGCAGATATATCAAATATAAATACATCAATAAATCTGTGCCAGACTGCTATTCTCACATGACAGGAAATATAATAATTAAAGAGAAAGCTGTTTACATAGCATCCTAGTTCCAGCATGTTTCACAGGTGTCACTAAAATAGGTATTCAGGATATATAAATGTGTTGCTGGGGATGCTTTTAAAAATAATAAAATACACACTCTCCTACCTGGATCACCCACAGCTCATTGTCACACTGCTTACTTCAGAGATTGACTTGTCTCACCAGTAATGGCCTGCTCTGCTATTCACTGGCCACAACGGTGTCCTGCCAGAGTCAGTGATTGCCTGCGCAGGTCTTCACTGCTGAGACAAGTCCACCTTGAAAGTAGTAAGCAGACCAGAGCGGGACACTGGAAGAAGAGTGAATTTCTATAGCGTCCCAAATAATATGTAAAAGTTTTATATATCCTTTCAAAGGGTCACATTGACACATTACTGTAATATGAGCTATGGATAATCAGTTGATCAATGGAAAAAACCTGCAACAATAAAATGGTCCAAACAGTATATGGACTGGAGTTTTTTTTTTTTATACATATCCTCCAATTTTTTTTGCATAACCTGCTAGGCACTGACACTGCTGATGTGTCAAAGCCTTTCCATTTTAACAAAAAAGTAACTAGTGCCCAGCCCCCTATTGCCCTTCAAAGAAAAAATAGCCAATTAATTTTTTTTTAAATGCCCACTGTGGTAATGTGAGGCTGGCCACACAAGAGGCCAAAATTATATTGTGGATTAGGGTTACATAAACCAAATAAAAACTCATTCTGGGCCAGATGTTTCTAGAACTGTTCGTGAATATGGCACATTGTCCCCTGCTGAAGCCTTTAATCCCCATTTATTATGAACTTCACTCATCCCATCCATCATCTTACCTTGTCTGCCAATGGGAAGCTGTAGTCAGTCTCCACTGCAACAGCAAGAACCCTCTTGTATCCATTGATGATAGAGTGAGGTACAGATGCAACAGTGGGATAACCAATCTGCAGACAAACACTAGCCACATTACGGACACCCTGAAGAAGAAAAAAAAAATTTACATTAGTATTGGTTCTTTCTAGTCACAAACAGGTGGTAATCATGTATGAACCCTATAATTTGCATCAGTATGTACCTCCAAAAAGCGAGCTCTCAGGGCATCTTCTGTGATATCCAAGACCTCTGGGCTGTAGATGCTTCCATTGTCATACACTTGTTGGATGATTAAACCAAAGGAGAATGGAGAAATGTTCAACATGTTCAGCAGAGTGGCTTCGCTGGCACCTACTTTATCTCCAGTCTTAATCAGCTGTACATCACTCTGTGGAGAAAAGCTTTTGTTAAGCTGCATGTAGTCCCCAATAACTATACAGACAAGGCTCTGTTTCTGCAAACAAATCCCACTCTTTTCTTTACCTAATGTATTTTAAGTTTGGCTAATAAGACCACCACTTACCAGAATTTCAATAGTTCCTCTGGAGATTTTAGTAGTGATTCCCAAAGCCTGGAAGAAGGAAGTCTTCTCAGGGCCCAAACCAGTGTTCTGAGCAGGCACTGTGACTTCGCAAGGTGCAATAGCTCCAGCACGGGCAGAAGCAGGTACCTACAATACAACATTTTGATTAACACAACCAACACAATCAATTAATGGCTAAAAAGCCAATATGAAAATAGCTGACAGCATTCTGTACAGTAATACAGCATTAGCCCTTCAGGTTTATACATTCAGTTTAATAAAACTCAATCCTTCATTTTTCTATGTGTTAGCTATATGACAAAAAGACAGTCTACAACACTGAATCATGTAGTCCAACCAATACATCTGTTATACTTCTTAACCTACCACTACTGTACATTATAGCAGGATATAACATTCTTAAAATTAACCATTACACAGAATCTATATCTGCTAGAGGAAATTAACTCCTAAGAGGTTGTCCCACCTATTGTATCCTGTTCTCAGTACCACATGTGGTCAGGAAAGCTGAAAGCAACCAAAGCGAGTCATGCTGTTTCCAAAACTCTTGGAGTTATGTAATTAGAGTAGCCAGCTGGGCTATGAAGTTTGCACAACTCCCATTGAAGTCAATGGTAGTTATGCAAATTGGCCGCTTTGGCAGCTTTTGGCTCTCTAGACCAGTATTTCCCAACCAGGGTGCCTCCAGCTGTGGCAAAACTACAATTCCCAGCATGCCCAGACAGCCGAAGGCTGTCCGGGCATGCTGGGATTTGTAGTTTTGCCACAGCTGGAGGCACCCTGGTTGGGAAACACTGGTCTAGACCATCTCTGACAGCTACACCCAGTATGTCAATGCCTGGAGTTTATATTTTTTCTTATGGTAGTTTGTTTACCTTGTTTGCAAGTAACATATCTCGCACTTCTGTGAGATCTTCCTTGGTGAATACAAATCCCACATTTCCTTTGATGTGAGGCAGAAGCCTGAAAAATAAAACTTTAGTTAATACCATAAAGGGGGACAAACAAATGTTAAAAAGCAGAAACGTGACTCACTTCTCCAGAGCAGAGTTGTTCTCCAAATGACCACGGATAGCCTTGCGCATCATGGTGTTCTTTCCCATCAGCACAACAGCTTTTCCTCGAAGGGACATACGGATCTGTTGCATTTGCTTTGAGCCAACATTGTCCGCCCCCACGATAAAGCATTTTGGAAAATCATCCAGGAGTTGCTGCAAGAATAAAAACCAAGAACATATTTATAAAAGCTAAAACTTGGGGCAGCTGGTTCAGCACCTCTCAAACAGGTTATAAGTTGTTTCCATCAAAAAAGTCATCCCCCTTCTATTGCTAGAGTAGGAAAGTGCCCCATCCACTTTGACAAACCGATTAAAAAGCAGTCAACAGAATTTCCACATATTGCTTGTCGTGCATATTATGTTAACATGTATGAATATTATAATCCTCAAACCTACTGTGCCCTGCCCCCCATATAGAATTTAATATTCTATAACTACTGGTCTGAGAACATACAAAAAAAAATAATGACCCCCCCCCCCTTTAGATTTAGCATTCCTTTAAGTTACAGAATCAGTTTCTTGTTTTCTTCAAATGTTTAATCACAGTGGTCATTAGCTTTTTATCAGAAACCACCCCTTCTTAAAATGAAGGTGCTGTCATGGCAACACATGAAGTTTACATGATGGCTGGAAAGCCTGCACATTAAAGGCCCATACACTACGTATATTTTGCTTGGAATTCAGAAATAAATCCGCTAGCAGTAGAATCCCACTGATCTGCTTGGAGTGTCTAGGGCTGGGCGGTATACCGGTTCATACCAAAATTTTTGGGCTGCGCGATATTCAATTTTCCCATACCGCAATACCGGTTGGGCCCCTCCCCCTCGGGAATGAATGAATCAGCCCATCGCTGCGCTGTCCCCACATCGGGGAACAAATCATATGTGACCCGCCAGTGCTGTTCTGCTCCCCCCCCCCAATTAATTATCAGCCCAGCGGGGTACTACTCACATATGTCAAGCACTGCCCTCCTCCTCTTTGTTGGGGGCCGCTGGCGCTGGAACTCTATACTGTACTGTGGTCTCTAACCTGCAGACCTCCAGATGTTGCAAAACTACAACTCCCAGCATGCCCAGACAGCCAACGGCTGACAGTGGGCTCAGCCTATCACTGGCCGGGGCGGGACATCGCTCCAGCCGGTGATAGGCTGACGCCTGTCTGACGTTCCAATCCCCAGCATAAGGCCGACGTAGGCAAGTTAAAGTTTATTTTCTTTATCTTTTGCAGCCCAGGCATAGGAATACAGTGTACAGCAGTGGTCTCAAACCTGCGGACCTCCAGCTGTTGCAAAACTACAACTCCCAGAATGCCAGGACAGCTGTTGGTTGTCCAGGCATGCTGGGAGTTGTAGTTTTGCAACATGTGGCGGTCCACAGGTTGGAGACCACTGGCATACAGCGAGTTCTAGCGCCAGCGGCCCCCCAACTAAGGAGGGCAGTGCTTGACATGTGAGTAGTACCCCGCTGGGCTGATCATTAATTGGGAGGGAGCAGAACAGCGCTGGCGGGTAACATGATTTTGGGGGGAACCGCCATAAGTTACAAAAATACTGTGACACACATATTTGGTCATACCGCCCAGCTCTATGCACACTAGGGAACCTCTGGCACAGATCTGGATTCCCTAGAACATACTTTTGCTCAGCAAAGCATATATTAGTCAATGAGACTTTGAATTGCAGGGTTAATTTGCGCTAAAAAAAATTCTGAGAGAAAAGAACCCCAACGAAGCAGATTTTCTGACTGATTTCAGCAAGGAAATGAATTGCTAAATTTCTGTTGTGTGGATGAGCCCTTGCAGAATCAAGTAACCCAACACTGGAAAAGTAATTGGGGGGAAAAAAAATGTAAACTTACGATGATTTTCAGAAAATAGTTGGACTTCCACGTAGCCCTGTCTTCCCTGGGCATCTTGTCAGTGCTACCAAGGATTGCCACAAAAAGGGTTTAAAGACCTGATAATCCTGCAAAAGCAAATAAAAAAAAGGATAGTTGTGTTAGCAAGAACTAGGGATTTATAAATACTATACAATGTAAAAGGATTACAACAACCAGTTAGCAGTCCCACCATCCTCTCTAAGCCATTACTTCTATAAAGCAGCTGTATGGGCTTCTGTGTGATCTGCACTTGGGGCTCTAAGAGCAGAATGTACAGATTAGATGGCTCTCCGCTCATAAAATACACCCTTCATTCTCAGGATTGGTTAAGATCCCAGAACATTACATAACATATCCAGATGAGAACACCCCTTAAAAGGACATCTGTAGTGCAATATAACTTAAGTTATAGATCGTGGGGATTTCGAGTGCTGGGGACCCCCGGGATCTCCTGGACAGGGCCGCAGCAGTATGCTGGAAAGGGGGCGTTCCGTCCCCGCATGATTTGCCCCCTCCATGTACCCCATAGATACATGGAGGGGGCATGTCTGCCGCAGCTTTCTGCTGGGGTCGAAACTACTTCCTGCTCCGTCCAGCAGATCCCAGGGGGCCCCAGTATTCGGACCCCCACGATCTATAACTTATCCCCTATCCTTTGGATAAGTTATCTTGCGCTGGAGTACTCCTTTAAAACCAGTATTAATAGATCAATAGGCAGTTCATTCCCCACAGTATGCCTATAGAGCTGCCCACTGAGGACATACTTTGTGCAGATTCTGCCACAATATGATCGCGATTCTGAATGTAACGGGGAGCTCAAAACAGAAGCCCCCCATATACACATTAATGTCTCTATGTCCTAACCACTAGAATGAGGAACTCCATGTAAACCGATGGTCCAGTCACTACTTCCTTTCCTACAGTGCGTAATTTAATGCTGCTGAAAAGTATAGGTGTGTAACAATGTCTACAGAGTGCTCCTCTACTCCAGTCCTATAGCTACGATAACTGATTGAAGGAGCTTCAGGCCTTGTGGATTTTAAAGCCACATTCACATTGACCTTTATGCCTTGCCATTGGGGTGTGTATAACAGTGTTTCCCAACCAGGGTGCCTCCAGGCGTTACAAAACTACAACTCCCAGCATGCCCGGACAGCCTTTGGCTGTCCGGGCATGCTGGGGGTTGTAGTTTTGCAACATCTGGAGGAACCCCGGTTGGGAAACACTGGTATAGCACTAGGTTTATTGTCAAAATGATACATGTCAGCAGCCCAATGGGTCCTATTAAAAAGGCATGCTGGGAGTTGTAGTTTTGCAACAGCTGGAGGCACCCCTGGTTGGGAAACGCTGACCTAGGTTGTATGCAGCACAGGGAGCCATCCCCACATGTTGGCACTTAGTGTGCACAGTCTTAAGATCCAATAAGAACATGCACACGCTGGGAGAACGTTACAACCAAGTACACACAGGTGCGATATTAGGCCGATTCAAGGAGTCACATAAACGATACACTGCATTACTACTGGTTATGTCCGCCATACATGGTACATGAGAGAAAGCCCCATGACCGGAGAACCGATAGCTGTAAAGGACCGGGCCGCAATTCACATTCGGTGAACGGATAGCAGCTTGAGGCACAATGGACACTGAAGACGTATCCTCCCCTTTACAGCTAGCGGGAAACGGAGAGGTGAGGCCGCAAACCCGCCCGGCGCTACACCTAGGCCTCACGTACCTCACACGAGGGCTCCGGGAGGTGAAAGGGAGGCTACGTCCGCAACAGCGCTTTTATATTACACGACGGCGGCCAATCAACACGCTAGAAATCCGCGAGCGCAATGCACATTGGACGTGACGTTTTGCAGCGTCACTTCTTGTTGGACCATTCAAAGAAGTACTCTACAAGGAACAGACTATCAAAAGAAACAGGCGAGTGAAAAAACTGGGGCCCTCTAGTGGGATGGATGTAGCATTGCATGGTTAAGTGCTAATAATTAAAGCCTTGTAAATAAAGTGAACAAGTAAGTATAAGATGCAGGTGAGAAATTATACTTTCTAAAATGGGTTGTCCAGCCACATGATTTATTAATTTCTTTTTACAATTCCATTAACAAAAGGAATACGACTAGATTAACACACTGAAACAGAAATATTCTGAAATATATGTGTTTGTAAAGCGCACGCTACTTTCATTGCAAAGGTAGCGTAGTGAAACAATCAGCAGCGGGGCACCATACTTTTACACATGCTATGTATGACAATCTTGTAGCATTAACATGTTTTTCCATTGTGACGTTGTGGCATGTATTGGTTTAGTTACATTATTATTTTACTTGCCTTGCCCATCATCCTAACCAGCAATTTTGTGGGTCTTGTTAAATATGGGTTCACTATAGGTTCATGTATTTTTCCCAGTTTTGTCCCCTGAGGATCCTGGTACCATCCGGGTGAAACGCGTTGGGACAGTGTTTCTTTGCTGACTGGCCGTAATGCATTTTTTTTGTCCAGGATTTGTACCATTGAGTGATTGTGACCATTTTTTGTTATTTTTGCTAAAAAGCATTAATATCAGTTTATATAGATATTGGAACTAATATAGGCCGTTAACGACCGTCACTTTGAACCCATAGTTACTATATGGTTTTAATAATGACTTTTAATGACATTTGATTAAAACTTACGTTTTAATAGAGTGCCACAGTGACATTTTTCTCTGAATTGTACAGTAATTTTCATGATGACATCCTTTCATTTACATTTTCTGTGATTAGTATTTAACACCTTACCTCCTGATTTCATAGTTATTATTTACATTCTCCCTCTTTTCACTTGTACCTGTTCTTATTTATTCATCAAAAACAGCTTACATTAGCGTGGTCTGCAATGGCAAGAGATACTTAACCCCAAGTGCAGTTGTGCACCTATGCTGGTATTGTCAGTTTTATAGGCGGCTAACTCAACAAACTTACCAGGTACCAAACAGACCAGGTAATGAAAAATTAACCCCCCACCCTGAAAACTGACGATTCCGATACCAAGAACCTTGGCCCTAAGTAAACAATGAAGACCTGTATTCCTCTTCATCTTCAGGCAGCACTGATGGGATATTTTGTCCCCCAGACTCCACCCTAGGACCGCCCACCTAGCCAAATAAATCAAGAAGTTAGCACACTTAATTGCTTTGCTTTGCTGGATTTTTGATCACAAGTCTTATGTGACTTTGCCACCACTGACCACAATGCATGTTACATTCGACCAGGGGCAGGTAGGTAGGTAGCACGATCAAAAGGCAGAGTTAAACCGATCAATATAAAAATTTTACCGCTAAAAACTTCAGATCACGGCACAAAAAATGAGCCCTGATACCGCACCATATGCAGAAAAATAAAAAAGTTATAGGGGTCAGAAGATCACAGTTTTAAAATGTATAAATTTTCCTGCATGTAGTTATGATTTTTTCTAAAAGTACGACAAAATCAAACCTATATAAGGGTATCATTTTAATCATATGGACCTACAGAATAAAGTGAAGGTGTCATTTTTACTGAAAAATGTACTGCGTAGAAAAGAAAGCCCCCAAAACTTAAAAATGTTGTTTTTTCTTCAATTTTGTTGTATAATGATTTTTTTTCTGTTGTCATATACAACATAATGATTTTTTTTCTGATGTCATTACAAAGTAGAATTGGTGGCGCAAAAAATAAGCTATCGTATGGATTTTTAGGTGCAAAATTTAAAGAGTTATGGTTTTTTAAAGGTAAGGAGGAAAAAACGAAAGTGCAAAAACGGAAAAACCTGGGTCATGAAGGGGTTAAATTGGCGCAGTCATGAAACTTTATTTTTTTTTAATATGTTATAGTACATATTAAATAAAACGTATTCCCAATATACTTTATTTTTGAAAAATTAGTTTAAAATACTTTGTGTTTAAAAATCCGGCCACTAGGGGTCTCCCTCCAAGTGGCCGGCTGCAGAACGGCTGACATCACAGCTGAATTCGGACTGATCCAGGCCAGGCACCAGTCCAAATTCAGTCAGCCAGCGCTCGCTCCCTGCCTGTTAATCAGACAGGCGGGAGCGAGCGCACTGAATGCTGTGGTGAAGCGCATTGGCTCCCTGGCCTTGCGCGTCGACCCCGCCTCCCAGCATCTATTTATTTTCAGTCCAGGGTCTCGGCGGTGTAGAATAGCATGACAGGTCCTATACTACACCTCCATGGATAACACATGCATTGCTAAACAGGGAGGAGGAGACCCCGGAGCAGCCTGCCATGCTATTGGCTGCTCATCTATGCGCACTCCCGACGGGAGCACAGCATAGATAGGTAAGGGCGGAAGCCGGCCCCCAGCAGGCATCAGTAACATTGCGCCTGCTGGGGAAGTCTGCCTTGTGAGTGAGAAAACTACCAGGTAGGCAAAAAGCTCTTTCTAAGTTAGTAAAAAAAAAAAAAAAAAATAAAGGCAGGGAGGGGGTTAGGGATACATAGGCAATAGGTAGGGACAGAAAAAAAAATTGATGGTGTGAGAACTTCATTGAACTGTAGTGAAAAAAAAAAACTTTGATACTTATTAACTCAGCAACTTGGGTCACAACTCCTATAAGCCATGCACAAACTATCAGTCCCCTTTAGAACTCTGCTTGGCCTATATTGCACCCCTAAAATAAATAAAACAGATTTTCAGAACAGCACAAGTAATTAAGGACCACCCTTCTGAAAGACCATTTTCGCTGTACAATTTTGGGGGATCAACTAAGCATTGTCCTCAGGCAGCTTACGAAGTATCTTTTCCTACCCTGTAAGGCCACTATCACACAGCAGGATTTTATTCAGTATTTTGCATCATTATTTGTAGGCCAAAACCAGATGTGGAAACTACCTACACTGTTTTACCACCACGTCTTTGCTCCCATAACCTGTTTGGCTCTATTTTTAGTTTGAATTTGGTATTTTGCTGTTAGACAGAATTCCTTTAGACTATTTGCTGTCGTGTCTCTGCTATCTCCAAAATTGCTCTAGTTCTGCTTGTCTCACAATTCACAGTTTGTCCTGTCATAATCCTCTGTCTGATGAAAATGCATTTAATCTTTGTATCAGCTGCTCCATTAGTTGAGTTGAGCTTATACACAGCTTCCTTCTGTGGGGTTTAAAAGGGTACTCCACTGGAAAACATTTTTTTTTAAATCAACTGATGACAGAAAGTTAAACAGATTTGTAAATTACTTGTATTAAAAATGCTTAATCCTTCCAGTACTTATAAGCTTCTGTATGCTCCACAGGAAGTTCTTTTCTCTTTGAATTTCCTTTCTGTCTGACCACAGTGCTCTCTGCTGACACCTCTGTCCTTGTCAGGAACTGTCCAGAGCAGGATAAGTTTCCTATGAGGATTTTCTCTTACTCTGGACAGTTCCTAAAATGGACAGAGGTGTCAGCAGAGAGCACTGTGGTCAGACTGAAAGGAAATTCAAAAAGAAAAGAACTTCCTGTAGAGCATACAGAAGCTTATAAGTACTAGAAGATCTGTTTGGAGAAAAAGGAAAAAAAAAGACCGATACCGGCGCCTAGTGCATTACCCTTGGTAGCAGGAGCAGTGAGGTCAGAGGATTGGCCCAAGGACCGTATAGATGGCTGCTCACCTTATGTATGATAAAATCAAGCCTATCACCCCAGTGATAATGGGGTACTGAGTGGAGATGTAGCCGCTGCTTGCCTCTTGGGTTGCAGGATCCAGCAGTGCTGCTGGCCTGGATGCAGAGTAGGAGAAACTGGAGAGAAAAACCCTTAAGCGATGGTGCTGCGGCTCCCTCAAAATTAAGAGGATGGACTAGGAGATATTTTACAAGGTTCACATTGGAACCACTTTTATTAAGAGTAAAAAATAAAAAACTGGCGATTATGCGTTTCGGGAGGTGCCCTCCCTTCCTCAATTTACTAATCTGTTTAATTAAGGGTGCAGAGACGCGCGACTAAACTAATATGGGGCATGGAACATCTTAGCTATGAGGAGCGATTAAAGGAGTTACAATTGTTTAGTCTTGAGAAGAGACGTTTAAGGGGGGATATGATAAACGTATATAAGTATATAAATGGCCCATACAAAAAATATGGAGAAAAACTGTTCCAGGTTAAACCCCCCCAAAGGACAAGGGGGCACTCCCTCCGTCTGGAGAAGAAAAGGTTTAGTCTAAAGGGGCGACACGCCTTCTTTACCGTGAGGACTGTGAATTTATGGAACGGTCTACCTCAGGAACTGGTCACAGCTGGAACAATTAACAGCTTTAAAACAGGGTTAGATACATTCCTGGAACAAAATAACATTAATGCTTATGCAGAATTATAAAACTACATCCCTTTCCCTTATCCCCTTACACCCTTCACTTCAATTCCCTGGTTGGACTTGATGGACGTATGTCTTTTTTCAACCATACTAACTATGTAACTTTCTGGCACCAGTTGAAAAAAAAAAAAAAGGGGTTTCCAGTGGAGTACCTCTTTAATCTTTGACCCTCTTGGCTGCAATGCTGACAACAAGCTGAGGTGTAGCAGGGGCGGATCCAGAGTCGAGTCTCGGGAGGGGCACTATTAGAGTATTTTGTGTTGGCAGACAGAAAATAAGAACTTACAATATTATTAAATGTATCATACAGTCCTGACCTTGTTTAAGACTCTTAGGCCATGTTCACATGTCAGAATAATAATCAAATATACCAATTGCCGCAGAATGGGAAAGTGCTAAAGAGGTTTTTACCATTTAAAACTACAGCTCCCAGTATGACCTAAGCAGTGGTGAGGGGATGCTGGGAGTTGTTGTTTCACCCATCATTACTGCAGAACTTACAAGTGACTCCAGCTCTGATGGGACACAGTAAGGAGAATACAGAATGATATCAGTGACTACAGGTGACGTCTTCTCTATAGTCTTTCCTTATCTAATTCAGATGTTACATACCGCCAGGAATTGTTCCAGCTAAATCTTCTCTCTGCAGAACTTGATGCCCAGATGGTTTCTATGTCAGCGGATTCTGATCCTCTATATGAAAACAATAATTATTATAATACTGCCAAACACTGTATTCTTCTAATACAATACCGCCACACACCCTCTGAATATAATTCTGACACACTGTAACTCCTGAATATACAACACACTGTACCCTCTGAATATAATACTGCCACACACGGTACCCTCTGTATATAATACTTCCACACACTGTACCCTCTGTATATAATACTACCACACACTGCACCCTCTGAATATAATACTACCACACACTGTACCCTCTGTATATAATACTATCACACACCGTACCCTCTGAATATAATACTACCACACACTGTACCCTCTGTATATAATACTACCACACACTGCACCCTCTGAATATAATACTACCACACACTGTGTTCTCTAAATTTAATGCTACCAAACACTGCACTCTCTGAATATAACTTGCTGTGCATTACACCCTCTGAATAAAATACCCAAATGTTTTGTGGCCCATAAAAAACGTACCACCCCAGAAATTCCTCATCATATACACTATACTTCTGAAATGCAGAACACTCTGTGCCTTCACATATAGTAATAATGCCCCATCTTGTGCCCCTACATATACTAATTATGACCCGTCCTGTTCCCCCCACATAATAATAATGCCCTCTGTCCTGTGCCCCTAACATATATTGCCCCCTGTGCTGTGCCCTTCACATATAATGCCCCCGTTCTTTGCCCCTCACATATAATGCCCCCATCATGCGCCCCTCACATATAATGCCCCGTGCTGTGCCCTTCACATTTAATGCCCCTGTTCTTTGCCCCTCATATATAATGTCCCCATCATGCGCCCCTCACATATAATGCCCCCGTTTTTTTGGCCCTCACATATAATGCCCCCATCCTGTCCCCTCAGGGGGCATTATATGTGAGGGGGACAGCACAGGGGGCATTTTATGTTTGGGGCACATGAAAGGAGCATTATTTGTGAGGGGCACAGCACAGGGGGCATTATATGTGAGGGGTGCATGATGGGGGCATTATATGTGAGGGGTGCGTGATGGGGGCATTATATGTGAGGGGTGCATGATGGGGGCATTATATGTGATGGGCACAGCACAGGGGGCATTATATGTGAGGGGCACAGCACAGGGGGCTTTATATGTGAGGGGCACAGCACAAGGGGCATTATATGAAATAATGCCTCCTGTGCTGTGCCCCTCACATATAATGGCCCCTGTGCTGTGCCCCTCACATATAATGCCCCCTGTGCTGTGCCCCTCACATATAATGCCCCCTGTGCTGTGCCCCACACATATAAATTATATGTGTGGGGCACAGGGGGCATTATATGTGAGGGGCACAGCATAGGTGGGCCCCCTGCCATGTGCTCTTCCCATATAATGCCCCCTGTGCTTTGCCCTACACATTAAATATTCCCTTTTTCCAAGTTTTTAAATCCCCCTCCCCCTCCTCCTGTATATAGTTTCCCCAAATCCCCTGGCCCCTGAGCATACTCTTCAGTACTCACAGTATGCGGGCTGCGGGGACAGGATCTCCGGGCGCTGGCGCGATGATGTGACGTCATCGCGCTGGCCTCTAGTGGATCGCGTCCCCGCAGCTCACACACTGTGTAATCACAGCGTGTGAAAGTTAAGTGAATGGTGGAGCTGGAGCTCCGTTGCTCCCCCCCTGGATCCGCCACTGAGGTGTAGATAGTTGATTTCTGCAGTCACATGCAAGTCTTCCTTAGTGAGCATCATGGTGGCTTGTGCCTTAACAGATAATAGTAGTTGGCCCTGCTTCTACTTTGTTGATCAGCCAGCATGGTAGGGATATCTGGATACTCTTTTCTCAAGACAGGAGCTAGATCTTCCAGCCTAAGGGTAACTTACCAGCACTGCAAATTGGTAGCACTTCGATAAAGGATTGGGCAGGGAACATTGGCTCGAAGTTGAACTTTAGTTCTTTAGGCTAGGTTTCCATGTTTATTTTCTGCCATTTTTTTGAAAACTGCCACTGCAGTTTTTCAGCCAAAGCCAGATGTGTATTCAAAAGGAATGGGAAAAAATAAAGGAAGTATTTATACTTCTTCCTACTGGATCCACCTCTGATTTTGGCTAAAAAACTGCAGTGGCAGTTTAAAAAAAAAAAAAATCTGTGTGGAAATCTAGCCTTATCATTTCAAACTTCCAGACATCATGCCTCACCTATAAGTGAGAAGTGTGCAGTTTATATAAAAATGGCTGAAGCCTACCTCAGGTGCATGGATATACTTTTATTCATAATGATATTTAACAAAATGTGAGAATCCATCATTCACCGTTTATCCTGATCAAGAACTGCAATTTCCAACCCATCCTCCTATCTGCCAGAATTTAGCAATACATTGGCATGAAAGCAAGATAAAATGGCTTAGGCATTTACTCAATAGGGGTTGCCATTCTGAAGGAGTAAAGTGGAGACTACGAAGACTGTAATTATGTAAATCAGTTCTTAAAGTCCATCAAGAATGTCAGTAATAACTATTCTTTGGAAGAAGTACTTTATTGCCACACTCCATCTGGCGTATTCCTAATTGCATGTTCCCATTTAGAAGAAGCCTCAAAAATACCGGAAAACAATTTAGATGCTTTATTTTTATTTTTTGAGGAGCTGAGGAACAAGCTTTCTATCACCCAAGTGAAAGAAAAAGTGCAAGCTTGTCACACTAAAAACATGCATAAGGATGCAGTCCATTGCAAGCCATTCTCCGAAAGAAGAGAGGCCCCCAACAAATCTACCCTTGCCCTCCGAGCCAGTTGAAAGGATCCAGGTTTGATGTTCCTTTTCACCAAAGCTACTAAGGCATCCCAGCATCAACCATGATGGCAGCCAAGGAGCCATATACTGATGGCATCTCAGGCAAAGCTAAGATGCCCAGGGGTTGCAGCGATGTGAGAAACCAGAAGGCTACACACACCTCCCCTAGACCGCCAGGAGGGACACCCAGAAAGGCTAACGCACCCTGACCATCCTAGTGAACACAACATACGTGGCACATTTGAAAAAAAAAAAAGACATACAAATAAATAAGTGAATGACGCAGTGCATTACTGCCTAATCATCCAGCCGGATCTATAAAAAAAATTTCCCTGATCCTAGCCAGAAGGCCGAGATACCAAGGATTAGTGCCAAAGGTGAAGTAATGATGCAATGCTTCAACTCAGTGGGTCCCAGTGAGTTTTGGCACCTCAGGGGCACCACTCACCACGGCACAAAAGTACCTTGGCTCAACAAACATGAAAGATTTGTACATCCAGAACTTTTTTTTTCTCAAAAACTCCAAAGAAAAAACCTGGCAAATTACTTTTTTTTTTCCTCGTCTTAACAGTACCACGGCCAGATTTTTTTTTTTATATATAAAAATATATAGGTGGTATAGCTGGTTTTCTGGTTAGTGACACTTTTCTATAATTTCAACAAGGGCTGGGTGGTATACCCGTTCATACCGAACACCGAAATTTTTGTGCTGCACGATATGAATTTTAACCCATACCCCTTATTGGGGAACGAATCATATGTGGCCCACGAGTGCTGTTCTGCCAACCCCCCCCACCCCAAATTAATTATCAGCCCAGCACTGTGATGTCCACATGTCACCCGCGAGCGCTGTTCTGCCCCCCCCCCCCCCAATTATCAGCCCAGCGCTGTCCCCATCGGGGTAAATACTCACATGTCACCCCCAAGCGATACCCTCCTCTTCCTCCTGTTTGTTGCAGCCGCCGGCGCTGACACTCTATACTGTACGGTATACCTATGCCCGGGCTGCAAAAAATAAACAAAATAAACTTTAACTCGCCTCCCGTTGGTCCGGTACCGGACTCACCTGCTTCTTGGGGATGGGAACGTCGGACAGCCGTCAGCCTATCACCGGCCGCAGCGATGTTCCACCTCGGCCGGTGATAGGCTGAGCCCACTGTCATGTAAGAAGACGGCTTCTTACATGACAGTGGGCTCCGCCTATCAACGGCCGAGGTGGAACATCGCTGTGGCCGGTGAAAGGCTGACGGCTGTCCGATGTTCTCGTCCCCAGCGTTTACGTTTTGCAGCCCAGGCATAGGGACACCGCACAGTATAGAGTGTCAGCGCCGGTGGCTCGCAACAAACAGGACGAGGAGGGTAGCGCATAGCGTATATTGGTGGTATAGGAGTGATGTAATTTACATGGGACTGTATATTGGTGGTATAGGAGTGATGTCATTTACATGGGACTGTATATTGGTGGTATAGGAGTGATGGGACTGTTTATTGGTGGTATAGGAGTGATGTCATTTACATGGGACTGTATATTGGTGGTATAGGAGTGATGTCATTTACATGGGACTGTATATTGGTGGTATAGGAGTGATGTCATTTACATGGGACTGTATATTTGTGGTATAGGAGTGATGGGACTGTATATTGGTGGTATGGACAATTTTTCGCATCGGGGCCCTGTAGTCTCTAGCTACGCCCCTGCTCAGGAACTGGTCACTGCAGGAACAGTTGAAAGCTTCAAAACAGGATTAGATACATTCCTAGAACAAAATAACATTAATGCTTATGCAGAAATATAAAATCATATCCCTTCCCTTGAATTCCTTTGTTGAACTTGATGGACTTATGTCTTTTTACAACCATACTAACTATATAACTATGTGACTGTGTTGATTGTTTTTTTTGGATTTAAAAAGAGGGAAAGTCCTTCATACATGCCCTCTATTTATTATCTATTCCTGACCACACCCTTACTTGTACTGTTTATTGGCTTTTACATTAGTTGTAAAATAGCATGCTGCCACTGGACAAAAAGAAAATACACTTTCAGTGACAAAAATTTTGTCCAAGGCTAAACTGAGTTTTTGTAGCAATACAAGATTGCTCTTAATTTTTGAGTGACAGCTGCACTCCACAAGATTGCATATGACTTGTTAAACTGTTTTAAAGGGGTTATCCAGGAATAAAAAAAAAAAAAAAGGCATAATTTCTTTCAAAGACCACTCCCTGTCTGTCTCCACTTTGGGTGTGGTATTACAACTTGGCTCCATTCACTTCAATGGAACTGAGCTACAGAACCACACCCAACCTGGAGACAGTCAGGGAGTGGTCTCTGAACGAAATTATCTCTGTTTTTCAATTCCTGAATAACCCCTTCAAAAAGGTATGGTCCCATGTAGCATATAAGCAGCATATTTTGCTGCATATTTTTTTTGCAGCTGACTTTGCTACCCAGCGATCTTAACGGGTAGAAAAATATGCAGCAGTTACGCAGCATATTATGCTACGTATATGCTACATGGAACCATAGCCTAAGGGTCTATTCACACCGCAGAATTTCCGCTCATCCGCCCCAATTCCGCTTCTGCGGATTTTGTGTTGAATTGGTGTGGAATCCAAGCGGAAATTCTGCAGAAGTGTGAATGGGAGTTTGGACTCCTATAGAAGTGTATTGGGCTTTCATTTGAGGAGAAAATTTTGCTGTGTGAATAGACCCTAAGACTGCAGCTCAATAGTTAAAAATCAATCCTGCAGCGCTACATTTGTCCTATGCACGTCAAAATCCCAGCAACATTTGTGTTCTAAACCTACATGGAGTGTGTATCTAAAATGATGACTTCCCCCCCATAGTCACAGTGCCCCCCCCCCCCCCCCATAGTATGTGGGTCCACACTGCTCTCCACTAACACCCAATCAGCAGCCATAACAATGTGACAGACACTTCCTTTGGGGACCTCAACATTGCATAATTCCATTGGCAGAAATGATCTATTCCTGATCACTCATTTGGGCAGCTACATGGGCGCAAATTTATCAATCTGCCTGACACCAAAACTGTCTGATTTTCCCATAACAACCAATCACAGCTCCATTTAGTTTTTTTGTGGTTTTTTTTTTAACCAGAAGAGTTATAAGATATAAAAGCAGAGCCATGTGATTGATTGATGTGCTGCTTTGTCAGGTAAAATGGCAGACTCCATGCCAGAATCCAGACCACATTAACCCCTTAAGGACCAAGCCCATTTGGACCTTAAGGACCAGGCCAATTTTATTTTTGAGTTTGCGTTTTTTCCTCCTCGCCTTCTAAAATCCATAACTCTTTATTTCCTGCCACAGACCCATATGAGGGCTTGTTTTTTTGCGTGTCCAATTGTACACTGCTCAAGAAAATAAAGGGAATACAAAGATAACACATACTAGATCTGAATGAATGAACTAATCATATGAAATACTTTCATCTTTACATAGTTGAATGTGCAGACAACAAAATCACACAAAAATTATCAATGAAAATCAAATTTATCAACCCATATAGGTCAAAGTGGAAAACCACACTACAGGCTGATCCAACTATGATGTAATGTCCTTAAAACAAGTCAAAATTAGGCTCAGTAATGTGTGTGGTCTCCATGTGCCCGTATGACCTCCCTACAACACCTGGGCATGCTCCTGTTGAGGTGATGTCCTGGACAGTCTGTGGTGCAACGTGGCGTTGGTGGATGGAGAGAGACATGATGTCCCAGATGTGCTCAATCGGATTCAGGTCTGGGGAACGGGCGGGCCAGTCCATAGCATCAATGCCTTCCTCTTACAGGAACTGCTGACACACTCCAGCCACATGAGGTCTAGCGTTAGGAGGAACCCATGGCCAACAGCACAGCATATGGTCTCACAAGGGGTCTGAGGATCTCATCTTGGTACCTAATGGCAGTCAGGCTACCTCTGGCAAGCACATGGAGGATTGTGTGGCCCCCCCAAAGAAATGCCACCCCACACCATTACTGACCCCTTGCCAAACTAGTCATACTGGAGGATGTTGCAGGCAGCAGAACATTCTCCACGGCATCTCCAGACACGGTCACATCTGTCACATGCACTCAGTGTAAATCTGCTTTCATCCATGAAGAGCACAGGACGCCGGTGGCGAATTTGACAATCATGGTTTTCTCTGGCAAATGCCAAACATTGTTGGGCTGTAAGCACAACCCCCACCTGTGGACGTAGGGCCCTCATACCACCCTCATGGAGTCTGTTTCTGACCGTTTGAGTGGACACATGCACATTTGTGGCCTGCTGGAAGCCATTTTGCAGGGCTCTGGCAGTGCTCCTCCTTGCACAAAGACGGAGGTAGCGGTCCTGCTGCTGGGTTGTTGGCCTCCTCCACGTCTCCTGATGTCTTGGCCTCTCTCCTGGTAGCGCCTCCATGCTCTGGACACTACGCTGACAGACACAGAACACCTTCTTGCCACAGCTCACATTGATGTGCCATCCTGGATGAGCTGCACTACCTGAGCCACTTGTGTGGGCTGTAGACTCCGTCTCATGCTACCATTAGAGTGAAAGCACCGCCAGCATTCAAAAGTGACCAAAACATCAGTAAGGAAGCATAGGAACTAAGAAGTGGTCACCACCTCCAGAACCATTCCTTTATCGGGAGCGTCTTGCTAATTGCCTATAATTTCCACCTGTTGTCTGTTCCATTTGCACAACAGCATGTGAAATTGATTGTCTATCAGTGTTGCTTCCTGAGTGGACAGTGTGATTTCAAAGCAGTGTAGATTTTGAGCAGTGTAGTTTGTAATGACATTTTACCATAAAATGTACAGCAAACCCCCCAATTTTTTTTTTTGTGAGGAAATTTAAATGAAAACCACAATTTTGTTTCATTTCCACAGTTTCGTTTTCACACTGTACACTTTACGGTGAAATTCCAAAAATGGACAGCAGAGGTCAGCAGAGAGCACTGTGGTCACGACAGCAGAGAAATCCAAAAGGAAAAGCAGTTCTTCTGTAGTATTGGAAGGATTAAGATTTTTAATAGAAGTGATTTACAAATCTGTTTCACTTTCTGGCACCAGTTGATTAAAAAAAAAAAAAAAAAAAAAAAAAAACAACGTTTTCCAAGGGAGTACCCCTTTAAGCTGATTTGTTAATTACTTCTATTTAAAAAAATGTAATCCTTCCAGTACTTATCAGCTGCTGTATGCTCCACAGGAAGTTTTTTTTTTTCTTCTTTACTATCTGACCACAGTGTTCTCTGCTGACACCTCTGCCCATGTCTATCCAGAGCAGGAGCAAATCCCCATAGCAAACCTATCCTGCTTCCTGCTCTGGACAGCTCCTGACATGGACAGAGGTGTCAGCAGAGAGCACTGTGGTCAGACTGGAAAGAACTATATCACTTCCTGTGGAGCATACAGCAGCTGATAAATATTGAAAGGATTAAGATTTTTATTTTTATTTTTCAATAGAAGTAATTTACAAATCGGTTTCTTTCTGGCACCAGTTGATTCTAAAAAAAAAAAAAAAAAAATTATAAAAAATAAAAATAATATGTTTTCCACCAGAGTACCCCTTTAAAGTAAATGGGGTCTGTCAAGTCCCACAAGTGTCCTGTATACAAGAGATCTGGTATCATCCTTATCGTCCTCAGACAGCACAATAATGGGTTATAAAGTCTCTGACTAGATGCGTAAAAGAGTTAAAGGGCTACTCCGCCCCTAGACATTTTATCCTCTATCCAAAGCGACAGGACCCCCACGATCTCTGTGCAGTTTCCGGAGTTCATTTAGAACGCTGGTGTGGGCGGTGAGGTTCATGATATCATAGCCACACCCCTCATGATGTCACACCCTGCCCCCTCAATACAAGTCTATGGAAGAGGGCATGACGACCAGCAGACTTGTATTCAGGGGCGTGGTTGTGGCATCACTACCTGCCCGCACCCAGCTTTCGGAACAAAAGGTTTCAAACGCTGGGGCAGTGGAGTACCCCTTTTACTAGCAGTAAAAGAAAATTGTTCATTAAATGACCAATGAAGAACATGCCCCCATGTATTCTCTCTCCTACCCTGTAGAAGTTATTCTCCTCTCCAGTGTTACATTCTGTGAATGCTCAGGCGTATACCGCAGGGGTTCCTCTGGTCAGGCAGCAAGTCCTAATAGTGTATTAATGCATATGATACATGTGGGTGTGTTCTATTTTCTTTGTTTACTGCTAGTTAACCCTCTTCTACTTGAGTAGTCCGAGACATATAGCAAACTAAAGGAAATTAAAAAGTTAATGTTTCTACATTGTTGTCGTTTTGCTACTATGATTGAGAAGGACAATGGAAGTTAAAATGCACATGTGAAACCAACTTAAAAGGGGTACTCCAGTGGAAAATCATATATATTTTTTTTTTTATTCAAATCACCTGGTGCCAGAAAAGATTTGTAAATTACTTCTACAAAAAAAAAATCTTAATACTTCCAGTACTTATCAGCGGTTGCATGCGCCAGAGGAAGTTGAGTTGTTCTTTTCAGTCTGACCACAGTGCTCTCTGCGGACACCTTTGTCCATGTCAGGAACTGTCCATAGCAGGAGGGGTTTGCTATGGGGATTTGCTCCTACTCTGGACAGTTCCTGACATGGACAGAGGTGTCAGCAGAGAGCACTGTGGTCAGACTGAAAATAACAACTCAACTTCCTCTGTAGTATACAACAGGTAATAAGTACTTGAAGGATTAAGATTTTTTTTTTTTTTTTTAATAGAAGTAATTTCCAAAATCTATTTAACTTTCTGGAAACAAGTTATATGGAAAAAAAGATGTACCCCTTTAAGCAGGCTGCTGCAAAACATCAGGTTATTTAGATTTACTTATAATAATCTATTGGTAGCTTTACTGCACTCACCATTATGCAAGTTCCTCATATTTTGCAAAGCAGCTCGATGCAAGTTACATGAAAAGGAATTCTCCAGCATTTACACAAGAAATCCTACAGGCCCCACACTGGTTGTGTTTACAGTTAGCACTTTCACAGACGAGGTTCATTGGGGAAGATTAAAACCTGTGCAGAGGAAAAGTGGAGCAGTTACTCATAGCAACAATTCATTTTTCAGATGCCCCACTTTTCCTCTGCACAGGTTTTGATAACTCTTCCCCATTGTGTTCATTATCTTGTCTTTATCAACAGCACTTCAAGCAATCAGATTTACTTGTACTTTAAAAAATGGTCACATGCAATGACCTGAATATACAGGTAGATAGCGCGGGTGATCCTGTTTCTAACACTTCTTGCCAGGTGAAAATCGGCACAGCCGTTCAGGAGATATCTAAAAGGTTGTTGGCATATTTTCTTGTTAAAGCGCAACTGTCATGATTTTTTAGCCCCCCAGACTGCTACAATGTTGTTACAGATGTCCATAAAGCGAGTAACCATACCTTTATCACTTCTCTTCCTTCTTTTTTTAACTTATAAAATACATTTATCCAGCGGTCAGGCACAGTCGTATAGGCGTGGCTTGGGGTTCGCAAAGCTCCGCCGCCACCACAACTATCATCTCCTTTCAGCGCTGGGACTGCTGTATAATAAGACGCAGCACATCCACCCCTCCTGATGTGCGCGCGCTGTCACCCTGCCTTGACCGAGCGAGTGCTTTCTCCCTCCCTAAGAGCGCTTGCTCCCACTGCCTATGCACTCAGTGCGCTGGTGCAGTACTAGAGGAAGGGAGGTGCGCATGCGCTGCGTCTTACTACACAGCTGTCCCAGCGCTGAAAGGAGGATAGGCGTGGCGGCGGCAGGGCTTTGCGAACCCTAAGCCACGCCTATCAGACTGTGCCTGACCGCTGGATAAATGTATTTTATAAGTTATAAAAGAAGGAAGAGAAGCGATAAAGGTCTGGCTACACTATTTATGGACATCTTTAACAACATTGTAGCAGTCTAGGGGGGGGGGGGGGGGGCAAAAAAATCATTACAGTTGCGCTTTAACTCCACTGGAGGCAGCTGCTGTTGCATGTGCAATGCTTTCTACCTACTGCTTTGGTGATAGCTCTGTTCACTTCAGCTAATAACTCCTCCCTCATCCTCAGCAGGTCCTTAAAGTAGGCAGAGGTATTGACAGAAGGGATGGTGCTATCACTGAAGCAGGCAGGAAGAAAGCAGGAAGAAAGCATTGTTATACAGCACCAACCCACCTCCATTGCTGTTAAGAAGAAAATACTATACTAGCAACAAGATGAATATCTCCTGAACAGTTGCGCCAATTTTCTCCTGGAAAAAAAAGCATTAGAAACAGCACCATCTGCACTAGCTACCTGTTTATTCAGGTTAGTTTGGGAGACCCTGAAGTCATAGCTAATTGTTTACAGGACAATGTGCTATGACTGGCCAACAATAGTAATGAAAAGTGATGCAATGTAATGAATAATCCATCTCACCACATTGCATGCAGTTTTCTTAGTAAAATACAACTAAGATATGTGAAAAAAAATATCTGTAGTATCGTATATGGGAAAAAAAAAAAAGTACACACAGGCCACTTTCCTTATTGCACATAAGGTAGGTTAATTAAACACAGGAAACTACTAAACAAAATAACTGAAATGTTTATTGGCATTTTTCACAGAAGCAAAAAGAAAAAAGTTACATAAAGAAATGTGCAGAAACAAGAAAACTGCAGAACTGATTTTTTTATGAAAAACCATTGCAGTGGTTGTACTCTTAGTATTTCAAGTTGGCTGGGCATTAATCCGTAACTGTAATGGTAGTACTCTCTATACATTGCAGCCCAGTGTCTAAAATAGTCCTTTAGACTGTTCATTTTAAGGCAAAGTGTGACTGCAATTTTTCAACACCAAAAGGCAACAGAATTACAGACGATAAAACAGAACATCACTTGGGTTCACACATCTTGTTTTATATGCAGATTACCTCAGAACCGATTCAGGAGAGATGAACGGATAGTAGGAAAACAAAATCAAGCTCCCCTCAATGGAAAATAGGCTGGGTTCCCACATTTGGTATATATTACGGTGCTGATCCTGCCTAGAAATCCATGTGGTACTTGCAGATTGTGCTGTGGATAACACTTATTGAATTGCAATCTGCTGCATTTCCCTCAACAAATAAAACTACACCTGCTGCTTTTTTATGCTGTGTGAACTAAGCCTTAAAGGGGTACTCCGGTGGAGATTTTTTATTTATTTAAATCAACTGGTGCCAGAAAGTTAAACAGATTTGTAAATTACTTCTATTAAGACATCTTAATCCTTCCAGTACTAATTAGCTGCTGAATACTACAAAAGAAATTATTTTCTTTTTGGAAAACAGAGCTTTCTGCTGACATCATGAGCACAGTGCTCTCTGCTGACATCTCTGTCCATTTTAAGAACTGTCCAGAGTAGGTGAAAATCCCCATAGCAAACATATGCTGCTCTGGACAGTTCCTAAAATGGACAGAGATGTCAGGCACTGTGCTCGTGATGTCAGCAGAGAGCACTGTGTTCCAAAAAGAAACAAATTTCCTCTGTAGTATACAGCAGCTAATAAGTACTGGAAGGATTAAGATTTTTTTTTTATAGAAGTCATTTACAAATCTGTTTAACATCCTGGCACCAGTTGGTTTAAAAAAAAAAAGTTATCCACCGGAGTACCCCTTTAAGTGTGGAAAAAACGAACCTGGCCCAAATGTGAGTTTGGATATTATTTAGATGTAGCATACTATCTCTGAAGCAGTTCCTGGGGTAGGTTTTATCACTGTGCATCAACTACTGGGAATGTTCACATAACTTAATGGAGTTTATAACGTTGGAAAAAACACCACAATATTTAGTATTGCAGCTGAGCCCCATTTGAAAGAGAACCAGTCAGGTCCTTCATGCAGCCCGATCAATGAGCAGCATGTAACAGGGACAGGTTCCCTTATTATAATGAACTATGATTTACCAGGAAATGCTATATTATTTTAGAGAAACCATGGTATAAAAAATAAAATAAAAAAAAGCTAAGAATGGGGCATAAAGTCACTCCCCATCCAGCTAGGCTTCACAGACCTCTCTCAATATATTTGTGTATACAGAGATCACCGTCATTCAACACCAGCAGGGCAGGAAGAAGAATTACTCCGCTTATAGCTATAGCCTTGGTTTTGCAACATGAAGCACCCAACAAGTTCCTCTTTAGTGGATGGAACCCATATGCAATAACACGAAAGTAAGTGGTGCTGTATTTAGATGGAGAAGGGGTTGGGGGGGTAAGAGATCTTGTTTTTTTAACCTCAAATAAACACCTTTAATGAACAAATTAGCCCCCACATAACTTGGCCAGTACATATGTGCAAAGCTATAAGTTAAATAGCAGAAAACACCTCAGCAGTAACATTCATCAAATTTGTTTTTGCCTTAAAAATGCATTAAAACACAGATGTCAATTTCTTAAGTGGGTCTCAATGAGCAGCGTGTACACACACAGGACATTCAACAGATGCATCAGACATTCTGTTCAGTTATTAACCCCCCCCAAAAATAGGATGTTTATGTAAAGCAGTTATGACACATAAGTAAAGGCATCTCTGCCACAGAAACCAAATCAGAATTATCTTTGGCATTTCACACAATCATATTGATAGCTCTAATATGAACATCACATGCTAATGACTAAAGAGATTAAAAGTCCTATTGTATTTTCATTAATAACACCAATAATGATACAAATCGGGCCGCAGGACTGGGATAGATCAGAGAAATCAAAGTAGAACAAACACTTAGCGATCTCTGATATTATCGTTATTTATGAAAAACTATAGAACCTTTAAGTATGTCAAAATACAAAAATCTGCCACAAAGCTCTACCGCAATACACCCCTTTGCCTTACATCAAAAGGAAAATAAAGTGGCAGGCCTCTTTATAAAGTTTATTCTTTTCTGATTAAAGTTCACGATTTACATAAAAACCAATATTTGGCATTTCCCATTAATATTTGATTGAAGTAGCTTAATTTTCAAATACTGATTTTTAATTAACATATGTCCAAAATTGTTAATAAAGTAATTTCACACTATAAAATACTGAAATGTTAATAGCCAGGTTTAGTTAAAGCACAAAAAAAATCCAGTACCACTGGATTTAATTTTAAGAGTAAATATATTTATATGTGTATATTTTATTTTATTTTTATTTTTTTTTAAAACAGATTTTTATTTTTCATTAAAACTGAACCAGGGTATTTCTGGATTAAAAAGAGAAAACAAAACCCTGAAGATCAGCTACTCTGCATCAATTATGTGACAAGTTACCAGTAACCGTCATTAGAAAATGTTATTGCTGTAATTCCCAAATCAGGCCTTTTATAACAGCCCAACCCATATACTGAAAGCTGCCAATCTCATTCTAGTGAGGATGTGAGAGCCATTCTACTTACTTTCTAATGAAGAGAAGCGGCAGCGTCTTTACTAAACCATGACAAGCCATTCTAATACACACGCATTCAAATGCTGCAAAAGACTGTCCCTCCTTTTAAAGCGCAGCATAGCCCACAGCACAACGTGTACATGCCATGCAGTCCACGGATTTTTTCAACCTAATAGACATGGCATTCACAGGTTCTAGTCATGGGAAGCTTGTGCTGCCAACTTTGAAATGATAAAGGGCCTTCCAGATTAGGTGGCCAATATTTAGATCAGCACCTTACTAGGAAATGAAGAGAAAAGAAAATAGGTGAAATGAGTAAGGCTCCATTCTATGCTTCTTCCCTCATACAGTCCATTTATTCATCAACCAATCTGGCTGCGCACACGAGCTGCTCATACCCCCCCATAGCTAAAATCTGTAGGTACAGTGCAGTGCTCTAACAGAAGAGCTTGACAAAGCAGTTCTGGCAATATGGCTTGTCATTCTGCTCCTTGAAGGTTCCTTTGTTGAGCTGCTTAAGGCAAAAGGCACAAACAAAATGCTCTGGATGGAATTTCTTCCCCATAGCGGTGATACAGCGGCCAGTGATTGGCTTCTGGCAGCCGGAACAGAGTGAACCACGACGCTCATGGTAATGCACCTCACAGTATGGTTGCCCATCATGCTCAAAGAAGCTTCCATTCACAAATGGAGTAAAACATTCCTGAAAACAAAAAGAAGTTTGAATTGATTGGAAGGAAAAACATTTTTCTTCAAACAAGCTGTTGCTAGACACTGAAATATTCTCATCCAACAGTCACAGTAATTTTGGGAATGAACGCAAGGTACTTGTTAGTGGTGAGCACTGTTGTCTTGCAGGGCTTAGTAGAAACTTCCAGGTTCTCTGGTTTCTTCTATACTACAAAATCCTACAGACAGGTTAACTGGTCTCCTATGAACTTAGTTTCAGTGTGTATTTGAAATAGGAAATTTAGACTTTGGCTCCAAAGGAAACAGGGACTGCGACAGCAAGCTGTACAATACTGTGGAATAGGTTTGCACTATATAAGCAACAGAAAATGGGAGAAAAAAAAAATAAATTCCCTCACACAAAAAGCCTTTTCTACTTTTAAGCACTGCTTGAAGTGCTTATATGGGAATTTTTTACATATATATTTTATTACATGCTGATTTATGGTTTTTGTGGCTTTTCATGCGTGGGTCAAAACAACTATATGGAAATAAAGAGTGGCTCAATTGTTTTTAAACTGTAGTCTTACCCGACAAACAAAGCACTCTGGGTGCCACAGTGTGTTGAGAGCAGAGATATAATTCTCCAGGATTGCATGGGTGCAGCCACCGCACTTTGGAGCAAACATGTCAAAATAATCCTTACGGCAATAAGCCTTTCCATCCCTTTCATGGAAACCTGTAAACATACATATAGTTAAACACAAAACTGACTGAATAAGTGTATGCTATGCAGGTGTAACAGGGCACAATAAATTGAAAGACCCTTTTAGGAGATACATACACCTTCTACAAAAAAAAAAGTATAGTTTGATTACATATAATCTTTATTACTCCTGAGCACACTGACAGCATTACCTTCAGGTCCAAAGAATGCCCCACATTGTGCACAAAAGAAATGCTCTGGATGCCATGTTCTGTCCAAAGCAGTCACAACTTTCTGAAGAGAGAGTAAAAATACATATTTAAATGATGAAAACTATAACATAGTATACCAGGGTCACTCCAGTGCACTCACATCCAGTATCGGTCCATTACAGTAAAAACATCGCGGGGAGAAGAGATTATGATAATCCTTTTCACAGTATGGTTGCCCATCTCGTTCAAAGAAGTTGCGTGATCCAATTTCCTCCTGGCAATGAGTGCATACAAAGTGTTCTGGGTGCCAAGTCCTTCCCATGGCCGTAACAACCTGCAATAAAAAGTATAGGTTATCGGTACATACTGCAGTTGGGCCAAATATCTGTCCCTCATCACCAGAATATGACATACCTGGCCAGCAATCGGTTTCTTGCAAGCACCACACACGCCCTTCGCCACCGTTGCCACGCCCAACTTGTTCAGGTCAGACTGCAGACTACCCAGCATATTGTCTAGCTGACTACCGGGCTTCAGAGCACTGGATGGAGGAGAGCTGTTCACAGATTTTCCTTGGGCCATAAACTAGAAAAGAAAAAGAGCAAATACATTAAATGGTAATTTTCCTGGCTCCAAGACAGAAACCTAATGAATAGGTTATAAAGTTAAGTCAAGTCAGACCAATCCATGTACCAAAGGGATTTCATTTGTTGACGTCAGGAACCTAGAGTTGACATTGCGGTAATCGCAGTCAGGGACGAAGGAACTTTCTTCTTGTGGAGGCCACGCAGAAGGAGGTAAAGAAACCAGTGGTGACTGGAGACCAATACAAAGAGGGGAAACTTAAAAAGTGGACAAGTACCTCAATGCACAACATGCTGATTCAGCACGCAAGTAAACATCACAAAAACACTCTTGGCTGTCATGCACCATCTGTCCCCAAAGGTGACAAAGTTGTTTGTAAAGTAGTACCCATTGGAAGGGGAAGGAGTCCGAAACCAAACATGTTTTATACAGTACCAAGTAAAATATTTTGACAACACTGGGCACACGACAAATAGACCTGCCTTATCTGAGAAGGAGCGACTCAAAGGAGGACGTGCAGCAAGTGCTCTGCTACTACAGTAAGCAGCAGGAGACATCATCTGCAAGAAGATTAAAAGTTGTTCTTATAGCACAAACCACAAGTGAATGTGGGACTCCATAAAGGTCCAAAACAGAATGACAAGGACAACTCCGACCAAAACTTTCTGCTATACAAAGAGACTTCTACACAACCAAAAATGTCTTGCTTTCAAACTAACCGTTGACACATTTTCATTCCCTGCCTGAATAGGGGGAAATAGTGGATTATCTTCCGTCTGGCAAGCCACAGATACATAAGATTTTGGAGTAGGCAGCATTCTCAGTGTGGAAGAGGTCACCATCAGTGGCATAGTAGGTTCATCCTGATAGGTATTCCTAAAGTCTTCTTGAGGAAAAACAGCCCTAGACAAGTCCTGGTAATCATCACTATATTGTTTCCATGAAGAAGGTGGCTGAGGAGGAAGTGTATTTGATGTAGGCATGTTGTGCAATGGAAGGAGAACTGGGGGCAATGGAGGAGCAGGAGGTGGTAGTAATGACGAGACAGCAGCAGTAGAGGAAGAAACAGGAGGTGGTTGTGGCAGTGCTGGGGATGTAGATTTAGACACAAGTCTTGTGGGCTGCAATGTACCAGAAGGAGATGTGGTAATTGATAATGTTTTTCTCATGAGCTGTGGAGAATCTGGAGGGATAATTATCTAAATAAGATACATAGGAAAGAAAAGAAAAAAGAAAGACAGTTTATAAGAGAAATGAAAAATGTTAGCATAAAGTAAGAAAAAAATAATTAAAGTGTCACTGTGATAAAACAAATAAAAAAAGATTTCTGACATGTTCTAGAGAAATAACAAACTTGCTTGTTGAGGGTCTTGGTGCTAAGACCCCCACTGATTGCTAGAATAAGTGTTCGTCTCAGCTGTGTAAGACAGCTCCATAGATTTTGTACAGAATCAGTCTCCTGAAAAAAAAGGGGACGAGTGCTCAGCCAAGAATGTTCGTGCTAGTGTATAGTGGGTGTCTCAGAACCCAGACCCCGACTGATTAAAACTTTTGATGACAAGAATTTAAAATGACAGTAATACTTTAAACATTGTAGAGTAATGTATGTGTGTACCATTACTGAAGCAATTTATGCTGTATTCTAGTGTATGCTCAGAGTATCTCTGTGATCAGCCTGCATGACATGTACACTGCTTAAAACAAAGGGAACACTAAGATAACACATCCTAGATCTAAATGAATGAACTAATCATATGAAATACTTTTGTCTTTACATAGTTGAATGTGCTGACATCAAAACCACACAAAAATTATCAATGGAAATCAAATGTATCAACCCATGGAGGTCTGGATATGGAGTCACACTCAAAATCAAAGTGGAAAACCACACTACAGGCTGATCCAACTTTGATGTAATGTCCTTAAAATAAGTCAGAATGAGGCTCAGTAGTGTGTGTGTCCTCCACATGCCAATATGACCTCCCTACAACGCCTGGGCATGCCCCTGATGAGGTGGCGGACGGTCTCCTGAGAGATGTCCTCTCAGACCTGGACTAAAGCATCCGCCAACTCCTGGACAGCCTGTGGTACAACGTGGCATTGGTGGATGGAGAGAGACATGATGTCCCAGATGTGCTCAATCTGATTCAGGTCTGGGGAACGGGCGGGCCAGTCCATAGCATCAATGCCTTCCTCTTGCAGGAACTGCTGACACACTCCAGCCACATGAGGTCTAGCACTGTCTTGCATTAGGAGGAACCCAGGGCCAACCGCACCAGCATATGGTCTCACAAGGGGTCTAAGGATCTCATCTCGGTACCTAATGGCAGTCAGGCTACCTCTGGCAAGCACATGGAGGGCTGTGCGGCCCCCCAAAGAAATGCCACCAGACACCATTACTGACCCACCGCCAAACCAGTCATGCTGGAGGATGTTGAAGGCAGCATAACGTTCTCCACGGCATCTCCAGACTGTCACATCTGTCACATGTGCTCAGTGTGAACCTGCTTTCATCTGTTAAGAGCACAGGGTGCCAGTAGCGAATTTGCCAATCTTGGTGTTCTCTGGCAAATGCCAAACGTCCTGCATGGTGTTGGGCTGTAAGCACAACCTCCACCTGTGGATGTCGGGCCCTCATACCACCCTCATGGAGTCGGTTTCTGACAGTTTGAGTGGACACATGCCCATTTATGGCCTGCTGGAGGTCATTTTGCAGGGCTCTGGCAGTGCTCCTCCTTTCACAATGGCAGAGGTAGCGGTCCTGCTGCTGGTTGTTGCCCTCCTACGGCCTCCTCCACATCTCCCGATGTACTGGCCTGTCTCCTGGTAGCGCCTCCATGCTCTGGACACTACGCTGACAGACACAGCAAACCTTCTTGCCACAGCTGGCATTGATGTGCCATCCTGGATGAGCTGCACCACCTGAGCCACTTGTGTGGATTGCAGACTTATTCTCATGCTACCACTAGAGTGAAAGCACCGCCAGCATTCAAAAGTGACCAAAACATCAGTAAGGAAGCATAGGAACTGAGAAGTGGTCTGTGGTCACCACCTGCAGAACCACTCCTTTATTGGGGGGGGGGTGTCTTGCTAATTGCCTATAAATTCCACCTGTTGTCTGTTCCATTTGCACAACAGAATGTGAAATTGATTGTCAGTGTTGCCTCCTGAGTGGACAGTGTGATTTCACAGAAGTGTGATTGACTTGGAGTTTCATTGTGTTGTTTAAGTGTTCCCTTTATTTTTTGAGCAAGGTATATTTACTTATTGAATCATTTTTTGGCCATTACATTAGATTAAAGTTTCCTAAATATAAGGTATACAAATATTTTGTGACAATCTGCAATTCGCAAATGCCCCATTATTTTAAGAATCCATAGAGTTCAATCCTTGGGCAGACTATCGCTTTCCCTTGCCTTCTCATTCTACCTTCTCTATCCTCTGTTCAGACATCCGCACATTTCTAGTGGGCTGAGACGTAATGATCACACCCTCTGTCAGCCAGTTATCATCAGGAGTCTTGCTAGTGTCCTGCTTGTCTATGCCAAACCGCCCATGTAGCTCTTCGATGAGGCGGTCTTGCGATGGACTCTTGTTGTATATAGCTGGTCCAAACTTTCGTCGAGGAGAGAGGTCCCGAGACATTGGATGAACATTAGGTGTCTCTTTAGTTCTTTTAATCAGAGATTTCATCTGAACAAACGATACAATGTTACTTGTCACCAGCATAAAAAGTGCACAATAAGGGCACTGTAACACTCCAATACCTCGTAAGCCAAAGGCATAAACTGCTATTAGAAAACACAGCAGAACACATTAGAATTAACCTCTTCCAAGAACTCTATCATCCAGATGACCCGACAAAGATTCATGCATATCTGCCGCAAAGTAAACTCAGGACATGCACTTGGTCCATGCACAGGACACAATCCACACATAACATGCTTGCCTGACGGGAGGCAGAAATCCGAGGAACCTCTTGATATATAACGTCCTGTGAATCCTCTGTCCATGACCTGTCAGTTTTATTTGAGTCAGGCTTAAGTCCAAATGTTGAATTTTGTTCCAAGTGTCCATTGGGGGCATCGCTACCTACTTGTTCTACTGTAAACCTGTTATCAATCCCAAGTGTATTGTCTGTAGGTGTTACAGCAATTTCTGACCTTTCAATGACTGAATACTGAGGATTGGCCACTTTAGATGGGTACTTTTCATTATTCTGAATTGTATTTTCAGTAGGTGTCCAAATAGAACTGCTTTGCACTTGCTTTTCCAGGCCATCAGTTATGTCACAAGACTGACCAGCATGTGGCAAGTGTGAGTACTCTACGGGATTATCAACAGGTTCCCTTTGCTTTGTTTGAGACTTCTTGTAAAAGCTTGGAAGATAAAGGTCTGTTCTTTGACTATAAGCATCATATGGGGCGATCACTGGCTGATCTTTATGGCTCAAATCCAACTGTAAACCATGACTGGGAAGCACAATGCCTTTTCTAAGAAGAGATGATGAGGCAGGGTTTTCATCCTCATCAATGTGTAAGTATAAAGCAGAACTATTGGAGGTGACCACATCAAAGCCACTTTCTGGTCTTGCATATAGTGGGGTGCTGCATACAGAACTTGGGGGGGATGCAGGGCTACTCATACAATGTTCAGAAATGGGCTCAGAGCAAGTACGACATGTCTATTAGAAGCAGGAAAATAAAACAAGTTACATAAAACAGTGTCTTCATTGTACATGAAATCCTGCATTTACACACAATATAGTTAAGAGATGCCATATACAACTTATCTAAGCAAAAACAATAACATTTTGCCAAGTATTGACAGAAACTCCTTAAAGCGGACCTGTCAGCAGAAAAACATAGGTGCAAATAAGTACATTGCAAGGTAGGGATAGTCATCAGGATTCCAGACGTATCTTTATTTCTATATACCGTAGTCCTTTTCAGTGCAAAGATTAGCCTTTTTGTTATACAACTAAGGGTTCTAGGTCCCAGGAGGCATTCCCTAGCACAGCAAGAGCTCAGGTAAGTCCTACCCATATCGCCAACCAATGGCCCGCTTGCATCTGCCTATCCAGTTTGACAGATATCCCCTAGATAAGGAGAACATGGGATGGACTTGCTCTGGAGCCACATCTGCATAATAAAATAAGCTTATATCTTGTCACTGGAAAGTCACCCCTGTTTTCCTGCTGGCGGGTCTGCTTTAAAGGGGTACTCTGGTGGAAAACACATTTTTTTTTTTAAATCAACTGGTGCCAGAAAGTTAAACAGATTTGTAAATTACTTCTATTTGAAAATCTTAATCCATCTAGTACTTATCAGCTGCTGTATGCTCCAGAGGAAGTTATTTTCTTTTTGAATTTCTTTTCTGTCTGAACACAGTGCTCTCTGCTGACACCTCTGTCCATATCAGGAACTGTCCAGAGTAGGAGCAAATCCCCATAGCAAATCTATCCTACTCTGGACAGTTCCTGATATGGACAGAGGGGTCAGCAGAGAGCACTGTGGTCAGACAGAAAAGAAAAACAAAGAACTCAACTTCCTTTGGAACACAGCAGACGATAAGCACTGGAAGGATTAAGATTTTTTTAATAGAAGTAATTTACAAAGCTGTTTAACTTTCTGGCACGTGTTGATTAAAAAAAAAAAAATAAAATTCCACTGGAGTACCCCTTTAAAGCACTGGTCCACCTGTCAACTCCAATTTGTAATTTACATATAAACAAAATCTATGAAGAGTTGAATTTGAAAACATCTTATTTTGTTGGTAATGAATTGCATCAAGCACTAATGCCATAGTCACATTCATATTGCAGCATTTCAAATTTCTGAATTCTAATCTACAAGAGTCTCGCGCTTGTTAAGCTGTGTTCACATGGTGCACTTTTGCTGCATTGATAAAGTGTGCTGTTTTGATTTGTGGAACCCCATGTCTCACGATGATTTTGCCAATCAAGAGAAAAAAAATGTATGTTCACACAACAAAAATGCAGAGTTAACACAGCCTAAGGGTATGTTCACACGAGTGGATTACCTGCAGAATTTCCACAGTGGATTTTGCTACCACTGACTTCAATGGGTCTGAAGGAAAAACTGCAAATCTGCCTCTATTGCGGATTTTCTGCTGGCCCATTGAAGTCAATGGTGGCAAAATCCACAGCGAATTTTCTGAAGCAAATACGCTGCAGAAATTCTGCAAGTAATCCACCCGTATGAACGTACCCTTATCAAGAATCTGACAGCTAGTTCACCTGCACTAAACCCAGTATACTGTGAAGAGTGAAGAGCTTTAAATGAGGGCTTCCTCATTGAAATCTGTTGGTTAGTTGCTGCATTATGCTTGTAAAATAGTTTTATTCCTAATGAGCCCCAGCGCGCATTGGAGGCAGGGAGTCAGCTGGCCGAGCTCCCCGTCTCCTGCATATTCCCCCCCCCCCCCCCCCCCCCCCATCATCCCCGACCCTATTATTATGCTAATGGGGCCAGGGGTGAGTGCACAGAGAGCAGAGCGCTCCCCCGTCGCCTTAATTAGCATAATAATGGAGAAGGCAGGGGAGCTTGGCCAACCAGCTCCCGCCTCTAATGCACATCAGGGCGCATTAGGAATAAAACCATTTATTTAATAGCATAACGCAACACCTAACCAACAGATTTCAATGAGTAACCCCTCATTTTACAGCTCTTTACTCGCACTTTAATCCAGTCTATTCTTTCCAACACAGGTACCTGTTGACAATGATCCAAATGGAGTCACCTGGTGAGGGGCTACTTCCTGCTGATATATGCATATTTAAAGGAAAAAGCTGTCAGCTTGCTTCCCCCCCCCCCCCCCCATTAATATTCCTCCCCTCCCTCTTCTCCTTGCTCTGTAATGAAGAGGGAGAGGCGGAGGAAGGGGAGGAATATTGATGAGCTGGGCGGCGCTGCAGACGAGCGACGCTGACCCGTCTGTGCCTGTTAGCACCTAATTAGTATATACAGAAAATCTAAGATTTCAGCAGAACGGAGGGGCGGACCGGGCATGGTAGGCATCAAACTGATCAGCATCCCCCACACTACCAGACAGTACTGCTGGTTAGTGCGGGGGGAGCAAGCTGACAGTTTTCCTTTAACAGTACTCAACAACGCAGCAGTCCATGCTATTGAGTCAAAAAATAGAGTCACAAGGTAACTGTTCGGGCCACTGAAATAAATGGCATCCGCTGCTGCACACCAAGATATAAGTCGGCATCCTGTTCTTCACGGGACGTCGACAGATACCTGTGACAGGGAGCATTGACGCAGTGTGAACCCAACCTTAGAAAGCAGTCAACAGTCAGCTATTTCCCCTTACCACCCCCGCCACCCATATACATGTATGCTCAACTGAGCATGCCTTGTTTTTGAAGGAAAAAAAGAAAAGCCTCTGGCCTATCTCCCTGTGAACCAAAGGACTGAACATGTTGAAAGCCAACTATCCATCTCTCACCAATACTACTATCACTACTACTACTACCACCACCACCACCACCACCACCACCACTACTATCACTATCACAACTACTATCACTATCACTATCCCTACTACTACTACTACTACTACTACTACTACTACTACTACTACTACTACTACTACTATCACTATCACTACTACTACTACCACTAAAATAGATAATTAGGGATGTTCTGATACCAATACTAGCCATTTCCATGGTATCGGGGACTCGTTCAATGTCCCCGATACCAAATCTGATACCTGCTGCCGCTCCGCTGCCCGTCCTCCCGTCTGCATCATGGCATTCCATGGAGGAACATGTGACACACACGTCACTCCGGACGAAGCAGAGTGACGTGTATGTCACATGCTCCTCCATAGAACGCCATGATGCAGACGGGAGAACGGGGCAGCAGAGTGGCAGCACCTGTCAGAGGACTGCCGCAGGCGAGCTGTCTACAAGGGTGGGGCCTGCTACTAATTAGGGATCGACCGATATAGATTTTTTAGAGCCGATACCGATAACCTGTGAGATTTCAGGCCGATTATTTATACAGATATTCCGTGCATTTTAATTCCCCTCCGGGCGCTTTATATCAGTGAACTGCAGCGGCTTTTGCGGGGCCAGAGACTGCGGCCGCCACCCGCTTCTCTCCCCCTGCCTGTCCTGGGGTCCTGAGTCCAACCACTGATGCTTCCCGATTGCCTCCCCCTGCCTATCCTCTGGCCAGAGACTGCTGCCACCGCTGCCACGTTACCTCCCCTGTCCCCGGTTTGATAATTACCTGTTCCAAGGGTCCGCGCTACTTCTGGCTCCTGCGTCGTCCTGCGCTGTTGCTGTGCGCTGCGCAATGACGAGTGACGCCCTCAACGCGATGTCACCCTCAGTGGCCCGGCGCACAGTGACAGCTCAGGACACCGCCGGAGCCAGAAGTAGCGCGGACCCCGGGAACAGGTAGTTATAAAACCAGGGATGGGGGGAGGCAATGGGGCAGCGGCGGCGGCGGTCTCTGGCCAGAGGATAGGCAGGGGGAGGCAATCGGGAAGCATCGGTGGTTGGACTCAGGAGAAGCGGGTGGGGGCGGCGGTCTCTGGCCTGATTTAAAGCTCCCGCATTATCGGCAGGTTGGATGCCGATAACTTACAAAATCGTGAATATCGGCCGATAATATCGGCCATTCCGAAAATCGGTCGATCCCTACTGCTAATGTCTAAAGGGGGGGGGGGGGGGTGTCTGCTGTTTACAAGGGGAGCTGCGGTCTACAGGGGGCCTGCTACTAATGTCTAAAGTGGGGGCCCTGCTGTCTACAAGGGGGGGGGGGTCTGCTACTAATGTCTACAGAGGGGGCCTGCTGTCTACAAAGGGGGGCACAGTCTACAAGGGGGGGGGGGGCTACTGATGTCTACAGGGGGCTACTGCCAATGTCTGCAAGAGGATACTACCTAATATTAAAGGCAATCTTACAGCAGAGTCACCTGTACTAACTTGAATTTATAGGTACATATTGCAGGTGACCCGGTTTCTACTGCTGCTCACCATGTGGTCATCGGTCTTGCCGCCAATACAAATTCTTTGTTCTGCCCAATGGAGAAGAGAGAAATCTGTTCTCATACTACATCAGCCGCCTCCATTGCACACAACAAAGAACCCACATATCAGCACGGTAAGCAGCGCCAGAAACCAGGTCACCCTGGTGTCAGATTCCCTTTAAAATAAAAGTACTCTTAATTAGTATCGGTGAGTACTAGAATTTAAGTATCGGTACTCATACTCTGTCTTAAAAAAATAGTATTGGGACATCCCTATAGATAATTGGTAAATCCAGCCAAGCATAATCTAAGATATGTGACCTGCTTAACTGTCTCAGAATTCACTTAATCGCAAAACACCATCATAGGAGCCGTTGGCTAGTTTCAAGAGCAACCCACAGGATGTGAATGCAGCTGTATAATCTATTGCTGTAGCTCAAGAGCAGGAAGATGCCTTTTAAACGAGATTACCTTAACATAAAAACTCTTATTGCAAAGCATTGCATACATAAAGCCATGTACAGAACATTACTAGAACATATGTATGTAAGCAAATGAGCTAAAAAACACAGTGGTAAACCACCCTCTTCCGCTCAGCAGCAGCTTCCAGATAGTCTAAAATCCTTTAAGTAGAGGCCGTGTAAATGTAGTAGTGTGTGGTAGATTCAGATTTTCAGGGTACGTTCACACATGCATATTTTTTGCTGCAGATCTGCCACAGTTTTGCTGCTGCAGATTTTGGTACCCATTGACTTTAATGGGCAACAAAATCTGCCAGAGCAGATCTGCAGCAGAAAATGTGCACGTGTGAATGCACCCTCAAAAGGCACACCTAGAGACAGTTCCCACCATAGTGCACCTTTTTGTGAGGGTAAATGCACACTAGACTGATTTGCTAAAGACTTTCTGTGCAGAAATTTGCCTGGTAAATCCACAGCAGATTACAGTACCAGCAAGGTCAGTGAGATTTTTGCAGATTCTACACCCAGCAAAAAAATTCCTGACACACAGACCTAAAGTGTGCATTTAAGATTGTTCCCATTTCTACTGCCATACCCTCAGTCTTCTGTTTAAAGAGCCATGAGACCAGAAGCAGAAAGGTAATCAAACTTACAATGTGACTATGTAAGAATCGGCCATCTTTGCAGCATATTAAATGAAATGAACTGTATAATGCATACAATGAGAATGGCTCAGAGTCAGGTTCAGTGCATTGTGAGTAGCATCATTTCACGTTTATGACAGCTACACAATATTTATCATTTGGCATAGCAAACAACAACAACAAAAATTTAAAAAAAGAGCTTTGCAGCCAAAGACAAGTAAAATGACCAATAGTTTCTGAAAAACTAAATCATCAGGCTCCAATGCCGTGGGAAGAACTACTGCAAGATGGAAGTATTTACATATGAGGATCACACAAGCTACTTCAGTATTCCGGACTAAAAGAAAAGGTTCCAGAAACATTTTGAGATGAAAATCGGTCAGCAAGTGTCTAAGATATCTGGTCTCCGCCAATAAAATTATCAAGATGTCTGGACCCTAAACTGACCAATGCTGCATTCCTCAGATGACTACAGTCAAGGACCACACCCAGCACAATAAAAGAAAGAAAAAAAGCAGAAATACCAAAAGAGGAAGGCACAGAGAGCAGAAGCTATTGTGCCCTAACTAACAATTAACACAAGAATAACCGGCATTTCACAAACTGCAGGAGGTTCTAAGCTGCTCTTGATGCTTTCTGTGGAAAGATTTAACTAGGGAGAAGGAAATGTTCTACTAGCTGGTATTACCAGTAGAAAAATGGTCAGCAAGAGTTAAAGGGGTATTCCAGGCAAAAACTTTTTTATATTATATATATATATATATATATATATATATCTCTATCTATATCAACTGGCTCTGGAAAGTTAAACCGATTTATAAATTACTTCTATTAAAAAGTCTTAATCCTTCCAATAGTTATTAGCTTCTGAAGATTTCTGTCTAACTGCTCATTGATGATGTCACGTCCCGGGAGCTGTGCATGATGGGAGAATATTCCCCATAGGAACTGCACAGCTCCTGGGATGTGAGTCATCAGAAAGCAGTTAGACAGAAAACAACAACTCAACTCAACTTTTAATCAAAGTAATTTACAAATCTGTTTAACTTTCCGGAGCCAGTTGATATATAAAAAAAAAGTTTGGGCCTGGAATACCCCTTTAAGTGTTACACCTCACCAAGCTGGGTCCAGACACTGGTCATAAGTATAGGTCAGGATTAGATACCTTAAAATCTGAGAGAGAAGCCATAAGCTCATCCAGTTCACGTGTGGCAGAGGAGGCAGATATTCGGGTCTGCTGCTGGCTGGGGGTGACCCTCTGGGAGCTGCTCATTTCTCCTTGAGACACAGTGACTGATGGACTGCATAAGAAAAAGAATTCTCAGTATCAAAGAATAACACCCATGTGGAGAAAACATTCAAGGCAACAGTACTTACACTGGGGTTGGTACAGAGCTCTCCAGTTCATCAAGAAGACTCTCTACACTTGGACGAACATCCTCTATTCCCCGGGCCCCATTACATTTAGGTTTTTCCTTCAAGGATTGCCCAATCTTAATTCCTGAGTTGTCAGAAACACTGGATACAGAAACAGGGATAGCCACGGGTTGTGAGATGCTTTGAGTCAAATCATCTGCAAGTAAAAGCCAATGTGAAACAGAGCACACCTTACCCTCCAACTCCTGCATATATATATATATATATATATATATATATATATATATATATATATATATATAAAAAAAAAATTAAAATAAAGTAATATTTATAGAAAAAAATATTCATGAGCCCCAATATGCCTTTATAGAGGAGGGGTGGTATCCTACCATAATAACAATAATAATAATAAATAAATAATCTAATGGCTGTTTTGTAGAAACCATCAGTTATTCTTTAAAGGGGTACTCTGGTGGAAATTATTATTATTATTATTTTTTTTATCAACTGGTGCCAGAAAGCTAAACAGATTTGTAAATTACTTCTATTAAAAATCTTAATCCTTCCAGTACTTATTAGCTGCTGAATACTATAGAGGAAATTATTTTCTTTTTGGAAAACAGAGCTCTCTGCTGAATCACAAGCACAGTGCTCTCTGCTGACATCTCTGTCCATTTTAGGAACTGACCAGAGCAGCATATGTTTGCTATGGGGATTTTCTCCTACTCTGGACAGTTCTTAAAATGGACAGAGATGTCAGCAGAGAGCACTGTGCTCGTGATGTCAGCAGAGAGCTCTGTTTTCCAAAAAGAAAATAATTTATTCTGTAGTATTCAGCAGCTAATAAGTACTGGAAAGATTAAGATTTCTTAATAGAAGTAATTTACAAATCTGTTTAACTTTCTGGCACCAGTTGATTTAAAAAAAAAAAAAAAAAAAATTAAGTTTTTCACCTGAGTACCCCTTTAATGAAAAAGCTAAAGGTTCACACCGCGTTTATTCTGAAAAAAAAAAAAAAAAAAAAACAGATGTAACAGTACATCTGAAACAAAAGTGGCATTTTGGCATCCATCTGTTCTGCAGCCCATGTATACCAAGAGACAATTTTAGTATACATCTGGCTTGCAGAATACTACGGATGCTGTGCAGAATGTGCCCGGATATCTTTTTTTGTTTTTGTTCCAGATGTCTACAAGTTGCCATTTGAAGCCCCTTTAAAAGTTGTTACATAAATATGCGCCATGAACAAATTTGGCATATTATGTATGTTCATTTTACACTGTCAGAAATATCTGCCAGCAAGACGACGACAGAGTTTTTAATCTAGATGCACCTAAGATATATTGAAAGGGAAAATCTATATCAAATACTTAAACAGCAAGACACCGTGCCTCACCTGCAGAAAGGCTACTTGATGGGGCTTGCTGCACTGCATTTAGCTCCAAGAGCAGACGGTCCAACTCAGACAGGTTGCTGCCCAGAGATGAGCCCATGACAGTGGGAGATGGCTCAGCAGAACGCTGTTTATTTGGAAAACTGTGGAAAACAAAAAGGAAAAATTATTATTATTTTTTTTATAAGCTGTAAATAAAATAAAAAAGATAGTGCCATGAAAAAAGGTAATACACCTACCTGTATACATGTTCCTCTTCCCCAGCTGAGGGGGATCCCACACTCTCCTTCACAACAGAACTACTGAGGATGGGATTCTGCAACAGAGCAGTAGAAGGGTTAACTTTTCATTTCACATATTGTGTTTGTACTGCACATAAACTATGTTCTTGCTGTTGCCGTTTACCTGCTGCTGAGAGAATTTATTGGAGCTGGTAGTCCAGGAATCCAGAGGGTCGGTAACCGTGCCATTAAGAGATTCACTGGTATGTGCAGGGGCTATGGAAATTTCTTGATATGTATGGCAACCACTGGGATATGAATAGGGGGTCTCTTCCGATAAAAAAACTGGACGCTTGGATATATGAGATGTGGTGGATTCCAGGTCAGCAAGCAATGCATCTGCAGAAAAAAGCAAGAAATAAGCAGAAGTGAAAACTGTACAAGAGTGGTGGAAGCACGTCTGAATGCATGACAGTCAATGTACTGCTGTCAGAAATCAATAAGAGTAATAGAGAAGCAGTAGCTCAGCCTCATTCATATCACATTCTTCCCTTACTTTTAGTATCCACTCTAAACTTGTCCACATGGATCCATTGTTAGGGTACGTTCACACAGGCGGATTCATCTGCAGGTTTCCCGCTGCATATTTGAAAGGGGGCGGGCTCTTTGCGGTTGTCCGCAGCATATTTTCCGCTGCGGAAAATCTGCCGCAAGCCCAATTGAAGTCAGTAGGGTCTGCGGTGGATTTTCCGCAATGGAAATTACGCAGTGGAAAATCTGCTGCGGACAGCCAAGAAGAGCCCGCCCCCTTTCAAATACGCAGCTGGAAACCCACAAATAAATCCGCCTGTGTACCCAAAGATAACAAGCAAAGGTGTGTCTCTTTGGCCAGACAACATTAAAATAAAGCACAGAATAGCATACTAGCCTATGATTCTATACTTTGGGATCCTTTACACAAAAGTGTGTTATACCAATAGCTGATGGGTAATGGATGTCAAAGTACAGCATCCATATTTATTTCACGGATACTTCAGGAAACTCCAGTGATGTCATTTATGGAGGTTCACAAGGATTAAATGCAGGGACCTCCTTTCTCTCCTCCTTCTAAACTACTTGCATAGAAGTGATACTGGAAAAAGTCCCAAGATCCAGTACATCACTGGAGCTTCCCCCAGGCTGCCTTCCAGGGGTGGTAAATGTGTCCCACCGTTATGTCTTCACCAGGAGATACATTGCAGCCTTCTGTCAGGGATATACATTAGGAGTCCTCCTGACATCTACCTCTGACACTAGGCTAAAACACAAATGTGGCTTATAAAAAAAAAAACAAGAACTTAGTATTTCATGAAAACATTAAAGGGGTATTCCGGGCAAAAATATTTTATCCCCTATCCAAAGGATAGGGGATAAGGTGTCTGATCGCGGGGGCCCGCTGTTGAGACCCCCCGTGGCCTCCCTACAGCACCCGCATTCTATGCGGGTGCTGAATCTCCTGTTTCGGAAACCTCCAGGTTTCCGGGACTGGGGACATGACATGAATGGAGGGGGCGTGGCGTGACCTCACGTCCCCAGTCCCAGAAACCCGGAGGTTTCTGAAACTAGAGACGCAGTCACCGCATAGAATGCGGGTGCTGTAGGGAGGTCACGGGGGGGTTTCAGCAGCGGGCCCCAGTGATCAGACACCTTACCCCCTTATCCTTTGGATAGGAAATAAAATGTCACTTGCCCGGAATACCCCTTTAACATTAGGTTGGAAGAATCATATTTTGGAATATAGGCGACAGAGTCGGAGATGGGAAAAGGCAAAATGATCTCTAAGCAGTCTAGTTATGTGATATACAAAAAAAAAAAAAATGTATGTATGTATGTATATATATATATATATATATATATATATATATATATATATATAGGACGAAATTTATGAAAGTATAAAAAAAAAGGTAATGCACTTCCAGCTCTCAGATGAAAAATATTAAAATGGCAAGTTTTTGGGTACATATTAAAATCCCAAAAAAGAATAAAAATAGAGCACTCTGAAACGCCAATGCATTTCCAGATTATTTTCCCTTTTTTTTTTTTTTTTTTTTTAAATAAAAGAAGAAATCCGATTGATTGCTATGGGCAACTGCTCCACTGTCCCTCTGCACTAGATTTGAAAAATCTCCCTCATGGTGTATTCCAGTGTTTCCCAGCCAGGGTGCCTCCAGCTGTTGCAAAACTACAACTCCCAGAATGCCTGGACAGCCAAAGGCTGTCCAGGCATGCTGGGAGTTGTAGTTTTGCAATATCTGGAGGCACACTGGCTGGGAAACACTGGTGTATTCACATGAACAGTATTCTGCGCAGATGTGATGCGCAAGATTTTATGCTGCACATTTTAATGTAAACTAAATGATTGAACACTGCATCAAATCTGCGCAGAATACTGTACGTGTGAATAGACCCTCAAGAGATAACTGTGAACCCAAAATGTAAACTGGTGCATATTACTCACTCCTGCACACTGAATAAGTAGTAAAACTCCCTGTACACTGTACAGTAGTGTACTCCCTGTACACTCTGCCATAGTAAAGTGAATGTCTCACCACATATGGGGGCGATTTATCAAAACCTGTGCAGAGGAAAAGTGGAGCAGTTGCCCATAGCAACCAATCAGATCGCTTCTTTCATTTTTCAGAGGCCCTTTAAAAAAAAAAAAAGCTGATTGGTTGCTATGGGCACATGCTTCACTGTTCCTCAATGGGGCTTATGGAGCCTCATTCTAATAAAACTGCAACTTCCTTTTATGCACCTTCCAGATACAATGGGACAAAGCAGTAATAAAAACAACAGCTGTCAGATACAATAAAGCTGGCCCTAGTGTAAAGAAGCCAATGAAGAGTTGAACCCCACAGTAAAAACAACATTGAGGTTTATTTCTAAGCCACACTAAGGGTATTTTCCCCCAGGAGGGAGGAACAGTATGTGCTGGGAAACATATAGTTAACAATTCAGCAGACTGCAGAATCAGCAAACTGAGGGCGTAGAGAAAACTGGATGGAATGTCCTCGGTAGCGCGGTATCACCTTCCCATTAATGGAATTCATATCCGTGGAAAAGCAGAAACAGAAGGTGGCTTTTTCTCTTGTCACAATTGATGCCAGCTACAGAGAACACCGGCGGCACGCAAACTACATCCATGACCTGGTCATAGGTGATGGGGCGGAGAGGAGTCATGCCATTGTCAGCGTTAGTCACTTCATCACACTTCCGGACAGTCAGGGATAACACTGCCACACAACATAATCCTATGAATAATATAAAGCTCCGCAACTGGACACACACCCAGGAAACGCCAAAGAAAGGCATAAAAGGAGAATATGATGTCTGGGTGTAAATCTGTACAGCCTGGGGCAATGCAAAGTCCTTAGACAAGTGAGTTACTGTCATCTGAGTAAGAGCTCAGAAATGTCTGTGTCATAACTACAGCTGGAAGCGATTGGGATTTGTAGAAATAAACATCTCCCAGATTCTACCTCAAGGGTGCGTTCACACGTGCGTATTTACTGCTGCAGATTTGCTTCAGCAGATTTTGCAGCCCATTGAAGTCAATGGGCAGCAAAATCTGCTGCAGATGTGCAGTAAAACTATGCACATGTAAACGCACCCTAAGGGTCTATTCACACATACAGAATCATGCACATATTTAATGCATAGGATTCGAAGCTGTGTTTAGTCATTGGGTATGTTCACACTGAGGGGCAGAATGGAGGGTAATTCCTCTCCAATTCATCCATGAAAGAAAGTTCCATTGACTTTAAAAGGGGTACTCTTTTTTTCTTAAATCAACTGGTGCCAGAAAGTTAAACAGATTTGTAAATCACTTTGATTAAAAAATCTTAATCCTTCCAGTGCTTTTTAGGGACTGTATACTACAGAGGAAATTATTTTCTTTTTAGATTTCTCTGATATCATGACCACAGTGCTCTCTGCTGACCTCTGCTGTCCAGAGCAGGAGAAATCCCCATCGCAAACATATGCTGCTCTGGACAGTTCCTAAAATGGACAGCAGAGAGCACTGTGGTCATGACATCAGAGAAATCAAAAAAGAAAATAATTAGTATACAGCCCATAAAAAGTACTGGAAGCATTAAGATTTTTTAATAGAAGTAATTTACAAATCTGTTTAACTTTCTGGCACCAGCTGTCACGCCCCCTCCCATAGGCTTGCATTGAGGGGCGGAGGCGTGACGTCACACGCCGACGGCCCCATGGTCGCCGGTAATCAGACCCGGAGGGAACGTGCTCCGGGGACTGATTTAAACTAGGGTGCTGTGTGCAAGATAACTGGGGTCCCCAGCGGCAGGACCCCCGCGATCAGGCATCTTATCCCCTATCCTTTGGATAGGGGATAAGATGTCTAAGCACCGGAGTACCCCTTTAAAAGGGGTTCTGCAGTTTTATAACACTGATAACAACCTCTTGAGAACACAAAGTATATTCCATAAATTGCCAATAGCATTTTGATGTAAAAAGGGAAGGAAGCGAATGTGAACACTTCCTTAGTTTTGTGTTTTTGATATGCATCGGTCAATGGCCACTTCAATTCAAAAATGCTAATTTACACAGACAACAATAACAAAAACCCACAAAGAAGAAGTGCACAATAAAAAAAAAAAAGGAAGCCTTCCTCTATGTAGATCTGTGTTTTCCAACAATGTATATTACACAAACCCGGGGCCGAAGCCCAGAGCACAAATCCCTATAGGGTAAACCCCCCAAAATAAAATATAACTTTTATTATATTATTATATAAAATGATGACAAATGATTAAAACCCCAAATTTCACAGTTCCAGATAAGTAATGAATTCTGGGATTAACCCAGTAGTTTCCTGTCTTATGGGTCTGCAGTACCCAAACAAATGGAATCTGTGAAATAGATTAAAATCTGAAATTTGCCTCCTCTACTAGTTTCGGCGCACCTGCGCCGTCCTCAGGAGGAATATGCGGCAAACACCCGTCCACGTGTCTCACTCTGTCTTTTATATCCTAGGTTAACTACCTCATCACTCCCCGACACTCTACCAGGCCAATCCCTATTTCTTTTCCTTATGTCCAATGAGTGCTTTCCACCTCACCTTCCTATGTGGAAAGTGGCCAACCAGGTTGATGTTTATCTGTTCGTGTCTGATGACGTAAGTTGATATCATCACGATGCGCCATTGTTGTGATGTCCTGGTCATGTGTGTAATCACATGATCGGTTGATCGCTTGTCCTATTGCCGCGCATGCGCCCGGACTTAAACATCGCCTCCTATTTGGTGCGCAGGCGCGGGGACTTAGAAAATATTCCGCTCGCTTCCAGTGTGTAACTCAATGGCGAATACGGCGCATGCGCTAGGACTTAGAAATCTACAGTCCATTCATTTTCTATATATGTTATTATTCCGGACCATAGATATACAGTTACTCTGACTCATATGTATCAAATTATCCCGAAGGATATTTGTCCCATAGGAGAGACTATCATGTAGTCAAATGGTGTTTTCAGTCACTAACTGCATTGAATATTCCATAATCAATAGGTTATGATCCTATAGTTAGTTAACGACATCATGCGATCTTAAGGATGATGGGATGACCATACTTAAACATAAACATAAAGGTAAGTATTTTAGTGCAGAGGAGACAAATGACCAGTGGCAAACACTTTTAGAGTGGAGTACTAACTCCTGCTTCATTTGAAGTCCCTATTTCCATGGGACCTTCCATCTTATCAGCAGAGTGGACATAATATACATGGGGGATGTTTTATTGTCATCTCAACTTTACCTTAAACCATAGTAACTTATTGCGGATCTAGAAAAGCGGCAAAGGAAAACCCTTCATTTAGACCCAAAGGGGCCATACTTTTGAGTCTATGTATCCATCTCGCCTCTTCTTTCAGTAGTAATGAATCTATATTACCCCGCCTGGGACCTAGACGTAGCTGACAGAGACCTACAAAGCGTATGTCTTTCAAACTGCTGTTGTGACAAGCCTGCATATGACGAGATATGGGGGTATCTTTTACTGTTCTTATACAGCTTAGATGCTGGGAAATTCCAACAATGTACCTGCATCTGTTGCAAAAACTACAATTCCAGCATGCTCGGACAGCCAAAGCCTGTCCGGGCATCCTGGGAGTTGAAGGTTGCAACAGCTGGAGTCACACTGTTTGGAAAACACGAATATAGAAGCTCGATATGAATCTGTCTGAAGTCAATGGGGAAAAAAAGCCAACAAACTGCAGCACAAATTGACATGCATTGTTGACCGGTCAATTTGTTCCATTGAGTGTGGATGAAAGTTCTTAAGGCATAATCCACACTGCTGCTGCTACTGCTACTGAACTATGCTGCGTATACACCCAAATATGTTTTTCAACCAACTTTGTAGCAATTTATATGTCCAATTTGTATGAAATCCTATGCACAAACCAATGAAAATACTCCCTGAAACTGCTAAAGGGTGCGTTCACACGTGCATATTTTTACTGCAGATCTGCAGCAGATTTGCTGCTGCAGATGTTGCTGCCCATTGACTTCAATGGGCAGCAAAATCTGCTGAAGGAAATCTAAGGGTGTATTCACACATACAAGATCCACTGCATTTATCATGCTGCAGATTTCAATGTAAACTAGATGATTAAACAAAGCATCAAAGATGCAGCTCCGTGATCTGTATATCAGATATTCAGGCAGTAAGTTTATTACTTTGGGTGAGATCACATACAGCAGTCAGGGTCCGACACCAAATAGACTGGACCCTTTGCACAACCTGAATATTGGGCCAGCCTTTGTGTAAATTGCAAAAATTTTTACGGAACTTAAAACTGTTTGTCTTAAGAATAGTCTACGGTCTGTTAGAGTCCTGAAAAAAGTGTATATTCGGGAAACAGGCTGAATGTATACCCTTGTTTATACGATGAAGCTGAAAATACAATCTGCACATGTGAATTTATTCTAATATTGGGCCTATAACCCAGGAGCACATTCAGGAACGGCCCACAGTTTGCTCTATCTATATGCAATAGACGGAGGAGGTTGTACTGCCACATATCTATTAAAGGGGTACTCCGCCCCTGGCATCTTATCTCCTATCCAAAGGATAGGGGATAAGATGTTAGATCGCCGCGGTCCCGCTGCTGGGGACCCCGGGGATCGCTGCTGCAGCACCCCGCCATCATTACTGCACAGAGCGAGTTCGCTCTGCACGTAATGACGGGCGATACAGGGGCCGGAGCATAGTTACTTCACGGCTCCGCCCCTCATGACATCATGGCCCGTCCCCTTAATGCAAGTCTATGGCAGGGGGCGTGTCGACCGCCACGCCCCCTCCCATAGACTTGTATTGACGGGGGGCGGGCTGTGACGTCACGAGGGGCGGAGCCGTGACATAACGATGCTCCGGCCCCTGTATTGCCCGTCATTACGTGCAGAGCGATCTCGCTCTGTGCAGTAATGATAGCGGGGTGCTGCAGCAGCGACCCCCAGGGTCCCCAGCAGCGGGACCCCGGCGATCTGACATCTTATCCCCTATCCTTTGGATAGGGGTTAAGATGTCTAGGGGCGGAGTACCCCTTTAAGCGTGAGACCCATGCATTCATGTCAAGCATATGGAATAGATGTAGTGTGGCTAAACATCACCCATGTACACTAGGCCCAGTGCACACAGGTAATCACCATGGTCAGTGACAAGAAAAATAACTATTCCTATACACCAGTTCTAGCTGTGTTCCTGACAGAAAAGGGTTCTTTACACCAACAAGTAAATGTGGCTGGTCCTGCCCTGTATCTTCTCTCTTACAAGAAGTCTGCTGCTACATACAACCTCACAAATGGCCCTTTCTGAGAACTCCATGATGGATAACGTATTATTGGTCCCAAATAAGGTGATTGGAGACAGATGACTTTGGTTAAAACAATGTTTCATGCGATTATTCAATAGCTGGTTACATTATTCTCTTATCGCCATATGCGCTGTGATTTAGATTAAAGCAAGACTGGATGACCTCAGCGAGATGATATGCAGATCGTGTTGTATGTCTATATATGTGTATGCGTGCTGTGTGGTGCGGTTATGCGCAACATTCCCCAGTGGCTTTTAAAGGGGTAAACCCAACCTGTAAAGTGATGGCATACTGCTAGGATATATTATTAGTCTAGTTCTCAGGATTTGTGGGAGACTCAGCAGTGAGACCTCTGTATAGCATATCCCATCGATATATCATCACTATCAGATGTGATTTAAACCATTAAACCATGGACATATTGGGCCTCATTTAATAAGAGTGTAGGGTTGTTACTAGTGGGAAATGTTTCAGACTTGTAGGATTCCACCCTATTTACTATTGGAATCACAAGGTTTCCCTACATTTTCCACTTTCCCTACATTTTGCTTTTTTTTACACATGCTCTGATCTGTCGGGTTTTCCTCAGCTGAAATCCACCACATTTTATGTGGAAACCTTAGCAAATATGTTGGGTTTTTGTGAAAATGTTGGGAACACGCCCCTTTTCGCGGCCACCACGTCCCTTTTTGGGTGTTTTCTTAGCAAAATGCAGAGTTAGTTTTTCAATTCTGGCGCACATTCTGGCGCAGACAGACTTTGTGGCGCAGATTCTGGCGCAGACAGAATTTCGGGCGCAATGCGACAGAATCTGGCGCACAACCTGACAAAACAGGTCGGGTTTGCAATAGTAAATGAGGGCCAGTGTCTCAGACATGTCTCAGACACTGTGCACCAAAATAACTTGGAAAAACCCGACAAAAACTAGTGGGTTCTAGCTTAGTAAATGAGCGCCATTATGTGAAAGTAGGGCTGGGGGCCGCAATACCAGTTTGGGCCCTCCCCCTCGGGAATTAATGAATTATCAGCCCAGCGCTGCACTGTCCCCACATCGGGGAACTAATCATATGTGACCCGCGAGCGCTGTTCTTCCCCCCAATTAATTATCAGCGCTGCGCTGTCCCCATCGGGGTAAATACCGACATATCACCCACAGGCGCTGCCCTCCTCGTCCTCCTGTTTGTTGCGGCCGCTGGAGCTATATACTGTACGCTGTATCCCTATGCCTGGGCTGCAAAAAATAAACAAAATAAACTTTAACTCACCTCCCGTTGGTCCGGTACCGGCTCTCCTGCTTCCTGGGGACTGGAATGTCCGACAGCCTATCACCGGCCGCAGCGATGTTCCGTCTCGGCCGGTGATAGGATGAGCGCACTGTCATGTTAGAAGCCTTCTTCTTACATGACAGTGGGCTCAGCCTATCACCATCCGAGGCGGAACATCGCTGTGGCCGGTGATAGGCTGACAGCTCTCCGATGCTCCAGTCCCCAGGAAGAGCGTAAGGCAGACGTCTGAAAATGCGTTAAAGTTTATTTTGTTTACCTTTTGCAGCCCGGGCATAGGGATACCGCACAGTATAGAGTGTCAGCGCCGGCAGCGGCAACAAATAGGATGCGGGTGATATACGAGTATTTACCCCGATGGGGACAGCGCAGCGCTGGGCGATAATTAGTTTGGGGGGAGGGGGGGGGGGGGGAATTGAGGAAATACCGTTTTATACCGTGGAACCACCAAAAGTTACAAAAATACTGTGATACACACATTTGGTCATACTGCCCAGCCCTATGTGAAAGGGAACTAAACTTCCAATAAAATGTTATAAATTTGTGCCAGGGATTACTAGGACAGAATTTAGTAGTCAAGAAGGCTGGTAAGAGCAAAGTGTATTTTGCCAACCTAGATCAGGGTACTGAGAAGCCACACACTGTTAGGTAGCACCGTTATTCTATATAAATGGTTTAATAAATAGTCAAATAAATCAGCTTCAATACTGCATTACATTGCAATATTATGTATATAAATGAATTTGAAGTGAAAACAAATGGCAAATAAACAGATTAGAAGAATTTCAATAGAAAGACAAAGAAGGCGGATACAGTAAAAGCACATTCCAGAGTGATTCCTGCAGTTCTTACCCCTAGGGCCTGTTTCTATCACAGGAGTAAAGTGGAAAGCTTGCCAAGTACAGTCTCAAGGAATCCTGACATTCCCTGCATGCTGGCACTCGCAGCACCTCCGCAACACCAGTATTGCTTGGAAAACAACGATAGAACTCATGACCTACAGACAAGAGAACGTCAACATGCAATGCTTTGAAATCTCATATCAAGATTTACAAAGAACAGGTAAAGTATATGTATAGGAATAAGAATCTGGGACTAAAAGTGCCAAAACACATTCAAGTCAACAATAAGCTGTTGTGTATGGGGACCCCCTCTACTGTCCTCCCAAGGCAAATTATAAAGGAGATAAAGACTTTGCATGCCAATTCTAATATGCTAGTCTTTGGCAGCAACTTATTAAAAAAAAAAAAATACAAATATGCACAATCACCCAGTCCGAGTGTACATGTTTATTAGAAGGTGAAGAGATGAAAGTTAAAACAAATAGGACTTTTTGAAGCTGGTCAAACAGACACGCTCAGCAATATTGTATGACTCACTAAGTCATATGCTCATAAAGGGGAGCTGCATCCCCTTTAAAGTGGTACTCCCCTGGAAAACTGGTGCCAGAAAGTTAAACAGATTTGTAAATTACTTCTATTAAAAATTCTTAATCCTTCCTGTATGCTCCAGAGGAAGTTCTTTTCTTTTTTGAATTTCCTTTCTTTCTGACCACAGTGCTCTCTGCTGACACCTCTGTCCATATCAGGAACTATCCCGAGCAGGAGAGGTTTGCTATGGGGCTTTGCTCCTACTCTGGACAGTTCCTAAAAGGAGCACTGTGGTCAGAAAGAAATTAAATTCAAAAAGAGATGTGGAACATACAACAGATAAGTACTGGCAGGATTAAGATTTTTTTAATAGAAGTATATTACAAATCTGTTTAACATTCTGGCACCAGTTGATTTGAAAAAATTATGTTTTCCAGTGGAGTACCCCTTTAACCTGTTCAGGATGCCGGGCGTATGCATACGCCCTGCATCCCGAGTCCTTAAGGACGTGGGGCGTATGGATACACACGTGGGAATTACGGTCCCCGCCGCTAGCCGGTTGGGGACCGGAATGCCTGCTGAAATCATTCAGCAGGCATCCCGGCACATCGCCCAGGGGGGTCCTGAGACCCCCCCATGTCGGCGATCGCAGAAAATCGCATGTCAATTCAGATATGCGATTTTCTGCTATTCCGGGCTGATCGGGTCTCTGGTGACCCGATCACCCGGAAAATAGCAATGATCGGAGATGTCAGGGACAGCCCCGATCATCCTGAGGGCTAGGAATGAGGTCGCAGAGCTGCGATCTCCTCCTATCCCCTGCCATTGGTCAGAACTGATTCTGACCAATGGCAGAGCAGGACAGTGGGTTGCCATGGCAACCCCCCGTTCTGCCCACCCCTGGATGTCGATGGGAACATGGACAAAAGATGGAGGCCGGTACCTGCAGGAGAAGATGCCTGGGGATCCCCGATCTTCGCTGGAGACTGCTGGATCCTGGCTCAGGTAGAGAAACTATGGTGGGGGGGGGGGGGGAATTGAAAGTGAAAGTAAAGTGATCTTTACTGTGGCAACCACTAGGAAGGCCAAACTGCAACTCCCAGCATGCCCAGACAGCCAAAGGCTGTCTGGGCATGCTGGGAGTTGTAGTTTTGCAACATCTGGAGGGTCACAGTTTGGAGACCACTGTTACAGTGGTGCCCTAACAGTAGCCCTCCAGATGTTGCCAAACTACAACTCTCAGCATGCCTCGACTGCCCAGGCATGCTGGGAGTTGTAGTTCTGTAACATCTGTCCCTTCAGATTTAACAATTTTCATGACATTTTTGAAAATTGCTGCTCTACTTTGAAGCCCTCTAATTTTTTCAAAAAGCAAAAATATGTCCATTATATGATGCCAACATAAAGTGGACATATTGTATTTCTGAATAAAAATAAAATGTATTGGGAATATCCATTTTCCTTACAAGTAGAGAGCTTCAAAGTTAGAAAAATGCAAAATTTTCAAAATTTTCATGAAATTTTGGGATTTTTCACCAAAAAAGGATGCAAGTAACGCCGAAAATTTACCACCAAAATAAAGTAGAATATGTCACGAAAAAATAATCTCAGAATCAGAATATTCGGTCAAAACGTTTTCGTGTTATTAATTCGTAAAGCGACGGTGGTCAGAATTGCAAAAAAGGGCTCAGTCCTTAAAGGGATACTCCGCCCCTAGACATCTTATCCCCTATCCAAAGGATAGGGGATAAGATGTCAGATCGCCGTGGTCCCGCTGCTGGGGAGGCCCAGGATCCCCGCTGCGGCACTGCGCTATCATTACAGCGCAGAGCGAGTTCGCTCTGCACGTAATGACGGGCAATATAGGGGCCGGAGCATCGTTACGTCACGGCTCTGCCCCTCGTGACGTCACGGCCCGCCCCTTTCAATACAAGTCTATGGGAGGGGCGTGGCAGTCGTCACGCCCCCTCCCATAGACTTACATTAAGGGGATGGGCCGTGACGTCACGAGGGGCTGAGCCATGACGTCACGCTGCTCCGTCCCCTGTATCGCCCGTCATTACGCACAAAGCGAACTCGCTCTGTGCTGTAATGATAGCGCAGTGCCGCAGCGGGGATCCTGGGGATCCTCAGCAGCGGGACCGCGGCGAGCTGACATCTTATCCCCCGATCCTTTGGATCCTAGGGGATAAGATGCCTAGGGGCGGAGTACCCCTTTAAGGTGAAAAAGGGCTGCGTCCTTAAGGGGTTAAGACTCAGATCACCGAGATTTCCGGTAGAGTCAAAAAACGATTTCACAAGCACCCTGCTGGGAACTGACAAGTCAAGCACCCACCTCTGCATTTTATCCTCCTCCACAAGATAAGATCAACCAGAAAAGCCTATGAGCATGCTACACACGATCACTACAGGTTAGCCCCTTTTTAAAGTAGACTTTTTTCTCCATTTGTTTTCTTCAGTGCATCGGAATTGGCGCAGAAGAAGAAAAAAAAAAAAGGATTTTCAAATGGTTTTGTAGACTGGTGTTTTATTTCCAAAGAACCCCAAATCCAAACTGATCCGAACAGATGTATTTCAGCATCAGATGGCATCCTATAAACAAGGAATGCCCTTACTTTGCCATTTTTTTTCTCTCTTCTTGAAAAATAGATCTGAAAAAGCCTTAGAATGTGAACACGTGGTTAAATGACTGAGGGGGCACAATAACAAACATCAATATAAATATGTGCCAAACTGCAGACAATAGATGTTGTTCACCATTGTCTGTCAACTCCGCTCTAAAGAACTTGCTGCATCTGCTGCTGGGAGTCAAACGCCATCCAGCTGTATAAAGCAGGGCTATGGAGGAATGAAACAGAGCCCCCAGTGTCTCCATACCCAGCGGACTCATTACACACCACTCTCTACTGTAATCCAATCCTGTGTAACCTCATCCACTCAGTGAGTAACTGCACAGGAATGGCACAGTGCATAGAATAGAGAAGACCGTCTAGGACAGTGGTCTTAAACTGTGGCCCTCCAGATGTTTTAAAACTTCAACTTCCAGCATGCCCGGACAGCCAACGGCTGTCCGGGATGCTGGAAGTTGAAGTTTTAAAACATCTGGAGGGCCACAGTTTGAGACCACTGGTCTAGGATGAAATGACAAATCACTCTATAGAGCAAACGGTGCACAGGAAGTACACAAGCTGCCACTGTTAACCCGTCAGCTGCTGAACATACTTTATATTTATGTAATACTGTCACACTGCTTTCCCCATTGAACAGAATAGGCCCATTGCATTATTTGGACCAGTAAGTTGGTAGATCAATTCTCTAAACTCTAATAGCAACAATGAATTGTTCTTGGTTGCATTACTCAATGCGTCTGCATCTTCAGCTTACTGGTGAGGAGTATATGGCAGCACTGGCGTGTGGCTGCCGGCGGTCAGGGCTGCTCTCTAATCGGAGTCATTTATCCACATGTAATTACACAAGAGTGACATGACATCCGGCACTCACATCAGAGCATGTGGTGGGGATTTATAGTACTTCTATATATATATATATATATATATATATATATATATATATATATACACACACACACACACACACAAACATATACAATATTCAGACAGCCATTACATTAAAGGGGTATTCCAGGATTTTTTTTTATTTGACTATGCTACAGGGGCTGTAAAGTTAGTGTAGTTCATAATATAGTGTCTGTACCTGTGTGTGATCGTTTTCTCACAATTCTTCTGTGATTTTCACTCCAATATTTATTTTTAACAGCATACAAAATGACTGTTGTCTCAGATTTTTCCCAGCTTGCAATGCTGCCGAGACCTGACTCACTAGTCAGCTGATGACAGAGAGCCTGTCAGCTTCAATGGGTGGAGGGATCAATCTGCAACTAATGCAACAGCTGTAGGCACCCTGATTGAAAACCACAGGTCTTTTGAATGGATGCAGCTCATTTATGTTTCAATGGATGGGGTGGCTGAGGTGTGGGAGGGAGGATAATGGAATTATGGGATTTGTAGTCAAAAAAGGAAAAGTCAAACAGGAAATACCAGTTCAAAGCTAGCCACAGTGTTATGGTAATCTCACAACATAGCCATTTAGCCCAAAGACAAGTGCAGATCCTTCCTAAGCATGTCCATTACTGTCTGCCAGGTACATACTAAAATCACCTTATGGTGGATAACCCCTTTAAGACTACTGGCAGAAAGAGGGTATAACATTGTGTTGGATAAAGGATCTGAATGACTGACATGGGCTAATTTATAATGGCAAGATGACTGATCTGAGCAAATACAAAATGTTAGGTGGGGTGTTAGTAGCATCCAAAAATGGTCTAATGGAGGACTAGCGGTGAAGTACATGTGGAAAGTACATGCTAGCCTGTCTGGTCTGATCAAACAATGAAGCTGCTGGACAACAAATTTCTGGAAAAAGTAATGTTGGCTATAATAAAAGGGTGGCAGAACACACAGGGTATCACAGTTTACTGTCTATGTGGCTACACAACTGCTGACTGGTTACAGTGCCCATGCTGACCCCTGGCCACCTTTGAGAACTACTCCAAAGGTAAGCATCAAAACTGGACAATGGAGCAAAGGAAGGAGGTGACCTAGTTTAATGAATAAAGTTCTCTTTTACATCATGTGGATGGCCAGATGCCTATGCGTCACTTACCTTGGGAAGAGATTACATTGTTGTGCTGGAAAACCTTGGGGCCTGGCCTTCACTGCTGCAGACCAAACTGGCTAACCCTGGCTTCGATTGAGAGTTATAGCCAGAAGTGTGTGGCAGTGAGGTTCGCACCCCATAGACTTAAAAGAGCGCATCAGTTAGATTGGACTAAGAACCAATACAATCTAAACTTTTGACATGTCTGGATGAGAAGTTTATACAAATGACGCTTTACCACTGGATTTACGCTTTAAGCTTTTAGCCGCTGCTGCAAATGCCTAGAAGAGGGGGGGGGGTGGAGTCTTCTTGTTAGGCTATGTTCGGCTAGGATAGGACCGCACAGGATTGCGCCATCTCATAAAAGGCTATGCATTCCGTGCATATGATGGTGTTCATTCTTTGTGTGGACACTGAAAATGGAATTTTCGTGCCATAAACATCTGGCACGAAAATTCTGCCATGTGCACAGAACAGCAGAATCCTGTTAAATTCAACAGGACTCTATTGCAGCGGAATTTCTGTGCAGACATTCCAAGCGGAATTCCACATAAATTCTGACGTGTTAACCTAGCCTTAGATGTCCAGAGCTTTCTAAGCCCCTCTTAGCTATGATGAATTATTCTATTATTCTAGCCTCTAACTAGGAGACCACTAGAGCTATCAGTCATAACAGAGGAGGGAATGAAAACGCTCACAATACAGATACTTACCTAACAGGAAGAACCCATCTACTAGGCACTTGCAGCACCAGGATATGGTTAAACTAAAAATAATGTAATCCCGCTGCCCGAGACTCACATAATCAGGAGGACTCCCGGATGTCCAATCGCAGAAGTCCAATGGACTTTTTGGCGCTTCAAGGATGGGACGTCTGGAAGTTTGTCTGATCAAGAGTTTCAGCGTTAGACAACGGGATTGCAACTCTAGTTTAACCTTGCCGCTAATCCCTTTAAACAGAGTTCTTCTCAATCATGAATTTTTCATGCCCGAAACTACAGGGGGGTTGAGTCAATGGGTGAACAGAAGCATCCCTTAACCACTCTTTGCTGCATATGTATGTGCATGTACAAGGAGACCTTGGTTTTGGTGATGTTGCTGTGATGCCTTATTAAAAGGGTGTGTACCACAATGGGCCTATCCATCTATTGGACCCCTAGTTCTGTATTAGTATTTAAAAAGGTACCGGTTAAAAAGGTATCTGGTGGCAGGATGTGTGTAAACTGGCCAGACATTCTAATAGCCGAGACCTGGTCCAACAAAGTCTATGGGACTTTCGGCATTTCGATTCCTGAGCTTGTCTCTGGCTAAGAGACTGCCCGGACAGTTCATACATATCCTGCTGCTGAAATATAGCGACAGGTACCTTTCATCCTCTAGCCTGAGTATCACCAGTATCCAGTCATATCACTCATGGTTCAGGTGCGCTTTTTTCTACCTCCTATTACATTTATTATGCATACACAGACTACACCCGATTTCCTTGTTCTATAGTCTTGTTTCTCTGTTGCATAGATAAAGGAAGGTCCCCAATCACCAGTATGTGCCATAATAAAATGCAGGGGTCTTGACAAGGAAACTACTGGAGGTTCAAAATCTGGGCAAACATTTGAAAATGAAAGGAAACATAATGAAGCAATGTAAGGAAGCAGGCCCTTCCTCCCACACCCATCCATCCACAGCCAAAGTCCCTTCCCCCTACAATTCCACCTCCAAGCAGCTCCGACACACACCTTATTTCAGAGCACTGGAATACTTTCAGGGCTGGGTTGACAAGCTGCATATTTGGAGAGGATCTATGGTGTGGATTCCGCACCAATAACAGTTATACAGCTCTGTTCACTTTCTTATTTGTATTAAGACTTGTTAAAGGACACCCAGCGACCAGAATTAGTTCAAATTTAGCATTCCTCTAAGGGTATGTTCACACGGAAGAATGTCCGGGCGCAACTGGTAAAATCCACCTACGACAATCCGGTCTGGTGGTCAGGCACGCGTAGTTCTTACAGTCTCCTCCGCACATGTGCAATTACTGCAAATATATTCTACTGATGAAGGGCCATGAACCTGCAGTCAATGAGTTCACACATGGAGGGTAGGTAGCTCCAGGGAATTGTGAGAGCCATGCCACACACTGCCCACCCATATTTCTAGAGTAAAGGTATGCAGATCACTAATCCATCCAAATGAGGATAGTAGAAATCCAAGCAAATGCTGCAGAAACAACTCCACTCAAATGTATAGAACTGACTGTCAGCTGCAAAACTTCTGCGACAAATGTGCTCCATGTGAACACAGCCTTACGTTGGAGAGAGTCTAGAATAATGGAAAAATAGCATGCCAAAACTATCAGCCCTGACCTTTAGCATATTAACAATTTTACAGCTTGAAGATAAATACATGAAAAACATCTGCAACATCTGCTACAAATTCCATTAGGATCACAGGAGAGAGGAATAAATATTAGTAAGGCCGGCTTCACATGAGGGTACTACAGCTCCAAGTCCAGGCCTGACAACTGGCAGTTGGGGTCATCAGACCCGCGGGTCAGGATCGGCCTTGCTGCTATAATACAGAGGCATATATGAGTCCATAATCCTTCTGTATAAAAAGTCAGCCTTCCTGAAGGAGCAGCAGAGTACATACATGCAAATATTTACCTAGCAAAGCTACAGAGCAGCAGGTACACATATGCTGCCCCATAAAGCAGGACCAGATTCCTACCTTGGTTACATTATTCTACTTAAAGGCATACTTCGGTGGAACTTTTTTTTTTTTTTTTTTTTTTAAATCAACTGGTGCCAGAAAGTTAAACAGATTAGTAAATTACTTCTATTAAAAAATCTCAATCCTTCCAGTACTTATTAGATGCTGAATACTACAGAGGAAATACTTTTCTTTTTGGAACACAGAACTCTCTGCTAACATCATGACCACAGTGCTCTCTACTGACATCTCTGTCCATTTTAGGAACTGTCCAGAGCAGCATATGTTTGCTATGGGGATTTTCTTCTACTCTGGACAGTTCTTAAAATGGACAGAGATGAGAGCACTATGGTCATGTCGTCAGCAGAGAGCACTGTGTTTCCATAATAAAAGAATTTCCTCTGTAGTATTCAGCAGCTAATAAGTACTGGAAGGATTAAGATTCTTTTAATAGAAGTAATTTACAAATCTGTTTAACTTTCTGGCACCAGTTGATTTATTAAAAAAAAAAAAAAATGTTTAAAAGGGGTACACCGCTGCCCCAGCATTCTGAACATTTTGTTCCAAATGCTGGGTGTGGGCGATGGGGGGTCATGATGTCATGGCCACGCCCCCTCCCATAGACTTGCATTGAGGGCAGTGGAGTCGGACAAAATTTTGGGTACCTGGAGTCGGAGTCAGAGTCGGCAAACAATGCACCGACTCCGACTAAATTTAGATTGGAATAAAAATTTTTTTTTTAAAAAGCAAGTTTAAATGTCCCAATTCACAAAAATAATGAATGACTTCTCTACTTTAAGAATAAAGACCAATGCATGCAGTGCCTTACGTAACCGCAAAACGAACACGTTAAGTGACCGTGAAGAAGCATGCTTTTCATGTGCTTTACTATATGGCACAACGCACAATTAGGAGCGGTAATACTTATACTTTCCATAGTGTTGTGTTCTGCTGTTACAGGGAACCCATGGGTAACCTAGCCTCTCACTGATAAGGGGTTAAGGAAATATGTTTTTTGCAGGACTAGAGACACTTGTATAAGTGAAGGGAATGGAGGGTCAATAGTTCAAGACTGAAGCTGTAAACCATTGGAAAAACTGCTGCCTTTCAGCTAAGGCTATAAAAACTTGTAAACTCGATTGTTAGCTTAAAGGGGTACTCCGCACCTAGACATCTTATCCCCTAGCCAAAGGATAGGGGATAAGATGTCAGATCGCCAGGGTCCCACTGCTGGGGACCCCCGGGATTGCTGCTGCGGCACCGCGCTATCATTACTCCACAGAGCGAGTTCGCTCTGTGCGTAATGACGGGTGATACAGGGGTTTGCCCCTCGTGATGTCACGGCCAGCCCCCTCAATACAAGTCTATGGGAGGGGGCGTGGTGGTCTTCACGCCCCCTGCCATAGACTTGCATTAAGGGGGCGGGCCGTGATGTCATGAGGGGCGGAGCTATGACATTATGCTGCTCCGTCCACTGTATCGCTCTGTATCCATCCCCCGAACTCGCTCTGTGTAGTAATGAAAGCGCGGTGCTGCAGCGGCGATCCCGGGGGTCGCCAGCAGCGGGACCCCGGGGATAAGATGTCTAGGGGCGGAGTACCCCTTTAAACTTTTAAACATGACTATGGGATTCTACTAGGGAAATCATGTTTTATAATAAATGCCCCTTCCTGGATCCTCCCACTGCCCTATCTTCAGCAGCAGATCAGCACACAAACTGTTCAATACAGTAGACTGATGGCTTCCCAGCCAGTAGTCCTGTGGTAATGACAGGTATGTTACCTTTCTTTCCTTCAAGGAATGTATAAAATACATTTGCATATTAATACAGAGGAGTCGGAGGTACAGAAAACTCTGGAGTTGGAACATTTATCTACCGACTCCACAGCCCTGGTCACGACCCCCGCACCCAGCGTTCTAAACAGACGCCGGGTGCTGCACAGAAAGCGTGGGGGTCCCCCACAATCTGACATCTTATCCCGTATCTTTGGAAAGGGGATAAGATGTCTAGGGGCGGAGTACCACTTTAAATTCAAGGTGTGGTGTAAAAATGGCCTTAGAACTCTACATAACAGTACCCCAGATATTAGCTTCTTAGACAACTGTGTAACTATGGAGAGATACTGGTGTAAGCTGCAGCCTCCCCCACACAGGCTCTAAATAGTGCTAGGGCTTTCTTAACACACTAAGGGTCTGTTCACATGTACAGTATTCTGCGCAGATTTGATGCACAGAATTTCAAGCTGTCTTCAGTTTACATTAAAATCTGCAGCAGAAAAACCTACGCGTCAAATCTGCAAAGAATACTGTACGTGTGAACAGACCCTAAACAACATTGTTCTAGCCTCCTAACACTAAAGTCAGTCTTCGTAATGACTGTAAAATACGTGTGATGTAGAAAGTGTGTACAGTATGTCCATCACAGTAGAATGACAAGCTAAATAGAGAAAATACTACAAGACACAGCAGTGTGGTGGCGCATGCTGCACACAGTAGTACAGAAGGTTAGGCACCTCAGACTACCAGACATGGTTAAGAACAGCGCCGTATCCTGCCAAGATAAAAAGCCTATATTACGCTTTACTTAAAACAGTAAGCGGCAGGCCAAGAAATATACAAGCCATCCCCTGAAATAAAACGGAGCGCCTTCTCCTGTTACAAGTGACATTCTCTATGCCAGGGCACCGACTAAACACTGAACCTTCCCCACTGTCCAGACCGCACATCACTAACAAGATACATGGGAAATTTAATATACAACCAATCGGCGCAAATTTATTAGTGGCAGAGAGGTGTCCTGATCACTACTATTACATTTATAGGAAATGATCAGATGTAAAGGGGCTTTCCATTTACAACATACAGGGACACATGTTACAATGTGAAAAATACTATAGTATATAACAGCACCCACAAAGTTCTATCAGCTCTGTCCTATAGTGAAAATGAGGGGCACCCAACAGACCCCACTGACTTACATTGTCTGTTTTGAAGGGTTAGTTGCATGCAGTGATATCAGATGTGTACAAGGTCTTGCATACAAATCAATGGGCAACTATATAAATAGTAAACGAGTCCTCCAGTGATAGAGGCAAATATAAGTCCCCTGCCTCCTTCCCCATCACCATATGCCCTAGTAATTAAAGGGGTACTCTGGTGGAAAACATTGTGTTTGTTTTTTATCAACTGGTGCCAAAAAGTTAAACAGATTTGGAAATTATTTCTATTAAAAAAAATCTTAATCCTTCCTGTACTTATTAGCTGCTGTATACTACAGAGGAAATGATTTTCTGATTTATTTTCTGTCTGTCCACAGTGCTCTCTGCTGACACCTCTGTCCATGTCAGGAACTGTCTGGAGCAGCATATGTTTGCTATGGGGATTTTCTCCTGCTCTGGACAGAGGTGTCAGCAGAGAGCACTGTGGACAGATAGAAAAGAACTCCAAAAAGAAAATAATTTCCTCTGTAGTATACAGCAGCTAATAAGTACTGGAATGATTAAGATTTTTAATAGAAGTAATTTACAAATCTGTTTAACTTTCTGGTACCAGATAAAGTTTTCCACCGGAGTACCCCTTTAAGAATTAGGTGAATCCTTACTATTGGACAGGGAGTGGATAATATTCACAATGCCAACAACAGAGATTACAAAAGGTGCCAATGTGAGTGGGTATTTGGTTCTAGGGACCAGACCAGAAGTAAGCAGATGGCTGCACAGGAGACATTCCTAGAAATACACATTATAAATAGATTCCAAGGAAGAGAGGACGCTCACTTGTGAGGCGCTATATACATTGTTTCCCCTACAAGAGGCATGTAAGGAGATATCCAGAAGACTGACAGTACTCCAATCTGTCATATACAGGATGTGCAGAGACCTTTCCTGCAGCGGAATACACCAAGAATGTGGCTTAGTCATTGGCCACTCACTAGCTGGGGAGTTATACACTATATATAATCCTCCATTGTGCAACGAGCAGTCGGGCTGGCCTGGCATCAAACAAGTGCTCAATATAGATGAGATGGTAGAAAGTACAGTAAAGTATAGTACAGGGCTTTTACACTGAGGATAGGGCTACATGGATATTGCAGTACAACACAATCGCAGTCCGGCAAAGACATCGCAGTAACACTTTCCACTGAATTACACTAAGTGTCAGCTGTGCAATAACCGTGCTATAACACTACATCATAAGAAACTCAAAGACCCTATAGAAGTATAGGGCACAGAACACAAAGTACAGTATACACTGATGGCAGCTCCATAGTAGCAGCTGATCCAACATAGAAGTATAGGGCACAGAACATGTAAAGTACAGTATACACTGATGGCAGCTCCATAGTAGCAGCTGATCCAACATAGAAGTATAGGGCACAGAGCACAAAGTACAGTATACACTGATGGCAGCTCCATAGTAGCAGCTGATCCAACATAGAAGTATAGGGCACAGAACATGTAAAGTACAGTATACACTGATGGCAGCTCCATAGTAGCAGCTGATCTAACATAGAAGTACAGTATACACTGATGGCAGCTTCATAGTAGCAGCTGATCCAACATAGAAGTATAGGGCACAGAACACAAAGTACAGTATACACTGATGGCAGCTTCATAGTAGCAGCTGATCTAACATAGAAGTATAGGGCACAGAACATGTAAAGTACAGTATACACTGATGGCAGCTTCATAGTAGCAGCTGATCTAACATAGAAGTATAGGGCACAGAACACAAAGTACAGTATACACTGATGGCAGCTCCATAGTAGCAGCTGATCCAACATAGAAGTATAGGGCACAGAACATGTAAAGTACAGTATACACTGATGGCAGCTCCATAGTAGCAGACATGTTACCAGGAACATGAGCTCCACACTGACACAATTCCAAGGAATGACTGCTCCACAGCAGGACCCCTCTACAGGAGTCCGTTCACACATGTGCAGCTTGCGGCACTTGATAACTTGCTACAAGGTACAGCGGACAGCTCAGGCTGGAGCCCTATGTGCAGCACTGCAAAGAGCCCAGTGACTTACACCCGGCACACACGTGTCTACCCTCACACGCAGCCATGCCATACAAGCCCCGTGCCCCCTGACCGACACTCACCCAGGTCGTCCATGTTGCCGCTCAACCGGAGCTGTCCCCGGTAGTCGGACACAACTTTCTGACTTCAACACAAGAACGCGCCTCCGCCTCCTGCGTGCGCGAAACCGACAGTACGACGAGCCACACCCCACCGAGCTGTGCGCGGCCCCGCGTCTTGTGGGCGGGCTCTCTGGTGCGCGTTTCCTCAGCACTGTTCACTATAGTGAAGGAACGGCGTTCCATTTGTGGAACTACAAGTCTCACCCTATCAAAGACAATACCACGTTTGTGCCCTGCTACTTGTCTTTTGTGACTGTATAACTAATATATATATATATATATATATATATATATATATATATATATAGCAAATTCTTACATATAAAAGATCTGCTGGGAGCTGTAAATCACTGTCTATGTCAGTGTTTTCCAAGCAGGGAGCCTCCAGCTGTTGCAAAACTACAACTCCCAGCATGCCCGGACAGCCAAAGTTGCAAAACTACAACTCCCAGCATGCCCGGACAGCCAAAGGCTGTCCGGGCATGCTGGGAGTTGTAGTTTTGCAACAGCTGGGGGCACCCTGCTTGGGAAACACTGGTCTATGTAGAGGACAGGAACTTCTTTGGGGTCCTGTACAGTACACACACAGGCTCCCTCACCTGGTGTCCAATGGAGCAGCTAACCCTGGTACAGGTAAAGTGTACAGAACATGTAATACCTCCCTGTACTGTAGGGGGTGCTACCAGATATCAGTCAGTGCATACGCTTCAGTAATACAGATGTTTTACCAGTAAATTGCCCATTCTGATTAGTCAGTTCTCTCGGCCATTGACAAGCTTCACAGATCTGGACTATCTTTGTCCAGATTGTCATGGTATGTTGAGTCTGGTTTCAACTTACAATGGTCCAGAAAAGACCATTGTATGTTGAAACTATTGTATGTTGAGGCCATTGTAAGTTGAGGGATCACTGTATAGGATTTTCACAAGGAAATACCGCACGGATTTCACTTGCAGCTGAATTGGTGCACACTATGGAAGTTCCATAGCAGAACTTCCAACATGGAATTGGATTCCGCTGGAAGATTGAACATGTCCGTTATCTGACGGAGAAGTCTCAGCACTATGATGTAGTAAATGGGACAGCGCTTACTTTGGGCCAATCCTGGAGGAGGCTGCTGTAAGAACATTTTCCATAGTGTGAAAGGACCCTAACCTGGCCTAGCAAAAATAATGTGAGTGGCGATGTACTGCGATTGCCGATAGCATAGTGCGCCACAGAATGTACGTACAGGAGGAGGTGTTCCTATAATATACTCTACTATTTACGTTTACTGTGCCAGGTTAGGAAACATAATACTTGTCTTCAGGGGTCAAGTTCTGGAAAAAAAAGTGCAGGAACTCACCCACGATTTCTACTCAAGGGCTGGTCCTGCAGAACTACTGCTAATGGGAACGGTGTTCCTGTTGTGAAAAAAGTGCAGGAACTCAGTTCCCACGCGTTCCTGCAGGACTTGAGCCCTGCTTGTCTTGCAAGGGACACTGATAAACCACACTACACCATTTTAGAGTCTGGTCTAAAGCTTCTGATGTGTTAACCACTGAGGCAGATTCTCTATACAGTGATCCATCAACTTACAATGGCCTCAACTTACAATAGTTTCAGCAATTATCTTTTCTGGACCATTGTAACTTGAAACCAGACTCAACATACAATACTACAGGCAGTCCATTTCTGTGAAACATGTCAATGGCTGGAAGAACTGACCAATCAGAATGGGCATTCACTGGTAAAACCCCTGTATTACTGAATGCTAGTTACCAGATGGTAATAATTGTGTGATGTGACACTGCACTCTGACTTCTATTTCCATTGCAAATGTTTAAGCCTTAATTCAATACTGCCCAGTGGCATTCATGGTTGTATCATTAACATATGAATGTATATCATTTATATGTATGATACCTAATGAATGCTGATATAATAAGAATAAAAACCACTACTTCCATGGACAAGGGCCTGGAAAATAACACCTTGGTCTACCCTTGGTGTTGAATGTCCATTTCTCTGAGAAGGTATTGAAAGAGCTTTATTCGTCATTCAGTCGTCATTACATGTCATACAATAAATTACAATCGCACAAAGCATGACAGTACAATATACAGCACAGGTTTCCTAAGCTATACACCATACCACATGCTACACTAACACTCCGCTCCATCACTCAATATCGAAGAAACAAATTCAAAAATCAATAAAATATTACAGTCTGTGATCAGGGAGGGGCGTGGGGTCAAATGGGGGTAGGGGGGAGGGAGGATCACAGGGTCAAACTACTGGGCAAACGTATGGGGAGGTAGGGGAAGCAGAGGGGCGTTAATCCTCTTCTTCATCGACATCCGGACGATCCAAGATACAATAGTCTCTAAGCTGGCTGTGGCAGTCCTGGACGGACATGTCCTCCCTCTTGTAGATGAGGGCAAAAGAAGCCTGCAGCAGAGTGGGAAATCGGGGACTCCCTTCCCTCCCTTGTGGGGCTCCTTGTACATAACAGTCCATTTAACTCTGTCCATTTTGCCCCAGATGAAGCGAAACACGGTCCGGGTGATGGCCCTGCAAACGGTGGCAAAGGGGGGCCAGGCCTGTGTGGTGTACTGTAGCACAGGCAAAACTTTACTCCGCAAGACAAGTGTTTCGCCCTCAATCGAGAGATGTCTGGTACTCCAAAGTGCGATCTTTGAGTTCATTTTAGCGAATCGGTCTTGCCAGTACTTGAGGGCCGCGCCTTCCATCCCGAACCAGATTCAGAGGATTTGAATGGTCTGGTTTAACAGTAAAAGGGTACGGGTGGAAGAAGCCAGGTGCCATTCCCCGAAGAGCATAGCTTCCGACATCCCGCAGTTGACTTTTGCCCCTGAAGCTCTGCCGAAGTCCTTGAAGGTCTGGACGAGTGCAGTCACCAAATGCCGATCAGCGCAGAAGACGGTCACATTGTCCATGTAGAGTGAGCACTTGACCTTGTAGCGATCTGGTCCCGATGCGGTGTTCCCTCTGATCTCTCCATTCTGCCGGATAGACTCAGCGAAGAGCTCTATAACACAAACAAAAAGAAGAGGTGAAAGAGGGCAGCATTGTCTGACCCCGGAAAGTACAGGAAAGGGGTCAGTCTTCCAGCCGTTCACCAGCACCGTGCTGCAAATGTCAAGATAGATCACGTTAACATACAAGCATCTTCCCCATACCCAGTTTGCGCAAAGCCCTGCCCATGAAAGCATGAGAGACACGATCAAACGCCTTCTCCTGATCCAGACTGACCAGGGCGGCGCAGGCACGACGGTCCTGGATGTAATGGACCGTGTCTCTCACAAGGGCAAGGCTGTCGGCAATCCTGCGACCGGGAATGCCGCAGGTCTGGTCCGGGTGGACGATCTGCCTGATGACAGACTTCAGCCTGTTGGCTAGCACCTTGGCGAGGATCTTGTAGTCCACGTTCAACAGAGAGATGGGACTCCAGTTTTTCAGGTCACATCTCTCCCCCTTCCGCTTATACAAGATCGTGATCATCCCTTCCCTTAATGATGGAGGCATTCTGCCCCACACCACCATCTCCTCATACACCTCCAACAGATCCCAGCTTCTGTGGGTTCTCCAGACTTCTTTCCAAAAACATGTCGTAGACAGGGTTCTGTGGCACAACGAACCGCTGGTGGACCTCTGGGTCAGCGAACAGCTGCTCCACCGTCTGTGCTATGGCCTTCTCCATCTACTCTTCTTCATCATCTGAATGCAGGGGAGTCTTGCAGGCCTCGATGATCTTCTTTTTTTTAGGATTCAACTTCTGCGTCAAACTACTGGGCAAACGTATGGGGAGGTAGGGGAAGCAGAGGGGCGTTAATCCTCTTCTTCATCGACATCCGGACGATCCAAGATACAATAGTCTCTAAGCTGGCTGTGGCAGTCCTGGACGGACATGTCCTCCCTCTTGTAGATGAGGGCAAAAGAAGCCTGCAGCAGAGTGGGAAATCGGGGACTCCCTTCCCACCCTTGTGGGGCTCCTTGTACATAACAGTCCATTTAACTCTGTCCATTTTGCCCCAGATGAAGCGAAACACGGTCCGGGTGATGGTCCTGCAAACGGTGGCAAGGGGGGCCAGGCCTGTGCGGTGTACTATAGCACAGGCAAAACTTCACTCCGCAAGACAAGTGTTTTGCCCTCAATCGAGAGCTGTCTGGTACTCCAAAGTGCGATCTTTGAGTTCATTTTAGCGAACTCTAGACCTCATGTGGTTGGAGTGTGTCAGCAGTTCCTGCAAGAGGAAGGCATTGATGCTATGAACTGGCCCTCCCGTTCCCCAGACCTGAATCCGATTGAGCACATCTGGAACATCATGTCTCGATCCATCCACCAACGCCATGTTGCATCACAGACTGTCCAGGAGTTGGCGGATGCTTTAGTCCAGGTCTGGGAGGACATCACTCATAAGACCATCCGCCACCTCATCAGGAGCATGCTCAGGCATTGTAGGGAGGTCTTACGGGCACGTGGAGGCCACACACACTACTGAGCCTCATTTTGACTTGTTCTAAGGACATTACATCAAAGTTGGATCAGCCTGTAGTGTGGTTTTCCACTTTGATTTTGAGTGTGATTCCATATCCAGACCTCCATGGGTTGATAAATTTGATTTCCATTGATAATTTTTGTATGATTTTGTTGTCAGCACATTCAACTATGTAAAGACGAAAGTATTTCATACGATTAGTTAATTCATTCAGATCTAGGATGTGTTATCTTAGTGTTCCCTTTGTTTTTTTTTGAGCAGTGTACATAGCGATATATCTGTTTTGTATGCATTTATTTCTAATACATAGTTGCTTATACGACTACAATATATTAACTTATAGTGACGTCTATCTTCCTAAGCAATTTTTTTCAGTATTTGCATTTTTTGCCCCGTGACATTTTGCTCAAGTGATATATGATCAGTAATGTTTTTTTGTATTCTATACATTCCTCCTACGTCCAACTTTTTCTAGGTCTCTAGAGCAGTGGTTCTTAACCTGGGTTCGATCGAACCCCAGGAGTTCGTGAGTCAGTCTCGGGGGTTCGGCGGGGGAAGTCGCAACAGGACAGACAAACCAAGCAATTGGTTGGGGCCCCGAGCTGGCCCGGAGCCCCGAGCAGAGCCAGTGTTTGCCCGTCCTGTAGCGACGGGGCAATACCCCCCATCACTATTAACTCCCTGCGGACCTGCATTAAGTTTAAAAATGCAGGGGCTGCCGGGACATAGCGCACGCCGTTACGTTACTGACGTCCCGTGCGTGCGCCCATGGAAACGAAGGCGCCGAGGACTGGAGGATAGAGAAGGAGGAAGATGCGCGCTGGCCAGCTTGGTAAGTGACCAGCAGCACGTCATCATCGGTGCTCCGACCACCAATCCCGAGACCTACTGCTATAGCCGGAGCGGTGGTCAGAGCACTGAAGTGGGCAGTACACAGGCATACAGCCTCCAGCCATACACTGTATATGGCTAGAAGCTGTATGTCTGTGGGGAACACTGCCTACATCAGTGGTCTTCAACCTGTGGACCTCCAGATTTTGCAAAACTACAATTCCCAGCCAACGGATGTCCGGGCATGCTGGGATTTGTAGTTTTGCAACATCTGGAGGTCCGCAGGTTGAAGACCACTGGCCTACATAATGTGGGGGAACACTGCCTGCCTAATGTGGGGGAACACTGCCTACCTAATGTGGGGGAACTCTGTCTGCCTAATGTGGGGGAACACTGCCTGCCTAATGTGGGGGAACACTGCCTGCCTAATGTGGGGGAACTCTGTCTGCCTAATGTGGGGGAACTCTGTCTGCCTAATGTGGGGGAACACTGCCTGCACCTAATGTGTGGGGGAACACTGCCTGCCTAATGTGGGGGAACTCTGTCTGCCTAATGTGGGGGAACACTGCCTGCCTAATGTGGGGGAACTCTGTCTGCCTAATGTGGGGGAACACTGCCTGCACCTAATGTGTGGAGGAACACTGCCTGCCTAATGTGGGGGAACTCTGTCTGCCTAATGTGGGGGAACTCTGCCTGCCTAATGTGGGGGAACACTGCCTGCCTAATGTGGGGGAACTCTGTTTGCCTAATGTGGGGGAACACTGCCTGCCTAATGTGGGGGAACACTGCCTGCCTAATGTGGGGGAACTCTGTCTGCCTAATGTGGGGGAACTCTGTCTGCCTAATGTGGAGGAACTCTGTCTGCCTAATGTGGGGGAACACTGCCTGCCTAATGTGGGGGAACTCTGTCTGCCTAATGTGGGGGAACACTGCCTGCACCTAATGTGTGGGGGAACACTGTCTGCCTAATGTGGGGGAACACTGCCTGCCTAATGTGGGGGAACTCTGTCTGCCTAATGTGGGGGAACACTGCCTGCACCTAATGTGTGGGGGAACACTGCCTGCCTAATGTGGGGGAACTCTGTCTGCCTAATGTGGGGGAACACTGCCTGCCTAATGTGGGGGAACTCTGTCTGCCTAATGTTGGGGAACACTGCCTGCCTAATGTGGGGGAACACTGCCTGCCTAATGTTGGGGAACACTGCCTGCCTAATGTGGGGGAACACTGCCTGCCTAATGTGGGGGAACACTGCCTGCCTAATGTGGGGGAACTCTGTCTGCCTAATGTGGGGGAACACTGCCTGCACCTAATGTGTGGGGGAACACTGTCTGCCTAATGTGGGGGAACACTGCCTGCCTAATGTGGGGGAACTCTGTCTGCCTAATGTGGGGGAACACTGCCTGCACCTAATGTGTGGGGGAACACTGCCTGCCTAATGTGGGGGAACTCTGTCTGCCTAATGTGGGGGAACACTGCCTGCCTAATGTGGGGGAACTCTGTCTGCCTAATGTTGGGGAACACTGCCTGCCTAATGTGGGGGAACACTGCCTGCCTAATGTTGGGGAACACTGCCTGCCTAATGTGGGGGAACACTGCCTGCCTAATGTGGGGGAACACTGCCTGCCTAATGTGGGGGAACACTGCCTGCCTAATGTGGGGGAACTCTGTCTGCCTAATGTGGGGGAACTCTGTCTGCCTAATGTGGGGGAACACTGCCTGCCTAATGTGGGGGAACTCTGTCTGCCTAATGTGGGGGAACACTGCCTGCACCTAATGTGTGGGGGAACACTGCCTGCCTAATGTGGGGGAACTCTGTCTGCCTAATGTGGGGGAACACTGCCTGCCTAATGTGGGGGAACTCTGTCTGCCTAATGTGGGGGAACACTGCCTGCACCTAATGTGTGGAGGAACACTGCCTGCCTAATGTGGGGGAACTCTGTCTGCCTAATGTGGGGGAACTCTGCCTGCCTAATGTGGGGGAACACTGCCTGCCTAATGTGGGGGAACTCTGTTTGCCTAATGTGGGGGAACACTGCCTGCCTAATGTGGGGGAACACTGCCTGCCTAATGTTGGGGGAACTCTGTCTGCCTAATGTGGGGGAACTCTGTCTGCCTAATGTGGAGGAACTCTGTCTGCCTAATGTGGGGGAACACTGCCTGCCTAATGTGGGGGAACTCTGTCTGCCTAATGTGGGGGAACACTGCCTGCACCTAATGTGTGGGGGAACACTGTCTGCCTAATGTGGGGGAACACTGCCTGCCTAATGTGGGGGAACTCTGTCTGCCTAATGTGGGGGAACACTGCCTGCACCTAATGTGTGGGGGAACACTGCCTGCCTAATGTGGGGGAACTCTGTCTGCCTAATGTGGGGGAACACTGCCTGCCTAATGTGGGGGAACTCTGTCTGCCTAATGTTGGGGAACACTGCCTGCCTAATGTGGGGGAACACTGCCTGCCTAATGTTGGGGAACACTGCCTGCCTAATGTGGGGGAACACTGCCTGCCTAATGTGGGGGAACACTGCCTGCCTAATGTGGGGGAACACTGCCTGCCTAATGTGGGGGAACTCTGTCTGCCTAATGTGGGGGAACTCTGTCTGCCTAATGTGGGGGAACTCTGTCTGCCTAATGTGGGGGAACACTGCCTGCCTAATGTGGGGGAACTCTGTCTGCCTAATGTGGGGGAACACTGCCTGCGCCTAATGTGTCTTAATGGTTTTGTTCTTTTAGTGTACGTTCCCACCTGGCGTATTTGCTGCGTATTTGCTGCGTATTTGCTGCTGCATATTTTATTTTCCCATTGAAGTCAATGGGTAGGAAAATACGCAGCAGCAAATACGCAACAAATACGCAGAAAAATATGCCAGGTGGAAATGCACCCTAATGGTTTTGTTCATTTTGTGCACCTATGTATAAATATATACTTAAATATATACCTCCTATGTTTTGAATTAGAAAAAATCATATATTATTTTTCCAATTAAGAGGGGTTCAGTGAATGCACAAATGAAACTGGTGGGGTTCAGTACCTCCAACAAGGTTAAGAACCATTGGAGTAGAGTATATTTCATAACTGTTATATTTTAGGGTGTCATTATAGTTACATTCCATCTATTCCATAGTTTGTGGCTTTATGTGGTGTAGTTAGACCCTGGAGCACATCTTTTGAGCACTCCTTCTGGGTACCGTTACAAGCAAACATGCTAGACTGTTTTGTGAGTATAAAATGGGCTTTATGCCATTAACAATTTGCCATGACTAAGAGCTACTGTTAGGTCGAAACACGTCAGCGTTTCAGTGTATACTTTTATTTCTTTTCGTATCCATAAGATTTCAACATGTTTTCATCAAAAGTGATGTTTTAATGCACGAGAAGATTTCTCAAATCCTCGGAGGAGCTGGAGGCACACCTTCTTCTTTTTCCATTGTGATCCTTGGATACGGCCTACTCTCTGTCTTCCTGGCTCTCCTGAAAATTGCCATCCAGATACTACTAACGCAGCACACTGGTGAGCTGATTTAGGAACTATTTCTATTTTTTTCTCATTTGTTCAAGTGTGTGCAAATTTTGTCGCACAACATGCTACCACAACATATACAAGCAGCTTACCAAGGCTATAGTAGTTGGGTCAATTACATTCACTAAACTGCTTCCATGCTTAAGAATTAGTGGAAATTTGTTTAAGTAACAGCATCCCTCCCCTTATTGTGCCTTCTGGCCAGACAGCAGCACATGTCATGTTTCTGGACTTCTCTGAAATAGGTCCAAGTGGTGAGTAAGCGCTGACACATGACCCGCTCACCTCTGGCGAGTGCATAGACCACACAAACAAATCTCCTAGGAGGCCATTAATGTTGGAAGCTGTATGTCTATGTTACTTTATACAAATACATCTATTATTGAGAAATTCTTGTAGAGCAAGTATGCAAAAATATATTCATGAAAGTTTCAGAAGGGCTCCTAAGTCAGTAACGTAATGCTCAACCCCCCCCCCCCCCCCCAGATAGTTTTTACAAATACGCACATGTGGTTAGCAGATGTGTAGAGATATTGGTGAGCAATGTGTTTGGCTTCTTTTAATATCCGCGCAACCTATGTGAGCAGAATATGAGAACTGAAGTATATGCAAGAAAAAATTATACAGTAAGACCGCTTTTTTATTTTCTTAGATTTGGCTTCAAAGAACTACATTAAAACAACATGTATGAAAGTATTATATGGGTGTGTTCATGCTTCAGATTTTGACATGGATTTTGTCTTAGACCCTGTGTGTTCCATGTTGAAATCTGCATCTCTAAAAGAAAAATAAATGACATGTCACTTACTAATACAGTTTCTTCCAGAAGACATGGATTAGGTGCCTTGAATGGATCTAAATCGACATCTAAAATCAAGGCAAAATCTACAATATACAGGCCCAGATTTATCAAACAGTGTGAGGGAAAAAGTTGAGTGATTTTCCCACAGCAACCAATCACAGCTCAGCTAATGAGCTCTGGTAAAGTGAAACCTGAGCTGTGATTGGTTGCTGTGGGAAAATCACTCAACTTTTTCCCTCACACTGATAAATCTGGTCCACAGAGTGAAAAACTGTTATACCCCATGTATTGTGTGTCAACAAGTTCTAAGTGTGATTTGACACTATAGGCCGGATTTACTAACGTGATCCTGACTCTTTTTATCAGTTATGCGACACAATTTGTGTCGCACGCCCTCTGCGACACTTTGTGTGACACATTTTACTGGTAAAAACCCGACAGTTTTCCAAGTATAAAGGGGCGTGGTTTGCATAATTTTTTTAAACTTTTTGTTTGTTAACCCATTAACAACCATGAATGTAAAGTTATGTCCTGGTGCAGAGTTACTTTGCTCTATTTATTTGCTTTATGCTTTATTTTTCCTGTGCGACACTTTTTTTTTTTTTTTGCACGACCGATGAGAACTGGGCCAAAAGACAGCTGCTTTGGCATTTAATTGAACCAAAAGAAAAGCCTGGAAAAGTAGGCGTGAAGTCCTGAAGTATGGCCTAGGAAGTGGGCTATGGTTATGATCTGGTTGGAACAGTCATGAGTGCAGTTGTCTGACCCAGTAGAGTGAAAGGTACAGGGTAGGTGGGATCTATAGTAACAAGATTATGGGTGGGGTGGCCATGTTTAGCATCTGAGGGAGAATCCCTCCTCCGGATGGCTTAAGCTGCTTTGGAATTTGATTGAACCAAAAGAAAAGTCTGGAAAGGTAGTCTTGAAGTCCTGAAGTATGGCCTAAATATTGGGCCTGAGGTTATGATCTGGTTATAGTAGTCATGAGTGCAGTTGTCTGGCCCAGTAGAGTGAAAGGTAGAGAAGGTGGGGTCTATAATAACAAGACTATGCCCCTAACAGTTGTGATTTCCCAGTACAGGACATGGTCCTGTACTACCCTTAGGCCCTGTCAGGTTGAGACCCTCAGTGACCTGGGGGCTCCCCTGAACGGTCGACCCCTGTTGTTTCCAGAATGTTGTGCATATCACTTTAATGCCTAGACAATATCCTTATATATAGGTAGTACAAAGGACCTGTGTAAGTCTCCTCCAAGAGAGCACCAGCTTAACCTATGACCTGCAGCTTGACCAATGGGCTTTAGTCCAGCCCCCCCCCCCCCACTATATAAAGGGGCGGCCATTACAATTCACTCTCTTAGCTCTTACCACCTGCTACCTGACTGAGCACAGCAACCACCAGAGATCGCAGTGCAAGTGATCAGCATCTGGAAGACCCCAAAAGCTACTGTCATTCCAGTAAGTCTCAAGTCTATGTCTGCTGACACTGAAACTAGTCAAGTCCTGCATATAGTCAAGTCAAGTCCAATCTCGAGTCAAGTTAATTACAAGTATATTGGTCCAGCAAGCTGCGAAGTCCTCTGGGTCCTGGCCACCTCTCTGGGAAATCTGGCCTTAGCTGTGAAGATGATTCCATCTGTCTTATACTCAGTAAAGCCTCCGTTTGACCATAACTGGTTGTAGACTCTCATTTCACTACCAGCAACTGGGATAGTGGAGAAATGGGGCATGTGGTGTTCCGGAACCCTAAAACCACATTGGCGTCACGAACACTAGGGGTTAACAACATCTTTCCCCCAGGATTAATACCATCTGATCCCACCACTCACACCGCTACACCCGTGGTCCCGCCATACACCCGTGGGTCACCACACAATATTTTGGCAGATAACTATATTGGGATCAGAGCTCTTAAAAGTAGGATCTGAATGAGAGATGAAGTCACCAGATAAACAGGGGAAAGTGTGAGAAGGATTTGGACCTTTGGGAAGTAACATAGACCTGAGAAGCACTCCTGTGCTGAGTACAGGGGACACAAACTAATTTAATACTATTGGATTATGTTATGTTATGAATTCTTTTAACATTTCATTTCTAATATTCATGCAATAGGGCCATTTTGTGAGATAATAACTACTAAGATTTGTGCCTTAACTGAGAACTGTAACCACAAAGATTACTGTGCTACTGTATGTAAAGAGTTATTACATAATCATGTTCTATTTCAATAACATTGGCCTGATATTGTCTTCATTGAAAGTGGATATCATAGAAGAGACCAAGAGAAACATATGCTACACACTAACATACATACATTAAATACAACAGGCCAGACAATAGAGCATTACAGAAGAAGGGAGAACTCGTTAATGTGAAGGGAAATCCTATTTTACTAGGATGTAAGCAATGATTCCTGTTACCATATACCTGTTAGCAATGATTCCTCTTACCTTAAAGGAGAACTCCGGAATATAAAAATGGTCGCCCATAGTGCCGGCAGTAAAAAAATAAAGATGTACATACCTTCCTCCGCTCCCCCGGGGCCTCTGGTAAACGGCTCCGGTCTCCGCCGCGATCCACTTCCTGGTTGCCGGTGGTCGGATGAATCATACTGCGCTCAGCCAATCACCAGCCGCAGCGAAGTCAGACTCGGCCGGCGATAGGCTGAGCGGCAGTGTGAAAACGCTTCAGGACACAAAATTCTTCACTACACAGGCACCTGCGGCCGGGGCCGAAAACGTCACACTGCCGCTCAGCCTATCGCCGGCCGAGTCGGGACTTCGCTGTGGCCGGTGATTGGCTGAGTGCAGTAAGACTCTCCGACCACCGGCAACCAGGAAGTCGATCGCGGCGGAGACCGGAGCCGGTTACCGGAGGCCCCTGGGGAGCGGAGGAAGGTATGTACATCTTTATTTTTTTTACTGCCGGCACTATGGGCAACAATTTTTATATTTCGGAGTTCTCCTTTAACTCCTTAAGGACAATGGACGTAAATGGATGTCCTGATGCCCTGGTACTTTATGCAACAGGACGTACATTTGCATCCTGTACAGGATGCAAACACTGGACTGATGCTCATATCATGCCCAGCAGGTCCCGGGACCCACCGGTAATGGCGGACATCAGCGATCGCGCTCAGATCCCTCAGATGCCGTGATCAATACAGATCTGTGGGGATCCCATCATCCAACATGGCAGCCGGAGGTCCACTTACAAGCTCTGGCCGTCATCCTGAGGTCTTCTTTCTTGGTTTGACAACGAGCAGACCAGAGAAGAAGAAGATTGCCCATAATACTGATCAGTGCTAAGCACTGTTCAGTATATGAAATCTAATGACTGCTATAAATAGTCCCCTATGGGGACTATAAAAGTGTAAAAATAATAGTGTGAAAAAGCTCCTCCCCAAAAAAATTTTTAATGGCCCCTTTTTCCTATTTTATCCCAAAAAGCGTTAAAAAAAAGTAATTAATAAACATATTTAGTTTTGGCGCGTGCGTAAATGTCCGAACTATAAAAACGTAATGTTAATTATCCTGTATGATGAATTGCATAAACGTTAAAAAAAAGTCACATTTTATTCAAAATAAAACATAAAACTTATAAAAGCGATTAAAAAGTTACATATAAGCAAAAGCGGTACCAATGAAAACTACAGATGTCACGATGCCGGCTGGCAGGTAGTGGATCCTCTGTGCCAGAGAGGGATTGGCGTGGACCGTGCTAGTGGACCGGTTCTAAGCCACTACTGGTTTTCACCAGAGCCCGCCGCAAAGCGGGATGGTCTTGCTGCGGCGGTAGTGACCAGGTCGTATCCACTAGCAACGGCTCACCTCTCTGGCTGCTGAAGATAGGCGCGGTACAAGGGAGTAGGCAAAAGCAAGGTCGGACGTAGCAGAAGGTCGGGGCAGGCAGCAAGGATCGTAGTCAGGGGCAACGGCAGAAGGTCTGGAAACACAGGCAAGGAACACACAAGGAACGCTTTCACTGGCACTAAGGCAACAAGATCCGGCAAGGGAGTGCAGGGGAAGTGAGGTGATATAGGGAAGTGCACAGGTGAACACACTAATTGGAACCACTGCGCCAATCAGCGGCGCAGTGGCCCTTTAAATCGCAGAGACCCGGCGCGCGCGCGCCCTAGGGAGCGGGGCCGCGCGCGCCGGGACAGAACAGACGGAGAGCGAGTCAGGTAGGGGAGCCGGGGTGCGCATCGCGAGCGGGCGCTACCCGCATCGCGAATCGCATCCCGGCTGGCAGCGGAATCGCAGCGCCCCGGGTCAGAGGACGTGACCGGAGCGCTGCCGCGGGGAGAGTGAAGCGAGCGCTCCGGGGAGGAGCGGGGACCCGGAGCGCTCGGCGTAACAGTACCCCCCCCTTGGGTCTCCCCCTCTTCTTAGAGCCTGAGAACCTGAGGAGCAGACTTTTGTCTAGGATGTTGTCCTCAGGTTCCCAGGATCTCTCTTCAGGACCACAACCCTCCCAGTCCACTAAAAAAAAAATTTTCCCTCTGACCTTTTTGGCAGCTAAAATTTCTTTGACCGAGAAGATGTCCGAGGAGCCGGAAACAGGAGTGGGAGGAACAGATTTGGGAGAAAAACGGTTGAGGATGAGTGGTTTGAGAAGAGAGACGTGAAAGGCATTAGGGATACGAAGAGAGGGAGGAAGAAGAAGTTTATAAGAGACAGGATTAATTTGACACAAAATTTTGAAAGGACCAAGATAGCGTGGTCCCAACTTGTAGCTAGGGACACGGAAGCGGACATATTTAGCGGAGAGCCATACCTTGTCTCCAGGGGAAAAAACGGGGGGAGCTCTTCTTTTCTTATCCGCGAACTTCTTCATGCGTGATGAAGCCTGTAAGAGAGAATTTTGGGTCTCTCTCCATATGATGGAAAGGTCACGAGAAATCTCATCCACAGCGGGCAGACCAGAGGGCAAGGGAGTAGGGAGGGGGGGAAGAGGGTGACGGCCGTACACCACGAAAAATGGGGATTTGGAGGAAGACTCAGAGACCCTGAAGTTATACGAGAATTCGGCCCATGGGAGGAGATCTGCCCAGTCATCCTGGCGGGAGGAAACAAAATGTCGCAAATAATCACCCAAGATCTGGTTAATCCTTTCTACTTGTCCATTGGACTGGGGATGATATGCAGAAGAAAAATTTAATTTAATCTTGAGTTGTTTACAGAGAGCCCTCCAGAATTTAGACACGAATTGGACGCCTCTATCCGAGACAATCTGCGTAGGCAACCCGTGAAGACGAAAAATGTGTACAAAAAATTGTTTAGCCAACTGAGGCGCAGAAGGAAGACCAGGAAGAGGGATGAAATGTGCCATTTTGGAGAATCGATCAACGACCACCCAAATAACAGTGTTGCCACGGGAAGGGGGTAAATCAGTAATAAAATCCATACCAATCAGAGACCAAGGCTGTTCGGGGACAGGCAGAGGATGAAGAAAACCAGCGGGCTTCTGGCGAGGAGTCTTATCCCGGGCACAGATAGTGCAGGCTCGCACAAAGTCCACAACATCCGTCTCCAGAGTCGGCCACCAATAGAAGCGGGAGATGAGTTGCACAGATTTCTTGATACCCGCATGACCTGCGAGATGGGAGGAGTGACCCCATTTGAGGATTCCGAGGCGTTGGCGAGGAGAAACAAAGGTCTTTCCTGGAGGAGTCTGCCTGATGGAGGCAGGAGAAGTGGAGATCAGGCAGTCAGGTGGAATGATGTGTTGCGGAGAGAGTTCAACTTCTGAGGCATCCGAGGAACGAGAGAGAGCATCGGCCCTAATGTTCTTATCGGCAGGACGAAAGTGAATCTCAAAATTAAATCGGGCAAAGAACAGAGACCACCGGGCCTGGCGAGGATTCAGCCGTTGGGCAGACTGGAGGTAGGAGAGGTTCTTGTGGTCGGTGTAGATAATAACAGGAGAACTTGATCCCTCCAGCAGATGCCTCCATTCCTCAAGTGCTAATTTAATGGCTAGAAGCTCTCGATCCCCGATGGAGTAGTTCCTCTCCGCTGGAGAGAAGGTCCTAGAGAAAAAACCACAAGTGACAGCATGCCCGGAAGAATTTTTTTGTAGAAGAACAGCTCCAGCTCCCACTGAGGAGGCATCAACCTCCAATAGGAAGGGTTTGGAAGGGTCAGGTCTGGAGAGGACGGGAGCCGAAGAAAAGGCAGACTTGAGTCGTTTAAAGGCGTCTTCTGCTTGAGGAGGCCAGGACTTGGGATCAGCATTTTTTTTGGTTAAAGCCACGATAGGAGCCACAATGGTAGAAAAATGTGGAATAAATTGCCTGTAATAATTGGCGAACCCCAAAAAGCGTTGGATAGCACGGAGTCCGGAGGGGCGTGGCCAATCTAAGACGGCAGAGAGTTTGTCTGGATCCATCTGTAGTCCCTGGCCAGAGACCAAATATCCTAGAAAAGGAAGAGATTGGCATTCAAACAGACATTTCTCAATTTTGGCATAGAGTTGGTTGTCACGAAGTCTCTGAAGAACCATGCGGACATGCTGGCGGTGTTCTTCTAGATTGGCAGAAAAAATTAGGATATCGTCCAGATATACAACAACACAGGAGTATAACAGATCACGAAAAATTTCATTGACAAAGTCTTGGAAGACGGCAGGGGCGTTGCACAGTCCAAAGGGCATGACCAGATACTCAAAGTGTCCATCTCTGGTGTTAAATGCCGTTTTCCACTCGTCCCCCTCTCTGATGCGGATGAGGTTATAGGCGCCTCTTAAGTCCAATTTAGTGAAGATGTGGGCACCTTGGAGGCGATCAAAGAGTTCAGAGATGAGGGGTAAGGGGTAGCGGTTCTTAACCGTGATTTTATTAAGACCGCGGTAGTCAATGCAAGGACGTAGGGAGCCATCTTTTTTGGACACAAAGAAAAATCCGGCTCCGGCAGGAGAGGAGGATTTACGGATAAAGCCCTTTTTTAGATTCTCCTGGACGTATTCGGACATGGCAAGAGTCTCTGGGGCAGAGAGAGGATAAATTCTGCCCCGGGGTGGAGTAGTGCCCGGGAGGAGGTCGATAGGGCAATCATAAGGCCTGTGAGGTGGTAGAGTCTCAGCTTGTTTTTTGCAGAAAACATCCGCGAAGTCCATATAGGCCTTAGGGAGACTGGTTACTGGAGGAACCACAGAGTTACGGCAAGGGTTACTGGGAACCGGTTTTAGACAGTTCTTGGAACAAGAGGACCCCCAACTCTTGATCTCCCCAGTGGACCAATCCAGGGTAGGGGAATGAAGTTGAAGCCAGGGAAGTCCAAGGAGAATTTCCGAGGTGCAATTGGGGAGGACCAAAAGTTCAATCCTCTCATGATGAGATCCGATGCTCATAAGAAGGGGCTCCGTGCAGAAACGTATGGTACAGTCCAATCTTTCATTATTTACACAATTGATGTAGAGGGGTCTGGCGAGACTGGTCACCGGGATGTTGAACCTGTTGACGAGAGAGGCCAAAATAAAATTTCCTGCAGATCCAGAGTCCAAGAAGGCCACTGTAGAGAAGGAGAAGGCAGAGGCAGACATCCGCACAGGCACAGTAAGACGTGGAGAAGCAGAGTAGACATCAAGGACTGTCTCACCTTTGTGCGGAGTCAGCGTACGTCTTTCCAGGCGGGGAGGACGGATAGGACAATCTCTCAGGAAGTGTTCGGTACTAGCACAGTACAGGCAGAGGTTCTCCATACGGCGTCGTGTCCTCTCTTGAGGTGTCAGGCGAGACCGGTCGACCTGCATAGCCTCCACGGCGGGAGGCACAGGAACAGATTGCAGGGGACCAGAGGAGAGAGGAGCCGAGGAGAAGAAACGCCTCGTGCGAACAGAGTCCATATCTTGGCGGAGTTCCTGACGCCTTTCGGAAAAACGCATGTCAATGCGAGTGGCTAGGTGAATAAGTTCATGTAGATTAGCAGGAATTTCTCGTGCGGCCAGAACATCTTTAATGTTGCTGGATAGGCCTTTTTTGAAGGTCGCGCAGAGGGCCTCATTATTCCAGGACAATTCTGAAGCAAGAGTACGGAATTGTACGGCATACTCGCCAACGGAAGAATTACCCTGGACCAGGTTCAACAGGGCAGTCTCAGCAGAAGAGGCTCGGGCAGGTTCCTCAAAGACACTTCGGATTTCCGAGAAGAAGGAGTGTACAGAGGCAGTGACGGGGTCATTGCGGTCCCAGAGCGGTGTGGCCCATGACAGGGCTTTTCCGGACAGAAGGCTGACTACGAAAGCCACCTTAGACCTTTCAGTGGGAAACAGGTCCGACATCATCTCCAGATGCAGGGAACATTGGGAAAGAAAGCCACGGCAAAACTTAGAGTCCCCATCAAATTTATCCGGCAAGGATAAGCGTATCCCAGGAGCGGCCACTCGCTGCGGAGGAGGTGCAGGAGCTGGCGGAGGAGATGACTGCTGAAGCTGTGGTAGTAACTGTTGTAGCATAACGGTCAGTTGAGACAGCTGTTGGCCTTGTTGCGCTATCTGTTGTGACTGCTGGGCGACCACCGTGGTGAGGTCAGCGACAACTGGCAGAGGAACTTCAGCGGGATCCATGGCCGGATCTACTGTCACGATGCCGGCTGGCAGGTAGTGGATCCTCTGTGCCAGAGAGGGATTGGCGTGGACCGTGCTAGTGGACCGGTTCTAAGCCACTACTGGTTTTCACCAGAGCCCGCCGCAAAGCGGGATGGTCTTGCTGCGGCGGTAGTGACCAGGTCGTATCCACTAGCAACGGCTCACCTCTCTGGCTGCTGAAGATAGGCGCGGTACAAGGGAGTAGGCAAAAGCAAGGTCGGACGTAGCAGAAGGTCGGGGCAGGCAGCAAGGATCGTAGTCAGGGGCAACGGCAGAAGGTCTGGAAACACAGGCAAGGAACACACAAGGAACGCTTTCACTGGCACTAAGGCAACAAGATCCGGCAAGGGAGTGCAGGGGAAGTGAGGTGATATAGGGAAGTGCACAGGTGAACACACTAATTGGAACCACTGCGCCAATCAGCGGCGCAGTGGCCCTTTAAATCGCAGAGACCCGGCGCGCGCGCGCCCTAGGGAGCGGGGCCGCGCGCGCCGGGACAGAACAGACGGAGAGCGAGTCAGGTAGGGGAGCCGGGGTGCGCATCGCGAGCGGGCGCTACCCGCATCGCGAATCGCATCCCGGCTGGCAGCGGAATCGCAGCGCCCCGGGTCAGAGGACGTGACCGGAGCGCTGCCGCGGGGAGAGTGAAGCGAGCGCTCCGGGGAGGAGCGGGGACCCGGAGCGCTCGGCGTAACAACAGATAACGGCACAAAAAATAAGCCCCATATATGGAAGAATTTGAAAGTTATAGGTGGTCAAAATAGAGTGATTTTAAACATACAAACTTTGTTTAAAAAGTTTGAGACATTTTTTTAAAGCAGTACAATAATAGAAAAGTATGTAATGATGGGTATCATTTTAATCGTTACTGTAAAGTGTAACCTTCCAAAATTTGCTACATTGTGGTTTTCTTTTCAATTTCTCCACACAAATATGGTTGCGCCATACATTTTATGGTAAAATGAGTGATGTCCTTACAAAGTACAATTGGTAACGCAAAAACAATCCCTCATATGTCTGTGGATGCAAATATAAAAGAGTTATGTTTTTTTAAAAGGCGAGGAGAAAAAAAAAATTGGCCTGGTCCTTAAGGCCAAAATGGGCTTGGTCCTTAAAGAGGTACTCCGGCCCTAAGACATCTCATCCCCTATCCAAAGGATAGGGCAGTGATTCCCAACCGGGTTCCATCGAGAACTGCTGGGGGTACCGCGGGCTCCAGCAGGAAATTCTTTGCTCCCCCCCCCCCCCACAAAAGGACGGCTCAGCTCCGCTTAATTAAGGTAGTGCACCCTCTCCCCTATGTCACCACTGTCCAACGCCCTGTCACCCCTCTGTTACCCCCTTTCACCCTTGTCCACTTTCAAATTACCCATGTCTCGGGATTTCCCAGGTTGCAGTGAATCGAGACCTGACGTCAGGTAATCAAGGGGAGTATGTCCTGCTTCAATGGGTGGAGCGACTGCTGAATAGGAGAGAGTTCATTTTGCAACAGCTGTAGGCACCCTGATTAGAAAACACTGGTGCATTACATTAAAGGGATCACAGGTGTGTTTCAGTGGGTGGGGTGGTTGATGTGTGGGAGGGAGGAAAGTGACCTAATACTTGCAAACTATGGAACTATGGGATGTGTAGTTTAGAGAACGAAATTCAACAGGAAATACCCAGTTCTGCCAGGTACATACTACTAAAATCACCTTATGGGAGATAACCCCTTTAAGTAGTTAAACATGTAAACACTGAGGTAACATGATGTATCAGTAATGTGGGCATACTTTGAATACGTTGAAGCATATACTTTATGCGTAAGGCTGAGTCCACATATACAAATGCATCAGGATCAATAATTCATTGAAAAACAGCTGATGCCACAACTGATGCAAAAATGCATCAGTTGTCGTCATGATTGAAAAATGCTGCAAGACGCATACTCCTATCCAGCATCTGGATCAGTCAGGCATTACAACTTGCAAATTTTAAGGTGCACTCACTGACAAAAAAAAAAAAACATGCACCCTGATAGAAAAGTCAGATTACTGCAACACTCTTGTAGTTATGTCTCAGGCAGATATATATGTGGTGTCGGTGAGGGTAATGTGTAATTATCCGTTTCCTGATGCCAGGGCATGGTTGACCTACACACCACCCGAGGTTGACCAGCTTCTCCTGTGCCAGGCACGGGGCAAATAATCACTCCGATGCAAGGTTACGGATTACACAAGGTTGGCTTGCTTTACTGAGGTTGGAAAGATGGTACAATCCATTACAGCTCAGATTAGCATGAAGGAGATGCAGGGTGAACTTAGGGAAGCTTATCGGCTTGCTGGGACTTCTAGTTGCTTGTGCTGTATATGACTGACAAGTCAGTGTTGCAACCCACGTTAGACTAGTCACTTGGACTTGACTAACTTGCTGGACTTGACTTGAATTATATCCCGAAGACTGTAGGCTTACCCCAAGGCTTTGACTTTGTAGTGGGGTTAACTGGTAGTAGATGCGTGATTGCTGGACTAGGCCTCAGGCCTCCTTCAGGATCACTTCACAGACAGACTCCACAACTCACTTAACTGTACCTCAGCAATAGACACTGCAGAACTGAACTCTGACCTCACTTTATATGGGAGCAATTTAGAGAGATCCCATTGGCCGGATAAGTCCCCTGGTTCACCTTTGCATACTCCCCTTAAAAACAAGGTTCATAGCAACAGGATTCTTAAAGTAACAAGTGCATAGAAAATAACAATACATTAACCATTGCATAGTTTTGTTTAATACTGTAGATCATAGAGAGTCCTAAGGAGAGTGGGCCCAAGGCCAAGACAGACATTGAAGCAGCAACTGCCACACAGGATTGGCAGGAGTACAGAAGAACACGTGATTCTGTACTGGGTCACCACATATACAGTAAATTATTACAGGTGTGATCTGATTAAAACACTAGAAGGGAGATTTATCAAAACCTGTCCAGAGTTATTGAGTTGCCCATAGCAATCAATGAGATTGCTTCTTTCATTTCTAAGAGGCCTTTTCAAACATGAAAGAAGCGATTTGATTGGTTGCTAAGGGCAACTTTTCCTCTGGACAGGTTTTGATAAATCTACCCATGGGTCTTGCCACAAGAAGGCATAAAACTGCTTCCCCGCTGCTCTATAAAAAGGCTCTTAAAGGCTACTTTTGGGTAGCGTACCTCTTGGTAAGAGATGATTAAATAGTAGACCTGCCTCTACAATGCACTCAATGGAGGACATTTATCATTGTATGTACACCGGTTTTCATATCTATTATATTGCGCTCTTTTTTGCACAGTAGTTTTTTTTAGTCTTTTTTTGTGCGCATGTTTTGGTGGTTGGTGGATACTTTTTGCAGTGGATAGCGCGTTATCAAGTGTGCTTTTTCTTAAGTTGAGCACTAATTTTGTGCACAGCAGCAATATTTTGCCAAACTCTACACCATCCTATGATGACACACAGAAATGTGTCAGATGAAGAACTACTTTGAGATACAGTATGGGGTTTTGCGCAATTTGCGCAAAATGTATCATTTGCCATGCCCACGTATGATCAATTTTGCACAACAGCGCAAAGAAAAGAATAGAGAAGGGGGGGAAAACATCCAGTACACACCAATATGTATAAAAGTTACCCAATGTCAATTTGCCTAGTTGACTGACTTTGAGAGAGGACACATGATTGAATTACCTGCTATCTAGGCTGTTCTCACCAAGCTGCTAGAATGTGTTGTAACAGTGATAATAACATGATTAGCTCCCACAGTTTACTTGTCCGCCATCCAGACATGGGCACAACCTTTATTACACACCCCTGTCTCAGTCAGACTTACAGGCAGAAGGACAATTGGTATTGCTATCTCAGCCATCATTTTGTGCCCTGCCATTGATACCTTCATGTGCAGTGGTGTTGTAAACAAGAAACCTGGACTGCTACAGACTGGAACCATATCATCTTTAGCATGGAAGTTTCGTTGTGAGCAGTTTAATCCTTTGCTGTGGAGCAACACACTGCTGATGTAACAATATGGGGAAACATCACATATGATAGTCAATCAGCCCTAGTAATGATATGAGTCAACAGCTCAGCAAAATGGGCTGCACATCATGAGGCTAACTGGCATTTTTCAGGAGGAGGATGCTGATCTCCACACACAGCAAATGTTTCCCAAGAATATCTCTGCCAGATTACACATTTTTGGCCTGCCCAGTTGCCAGATTTATTGTCAATCAAAGCATTTATAACAAGCCAGTCTTGGCAAACTACAATTGTGCCGGATCTATAAGCCCAGCTGCAACGTCTGTGGGCAAATGTGCCATACAGAACTTCCATGTAGGCTAGAGGTGGCCCAACACGGTACTAGAGCCTCTTTTCAGTTGAACAGTTTTCCCCCAATAAACATATCATTTTACTCTAAAATATTTTTCACATAAACATATCATCATTGCATTCACACATATAATGCATATCTGCAATTCTGGGGACAGCAGCAATTTAAAGAAAAACGGTCATCCCGTTCACCCACACTAAACCCAATACACTGGCTTATAGCGCGGGTGAACAGGAGAACGATACGGGGTCTCCAACTAACATACGTACCTGCATTCCGGCGCGGTGTCCATTTGAAGGTCCGCTTCTTTCTTCGGCAAATTGCGCACTGGAGGTGGGCCCGTCGTGTGAATTTGAATATTTATGGACGCTGGTCAAGAGAGCGCATGACCAGCGCCACATGAATATTCAAATTCACCTAGCGGGCCCACCTCCAGTGCACAAATTGCTGAAGAAAGAAGCGGACCTTCAGTTGGACACCGCGCCAGAATGCAGGTACGTATGTTAGTTGGAGACCCTGTATCGTTCTCCGGTTTACCCGCGCTATAAGCCAGTGTATTGGGTTTAGTGTGGGTGAATGGGATAACAGTTTTCCTTTAAATCTATCAGCTTACCAACAGTGACTACCAAAAGTTGTCAGTAGAGATGAGCGAACTTACAGTAAATTTGATTCGTCACAAACTTCTCGGCTCGGCAGTTGATGACTTTTCCTGCATGAATTAGTTCAGCTTTCAGGTGCTCCGGTGGGCTGGAAAAGGTGGATACAGTCCTAGGAGAGAGTTTCCTAGGACTGTATCCACCTTTTCCAGCCCACGGGAGCACCTGTAAGCTGAACTAATTTATGCAGACTAAAGTCATCAACTGCCGAGCCGAGAAGTTCGTGACGAATCGAATTTACTGTAAGTTCGCTCATTTCTAGTTGTCAGTATGGGAAAATTACACATAGATACATATAGAACAATTACACTTTGAAAATATCTCTAAAAAAATATTCCCACTGCTTTATTAATATTGATAAGATAAATTCAAATTTTACATAAAGATTCAGTATCTAAGGTATAATGGATATTTATCATATAAGGACAATAAATAAAACATTCAAGATATTTTTATAAAACACGCTATACACAGTATTTTATTTCAGCTCTAATAATTGCTCTATGCAAAACTAAAATAGTTTGTAGAATAATGTTAAATAAGCAAACATTGTATGGAGATGTATATGAAGATGTGTATCTCTGAAGGCAATTCCCTAATCATATTTACATTGACCAACCTATAATTCTCCCACACTTTATTACATCAGTGTGTATGGCTGAGAGCAATCTTTGCTATTAAATGCATCGTGGACAGATATGTGATTGGAATTATTTTGTTTTGCGGTTCACTACTATGACTTATTTATGGTTCAATGAAAGTTTAATTAGTAACAAAGAGAAGAAAAATAACATGTTGTACAGCAGAAATAATATAGCAAAGCACATGGATCAAAAACACACTATCCCATAAAGGACTGAAATTCTGCAGTGTCCACAAGGCCCCTCTGCTCAAGAAAGCACATGTACAATGATTCAGGGGGGGAGGGGGGATTGGGTGAAAGTGTTGTGGTCAGAGAGACCAAAATCAAGCTCTTCGGCATCAACACCATCCCTAATGTCAAACATGGAGGTCTAAACATTATGCTTCCGGGGATATGACAACTTTATTGCATCAAATGGACGATGGATTTTTCTGTCTCACACTGTTCAAATAAACTGACCAAGAAAATTATAGACTGATCATTATTTTGGTTATTGAAAGAGCTGTATTGCCCGTTCAGTCATTACAAGTCATACAATAAATTACGATCACACAAAGCATGACAGTACAATACACACCAAAGGTTCCCTAAGCTATACATCGCACATCATGCTACTCTAACACTCTGCTCAATCCTGTAATAGAAAAGCACAAGAGATCGAATGACAAAAACAATACAATCTGTGATCGGGGTAGGGGTGTGGGCTATGGGGCGGGGCTGGGGGCGTGGGGGTATGGGCGACTATGTGGGGGTAGGGAGGGGGCGGATCACAGGGCCAAACTGCTGGGCTGTATCTTCAAGGAGACATGGGAGAAGGAGAGGGGTCTTGATTCCTCTTCTTCCTCATCGATGGCTGGGCTGTTCAAAATGGAATAGTCTCTAAGCAGGCTCTTGATGAACCCGCGGCAGTCCCGGACGGACATGTTCTCCCTGTTGATCACGAGGCGGTTCCTGGCAAGCCACACTGCGTCCTTAAAACAGTTCATAAGGCGCCAGGCCTCCTGGATGGCCCCACGTCGTGGGTCCCAGGGAACAGACCGTAAAGCACTGAGTGGTACGATAGGCAGTTCCTGGGTACAGAGTCTCTGAGTTCATGTTCCAGGGCATCCAACAGACCCTGTGCAAAGGGGCACTGCCAAAACATGTGCAAAGATGTTTCCTCCACGTAGGGGCACCGGGGGCAGTATCGGGTTCTGCACAGGTCACGGGCATGCATGAACGACCTGAGAGACCTCCCTTAATGGCCATCCACGACAAGTCAATGTGTCCATTGGTAAGCCGCTTTGAGGCCACATTAGTCCAGACAGTCTTTGCCGTTGCTGCGGGGAGCCCCAGAATAGTCTACAATAAGTCCTTATCTCGGATGAGCTTGTAGATTGTCTTCGGCTTCCATAGGTCACGTTTCAGTCCCTCCAGCTGGTGCTCCCTCGCAAACCATCCCCATAGAACCAGGGAGTGTTCCAGTTGTAAGGGATGGAGCTGTCCCACTTGTCCCAGCCCAGCTGTCTCCAGAGGGACATGAGAAACAAGCGAGACATGGACCTGCCCGCTGAACCAGTCTTTTCAACAAGAGTCCGACGCACACTGACACATGCAAAGGAGGCCCTCAGCAGAGTGGGGATATCGGGTATTCCCTTCCCATCCTTCCGCGGCTCCTTATACATCACAGTCTGCTTGACTCTGTCCATTTTGCCCCAGATGAAGCGAAACACTGTCCGGGTGATGGCCTTGCAAACGGTGGTATGGGGAGGCCAGGCCTGTGTGGTATATTGGAGAACAGGCAAAACTTCACTCAGCAAGACAAGTGTTTTTCCCTCAATCGAGAGCTTTCTGGAGCTCCACAGTCCAATCTTAGAGTTCATCTTTCCTAGCCTGTCTTGCCAAGTCTTGAGGGCCGCTCCTTCCTTGCCAAACCAGACTCCCAGAATTTGGAATGAAGTCCGGCTTAACAGTAAAGGGGAAGGGAGCGGAAGAAGCCAGGTGCCATTCCCCGAAGAGCATGGCTTCTGACTTCCCGCAGTTGACTTTTGCCCCTGAAGCTTTGCCGAAGTCCTCACAGGTCTGGACGAGTGCAGTCACCGAACGCTGGTCAGCGCAGAAGACGGTCACGTCGTCCATGTAGAGCGAGCACTTGGCCTCGTAGCGATCTGGTCCTGGTGCGATGATCCCTCTGATCTCTCCATTCTGCCAGATATTCTCAGCAAAGAGCTCTATAACACAAACAAAAAGAAGAGGTGAAAGAGGGCAGCCTTGTCTAACCCTTGAAAGAATAGGAAAGGGGTTAGTCTTCCAGCCGTTCACCAACACAGTGCTGCAAATATCAAAGTACATGATGTTAACAAAAGAGCAGAACATCTTCCCCAGACCCAGCCTGCGCAAAGCCCTGCCCATAAACGTGTGGGAGACACGGTCAAACGCCTTCTCCTGATCCAGACTGACCAGGGCGGCGCGGGCACGACGGTCCTGGATGTAACAGACCGTGTCTCTCATTAGGGCAAGGCTGTCGGTGATCCTGCAACCAGGAATGCCGCAGGTCTGGTCCGGATGGACGATCTGCCCGATGACAGATTTCAGCCTGTTGGCTAGCACCTTGGCGAGGAGCTTGTAGTCCACATTCAGGAGAGAGATGGGACGCCAATTTTTCAAGTCACATCTCTCTCCCTTCCACTTATACAAGATCGTGATCATCCCTTCCCTCAACGACGGAGGCATTCTGCCCCCCACCACCATCTACTCGTACACCTCCAACAGGTCTGGACAGATCAGATCCCCCAGCGCTACATAGAGCTCGGCCGGGAGACCATCACTGCCCGGGGTCCTGCCGGGCTTAAAGGATCTAGCGGCAGAGAGCAGCTCCCCCACCATCAAGGGATCGTCCATGGCCACCGCATCTGCGGGATCAACAAAGTTAGTGATACCTGACAGGAACCTCTTGGCAGCTTTGGGGTTGGATGACTTAGAGGCGTAGAGGTTGCTGTAGAAGTCTGAGACGACCCCCATCACCACCTCCTTGCCCCTCCTCATGTGTCCGGTCTCATCTTGCAGCTCAGTTAGGGGCGTGTGGCCAGCATGGAGCTTCCTGAAAAAGAAAGAGTTGCACTTCTCACCCTTCTCCAGGTTCTCCACCTTGGAACGAAAGACGATTTGCTTGGATTCCTCCTCAAAGTACCTTTCCAAGCTCTTTTTGGTCTCCTCCAGCTCCTCCCTGACGTCCCAGCCGCACTGGAGCTCACGCTGCAGCTTCCTGAGGTCCCACTTCTTCTCACACGCTTGTTGTCTGCCTTTTGCCTGAAAGAAAAAACGAAACTAAACTTTAACATATTCCCACCAATCGCTGATGCAGTTAAACAGACATTTGTCATTACGCCATACAAGGTACGCATCCCTAAGTTCCTCCATGACTTCTTTCTGCTCCAACAGGGCACAATTCAACTTCCAGGAGCCTGGGCCAGGTGTAAATCCATGGCCCAGAGTTCCCTGAAATCAAATGGCCCTGTGGTCAGAGAAGAAGCAGGGGACCATAGAGTACAACACCTTTCTAATTGCTCTCGAAGTAAAGATGAAGTCTATCCGAGAATGGAGCGAGCCATCGGGGCGGCTCCACATATAGTTTATGGAGCCGTTCCCGATGGACCCAACAACATCCTGCAAGGATGCGTCTGTCACCATCTCGATCAGCAGCTTGGACGTCATGTCAAGGTTGGCAGATGTGCCAGAACTGCGCCCGTCTACCTCAATGGGGCAGTTGAAGTCACCACCCAGCACCCCTGCCCTAGTGGTGGCGAGCTGAGCCCGCAGGGCCTCGAGAACCTCCAGTTGGGCACCCTTCTCAGGGGAGGCATACACGTTGATGAGCCGCAAAGGCTCACCCGCCCAGGAACCATCTGCGACAAGAAGTCTGCCACAGATGAGCTCCCAGACGGAATCAAGTGCAAAGTTTCCTCCCCTGATCAGGATGGCCACCCCCGCCTATCTACTGTCACCCCAACCAGTAGGAAGGGCCATGAGACCACTGCCTCGCCAGATGGTTGTAAGACCTAGAAGAGGATAAAGCACATTCCTGCAGCATGTAAACATCACACCTCTGAGAGTCTAAGAAAGTAAGAACAGTCTGAAATCTAAACCTATCTCTAATACTCCTCACATTAATGCTAAAAATGTTAAAGGGGTACTCCGGTGAAAACCTTTTTTCTTTTAAATCAACTGGTGGCAGAAAGTTAAACATATTTGTAAATTACTTCTATTAAAAAATCTTAATCCTTCCTGTACTTATTAGCTGCTGAATACTACAGAGAAAATTATTTTCTTTTTGGAATGCTCTCTGATGACATCACGACCACAGTTCTCAGGGGATTCGGGACTCGCCGCTTTAACCGCCTCCCAGTATCTTCTACAGGTTCCAATGATGGCAAAGGTGATGTAGAAGATTCCAGACATGAATGTTGCAATTCCGAGGGTGTCAGCCGAGGAGAAGCCTTGATCCGCCAGCATCTTCTTGCAGAACACGTCATGGGACATGTCCGGCACCCTTCCGTCCACAGGCTTCAGCTTCAAGGCAACAGTCTGCCTCATCCAGGGCTGGAGATTCTAGATTGGGGACTCTGCCACCCTTCTGCCTTGAAGCTGTTGAAGTTGAAGCTTGCTGTGGTTGGGTTTATTGAAAGAGCTTTATTATCCGTTCAGTCATTACAAGTCATACAATAAATTACAATCACACAAAGCATGACAGTACAATACACAGCAAAGGTTCCCTAAGCTATACATCGCACATCATGCTACTCTAACACTCCGCTCAATCCTGCTGTGGTTGGGGCTGGACCTCCAGGCCTTGCCCTGCAGCCTCCTTGATTGACTTGCTGGTTGAGGCCATGGCTTCTTCAAGCAGGCTCTTTTCCGCTTCCTTGCTTGTGGAGAATCTTCGCAAAGTCTTCTTTCCTGGGTGGGAGGAGCTATGCAGATCCAGTCCCGGTGGGAGGAGCTATGTAAATCTTCTCCAGAGGCAGCGAGTTTCTTCAAAAAGATTCTGCGCCACCTTCGTCTTTGCCAAAGATCCGGAATTCACCGCCGATTCCCTTCTTCCAAGTTCTTCGTTGGCTTCTTCCGGAGCTGAAGTCCGATCATTTCTTTGTCAGTGGACAAATGAACAAAATCGGCAGGGGATCAAATAATGTCAGGGATCACTACATTTTTGCAAGATTTGTTCCTTACGTTCACGAGACTGAAGGAAGTTCACATCTCATTCATGGAAAGCTGGGTGAGATGTGAGAAATCTAGGAATAGTGTATAGGACTATATCTGTTAAGGGACATTTGGAAAGTCAGTTTATGTGTCTAGATTTTATAGAATGACTGGCGGGTTGGCCCAAGTCAGGACAGATGATTGCTAGGCTTACAAAAAAAGGTGAAGCCCAGTCCACGGACTAGAATCCTATAGGTTTCATGACAAATTTTTGGACCTTCAGTTCATGGCTTCAGTTCATCGCTTCTTGGCCTTTTGGCTAAGATCAAGTGTAGTATCTGTTCTTATCAGTTTCATGCTGGTGGCAGGCGACACCAGTATGGAGCTGGTGGGGATGGTTGCTGCATGGTAGAGAGCAGGTGTACCAGGGCTGGTTCTGAGGAATCAGCTCGACGGCTGCCCAGATGTGACCTGTTACCTCCGGGTCTCGTCATGAGGATGAGAGGGTCTAGAGCCGAGGTAATTTAGTGCCTCGGGGAGTGGTGACCCTGAGGTGCCAAAACTCACTGGGTGTATTGGCTCACTGAGTTGAAGCACGGGCACCATGATGTCTTAACCTTTGTGGCACTCAACTCTTGTTTCCCGGTCTTCTGGCTAGGATCATAGAAATTTTTATAGATCTAGCCGGATGTCCGGGCAGTATATCTGCACACATTCACTTATTTATTTATTTTTGTCTCACTGTGTCACTTTTTACGTGTTGTGTGTCCACAGGATTTGTCAGGATGCAGTAGCCCTTCTGGGTGTCCCTCCTGGCGGTCTAGGGGAGGGGTGTGTGGCCATTAGGTTCTGCACCTCCCTGCAAACACCCTGGGTGCTCCTGCTTTCACAGGGTACCAACCGTTATCGGCTCTGCGGGCAGATACCTTGGCTAACGCCAAGGGGGATGCCGGGAGCATTTGTGGTCCCCTAGTAGCTTCGGCGAAAAGGGACATCGAACCTGGAACCTCGCAGGTACCTTTTGGTCCGGAGGCGAAGGGTAAGGTTTTTTGGGGGCCTCTCTCCTATCGGAGAAGGGCTTGCGATAGACCGCCTCCTTTGTGCACTTTTTTTAGTGTAACATGTTTGCACTTTTTCTTGCACTTTGGGTGATTCGAGAGCACGTTCCTCAGCTCTTAAAAATTCACTTCATGGCTTGGTTTTTACTCCGATATGCATTATCAGCTGTGAGACCTTATATAGACAGGGCTGTATATTTCTTAGGCTTCTTTCACACTGCTGTTGTGACACGGCAGTGCAACGCAAGTTAGGGGACCAGGGGAGAATAGCAGGAGAAAAAAATACTGCAAGTACCATCTTTTTCTCCCACTACTCCTGTTAAAAAAAACAACGGCGCCCGACGGACCCCATAATAGTAAATGGGATCTGTCGGCAATTTTTTTTTTTATCTAAAAGTCTAATTTCGTTTTACCTTTATGTGGAAAAAACATAATTTTTTTTTTTTTAGCACAAGGCTGCAACATAACAAAATGTAAAACAAAACTGTGCAAGGTCCTGAAAACTATCTGAAGGAACTTTTTTAAATCACATTAAAAATAAAAGCTTCTATATGTTCCTCACTAGGTCATGTAGATGCCTTACATGTTGTTTTTAGGTGTCTATTAGGCTCACAAATCCCTCTGATCTGCTGCTCACTCATTCAGACACCCACTGCTCAGGAAGGGGCATGTCCAAGGTAAGCACTGAGCCCGCCCTTACTCATGTATTCACTTCGTCAATGAGTATGCTGTGTTCTGCTGGGTTAATTCATCCAAACACTGCAGGCTACTCTGTAACCCCATGCCTCCTTTTTTCAGAAGGAAGTCAGATAGACAGGACAGGAGTGAGCACAGAGGAGTGCTAGTCCCACCCTTACTTACTGAACTTTGTCCCAGCCTGTGCTTTAGCTGGGACAAAAATGTTGTTGCAGCCGGACAGGATTGTGTTCCAGATGGTATGGGGCCTTTAGTGGTTGTTTTTTATTATGCATGATTTCTATAAAATACATATATATAATATGTATTTAATGTAGTACATTTTTTATAAAGGATATTAGAAAGGTTAATGTTTTGCCAAGATGTACAAAATATTAAACATTTTTGATTCTGACAGTGTCCATTTCATTTAAACATATATGTATATAATTCTCCTATAGAAAATCCTGTCATGATAGGTGCACCTTAACCCCTTAAGGACGCAGGAAGGTAAATGTACGTCCTGGTGCGGTGGTACTTAATGCACCAGGACGTACATCTACGTCCTGTACATAACCGCGGGCATCGGAGCGATGCCCGTGTCATGCGCGGCTGATCCCAGCCAGGGACCCACCGGCAATGGCCGACGCCCGCGATCTTGCGGGCGTCCGCCATTAACCCCTCAGATGCCGGGATCAATACAGATCCCGGCATCTGCGGCAGTACGCGATTTCAATGAATGTTCTGATCGCCCGCAGTGCTGCTGCGGGGATCCGATCATTCAGAACGCCGCACGGAGGTCCACTCACCTGCCTCTGTCCGGCTCCCGGCGTCTTCTGCTCTGGTCTGAGATCGAGCAGACCAGAGCAGAAGATGACCGATAACACTGATCTGTTCTATGTCCTATACATAGAACAGATCAGTAGTAGCAATAATGGTATTACTATGAATAGTCCCCTATGGGGACTATTCAAGTGTAAAAAAAAAATGTAAAAAAATGTAAAATTAAAAGTAAAAAAAAGTGAAACATCCCCTCCCCCAATAAAAAAGTAAAACGTCCGTTTTTTCCTATTTTACCCTCAAAAAGCGTAAAAAATAAATTTAATAGACATATTTGGTATTGCCACGTGAGTAAATGTCCGAACTATTAAAATAAAATGTTAATGATCCCCTACGGTGAACGGCGTGAACGGAAAGAAAAAAAAAAGAATATAAAAAAAAAATTATAAAAAAAAAATTATAAAAAATGTATTAAAAGTTTTTTTTATATGCAAATGTGGTATCAAAAAAAAGTACAGATCATGGTGCAAAAAATTAGCCCTCATACCGCCGCTTATATGGAAAAATGAAAAAGTTATAGGTCATCAAAATAAAGGGATTATAAATGTACTAATTTGGTTAAAAAGTTTGTGATTTTTTTTTAAGCACAACAATAATATAAAAGTATGTAATAATGGGTATCATTTTAATCGTATTGACCCTCAGAATAAAGAACACACGTCATTTTTACCATAAATTGAATGGCGTGAAAACGAAACCTTCCAAAATTAGCAAAATTGTGTTTTTCTTTTTAATTTCCCCACAAAAATAGTATTTTTTTGGTTGCGCCATACATTTTATGATATAATGAGTGATGTCATGACAACTGGTCACGCAAAAAACAAGCCCTCATACTAGTCTGGCGATGAAAATATAAAAGTTATGATTTTTAGAAGGCGAGGAGGAAAAAACGAGTCCTTAAGGCCAAAATGGGCCGAGTCCTTAAGGGGTTAAAGGGGTACTCTACTGGAAAACATTTTTTTTTTTTTATCAACTGGTGCCAGAAAGTTAAACATATTTTTAAATAACTTCTACTTAAAAATCTTAACCCTTCCAGTACGTATCAGCTGCTATATGCTCCACAGGAAAATCTTTTCTTTTTGAATTTCCTTTCTGTCTGACCACAGTGCTCTCTGCGGACACCTCTGTCTATTTTAGGTACTGTTCAGAGCAGGATAGGTTTGCTATGGGAACATGAACATAGGTGTCAGTAGAGTGCTGTGGTCAGACAGAAAGGCAATTCAAAAAGAAAATAACTTCCTGTGGAGCATATAGCAGCTAATAAGTACTGGAAAGGTTAAGATTTTTAACTAGAAGGAATGTATATGTCATTGAATATGACCGTATTTCTGAAGATTTAAATAAAGCTAAGACTGTATACAGAAAAAGAGTGGAGAATGAAGTTGCTAGTGCGTTTTTTCTCTAAAATTGAACCGAAACTAATGGCTCTACAGGAAGAAACCAAAAGTAACAAAAGAAAAAAATATCTACGCGATAAACAAGATTACGGGAACGACAAAGTTTTCAATTGGCATATAAAAAGCAATAAAACTGAACCTTATGGCTACAAGAAAAATAGCCGGAAATTTGCTAAAAACGCACCAACAACCAATAAAGAACAGAAGTCTGAACAGACCTCTGCTTAACCTGCAACCATTATCCCTTTAAAAAGACCCACACGCGACGTTTAAGGAGAAAAAGTTACAAAGGAACAAAAGAAAATGAAAGTGAACCCATAGAAGATCCATTAACAGCTACTTTCAATAATGTAATCAACTTAACCGAGCACGAATTGGACAACAGTTCTATTTCACTACTGTCTAGAGGAATGAATTTTGGACCCTACCACGTTTGAAATAGACCTGGATCGAGCTATTAGGAACATTAATCTCAAAAATGATTATGCGAATAGACCATCAACAGAATCTAATCCATATCCAGGAGAAATACCAGTCAATACTGATAATCTGGGACTTGTGCCCACAGGTTTCTCTGATCACGAGAGAAAGTGCATTGAAATGTTGGTCACAGAGTTTGGGACACAGAGTGATGTATCAATTTCTGATAACTTAACCCACAGGTTTAATAAAGGAAAGAAGTCGACATTCTCACCCCCAGTGGCACCGGGTGGTTGTGTCGACTTATTCCAAAAAGCAGTTCAAAAAGATGTGAAATCTGTTTTGTATCCTAAAATAGTAAATTACTTAATGAACAAGAAGCTCTAACTAAGCTAAAGAAACGTAGTGATATTGTTATAGTTAGAGCGGACAAAGGGGTAAGTGTTGTGGTCGTCTCTAAGACACAGTATAATGAAGAAGCCGAAAGGCAATTATCAGACCGTACCACATACACTCCCCTCTTAAGTGATCCGACTAATAGATTTATTCAAAAAAACTTTCAGGTTCTCTAATATTTTGTGTTCGAAGGTATTATTTCGAAAAAAAACTGCTGACAAACTAACCCCTGATTGTCCGTGTCCTGCAAAATGGTACCATCTCCCAAAAGTGCACAAGTCACTGAGCCGACCCCCTGGGCGACCTATAGTTGCGGGGATCGGCTCAGTGACTGAGCACTTGTCCCAGTATATAGATTTTTTGCTTCGTCCTATTTTGCCTACAATTCCAGCGTATATCAAAGACACTGGTCATCTATTGTCTATAGTTAATGATTTCCCGTGGGAAGAGGGTTGGAGCCTATGTTCCATCGACGTCACTAGCCTGTACACCCGTATTCCTCACGATACGGGTGTACAGGCTGTAGTTGAGATTTTAAAAAGAACTAAGAATTCCGAACAGGATATTCAGTTTGTACAAGATGCCCTCAAGTTTATACTGCATAACAGCACCTTTATGTATGAGGATAGGTGGTATAGACAGGACACCGGTACCCTGATGGGGACGCCGGTGTCCTGTACATACGCTAATTTATATTTAGCTAATTTTGAGAATAATATTGTATATACCACCGATAACCCATTTATTAAATATATTTTAAAACGTACGTTCGATTCGTCAAAGATATTCTGTTAGTGTGGTCAGGGACTAAAAACCAATTTCACCAGTTTGTAGATTACTTAAATGATGTCAAGGGCTACAACATGGCGTTCACACAGCAATACGGTGGGGACATGTTGGAGTTCAAATTGACAGTAAAAGAAGGGAAACTAATAAGTGAAGGTTACAGAAAGGAAGTGGCAAAAAACACAATACTTCCCTATCAGAGTTCCCACACACAAGCAGTTAAAAATGGCATTCCATATGGGCAATTTCTACGCCTAAAAAGAAACAACACACAAGATACAGTATACCAAAAGCAGGCAACAGAATTAGAAAAAAGATTAGTAGAACGCAACTATCCAGCAGACCTAATAAGGAAAGGGAGAAAGAAAGCAGATAGAAAAAGTAGAGAAGAAAAAAGCAAAAAAAAAAACACACAATAAGGTAGGTTCACTTTTCAAAATTCCCCTGTAAACAAAGCAATAGAGAGGGCAATAAGGAGAAATTGGTACATACTAGAGACAGATGAAGACCTCAAAGAAATGGCAGAATACAAACCATTAATTTCTTACAGAAAAACTAGAACAATAGGTGAAGTACTGAAACAAGCACAGAACACACAAAAAGAAAAAAAGAAAAAAAAAAGCAGACTGGTTAACTAGCCATATACCAGTAGGGAATTTTCAATGTAAAAATTGTAATTTCTGTAAATACAACCTTGGCTTGCAAACATTCAGAATAGGTCCTATCACCCATACGGTTAGCGAACTTATTACTTGTAAGTCAAAAAATGTTGTATATGTAATATTCTGTCCGTGCGGCTTCTATTATATAGGGAAAACAATCAGACAAATGTGCGCAAGAATCAGAGAGCACTTCTACTCTCTGCGTACAAAAAAGGGGGCTCCCAAGTTCATTTCCCATATAATAGAAGCCCACGGAGGAAGCCACGAATCTTTAAGATTCGCAGGAATACAAAAAGTTGCTGCACGACCAGGACTTAGATCCGATAAAAACCTCCTTAGAAGAGAGACGCATTGGATAATTGCTACTGATGCAACAGGAGTCTTAGGACTTAATGACAAAGTTGACGTCTCAGTTTGCTTCTAAGAAGGTTTTAACGGTACCAGTCGTAACAGTCTGAATAACGAGCTAGATCGATGTAGGAGCAAGCTTGATAAAGCAACCTCCCCTCCTTCTTTTAACGTCACAAGGTGTGTCTATTGGTGATAGGTCCAATTACTTTACTCACCTGTATAAGAAGATGACATGTTCCGGTGTAGAGTCAGGCCCGTCGAAGCACTACTAAGTTCGATACATCGGTGTCGCCTCTCTGTGGTACCCCCTCTATGTTACCATCCGCTGTCTCCCCTAGAACTGTACTATGGCTTTGAGTATGTGCAATAAAATCTGCTGAATTGGAAAACCGGTGAGTGCCGACCTTTCATTCTTCTTCTTATGCACTGAACGTACAAATCTGTTTAACTTTCCGGCACCAGTTGATTTAAAAAAAAAAAAAATGTTTTCCCGTGGAGTACCCCTTTAATTGAGGGCCTCTAAGTGATCATAATGTCCCACATTCTGAAATCAAAAATAGGTACCCTACTAGATAGAGAGTTTCATGTTTAGTATATTCAGTATGCCAAATGTGACTAGTATGCAAATTCTCAACTTCTAGAAAAATCAGTTCCCACCAATTACAGTGACCCCTCGACCTACGATGGCCCCGACATACGATAATTTCAACATGCGATGGCCTCTCAGAGGCCATCACATGTTGAAGGCAGCATCAACATACGATGCTTTTTCATGTCGGGGCCATCGCATAAACGGCTATCCGGCAGTGCTGACTGCTTTAGCTGCCACCGGATAGTCATTTACAGTGCCCCGTGAGCTCCGGTGATGGTCACTTACCTGTCCTCAGGGCTCTTCGGGATCCTCTGCATCGTCGGCACTCTCCATCGTCATCATGACGTCATCCAATAGGAGCGGCGTGCGTAGCGATGTGATGGTGGCGACGGAGAGCGCGGATGCTGGGGAAGCAAAGGCCTTGCCGGAGCGTAGGGGACACCTCAGGGATGCGGCGATAGCGACGGGCAGCGGTGGCAAGAGGTGACGGTCCGGAGCGGTTGAGTACAACTTCCTCTAACAGTGGTCTACAACCTGCGGACCTCCAGATGTTGCAAAACTACAACACCCAGCATGCCCGGACAGCCGTTGGCTGTCCGGGCATGCTGGGTCTTGTAGTTTTGCAACATCTGGAGGTCCGCAGGTTGTAGACCACTGTCCTATACTTTACAGTGCACGGATTCCTCAACATGCGATGGTATCAAGAAACGATGATCCGTTTGGAACGGATTACCATCGTATGTTGAGGGACCAGGCATTACATGTCCCACAGGCAGAACATTGTCATGTATTATCATGTACACCAGACTCTTTATCCACAGAAAAGAGTGAACATAGAAAATAAAGAGAAGCGGGGAGGAGAGAGTGGGCATATTTAGACGCAGAGAAAGATGAGTCTGGGCTGGCACATCCCAAGTTAGCTTTCAGTTGTTTTAAGTATTTTTAGCCTAGAGGAGGCTGACTATCTCTAGTAACATACATAAGCCACACAGCACATGTCTATTTTTATTGTGGTTTTGATGTGGATTAGATATCAGGAAGGTGCTCACCCACTACAGGGTCACACACGAGGGGCTATTTCTGAACAAAAATCGTATCCTCAGCAGATGAAAAAAAGCCATAAATGACACCTGTGCCATGACTGCAGGATTCAGGATGGTCTAGCACTTTAAAGAGTAGCTCCTACCATCTTTTTTTCTTTTTCTGTCCCTTCCTATTGGTTATCTCTCCCTAACACCCTCCCTGTTTTAACAAAAAATTCCTACCTTCTAAATTGAATTTTTCATGGCCGTAACGCTTCTCACTCTGCCTGAGCAGGAAGCCGACTTCTCCAGCAGGCGCGACGTCACTGACGCCCTTATCTAGTCTATGCAGCGCTCCCATCGGGAGATGAGTGGCCGATCGCACGGCAGGCTGCTTCGGGGTCTCCTCCTCCTTGTTTCTCACTGCATGTGCTATCCAAGGAGGAGGAGTATAGGAGCTTCGCCGGACCTGCCGTGTAAAATTCTCTGTCGAGACCCGGGACCTCAGATAAGACCTCAGATCAGACTTACCCCACAAGGACATGTACAGTCCTGGAGCATCAGCACGGCACTGATATTCTGTGCGTGCGCTGCCTCCAGACTGTACATGCCGGGGGCGAGGACGGGTGGCGCGCGCAAGGCCAGTGAACCAATGCGCGCAGCCCCGGCATTCACAGCGCTCGCTACCGCCTGTCTGATTGACAGGCAGGGAGCGAGTGCAGGCTGACTGAATTTGGACGGATTGCCCAGCCAACCAGAATTCAGCAATGACCTCACAGGGAGGGAGACCCCTAGTGGCCAGATTTCAAATGGAAAATATAATATTTTAAACACAAAAAAAATTATTGATGTATATTAGAGATATGTTGTAGTACAGAAGTACTACAATATATATATATATATATATATATATATATATATATATAAATAAAAGTTCATGACATTTAAGCAAAGTATATGGTACCTGTTACATGCAATTCAGATAGGACACACGTATTCTACAGGAGGCCCGCACACCAGAACATCTATGCAAATCTGTTACTAAAGGTGTAAAATGTATATTATATAAGTAATGGGCATTATAACCTTAAAAACAACTCATGTGAGGATTTCCTGAAGAATCCTTATTCACAGACCAGTATAGAGATTTATCTTTTTATTGTTTTTATTGACCAAGATTGTAAGAGCGCAATCCTGGAGAACGTCAATAATTCACATGACCCTAGTTAAAAGGGTTTTTCCCCATAGGTGACATTTATCACCTATCTATAGGATAAAATAATATGAGAAATAAATATACTAAGATCTCTAACAAAGTAGATGTAATGTAATCAATAAATCCAGGAGTAACTACTATGGCGATGAAACCACCCTAAAATTCTGCCTCTTCCCCTTCTTCCTCCCTTGCCCTATCTCAGGTTTCTTTTGTTCTTTGTTTTTAATGTGATCATATAACAAAACGTAATCTGTCCCAGGGCCTACATGCTATTCTGTGTTATTTATAGGAATAATGTAGTTGTTGGACCCCATCAGCCACAAGAGCCTGGGTGCGACTTCCTGATGATGCTAGTCTTTGCTGACAATCGCGGTCCCCTATGCCTTGTTGTTTGACATTGTTGTTTTTGATAACGATTTATGATATATGCAGGAATATTAGTGTAGCATGTGGTACGATGTATAACATAGGGAACCCGTGCTGTATATTGTGCTGTCGCGCTATGTATGGTGAATGTATTATTTATTGTATAAGTGATTGACGTTTGATTGCTAATAAAGTTATTTTCAATCCAAAAATTGGGGTGATATTGTCTGGCAGACTACACATCACTTAAGACCTTTTAAAGAGATGACGCAAACATTATTGATAAAGTGTAAAGCTGGGTGGCTCTTTTGAGCATGACAGCCTCTTCGATGTTCACTTTGGCTTTTATATAAGTCACATGCTATCTATAGGGCTTGTTCATGGTACACACACACCCTGTTCAGACCCACTTCTTTATTCCCTGCATTGCGCGCAAGAGGCGGGCCCCACCGGCTCAATTTACATATGCATGTTCTGTGTCTCCACCTCCTAGTGACTCCCCTTGCTGGTCACATGAACGCCCTACTTTTTGCAAAGAGCGTATGTGCCGACTGAGCGCTTACTTCACCAGCGATAGGAGTCACTAGGAGGTGGAGACACAGAACATGCATATGTAAATTGAGCCTGTGTGAGCGATTCCGGGAATAAAAAAAGAGGATCTTGTAGGGGACATATATCTGGATCTACGGAACAGATTTTGGTAAGTGACCCATCATTTGACTCCTATTCACCACACTATAACCCAGTGTATTGGGTTTAGTGTGAGTCAGTGATTCCCAACCGGAATCATTAAAGTGGTGCACCCTCTCCTCTCTATCCCCCCTGTCCACCCCCCCTTTGTCACCCCTCTGTTACCTCTTTTCACCCTTGTCCACTTTCCTGTCATTCATGTCCACCTTGTCCGCCCCTGTCACCCATGTTCACCCCCCCCCGACCACCCTCCAGTCTACCCCCATCACCAATGTCCAACCACCACTATTCACCCCTCTGTCCCTTTGTCACCCCTGTCCACCTCTGTTACCACCTTGTCATTCCTGTCCATCCCTCCTTCACCCCCTACACCCCTCCGTCACCCATCTACACTCCTCTAAACCCCTCCGTCACCCATGTACACTCCTACACCCCTCCGTCACCCATGTACACTCCTCCGCATCTCTCTGTGACCCATGTACACTCCTCTACACCCCTCTGTCACCCATGTACACTCCTCTACACCCCTCTGTCACCCATGTACACTCCTCTACACCCCTCTTTCACCCATGTACACTCCTCTACACCCCTCTGTCACCCATGTACACTCTTCTACACCCTTCTGCTACTAATATACACCCCTCTGTCACCCATGTACACTCCTCTACACCCCTCTGTCACCCATGTACACTCCTCTACACCCCTCTGTACACTCCTCTACACCCCTCTGTCACCCATGTACACCCTTCTGCTACTAATATACACTCCTCTACACCCCTCTGTCACCCATGTACACTACCTTCCACCCCTCTGTCACCCATGTACACTCCTCTACACCCCTCTGTCACCCATGTACACTCCTCTACACCCCTCTGTCACCCATGTACACTCCTCTACACCCCTCTATCACCCATGTACACTCCTCTACACCCCTCTGTCACCCATGTACACTCTTCTACACCCCTCTGTCAACCATGTACACTCTTCTACATCTCTCTGTCACCCATGTACTCTCCTCTACACTCCTCTGTCACCCATGTACACTTCTCTACACCCCTCTGTCACCCATGTACACTTCTCTACACCCTTCTGTCACCCATGTATACTTCTCTACACACCCTTCACCCATGTACACTCTTCTACATCTCTCTGTCACCTATGTACACTCCTCTACACCCCTCTGTCACCCATGTACACTCTTCTACACCCCTCTGTCAACCATGTACACTCTTCTACATCTCTCTGTCACCTATGTACACTCCTCTACACCCCTCTGCCACCCATGTACACTTCTCTACACCCCTCTGTCACCCATGTACACTTCTCTACACCCTTCTGTCACCCATGTATACTTCTCTACACACCCTTCACCCATGTACACTCCTCTACACCCCTCTGTTAACCCTATACGCCCCTTTATTCCTCCTCCCTTCTAAAAAGGGTATCTGGAGGCTGATGCTGGAAAAGTGCGGAGCCTATTAGGTTTGTTTTTCAGGTTTAACTATGAAGAATTGTGGCTGGAAGAAATTGAAGGGAACGACGCTGGTTTTAGAAGCCATAGACAATCAATGGAGTGTGTGCAACCCACCACCTACATGCTTGAAGAAACAGCCATTGGCGTGAAACGGCTGCTGTCCTCTAGTGAAACTCTCCTTCACTATCTGCACTGTACAATCCCACAATAAGATGGTTGTTATGTGATGTTCCAGTTGGCATGTCCCTGTTCTGGAGATAGAGGTGGGATATGCCATAACTGTCTGAACAGGGAAAAACAAAATAAGGGTGCGTTCACATGTGTGCATTTTTTGCTGCAGATTTTGCTGCCCATTGACTTCAAACACAAAATCTGCTGAGGATTTTCTGCAGTAATTACTCTACGTAAATTCCACAGGCAAGCCGCCTGTGTGAATGTACCCTGAGGGTACGTTCACACGGGCAGCTTGCCTGCGGAATTTCCATAGAGTATTTGCTGCAGAAAATCCTCAGAAGATTTTGCTACCCTTGACTTTCATTGGTCCAAAGAAAAATCTGCAAATCTGCCTATATTGCAGATTTTCTGCTGATCCGTTGAAGGCAATGGCAGCAAAAACCGCTGTGCATTTTCCGCAGCCAATACGATGCGGAAATTTCACAGGCAAGATGACTGTGTGAACATCCCCTCGCAGTACGTTCACACGTACAGAATCTGTTGCATATTTTTGCTGCATATTTTCTGCAGCTGATTTTGCTACCCATTGAAGTTAATGAATGGCTAAATCAGCTGCACAAAATATGCAGCATAATAGTTAGCAGATCCTGTACGTGTGAACGGACCCTATAGGGCAGTGTTTCCTATCCAATGTGCCTCCAGCTGTTGCAAGACTACAACTCCCAGCCCAAGGCTGTCCAGGCATTAAGAAAGTTGTAGTTTTGCAAAAAAAAATCTGCAGCAGTTTACACTAGTGTTAATGGGGTCTGCTGCTGGTAATCTGCCCTTGTGATCGTACCCTTAAGGGCTTTAAGCATTACTGTTTAAATTATAAGGTGCAGAATTTACATAATTATTATTCTTTCTTGAGCAGTGTTCCACAAGTGTGGCAAAACTACAACTCCAATCATGCTCTGGCAGTCATCGGTTGTAATATGGCAACAATTGGACAGCCCCAATCAGTTTAAGAGGTTATTCTCTATTCTACACCCATAATAGCAGACAAGCCTAATTTCGCCTACATGTTAATAACTATTGACAACCTCAGTTATGTAACACAAAGTATAAGCTAAGTTTCAATTTCTTTACTACCTTGTCTGTCATCATCTAATGTTAACCAACCAGATTCAGTCTCCGTAGAGACTGTCAAAAATTGCCGGTGCCGGCTATATTTCAAGCCGTCACGGCGGGGTATTGGGAAAAGTTTTCAATTAGCAATAATCGCGCCTCGGATAAACCTCATTGGCTACGATACTGCCACTGCGCAAAGCTAACAATCGTTAGATGACCTGGGAACCCACTCCTATGGAGACTGCTCTTAGATTACTGCGAGTCCGGACTGCCTCTGTTCTCTATATACTTTTACAACCCTTCCGATGTAACTGAGTTTTCTTCATAACACCGGTACTATGTTTAGTGCTAATACTTCCCCTATAACGTGTACAAAAAACTAATAATAGAACTGAGAGCACGAAATGGTGCATGATGGGAATGCTATGCAAATAAGAAGACTGACCCGTGACGTCATCCGATTCTCTGCCGGAGTCCACTGACAAGCGTGCCTGGGGTTTTGAATGGTATCCGCAGCAGGAAGGAGATCATAGAGATGCTCGTTCAGCGGATTCAGACCCCCAGAGTGTATGCATGCGGAATTAGACGTTATTATATCATTTTGGATTACTCGCTAGCGCCACCCGGCGGGAAGTAAGAATAATCACTTCTGAGCACTGCTGGAAATTACAGCGTTTCTCACCGCAGAGATCGCGTTTTGTTTTCTGCAGTGATAAATGACATGTTGGAGAACGCTGATCTACTGGCAAAATGTGAACGATCTATACCAGTGGTCAGCAAACTGTGGTCCTCCAGCTGTTGCAAAACCACAACTCCCAGCATGCCCAGACAGCCGACGGCTGTCTGGGCATGCTGGGAGTTGTAGTTTTGCAACAGTTTGGTGACCACTGATCCATACGATTCCTATCTGACCCTGATCTGATATTGGGCATAGGGTGCACACTGGATAGGACAATCCCCAAGGCAAGTATACCATACAGTCTCATATATGTGTCACCATGGGAATATATTAGAATTCCCCCCTAAAAAATGTATTAAACCATATACTGCAGCATAGATTGGTCAGCGTTACACCAGTATCCATTGTATTTGAGGGATACTATAATGAAGACTACCACACCTTCCTATCCCTCAATCCATTAACCCCGTAAGGACGCAGGGTTTTTCCGTTTTTGCACTTTCGTTTTTTCCTCCTCACCTTCTAAAAATCATAAAGCTTTCAGTTTTCCACCTACAGACCCATACGAGGGCTTATTTTATATGCTACCAATTTGACTTTGTAATGACATCAGTCATTTCACCACAAAATCAATGGCAAAACCCCCCAAAAAATTGTAGGAATTTTTTTTTTTAAATACGCCACTTTGTAACTTTTAGCGGGTTCCGTTTTACACAGTGCACTTTTCGGTAAAAATGACACCTTATATTTACTCTGTAGCTCCATACGGTTACAAGGATACCCAATTGTCACGATTCGGCTCACAGGTAGTGGATCCTCTGTGTCAACGAGGGATTGGCGCGGACCGTGCTAGTGGACCGGTTCTAAGAGGCTACTGGTGTTCACCAGAGCCCGCCGCAAAGCGGGATGGTCTTGCTGCGGCAGTAGCAACCAGGTCGTATCCACTAGCAACGGCTCAACCTCGCTGACTGCTGAGAAGGCGTGGGACAGAAGGACTAGGCAGAGGCAAGGTCAGACGTAGCAGAAGGTCGGGGGCAGGCGGCAAGGTTCGTAGTCAAGATGGATAGCAAGGGTTCAGGTAACACAGGCTTTGGACACACTAAACGCTTTCACTGGCACAAGGCAACAAGATCCGGCAAGGGAGTGCAGGGGCAGTGAGCAGATATAGTCTGGGAGCAGGTGGGAGCCAATTAAGCTAATTGGGCCAGGCACCAATCATTGGTGCACTGGCCCTTTAAGTCTCAGAGAGCTGGCGCGCGCGCGCCCTAGAGAGCGGAGCCGCGCGCGCCAGCACATGACAGCAGGGGACCGGGACGGGTAAGTGACCTGGGATGCGATTCGCGAGTGGGCGCGTCCCGCTGTGCGAATCGCATCCCCGACGGCCATGACAGTGCAGCGCTCCCGGTCAGCGGGACTGACCGGGGCGCTGCGGGGAGAGAGACGCCGTGAGCGCTCCGGGGAGGAGCGGGGACCCGGAGCGCTAGGCGTAACAGTACCCCCCCCCCTTAGGTCTCCCCTTTTCTTTGTTCGGTAACTGCCTCCCCTGGGATGAGGACACCGGGAAAGAATGGAGGGTTTCCTCAACGGCAGGCAGCACAGCAGGAGTGGGAATGGGGAGGGAGGGCAGAGGGCGAAGCCTGGCACGGGGCAGTGTGACACCAGGACGGGGGCCATGAGGAGGCACTGAGGCTTGCCTGACGGGGCTGGGAGGGGGGGAGAGGCACTTCCTATGGCAGGCAGAGTCCCAGTTCTTGATCTCCCCGGTGGTCCAATCAAGGGTGGGAGAATGAAGCCGGAGCCATGGCAGACCGAGGAGGACCTCAGAGGTACAGTTGGGAAGGACGAATAACTCAATCCTTTCGTGGTGGGGTCCAATAGACATCAGGAGGTGTTCTGTGCGGTAACGCACGGTGCAATCCAATCTGACTCCGTTGACCGCGGAAATGTAGAGCGGCTTGACGAGACGGGTCACCGGGATGCTGAATTTATTCACAAACGACTCCAAAATAAAATTACCAGAGGCACCAGAGTCCAAGCAGGCCACGGCTGAGAGGGAGGAGTTGGCTGAAGGAGAAATCCGCACGGGCACCGTGAGACGTGGAGAAGCAGACTTAGAACCAAGAGATGCCACACCCACGTGAGCTGGGTGCGTGCGTGCGTTTCCCAGACGTGGAGGACGGATAGGGCAATCCACCAAGAAATGCTCGGTACTGGCACAGTACAGACAGAGATTTTCTTCCCTACGGCGATTCCTCTCTTCCTGGGTCAGGCGAGACCGATCCACTTGCATGGCCTCCTCGGCGGGAGGCCCAGGCGTAGACTGCAAAGGATGCTGTGGGAGAGGTGCCCAGAGATCTAAGTCTTTTTCCTGGCGGAGCTCTTGGTGTCGCTCAGAAAAACGCATGTCAATGCGGGTAGCCAAATGGATGAGTTCTTGCAGGTTGGCAGGAATCTCTCGTGCGGCCAGCACATCCTTGATGCGACTGGATAGGCCTTTTTTAAAGGTTGCGCAGAGAGCCTCATTATTCCATGATAACTCGGAAGCAAGAGTACGAAATTGGATGGCGTACTCGCCCACTGAAGAATTACCCTGGACCAGGTTCAGCAGGGCAGTCTCGGCAGAAGAAGCTCGGGCTGGCTCCTCGAAGACACTCCGGACTTCAGCGAAGAAGGACTGGACTGTGGCTGTGGAAGGATCATTGCGGTCCCAGAGCGGTGTGGCCCATGACAAGGCCTTTCCTGAAAGAAGGCTTACTACGAACGCCACCTTAGACCGTTCTGTAGGAAACAAGTCAGACAACATCTCCATATGCAGGGAACACTGAGACAAAAATCCACGGCAGAGTTTAGAGTCCCCATCAAATTTGTCCGGCAGGGACAAGCGGAGGCTAGGAGCGGCCACTCGCTGCGGAGGAGGTGCAGGAGCTGACGGAGGAGATGGTTGCTGCTGTAGCAGAGGCAGAAGTTGCTGTAACATGGCGGTCAACTGCGACAGCTGCTGTCCTTGTTGGGCAATCTGCTGCGATTGCTGAGCGACCACCGTGGGAAGGTCAGCGAGACTTGGCAGCGGCACCTCAGCGGGATCCATGGCCGGATCTACTGTCACGATTCGGCTCACAGGTAGTGGATCCTCTGTGTCAACGAGGGATTGGCGCGGACCGTGCTAGTGGACCGGTTCTAAGAGGCTACTGGTGTTCACCAGAGCCCGCCGCAAAGCGGGATGGTCTTGCTGCGGCAGTAGCAACCAGGTCGTATCCACTAGCAACGGCTCAACCTCGCTGACTGCTGAGAAGGCGTGGGACAGAAGGACTAGGCAGAGGCAAGGTCAGACGTAGCAGAAGGTCGGGGGCAGGCGGCAAGGTTCGTAGTCAAGATGGATAGCAAGGGTTCAGGTAACACAGGCTTTGGACACACTAAACGCTTTCACTGGCACAAGGCAACAAGATCCGGCAAGGGAGTGCAGGGGCAGTGAGCAGATATAGTCTGGGAGCAGGTGGGAGCCAATTAAGCTAATTGGGCCAGGCACCAATCATTGGTGCACTGGCCCTTTAAGTCTCAGAGAGCTGGCGCGCGCGCGCCCTAGAGAGCGGAGCCGCGCGCGCCAGCACATGACAGCAGGGGACCGGGACGGGTAAGTGACCTGGGATGCGATTTGCGAGCGGGCGCGTCCCGCTGTGCGAATCGCATCCCCGACGGCCATGACAGTGCAGCGCTCCCGGTCAGCGGGACTGACCGGGGCGCTGCGGGGAGAGAGACGCCGTGAGCGCTTCGGGGAGGAGCGGCGACCCGGAGCGCTAGGCGTAACACCAATTTATGTAGGTTTTATTTTATTTTACAACTTTTTATTATAAATTATAACTACATGCACCAAAATTAGTATGTTTAAAATTGTCATGTTATTTTTCCGTATATGGGGCTATATGAGGGCTCATTTTTTGTGCCGTGATCTGTTTTTTGGTACCATTTTTGTTTTGATGCGACTTTTTGAATGCTTTTTATTAGTTTTTTTAGGGTATACAAAATGACCAAAAATTTTGGATTTTTGAATTTTTTTTACATATACGCCATTGACCGTGCGGTTTAATTATAGTTCTATCAAAGGTATGTAGAAAAATAGGGACATCACTCACCGGTATAATGTGCCAATGTGACATCCCTATTTTTCTACATACCATTGATGTTGGAAGTTGTTTGCCTCTGAGGGACTTGGAACCCGAGGGATCGTAGTGCCGGACTTGGAACCCGAGGGATCGTAGTGCCTGCCAGCGCTAGAGGGGAGCTTCAGGCATTGTTTAGTCTCTACGGAGCCACATGCGTAAAGGGGAATTTAAAGGGGTAGGAGTGCCGACTGCTTGCTATCTAACGTTGTTTAATTATAGTTATATTTTTATAGTTTACGCACGCAGCGATACCACATATGTTTATTTTTATTACGTTTATATATTTTTAATATGTAATTTGGGAAAAGGGGGGTGATTTAAACTTGTAGTATGGAAGGGGTTAATTCACATTTATTAACTTTAACACCATTTTTTTAGTCCCCATAGGGGACTATTACATGCAATCATCTGATTGCATATGCTTTTCAATGCTTTTCCATAGCATAGCATTGATCAGTGTTATATACGCTCGATTGCTCCAGCCTGGTGAGCCAGGCTGGAGCATCACAGAGAAGATCGGATGGCGAGGAGGCAGGTAAAGGCCCTCCCGCCACCCTGTAAGCTCATCTGGACACCCCGGTGATCCCAATCAGCCCGATTGAGCTGCCGGGAATGCTTTTCCATTTTAGACACGGATCTAAAGGGTTAATGCCAGGCATCACCACGATCGGTCATGTCCGGCATTAGACACGGGTCCTGGCTGTTGATAGCCGCCGGGACCACCCCGCTATGACGCGGGGTCAGCTTGTGACCCTGTGTCATAGCAGGGGAGCTGGCACAGGGCGTACAGGTATGCCCTGCATCCTTAAGAGGTTAAAGGGGAACTCTAGCCAAAACTAACTTATCCTTTATCAACAGGATAGGGAACAAGTAGATGATTGCAGGGGCCTGATTCTGGGATCCCCCTCCCCACCCAGCAATCTCCAGAACGGGACCTGGCTATCAGTGAGGAGCACGTGCTGCAGACGGTGTACACTCCATTTATTTTCTATGAGAGCGCCGAAGAGACCCAATAACATCACTTGGGCATCTTTGGCGCTCCCATAGCAATGAATGGAGCATATGCTGGCTACCGCTAGATGACACATGCTCCTCAATTACAGCCGGGGTACCGTTCCAGAGATCGCAGAGGGTCCCAGCGGTCGGACCCCTGGCAATCAGCTTTTTAATCCCCTATTCATTTGGCTGGAGTTCTCCTTTACATAAAATGTAACAGAAAAAATTAATGGTGTACAGCACGGATGCGGCAGGTGGTTTTTGAAATTTTTCCACAAGATCCGGCTGCAGGAGACTGGACACATTATGGTAATTCACCCTGAGGTTATGTTTACACTGCAGAATTTCCGTAATTCCACACAAATTCTGTTCAGCAAAGCTTGCTGAACTGAATTGCGGCCAAATTTCTGTGTTCTCAGAACACAGAATATAGCTGAAATTCAAGCCGCATTGATTTTAATGGGATTTCACCGCAGAGGAGTAAGACTGGTCTTATATTTTTGCTGAAAGCAGAATTTCCACAACGGAATGGAATGCCCGCCACAGAAATTCCACTGTTGGAATGGGACAGCGGAATCCTATTGAAATCAATGGGCATTTCATGTTCAGAGGAATTTCACGTAGAATTCTTATGCGGAATTCCACACAGTGTAAACATAGCCTTAGGGTCTATTCACACGGGCGGAATTCCGCATGCGGAAGTTCAGAAGTGACAACGGGATTGCGGAAACCCAAGTGTATGGGCTTTCATTTCAGGCGGAATTCCGCCCTTGTGAATAGATCCTTACACTGCATAAGCAATGGTGTGTTTTGGAACAAGCTGCCCTAAAGTTCAATGAGAAACACAAACGGCTGCCTATGGGGCTTTCTTGGCAGGCAGCCATGTTGGGGAAACCATGCTCTAAGCTTCTGAGAAAATCTTGGACCAGGGATGGGACACAGCTCAAAGAGTGCAGGGCTTTAGACAAAGCGTGGCCCTGGGCAAACCTAAAAATAGGGCCCCGAATTTCTAAATATTCTATAAAAAAAAATAGAACATATACGACCACTTGAAAATATGCTTTAATTAACCCCTTAAGGACTCAGCCCATTTGGACCTTAAGGACTCAGACAATTTTTTTACGTTTTAGTTTTTTCCTCCTCGCCTTCAAAAAATCATAACTCTTTTATATTTACATCCACAGACTAGTATGAGGGCTTGTTTTTTGCGTGACCAGTTGTCCGTTGTAATGCCATCCCTCACTTTACCATAAAGTGTATGGTGCAACCAAAAAAATACTATTTGTGTGGGGAAATTAAAAAGAAAAACGCAATTTTGCAAATTTTGGAAGGTTTCGTTTTCACGCCGTACAATTTATGGTGAAAATGACATGTGTTCATTATTCTTTGGATCAATATGATTAAAATGATACCCATGATAAGACACTTTTCTATTACTGTTGTGCTTAAAAAAAATCGCTAACTTTTTAACCAAATTAGTACGTTTAAAATTCCCCTATTTTGAAGACCTATAACTTTTTCATTTTTCCGTATAAGAGGCGGTATGAGGGCTCATTTTTTGCACCGTGATCTGTACTTTTTATTAATACCATATTTGCTTATATAAAACTTTTAGTTAATTTTTTATCAATTTTTATTGGAAATTAAATGTTATAAAAAAAAAGCATCAATTTTGTACTGTTTTTTTCTCCGTTAATGCCGTTCACCATACGGTATCATTAACATTATATTTTAATATTTCGGATATTTACGCACGCAGCGATACCAAATATGTATTTTAAATTTTATTTTTTTTTACACTTTTGGGTGGTGAAATAGGGAAAATGGGACAATTTAAGGTTTTTTTAGGGGAGGGTTTTTTAATTTTTTTTAACTTATTTTACTTTTAGTTTTACACTTTAATAGTCCCCATAGGGGACTATTTATAGCAATCATTCGATTGCTAATACTGTTCAGTACTATGCATAGGGCATAGCACTGATCAGTGTTATTGGTGATCTTCTGCTCTGGTCTGCTCGATCTCAGACCAGAGCAGAAGACCTATGGAAGGCAGCGGAGCCAGGTGAGGGGACCTCCGTCTGCCGTTCTGGATGATCGGATCTCCGTGGCAGCGCTGCGGGCGATCTGATCATCCATTTTAGTGACCGCAATGCTGCAGATGCCGTGATCTGTATTGATCACGGCATCTGAGGGGTAACGGTGGATATCTGCGCGATCGCGGATGTCCACCATTACCGGCGGGTACCTGACTGCTGTCAGGCTGCTGCCTGCTCGCGGTTATGTATAGGACATAAATGTACGTCCTGGTGCGTTAAGTACCAGCTCACCAGGACGTACATTTACGTCCTGTGTCGTTAAGGGGTTAAATAACATTAAGGGATCCAGATGCCTCAAGAAAACTCCTAATCAAGTAACCCCGCCTTTCTGCAAGTGTTCTCCTTTCTAGGAGTTGGTAAGTCATACCCTGGCGGTGTCAGTAAAATTGGGCCTTAGCGGAACCCTAGTTAGTGTGAGATATCTCCAAATCTGCAAGTCTCAAGCATATTTTATTCAAGTGGGTAAAAAGCATAAATCCCAGCAAGGCATAAGGGCTCCCAAGGGTTACACTGCATCCCTTCTACTCTGCTCTGTACTGCGTGTGATGTACCATCTGTACCTGCTCAGTAAAAGACAGTCATCTGCAACCTGGTGTCGGTGTGTTCATTGCCCCCGTGCCTGGCCCAGGAGAATCTGTCTCCACCTCGGACTATGTATAGGCTAACGGTGCCCTAGTGTCACGAATTGACAAGTATACCTTGCACCCCGATGTCACCACAGTACCAAAAGAGGTTAATCATACAAAAATATAATCAGTGTGGCCTAGAAAGTTGCAACACATAATTTAACAGCCTATAGCCTCAGGGACTTAGCCTGTGACTCACGGTTCAGTTGCTCAATCCTTAATGGACGATGTCATCCACACCTTAGCAGTTCCTTATGTGCATCGCACGATCTGTAGTCTTTAGCGCTTAGCCATCTCCGTTAGTTCGTCTTTCACTGGTTATCACTTCACATCTCAGTAGTTCCATATCAATAATTCTTGTCCTATAGTGACCCTGGCCCTATCCCTACCTAAAGTGTCATACTGTACCCAGGACCTTTAAATATCCCTCCTCTTCATCACAACACTTTCATATATGGGGTAAAAAAAACAGATGCACCCATCCTACTCTTATCCCAAAGTACCTATCCAGCTCATATCTCACATTTCCCAGCCTCCCCCTTGTTTTGGGATCACCTTTAACCCCTTAAGGACCAAAGTTTTTTTTTACATTTTTGCACTTTTGCATTTTCCACATCACCTTCTAAAAATCACAACCTTTTCAATTTTGTGCCACCAATTGTACTTTGTAATGACATCAATCATTTCACCACAAAATTTACGGTGGAACCAGAAAAAAATATTTGTGGGGCAAAGTTGGAGAAAAAAAAACGCCATTTTGTAAATTTTGGGGGCTTCCGATTCTACGAAGTGCACTTTTTTTTCGGTAAAAATGACACCATGGCCCTCATTTACTAAGAGTGGAGTGTAGGTTTCTTTGTGGGTTTTAATTCCCTACAATTTATTTTCCCACGGTATTTACTAAGGTTTCCCTACATTTTCCACTTTCCCTACACTTTGTTTTTTTTACACATGCGCTGATCTGTCTGGTTTTCCTCAGCTCAAATCCACCACACTTTCTGTGGAAACTTTAGTAAATATGTTGGGATTTTGTGAAAATGTCGGGAACACGCCCCTTTTCTGTGACCACACCCCCTTTTCCCAACGGCCACTCCCCTATTACCGGGTTTTCTTAGCAAAATGGAGAGTTAGTTGGGGTTTTTTCAATTCAGGGGCAAATTCAGGCGTATACCTAATTAATATAGGTTTTATTTTATTTTACTACTTAAAAAAATATATAACTACCGTATATACTCGAGTATAAGCCGACCCGAGTATAAGCCGAGACCCCTAATTTCAACCCAAAATCCCAGGAAAAGTTATTGACTCGAGTATAAGCCTAGGGTGGGAAATACCTCATCCCCCCCTGTCATCATCCAGACCCGTCATTAACATCCTCATCATCATCCCCTTGTCATCATCCCACACATCCCCCCTTCATCATCCCCTTATCATCCCACACATCCCCCCTTCATCATCCCCTTGTCATCATCCCACACATCCCCCCTTCATCATCCCCTTGTCATCATCCCACACATCCCCCCTTCATCATCCCCTTATCATCCCACACATCCCCCCTTCATCATCCCCTTATCATCCCACACATCCCCCCTTCATCATCCCCTTATCATCCCGCACATCCCCCCTTCATCATCCCCTTATCATCCCACACATCCCCCCTTCATCATCCCCTTATCCCACACATCCCCCCTTCATCATCCCCACCCCCCTTCATCATCCCCACACCCCCCCTTCATCATCCTCTTCTCATCATTCGCCCTCAGTGGTCTTCAACCTGCGGACCTCCAGAGGTTTCAAAACTACAACTCCCAGCAAGCCCGGGCAGCCATCGGCTGTCCGGGCTTGCTGGGAGTTGTAGTTTTGAAACCTCCGGAGGTCCGCAGGTTGAAGACCACTGCGGCCTTCAACATCATCCAGCCCCCTCTCACCCCCTTTAGTTCTGTACAGTACTTACCTCCGCTCGGCGCTGGTCCGGTCCTGCAGGGCTGTCCGGTGAGGAGGTGGTCCGGTGGGATAGTGGTTCCGGGCTGCTATCTTCACCGGGGGCGCCTCTTCTCCGCGCTTCCGGACCGGAATAGAGGCGTTGCCTTGACAATGACGCAGAAGTACGTTGGCAATGAACGCACCTCTGCGTCGTTGTCACGGCAACGTGACTATTCTGAGGCCGGGCCCGAAGCGCTTAGAAGAGGCCTCCCCGGTGAAGATAGCAGCCCGGAACCACTATCCCACCGGACCACCTCCTCACCGGACAGTCCTGCAGGACCGGACCAGCGCCGAGCGGAGGTGAGTACTCAGAACTAAAGGGGGGTGAGATGGGGCTGGATGATGTTGAAGGCCGCAGTGGTCTTCAACCTGCGGACCTCCGGAGGTTTCAAAACTACAACTCCCAGCAAGCCCGGACAGCCGATGGCTGCCCGGGCTTGCTGGGAGTTGTAGTTTTGAAACCTCTGGAGGTCCGCAGGTTGAAGACCACTGCGGGTGGGGGAGTTCACTCGAGTATAAGCCGAGGGGGGTGTTTTCAGCACGAAAAATCGTGCTGAAAAACTCGGCCTATACTCGAGTATATACGGTACATGCACCAAAATTAGTATGTGTAAAATTGTCATCTTCTTACCCCTATAACTTTTTCATTTTTCCACATGAGGACTCATTTTTTGCGCCGTGATCTGAAGTTTTTATTGGTACCATTTTTGTTTTAATGGGACCTTTTGATAGCTTTTTATAATTTTGGGGTATACATAGTGACAAAAAATTAGCAATTTTAGAATTTTTTTACGTGTTCGCCATTGACCACGCTGTTTAATAAACATTATATTTTTATAATTCGGACATTTACGTACGCAGTGTTACCACATATGTTTATGTTTATATTTGTTTACATTATTTTATTTGAAAAAAAGGGGAAAGGGGGTGCTTTGAATTTTTTTTATTTTAAAACATCCTCAGTATAGGCCATCAATATCTGGTGGGGTACTGAAATGGACCAGATGTTTTACAGGGCTGCTGCAACTAGCTCTACGCTGTGAATGGGGCCAGAAGCAGAGAGCCCCAATCACTGTATCAGGGGCTGAGCTGCAGTAACTCAGCACGGGCACTACACAATGAATGGGGCCATCTGCTTCTGGTCTCGTTCACAGCGTAGATCCAGCTGCAGCAGCCGTGTAAAACATCTGTTTCAGTACCTTACCGATCAGACACTGTAGGTGGGTTCACACATGACTTTTTTTCCCCCAGAAATACCAAGACACAAAAAATGCTGTACCAGAGATGTTAGCTGAAAGTTTTCAAGAAAGTATAAAAAGTTGTTTTAAAAAAAAATTTGTTGCATTTTTTTTTTCAAAGCACTGCTTGATGCTTTTTTTGTTTGTTTTTGTTTTTATACCTTGTTAGGGTAGATCCACATTGCATTCCTGCCCTTGTTAATTGTATCTGTTGGCATCCTGGCGAAAACGGGGATGCTGACAGCAACAGACCCCATTCACTACTATGACCAAACCCAGTGACTCTGAGGCCATAGAAGTGAATGGGGTCTGCTGCTCTTGTTAACAGTATACATCAGCATACCGTTTTCAGCAGGATGCTGGGGGATATGATTAACAGAGGTAGCAACGCAGTGTGGACCTAGCCTTTGAGATGTTTTTTCTCCCTCTGACCTTCATAGGTTTTTTCCTCCTGCATAAAAACATGTGTAGATGTGTGTGTGAGGTGGCTCAGTATGGGATGGTGTTTCCGCGTTCCCTTCTCCTGCCCTGTCAGGCAAAGTCCCTTTATGTCCCCAGGGCCCCCTGCAGTGTTATTCCCTATGTACAGGTGATGTCCCAGGAAGGGATATGCTCCTGCAGTCCTGTACGTCCCTGTATGTCCTCAGGGCTCTCCTGCAGTGTTCCCCCATATTGTGTGTAGGTCACCTGATAATAGTTGTCACATGTTTAAGTCATATGTTTTGTTACCCAGAGAGCACCAGGTGACCAGATGACCTGCAGTTAGCCTATGGGCTCCTTGCTCAGCCCCCCTTTATAAGAGGGGGAGGTACTACAATCTCGCTCTTACACCGCACTTCCTGCTGAGGTCAAGTCCAGTCCAGACGTCTCAGAGCCAGTGTCCAGTACATCTGGAGGTCTCAAACCTAAATTGCAGCCACAAGTCAGTAAGTCAAATCAAGTCAGCAAGTTGCGAGGTCCCCTGTGTTACTGGTCACCTCTCTGGGATCCTGGCCGAACTGTATAGACTGTAACACCTGTCTAACCTCAGAAACCACAGTAAAAGCTACCGAAAATGTCCCGCGCTGGTCACCGTCCCACCCCTGGGTGTGGAAATCATGTCACTGTCTCCATGACGAAGTGGAACCGTGAAGATCCGCCCCTTGTTGCCAGGGGAGCGGAAGTCAGCGCTGCACCACTGACGTCCTTCCAGCCGTCAGCCATTTTCTTAGAGCCCAATATAAAAGGGACCACGCGGACGGAGGTACACAGTATACCGGAAGACTCAAAGAGGAGTAACATGGCGGAACAAGTGAGCGCACATGTGGAGAGTTCCAAGATGGCGCCGGATGCCCGGCAAGTTGCCGCGGCACAGCTGTTCCAAGAACTGGCTGTCTGCTTGCAATCTCTTTCCCTTGGGGCCAAAGAGGCTGGCCACCTAGTCCCACTGCCGGAGGATGACTGGGACTGGCCAGAAACCCCAGAGGAGGAAACATTCAAGTCATCAGGTGCATCATCGCCGGTGAGGCTGTCCCCTCACCACCGGACCTGGGGGTCCTGGGCTGAAATCCTGGCAGAAGAATCGGAAGTGAGTACCCCTGCTGAGGCAGCATTTTCTTCCTCTCCTTCCACCCCTAGCCTATAGCAAATCCCCCAGGCCCCGAAGTCTGTTGTCCATCCACCATAACCACCTTTGCCTAAGTGGTTATTCGGCGATGAGCCCAGTTTGATCAGATACATGAGGGAGCACCTTCTTCCCCTGCCAGGGAAGTGCCATCCCCCAGTTACTCCGGCCCAGTCCAAAAGGGCCAAAAGAGACGCTGAAGTGTCTGAAATTGTGGAGGGACTGAGGGCTCAGAGAATGGAGAAGTATGGGCCGAAGCTGCTGCCAATTGAGGTGCGACAGGCGCAGAAACAAGACACTAAAACCGTGGAGGCCATGTGCATAAGAAAATTGGAGCATCCCCGAGATGGTTTGCTACGAGATGAAGTTTGACAAGGTATGGGGGTTTGGCACCCTTATGGACTGCCGTCATGGAGGAACCATCCTAGTCAATCGACGGGCAGTACAGAGGGACTATCTCCCCCCTAGCAATGCATTCTTTTGAGAGCGGGGAGATTGTGGAGTATACGCTTGTTCAGAGCATGAGAGGAGAGTGGGCAGCTACGGTGACCCGTCCGAAGAATCCAACGCAGATTCCATTCACTTATTTCCCTTTGGACGACTGGGACACAGATCCCTTTGGGTTGCTGCCACTGAAAGTCAAAGGTACCGCCTGAGAGGAGGTCTTCATACCCAAAGCACCTGCTATGGCTCCAAGATACCTGCCAGAGTCATCTGAGGATGTGCCCAGGCCTACTCACCAGGCACCAACCAACGTGCCTCGGCCTACTTCAGCTGTTGCGGAGGTTTGGTCGGTTCCCCAGGCACCAACTGTTCATCCCTCAGTGGCGCAAGCTGCTGCGGTGCAGATGGAGGTCACGGTGAGTCCGACCATCACAGAGTCCCATTTGTCCCATGACTCATGGAACACACATGTCAACCCCATGGAGGGGGCTCAGTCTCGTGGCCCTAGGTTCATGTCACAACTTAGGAAGCAAACCGACCGCCGAGGCTGGGATAGAAAGATGCCATATTGAGGAGCATCTTGTCAGTCAAGTAACTTTACCCTTTTGGCCGAAAAGACTGTGTTCTGTGTGAGAATACTTTTGTTGTTTCAGGTTTCTACAGCAACGTTCAAGTACAACGCCTGAAGAACTTGTCAAGAGTTTTTGTTGCAACCAATTTCGGAATTGTGTGCCCGGCTCTTAGCCGAGATTCTTTGCCAAGAACTCTATAATGTACCTGGACGGTAGAGCGGTACAATAGACCTATGTGTATATATATCTCCTGTTATAGTAATATATTTTTTCTCATTATTCTCTACAAGTCAACACTTGAGCTAATGTGCTATAATTGGCGTAATGTAATAAAATGTATATAACTTGTTTGTACATCAAGGTCAAAGTGTACAGTGTTTGTGTGTCTGGCAATTTTTATAAGAGGTATCCTGACCGAGTCACTACTACCTCACCGCCAGGACAATAGTATAGGGATTAGTTCCCACATAAAAATGATGTACCTCACATAGGTCTTTACATTAGGGCTGTTGCATTTACTGTAAGTACCAGTCCACAAGTGTCTATGATAAGAATGTTTAATGTTTTCAGTGTGTAAGGACATTTTTATGCCACATGGACTCCTTTTGTTCACCTGTTTATTACCACCAGACCTGGATATGGATGTTGTTTGAAATGCCCCAGGAACTGTCTGTGGCCCCTGTTGTCATTCCAGTCCTCCACCCTCCAGGACTAAGCATCGAGGGCGACTTCATTAAAGAGGGGGAGTTTGTGGTGGCCCAGTACAGGATGGTGTTTCCCTGTTCCCTTCTCCTGCCCTGTCAGGCAGAGTCCCTTTATGTCCCCAGGGCCCCCTGCAATGTTATCCCCTATGTACATATGTTATATGTTAAAAGTGTAATGTGTAAGCTCCCTTTCTATAACGCAGGGCCACGGGTCGGGCCCGGCCTCTAGCGGGGTAATAGCGGGCTGGGGCCAGCCTCTAACAACAGCAGGGACCCATGGCAAATAGTGCGATTGGGATGCCGCGTGCTATTAACCCTTTGGATGCGGCGTTCAAAGCTGATTGCGCGGTCTAAAGTTACAAAAATACGCACCCCGCAGCTCAGTCGGCTGATCGGTACCATCGTGGTGAAATTGCGATGTCAGCTAAGATGCAGCAAGAGGGTGCCTTACCTGCCTCCTGTGCATCCGATTGCCGAATGACTGCTCTGTGCCTTAGATCCAGGCAGGAGCAGTCAAGCGGCGATAACACTGATCAATGCTATTGTATAACAAAGCATTGATCAGTGTAGGAAATCTGTGTGTGCAATGTTACAGCCCCCTATGGGGGTTATAACATTGCAAAAAAAAAGTGTGAAAAAAAGTTAAGATCATTTAAGATTTAAGATAATTTCCCTAATAAAAGTTAGAATCACTACCTTTTTGCCATTTAAAACAAAACAGTGTAAAAATAAACATATTTGGTATCCCCGCAGTGTAAACTGCACGTATAGCGTATTTTTGATAACTTTTTATACCATTAAAAATTTTTATAAAAAGCGAAGAAAAAGTCCCATCAAAACAGAAATGGTACTAGTAAAAGCTTCAGATCACAGCGAAAAAATTAGCCCTCATACCGCCCCACACGAGGAATAATAAAAAAGTTATAGGGGTCAGAAAAGGACAATTTTAAACATTTAAATTTTCGTGCATGTAGTTATGATTTTTCCAGTATGACAAAATCAAACCTATATAAGTAGGGTATCATTTTAATCATACAGACCTACAGAATAAAGATAAGATATCCTTTTTACTGAAAAGTGTATTGCGTAGAAAAGGAAGCTTCCAAAATTTACAAAATAGCGTATTTTCTTCTATTTTGTTGCACAATGATAGTTTTTTTTTCCATTTTGCAGTAGATTTTTGGGTAAAATGACTGATGTCATTACAAAGTAGAATTGGTGGCGCAAAAAAAGGCATATGGATTTTTAAAGGGGTAGTCCAGTGGTGAAAAACTTATCCCCTATCCTAAGGATAGGGGATAAGTTTGAGATCGCGGGGGGTCCGACCGCTGGGGCCCCCTGCGATCTCTCTGTACGGGGCCCCGGCTCTCCGCCGAGATAGCGGGTGTCGACCCCCGCACGAGGCGGCGGCCGACACGCCCCCTCAATACATCTCTATGGCAGAGCCGGAGATTGCCGAAGGCAGCGCTTCGGCTCTGCCATAGAGTTGTATTGAGGGGGCGTGTCGGCCGCCGCCTCGTGCGGAGGTCGACACGCCCCCTTCCAGCGGGCTGTCGGGGCTCCGTACAGGAGATCGCGGGGGGCCCCAGGGGTCGGACCCCCCGCGATCTGCAACTTATCCCCTATCCTTAGGATAGGGGATAAGTTGCTCACCACTGAATCACCACTGGACTACTCCTTTAAGTTCAAATTTTTTTAAATTTTTTAAATTTAAATGTTTTATTTGTTTTAACCATAAACATAGTAAGAACATTGGTATACATACATGAGGAACAAAAGTTAGTCTGAACCTCAGGCCATCAACTAGAGTACAAAATCCCGTTATAGGGAAACATAGAACCAGTCATAAGAATGTCCACTGTAGTAAGTAGAGTCGATCTTCACCACCGATTAGTAAATTCGATGTCTACAGGATATCAAATCAGAGGCAAATCACAGTGCAATGATATTTACCACATAAGGTATAGTATCTGACTGGTATGTATGTATGTATGTATGTATGTATATATATATATATATATATATATATATATATATCTCAAAACTGAAAACTACATGAAGGCTGAATACAAAAGGAGAAAAAAAGGGGAAAAAAAAGCTATGATACAAAGAGATGATCCATTGTGGAGAACACATATTATCCACTGACAAATCATGTATGGCAGGGTGTACAAGACACTAGAATATGTCAAACAGTTGGAGGAGGTAATATTCTAAAGCTCCTGGGAGCACCCAAAGAGAAGGAAAAGAGAAGAAAGAGAAGAAGTGGGAAAATTAGCATCATGATTCATAGGAAGGCAAATCCAGTCTCAATGAGACGCAGTGTGGACTGCGCAGCCATACATCCCAATTTTTCAAGAACACTGCGTCTCGGCCATTGGCCAGGGCATAAGCACGTTCATAGTCGCAAGTTAAATTGACATAGGTTAATATTTCTGAGAGTGTTGGTATTATAACAGTTTTCCATTTCTTCGTTATATACAGTTTGGCGGACATAAGAATATGAGTTGTTACACATCTAACATCGGGTTGCAATGTATCAAGGCCTATCATCAAGAGGGCTAACATTGGTGTGAGGGGTATATCCCTCCCTATCAGCCTAGAAATGACCATCTCAATCCCCTTCTACATAGACTGTAAAGCAGGGCATTCCCATAGTGTATGCAGCAATGTACCAACTTGTCCACATCCCCTCCAACATAATTCTGTGCAAGAAGCATTCATTTTATGTAGTCTGTTAGGGGTAAAGTTGTAAGTTCAAAATTTAAAGGGTTATGTTTTTAAAAGGTGAGGAGGAAAAAACGAAATTGCAAAAATGGAAAAACCCTCCATCCCCAAGGGGTTAATTACTGTGACCATGTGCTTGTTACCCAGGAGGCACTAGTGACCTACCATGTTACCTATGGTCTCTTTGCTAGACACCCCTATAAAATCCAGGGGTGGAGCTACAATCTCGCTCTTCCAGCATTCTTGCTCCTGCTGAGGTCCAGTGCAGTCATCTCAGTTTGTGTGCCCAGGGTATTGGAGGCCTCAAGCCTTAAGTCTGCAGCCAAAAAGTCAGCTCAAGTAAGCTCAAAGTCATCTTCATGTCAATTGTCAAGTCAAGTCTTCTATAAAGTCACCGTGGCCTGCTTCTCGGCCTTTTGGCTAAGATCAAGTGTAGTACCTTTCCTGTTAGTTGGCGGTGTGGAAGACCACCAAGGCCGGATGGGGAACCACACAGTAGGACGGGTGTACCAGGGATGGCTTTATAGCCCAGCAGTCATCCCAGATGAGACCTGTTCTCTGCTGGATCTTGCCCTAAGGTCCGGGTAGAGTGAAGGCCGAGGTGCACAAGTGCCCTAGGAGTGGTGACCCCAGGGTGCCGGAATTAATTGGATTGGCAACCCCACTTGAATGAAAGCACGTAGCACGCACTTTTTCTCTTACTCTTCTGGGCACCACCCTTAGCATCCCGGCCTTCCGGCTAGGATCAGGGAATTTTTATAGATCCGGTAGGATGTCCGGGCAGTATTACACACTTCACACATCCACTTATTTATTTATTTATAATTTCTGTCACTGTGTCCACCTTTTTGTGTTCTGTTTGTCCACTAGGATTTGGTGTGGTGAAGTAGCCCTTCTGGGTGTCCCTCCTGCCGGAATAGGGGAGGTGTGTGTGGCCATCAGGTTCCTAACCTCCCTGCTATACCCCGTGGCATCCTTGCTTCGGCAGGATGCCAAACCGGTTTTACCGGTTCCTTGGTGACAACCTGGTTAACGCCTAGTTGTCCGTCGGGAACACCTTCGGTCCCTGAGCTTCGGTGAAAGGGGACATTGTACCTGGAACCTTGCAGGTGCCTTTTGGCCCGGAGGCAAAGGGTTTAGTTTGTTGGGTGGCCTCTCTCCTTTTGGAGAAGGGCTTGCGATAGACCGCATCCTCGTGCACATTTTTTTGTGTGAACACTTGCACTTTTTACTTGCACTTGGGTGATTTGAGAGCATGTACCTCGGCTTTCAATAATAACAAAAATAGTCACCGTGGCCTGGACTAAAGTGTCTCTACATACTGCAAGTCCCAGCAAGCCTGCGAGGTCCCCCTGTGTGACTGGTTATCTCCTTGGGATATTGGGTGTACTGCATAGACTGTATCACCTGTCTACCCTCAGTAAAGCTACCGTTGTCCGTAACTTGGCACCGGTGTCTTCATTGCTCCCGTGCCTAGCCCAGGACCAGCGGTATTACCATCGGGTGGTTAAGGCTAAACCGCACCCTGGAGTCATGACAACATCTGCCCCAAGGGTTACAACATCTGCCCTACATTGCATCCCCATATGCCACATGTGTTTTTTGTTTTTTTTGTGCACTTCTTATGGAGCTTTTGGAAAAAGGCCACAAAAAGTGCACCATGAAGACCATAAAACAAAACTAAAATGCAGCAGTTTTTGTGGCTTTTTTTTCGAGCCAAAAAAAGCCACCAAGAAAGTGTGCATGAAGTAGCCCTATTGATGCTCTTTATTAAATGACACATTCCCTATAAGGCTAAGTCTCCACTTGGTTTTTTGCACTGCGATTTTGGGGATTAAAAAAACGCCTGAAAAATCGCCAGTGCAAGTGACGTCATCATGCATTTTTTCTGGAGTTTTTTCTGGAGTTTTTTCCGGCATTTTTTCATTTGTGTGGAAATTGCACCTTGGTGTTTTTTTTGGTACCCAAAATTTCTTGGGTACCAAAAAAAAAAAAAAAGGATGCAGCAGTGATGGAATTTTTTTTTTAAACGCAATGCATATATTTTATAACCCAATTTTTATTATTTTTTAATAAAGTGTGTGTTTCACTTTTTTTTTTTAAATAAATTTTTAACATTTTTTATGTAGTACTACTACTCCCAGCATGGAACAGACTGTTCCATGCTGGGAGTGATAGTACCTGTACTATAGACATATCGCCCCGGGTGTCAGTCCTGACACCCGATGCGATCGTCCATAATATAGCAGAGAAGTGAGTGGGTCTATACATCGCTCGCCTCTCTGCACTATACTCCGGCCACTGATGTCAACAGAAATTCATATTTTCCACCCAGAGCTGTGATTGGCCGGATGGTTGCAGCCAATCACAGCTCTGAGGAAAAGATGAATGAATGAGTGGCCGGCCCGGAGTATAGGGCAGAGCAGGGATGTGAGCGATGTATACAGTCGCTCCATCTCTGCTATAGACGGGACGATCACAGAGGGTGTCAGTAGTGACATCCACTGTGATGTGTCCTTAAGCAGGCACTACTACTCCCAACATGGAGCACACTCTGCTCCATGCTGGGAGCTGTAGTACCTGTATTAATAGACAGATCGCAGCAAGTGTAACTTCTGACACCCGCTGCGATCTCTCTATTAATGCAGGTACTACAGCTCCCAGCATGAGGCAGAGTGTGCTCCATGTTGGGAGAAGTAGTAGCTGCAGTTATGGAAAGATCACAGCGGGTATCACTTTTGACAGCCGCTGTGATCCTCCTGTATAATGTATAGATGCAGCGGTCGCTCTCCTATGGTCCCCTGCACGGCCGTATATATACACATGTTCCTATTTCTCACAGAGAGCTGTGATTGGCTGGAACCATATGGCCAATCACAGCTCGGTGGGAAATATGAATAAGTGTAAATATACGTCAATGCAGGGGACCATAGAAGAGCGGCCGCCGCATCTATATATTATACAGAAAGATCGCAGCGGGCGATCTGTCTATTAGTACAGGTAGTACTACTCCCATCATGGAACAGTGTATTCCATGCTGGGAGTAGTAGTACTAACTAAAAAAAAATTTAAAAAATAAAGCATAAAAGTGAAAAACACACACACACACACACACACACACAATACATTTTTACAATTTTTGGCTACATTTTTATTTCCCCGCACACATAAATTGATCCCTGTTTAAAAAGTAATATTTTTTTTTTCAATAATATACATTTCGTTAGATACAATTTTTTCCTTCACTACTTTATATTTTTGAAAAAAAATTTTAATGGTACCCTACGAAATTTTATTAAAAACAGCTATCTACATCACTTTTTTGGATAGCTAAAGTCCAAAAAAGATTAAAAACCGCCTGCAAAAACGCTAAAGTTAAAATCCACATCCGCGTTTTTCTTGGCGTTTTCTCACTCCCATAGACTTCTATTGGAGCAAAACGCCACAATTTTGACAAAAAATGCCGGTTTGAGGGAACTACAGTGTTTTTTTCAAAACGCCAAAGAGCGGGGGAAAACGCAGAGAAAGTGAAAAAACGCCAAAAGGATAAAAAAAAATGCAGAAGTGAAAAAACGCAAAGTGGAATTTGAAATTTGCGATTTCTCATTGACTTACAGTTAACATCTGGCTGCAGCGTTTTTTTGACTAAAAAAACGCCATGCGGCAGAATTGGCGTTTTTCTTTCCGTTTTGCAAAAAAAAAAACAAGTGGAGACTTAGCCTAAATATTTTGTTGTGTTTAACAACCTCCAAATGGCACATGGAAAGTGCCATGCAGATTTGAGAGGTTTTGTGTCTAGGTCAGGAAGGTGTCATAATGGAGATAGTCTCCAGACTGTCACATTTTCCTAATCAGGGCGCAGTGTCGGAGAAGTGCAGTTTGGAGGATTGCAGTTTCCATACATGGGAAGGATTTGCTGGTGATCTCACACTGGCTAGAATTAAACACAATGAACAAACACTCCCTATTGAATGCATTGTGCATGACATAATTATTTAGTGCCGTTCATTTGAGAGATGGCTGGATCCCAGCAGCTATTTGGACTGACAATCTTTCTATTACACCCACTGCATAGCTGAATGAAAGCTGTAATGTTTGCACATTGGTAATAATAACAATAATTATTGCCCCTAGTGTAATACAGCATCCCTGTGTGATATGTGAGTAATTGTGTATTGCAACCCCATTCTCTAATACGAGCCAGTGACAGGATTTTGTACTATTATTCCACTTGAGTGAAAGCTCACATTCAAATTGCACATGCAGCACTATTTTAACTGTTTAAAACTACAGGCTATTACAAGTTGTCACGATTCGGCTGGCTGGAGGTGGATCCTCTGTGCCAGAGAGGGATTGGCGTGGACCGTGCTGGTGGACCGGTTCTAAGTTGCTACTGGTATTCACCAGAGCCCGCCGCAAAGCGGGATGGTCTTGCAGCGGCGGTAGCAACCAGGTCGTATCCACCAGCAACGGCTCAACCTCTCTGACTGCTGAAGATAGGCGCGGTACAAGGGAGTAGACAAGAGCAAGGTCGGACGTAGCAGAAGGTCAGGGCAGGCAGCAAGGATCGTAGTCAGGGGCAACGGCAGGAGGTCTGGAACACAGGCTAGGAACACACAAGGAAACGCTTTCACTGGCACAATGGCAACAAGATCCGGCGAGGGAGTGCAGGGGAAGTGAGGTATAAATAGGGAGTGCACAGGTGAGAATACTGATTAGGCCTGCTGCGCCAATCAGTGGTGCAGCGGCCCTTTAAATGGCAGAGACCCGGCGCGCGCGCGCCCTAAGGAGCGGGGCCGCGCGCGCCGGGACAACACAGACGGGGAACGGGTCAGGTACGGGAGCCGAGATGCGCATCGCAAGCGGGCGCGTCCCGCATCGCGAATCGCATCCCGGCTGGGAGTAATATCGCAGCGCACCCGGTCAGCAGGTCTGACCGGGGCGCTGCGAATGAGAGAACGCTGCGAGCGCTCCGGGGAGGAGCGGGGACCCGGAGCGCTCGGCGTAACAGTACCCCCCCCCCCTTGGGTCTCCCCCTCTTTTTGGAGCCTGAGAACCTCAGGATCAGACTTTTGTCCAGGATGTTGTCCTCAGGTTCCCAGGATCTCTCTCCTGGGCCACAGCCCTCCCAATCCAGCAAAACATTTTTTTTCCCTCTGACCGTCTTGGAGGCCAGAATCTCCTTCACGGAGAAGACGTCAGAAGAACCGGAAACAGGAGTGGAAGAAACAAGTTTGGGAGAGAAGCGGTTAATGATGAGTGGTTTAAGGAGAGAGACATGGAAGGCATTGGGAATACGAAGAGAAGGAGGAAGAAGGAGTTTGTAAGAGACAGGGTTAATCTGGCACAAGACTTTGAAAGGACCAAGATAGCGTGGTCCCAGTTTGAAACTGGGGACACGAAAGCGGACATATTTAGCGGAGAGCCATACCTTGTCTCCGGGAGCAAAAATGGGGGGAGTTCTTCTTTTCTTATCGGCAAATCTTTTCATCCGGGATGAAGCCTGTAAAAGAGAATTTTGGGTCTCTTTCCATATGGTGGAAAGATCACGAGTCACTTCATCCACAGCGGGCAAACCAGAGGGCAAGGGGGTAGGGAGGGGGGGGGAAGAGGGTGACGGCCGTACACCACGAAAAATGGGGACTTAGCAGAAGACTCGGAGATTCTGAAGTTGTATGAGAATTCGGCCCATGGTAGAAGATCTGCCCAGTCATCCTGGCGGGAGGAAACAAAATGCCGTAAATAGTCACCCAGGACCTGATTAATTCTTTCTACTTGCCCATTGGATTGGGGATGATAAGAAGAAGAGAAGTTTAGTTTAATCTTGAGCTGTTTACAGAGGGCCCTCCAGAATTTAGACACGAATTGGACGCCTCTATCCGAGACGATCTGCGTGGGCAAACCGTGAAGACGAAAAATGTGTACAAAAAATTTTTTGCCAACTGAGGGGCTGAAGGAAGACCAGGAAGAGGAATAAAATGTGCCATCTTGGAAAATCGATCAACGACCACCCAAACAACTGTGTTGCCACGGGATGGGGGTAAGTCTGTGATAAAGTCCATACCAATCAGTGACCAAGGCTGTTCGGGGACAGGCTTCTGGCGAGGAGTCTTATCCCGGGCACAGACAGTACAGGCCCGCACAAAATCAACAACATCCGTCTCCAGAGTCGGCCACCAATAAAAACGAGAGATGAGTTGCAAGGATTTTTTGATGCCCGCATGGCCTGCGAGGTGGGAGGAGTGTCCCCATTTGAGAATCCCGAGACGCTGGCGTGGAGAAACGAAGGTCTTACCTGGAGGAGTTTGCCTGATGGAGGCTGGAGAAGAGGAGATCAGACAGTCAGGAGGAATGATGTGTTGCGGAGAGAGCTCTACTTCAGAGGCATCCGAGGAATGAGAGAGGGCATCGGCCCTAATGTTCTTGTCGGCAGGGCGAAAATGAATTTCAAAGTTAAAACGGGCAAAAAACAACGACCACCTGGCCTGGCGAGGGTTCAGCCGTTGGGCAGACTGGAGATAGGAGAGATTCTTGTGATCAGTGTATATGATAACTGGAAATTTTGATCCCTCCAGCAGATGCCTCCATTCCTCAAGCGCCAATTTAATGGCCAGTAGTTCTCGATCCCCGATGGAGTAGTTTCTCTCCGCCGGTGAGAAGGTCCTAGAAAAAACCCCAGAAGTAACAGCATGCCCGGAAGAATTTTTTTTGTAGAAGGACAGCTTCAGCTCCCACTGAGGAGGCATCTACCTCCAATAGAAAGGGTTTAGATGGGTCAGGTCTGGAGAGCACGGGAGCAGAAGAAAAGGCACACTTGAGATGTTTAAATGCGTCTTCCGCTTGGGGAGACCAGGACTTGGGATTGGCATTTTTCTTGGTTAAAGCCACGATAGGAGCCACAATATTGGAAAATGTGGAATAAATTGTCTGTAATAATTGGCGAACCCCAAAAAACGTTGGATAGCACGGAGTCCGGAGGGGCGTGGCCAATCTAATACAGCAGCTAGCTTATCTGGGTCCATTTGTAGTCCCTGGCCAGAAACCAAGTATCCTAGGAAAGGAAGAGATTGACATTCAAAGAGACAATTCTCCATTTTGGCATAAAGTTGATTGTCTCGAAGTCTCTGAAGAACCATGCGGACATGCTGGCGGTGTTCTTCTAAGTTGGCAGAAAAAATCAGAATATCGTCCAGATAAACCACAACACAGGAATATAAGAGATCACGAAAAATTTCATTAACAAAGTCTTGGAAGACGGCAGGGGCGTTGCACAGGCCAAAGGGCATGACCAGATACTCAAAGTGTCCATCTCTGGTGTTAAATGCAGTCTTCCATTCGTCCCCCTCCCTGATGCGGATGAGATTATAAGCACCTCTTAAGTCCAGTTTGGTAAAGATGTGGGCACCTTGTAGGCGATCAAAGAGTTCCGAGATAAGAGGTAGGGGGTAGCGGTTCTTTACCGTGATTTTATTAAGTCCGCGGTAATCAATGCAAGGACGTAGGGAGCCATCTTTTTTGGACACAAAAAAAAATCCAGCTCCGGCAGGAGAGGAGGATTTGCGGATAAACCCCTTTTTTTTAATTTTCCTGGATGTACTCTGACATGGCAAGAGTCTCTGGAGCAGACAGAGGATAGATTCTGCCCCGGGGTGGAGTAGTACCCGGGAGGAGGTCAATAGGACAGTCATAAGGCCTGTGAGGAGGTAAAGTCTCAGCTTGCTTTTTGCAGAACACGTCAGCATAGTCCATATAAGCCTTAGGAAGACCGGTTACAGGGGGAACCACAGGGTCACGGCAGGGAGTACTGGAAACCGGTAAGACAGTCCTTGAGACAAGAAGTACCCCAATTCTTGATTTCTCCTGTGGACCAATCAAGGGTTGGGGAATGGCGTTGAAGCCACAGTAATCCAAGAAGAATTTCGGAAGTGCAGTTGGAGAGGACCAAAAATTCTATTTTTTCGTGATGAGGTCCGATGCACATTAGGAGAGGTTCCGTGCGGTAACGCACGGTACAGTACAATCTTTCATTGTTAACAGAATTGATGTAGAGGGGTCTGGCGAGACTGGTCACCGGGATGTTGAACTTGTTGATGAGAGAGGCCAAAATAAAATTTCCTGCAGATCCGGAATCCAAGAAGGCCATAGTAGAGAAGGAGAAGGTAGAAGAAGATATCCGCACAGGCACAGTAAGGCGTGGAGAAGCAGAGTTGACATCAAGAACTGTCTCACCTTTGTGCGGAGTCAGCGTACGTCTTTCCAGGCGGGGAGGACGGATAGGACAATCCTTCAAGAAGTGTTCGGTACCGGCACAGTACAGGCACAGATTCTCCATGCGGCGTCGTGTCCTCTCTTGAGGTGTCAAGCGAGACCGGTCAACTTGCATAGCCTCCACGGCGGGAGGCACAGGAATGGATTGCAGAGGACCAGAGGAGAGAGGAGCCGGGGAGAGAAAACGCCTCGTGCGAACAAAGTCCATATCCTGGCGGAGCTCCTGACGCCTTTCGGAAAAACGCATGTCAATGCGGGTGGCCAGATGAATAAGTTCATGCAGGTTAGCAGGAATTTCTCGTGCGGCCAGCACATCTTTAATGTTGCTGGATAGGCCTTTTTTAAAGGTCGCGCAGAGGGCCTCATTATTCCAGGATAATTCGGAGGCAAGAGTACGGAATTGGATGGCATACTCGCCAACAGAAGAATTACCCTGGACCAGGTTCAGCAGGGCAGTCTCAGCAGAAGAGGCTCGGGCAGGTTCCTCAAAGACACTTCGAATCTCCGTGAAGAAGGAGTGTACAGAGGCAGTGACGGGGTCATTGCGGTCCCAGAGCGGTGTGGCCCATGACAGAGCTTTCCCAGACAGAAGGCTGACTACGAAGGCCACCTTAGACCTTTCAGTAGGAAACTGGTCCGACATCATCTCCAAGTGCAGGGAACATTGCGAAAGAAAGCCACGGCAAAACTTAGAGTCCCCATCAAATTTATCCGGCAAGGATAATCGTAGGCCGGAAGCGGCCACTCGCTGCGGAGGAGGTGCAGGAGCTGGCGGAGGAGATTGTTGCTGGAGTTGTGGTAGTAGCTGCTGTAGCATCACGGTCAGTTGAGACAGCTGGTGGCCTTGTTGCGCTATCTGTTGCGACTGCTGGGCGACCACCGTGGTGAGGTCGGCAACAACTGGCAGTGGGACTTCAGCGGGATCCATGGCCGGATCTACTGTCACGATTCGGCTGGCTGGAGGTGGATCCTCTGTGCCAGAGAGGGATTGGCGTGGACCGTGCTGGTGGACCGGTTCTAAGTTGCTACTGGTATTCACCAGAGCCCGCCGCAAAGCGGGATGGTCTTGCAGCGGCGGTAGCAACCAGGTCGTATCCACCAGCAACGGCTCAACCTCTCTGACTGCTGAAGATAGGCGCGGTACAAGGGAGTAGACAAGAGCAAGGTCGGACGTAGCAGAAGGTCAGGGCAGGCAGCAAGGATCGTAGTCAGGGGCAACGGCAGGAGGTCTGGAACACAGGCTAGGAACACACAAGGAAACGCTTTCACTGGCACAATGGCAACAAGATCCGGCGAGGGAGTGCAGGGGAAGTGAGGTATAAATAGGGAGTGCACAGGTGAGAATACTGATTAGGCCTGCTGCGCCAATCAGTGGCGCAGCGGCCCTTTAAATGGCAGAGACCCGGCGCGCGCGCACCCTAAGGAGCGGGGCCGCGCGCGCCGGGACAACACAGACGGGGAACGGGTCAGGTACGGGAGCCGAGATGCGCATCGCGAGCGGGCGCGTCCCGCATCGCGAATCGCATCCCGGCTGGGAGTAATATCGCAGCGCACCCGGTCAGCAGGTCTGACCGGGGCGCTGCGAATGAGAGAACGCTGCGAGCGCTCCGGGGAGGAGCGGGGACCCGGAGCGCTCGGCGTAACACAAGTCAATGGGGTCCGATGGGCATCAGTGGATCCTTGTGGCTTCCTTTAGTAATGGAAGCCACAATGCATGAATACAGCCTCATGTCGATTATCTCTTGTCGGCTCCCAATTCTAATTCCCAATTCCGCTGATAAATGAATTGCTGTCTATGAGACACAACATTTTCCGAGAAATCCTAGCACCCGCTGGATCATATAAATGTGCGGAATGCCCGCCCGTGTTTTCTGCCCAGATAATTCCAGTGCAGCAGCCTCCCATTGTTTTCAATGGGATTCTTGCTGCACCATTCACACTGCCGAATTTCCTGACCTGCCAAAAGAATGAACATGTTCATTCCGCGGACTGCATTTCAGTCAGTAATGACAGCACATGTCCGCAGTCCTAGTACCAAAGGATTTCAGCTCTGTAAATGTGCTGTGATATACAAGATCAAGGCTTGTAATAATACAACCCTTAGTGGCCTAACAAATAGGCGTATTACGGTCACGTATTCATGGCCATTTTATAGCTGCATTTCCGGCTTCACCATGGGTCTGACAACCCAAAATGACAGCTGTCAGTTCCAGTCATCAGACAGGAGTTGTGGCTATAATATACCCATGTGCAGAGTCCCTTATGCACATCAAATTTAAAAAGTTTGCTTAAAAATTTATGGCCATCTTCATATGTTGCAGATTTGTTAGAATTTGTGAATAGGATTCTTCAGTAGTTATTCACATGTTTAGGGAAAAAAAAACTCCCAGGAGAATGGTGGGGAGCCTGGGATCATGTGTGCCACTAACAAGTCACAATTTTGATGCTGGCTGTGTCATGAGTGGCACAGTGGTGCCCACTGACTGCTGATAGGGTGGCAGGAGGGCCCATAGAGTTTAACAACGTACATTTAAATGTCGCAATCAATAGTCAAAGCATTTAATCACTTTTTTTGTGCTCGTTCCTGGTGTCTAGTGGTCAGATCTGCACCCTCGTGATGTAATCGGTTGTCAGGGCAGCCTGAGGTCTGTACTAGGCCTTGGTGCTTGCCGTGACTTGGCTATTGATACAGATCACAGTGAATATATATATATATATATATATATATATATATATATATATATATGTTTCTCTAGTTTGCTCGGGCAGCAGAAAGGCTAGATTCACCCATGGTTGTGTGTTCTCAAGCCAACTTGTTTTTCCTTTGAATTTATTAAAGGAAATATGCAGCCCTAACAACTTATCACCTATCTGGAGGATAGGGGATAAGGGGGGGGGGGGGTCCGAATGATGGGACCCCCCCGTGATCTCCTGCACGGGGCCACGGCTCTGCGGTGGCTCTCCCGTGCAGGAGACACGCCTTCTCCATGTAGTTCTATGGGAGAGGTGTGGAGGCAGCGTTTGTGCATTCCCGCCTCCCCCATAGAGCTGTATGTGGAGGGAGCGACCTCACTGAGGTAGACGCTACACGCATTAGCCGCTCGCACAGAGCGGCAATGCAGGGGCCCATTTGGGAGATCATGGTGGGTCCCAGCGGTCGGACCCCCCTCCCCCCGCGATCAAGCACTTATCACCTATCCTGTGGAGCCAGGTCCCCTTTCTCAATAGCTGATGGTGTTAGTGGTATTCTATACCACTAACACCATCAGCTATTGAAAAAGGGGACCTGGCTCCCTGAAACGTGTCTAGCCCAGTTACATATATAGTTGCATCCCATCTCTGGCATAATCAGGAGGATATACACCACTTCAATCCCCACCACGAAAGAAGCCGAGTGTGCGCTTCACAAAGCATCTTCTACTCCGCGGGCCAGCCAACATAGAAGCTAACCCCAAGGAGACTTACTCGATACCAGCAATACTGGTAAGAGGCACCTGGTGCCAAACTCCTACCCTACCTGGAACTATTGTCACAATATCCCTGTGCCACCAGGGTAAAAGTGGGACCGCAATAGGAGGACTCCAGTGCTGCGTAGCGTACCTGCCCGACACTTAAATCCGATCCCCATACCATTTAAGTTCGTCATTGCACGTAGCCCTGCGCCATCAGGGTACAGTGGAACTAAATTAGGGGGAACTACAGCGCTGCTGAGCGCACCTGCCGGCAGGTACTACTACTCCCATCATGGAACAATGTGTTCCATGCTGGGAGTAATAGTACTACCTAAAAAAAAAAAGGTCGGCTATATTTTTAGTCCCCTACCCGCCCACATAAGTTGATTTAAAAATTTATAATTTAAAAATGTTTAAAAATTTGTAAAAATGTTGTTATAAAAAAATATACATTTCGTTAAATAAATTTTTTCCATCATTACTGTATCTTTTTAAATATTTTTTTTAATGGTACCCTACGAAATTTTATTAAAAAAGGTATCTCCATCACTTTTTTGGATTGCTAAAGTCCGCCCTGCAAAAATGCCAAAGTTAAAATTCACATGGGGTTTTTCTTGCCGTTTTTTTACTCCCATAGACTTCTATGGGAGAAAAACGCCACGATTTCAGGGGAAAAAACACCATAGGCTCAACATGCTGCGACATTGCAAAACCGCCAAGAAGCAAAAAAAGAGTAAAAAAACGCCAAAAAGGATTTCAAAAACACCAAACTGAAAAATGCAAATTGGAAAAAGATTTCTCATTGATTTACAGCTAACATCTGGCCACAGTGTTTTTTCAATGTAAAATTGCCACCAGGGCCGTTTTGGTGTTTTTTGGGGTAAAAACACACACAAAAAAACGTGTGTGGAAAAAAAAAAAAAAAGTGGAAACCTAGCCTAAGAAAGAGCGTGGTGACACTAAAAACAGCTGTCGCTTATTGCTGCTCCCCTGCTCGTGTGTATGCAGCTCCCCGCTGCAGATTTATAATGCACTGAAGATAATAAACTGAAAACGTAGCTTAATATTGGTGAGTGCCATCCTATCATTCTATTTTGGGACTGTTTAAATATCGGCTTATTGGCAAAGCACCTCCTGGGTACATAGGCTTACAGTGCAGCTTATGCAAGCAGCTTCCTATCCCAGTGTGAACACAGGGCTTCTAATTCACTAGTGCCAGACCGCTTCTATCGTAGTGAACAAGTTTCTTTTTGGGTCCTTTTCCGCATGCATATTTTTGCTGCAGATCTGCTGCTGAAGATTTTGCTGCCCATTGACTTCCATGGGTAGCAAAATCAGCTACAGAAAATCTGCAGCAGATCTGCAGCTGAAAATATGCATGTGTGAATGGACCCTTACGGTAGGGTCACACGCAGCGTATATGCTGCATATTTTCTGCAGCTGAGTTTTGCTACCCATTAACTTTAATGGGTAGGAAAATATGCAGCAGCAAAATACGCAGCCTATATATGGCACTTGTGACCCTACTCTTGCAATAGAAAAAACTGAGCTCTGACTGACAAACAGATACATAAAGAAAATGATCAGCACAGAATTCTGGATGTAAAAATGATATGATGATGAAAAGCAGAGATACCCTTGAGGCTCCCAGTGGACAGGATATGATTATATAAAGTGGTAAGATGTGGGACCAGATTTGTTTGTAAGGATTTCAAACCCATTAAGTGATAAGATTTGATAGCTTATTTAACTTTCTCCTCAGAGATCAATCATTATGTCTCACGTGCTTACTTCCTTCAAGAAATGTGTTCCATAAGTCTCATGTATATGTTTGTCCTCCAATCTTTGATGTCCTCAGCAGAAAATGAACTTTAGTAATGCAGAGGTTGCTGACATGTGTACTATAAAACCTATGGGTGCACACCCAACCAGGAACGGATTATGTTCAAATTGCTAGGCCTGGCGGGTGCTGCCTCAGAACATATTTGTAAATGACTTCTATAAAAAATATTAATCCTTCCAGTACTATATGCTCCACTATATGCTTTTTGAATTTCTTTTCTGTCTGACCACAGTGCTCTTTGCTGAAACCTCTGTCCATTTTAGGAACTGTCCAGAGTAGAAGCAAATCCCCATAGCAAACCTATCCAGCTCTGGACAGTTTTTGACATGGACAGAGGTGTCAGCAGAGAGCACTGTGGTCAGACAGAAAGGAAATACAAAAAGACAATAACTTCATGTGGAGCATATAGCAGCTGATAAGTACTGGAAGGATTAAGATTTTTTATTACAAATCTGTTTAACTTTCTGGCACCAGTTCATTTAAAAAAAATGTTTTCCAGTGGAGTACCTCTTTAAGCCTTCCTGTACTTATCACGTGCTATATACTACAGTGGAAGCTGAGTTGTTCCTTTCTGTCGTCAGAAACGACGACCAATAGCAGATCGTGGGCGCGGGGGTTAACTTTCGTTTTCCCCGTCCTGCCCCCCCCCCCCCCACAATAGGCGGGGCAGAACGGGGAACCGAAGGGGATCGGGCGCCGAAGATCCACTTAACCGTCGGTGGAGGCTGCGGGACGCGATCGGCTGCGGTGATCGGTGCGGGCGGCAGAAGAGGACGGCTCCCTGGATCCGATGGAAGCCGGTAAGTTGCCTAGCAACATCTGGAGGGCTACAGTCTGAGACCACTATACAGTGGTCTCTAACCTGTAGCCCTCCAGATGTTGCAAAACTACAACTCCCAGGATGCCCAGACAGCTGTTTGGGCATGCTGGAATATGTAGTTTTGCAACAGCTGGAGGGCTACAGTCTGAGACCACTATGCAGTGGTCTCTAAACTATATCCCTCCAGATCTTGCAAAACTACAACTCCTAGCATGCCCACACAGCTGTTTGCTGTCTGGGCATGCTGGGATTTGTAGTTTTGCAACATCTGGAGGTCCATAGTTTGGAGATCACTGTTAAGTGGTCTCTAACTGTAGCCCTCCAGATGTTGCAAAACTGCAAATCCCAGCATGCCCAAACAGCTGTCTCAGCATGCTGGGAGTTGTAATTGCGTACGTCCAGATGTTGCATAACTACATCTCCCAGCATGCCCTTCGGTGATCAGTACATGCTGGGAGTTGTAGTTTTGCAACAGCTGGAGGCACACTGGTTGGAAAATACTAACTGAAGGTTTTCCAACCAGTGTGCCTCCAGCTGTTGCAAAACTACAACTCCCAGCGTGCACGGTCTGTCAGTACATGCTGGGAGTTGTAGTTTTGAAACAGCTGGAGGTTTGCCCCCCCCCCCCCCCCCCATGTGAACATACAGGGTACATTCACACGGGCAGGTTTACAGTAAGTTTCCTGCTTCAAGTACGAGCTGCGGCAAATTTTTCGCTGCGGCACAAATTTCTAGCGGGAAGCTCACTGTAAACCTCAGCCAGTGCGAACGTACCCTAAACGCCAAGAAAAATGCCAATTCTGCCGCATGGCGTTTTTTCGGCCAAAAAACGCTGCGGACAGATGTTAGCTGTAAATCAATGAGAAATCGTAAAGTTCTTATTCCACTTGGCGTTTTTCACTTTGGCGTTTTTTTAAATCCTTTTGCCATTTTTTCCCTCTTTTTGGCGTTTTTTAGCTCCTTGGCGGTTTTCCAAAATCGCAGCATGTTGAGCCACTGGCGATTTTTTTGTCAAAATCGTGGCGTTTTTCTCCCATAGAAGTCTATGGGAGTGAAAAAACGGCAAGAAAAATGTGGGTTTTAACTTTGGCATTTTTGCAGGCGTTTTTTATTCTTTTTTGGACTTTAGCGATCCAAAAAAGTGATGGAGATACCTTTTTTAATAACATTTCGTAGGGTAACATTAAAAAAAATAAAAAAGATACAGTAGTGAAGGAAAAAAATTGTATCTAACAAAATTTATCTTTTTATTACTACATTTTTATCAATTTTTAAACAGGGATCAATTTATGTGTGCGGGCGTGGACCTAAAAATGTAGCCGACAATAATAAAAATGTAGTGTGTGTATGTTTTTCACTTTTTTTTCTTTATTTTTTACATTTTTTTAGGTAGTATTACTACTCCCAGCATGGAATGGGCGATCTGTCAATTAGTACAGGTACTACTACTCCCATCATGGAACATGATGGGAGTAGTAGTACCTGTACTAATTGACAGATCGCCCGTTGCGATCCTCCTGTATAATGTATAGATGTGGGCAGCCGCTCTTCTTACACCTATTCAAATTTCCAGCAGAGAGCTATGATTGGCCAGATGGTTCCAGCCAATCACAGCTCTCTGTGGGAAATAGTAATATGTGTATATATACGGCAGTGCAGGGGACCATAGAAGAGCGGACGGCTGCATCTATACATTATACAGGAGGATCACAGCGGGTGTCAGGAGAGACATCCACTGTGATCTTTCTTTAACTGCAGGTACTACTACTCCCAACATGGAGCACACTCTGCTCCATGCTGGGAGCTGTAGTACCTGCATTAATAGACAGATTGCAACAAGTGTCAGAAGTTACACTCGCTGCAATCTGTCTATTAATGCAGGTACTACAGCTTCCAGCATGGAGCAGAGTGTGCTCCATGTTGGGAGTAGTAGTACCTGCAGGTAAGAACAGATCACAGCAGATATTACTACTAGAGATGAGCGAACTTACAGTAAATTTGATTCGTCACGAACGTCTCGGCTCGGCAGTTGATGGCTTATCCTGCATAAATTAGTTCAGCTTTCAGGTGCTACGGTGGGCTGGAAAAGGTGGATACAGTCCTAGGAGACTCTTTCCTAGGAATGTATCCACCTTTTCCAGCCCACCAGAGCACCTGAAAGCTGAACTAATTTACGCAGGATAAGTCATCAACTGCCAAGCCGAGAAGTTCGTGACGAATCGAATTTACTGTAAGTTCGCTCATCTCTAATTACTACTGACACCCGATGCGATCGTCCTATCTATTGCAGAGATGGAGCGGCTCTATACAGCGCTCACATCTCTGCACTATACTCCGGCCGGTCACTCACTCACTCACTCATTCATATTTCCCTCTGACAGCAGTGATTGGCTGCAGCCATCCGGCCAATCACCACTCTGGGCAGAAAATAGGAATGAGTGATGGTCTATTCACATCATCGGCCAGAGTACAGAGCAGAGATGTGAGCGCTGTATAGAGCCATTCCCTTACGTCCTAACCAGTAGCACAGATGGGGTATTCCACCCCCCGCGAACTGGTTAGGACAGATGGAAGTTTTATTGAACATAATTAAATAATCAGTGAAAACACACCCACAACACTCTGTATAAGTAAGAGGGTCACCCTCTGTCCCATTGTGTTATTTTCTGTCCTCCCGGACAGTGGGACAGATGGTGACCCCCTTACTCCTGTTATATGAGTAGGGGGGGGGGGGGTTCTTTCTTACTTGCATTGGGCATTCTTTGCGCCCATCTGCTTTTGCCGGAAGTGCGTCAGCGGCGTCTGACGTCACTTTCTGATTCTCTCTCCTCGGCTCGGTTTTTGAGCCGTTTTACTATCCATAATGCGGCGAAACCGAGTGGGGAGCCTCTTCCTATAACCCTCTAACTTAGGGTTCCTTTTTTTTCCTGATTTGAGCAAAATTCCTTTATCTCTCCTGTAACTCCGCCTTGTGGGCGGAGTCTTGGTTTGGCGCCAGCTAGGGGGATATTTAAACTCCCCCTAGGCTGTCATTCAGCCTCCTAGAGCGCAGAGCTGTTGGTACTTCCACAGTCCTGTCTTTTTGAGTTTAGTAGTGCATCCTTGCGGATACTACTGTTTCCCTATCTCTATCATACCTGGTCTCTTGCTGAGAACTTTGGGTATTTTAAATTATATTTTAGCTAGCCGCAATTTTTTTCTTGCCGCTACATTATCTAATCCTCCTCTCATATTTATCTAGAGTCTATTAGTACAGGTACTACTACTCCCATCATGGAACAGTCTGTTTCATGCTGGGAGTAGTAGTACTACCTAAAAAATGTAAAAAATAGAGAAAAAAAGTGAAACACACATACACACATACTTTATTAACCCATTAAGGACCGGGTTTTTTTCCGTTTTTGCATTTTCGTTTTTTGCTCCTTGCCTTTAAAAAATCATAACTCTTTCAATTTTGCACCTAAAAATCCATATGATGGCTTATTTTTTGCGCCACCAATTCTACTTTGTAATGACTTCAGTCATTTTGCCCAAAAATCTACGGTGAAACGGAAAAAAAAATCATTGTGCGACAAAATTGAAAAAAAAAACGCCGTTTTGTAACTTTTGGGGGCTTCCGTTTCTACGTAGTACATTTTTCGGTAAAAATGACACCTTATCTTTATTCTGTAGGTCCATACGATTAAAATAATACCCTACTTATATAGGTTTGATTTTGTCGCACTTCTGGAAAAAATCATAACTACATGCAGGAAAATTAATACGTTTAACATTGTCATCTTCTGACCCCTATAACGTTTTTATTTTTCCGTGTATGGGGCGGTATGAGGGCTCATTTTTTGCGCCGTGATCTGAAGTTTTTACCGGTACCATTTTTGCATTGATAGGACTTATTGATCGCTTTTTATTCATTTTTAAATGATATAAAAAGTGACCAAAAATGCACTATTTTGGACTTTGGAATTTTTTTGCGCGCACGCCATTGACCGAGCGGTTTAATTAATGATATATTTTTATAATTCGGACATTTCCGCACGCGGTGATACCATATATGTTTATTTTTATTTACACTGTGTTTTTTTTTTTTATTGGAAAAGGGGGGTGATTCAAACTTTTAATAGGGGAGGAGTTAAATGATCTTTATTCACTTTTTTTTTGCGGTGTTATAGCTCCCATAGGGACCTATAACACTGCACACACTGATCTCCTATGCTGATCACTGGTTTCTCATAAGAAACCAGTGATCAACGATTCTGCCGCATGACTGCTCAGGCCTGGATCTCAGGCACTGAGCAGTCATTCGGCGATCGGACAGCGAGGAGGCAGGTAGGGGCCATCCCGCTGTCCTGTCAGCTGTTCGGGATGCCGCGATTAGCCGCGGCTATCCCGAACAGCCCGACTGAGCTAGCCGGCGACTTTTGCTTTTAGCTGCGCGGCTCAGCTCTGAGCGCGCGGCTAAAGGGTTAATAGCGCGCGGCGCCGCGATCGGCGCTGCGCGCTATTAGAGGCGGGTCCCGGCTTCACTATGACGCCGGGCCCGTCGTGATATGACGCGGGGTTACTGTGTAACCCCACGTTATATCAGGAGAGCAGGACCAAGGGCGTACCTGTACGCCCTTGGTCCTTAAGGGGTTAAACATTAATAAAAATATAGTTGGAAAAAAATTTATTTAACGAAATATAAATTTTTTATATCACCACTGCATCCTTTTTTTTTTGGTAACCAACAAATTTAGGGTACCAAAAAAAAAAAAAAAATGCCAAAGGTGCCAAAAATGCTATTTCCACACAAATGAAAAAACGCCATATGCAGGAAATTGCAGTGGCGTTTTTTTCAACCCAAAAAACGCAGGACAAAAAAACAAGTAGAAACTTAGTCTAAGGGGTGACCCACTTATATTGTTGGTCCATCCTGAAGATAGATGATCGGTTTTAAAAGCTAACAAGACCCCTTTACCTGTCTGAATCTTTCTTCCCACTACCAGAAAACCCCTCAGAGGTGAATGAACTCCCAGGCAGCACTGCCCTTTTAGGGACCCAAAACAGTCTCCCTATTGGACAGGCAGGATTCAAGTGTCTTCTAGCCCCTATGTCATTACTGGGGCTGTGTATACATAAATAGGCCTGTAATGTCTATAAGCTGCTCTATGACATTTACAACCTGAAGCTTCATTTATTACCAACTAGTGAGAACAAACTCTCTACACCAGTGTTTCCCAACCAGGGTGCCTCCAGCTGTTGCAAAACTACAACTCCCAGCATTCCCGAACAGCCTTCGGCTGTCCAGGCATTCTGGGAGTTGTAGTTTTGCAACAGCTGGAGGCACCCTGGTTGGGAATCACTGCTCTACACACGTGTCTATAAGTCAGTGGGCGCCTACAGCGGTTGCAAAACTACAACTCTCAGCATTCCCGGATGTCCGCACATGCTGGGAGTTGTAGTTTTGAAACAGCTGGAGGCATTCTAGTACGTAAACACTGCTCTGAGTTCCCACGTCGTACTGTAGCTCTCCTGCAGTGTATTACCCTCTCCTATAGCGCCACCTCTCTCTACTCCTGTGTAATCACTACACTATCACTGGCGCGAGGTCTGTGCTGTAGGGAACTTCCTGCCGCGAAGGACTGTGGGAATTGTAGTCTCTTTCTCCTATTGGCTGCTGATACTGGGGGTGAGTGTGTATTGCAGGTGAGGACGGTCGTATAGTGTATGTATATATCTGCTATGGAAAGGGAAATACAGTGACGGCGGGGCGGGTTATGGCGCTACTGTTGTCAGTCAGGAGGGTGTTGGTAATGTCTGTTCTCAGAGGTCAGGAGCCATGAGGAGTTCAGGTGTCCTCTGTACTGAGTCTTTCCTCTGGAGGATTGTACATACATGGTGCAGGGCGGAAGTTACAGCCAGTACTGTACAGTACACCAGTCACCATAGTGATTTTAAAGTGTAGCTCCCACCATCCATTTTTTCTTTCTTTCTGTCCCTGCCTATTGCCCATCTCTCCCTAACCCCCTCCCTCCCTTTACATTTTTTTTTTACTATATTAAAATCCCTTTTTGTCTGCCTGGTAGTGTGCTCACTACCAGGCAGACTTCCCCAGCAGGCACCACGTCACTGATGCCTGCTGGAGCCGGCACTTCCGCCCTTAGCTCACTATACAGGGTGCCTCCAGCTGTTTCACCACTACAACTCCCAGCTGGCCCTAACATCTACTGGCTGTCAGGGCATTCTGGGAGTTGTAGTGGTGAAAAAGCTGGAGGCACCCTGTGGTGAAAACAATAAGCAGTGCTACTTCGGGAGCAGCAGCGGCGGCGGCGGCGCTCTCCCGAACCCCGCCCCCACCCCCATACCTCTAGTGCTGAGCGGCGGCACTCCCCCGAACCCCGCTTCCCCCACCCCATTCCTCCAGTGAGGAAGACTTACCAGAGGATCAATGAGCTGCCTCCGGACAGGGTAACGGCCTCCGGACAGGGTAAGAGGGGGGGGGGGGGGCGCGGCGGCGGCGGCGGGTTTTGGGGCCGCGCGCGAGGCCAGTGGAGCTGGCCAATGCGCGCAGCCCCAGGTATCAGCGTGCTCGCTCTCGCCTGTCTGATTGACAGGCGCGAGCGAGCACCGCAGTGACTGGATTTCGACTCATTTGCCAGGCTGAAATGAGTCGAAATCCAGTAGTGACGTCACTGCAGAATGCATTCGGCCACTAGGAGGGCGACCCCTAGTGGCCGAATTTAAAAGTGATTTTAAACTTGTTTAAAATCACTTTTTTTAATTAAAGTATATTAGAGATATGTTGTAGCACTTAAGTACTACAACATATCAATTTTTAGATTTCATGACAGTGCCCATTTAACCATTGAGAGGCTGCTGCAGTCCGGAAGATTGATCCAACTTAATGTTTGAGTTTGTACTGTAGTTAAAGAGTTATTCTAATATCAAAAGTTATACCCTATCCAAAGTACAGTGCATACATAACACATTGCCGAGGGTCTGACCTCTGTATCTTGAAAACATATAGGTGTCTTGTCTTTCACGAAAAATATGCTGCAGCAGCAGCAAAATACGGCACGTGTGACCATACCCTTAGGCTGCATTCACACCACGTTTTTGCAATACAGTTCCCGTATCAGGTTTTTGATGAAAAACTGATTCCTCAAAACCTGACTAAGGCTGCATTCACATCTCGTTTTGTACATGCGGGCAACCGGGCGCTCCCGTACCACAGCTGGATCAGCCCGTAAGTCCATTTACTTTAATTAGCCGCTCGTAGCCGACCGGAGTCTAACTGTGACTTTGGTAGGCTCAGTTTTGACCCGTATGCGATTTTGGACCGGACCTCAAACCGTAGTATACTACGGTTTGAGGTCCGGTCAGGAAACTGCATACGGGTCAAAACTGAGCCTACCAAAGTCACAGTTTGACTCCGGTCGGCTACGAGCGGCTCATTAAAGTAAATGGACTTACGGGCTAATCCGCTTGGGGTACGGGAGCGCCCGGTTTGCCCCTCCCCCCGCCGGCGCCCGTATGTACAAAACGAGATGTGAATGCAGCCTAAACTGTATCAAAACGTGTGTGCAAATTTTAACCTGTATATGGTTTACAAAGTGATGTCTGGTTGCATCAGTTTTTTAAGAAAAAAACGTATACGTTTTAACTAGGGATGCACCGATATATCGGCCGAAAATAGCTATTTTGGGGTAATGCCGAAACAACAAAAGTTACAAACACTGCCAGTGGCGTAGCGTGGGGGGTGCAGGGGGGGGGGGGCGGCCGCATCGGGCGCAACATCTGGGGGGGGCGTGCTCTCCGCGATAGGAATACTGCTTTTTATGTGCCCGGGCCGGCTCCCGTGTGTGGCTGCAGGCGGGGGCCGGCCAGAGCATATAAAAACTAATATACTGTACACTAAAAACCAGGGGTCCTCCAGCTGTTGTGAAACTACAACTCCCAGCATGCCCGGACCGGCAAAGACTGTCCGGGCATGCTGGGAGTTGTAGTTTTACAACAGCTGGAGGCCCCCTGGTTTTTCGTATACAGTATTAGTTTTTATATGCTCTGGTCGGCCCCCGCCTGCAGCCACACACGGGAGCCGGCCCTTGCAAATAAAAAGAAGTATTCCTATCCCGGACATCCCTGTGTCCGGAAAAATCTTTTCGGGACATAAGGATGTCCGCCGGTCACTCACCATTCCCTGGCCAGCACGCGTCCTCCTTCGGTCCTTCGCTTCTCCGCCTCTATGGTTGTACGCATGGCACGGGACGTCCCGTGCGTACAACTATAGAGACGCAGGAGGACCGCAGGATCGTCGCAGGAGAACGCGCGCTGGCCGGGGCCTGGTAAGTGACCGGCGGCGCATCATCTTCTTCAGTGTTCCGGTCACCGCTCCATAGGCCATAGCAGTAGATGTGACCCCGGGCCGGAGGAGCGGTGACCGGATCACTGTGGGGGCAGCAGTACAGACATACAGCCTCCAGCCATACACTGTAAATGGCTGGAAGCTGTATGTCTGTGGGGTGGGGGGAAGCTGCCTACTATTGTGGGGGAACTGCCTACAAATGTGGGGGGAGCTGCCTAATATTGTTGGGGGGAGCTGCCTAATATTGTGGGGGAACTGCCTACTATTGTGGGGGAAATGCTGACCTAATGTGGGGGAGCTGCCTACTATTGTGGGGGAGCTGCCTACTATTGTGGGGGAGCTGCCTACTATAGTGGGGGAGCTGCCTACTATTGTGGGGGAACTCCCGACCTAATGTGGGGGAGCTGGCAATCTAATGTGGGGAAATCTAATCTAATGAGCGGAGCGCTGCATTTTACCAGAAGACGGGGAGAAGTTATTTTCGGTTTCGGTATCTGTTTCGGACGGACATTTTTTTTTTTTTTTCGGTTTCGTTTCGGTTCTGAAATTTCCATTTCGATGCACCTCTAGTTTTAACTTTTCACTCCATTATGAATAAAGTTTCACTTGTTTGTTTGAAATTCCAAGAAAAAGTCAAAAACCATATGGTAAAAACCGTATGGAACCGTATGCACATACGGTTCTGTATGGTTCCCATTGACTCCCATGTAAAAAAAATAAAATAAAAAAAAACGTATACTGTTTAATACAGTTTTTCACCCGGACCAAAAACGTGGTATACTACGGTTTTGGGTACGGGAAAAAAAACTGACAAAACTGTAGAGGATGCAAAACGGATGCAACCTAATGCATCGTTTGGCATATGGTTTTCAATGGACAGTCAATGCATACGGTTTTCAATATGGTTCCATATAGTTTTCACATTGAAAACATACGGGAACTGTATTGCAAAAACGTTGTGTGAATGCAGCCTTATAAAGGGCATCTGCCCCTCTGTTTCGCCGATATTCCTCTTTTTCTTTATATGCTAATGTCCAGTAGTGGCCCAGTATGGGAGGTGTTACCCCATACCCTTGCTGCCCTGTCATGCAGACCCCCCTGCATCTGTTCATTGTAATTGTATATAATCCCTATGTTATATATGTAAGAGTGTTATTTCTTTAACTCCGTAAAGGGGTACTCTGCCCCTAGACATCTTATCCCCTATCCAAAGGATAGGGGATAAGATGTCAGATCGCCACAGTCCCGCTGCTGGCGACCCCCGGGATCGCCGTTGCGGCACCCCGCTGTCATTACTGCACAAAGCGAGTTCGCTCTGCACGTAATGACAGGCAATACAGGGGCCTGAGCATCGTTACGTCACGGCTCCGCCCCTCTTGATGTCACGGCACACCTCCTCAATACGAGTGTATGGGAGGGGGCATGGCGGTCATCACGCCCCTGCCATAGACTTGCATTAAGGGGACGGGCCGTGATGTCACGAGGGGCGGAGCCATGATGTCACGCTGCTCCGTCCCCTGTATCGCCCGTCATTACGCACAGAGCGAACTCTCTCTGTGCAGTAATGATGGCGCGGTGCCGCAGGGGAGATCCCGGGGGACCCCAGCAGCGGGACCTTGGTGATCTGACATCTTATCCCCTATCCTTTGGATAGGGGATAAGATGTCTAGGGGAGGAGTACCCCTTTAAGGACCAGGGTTTTTTCCATTTTTGTACTTTCATTTTTTTGTCCTTACCTTTAAAAAATCATATGTCTTAAAATTTTGCACCTAAAAATCTATATGATGGCTTATTTTTTGCGCCAACAATTCTTCTCGGCCTTTTGGCTAAGATCAAGTGTAGTATCTGTTCTTATCAGTTTCATGCTGGTGGCAGGCAACGCTGCCCTGATGTGACCTGTTTCCTCCGGGTCTCACCATGAGGCTGATAGGGTCTAGAGCCGAGGTACTTTAGTGCCTCGGGGAGTGGTGACCCCGAGGTGCCGCAACTCACTGGGAGTATTGGCTCACTGAGTTGAAGCACGGGCACCATGATCTCTTCACCTTTGTGGCACTCAACTCTTGATTCCCGGCCTTCTGGCTAGGATCAGAGAAATTATTATAGATCCGGGCAGTATATCTGCACACATTCACTTATTATTTTTCCTTTTTGTCACTGTGTCACTTTTTGTGTGTTGTGTGTCCACAGGATTGTTAGGATGTGGTAGCCCTTCTGGGTATCCCTCCTAGCGGTCTAGGGGAGGTGTGTGGCCATTAGGTTCCGCACCTCCCTGCAAACACCCCGGGTACTCCTGCTTTGGCAGGGTACAACCGTTATCAGCTCTGCGGGCAGATACCTTGGCTAACGCCAAGGGGGATGCCGGGAGTATTTGTGTTCCCTTAGTAGCTTCGGCGAAAAGGGACATGGAACCTCGCAGGTACCTTTTGGTCCGGAGGCGAAGGGTAAGGTTTGTTGGGGGGCCTCTCTCCTATCGGAGAAGGGCTTGCGATAGACCGCATCCTTTGTGCACGTAAAATCATAACTACATACAGTAAAATTTATACGTTTAAAATTGTCATCTTCTGACCCTATAACTTTTTTATTTTTCCGCGTATGGGGCGGCATGAGGGCTAATTTTTTGCCCCATGATCTGAAGTTTTTAGCGGTACCATTTTTGTAATGATTGGACTTTTTGATAGCTTTTTATTCATTTTTCATGATATAAAAAGTTACCAAAAATACAGTATTTTTTATTTTTTTCCGTGTACGCCATCTATTGACCGTGCGGTTTAATTAACAATATATTTTCATAATTCGGACATTTACGCACGCTGTGATACCACATGTTTATTTTTATCTTTACTGTTTTTTTTTTATTTTTTTGAATGGGAAAGGGGGGTGTTTCAAACTTTTATTAGGGGAGGAGTTAAATAATCTTTATTCATTTTTTTTTTTTTTTTCCCCACTGATCTCTTACACTGATCATTATCCCATAGGAAAACATTGATCAGTGATTCTGCCTTTTGACTACTCATGCCTGGATCTCAGGCGCGGAGCAGTCATTCGGTGATCTGACACACAGGAGGAAGGCAGGGACCCTCCTTGTGTCCTGCAGCTGTTTGGGAGCAGCGATTTTGCTGCGGCGGTCCCGAACAACCCACTGAGCTAGCCAGGGGTAGTTCACTTTAGACGCGGCAATCAACTTTGAACACAGCGTCTAAAGGGTTAATAGCGCAGGGCTCCGCGCCATTAGCCATGGGTCCCGGTTGCTAGAGGCCGGGCCAGACCCGCTATCATGCGGGGCCACGGGTGGCCCCGTATTATAGAAAGGGAGCGGACTCGGGGCATAAGGTACGCCCTTGGTCCTTAAGTGGTTAAGACTGTTTACCATGGGATTTGTCATGTGATTGTTAGCCAGGAGGTATCAGTGACCAATGGGACCCCACCGGAGTCTCCCCGATATAAGCCCTGGGTGGAGCTTCTGCAGGCTCTCTTAGTCTTTGCTGAGGTCCAGTCAAGTCGTGCCTAAGTGTGTGTCCAAAATCATAGGAGGCCTCAAGTCCAGTCTGCAGCTGCAAGCCTGCAAGTAAGCCGCAGTCACAAGTCAGTCAAGTCAAAGTCATCTGTCTAGTCAATGTGGCCTGCACTAAATTGTCCACCACCTCTACTACAAGTCCCAGCAAGCCCTTACGGTCTCTGCATCACAGGTCACCTCCTTGGGCCCTGGCTGAACTGTATAGACTTTTCCACCTGTCTAACCTTAGTAAAGCTACCGTTGTCCGTAACTTGGCGTCTGAGTTATTATTTCCCCTGTGCCTAGCCCAGGATCCAGCGGTATACCTTTGGGTGGTATTGAGGATAAACCACGTCCTGGTGTCACGAATACAAGGAGTTAATGCCATCTGCCCCTAGGGTAATTCCATCTGCCCTGCATCACTCCCTCTACCACAACTTTTGGCGTTACAAATAGGATACGGGTGTGCGCCTTATGCGACAAGTCCACCCCCAGTCTGAACTGTGTCCAGTATTGTCAGAAAATCGCATGCCGATGCAAATAAAATTTGCGCCAGAAAGTGTATGGGCCTCTGTCAGTAGAAAGTGTTTTACCAGAGGCGCTTGTGAAATAGAGGGGGAGGTGAAGAAAAGACTGTTATCAGCTACTGTGAACTGTATAGAGGGGGTACCTGAAAGGGTTAATTTGGTCCGGCGTTTCCCGCGCGCGGTCGCAGCTCCGCTCCGTCAATCCCCAGCGGTGACTCCTCTTCAATCAAGCGAGGAGGAACCAAAAAGCCTCCAAGATGGCTGCGCCCAGGGAACTTCCTGTCTAGGTCTGGTCAGCAAAATCTTCCCTTGTCCAACACAGGGTTGCACAGGGGAAGATTTTGCTGACCGGACCTAGACAGGAAGTTCCCTGAGCGCAGCCATCCTGGAGGTTCCAAGGTAGGTGAAGAAATCCCGGCACACCAAATTTGGTGTGCCGGGATTTCTTCTCTTACCTTGGATACCTCTATCACTGGCACCCACCTACATCTACAGTGCCGACTTAACTATCTTGTGGATCTTGGAGGTTCCAGCTGCTGAGCCCGTTTCCGGTAGTCACCCGCAAAGCCACGCTGCATCAAAGGCTCCGCAACCACCATCGATCATCAGTATCAAGTCTCCGGTGTCCGAATCGGTCATTATTGTCATGTTACTGTCTGCAAGTCTGGTCGCAAGACTGTTCATCACAGGGTACCTGCAAAATAGAGGGGGAGTGTCCATTGTAGTGCCCCCATCAATCAAACCGAAGCCGCTGCAGCGCTACATTAATCTTCTTAACAAGTCAATCCCCGTTTTCAAAAGACTGGCTATCCAAATGATTGAGTCCGAGACTGAGTTAGAGGAAGTTTGTACACCCCTTACTCCCATTCAAGAGCCACTAGGGGTGATAGCCAGACCTATACCACCACCGTCACCAGCCCCCTCCCCAGTGTCCTCTACTTTGCACCACCGCAGCCTCAGATTTACAGAGTATTAGGCAGGACATTGAACAACTGACTGCTGTGAAGGAGCTTGCCACCCGGGCCGCTCCACCTGATTGTCAATCGTCCCTGCTTAGAAAACCTGCCTCTGCTCCTGCTCCCCGCAATTGCAATTACCACCATCCTCTGCCCAATAGACCATCGGGGACTCAAAGACCCTTTTGCACTTACTGTGATAAATCAGGACATTGGAAAATGCAATGCTGGGATTTAAATGGATTTCCCCTGAGGTCGAGGACCGGCTCTCAGGAAAACAGTCATCAGGTCCAAATCCTGAACGACCTAAGTCAGGACTTTTACTTTATGTTGCCTCCTGCTCCTATGTAAAAATTGTTGTACAAGGTGTACCGTGTGAGGCGTTGATAGATACAGGGTCACAAGTGGCTATTATACCTAAAAGTGTTTTCTATCAGCATTGGGATGCTAGTTTATAGTGTGAGCCTGATGATGTTAACTTCCGAGTAGTTGCGGGTAATGGGCAACCAGTCTCCAGACATGGATACTGGGAGACAACTATTCAGTTGGGAAAGCATGTACTTACCGGGCAGGAAGTGATTGTACCTAATGTGACAGATAAGGGGTCTGCCGAGTTTATATTGGGGATGAACATTATATGAAATTTTTTTTGCTGAAATACTAGATGCCTTGCATGCCTCTCTTCCGCATCTGTCCCCTTCAGGCCAGAAGGCTGCGCAGCACCACTTGAAAGTTCTACAGGCGGAGCTGAAGTTTTCCAACAAGCAAGGTGAAATCTGAAGAGCACGAGTTCAAGACATGAGGTCGGTGACCTTACAACCCAAAATGGAGACAATTCCCAGTCCGGTGTGAGCCCTCCAGAGCCCTGGTGGGCACAAATCCAGGTTGGAGACGACACTACCCCAAGGGACCAAGTCAATGGAATCATCAGTGTCGCTTTCAGCAAGCACCCCACCGACTTTGGGCATACTTCAATGATCCAGCACCGAATCCTCACAGGTGATAGCCCACTTATCAAGCAAAGACACCGTCCAGTCGCGCCATGCATGTATCAGACTGTCAAGAAGACACTGGCCGACATGAAAGAGGCAGACATGATTCAAGAAAGTCGGAGCCCCTGGGTGGCACCACTCGTGCAGACGGAACCATCTGCTTCTGTGTTGATTACAGGAAACTGAACAATGTCACACATAAATAGGCTTATCCTTTGTCAAGGATCGAGGAGTCACTCACATCCCTCGGGTTGGCTGCTTACTTCTCCACCCTGGACTTAACCAGGGATATTGCAAGTGCCCATGGCTGTTCGAGTTTAAAAGTATGCAGTTTGGGCTGTGCAATGCCCCTGCTACATTTCAGCATCTTATGGGACATCTGAATTTTCAAAGTGTCCTATTGTACTTGGATGATGTCATTGTGTATTCCAAGTCTTACCAGGAACACCTCAGTCATCTGTCAGACGTCTTCCAAGTCTTAATCAAGCATGGATTAAAGATCAAACCGTCCAAGTGTCACCTGCTCAAGCCTCAGGTCCATTACTTGGATCACGTTGTCAGTGCAAAGGGAGTCCAGCCCAATCCTGAAAAGGTGGAAGCGGTCAAGAACTGGCCGACCCCTCGTAGATGTCAGGAGCTTCCTGGGATTTGCCGGCTACTATTGCCACTTCACACCTCTCTTCGCCCAGATTGCAGAACCCCTCACAGCTCTCTTGCTGGGTATGACAAAGGAGAACTACAATTGAAGACTACCTATTGAGTGGGCCGAAGAGCAAGAGATAGCGTTCCAAGCTCTTAAACGTCTGATGACGGAGCCCCGATCTTGGCTTATCCAGACTACAGTCAGCCGTTCCGGCTGTATACTGATGCCAGTTTCGTGGGTCTGGGAGCTGTCCTGTCCCAAGTCCAAAAAGGACAAGAGCGAGTAATTGCCTATGCCAGTCGCAACCTGTGAGGAGCAGAGAAGAACAATGCCAATTACAGCTCAATCAAGTTGGAACTTCTCGCCCTGTGGGGCCGTGACCGAAAAGTTCAAAGACTATTTAGCTGCCACGCCATTTACTGTCTACACGGACAATAACCGTTGGCCCACCTGAACACTGCCAAGTTGAGTGCCATTGAACAGCGATGGGCTTCAAGACTAGCCAATTACAGTTTCACCATCAAGTACAGAAGCAGCAAGTCAAACGTCAATGATGATGTACTGTCTTGGATGACCCTCGGCAAAGAACCTCCTGTCAAAGACGTGTGGGAAGACGTGGAGATTTTATCGACGATTCGTGAACCAGAATGTTGGGACCGCCCTGATGGACGGTGAACCCAGGTCTGAAAAGGTTAAAGAAGACCTGTATACCTGGAAGACTCTTCAAAATGAAAGTCGAGTCTTGGGGGAAGGCCTGTTAGAAATAAAAGAAGCAATCTGATTAGTTTCTATGGGCAACTGCACCACTTTTCCTCTGCACCATGCTTCATGCCATCAGATAGGTGATCCAAGTGTACAGACAGCCTTGGCAACCTGTATAAGTCCCTTCCCTAATAAAAGTTTGAATCAACCCCTTTTTACATTTTTCAACTAAAATTATGTAAATAAATATACTTCATATTGCCGCATATGGAAATGTCCAAACTATTAAAATATAACGTTAATGAAACTGCACAGTGAATGGTGTAAAAAAATAAAAATACCAAAGTCGAGAATGGCAGATTTTTGGTAAAAATATTTTTTTTTTATAAAAACCATAAAAAAAAGTCCCATCAAAACAGAAATGGTAGTGATAAAAAAAAAACAAAAAAAAACCCCCAGAACCCTCATACAGCTTGGTATACAGAAAAATAAGTGTTACAGGGATCAGAAAAGAACAATTTTAGGTATACTCCTTTTCTTACAAAAAATTGATAATTAGTAAAATAAAACAAAACCTATATGATTTGTGTATCATTGTAATAGTATGGACCTACATAATAAAGAAAACACCAAACCCCCTCAAAAAAGTTGCCCCACATATAAGTTTTTTGGGGGGGCTTTTGGTGTAGATTTTGTGATAAAATGAGTCATGTTATTACAAATCACAATTGGTCCAGCATAAAACAAGTCCCTATCTGGCCCTGTAAGTGTAAAAAAGTGTTATGGTTTTAGAATGTGAGAAGAAAAAAATTAAAAAAATGATGCTTTCATGATGGAATAATGATGTCCTGATGGAATAATGATGTCCATGATGTCCTGAAAGTGACTTCTACTCAGGAGGACTCCATCTGTGTATTACATGAATGGCCATTTATCATTACGGCCACCCTGCCACTCTACCTTTCTTTTGTAGTGTTCGCTGCCTGGCCAGACAAGGTCTTCCAAATCAGATTTAAAGGGGTACTCCACTGGAAAACATTTTTTTTTAAATTAACTGGTGGCAGAAAGTTAAACAGATTTGTAAATTACTTCTATTAAAAAATCTTAATCCTCCCAGTACTTATCAGCTGCTGTTATGATCCACAGGAAGTTCTTTTCTTTTTGAATTTCCTTTCTGCCTAACCACAGTGCTCTCTGCTGACACCTCTGTTTATTTTAGGAACTGTCCAGAGCAGGATAGGTTTTCTATGGGGATTTGCTCCTACTCTGGACAGCTCCTAAAATGGACAGAGGTGTCAGCAGAGAGCACTGTGGTCAGGCAGAAAGGAAATTCAAAAAGAAAAGAACTTCCTGTGGATCGTAACAGCAGCTGATAAGTACTGGAAGGATTAAGATTTTTAATAGAAGTAATTTACAAATCTGTTTAACTTCTTGGCACCAGTTGATTTAAAAGAAAATGTTTTCCAGTGGAGTACCCCTTTAACTGCCAGAAGCTGGAAGGCAGACTGGTGGTTGCAATAGGTGCTCAACGGGTATAATGAGACAAGTTTTACCACAACAGAGCCCAGGAGACGAGTGAGGAAAATAGTGGATCTTTCATGGTGCTGTAAGCAGTGTTGCACTACAAATCTTAGTAAAGTATGGCATTTTCTGGGCACCAATTTACTGTATGTAGGCATAATAAGATACTAACTGGTTACTGTTTTGCACAGAATATTGTGATTGGCACTATGTGAGCGCCATTATGTTTTATGCAGGCACATTTTGGCACTATGAAGTAGCAGGAATAAAGACAGATCAGGCACTGCCTAAAATATGCTCTCCCAACAGTAGCTCTGTTACATTAAAGGGGTTATCCAGGAAAAAACTTTTATTTTTTATATATCAACTGGCTCCAGAAAGTTAAACAGATTTGTAAATTACCTCTATTAAAAAATCTTTATCCTTTCAGTACTTATGAGCTTCTGAAGTTAAGGTTGTTCTTTTCTGTCTAAGTCCTCTCTGATGACAGCTGTCTCGGGAAACGCCCAGTTTAGAAGCAAATCCCCATAGCAAACCTCTTCTAAACTGTGCGTTTCCGGAGACAGGTGTCATGAGAGAGCACTTAGACAGAAAAGAACAACCTTAACTTCAGAAGCTCATAAGTACTGAAAGGATTAAGATTTTTTAATAGAAGTAATTTACAAATCTGTTTAACTTTTTGGAGCCAGTTGATATATATATATATATATATATATATATAAAAAAAAGTTTTTTCCTGGAATACCCCTTTTAATGTTAACTGAAGACAGCTGTACTCATTGGTGCAGACATCGGGTAAATGTAGAAGTACAAGTAATAACTGTAGAACAGAATGAATGAAGTCGTTCAGCAGTTCATGCAATTTTTATTCTCAAATCAAGCAGTGAAACAGATGAAAAAATGTTCCACAGCGGGGAGCGAGAGCCGGCAAAGCTCTCAGACGTGAGCACACCAATGAGAGGCAACTAGTTTCACGTCACCTGCGGACGCTTCTTCCGGCCAAGGTGCACGCCTATCTCAGGTGGTAGCTGTCTTTTTGTACTTAGTAAAAGGTAGCCATGGAAAGATAACAAAAAGAGTGTGTTTACTACCACCATATAGGAAAATAAGACAAAAAGATACAAAAATACAGATAAAACCACAATAAGATAAAAGGACTCAAAGGAAAGGCGAAAAGTTTTTCCTTTCATTTAACCCCAGAGGACCTGTGGCATTCAATTTTATAATCCAGAGTGCTTCTCTGCGCAGTAAATATGCATCTTTATTTTCTCTGGGGTTAAATGAAAAGAACGACTTTTCACCTTTCCTGTGAGTCCTTTAATCTTATTGTGGTTTTAACTGTTCTTTTGTATCTTTTTGTCTTATTTTCCTATATGGGGGTAATATACACACTCTTGTTGTTATGTTTCCATGGCTACCTTTTACAAAGTACAAAAAGACACCTACCACCTGAGATAGGCGTGCACCTTGGCCGGAAGAAGCGTCCGCAGGTGACATGAAACTAGTTGCCTCTCATTGGTGTGTGTCTGAGAGCTTTGCCGGCTCTCGCTCCCCGCTATGGAACATTGTTTCATGTGTTTCACTGCTTGATTTGGGAATAAAAATTCCATGAACTGCTGAATCACAACCCGGGTGAGTGTGACTTCATTCATTCTGTTCTACAGTTACATTTTGGCACTATGTCTGTACTGTTTGACTTTGTAAGAGCAATTTAAGTAGTTTACTAACTGGAGGTATGCCGGTACTGTATGGCAGTATATTCATATGTGTATATGGGACCTACTGGGATGAAACTTAAAATCAACAGATGCTCTGTTTCCCTTGCAGATAGATGAACGGTTCCTGGATTTATACAGAATACTGAGTGATGTGGATCTATGTCTTGGAATGCTGCCCAGTACATCGAATCCAATGTGCACGTTTCATCAGACACATCTCCCATCTTAGTGAGTCAAAGTATGTGCCAGATTGCCCACCTACAGATCCAAATGCAGTGCAGAAACTCCAGGACTTTATTCTTCGATCCCAGCGACTGTTTGTCATGACAGGTGCTGGGATCTCTACAGAATCAGGAATTCCTGATTATCGCTCAGAGGGTGTAGGACTATATGCCAGGACTGAACGGAGGCCCATTCAGCATGCAGAGTTTGTCAGGAGTCAGGCAGCACGAAAACGGTACTGGGCTCGCAACTTTGCAGGTTGGCCGCAATTTTCCTCCCATCAACCCAATCTTTCACACCAGGCTCTGGCCAACTGGGAGAATGCTGGTAAGCTGCACTGGTTAGTGACACAAAATGTAGATGCCCTCCATGCCAAGGCCGGGCAGCATCGAATGACTGAGTTGCATGGCTGCACTCATAGGTAGGTGTTTGTGTACCTTCACTTTTTCTCATAATCATTTATATGTCAATTTACATATCCTTATGCAAATCCTTGTTCCTACTGTCCTTTTTACTCATCTAACCTTTTCTATACTGCCTAAAAAATATATTCTGCATTATCATTTCTCATCAGAAATTATATAAATCCTTAGGGTGATTTGTCTTGGCTGCAACACAGTGATCAATAGATCTGAACTTCAAAAAAAGTTTATAGCACTGAATCCATCTTGGAATGAGAAAGCATATGGAGTTGCACCAGATGGCGACGTCTTCCTAACAGATGAGCAAGTATCACATTTCCGTGTGCCATCTTGTGATAAGTGTGGAGGTATCCTGAAACCACAAGTGACTTTTTTTGGTGACACAGTAAACCGAGAATTGGTGTACTCTCTTTATGATCGTTTAAGTGAATCGGATGCAATGCTCATTGTAGGATCATCACTCCAGGTAATTGTGTTTGTTTAAAGGGGCGCTGTCATTTAAAACGTTTGATATGTCGTAGAGACCACTACCACAGTGTTTTCCAAACAGTGTGTCTCTAGTTGTTGCAAACCTACAACTCTCTGATACTCTCCTCGCTCATATTATCGATGAAGCACCGGGTACACAGTATTAATTAAATATTTTTTTTGCTTTTGGTTGTTACTCTTGCTATTGTGGCTTTTAGTTAAGAATTATTAAAAGAGTATTCTGGAGAAACCAATTGTTTTCAAATGAACTGGTGCACCCTGTTTCCACATCTGTCCATGTCTGGAACTGTCCAGAGCAGTAAAAAATCCAGTTCTTAACACAGACAGAGGTGACAGCAAGGAGCACCATGTCTGGCTGGAAAGACTACACAACTTCTTCCAGAGCTTACTGCAGCTGTTAAAGGCGTATTCCAGTAAAAAAAACTTTTATTTTTCATTTCAACTGGCTCCAGAAGGTTAAACAGATTTGTAAATTACTTAAAAAATCTTAATCCTTCCAATACTTATCAGAAGCTGAATTTGAGTTGTTCTTTTTTGTCTGACCACAGTGCTCTATGCTTACACCTCTGTCCATGTCAGGAACTGTCCAGAGTAGGAGCAAATCCCCATAGCAAACATATGCTGCTCTGGACAGTTTCTAAAATGGACAGAGGTGTCAGCAGAGAACACTGTTGTCAGACAGAAAAGAACAACTCAACTTCAGCAGCTGTTTAACTTTCTTGCACCTGTTAATTTTATTTCTCTGGAGTACCTCTTTAACACTTTAAGGACATAGGGTGTACCTGTACTCTAACAGATCCAACAGAGACTGAATAGAGCAGCAGTTTGCATGTGTGCCATACTCCTCCATTGTAATGATAGAAATGGATTACCATTCTCAAGATCGGATAGGGCTCTGCCAGCAGTCAAGTCTCTCATGACCACATAGTTATTCCCTATCCTGTGGAAAGTGTTTTACTTTGTGAGAGTCTGTTCACACGTGCGTATTTTGGCTGCAGATCTGCTGCTGCAGAATTTGCTGCCCATTTACTTCAAAGGGTAGGAAAATCAGCTACAGCAAATCTGCTGCAGAAAATACGCACGTGTGAATGGGCCTTAAGATGGTAAAAATCATTCTGATACTTGATTAACCAGCTAGTTATTTTACTTTCTTCACTCAGCCTGAAATAGTAACAATTCTTTTAACAAACTTTTAACGATAAGCTGTTATGCGGGTACATGAGGAGTAGCACTATTTCTGGCAATTATATTACTTGTATATGGCATTTTCAGTTGTAGGGGTGAACCTGCTCCCCTTCATCTCTAAAGCACATTCTTCAAAGCAGCAGCATGGAGGACAATATAGAGCAAGCTAAGCTGTGAATCCAACACTAGAGTGAGATATATCTCTAGGTCATTTCAGCTGCTTCTTCTATGCCTCACTCTGCAGCTAACTCCTCCTTCCCTTTTCTGATCCCTCAGTGAGCTGTACTTGAACTTTTAGCAGTATTTCCAAATACGATGAGATTAGGAGGATTGGAATAGGAGTCTTATAAGTGGAGAAATGGGCATTTTCTCTAATAATATACACTGGAAAGATTCTTATATTCCGTTGTAGTGCTGGGCGGTATGACCAAAAATATATATCGTGGTATTTTTCTAAATTATGGTGGTTTCACAGTATTTAACAGTTTTTCGGGGGGGCTCCGTATAGTGTCAGGTGGTCGAGGTTCCTCACCATGGTACCCGGTAACTTTCCTCCATGTCTCCGCAGTTCTGCTAGAGTTTCCTGGTGGTCGGGGGTCCTCACCATGGTACCCGGTAACTCTCCTCCATGTCTCCGCAGTTCTGCTCGAGTTTCCTGCGCCCGCCCAAAAGTCATGTGCCCGCCGGGAGTTGTAGTCCCCTCCCAGCTCCTCACAGCCAGTTCAGTGCGGCTTGGACTACAATTCCCAGAGACGCTGTGCGGCCCGACGTTTCTCTACGCCATCACGCATTGGAGTTGGTTGCTATGGAAACAGTATTGCGGCATTTGAAAAATTCATATCGTAAAGAAAAAACATACCGGTATTCGGTATGAAGCGGTATACCGCCCAGCATTATTCTGTTGAACAATTGATTATGCTAAGTTTGATGAAAGCTTGGTGACCATTTAAAAATTATCTATTTATACCTAAAAAAATGATGAAGAAACATAAATAGTGGGTACTTATCAAAGCTTTTTTTCTGGCATACACAAGCTACAAGTTTTTATGCCAACCTAGTTTGTGCAAGGATTTGTAAATTTTTACTAGTTTTATACCACCCACATCTTTTTTACTATAGTAAAAATGATTTACTGTATATACTATATTAACTATGGCAGAAATCTATGCCAGCTCATAGATGGTATACGTTTTAATTCTAAGATTCATAGCCAGCCATAGATATTAAGATTCATGCCTCCTTTACTCCTGCATAGTTTTACTTAACCCCTTAACGACCACGGACGTAAATGTACGTCCTGGTTTGGCGGTACATCGCGCACCAGGACGCACATTTACATCATGTGTATGACCGCGAGCATCGCAACGGTGCTCGCGTCATACACAGCAGGTTCCAGCTGCTAGCAGCAGCCGGGGACCCGCCGGTAATGGCCGACATCCGCGATCGCGCTGATGTCCGCCATTAACCCCTCAGATGCCGTGATCAATATCGATCCAATCATCCAGCATGGCGGCCGGAGGTCCCCCCACCTGGCTCCGGCCGTCTCCCGTGGTCTTCTGCTCTGGTCTGAGATCGAGCAGACCAGAGCAGAAGATCACCGATAATACTGTTCGGTGCTATGTCCTATGCATAGCACTGAACAGTATTAGCAATCAAATGACTGCTATAGATAGTCCCCTATGGGGACATAAAAAGTGTAAAAAAAATATAAAATAAAAAAAAGGGTAAAAATCAAAGTTTAAAAAAAGTGAAAAATCCCCACCCCCAATAAAAATTTTAATTGTCCGTTTGTCTCATTTTACCCGCAAAAAGCGTCATTACTTTTTTTTTTATAAACATATATTTGGTATCGACGTGTGCGAACCATCAAAATATAATGTTAATGATCCCGTACGGTGAATGGCTTAACGTAAAAAATTTAAAAAAGTCCAAAAATTTAGCTTTTTTGTCACATTTTATTAAAAAAAAATGTAATAAAACATTATCTAAAAAGTTTTATATATGCAAATGTGTTATCGATAAAAAGTACAGATGACGGCGCAAAAAATGAGCCCTCATACCGCCCTATATACGGAAAAATGAAAAAGTTATAGGTGGTCAAAATAGGGTGATTTTAGACTACCGATTTTGTACAAAAAGTTTTAGATTTTTTTTAAGTGGTACAAAAATATAAAAGTATCTAGCCATGGGCATCATTTTAATCGTATTGACCCACAGAATAAAGAACACACACCATTTTTACTGTAAAGTGTACAGTGTGAAAGCAAAACCCTCAAATGTGCAAAATTGTGGTTTTCATAAAAATTTCCTCCCTAAAAATTTTTGGGGGGTTTGCCATACATTTTATAATAAAATGAGAGGTTTCATTACAAAGTACAATTGGTCATGCAAAAAACATGCCCTCATATGGGTCTGTAGATGGAAATATAAAAGAGTTATGGATTTTAGAAGGCGAGGAGTAAAAAACTAAAACGCTAAAATAAAATTGGCCTGGTCCTTAAGGTTAAAATGGGCTTGGTCCTTAAGGGGTTACATAGTTAGTACGGTCGAAAAAAGACATATGTCCATCAAGTTCAACCAGGGAATTAAGGGGTAGGGGTGTGGCGCGATATTGGGGAAGGGATGAGATTTTATATTTCTTCATAAGCATTAATGTTATTTTGTTCCAGGAATGTATCTAATCCTGTTTTAAAGCTGTTAATTGTTCCTGCTGTGACCAGTTCCTGAGGTAGACTGTTCCATAAGTTCACAGTTCTCATGGTAAAGAAGGCGTGTCGCCCCTTGAGACTAAACTTTTTCTTCTCCAGACGGAGGGAGTGCCCCCTCGTCCTTTGGGGGGGTTTAAGCTGGAACAGTTTTTCTCCATATTTTTTGTATGGGCCATTTATATACTTATACACGTTTATCATATCCCCCCTTAAACGTCTCTTCTCAAGACTAAACAATTGTAACTCCTTTAATCGCTCCTCATAGCTAAGATGTTCCATGCCCCATATTAGTTTAGTCGCGCGTCTCTGCACCCTTTCCAACTCCGCAGTGTCCCTTTTATGGACAGGTGCCCAAAACTGAACAGCATATTCCAGGTAAGGCCGTACCAATGCTTTATAAAGGGGGAGTATTATGTCCCTGTCCCTTGAGTCCATACCTCTTTTGATACATGACCATATCCTGCCGGCTTTGGAAGCAGCAGCCTGACATTGCATGCTATTCTGTAGTCTGTGATCTACAAGTACACCCAGATCCTTCTCTACCAGTGACTCTGCCAGTTTAATCCCCCCTAAGACATACGATGCATGCAGGTTATTAGTACCCAGATGCATAACTTTACATTTATCCACATTGAACCTCATTTGCCAAGTGGATGCCCAGACACTTAGTCTATCCAAGTCATCTTGTAACTTATGCACATCCTCTATAGACTGTACTGTGCTACAAAGCTTGGTGTCATCTGCAAAGATAGAAACAGAGCTGTTAATACCATCCTCTATATCATTGATAAATAAATTAAACAGCAGCGGGCCCAGTACTGAACCTTGGGGTACACCACTAATAATCGGGGACCAATCAGAGTACGAATCATTGACCACCACTCTCTGGGTACGATCCATGAGCCAGTGTTCAATCCAGTTACAAACTAAAATTTCCAAACCCAAAGACCTTAACTTACCTGTCAGACTTCTGTGAGGGACAGTATCAAACGCTTTGGCAAAATCCAGAAACACTATATCCACAGCCATTCCTCTGTCAAGGCTTCTACTCACCTCTTCATAAAAGCAAATTAGATTGGTTTGACAACTTCTATCCTTAGTAAACCCATGCTGGCTATCACTTATAATACAATTATCCCCTATGTATTCCTGTATGTAATCCCTTATAAGTCCTTCAAACAATTTACCCACAATGCACGTTAAACTTACCGGTCTATAGTTTCCTGGGGAAGACCTAGAGCCCTTCTTGAAGATTGGCACCACATTCGCCTTGTGCCAGTCCCTTGGCACAATACCAGACACCAGAGAATCTCTAAATATCATGAACAGGGGTACAGATATTACTGAACTTACCTCTCTAAGAACTCTTGGGTGTAGTCCATCCGGTCCTGGGGATTTGCTTACATTTATATCACTTAACTTACCTTGTACCATCTCTACATTAAGCCAGTTCAGTACATTACATGATGTGTTACCAGCACTGACCTGGCCAATGTCAGCTCCTTCTTCCATAGTGTATACAGAACTAAAGAACCCATTCAGTAGCTCCGCTTTCTCTTGATCGCCTGTGACAACCTCCCCATTATCATTATTAAGGGGTCCTACATGCTCTGTCCTTGTTTTTTTTGCATTTATATATCTAAAAAAATATTAGGATTAGTTTTGCTTTCTTTGGCCACCTGTCTCTCGTTTTGAATTTTTGCTGTTTTTATTACATTTTTACAGATTTTATTAAGCTCTTTGTACTGTTTAAATGTTATCGCTGACCCATCAGATTTGTATTTTTTGAAGGCTATTTTTGTTGTTGTTTATTGCTCTTTTAACATCATTTGTCAGCCATGTAGGATTTAGTTTTAATCGTTTATATTTGTTCCCCTTTGGTATATATTTAGCTGTATAGTTATTTAGAGTTGATTTAAAGATGTCCCATTTACCTTCTGTATCAGTATTTGACAACACCTCCCCCCCAAAACAGGTTTTACATTTTTTTTTATTTTTTTTTATTGATGTCCTTTTCTCAGGTTAGGCCATCAATATTTGATCGGTGGAATGCTGACAGGCATAGCACCAGCATCTACATTAAAAACTCCAAGCTTTGTATTGTGGCCCTACTGAGCAACTGCTGTTCAGCTCCTATTCACTTCAGAGGGAGCTTAGTTGCAGTATCCCAGCATGGTCAAGTCCTGGAAAATCCTAGCAAAATGCCAGTCTTGGCACTTCCCACCTAAAATACGCAGTATTAACAAGTGAGCATAACTTGACTGCTTTGTTGTAGATATGTTTGAGGTATGGACCATTAATGACTGGCAAGGGAAAAATATCATATTGGGTGAACTAGGACTATGGGGAAATTTATCAAAACATGTGTAGAGAAAGAGTGGTGCAGTTGCCCATGGCAACCAATCAGATTGCTTCTTGCATTTTTCACAGGTCTCTTTAAAAATCAAAGAAGCAATGTGATTGGTTGCCATAGGCAACTGCACCACTCTTACGCTACACAGTTTTTGATAAATCTCCCCCTATGTCTTTATTTCTATTTTCAGCCTGTGTAGAAAAACTTAATACCCTTCTACTTTGCCATTTGCAGTACCCAGACTTTGTTTTGTCCCACCATAAAATGCATGTAGTACACACTGAGTTAGAAAGCGACCTATGCATTACACTTACAAGTTTTTTATATATGAGGTTGATGCACAATGACACAGAGTGCATCCACCTTGTGCTTTGTTTTGAAAACTGCCAAGCAGGTATTTGTTTTATAGGATGTTAATCAATAACTAGAATTGCACCCAGAGATTCTGTATTCCTGGTTCTTACAAAACATATGTAAATTGTACCTGTCTATAAACTGATTTATTACTTAAACATATTCAGTTATATTTGTAATTTAATTAAAGCGTGCTTCACTCCCTAGCTCGCAGTGATCTCCATCCAGCTTTACTAGACAGCCACATAAGAGTTATAATGGGGCCATCTAAGCTGTATGGAGATTGCTGAGAGACCCTGACCAATCAAAACTTTTTACATATCTATGTGACATGTCAAAAGTTTTTTATATTTTTTTTATTTATTTAAATCACAGGTACACTTTACATGTACTTTAAATGGGCACTGTCAGATCCAAAAACTCTTTATATGTTGTTGTTACTGCTGGAAATGACCTTTTGTAATATTGTTGTTTAAAATGTTTTAAATATTTAATAAAGAAAACGGCTCCCCATACCTACTTGGACACTAACCAGTCCTACAGCAGCATCAGGCTTGTCCATGAGTCATGGACAAGAGACGACTCATGGACAAGGCTGCATGAGCAGACACACCAATCGCCTCCCACCACCACAAGGGAGGGACATGCCCCCATCCCCTGAAAGGATTTCTAACACTGTGAGCAAATAAAAAGAGGGATTTTAAAATAAATATAGTTGATAGAGGCATACAATTTAGATGTACATGGTCAGGATTAGGTACTGAGTGACATATACATTTTTTATTTTGTGGGATCTGACAAGTATGCTTTAATGATTCTCTCACATCTAAATTCTTGTGTTTTTCCAGGTTTATTCTGGATACCGGTTTGCATTGAAAGCACAAGAGAAGAGCATTCCTGTTGCTATACTTAACATTGGAGCCACAAGAGCTGATCACCTGTCAGTGGTTAAAGTAAATGCTCGCTGTGGAGATGTTTTACCAAAAATAATGGCACTGGATGAACAGCAGCATGAAATTAAGGGCTGAATATTGTCATATGAACTTACATGTTGGATTTTAAAATTAGACTATGGTAAAAGGTGAAAATTCAATTTGAGATAATATGCTTGCTGTCTACAGACACCACTAGGAGGAGCTTTGGAGTTTACTGCATACTGTTTCATCATTAAAATAAATGTATAAACATTGGGCCTACCCTGGCCACCGGACTCCTTTCTCTCTTACAAGTTTGTTTATCCTGTTACTCACCTATTGCTTGTAATGCCTCTTTTACCACTTTCAATAAAACCCTTTTTTGAATTTGAAAAAAAAAAAAAAAATGTATAAAATTATGCAATAAATTCCTAAATTTCCCCTTATGATATGTGCAGAGCGTTTGGAGCACTGTTTCTGGAAAATATAGCTCTGACCTCTAAAAAGATATATTTAGACAAATGAATCCGCACAAAATGTTGAATAACTTCAGATACATCTGTTTAACCTTTTATATGCTACAGTCCTTTGACTCCTAAGCCCATAAAGTGCAGAGTAAAAAAAAAAAAAATGAATTATACATTCTGCTAAATCTTTTCCCACAAATATGAATATCGATCTGCTCATCTCCTCCTGCCCTATAATATGCTGACCACAGATCGGAGTGAATTTTCAACATGACAAGGTCTTTTTAATCATTGGCTGTTATATGTCATTACCTGAATGGTGATAGAATGTGGCTACTATATTATGAAACCATAAGGTGTCTCAAATAATATAATAAAGATTCTTCTGTAACAGCAATATAATTGATTTTTATACATCTGCCTTAATTTTTTTTTTCTTTAAAAAATACCAATTTTAATTCTTTACTAGCTTAGTACCCGGGGTTGCCCGGTTTTTCCTTCCTAATCCTTGTTGGGGAGGAAAATCAACAAAGGAGGAAGCTTTTGACTTCACATCCCCACCTCATATATTGTTGCCATATCCCGTCCTCATATCCCGACCTCATATCCCGTCATCATATCTCGACCTCATATCCAGACCTCCTATCCCGTCCTCATATCTTGACCTCATATCCCGTCCTTCTATCTTGTCCTCATATCCCGACCTCCTATCTCGTCCTCATATTCCGACCTCCTATCCGGACCTCCTATCCCGACCTCATATCCCGTCCTCATATCCTGACCTCCTATCCCGACCTCATATCCCGTCCTCATATCCCATCCTCATATTTCGACCTCCTATCCCGTCCTCATATTTCAACCTCATATCCCATCCACCTATCCTGACCTCATATCCCGTCCTCACATCCCGTCTTCATATCCCGACCTCATATACCGTCCTTATATCCCATCCTCATATCCCAACCTCATATCATGTCCTTATGTCCCATCCTCATATCCTGTCCTCAGGTGGGACTGATTTGTGATGAAGATATTGTAAGCTGAAAATAGAAGGGGACGTTGCTTTGTGGGACTGGGTGTGATTTGCAAGCAAGACCAAGGCACAAAAAGAGTAGATAATAAAAGGGGTGTGGCTTAAAATGTGAGCGTGTCTTTGTGAGATGGGGTGTGGCTTGTAAGCCGGATTGACACATTTACCAGGAGATGCAGAGCGGAGCTTGTGGAGGAAGGTACTGGAAGTCCTAAATACTTGCATGGGACTTGAAACAAAAACCCATCTTTTATATAAGGGTGTAGGTAAGGGTTAATTTAACTATCATATTTTTATTTGACATATAAGTAATATGTGTACCAGGTATTATTGAAATATCTCCAGCCGTACGGAAGTTATGTGGGAACATACATTTCCCATTGATTTGCATGGGAGTTTAAACAAAAACCATGACCCTCACAAATGGGGGCTGTTAAGGATTAAATTAACTATCCTATATTTTAAGTGGACATATAAGTAACATGTGACAAAGTACTATTGAAATATCTCAAGTCGTTTGGAAGTTATGCAGTAACATATTTCCCATAGACTTGTATGGGACTTTAAACAAAAATCCTGACCCTCACAAATGGGGGTGAGTAAGGGTTAAATCACCTATACTATGTTTGTTGTGGACATATAAGTAACATGTGTGCCAAGTTTCATGTTAATATCTTTAGCCGTTTGGACGTGATGCTGGAACATACACACATACATACACACACACACACACATTGGGGGAGATTTACCAAAACCTGTGCAGAGGAAAAGTTGCTCAGTTGCCCATAGCAACCAATCAGATTGCTTCTTTCATTTTTGAAATGGCCTCTGAAAACTGAAAGAAATGATCTGATTGGTTGCTATGGGCAACTTGGCAACTTTTCCTCTGGACAGGTTTTAATGAATCTCCCCCATTGAGTTATATATATAGACTAACTGAGTACCTGGCGTTGCCTGGTTATTCCTTCCTAATCCTTGTTGAGGAGGAAAATCAACAGAGGAAGCTTTTGACTTCATATCCCGTCCTAATATTTTGTTGTCATATCCCGACCTCCTATCCCGACCTCCTATCTCAACCTCCTATCCCGTCCTCCTATCTCGACCTCCTAACCCGTCCTCCTATCTCGACCTCCTATCCCGACCTCCTATCCCGACCTCCTATCCCATCCTCCTTTCCCGTCCTCATATCTCCACCTCCTATCTTTACTTCCTATCCTGTCCTCCTATCCCGACCTCCTATCCTGTCCTCCTTTCCCGTCCTCATATCTCGACCTCCTATCCCGTCCTCCTATTTCAACCTCCTATCCCGTCCTCCTATCTTGACCTCCTATCCCGTCCTCCTATCTCGACCTCATATCCCGACCTCCTATCCCGACCAGTAATATGTGTACCAGGTATTGAAATATCTCCAATATATACATTTCCCATTGATTTGCATGGGACTTTAAACAAAAACCCTGACCCTCACAAATGGGGGTAGTTAAGGGTTAAATTAACTATCCTATATTTTAAGTGGACATATAAGTAACATGTGACCAAGTATTATTGAAATATCTCCAGATGTTTGGAAGTTATGCAGTAACATATTTCCCATAGAATTGTATGGGACTTTAAACAAAACCCTGCCCCTGGCAAATGGGGGTGAGTAAGGGTTAAATTACCTATCCTATGTTGTTGCTGACATATAAGTAACGTGTGCCAAGTTTCATGTTAATATCTTTAGCCGTTTGGACGTGTTGCTGGAACATACACACATACATACACACACACATTGAGTTTTATATATATACTAGCTGAGTACCCGGCATTGCCCGGTTTTTCCTTCCTAATCCCTGTTGGGGAGGAAAATAAACAAAGGAGGAAGCTTTTGACTTCATATCCCGACCTCCTATCCCATCATCATATCCCGTCCTCCTATCTCGACCTCCTTTCCCCGACCTCCTATCTCGACCTCCTTTCTCGTCCTCCTATCTTGTCCTCCTTTCCCGTCCTCCTTTCCCGTCCTCCTATCACGACCTCCTATCACGACCTCCTATCTCGACCTCCTATCCAGTCCTCCTATCTCGACCTCCTATCCCGACCTCCTATCCCGACCTCCTATCCCATCCTCCTTTCCCGTCCTCATATCTCCACCTCCTATCTTTACTTCCTATCCTGTCCTCCTATCCCGACCTCCTATCCTGTCCTCCTTTCCCGTCCTCATATCTCGACCTCCTATCCCGTCCTCCTATTTCAACCTCCTATCCCGTCCTCCTATCTTGACCTCCTATCCCGTCCTCCTATCTCGACCTCATATCCCGACCTCCTATCCCGACCAGTAATATGTGTACCAGGTATTGAAATATCTCCAATATATACATTTCCCATTGATTTGCATGGGACTTTAAACAAAAACCCTGACCCTCACAAATGGGGGTAGTTAAGGGTTAAATTAACTATCCTATATTTTAAGTGGACATATAAGTAACATGTGACCAAGTATTATTGAAATATCTCCAGATGTTTGGAAGTTATGCAGTAACATATTTCCCATAGAGTTGTATGGGACTTTAAACAAAACCCTGCCCCTGGCAAATGGGGGTGAGTAAGGGTTAAATTACCTATCCTATGTTGTTGCTGACATATAAGTAACATGTGTGCCAAGTTTCATGTTAATATCTTTAGCCGTTTGGACGTGTTGCTGGAACATACATACATACATACACACACACATTGAGTTTTATATATATACTAGCTGAGTACCCGGCATTGCCCGGTTTTTCCTTCCTAATCCCTGTTGGGGAGGAAAATAAACAAAGGAGGAAGCTTTTGACTTCATATCCCGACCTCCTATCCCATCATCATATCCCGTCCTCCTATCTCGACCTCCTTTCCCCGACCTCCTATCTCGACCTCCTTTCTCGTCCTCCTATCTTGTCCTCCTTTCCCGTCCTCCTTTCCCGTCCTCCTATCACGACCTCCTATCACGACCTCCTATCTCGACCTCCTATCCAGTCCTCCTATCTCGACCTCCTATCCAGTCCTCCTATCTCGACCTCCTATCCCGTCCTCCTATCCAGTCCTATCTCGACCTCCTATCCCGTCCTCCTATCTCGACCTCCTATCCCGTCCTCCTATCTCGACCTCCTATCCCGTCCTCCTATCGCGTCCTCCTATCCCGTCCTCCTATCCCGACCTCCTAACTCGACCTCCTATCCCGACCATCCCGTCCTCCTATCTTGACCTCTCATCCCGTCCTCATATTCCGTCCTGTAATATGTGACCAGGTATTGAAATATCTCCAGCCCTACAGAAGTTATGTGGGAACATACATTTCCCATTAACTTGCATGGGACTTTAAACAAAACCCCGACCCTCACAAATGGGGGTAGTTAAGGGTTACATTAACTATCCTATATTTTAAGTGGACATATCAGTAACATGTGACCAAGTATTATCGAAATATCTCCAGTCGTTTGGAAGTTATGCAGTAACATATATTTCCCATTCACTTGTATGGGACTTTAAACATAAATCCCGCCCCTGGCAAATGGGGGTGAGTAGGGGTTAAATTACCTATCCTATGTTTGTTGTTGACATATAAGTAACTTGTGTGCCAAGTTTCATGTTAATATCTTTAGCTGTTTGGACGTGATGCTGGAACATACATACACACACACGTTGAGTTTTATATATATATATATAGATTAACCTCTTCAGGACATAGGGCGTATGGATACGCCCTGCATCCCGAGTCCTTAAGGACCGAGGGCGTATCCATACGCCCGTGGGAATTCCGGCCCCCACCGCTAGCCGGTTGGGGACCGGAGCCGGATGCCTGCTGAAATCGTTCAGCAGGCATCCCGGCATATCGCCCAGGGGGGTCATTATGTCCCCCCATGTCGGCGATCGCCGCAGATCGCTGGACAATTCAGTCCAGCGATCTGCGGCGATTCCGGGTCAATCGGGTCTCCAGTGACCCGGTGACCCGGAATTACTGGCTGTTCGGGGCCGTCTCTGACGGCCCCGAACAGCCAGAGCCTGCAGGGGTGAGGTGGCACTGGTGCCACCTCACGATCGCCCTGATTCGTCGGCCGGATTACCGGCCGACCAATCAGGGCGCCTGCTGCGGGTGTCACTCCCGCACCCGCTCCGCCCCTCTTCTGGAGGACGTGAGCGGGTGCGGGACGTGCACCCCGGGTGCTGGGGACCCCGATCCCCGGCGCCCCTGTTGGGATCGGGGCCCCAGGAGCAGCTGCGGCGGCGGGACTGACCTGCAGCGTCTGGATCGTTGGAGGTGAGTGACAGCCTCCTGCTGTTGCTTAGCAATAGCTCCCAGCATGCAAAAAGGGCATGCTGGGAGCTGTAGTTATGCAACAGCAGGAGGCAGACCACCACAACTCCCAGCATTCCCTTATGGGCATGCTGGGACTTATGGTTTTGCAACAGCTGGAGGCACATTCTTTCTATGGAAAAGTGTACCTTCAGCTGTTGTATAACTACAACTCCCAGCTTGCACAAAGAGCTAAAGTGCATGCTGGGAGTTGTAGTGGTGCATCTGCTGGTTGCATAACTACAACTCCCAGCATGCCCGTTGGCTGTCGGTGACTGCTGAGAGTTGTAGTTTTGCAACAGCTGAAGGCACACTGGTTGTGAAACTCAGAGTTTTTTTTTACCTAACTCAGTGTTTCACGACCGGTGTGCCTCCAGCTGTTGCAAACTACAACTCTCAGCAGTCACCGTACACCATGCACCGTACATGCTGGGAGTTGTAGTTTTGCAACAGCTGGAGGCACACTGGTTGTGAAACACTGAGTTAGGTCACAAACTCCGTGATACATAACCAGTGTGCCTACAGTTGTTGCAAAACTGCAACTCTCAGCAGTCACCGACAGCCAGCGGGCATGCTGGGAGTTGTAGTTATGCAACAGCTGGTTGTCCCCCCCAATGTGAACGTACAGGGTACACTCACATGGGCGGAGGATTACAGTAAGTATCTGGCTGCAAGTTTGAGCTGCCGCAAACTTTCTGCTGCAGCTCAAATTGCCAGCGAGAAACTACTGTGAACCCCCGTCCGTGTGACTGTACCCTAAAAACACTACACTAACACAAAAAATAAAATAAAAAGTAAAAAACACTACGTATACACATACCCCTATACAGCCCCCCTCCCCAATAAAAATGAAAAACGTCTGGTACGCCACTGTTTCCAGAACGGAGCCTCCAGCTGTTGCAAAACAACTCCCAGTATTGTCGGACAGCCGTTGACTGTCCAGGCATGCCGGGAGTTTTGCAACAGCTGGAGGCACCCTGTTTGGGAATCACTGGCGTAGAATACCCCTATGTCCACCCCTATGCAATCCCTAATTTAGGCCTCAAATGCGCATGGCGCTCTCACTTTGGAGCCCTGTCGTATTTCAAGGCAACAGTTTAGGGCCACATATGGGGTATCGCCGTACTCGGGAGAAATTGTGTTACAAATTTTGGGGGGTATTTTCTGCTTTTACCCTTTTTAAAAATGTAAAATTTTTGGGAAAACAAGCATTTTAGGTTAAAAAAATTATTTTTTTTTTACATATGCAAAAGTCGTGAAACACCTGTGGGGTATAAAGGTTCACTTAACCCCTTGTTACGTTCCCCGAGGGGTCTAGTTTCCAAAATGGTATGCCATGTGTGGGGTTTTTTGCTGTCCTGGCACCATAGGGGCTTCCTAAATGCGGCATGCCCCCAGAGAAAAATTTGCGTTCAAAAAGCCAAATGTGACTCCTTCTCTTCCGAGACCTGTAGTGCGCCAGCAGAGCACTTTTCACCCCCATATGGGGTGTTTTCTGAATCGGGAGAAATTGGGCTTCAAATTTTTAGGGGTATTTTCTGCTATTACCCTTTTTAAAAATAAAAAAATTTTGGGAAAACAAGCATTTTAGGTAAATTTTTTTTTTTTTTTTTACATTTGCAAAAGTCGTGAAACACCTGTGGGGTATTAAGGTTCACTTTATCCCATGTTACATTCCCCGAGGGGTCTAGTTTCCAAAATGGTATGCCATGTGTTTTTTTTTTTGCTGTTCTGGCACCATAAGGGCTTCCTAAAGGTAACATGCCCCCCAAAAACCATTTCAGAAAAACGTACTCTCCAAAATCCCCTTGTCGCTCCTTCCCTTCTGAGCCCTCTACTGCGCCCGCCGAACACTTTACATAGACATATGAGGTATGTCCTTACTCGAGAGAAATTGGGCTACAAATACAAGTAAAAATTTTGTCCTTTTACCCCTTGTAAAAATTCAAAAATTGGGTCTACAAGAACATGTGAGTGTAAAAAATGAAGATTGTGAATTTTCTCCTTCACTTTGCTTCTATTCCTGTGAAACACCTAAAGGGTTAAAACGCTGACTGAATGTCATTTTGAATACTTTTGGGGGTGTAGTTTTTATAATGGGGTCATTTATGGGGTATTTCTAATATGAAGACCCTTCAAATCCACTTCAAACCTGAACTGGTCCCTGAAAAATACTGAGTTTGAAAATTTTGTGAAAAATCGGAAAATTGCTGCTGACCGTTGAAGCCCTCTGGTGTCTTCCAAAAGTAAAAACACGTCAATTTTATGATGCAAACATAAAGTAGACATATTGTACATGTGAACCCAAAAAAAATGTATTCGTAATATCCATTTTCCTTACAAGCAGAGAGCTTCAAAATTAGCAAAATGCTAAATTTTCTAATTTTTCATCAAATTTACGGATTTTTCACCAAGAAATGATGCAAGTATCGACAAAAATTTACCACTATGTTAAAGTAGAATATGTCACGAAAAAACAATCTCGGAATCAGAATGATAACTAAAAGCATTCCAGAGTTATTAATGTTTAAAGTGACAGTGGTCAGAATTGCAAAAAACGCTCCGGTCCTTAAGGCCAAAATGGGCTCCGTCCTGAAGGGGTTAAAGAAAGGGAGAACACACATTAAAGTCTCCATGCAGATGTTGTCACGGGATAGATAACAGCTTAAGACTTCAGAGATTCAATTAACAATCTTAACCACCTTCCCCAGCATTTTCCAAACCGTGTATCTCTAGCTGTTGCAAAACTACAACTCCCAGCACACCCGGACAGCCTAAGGCTGTCCGGCCATGCTGGTAGTTGTAGTTTTGAATCAGCTGGAGACACACTGTTTGGAAAACACTGGCCTACCCAATGTACCACATCAAAAAGATTGAATGGGGGGGAAAGTTGGTACCCATGGAGCCATTTGTGACATATGCATAAAAACAGTCCATCTTTATAGTTATAGGTGGTATTTATAAGTTGTTGCAAATTCTCATGATTCTTTGGCATTTGGTGGATGACTGAATTTTGTTGATCCATCTGGCAATGTAAATTATACAAATTTTAAGACACATTACTGTATATGATAAAAAAATGTAAGGCATAATTCATAAACCCATTCTAACACATTCTTTATGGTGCTGCAGGAAGGGGCATAACACCCACCCTACTACCATGTAGTATTTAAAGCCACATGTCTATCATTGTCACATCCGTGCTCTACTAGTAGCTTACAAAGTATTGGCTACAGTAAATTACATTGTAAACAAAAGGTTGTATAAGAATAGGAATAAAAGCATTTTCTCTTGAATAGGACCAGCCTTGTCCATTGGTTGTGTTTTGGTATTGCAGCTCTGCCCCCTTCAAGTTAATGGCCCAGTTTTACTAAAAACTTCTATTTCTAAGACAGTGTAAACTTAGAATAAGCAGTCTAAGAATGCACCAAATTTATAACAGTGGCTCAGGCAATTTGATCATTTTGGCACATCTTCAGACTGTCTCTAGTCAAAGTTTAGACTAACTATTAGTTGGTGCAACTGTGTCAGGGTCTTGCGCCAGAACAATATCAGTGCACAGTGTCGCATCTCAAGCCATGTATTTTTTTTAATAATGCACGCCCTTTACGTGATGGAAAAAGTGTCTCAAACTACTGTTAATTGTCGTGTGCAGCATGTAAGTTTTTTTGGTACACGTTTGCCAGAATTCAGGCACATTTGCAATAGTAAATCTGGGCCAATAGAACTGTATTCAATGGAGGCCTGAAATAAAAATAGAAGACCAGAAATTAGCAACTGCACGAGGGCAGAACCCCAGCGCATTGCCGAAATGGTTTATTACCGTACCTGCTGTCACTCACTGTATACACACCACTTGCTAAGCGCCATATCTGCAGTTTAGAAAGCCGCCATGATGCTTCCTACTTTAGCTGACCCTGATCAGTTCTGCAATGAGTATTAGGGAGTTGTATCCACCCTGTAACTGAGGCAATAGGTCAGCTCCAGGGGAAATACCCAAAAATCTTTGTAATGTTAAAATGCCCCTAAAGATTTTTATGACTGGATTGGGGCCATAGTGTCTATGAAAACCCAATAAATTAAATAAACAAAACTCAAAACTACATAAAAAACAGCCACCAATAGGCCAACACACTTACTATCCCTGCCCCTATGTACAGTAAATCACCTGTATAAATATGAACATAACAGAAACAGGACCACATTTTTAAATTATTATAATGGCATTTTTTGCTATTAAAAAATTACAAAAATGTGACATTTGCTATTTTAATGTTTTCCCTGAAATCACATAAAATAATAATATGAAATATATTATATTATAAGTCTGTAGCGTTTCTATAAATCCATCCTCTATTCACACCGCCCCCCAAGTAGAGCTGAGTGGAAATGAACAGGCACAGTGCTCAGCTTTTACCTGCCAGCCCCCAGAACCCAATGACCAAAACTTTTGTCGCTATAATATCTCAGAAATTTTCAAAATGAGGGGTAAAAATGAAAGGCAGTGTTCCCCAGCCTGTGGATCTCCAGCTCTTGCAAAATTACTACTCTTATTATGCCCAGACAGCCCACCAGACATGATGGGAATTGTAGTTTTGGGATGTGAATAAAAAATATAAAAGTCCCACCTCGTCACTACCAATCAGATCGCTTATTTCATCTTTTTTTTTTAAATCCAATAGCATAAACCAGATATGTTATAGGACATTTCTTATGCAAAATAAATAGAATTACCCTCTTAATGATGGGCAATATGCCTTGTTACTGCAGCCATTAAGGGGGCCTATTCTAGCCTGTTGTGTCTCCTAAAGCATGCAGGGATCGGACACGAAGAGGAAAAGCATTTAGAAATGGGCCCTGCAGTCTGCTCCTGTGTAAACAGATGGAAAAAATGATAGCACATCTGCCCCAGTAAACAGGATAGGCTGCTGACCATATACCTGAAGAGAATGGTTGCATTAACAATTGTTCAGATGTTCATGGGGCTGTTTGCTCCCAACAACTGGGCCATGTAAATCAAGATTTTTAATGAGCGCCTTGTCGATCAAGGCTCGTATCAGGCAGTTATTGGCTGATGTAAAAGCAACTTAACCCCTTAAGGACTCAGCCCATTTTGGCCTTAAGGACTTTAATTTTTACGTTTTCATTTTTTCCTCCTCGCCTTCTAAAAATCATAACTCTTTTATATTTTCATCCACAGACTAGTATGAGGGCTTGTTTTTTGCGCGACCAGTTGTCCTTTGTAATGACATAACTCATTATTTCATACAATGTATGGCGCAACCAAAAAACACTATTTTTGTGGGGAAATTAAAAAGAAAAACGCAATTTTGCTAATTTTGGAAGGTTTCTTTTCACGACGTACAATTTATGGTAAAAATGACATGTGATCTTTATTCTGTGGGTCAATACGATTAAAATGATACCCATTATTATATACTTTTATATTATTGTTGTGCTTAAAAAAAAAATCACAAACTTTTTAATCCCTTTATTTTGATGACCTCTAACTTTTTTATTTTTCCGTATAAGCGGCGGTATGGGGGCTCATTTTTTGCGCCATGATCTTTACTTTTTTTGATACCACATTTGCATATAAAAAACTTTTAATACATTTTTTATAATTTTTTTTAAATAAAATTATTAAAAAAGTAGCAATTTTGGACTTTTTTTTTTTTGTTCACGCCGTTCACCGTACGGGATCATTAACATTTTATTTTAATAGTTCGGACATTTACGCACTCGGCGATACCAAATATGTTTATAAAATTTATTTTTTACGCTTTTTGGGGGTAAAATAGGAAAAAACTGACGTTTTACTTTTTTATTGGGGGAGGGGATTTTTCCCTTTTTTTAACTTTTACTTTTACATTTTTTTACATTTTTTTTTACACTTGAATAGTCCCCATAGGGGACTATTCATAGCAATACCATGATTGCTAATACTGATCTGTTCTATGTATAGGACATAGAACAGATCAGTGTTATCGGCTATCTTGAGCTCTGATCTGCTCGATCTCAGACCAGAGCAGAAGACGTCGGGAGCCGGAAGCAGGAAGGTGAGGGGACCTCCGTGCGGCGTTCTGAATGATCGGATCCCCGCAGCAGCGCTGCGGACGATCCGATCGTTCATTTAAATCGCGCACTGCCATCCCGGCACCTGAGGGGTTAATGGCGGACGCCTGCGAGATCGCGGGCGTCGGCCATTGCCGGCGGGTCCCTGGCTGCGATCAGCAGCCGGGATCAGCCGCGCATGACACGGGCATCGCTCCGATGCCCGCGGTTATGCACAGGACGTAAATGTACGTCCTGGTGCGTTAAGTACCACCGCACCAGGACGTACATTTACGTCCTGCGTCCTAAAGGGGTTAAAGGGGTACTCCGGTGGAAAACTTTTTTTTTTTCTGAATCAACTGGTGCCAGTAAGTTAAACAGATTTGTAAATTACTTCTATTAAAAAATCTTACTCCTTCCAGTACTTATTAGCTGCTGAATATTACAGAGGAAATTCTTTTCTTTTTATAACACAGAGCTCTCTGCTGAATCACGAGCACAGTGCTCTCTGCTGACATTTCTGTCCATTTTAAGAACTGTTCAAAGTAGGAGAAAATCCCCACAGCAAACATATGCTGCTCTGGACAGTTCCTAAAATGGACAGAGATGTAAGCAGAGAGCACTGTGCTCGTGATTCAGCAGACAGCTCTGTGTTCCAAAAAGAAAATAATTTCCTCTGTAGTATTCAGCAGCTAATAAGTACTGGAAGGATTAAGATTTTTTAATAGAAGTAATTTACATATCTGTTTAACTTTCTGGCACCAGTTGATTTAAAAAAAAAAAAGTTTTCAATGTTATTTTTTTTTGAGTCAGAAGCATTTCCACGCGGAATTCGCGCGGAATTTGCGCGGAATTTCTGCATGAAATTTTTTTTTATGAAACCTGCATTTCCGTGTGGAATTCGCGCGCAATCTCTGTTCTTGTGGAAAAGTAACAATATTTTGAGGCAGAAAATTTCTGCTTGATTTCCGCCCCAATTCCTCAGTGTGAACATACCCTAAAGGGGTATTCCAGGAAAAAAACTTTTTTTTTAATATTAACTGGCTGCAGAAAGTTAAACAGATTTGTAAATTACTTCTAATAAAAAATCTTAATTCTTCCAATAATTTTCAGCTGCTGAAGTTGAGTTGTTCTTTTCTGTCTGACAGCAGTGCTCTCTGCTGACATCTCTGCTTGTCTCGGGAGTAGAAGAGGTTTGCTTCTGCTCTGGAGAGTTCCTGAGACAGGTGTCATCAGAGAGCACTTAGACAGAAAAGAACAACTCAACTTCAGCAGCTCATAAGCACTGAATGGATTAAGATTTATTAATAGAAGTCATTTACAAATATGTTTAACTTACTGGAGCCAGTTGATATAAAAAAAAAAACAGTTAGTTTTTTTTCCTGGATTACCCCTTTAACCCCTTCCCGCTATTGGACGTATGCATACGTCCAGGCGAATTACACGTTCGCGCAAATGGACGTATGCATACGTCCAAGCGATCTCCTGCTCTGCCGCGGGCAGCGCAGGAGATCGCGGGTGGGACTCAGCTGTCAATCACAGCCGGAGTCCCACCGCAGCTGCCGGGGCCACGATCGCGCCGGTCCCGGCAGCATTAACCCCATAGATGCCATGATCAGTTCGGATCACGGCATCTATGGTGTTTGCAGGGGGAGCGCTCTCCCCCTGCCCATCAACGGCGGCTCCGCGATAAAATAAGGGGGATCGAGGGTGTCCAAGACACCCTCGATCCCCCTTGAAGAGATAGGAGTGAGGTGGCAGGGTTGCCACCCCTCCTATCCCTGCTATTGATCGGTCGAGCGACCGACCAATAGCAGACTGGGGGCGGGGGGGGTTAAAGTTCGGTTCCCCTCCGCTATGCCCTCCGTGCACAGCGGGGGGAACCGTGTAGTAGCGGCGGTCACTTACCCGGCGGCGGCTGTGATCACGGTGGCGGTGGAGGTGAGTATGACGCCGCGTGTCCGGGAGTCTGTTGCCTAGCAACATCTGCAGGGCGACAGTTTAGAGAGTGGTCTCTAAACTGTCGCCCTCCAGATGTTGCAAAACTACAACTCCCACCATGCCTTGACAGCTGTTTGCTGTGTTGGCATGCTGGGAGTTGTAGTTATGCAAGATTTAGAGGGGTTCAGGCTGGAGATCACTGACAGTGGTCTCTAAACTGTAGCCCTCCAGATATTACAAAACTACAACTCCCAGCATGCCCAGACAGCAGTTTGCTGTCTTAGCATGCTGAGATTTGTAGTTTTGCAACATCTGGAGGGCCACAGTTTAGAGACCACTGTCAGTGATCTCCAGCCTGAACCCCTCTAAATCTTGCAAAACTACAACTCCCAGCATTCAGGAACAGCAAATGGCTGTCTCGGCATGCTGGGAGTTGTACTTGCGTGCCTCCAGCTGTTGCATAACTACATCTCCCAGCATTCCCTTTGGCAATCAGTACATGCTGAGAGTTGTAGTTCTGCAACAGCTGGAGGCACACTGGTTGGGAAATACCGAGTTAGGTAATAGGTTCTATTACCTAACTCAGTATTTTCCAACCAGTGTGCCTCCAGCTGTTGCAAAACTACAACTCCCAGCATGCACGTTCTGTCAGTGCATGCTGGGAGTTGTAGTTTTGCCCCCCCCCCCCCCCCCCCCATGTGAATGTACAGGTTACATTCACACTGGCGGCGGATTACAGTGAGTTCCCTGCTTCAAGTTTGAGCTGCAGCAGCCGCAGCTCAAACTCCTAGCGGGAGACTCAGTGTAATCCGCCGTCAGTGTGAATGTAATCTAAAAACACTACACTACGCTAACATAAAATGAAGAGTAAAACACTACATATACACACGTACACTAACCCCCCCCCACCCCTTCCCCCCCAATAAAAATGAAAAACGTATCCTACAGCAGTGTTTCCAAAACGGAGCCTCCAGCTGTTGCAAAACAAAAACTCCCAGCATTTCCGGACAGCCATTGACTGTCCAAGCATGCTGGGAGTTTAGCAACAGCTGGAGGCACCCTGTTTGAGAATCACTGGTGTAGAATACCCCTATGTCCACCCCTATGCAAATCCCTAATTTAGGCCTCAAATGCGCATGGCGCTCTCAACTTGGAGCCCTGTCGTATTTCAAGGCAACAGTTTAGGGCCACATATGGGGTATCGCCGTACTCGGGAGAAATTGCCTAACAAATTTTGGGGGGCTTTTTCTCCTTTTACCCCTTATGAAAAGGTAAAGTTGGCGTCTACACCAGCATATTAGTGTAAAAAAAAATACATTTTTGTACACTAACATACTGGTGTTGCCCCATACTTTAAAATTTCACAAGCGGTAAAAGAAAAATAGCCTCCAAAATTTGTAACGCAATTTCTCCTGAGGACGGAGATACCCCATATGTGGGCGCAAAGTGTTCTGGGGACGCAGAACAAGGGTCAGAAGGGAGAGTGCACCATGTAAATTTGAGGTCTAAATTGGTGATTTGCACAGGGGTGGCTGATTTTACAGCGGTTCTGACATAAGTGCAAAACAATAAATACCCACATGTGACCCCATTTTGGAAACTACACCCCTCACGGAATGTAACAAGGGGTACAGTGAGCATTTACACCCCACAGGTGTCTGACAGATCTTTGAAACAGGGGTCTGTGAAAATGAAAAATAACATTTTTAATTTGCACAGCCCACTGTTCCAAAGATCCGTCAAATGTCAGTGGGGTGTAAATTCTCCCTGCACCCCTTATTACCTTCCGTGAGGGGTGTAGTTTTAAAAATGGGGTCACATGTGGGGGGGTCCACTGTTCTGGCACCACGGGGGGGCTTTGGAAATGCACATGGCCAAATTCTCTCTCCAAAAGCTCAATGATGCTCCTTCTCTTCTGAGCATTGTAGTTCGCCCCCAGTGCACTTCACGTCCACTTATTGGGTATTTCCATACTCAGGAGAGATGGGGTTACAAATTTTGGGGGGTATTTTCTGCTATTATCCCTTGTAAAAATGTAAAATTTGGGGGAAAACAAGAATTTTAGTGTAAAAAAATTTTTGTTTTTTTACATATGCAAAAGTCGTGAAACACCTGTGGGGTATTAAGGTTCACTTTACCCCTTGTTACGTTCCCTGAGGGGTCTAGTTTCCAAAATGGTATGCCATGTGTTTTTTTTTTCTGTCCTGGCACCATAGGTGCTTCCTAAATGCGGCATGCCCCCAGAGCAAAATTTGCTTCCAAAAAGCCAAATGTGACTCCTTCTCTTCTGAGACCTGTAGTGCGCCAGCAGAGCACTTTTCATCCCCATATTGGGTGTTTTCTGAATCGGGAGCAATTGGGCTTCAAATTTTTGGGGGCATTTTCTGCTATTACCTTTTTTAAAAATGTAAAATTTTTGCTAAACCAAGCATTTTTGGTAAAAAAAATTTTTTTTTTTTTACATATGCAAAAGTCGTGAAACACCTGTGGGGTATTAAGGTTCACTTTATCCCTTGTTACATTCCTCAAGGAGTCTAGTTTACAAAATGGTATGCCATGTCATTTTTTTTTGCTGTCCTGGCACCATAGGGGCTTCCTAAATGCGACATGCCCCCCGAGCAAAATTTGCTCTCAAAAAGCCAAATATGACTCCTTCTCTTCTGAGCATTGTAGTTCGCCCGTAATGCACTTCATGTCAACTTATGGGGTACCTCCATACTCAGAAGAGATGGGGTTACAAATTTTGGGGGGTATTTTCTGCTATTAACCCTTGCAAAAATTTGAAATTTGGGGGGAAACACACATTTTTGTGATTTTTTTTTTTTTTTTTACATATGCAAAAGTCATGAAACACCTGTGGGGTATTAAGGCTCACTTAATTCCTTGTTACGTTCCTCAAGGGGTCTAGTTTCCAAAATGGTATGCCATGTTTTTTTTTCTGCTGTTTTGGCACCATAGGGGCTTCCTAAATGCAACATGCCCCCAAAAAACCATTTCAGAAAAACGTACTCTCCAAAATCCCCTTGTCGCTCCTTCGCTTCTGAGCCCTCTACTGCGCCCACCGAACAATTTACATAGACATATGAGGTATGTGCTTACTCGAGAGAAATTGGGTAAAAAATGAAGATTTTGAATTTTCTCCTTCACTTTGCTGCTTTTCCTGTGAAACACCTAAAGGGTTAAAACACTTACTGAATGTCATTTTGAATACTTTGGGGGGTGCAGTTTTTGTAATGGGGTCATTTATGGGGTATTTCTAATATGAAGACCCTTCAAATCCACTTCAAACCTGAACTGGTCCATGAAAAATAGCGAGTTTGAAAATTTTGTGAAAAATTGTAAAATTGCTGCTGAACTTTGAAGCCCTCTGGTGTCTTCCAAAAGTAAACACTTGTCAATTTTATGATGAAAATATAAAGTAGACATATTGTATATGTGAATCAAAAAAAAAATATTTGAAATATCCATTTTCCTTACAAACAGAGAGCTTCAAAGTTAGAAAAATGCAAAATTTTCAATTTTTTCATCAAATTTTGAGATTTTTCACCAAGAAAGGATGCAAGTTACCACAAAAATTTACCACTATGTTAAAGTAGAATATGTCACGAAAAAACATTCTCGGAATCAGATTGATAAGTAAAAGCATTCCAGAGTTATTAATGTTTAAAGTGACAGTGGTCAGATGTGCAAAAAAGGGCTGCGTCCTAGAGGTGAAAATGGGCTGTGTCCTTAAGGGGTTAAATAGAATGGGGTCTATAGACTGGAGGGGTGTTTAGCTTAGAAAAGAGAGCCTTTGTACAATTATGTGTTTTTATTGTAAAGGTAAAGCAACCCCCCACCCCATACACATAACATAAAGAAAAAGTTGCTTTAATTTTTGTGGGACTCCCCCAAGATCATATCTAAAGGATCTGGTATATTGAATTTCAATTACCCAATTCTTTTGTCTGTGGAGATAACCAGCCACCAAAAGAGTCAGACAGTGGCTTACCCCTTCTTTCTTTACTCAGAATGCATAAACACATTACTGTGACTACAGTCCTCAACATATAGTGACTTAATAAAATCTTTATACAGGGACAGCTGTCAGTTTGGGTCATCAGACCGGCAGTCAAACTGGAATATATGGCCACAATAGGACTGTAATTAGCCAAGGAGTAACCCAATATATACTCCCTACCCAAAAGCATATCCTTATAGAGCAATAACTAATACTCATTCCTTTAGGCTGCTCAGCAGGTACACTATTATCTCCTTCAAGCACCTGCAGCTGATCTAACTTTTAGACAGTGTTGCTATTCAGTGACTGTATGTTGGTACGGTTTATACTAACACAGAAATGAAATCAAAGGAGGTTCTTTTGCTCTACTAGGGAGAAATTATCACATAATGATAGACATTAATGAAAAGCGGGAGCTGAGGATTTCTGAGGAGCTGAGAAAAGATGTTAAAGTAGGGGAAAAAAAGTTAAAGGGGTTGTGCGCTGCCCTGGCTTTTGGAGCTCCCCACGCAGCGTCCGGAAGTTCATTACTCCGAACGCTGTGTGCGGGCTTCCATGTTCGCGGCCGCCCCCTCGTGACGTCATGCCCGCCCCTCAACGAAAGTCTATGGGAAGGAGAATTCCCATAGACTTTGGTAGAGGGGACGGGTGTGATGTCACGCCCGGCGGCCGCCAACACGGAAGCCCGCACACAGCGTTCGGAGCTCCGAAAGCCAGGGCAGCGCACAACCCCTTTAATATTCGCAGCAAGGTGGGTGTAAGTATACTGTTTTGGTTGCATACATTGTAAGTTAACCTCTTTTAGATATTACCCTTTGCCTCAATGTCCTTTGTAGCTTCTCTTAATAACTTTATTTTAGTATCATCCACAGAACTTTTTAGAAGAAGCAATGAAAAAATGGGTGTATTTGCTGGCTGTCAGACTTTGACCTGGGAGGAGCATTTAACCTCATTGTAAAAGTATCAAGGCCAGACTCTGGGAGAGAAGCTGCGACTCAATGCTCATAAATTGAATGAACTGTGCTGACTTGTGGTCACTTTTCTTGTCGCCATCAAATTGTTTTGCAGGATGGTAGGAATAAAGCTACCGCTGTTCTCTGTAGTCATAGGGCTTTGTGCCTATTACTTTTACAGCACAGAGACCATAACTCCAGGTGAGTATGTTTATATATTATGGTAATATATACATGTGCTTTTTGTAGTATCCTATACAGCAGTGGTCTCCAACCTGCAGACCTCCAGATGTTGCAAAACTGCAACTCCCAGCATGCCCGGACAGCCGTTGGCTGTCCGTGCATGCTGGGAGTTGTAGTTTTGCAACATCTGGAAGTCTGCAGGTTGGAGACCACTGCTATACAGTGTGCTATGGGGCAGTTTCTGCATTCACATTAATGTTTACTATACTGTATTAAAGGGGTACTCCCGTGGAAAACTTTTATTTTTTTTAAATCAACTGGTGCCAGAAAGTTAAACAGATTTGTAAATCACTTCTATTAAGAAATCTTAATCCTTCCAGTACTTATCAGCTGCTGTATACTAAAGAGAAATCCAAAAAGAAATGCATTTCCTGTGATGTCCTGACCACAGTGCTCTCTACTGACCTCTGCTGTCCATTTTAGCAACTGTCCAGAGAAGCATATGTTTTCTATGGGGATTTTCTTCTTCTCTGGATAGTTTCTAAAATGGACAGCAGAGGTCAGCAGAGAGCACTGTGGTCAGGACATCACAGGAAATGCATTTCTTTTTGGATTTCTCTTTAGTATACAGCCCCTAAAAAGTACTGGAAGGATTAAGATTTTTTAATAGAAGTGATTTACAAAACTGTTTAACTTTCTGGCACCAGTTGATTTAAAAAAAAAAAAAAAGATTTCCAGGGGAGTACCCCTTTAACACAAATAAAATGAATATGGTATTGCAGGGACTAGTTCATCTTGCCTTTTTGCAGTTTATATAGCATTTACATGTCAAGTAAAAAATCATGATAGGATTATCGGAGCATAGGCCAGCTGTGATTATTGTGTCTTTGCTTGCTTCTAGACATGGTAAAAGGAAAGAGAGTACTGGTGACTGGATCCAGTACAGGGATTGGAGAACAGATTGCATATACATTTTCTGAAATGGGGGCTCATGTGATGCTCACCGCCAGAAGGGCTAAACAACTACAGGAGGTATGTCTGTATAGATTTACATAGAAATACATTTTACATTACTGTCACGATGCCGGCTGGCAGGTAGTGGATCCTCTGTGCCAGAGAGGGATTGGCGTGGACCGTGCTAGTGGACCGGTTCTAAGCCACTACTGGTTTTCACCAGAGCCCGCCGCAAAGCGGGATGGTCTTGCTGCGGCGGTAGTGACCAGGTCGTATCCACTAGCAACGGCTCACCTCTCTGGCTGCTGAAGATAGGCGCGGTACAAGGGAGTAGGCAAAAGCAAGGTCGGACGTAGCAGAAGGTCGGGGCAGGCAGCAAGGATCGTAGTCAGGGGCAACGGCAGAAGGTCTGGAAACACAGGCAAGGAACACACAAGGAACGCTTTCACTGGCACTAAGGCAACAAGATCCGGCAAGGGAGTGCAGGGGAAGTGAGGTGATATAGGGAAGTGCACAGGTGAACACACTAATTGGGACCACTGCGCCAATCAGCGGCGCAGTGGCCCTTTAAATCGCAGAGACCCGGCGCGCGCGCGCCCTAGGGAGCGGGGCCGCGCGCGCCGGGACAGAACAGACGGAGAGCGAGTCAGGTAGGGGAGCCGGGGTGCGCATCGCGAGCGGGCGCTACCCGCATCGCGAATCGCATCCCGGCTGGCAGCGGAATCGCAGCGCCCCGGGTCAGAGGACGTGACCGGAGCGCTGCCGCGGGGAGAGTGAAGCGAGCGCTCCGGGGAGGAGCGGGGACCCGGAGCGCTCGGCGTAACAGTACCCCCCCCCTTGGGTCTCCCCCTCTTCTTGGAGCCTGAGAACCTGAGGAGCAGACTTTTGTCTAGGATGTTGTCCTCAGGTTCCCAGGATCTCTCTTCAGGACCACAACCCTCCCAGTCCACTAAAAAAAAATTTTTCCCTCTGACCTTTTTGGCAGCTAAAATTTCTTTGACCGAGAAGATGTCCGAGGAGCCAGAAACAGGAGTGGGAGGAACAGATTTGGGAGAAAAACGGTTGAGGATGAGTGGTTTGAGAAGAGAGACGTGAAAGGCATTAGGGATACGAAGAGAGGGAGGAAGAAGAAGTTTATAAGAGACAGGATTAATTTGACACAAAATTTTGAAAGGACCAAGATAGCGTGGTCCCAACTTGTAGCTAGGGACACGGAAGCGGACATATTTAGCGGAGAGCCATACCTTGTCTCCAGGGGAAAAAACGGGGGAAGCTCTTCTTTTCTTATCCGCGAACTTCTTCATGCGTGATGAAGCCTGTAAGAGAGAATTTTGGGTCTCTCTCCATATGATGGAAAGGTCACGAGAAATTTCATCCACAGCGGGCAGACCAGAGGGCAAGGGAGTAGGGAGGGGGGGAAGAGGGTGACGGCCGTACACCACGAAAAATGGGGATTTGGAGGAAGACTCAGAGACCCTGAAGTTATACGAGAATTCGGCCCATGGGAGGAGATCTGCCCAGTCATCCTGGCGGGAGGAAACAAAATGTCGCAAATAATCACCCAAGATCTGGTTAATCCTTTCTACTTGTCCATTGGACTGGGGATGATATGCAGAAGAAAAATTTAATTTAATCTTGAGTTGTTTACAGAGAGCCCTCCAGAATTTAGACACGAATTGGACGCCTCTATCCGAGACAATCTGCGTAGGCAACCCGTGAAGACGAAAAATGTGTACAAAAAATTGTTTAGCCAACTGAGGCGCAGAAGGAAGACCAGGAAGAGGGATGAAATGTGCCATTTTGGAGAATCGATCAACGACCACCCAAATAACAGTGTTGCCACGGGAAGGGGGTAAATCAGTAATAAAATCCATACCAATCAGAGACCAAGGCTGTTCGGGGACAGGCAGAGGATGAAGAAAACCAGCGGGCTTCTGGCGAGGAGTCTTATCCCGGGCACAGATAGTGCAGGCTCGCACAAAGTCCACAACATCCGTCTCCAGAGTCGGCCACCAATAGAAGCGGGAGATGAGTTGCACAGATTTCTTGATACCCGCATGACCTGCGAGATGGGAGGAGTGACCCCATTTGAGGATTCCGAGGCGTTGGCGAGGAGAAACAAAGGTCTTTCCTGGAGGAGTCTGCCTGATGGAGGCAGGAGAAGTGGAGATCAGGCAGTCAGGTGGAATGATGTGTTGCGGAGAGAGTTCAACTTCTGAGGCATCCGAGGAACGAGAGAGAGCATCGGCCCTAATGTTCTTATCGGCAGGACGAAAGTGAATCTCAAAATTAAATCGGGCAAAGAACAGAGACCACCGGGCCTGGCGAGGATTCAGCCGTTGGGCAGACTGGAGGTAGGAGAGGTTCTTGTGGTCGGTGTAGATAATAACAGGAGAACTTGATCCCTCCAGCAGATGCCTCCATTCCTCAAGTGCTAATTTGATGGCTAGAAGCTCTCGATCCCCGATGGAGTAGTTCCTCTCCGCTGGAGAGAAGGTCCTAGAGAAAAAACCACAAGTGACAGCATGCCCGGAAGAATTTTTTTGTAGAAGAACAGCTCCAGCTCCCACTGAGGAGGCATCAACCTCCAATAGGAAGGGTTTGGAAGGGTCAGGTCTGGAGAGGACGGGAGCCGAAGAAAAGGCAGACTTGAGTCGTTTAAAGGCGTCTTCTGCTTGAGGAGGCCAGGACTTGGGATCAGCATTTTTTTTGGTTAAAGCCACGATAGGAGCCACAATGGTAGAAAAATGTGGAATAAATTGCCTGTAATAATTGGCGAACCCCAAAAAGCGTTGGATAGCACGGAGTCCGGAGGGGCGTGGCCAATCTAAGACGGCAGAGAGTTTGTCTGGATCCATCTGTAGTCCCTGGCCAGAGACCAAATATCCTAGAAAAGGAAGAGATTGGCATTCAAACAGACATTTCTCAATTTTGGCATAGAGTTGGTTGTCACGAAGTCTCTGAAGAACCATACGGACATGCTGGCGGTGTTCTTCTAGATTGGCAGAAAAAATTAGGATATCGTCCAGATATACAACAACACAGGAGTATAACAAATCACGAAAAATTTCATTGACAAAGTCTTGGAAGACGGCAGGGGCGTTGCACAGTCCAAAGGGCATGACCAGATACTCAAAGTGTCCATCTCTGGTGTTAAATGCCGTTTTCCACTCGTCCCCCTCTCTGATGCGGATGAGGTTATAGGCGCCTCTTAAGTCCAATTTAGTGAAGATGTGGGCACCTTGGAGGCGATCAAAGAGTTCAGATATGAGGGGTAAGGGGTAGCGGTTCTTAACCGTGATTTTATTAAGACCGCGGTAGTCAATGCAAGGACGTAGGGAGCCATCTTTTTTGGACACAAAGAAAAATCCGGCTCCGGCAGGAGAGGAGGATTTACGGATAAAGCCCTTTTTTAGATTCTCCTGGACGTATTCGGACATGGCAAGAGTCTCTGGGGCAGAGAGAGGATAAATTCTGCCCCGGGGTGGAGTAGTGCCCGGGAGGAGGTCGATAGGGCAATCATAAGGCCTGTGAGGAGGTAGAGTCTCAGCTTGTTTTTTGCAGAAAACATCCGCGAAGTCCATATAGGCCTTAGGGAGACCGGTTACTGGAGGAACCACAGAGTTACGGCAAGGGTTACTGAGAACCGGTTTTAGACAGTTCTTGGAACAAGAGGACCCCCAACTCTTGATCTCCCCAGTGGACCAATCCAGGGTAGGGGAATGAAGTTGAAGCCAGGGAAGTCCAAGGAGAATTTCCGAGGTGCAATTGGGGAGGACCAAAAGTTCAATCCTCTCATGATGAGATCCGATGCTCATAAGAAGGGGCTCCGTGCGGAAACGTATGGTACAGTCCAATCTTTCATTATTTACACAATTGATGTAGAGGGGTCTGGCGAGACTGGTCACCGGGATGTTGAACCTGTTGACGAGAGAGGCCAAAATAAAATTTCCTGCAGATCCTGAGTCCAAGAAGGCCACTGTAGAGAAGGAGAAGGCAGAGGCAGACATCCGCACAGGCACAGTAAGACGTGGAGAAGCAGAGTAGACATCAAGGACTGTCTCACCATTGTGCGGAGTCAGCGTACGTCTTTCCAGGCGAGGAGGACGGATAGGACAATCTCTCAGGAAGTGTTCGGTACTAGCACAGTACAGGCAGAGGTTCTCCATACGGCGTCGTGTCCTCTCTTGAGGTGTCAGGCGAGACCGGTCGACCTGCATAGCCTCCACGGCGGGAGGCACAGGAACAGATTGCAGGGGACCAGAGGAGAGAGGAGCCGAGGAGAAGAAACGCCTCGTGCGAACAGAGTCCATATCTTGGCGGAGTTCCTGACGCCTTTCGGAAAAACGCATGTCAATGCGAGTGGCTAGGTGAATAAGTTCATGTAGATTAGCAGGAATTTCTCGTGCGGCCAGAACATCTTTAATGTTGCTGGATAGGCCTTTTTTGAAGGTCGCGCAGAGGGCCTCATTATTCCAGGACAATTCTGAAGCAAGAGTACGGAATTGTACGGCATACTCGCCAACGGAAGAATTACCCTGGACCAGGTTCAACAGGGCAGTCTCAGCAGAAGAGGCTCGGGCAGGTTCCTCAAAGACACTTCGGATTTCCGAGAAGAAGGAGTGTACAGAGGCAGTGACGGGGTCATTGCGGTCCCAGAGCGGTGTGGCCCATGACAGGGCTTTTCCGGACAGAAGGCTGACTACGAAAGCCACCTTAGACCTTTCAGTGGGAAACAGGTCCGACATCATCTCCAGATGCAGGGAACATTGGGAAAGAAAGCCACGGCAAAACTTAGAGTCCCCATCAAATTTATCCGGCAAGGATAAGCGTATCCCAGGAGCGGCCACTCGCTGCGGAGGAGGTGCAGGAGCTGGCGGAGGAGATGACTGCTGAAGCTGTGGTAGTAACTGTTGTAGCATAACGGTCAGTTGAGACAGCTGTTGGCCTTGTTGCGCTATCTGTTGTGACTGCTGGGCGACCACCGTGGTGAGGTCAGCGACAACTGGCAGAGGAACTTCAGCGGGATCCATGGCCGGATCTACTGTCACGATGCCGGCTGGCAGGTAGTGGATCCTCTGTGCCAGAGAGGGATTGGCGTGGACCGTGCTAGTGGACCGGTTCTAAGCCACTACTGGTTTTCACCAGAGCCCGCCGCAAAGCGGGATGGTCTTGCTGCGGCGGTAGTGACCAGGTCGTATCCACTAGCAACGGCTCACCTCTCTGGCTGCTGAAGATAGGCGCGGTACAAGGGAGTAGGCAAAAGCAAGGTCGGACGTAGCAGAAGGTCGGGGCAGGCAGCAAGGATCGTAGTCAGGGGCAACGGCAGAAGGTCTGGAAACACAGGCAAGGAACACACAAGGAACGCTTTCACTGGCACTAAGGCAACAAGATCCGGCAAGGGAGTGCAGGGGAAGTGAGGTGATATAGGGAAGTGCACAGGTGAACACACTAATTGGGACCACTGCGCCAATCAGCGGCGCAGTGGCCCTTTAAATCGCAGAGACCCGGCGCGCGCGCGCCCTAGGGAGCGGGGCCGCGCGCGCCGGGACAGAACAGACGGAGAGCGAGTCAGGTAGGGGAGCCGGGGTGCGCATCGCGAGCGGGCGCTACCCGCATCGCGAATCGCATCCCGGCTGGCAGCGGAATCGCAGCGCCCCGGGTCAGAGGACGTGACCGGAGCGCTGCCGCGGGGAGAGTGAAGCGAGCGCTCCGGGGAGGAGCGGGGACCCGGAGCGCTCGGCGTAACAATTACATACCAAAAGTTTGTGTCAATAATACTGTATTTCCAGCAGATTGTATCAATTAAGTTCACAATGCTTAGAATTGCAGTTTACACTCACGTGGGCACAAAATGCATTGGCCCTGATTTACTAAGAGTGGAGTGTAGGTTTCTTTGTGGGTTTTAATTGCATACAATTTATTTTCCATGGTATTTACTAAGGTTTCCCTACATTTTCCACTTTCCCTACACTTTTACACATGCTCTCATCTGTCGGGTTTTCCTCAGCTGAAATCCACCACATTTCATGTGGAAACCTTAGTAAATATATTAGGTTTTTGTGAATGTCGGGAACACGCCCCCTTTCCAAGACCACGCCCCGTTTCTGATGTCCACGCCCCTTTTTCGGGTTTTCTTAGCAAAATGGAGAGTTAGTCTTTTTTTTTATTCTGGCGCAATTTCTGGCGCAAAATCTGGCGCAGACAGAATTTCTGGCGCAATGCGACAGAATCTGGCACAGGCACACAATCCGACAAAACATGTCAGGTTTGCAATAGTAAATGAGGGCCATTGTTTATGGATGTGGAGAATATGGGGATTTCTATAACCCAAACAGTGCAGTGTCACTGCTCAAACCCCTGCACAAAAGAAGTGACATGACCGGAGGCATGCTAGAATCTAAAAAGATTTTGGGCATGAGCCTCAAGGCATGTTCTTTCTGCCCTTCACGCATGCACCCCCTTCTGTCTGTACCTAAACCCCTTCATCAGAATTTTCTTCCTACATATTACTTTAGTATGAAACCTGTCTCAAACAATGTGTTTGTATAACAGCAAATCTCTGAAATAATACAGTCCTGCATTTTACTAACAGCACTGTGACGGACTGACTCCGCCAAAAGTGACTTCTCCTTCCGGATGACAAGCCCCAGCCTATCACAGGCAATATCCCCAGGCAGAACTAGAGATTATTGCATCCTTGTACCCAAAGAACCAGGCAACACCAGTCTTCAGGTATAAAATCAGAACTCTTTATTGAGGAACAAGTGTCTTCTTTTATAGGAAGGACATCACAGGGGGAAGGGTCAGTAAAGACAATACAGGTGGAAGGTAGTCTGGGAGATAATCCAATAAAGGCAATACAGGTGACAGGTAGTCTGGGAGATAATCCAATAAAGGCAATACAGGTGACAGATAGTCTGGGAGATAATCCAACAAAGGTAATTAGCTCTCCCTATACAGTGCCTTGAGTGCAAAAGGTGTATTGTGCACAGAAAGTGTATGAAAACAGTAAATACAAGTATTTTAACTCTGAGCTTTATGTCACTGGACAACATCAACTGAGGGGTACAAATAGTGATGTCCTAAAGTCCATCCAAGTAGGTAGGGTGACTCTAGGATCCATCACAGTGCTCCCCCTTTTAACCCCTTAAGGATCGGGGGTTTTTCCGTTTTTGCATTTTCGTTTTTTGCTCTTTTCCTTTAAAAAATCATAACTCTTTCAATTTTGCACCTAAAAATCCATATGATGGCTTATTTTTTGCGCCACCAATTCTAGTTTGTAATGACGTCAGTCATTTTGCCCAAAAATCTACGGTGAAACGGTAAAAAAAATCATTGTGCGACAAAATTGAAAAAAAACGCTGTTTTGTAACTTTTGGGGGCTTCCGTTTCTACGTAGTACATTTTTCGGTAAAAATGACACCTGATATTTATTCTGTAGGTCCATACGATTAAAATGATACCCTACTTATATAGGTTTGATTTTGTCGGACTTCTGGAAAAAATCATAACTACATGCAGGAAAATTAATACGTTTAAAATTGTCATCTTCTGACCCCTATAACTTTTTTATTTTTCCATGTATGGGGCAGTATGAGGGCTCATTTTTTGCGCCGTGATCTGAAGTTTTTAACGTTACCATTTTTGCATTGATAGGACTTATTGATCTTATTGATATAAAAAGTGACCAAAAATGCACTATTTTGGACTTTGGAATTTTTTTGCGCGCACACCATTGACCGAGCGGTTTAATTAATGATATATTTTTATAATTCGGACATTTACGCACGCGGTGATACCATATATGTTTATTTTTATTTTTATTTACGCTGTGTTTTTTTTTTTTATTGGAAAAGGGGGGTGATTCAAACTTTTAATAGGGGAGGAGTTAAATGATCTTTATTCACTTTTTTTTCACTTTTTTTTTGCAGTGTTATAGGTCCCATAGGGACCTATAACACTGCATACACTGATCTCCTATGCTGATCACTGGTTTCTCATAAGAAACCAGTGATCAACGATTCTGCCGCATGACTGCTCATACCTGGATCTCAGGCACTGAGCAGTCATTCGGCGATCGGACAGCGAGGAGGCAGGAAGGGGCCCTCCCGCTGTCCTGTCAGCTGTTCGAGATGCCGCGATTAGCCGCGGCTATCCCGAACAGCCCGACTGAGCTAGCTGGGAACTTTCACTTTCACTTTTAGCCGCACGGCTCAGCTCTGAGCGCGCGGCTAAAGGGTTAATAGCTCGCGGCGCCGCGATCGGCGCTACGCGCTATTAGAGGCGGGTCCCGGCTTCACTATGACGCCGGGCCCGCCGTGATATGACGCGGGGTTACTGTGTAACCCCGCGTTATATCAGACGAGCAGGACCAAGGACGTACCGATACGTCCTTGGTCCTTAAGGGGTTAAAACGGCAGACCCGGAGCGATCCCAACGGATCCACTTGGGGCTGTCCTGGCTTCAACCACCAGACGCAGTGGTCCTCCTCTTGGTTGGGGTGTGCGGCAACAATGTAATCCAACACCAGCAAACCCTGTATGAAGCTTACTGGGGCTCCCCTCATAAAATGTTTCTGCTTTCCCCCCCCTCCCTGGCCAGGGGAGGGGGAAGGCCTGGCCTGGCCCATAGTCTGTGGGAAGGAGGCTAGCTTCCGAGCCCCTCCCAAGCAACCTTTCCCAAAGGAAAACTCCATCTGTCACCAGTTGAAGGGGCAGGGGGCTGACTGCTTCCTCACTCGGTTGCAACATCTGCCACTGAGGAGCCGCACCGACTGTGCCAACCCCTGTGCGGTTCCACAGCCGCTGGGGGTCCGGATCAACCGTCTGGGATCCTGACTGGACCGATGCAGGGACCACAGTCCCATCTGTAACTGCAGACCTGCCGGCAGTCTTCAGTGCTAGGCTGATTGTAGCAAAACTCTGCCCTGATGCCGGCCCTTCAGCCGGACAAGTGATCACTAGGTGGAGAGGAAGGTCAACTACCTTCTCACCTGTTTGCAATGTCTGGCGCTGGGGAGGTAAACCGACCACTTCATCTCCCAATATGGAATTCTGCAGCGGGGAAGCTGCACCAACTGTGCTTTCACCAGTACCATTGCACAGCCGCTGGGGATCCAGGCCGACTGCCTGCGATCCCGGCTGTACCAGTGTAGGGATCACGGTTCCCTCTGTAGCTGCAGTATTCGTTGTTGAGCAGAGTGTAGTAGGACTCTGCCCTGAAGCCGGCGCTTCAGCCGGGGCTGTGCTCAGTATGTGGAGAGGGAGGTCAACTGCCTCCTCATCCGGTTGCCACCTCTTGCGCTGGGGAGATGAGCCGACCGCTCCATCTCCTGGGGTAAAATTCTCCATCTGGGGAGCCGCACCGTCTGTGCTTGCTCCTGTGCTGTTAAACAGTCTCTGTGGATCCAGGCCAACTGCCTGCGATCCAGGGTGGATTGGTACAGGGATCACTGACCCCTCTGTAGCTGTAGAGCTGGCAGTGGTGTCTGATGCTGGACAGAGTGTAGCAGAATTCAGCCCTAATGCCAGGGCTTCCACCCTGGTGTCCTGACCGGATACTGCTAGAGCGTCGCGGTCCAGTGTACAATCCAGGGGAAGGGGAAGACAGAGACCAGCCGTCTCATCTGTGCTGGTTTCCTCTGCTGTACATGGCTCGTGACCGTAGAAATCCCCCTCAAACAAGGACAAGTAGTCTTCCTCGAGGTACCATTCCTGATACGTCAGCCAAGATATATCCGGTTCCAGGTCTGGCACCTCCGACTGCGGCAGCATCTCTCTCCGCTTGTCATGGATGTCCCAGAGTCTGTATGCCTCGGTACGGCCAAAGTCGTACTGCTCCTCGAATGCATCCCACAATAGACCAGGCCAGCCGAAGTCTGTCCCTTCCGGAGCACAGGCTGTGTTTGGCTCCGACTGCCTGCAGCTTGCCCACCAGTACAGGGCACGGTAATGAGCCTCGAGCTCCATTTCTTTCGGCACCAATCTGTGCAACTCAACCATTTCGCTGCCCGTGGGTTGCTCTCTGAGGTAGCGAAGCCGCAAGTGGACCTGTTCCCTGAAGCGCTGTTCTGGGGTGGGCAGGACTTGTGCTCGGCTTCTCACCGACTCCTCAAGAACAACTTCCCAAATCTGCAAGCGAATTAAGGCTCTCTCTTGCATGGACATCTCTTCCATGGCATACTGCAGCTTCGCTATACGGAGTTGTGTCAGCTGGGTAGGATCTCTGGTGGAGGATCTTTGAAGAGGCCTAGGAACCATTGCACCTCTCTTCGGAAATCCTCCATCCTTACAGGCTCTTCCTCGCCAGGGTAAGTTGCTGAGACCGGGGTCAAGCCAGCGGCTGTATCTCCCCCAGCTGGTCTGGTCTCAGTGTCGATCCAGGAGAAGTCAGATCCCACCGCTGCCACCAATTGTGACGGACTGACTCCGCCAAAAGTGACTTCTCCTTCCGGATGACAAGCCCCAGCCTATCACAGGCAATATCCCCAGGCAGAACTAGAGATTATTGCATCCTTGTACCCAAAGAACCAGGCAACACCAGTCTTCAGGTATAAAATCAGAACTCTTTATTGAGGAACAAGTGTCTTCTTTTATAGGAAGGACATCACAGGGGGAAGGGTCAGTAAAGATAATACAGGTGGAAGGTAGTCTGGGAGATAATCCAATAAAGGCAATACAGGTGACAGGTAGTCTGGGAGATAATCCAACAAAGGTAACTAGCTCTCCCTATACAGTGCCTTGAGTGCAAAAGGTGTATTGTCCACAGAAAGTGTATGAAAACCGTAAAGAAAAGTATTTTAACTCTGAGCTTTATGTCACTGGACAACATCAACTGAGGGGTACAAATAGTGATGTCCTAAAGTCCATCCAAGTAGGTAGGGTGACTCGAGGATCCGTCACAAGCACTAAAGGGCCAAATAATTTGTCCACACCATGACCTCATAAAGGGTATATACTGCAAAGACCAATATAACCAATGATCCCCTCATATAATGCCAATAGAATGGTGGATAGCAGTATTACATAGGCTCTGCAGTTGGTTGAAGGGATTTAAGTGCACTTATAGTACCATGACAGCCATAATAATGCTTTCTAAATGTAACTCATCTCTGCAAAGTATGGTGCCCTCATAAGCGTACCATAGGCTGGATGAAAAAGAAAAGGAAAATTTGATGGCTTCAGTTAAAGAAGACATTGCCTATGATTCGCTCAGAGAATAAATGGATATAACTGCATTGTGATGACTTATACGGTCTCCAGAACCTGTGTAGTCCTGGTATTTACCACTACATGGTCACTATGGTTTTTGTATAGTATATTTTTATTCTTAAGCAGTGTGGTGGTATTAATCATTACGTGGAGGTAATATGTGGCCAATATTAGTGGTAATGGTAATATGTATGGTCATAATATTGCACCCTGGATGCTCAATGCTAGAAACACCCCTTGACATGTATTGTAAAAACAGGATTGCACTTTTAACAAGTGGTTTACATGATCTTTTTACTACTACAGACTATGCTATCCTTGCAGGCAAAAGTACTGGAAACCCAGACAGGACTAGAAAAAAAAAACCAGTGTGTACAAATACAACTATTATTGATAAATCTTTGTTGGAATGTCTGAATTATCTTAATGTCTATGACCACCTTGTTGTAGAGTCTTACGTATACTGTGAAAAAAAGAAAAATACAGTAGCAATCTCATGGTCTCACAGGTTAAAGCATTGACAATCTGCTTTTATTTTAAAAGTTGTTTTCTTTTCTAGGTGGCAAAGAATTGTCTGCAGTTAGGGGCAGGATCTGCCCATTACATGGTATCTGATATGGGGAATTTGACTTCTGCTCAGAATGTGGCCCAAGAAGCAATTAAAAAACTTGGTAAAACAGTTACTTATATATGTACCAACTTTATATGTATGTTCACACATACACAATCTGCTGCAGGTTTTATGCAGTGGAAATTCCATTTGCGTATTATGTTACTGCCTTTTGACTTCAGTCGGTCTGCAGCAAATTTGCAAGCATATTTTCCGCTGTGGAAAACCCTCAGCGCATTATATATATATATATATATATATATATATATGTGTGTGTGTGTGAGAAGTACCCTTGGGGCACATTCACACTAAAGAATTTTCCAATTAAATTCTGTTTGGGAATTCGGGTTGCTGTCAATGGGATTCCGCTGCATAGTGCACACTACATAGTTTTAGTAATGGAGTTTTTCCACTGAAATCCCTTTTCTGACAGAATGAACATGTTCATTCTTTCAGCGGAATAGCGCATGGAATACATTGCTGTCTATGGGAACCAGCAATGCCAGTCTGGAATATTTTTGGACAGAGATTCCATAGTGTGAATGTTCCCTTCACTGTGCAATTCTTGTCAGTGACAGTATGACTACCATTCACACTGATGCCAGATCACCAATATGAAAAAAGTAAATAATTGTCTTTTGTGTTACATATGTTTTTATTTTGTATAATTTGTTTATTTTATACATTATGCAGTCCATAACATTATTCAAGTCCTTTGGGTGGCATTTTAACATTACAGTATTATTTATTATATTTTAAAGGAAAACTGTCACTAAACTCCCCCCGCACTAACCAGGTACTGGCTGGTAGTGCGGGGGATGCTGATCAATATGCTGCCTACCATGCCCGGATCCATCCGCTCATTATCTTCATTATTCCTGATATGCAAATGATCTTCTAACTGGCACGGGCAGGGTTACATGCCTCCATCTGGCACTGTGACATCAGCGCCGCTCGTCTGCAGCACTGCCCGGCTTATGAATATTCATCCCCTCCCTCCGCACCCTCTCGTCCCTGCTTTGTAGAGGACTCCACTGCTCTAAGGCTGCTTCCGGGTGTACACAGGAAGCAGCACATGCGCAGTGGAGTCCTGTACAGAGCGGGGAGGAGAGAGAGAGGTACCGGGGGAGATGAATGTTCATAAGCCGGGCGGTGCTGCGGACGAGCGGTGCTGATGTCACAGTTCCAGATGGAGGCATGCAACCCTGCCCATGCCATTTAGAAGATCATTTGCATATCCGGAATAATGAAGATAACGGGTGAACGGCTGGACGGAACCGGGCATGGTAGGCATCATATTGTTCAGCGTCCCCTGCACTACCAGCCAGTACCTCTGGTTAGTGCAGGGGGAGTTTATTGACAGTTTTCCTTTAAAGTTACAGGCAAAATGCAGCCCCCTAGCACTTACAGCTGATCATGGTCTCCTTAGTATTCTGTCTGATTGACAGAACAAAAGAAAGAAGCATCACTACCACTTCTACAATTGTATACAGGACGCTTATCAAGCGACATGTATAAAACAACCAGGAAAGGAAGCACAATAATGAACTCTCTCAGCCTCCTCTCTGGCTGTCTCAGCTGCAGAATTGTGTGTGGACCAGCTGGATGTTTATAGTGGTTTGGCGGTATGCAAAAGGTGAATATATTCCTTTTATACACTATGGGGGAATTTATAATTGTTTTTACCCTGGTTCTATGATGTTCTTTTGTCTCACAGTTTGTCTCAGATGCTGTTTTGAGACTTTTCATTGGGACTTTTGGTTTAGAAGGTTTTTCTAAAAGAACATACCAAGTCGTAATTTCAGTTCATATCATGCAGTGGTAAGGAATTCATGATATGCGACTTTTCAGTTTGTCGCATCTTTTGTCACAACTGAGCTAAATTAGGTGCAAATGTACACCAGCCCTGACTTGGCTTACAAAACTGACTCCAAACTGCATTATTAAAAAGTCTCACATTTTGTCGCACGGGATAAAAAGTCACACAAAAAAGTCACAGAGGTATCACCATACAAAGTGCTGTACTGAAGTAAGAAATGTGATCAGCTCCAAATATATCACATGCTCGCACCATGTAATAAATCTGGTCCAGTTACACAGTTTCCACCACATAAATTAATGGGGTAAAAAGACATTCACCCACACCACTCTTGTTGAATACCCCCTATGTTTGCTACTGTTTGTGTATATACATAAACATAAATATATACAGTCATGGCTGTAAATGTTGGCACCCCTGAAATTTTTTTCAAAAATGAAGTATTTCTCACAGAAAAGGATTGCAGTAACACATGTTTTACTATACACATGTTTATTCCCTTTGTGTGTACTAGAACTAAATCAAAAAAGGGAGGAAAAAAAAGCAAATTGGACATAATGTCACACCAAACTCCAAAAATGGTCTGGACAAAATTATTGGCACCCTTAACTTAATATTTGGTCGCACACCTAATTACTGAAATGAGTCGCTTCCTATAACCATCAATAAGCTTCTTACACCTCTCAGCCAGAATGTTGGACCACTCTTCCTTTGCAAACTGCTCCAGGTCTCTCTTATTGGAAGGGCGCCTTTTCCCAACAGCAATTTTAAGATCTCTCCACAGGTGTTCAATGGGATTTAGATCTGGACTCATTGCTGGCCACTCCAGAACGCTCCAGCGCTTTGTTGCCATCCATTTCTGGGGGCTTTTTGATGTATGTTTGGGGTCATTGTCCTGCTGGAAGACCCAAGATCTCGGACGCAAACCCAGCTTTTTTACACTGGGCTGTACAGTGCAACCCAAAATCCGTTGGTAATCCTCAGATTTCATGATGCCTTGCACACATTCAAGGCACCCAGTGCCAGAGGCAGCAAAACAACCCCAAAACATCATTGAACCTCCACCATATTTCACTGTAGGTACGGGGTTCTTTTCTTTGTAGGCCTTATTCTGTTTTTTGTAAACAGTAGAATCATGTGCTTTACCAAAAAGCTCTATCTTGGTCTCATCTGTCCACAAGAAGTTTCCCAGAAGGATTTTGGCTTACTCAAGTTCATTTTGGCAAAATGTAGCCTTGCTTTTTTATGTCCCTGTGTCAGCAGTGGGGTCCTCCTGGGTCTCCTGCCATAGCGTTTCATTTCATTTAAATGTCAACCGGTAGTTTGCGCTGACACTGATGCTCCCTGAGTCTGCAGGACAGCTTGAATATCTTTGGAACTTGTTTGGGGCTGCTTATCCACCATCCGGACTATCCTGCATTTACACCTTTCATCAATTTTTCTCTTCCGTCCACGCCCAGGGAGATTAGCTACAGTGCCATGGGTTGCAAACTTCTTGATAATGTTGTGCAATGTGGACAAAGGCAAATCTAGATCTCTGGAGATGGACTTGTAACCTTGAGAGTACATACAGTTCTCTTCTCCTCTTTCTGTTGTCCATGCTTAGTGTGGCACACATAGACACACAATGCAAAGACTAAGTGAACTTCTCTCCTTTTTATCTGCTTTCAGGTGTGCTTTTTATATTGCCCACACCTGTTATTTGCCCCAGGTGAGTTTAAAGGAGCATCACATGCTTAAAACTTTTTTATTTTTCCACAATTTTTAAAGGGTGCTAATAATTTTGTCCAGCCCGTTTTTGGAGTTTGGTATGACATTATGTCCAATTTGCTTTTTTTCCTCCCTTTTTGTTTAGTTCCAATACACACAAAGAGAATAAACATGTGTATAGCAAAACATGTGTTACTGCAATCCTTTTCTGTGAGAAATACTTAATTTACGGGTGCCAACATGATTTTCAGAAACATGTAATCATTTTTTTTATCAGGTATACGTCTATATAGAAACAAGCCCACTGGTACCAGAAAGCCTTAAAAATAATTAGAACAATGTCCAAAGCCCGCGCGGCGGGGAACCAGGTGTGTCACCACAGACACAGCATGGAGGTTTTCAAATCCAGGTTTATTCGTAAATACGAAGTGCTATGCAGTCAAATCAGGTTGGAGGGAAGGGAGGGGAGCAGACATCAGCTCCGTGGAGCTGGCTGAGTGCAACAAATAGTTTTGCAGTGAAACTGCTTGATCACGTTCATAGTGTGATCAAGCAGTTTCACTGCGAAACGATTCCTGTATACTACATATAGCTTTTCACCTCGTTAGCACCTCCACTCTTGCCAACACACCTGGTCCCCTGCAGCACGGGCTTCGGACATTGTTCTAATTATTTTGAAGGCTTTCTGGTGCCGGTTGGCTTGTTTCTATACAGATGTATACCTGATAAAAAGAAAATTATTACATGTTTCTGAAACAATCTATGATTTCATAAATATATGAATTAGTAGATACCTAATAGAGATAAAGCAGGTCATTACATTTAAAAGCAAGAAAGAGATACTGGAAGCTGTAAAAATACTGTCTATGTAGAGGACAGGAGCTTCTTCAGGATCCTGTACAGTACACACGGTGTCCCAGAAAAGAGCAAATGTAGCCGCCCCACCTGGTGTCCAAAAGAACAGCTATCCCTGGTACAGGTAAAGAGTAGTCAAGAATATGTAATACCTCCCTGTACTGTAGGGGGCGCTACCAGACAGCCAGTCAGTGCATGCACTTCAATAATACAGGGGTTCTCTCTCTCTCTCTCTCTCTCCCCCTCTCCCTCTCCCTCTCCCTCTTCCTCTTCCTCTTCTCTCTCTCGCCATGTCAGGGAGATTCCAAGCCACAGAAGTAAGCCATGACACCCAGACACTGTTTGTGCATATAACAATATTATGATTGTACATATAATTGGTTTACCTTTTATGAGAGGGTGCCAACGTATATCTACATCGGACCCTTGAAACACGATCTGAAACGAACCTAAAGGATAAACGTATTTGTGAAAGTTTTCTTTGGAGGCATTCACACCACAGTTCTGCTATACGACAGTGAATCCGGCGAGAGTATTTAAAAAAACGGATGCTGGCGTATCTTTGCCGTACCCCATTCACTTCAATGAGCCGGATGGAGTCAGCTAGTGACTCCGATCGACTTATTTATGGACCGCTATGGTCTGCCACGATTTTTTGTCTGGCAACAAAACTGTGGACGGTTTTTTAATTCTCCTGCCAGATCCAGCTGCCATATAGCCAAAACGTGGTGTGAATGCCCCCTTACTCCTAACTTATTCCATGTATCCAATTCTTCTACCTGATATTACTATGCATTCACATCCCTAAATCCAAAAAAGCTTGGCGTTCAGGAGAGTGACAAACTTAGCTACAGCCACAGTGATGTATTTCAGTTATTCAACAGGTCTTTGTTTTTGATCTCTCTGTCTAGGTGGCCTTGACTATCTGGTGTTAAATCACGTGGGAGGAAGTGGGTCATTTGGAACTTTTAAAGGTGACATGGAGGCTTTACTGAGTTCTACCAATGTAAATTTCCTCAGTTACGTCCAACTGACATCCATAGCTCTGAAGGCGCTACTGGAATCCCAAGGGAGCATCGTTGTTATGTCTTCTCTGAGTGGTAATATTAATAGCATGGTTGTATAGTACAGTATTTTTTTGTTTTTAAATGTTTGAAAACAATAACCATTATTGGTGGTGTAGATTGAATGGGTACTCCGCCCCTAGACATCTTATCCTCTATCCAAAAGATAGGGGATAAGATGTCCGATCGCGGTGGTCCCACAGCTGGGCCCCCGTGATCTCTGTGCATCACCCGGCATTCGTTTAGAATGCTGGGTGGGGGTGGCAGGGGTCATGATGTCATGGCCACACCCCCTCATGACGTCACACCACACCCTCTTAATGCAAGTCTATGGGAAGGGGCATGGTGGCCGTCACGCCCCCTCCCATAGACTTGCATTGAGAAGGTGTGACGGCACAAGGGGCGTGGCTGTGGCGCGTGACAAAAGGCAGAGTATCCCTTTATTTCAGCTGTCTAAATAATCATATTCTTAAAAAAATAGGCAAATTGTGCACCAAATCCACATAGCTTTAAAAGTTTAGAACCCCAAACCCCTGCCTTCACTCAAAAATAATCTGCATTGGAAAAAGTTTACTCACAGGCTTAAATAACTCTCTATAACTTATTAACCCTGTTCACCATCCTAGACCAACAGGGACATCTCAATTAACCCCTTCACTGCCCTTACCCTTAAAAATATCACATTAACCCACTGCCCTACACCACCAAAGATGTAAGATATAAGGGGTACTCAAGATGTTATCCCTGCAGAAGAAGGCAGGTTACGGGTATACCTGGCAGGGGATTGTCCCAGATCCGACTTATGTACTTTAGCCCTTTACCGGAGTGTCGGAACACGATTCTCACAAATGGTAGCTGTATTAACTTTTTATTGACTGATGTACAGTGATATCACTGTAAATCAGTCAATAGAAAGTTAATACAGCTTCCATTTGTGAGAATCCTGTTCCGTCACTCCGGTGAAGCACATAAGTCAGATCTGGGACAATCCCCTGCCAGGGATACCTGTAACCTGCCTTCTTCTGCAATCCATACCGCTGCCAACAGTGCCGACAGCAAGCGGCTCCCGGACCCTGCCACAAAATATCTTAAGCGTACCCCAGTGTTGTGCCTGCCAATAGATAGCACAACTGTACAAGGGGAGCTGCTCCTTAATATCTCTGCTAAACTCAAATATTTGTTTAAAGGTAACTGAGGTATCAGAGCGCCATCTCTGTTCTTTTCTTTCTTTATACCCACCTGCCTAAGATGTTATCCCTATAACATGCTGATCGGTGGGGTTCTGCCCACTGTGACCACCCAAGAATGGGCAAAATGTATTTCATTAAGTAGAGTGTTTGTGCATTGGTTTGAAGTCTACACATAAACTCACATGTAGCTGGTTGAAAGTGTCATGAAAGGGGGGCAGGGAGTTAGTGAGCCCTAACTGTCCCTATAACCGCTGTCCCTTTCTATTGCCCATCTGCTCTAAACGATGGATTGACAACCATGAGGACGGTCCCTATACTGCTAAACTGCATGCGTGTAAGAGTCAAACAAAACATACATGTCGGGAAACAAATCAGGAACATAATGGCATGCTACAAAACTTCAAACAGATATACCAACCAGGATACAGTATACTAAAAAACACTTCAAAAACCAGAATCAAGATTAACTGCAGATATGATAATATGAACAAGACTAGATAAGAGGATAAATATACAGCAGACAAAACCAGGAGATGCAGGGGATGAACAGGTTAACTGAATATCAGAACACTAAATGGGTCAGGAAAGCAATAGCACTGTTCACAATGGACTAAGAACAGGGAACATACTGGACACCCCACTCCAATCATGGAGGGACATCAATACTAAAGCCAAATAGGCTCCTAGCTAGCGGGCACGCTCCACAGTATAAACAGGATACTAGCCTAGGAGGAAACAAAAATCCTAAATATAAGCAAACACGGTTACAGACACATGACTAACTCACTCCTAGATAGATGGATTAGCACAAGGCTCAGAACATGATTCTATCCTAAAAGATCCAGGATCAAACAAGGTCAAAACAGGACTGACAAATGACACAGTGTGAATACAGACTCAGGAAACACAAAGCATATGCAGAACAAACAATACTAGAGGACTAAAACCCAACAAAGGTACTAAAACAAAGCAGGCTAAAATTTATACCGTATATCAGACAGAACAGATAACCATGGTTAAAACTCAGGTTACATGTGCTCAGACAGACATAGTGAACATAATGCAAACATGGTCAGAGTAATAGGTGTAATTACCAGCCCAGAGCAGCACCTGAAGAGGTCCTTCCCAAACCAGGGAGAATAAAACACAGAAACTGTTCAGACCTAACACAATGTCTGAACAGGACCCAAAGCAGAAAAATGCGAAATACTAAATCACAGACAATACAGAAAGGTTTTATCATGCACCTTATTGTTCAACAGTCACAAAAAAGTAGCAGGTAATAAAACAGCGTACCTGTTCTTCAGGCTTACTTCATATGATCTCTTATCACCAACATAAACATAAATTCATTATTTTTGTCAAAGCTTATTCCTTTATTTTTGCAGATAAATTCATTGTTTTCAATCCACTTGTACGCACACAATGGGCAGTGTGTAACTCCACCAAGGTGTCCTCTTTTCTGCAGTGCCCAGGGAGGAGAACACCACAGATGAGTTAGACACTACCTGTCTACTCTGTTGTCACGATTCGGCTGGCAGGAGGTGGATCCTCTGTGCCAGAGAGGGATTGGCGTGGACCGTGCTGGTGGACCGGTTCTAAGTTGCTACTGGTATTCACCAGAGCCCGCCGCAAAGCGGGATGGTCCTGCAGCGGCGGTAGCAACCAGGTCGTATCCACCAGCAACGGCTCAACCTCTCTGACTGCTGAAGATAGGCGCGGTACAAGGGAGTAGACAAGAGCAAGGTCGGACGTAGCAGAAGGTCGGGGCAGGCAGCAAGGATCGTACTCAGGGGCAACGGCAGGAGGTCTGGAACACAGGCTAGGAACACACAAGGAAACGCTTTCACTGGCACAATGGCAACAAGATCCGGCGAGGGAGTGCAGGGGAAGTGAGGTATAAATAGGGAGTGCACAGGTGAACACACTAATTAAGCCAACTGCGCCAATCAGTGGCGCAGTGGCCCTTTAAATCGCAGAGACCCGGCGCGCGCGCGCCCTAAGGAGCGGGGCCGCGCGCGCCGGGACAGGACCGACGGAGAGCGAGTCAGGTACGGGAGCCGGGGTGCGCATCGCGAGCGGGCGCCACCCGCATCGCGAATCGCATCCCGGCTGGGAGAGGTATCGCAGCGCACCCGGTCAGCAGGTCTGACCGGGGCGCTGCAATTGCGAGGATGTTGCGATCGCTCCGGGGAGGAGCGGGGACCCGGAGCGCTCGGCGTAACAGTACCCCCCCCCCCCTTGGGTCTCCCCCTCTTCTTGGAGCCTGAGAACCTGAGGACCAGACTTTTGTCTAGGATGTTGTCCTCAGGTTCCCAGGATCTCTCTTCTGGACCACAGCCCTCCCAATCTACCAAGAAAAATCTTTTTCCTCTGACCGTCTTGGAGGCCAGTATCTCCTTCACGGAGAAGATGTCAGAAGAACCGGAAACAGGAGTGGGAGAAACAAGTTTGGGAGAGAAACGGTTGATGATGAGTGGTTTAAGGAGAGAGACATGGAAGGCATTGGGAATACGAAGAGAAGGAGGAAGAAGGAGTTTGTAAGAGACAGGATTAATCTGGCACAAGACTTTGAAAGGACCAAGATAGCGTGGTCCCAGTTTGTAACTGGGGACACGAAAGCGGACATATTTAGCGGAGAGCCATACCTTGTCTCCGGGAGCAAAAATGGGGGGGGTTCTTCTTTTCTTATCGGAAAACCTTTTCATGCGGGATGAAGCCTGTAAAAGAGAATTTTGGGTCTCTTTCCATATGGTGGAAAGATCACGAGTCACTTCATCCACAGCGGGCAAACCAGAGTGCAAGGGAGTAGGGAGGGGGGGAAGAGGGTGACGGCCGTACACCACGAAAAATGGGGACTTAGCAGAAGATTCAGAGACTCTGAAGTTGTATGAGAATTCGGCCCAGTCATCCTGGCGGGAGGAAACAAAATGCCGTAAATAGTCACCCAGGACCTGGTTAATTCTTTCTACTTGCCCATTGGATTGGGGATGATAAGAAGAAGAGAAGTTTAATTTAATCTTGAGCTGTTTACAGAGGGCCCTCCAGAATTTAGACGCCTCTATCCGAGACGATCTGCGTGGGCAAACCGTGAAGACGAAAAATGTGTACAAAAAATTGTTTTGCCAACTGAGGCGCTGAAGGAAGACCAGGAAGAGGAATAAAATGTGCCATCTTGGAAAATCGATCAACGACCACCCAAACAACAGTGTTGCCACGGGATGGGGGTAAGTCAGTAATAAAGTCCATACCAATCAGTGACCAAGGCTGTTCGGGGACAGGCAGAGGATGAAGGAGACCAGCAGGCTTCTGGCGAGGAGTCTTATCCCGGGCACAGACAGTACAGGCCCGCACAAAATCAACAACATCAGTCTCCAGAGTCGGCCACCAATAGAAACGAGAGATGAGTTGCAGGGACTTTTTGATGCCCGCATGGCCTGCGAGGTGGGAGGAGTGACCCCATTTGAGAATCCCGAGACGTTGGCGTGGAGAAACGAAGGTCTTCCCTGGAGGAGTGTGCCTGATGGAGGCTGGCGAAGTGGAGATCAGACAGTCAGGAGGAATGATGTGTTGCAGAGAGACCTCTACTTCCGAGGCATCCGAGGAACGAGAGAGGGCATCGGCCCTAATGTTCTTGTCGGCAGGGCGAAAATGAATTTCAAAGTTAAAACGGGCAAAGAACAACGACCACCTGGCCTGGCGAGGGTTCAGCCGTTGGGCAGACTGGAGATAGGAGAGATTCTTGTGATCGGTGTAAATGATAACTGGAAATTTTGATCCCTCCAGCAGATGCCTCCATTCCTCAAGTGCCAATTTAATGGCCAGTAGTTCTCGATCCCCGATGGAGTAGTTTCTCTCCGCCGGAGAGAAGGTCCTAGGAAAAAAAACACAAGTAACAGCATGCCCGGAAGAATTTTTTTGTAGAAGGACCGCTCCAGCTCCCACTGAGGAGGCATCTACCTCCAATAGGAAGGGTTTAGATGGGTCAGGTCTGGAGAGCACGGGAGCAGAAGAAAAGGCAGACTTGAGCCGTTTAAATGCGTCTTCCGCTTGGGGAGACCAGGACTTGGGATTGGCATTTTTCTTGGTTAAAGCCATGATAGGAGCCACAATAGTGGAAAAGTGTGGAATAAATTGTCTGTAATAATTGGCGAACCCCAAAAAACGTTGGATAGCACGGAGTCCGGAGGGGCGTGGCCAATCTAAGACGGCAGAGCGTTTATCCGGGTCCATTTGTAATCCCTGGCCAGAGACCAAGTATCCTAGGAAAGGAAGAGATTGACATTCAAACAGACATTTCTCCATTTTGGCATAAAGTTGATTGTCTCGAAGTCTCTGAAGAACCATGCGGACATGCTGGCGGTGTTCTTCTAAGTTGGCAGAAAAAATCAGAATATCGTCCAGATACACAACAACACAGGAATATAAGAGATCACGAAAAATTTCATTAACAAAGTCTTGGAAGACGGCAGGGGCGTTGCACAGGCCAAAGGGCATGACCAGATACTCAAAGTGTCCATCTCTGGTGTTAAATGCAGTCTTCCATTCGTCCCCCTCCCTGATGCGGATGAGATTATAAGCACCTCTTAAGTCCAGTTTGGTAAAGATGTGGGCACCTTGAAGGCGATCAAAGAGTTCTGAGATAAGAGGTAGGGGGTAGCGGTTCTTTACCGTGATTTTATTAAGTCCGCGGTAATCAATGCAAGGACGTAGGGAGCCATCTTTTTTGGACACAAAAAAAAATCCAGCTCCGGCAGGAGAGGAGGATTTGCGGATAAACCCCTTTTTTAAATTTTCCTGGATGTATTCAGACATAGCAAGAGTCTCTGGAGCGGACAGAGGATAAATTCTGCCCCGGGGTGGAGTAGTGCCCGGGAGGAGGTCAATAGGACAGTCATAAGGCCTGTGAGGAGGTAAAGTCTCAGCTTGCTTTTTGCAAAACACGTCAGCATAGTCCATATAAGCCTTAGGGAGACCGGTTACAGGGGGAACCACAGGGTCACGGCAGGGAGTACTGGGAACCGGTTTAAGACAGTCCTTGAAACAAGAAGTACCCCAGCTCTTGATTTCTCCTGTGGACCAATGAAGGGTTGGGGAATGGCGTTGAAGCCACGGTAATCCAAGGAGAATTTCGGAAGTGCAATTGGAGAGGACCAAAAACTCAATTTTTTCGTGATGAGGTCCGATGCACATTAGGAGGGGTTCCGTGCGGTAACGCACGGTACAGTCCAATCTTTCATTGTTAACACAATTGATGTAGAGGGGTCTGGCGAGACTGGTCACCGGGATGTTGAACCTGTTGATGAGAGAGGCCAAAATAAAATTTCCTGCAGATCCGGAATCCAAGAAGGCCATAGTAGAGAAGGAGAAGGTAGGAGAAGATATCCGCACAGGCACAGTTAGGCGTGGAGAAGCAGAGTTGACATCAAGAACTGTCTCACCTTTGTGCGGAGTCAGCGTACGTCTTTCCAGGCGGGGAGGACGGATAGGACAATCCTTCAGGAAGTGTTCGGTACCGGCACAGTACAGGCACAGATTCTCCATGCGGCGTCGTGTCCTCTCTTGAGGTGTCAAGCGAGACCGGTCAACTTGCATAGCCTCCACGGCGGGAGGCACAGGAACGGATTGCAGAGGACCAGAGGAGAGAGGAGCCGGGGAGAAAAAACGCCTTGAGCGAACAAAGTCCATATCCTGGCGGAGCTCCTGACGCCTTTCGGAAAAACGCATGTCAATGCGAGTGGCTAGATGAATAAGTTCATGTAGGTTAGCAGGAATTTCTCGTGCGGCCAGAACATCTTTAATGTTGCTGGATAGGCCTTTTTTAAAGGTCGCGCAGAGGGCCTCATTATTCCAGGATAATTCGGAGGCAAGAGTACGGAATTGGATGGCGTACTCGCCAAGAGAAGAATTACCCTGGACCAGGTTCAGCAGGGCAGTCTCAGCAGAAGAGGCTCGGGCAGGTTCCTCAAAGACACTTCGAATCTCCGTGAAGAAGGAGTGTACAGAGGCAGTGACGGGGTCATTGCGGTCCCAGAGCGGTGTGGCCCATGACAGAGCTTTCCCAGACAGAAGGCTGACTACGAAAGCCACCTTAGACCTTTCAGTAGGAAACTGGTCCGACATCATCTCCAAGTGCAGGGAACATTGTGAAAGAAAGCCACGGCAAAACTTAGAGTCCCCATCAAATTTATCCGACAAGGATAGTCGTAGGCCGGAAGCGGCCACTCGCTGCGGAGGAAGTGCAGGAGCTGGCGGAGGAGATGATTGCTGAAGCTGTGGTAGTAGCTGCTGTAGCATCACGGTCAGTTGAGACAGCTGGTGGCCTTGTTGCGCTATCTGTTGCGACTGCTGGGCGACCACCGTGGTGAGGTCGGCGACAACTGGCAGTGGAACTTCAGCGGGATCCATGGCCGGATCTACTGTCACGATTCGGCTGGCAGGAGGTGGATCCTCTGTGCCAGAGAGGGATTGGCGTGGACCGTGCTGGTGGACCGGTTCTAAGTTGCTACTGGTATTCACCAGAGCCCGCCGCAAAGCGGGATGGTCTTGCAGCGGCGGTAGCAACCAGGTCGTATCCACCAGCAACGGCTCAACCTCTCTGACTGCTGAAGATAGGCGCGGTACAAGGGAGTAGACAAGAGCAAGGTCGGACGTAGCAGAAGGTCGGGGCAGGCAGCAAGGATCGTAGTCAGGGGCAACGGCAGGAGGTCTGGAACACAGGCTAGGAACACACAAGGAAACGCTTTCACTGGCACAATGGCAACAAGATCCGGCGAGGGAGTGCAGGGGAAGTGAGGTATAAATAGGGAGTGCACAGGTGAACACACTAATTAAGCCAACTGCGCCAATCAGTGGCGCAGTGGCCCTTTAAATCACAGAGACCCGGCGCGCGCGCCCTAAGGAGCAGGGCCGCGCGCGCCGGGACAGGACCGACGGAGAGCGAGTCAGGTACGGGAGCCGGGGTGCGCATCCCGAGCGGGCGCCACCCGCATCGCGAATCGCATCCCGGCTGGGAGAGGTATCGCAGCGCACCCGGTCAGCAGGTCTGACCGGGGCGCTGCAATTGCGAGGATGTTGCGAGCGCTCCGGGGAGGAGCGGGGACCCGGAGCGCTCGGCGTAACATCTGTCTAAAAAAAAAAAAAAATGCATTGACAATAATTTCATAAGCATAAAAGTGTTTATGCCTATGTTGGTGATAATATATCATATAAGGCAAGCCTATAAGGTGCAGCCAGTGCTCCATCCATTCTCTATGAGGCTTCAGAATATTGCTTATACTGTAGCTTGGGCATAACATATTGAGATGCAAATTCCCCTTAAAGCCCATCAGTATCTCACATCATTTGAGATGCTGACATCAACATTTTTATTGTCTTAGATACCCAGAGATATTACAATAACAGTATCACAACCCTAGCCAAACAGGGATGTTGTATTAACTCATTTACTGCCTTACCTGTCAGAGTTGCTGATATTAAAGGGGTTTTCTGGCCAACTATAAAACTTAGTTAAAGGGTACTCCACTGGGAAAAAAAAATTGGTGCCAGAAAGGTAAATATATTTGTAAATTACTTCTTATAAAAAAATCTTAATCTTTCCAGTACTTATCAGCTGCTGTATAGTACAGAGGAAGTTCTTTTCTTTTTGAATTTCCTCTCTGTCTGACCACAGTGCTCTCTGTTGACACCTCTGTCCATGTCAGGAACTGTCCAGCATTGAGTCCAGCAAATTAAATGCATACGAGCTTGATAGGGCCCAAACTTAGTAAATTGGGGCCAAAGCACAATATACATTGGCATCCTTGTTTTGAAGGGATCCAACATACAGTATATCCAGGACACACTACATTATCGCAATGGGAATTCAGCCTTACAGAGGCTTAGAGAGAAAGAGTATTTCAATCAATATTTAATTTATTCAAATGTAAACATTATTGTAGGCAATGCTTTATTCACATTACACTAGGAAACCTTAAAAATGTGTACCCACTGCTTGGCCATATACTTTTTGAATTAAACCTCACCTACAAGTGACTACTTTTGGTCTGTTTCCTAAAGGTATACATTTTGTTTGTGGTACACAAAAGTATACCGTACTCTACTATGCTGTTGTCTCCCACAAGCAAAACATGTAAATTGTAAAACAGACCAAATGTAGTCACTAGTAGATATTGTTTGTTCTATTAAAGTCTATGCCAGTGCTGTGAACTTGTACAGCCTGAAATTTATTTAGCTTGTATTATAACAGTGTCAGACTTACTGTGGATATTGGCCTTTGCAATGCAAAGGTAAAAACATGCACCACTGCCTGCAGCAAATTTGAAGACACCTGTGGGACATAAAATGACACCACATGTGCATAGGTTGTTTTAAGCATTCCCCTCCACTGTGAGTAAATCACATGTTTAAAAGGGTACTCCGGTGGAAAAAAAATAAAAAAAAAAAATCAACTGGTGCCAGAAAGTTAAACAGATTAGTTTTTTTTTAAATAAAGAAATAAATTTGACATGTCACAGAGACTTGTCAAAAGTTTAGATCGGTCAGAGTCTCAGTGTCGAGACCCCCACCAATCAGGAGAACGGGTAGGGAAAAGCAATCTCAGTCCAGGGAAAGTGAGACCCATAAACTTAGAGGGCCACGGGACGGAGATCACTAAGAGCCGGGGAGTGAAGCATGCTGCTGCATGCTTCTCCTCACTCGTTCTCCTGATCAGTGGGGTCTTAGCAGTGAAACCCAGAACAAAAACTTTTGAAAAGTCTCTGACATGTCAAAAGTTTTTTGTTTTTTTTAAATGACAGGTACACTTTAAAGGGAACCAATCAGCAGATGCTTAGGGAGCAGAGCGATGACGAAAGCCATCATTCAAGCCATCGGGGCGGGTTCATGGCCACAGCGAACGGAGCTGGCGAGTGTAAGTCCCTGCCCAGGGGGCTACTTTCCAGGCGGTCGGGGGACTTTATAACTTAATATCTTCACCATCCCTCGGGGCACAAACGTCCCCCGGGGATGGTGAGGATAATGATTTTAGCATATATATATATATATATATATATATATATATATATATATATATGTATACATATATATATATCGGCTGAGTACCCGGCGTTGCCCGGTTTTTCCTTCCTAATCCTTGTTGGGGAGAAAAATCAACAAAGGAGGAAGCTTTTGACTTCATATCCCGTCCTCATATATTGTTGTCATATCCCAACCCCATATCCCGTCCCCATTGTAATGCACAAAAAAGGGTAGAAAATAAATGGGGTGGGACTTAAACAGTGGGTGTGTCTGTGAGATGGGGTGTGGCTTGCAAGTTGGACTGGCACATTTACCAGGAGATGCAGAACGGAGCTTGTGGAAGTCCCATACACTTGCATGGGACTTGAAACAAAAACCCACCGGTATTTTTTGGCTCACTCGAGTATAAGCCGAGGGGGGCATTTTCAGCACTAAAAATCATGCTGAAAAACTCGGCTTATACTCGACTATATACGATATACTAGCTGAGTACCTGGCGTTGCACGGTTTTTCCTTCCTAATCCTTGTTGGGGAGGAAAATCAACAAAGGAGGAAGCTTTGACTTCATATCCCATCCCCATATATTGTTGTAATATTCCAACCCCATATCCCGTCCCCATATCCCGACCTCATATCACGACCTCCTATCCCGACCTCCTATCCCTTCCTCCTATCCTGTCCTCATATCCCGACCCCCTAACCTGTCCTCATAACCATTCCTCATATCTTGACCTCATATCCCATCCTCATATCTCAACCTCATATCCCGACCTCATATCCAGTCCTCATATCCCGACCTCATGTCTCGACCTCATATCCCGACCTCATATCCGGACCTCGTATCCCGTCCTCCTATCTCGACCTCATATCTTGACCTCCCATCCCGTCCTCATATTTCTCATATTCTCATATCTCAATCTCATATCCCGACCTCCTATCCCGTCCTCCTATCCCGTCCTCCTATCCCGTCCTCCTATCCCGTCCTCAGATCTCAACCTCATATCTCGACCTCATATCCTGACCTCCTAACCCGTCCTCATATTCCCCATATCCCGACCTCCTATCCCTTCCTCCTATCCCGACCTCTAACCTGTCCTCATATCCCGTCCTCATATCTTGACCTCATATCCCGTCCTCATATCCCGTCCTCCTATCCTGACCTGATATCCCGACCTGATATCCCGTCCTCATATCCTGACCTCATATCTCGACCTCATATCCCGACCTCCTAACCTGTCCTCATATCCCATCCTCATATCTTGACCTCATATCCTGTCCTCAGCTCCTGACCTCATATCCCGACCTCCTATCCCGTCCTCATATCCTGTCCTCATTCCTGACCTCATATCCCGACCTCCTATCCCGTCCTCCTATCCATCTCGACCTCCTATCCCGTCCTCATATTCCTCATATTCCGTTCTCATATCCCGACCTCCTATTCCGACCTCCTATCCAGAGCTCCTCTCTTTGTGAGATGGGATGTGGCTTGCTAGCCGGATTGACACATTCACCAGGAGATGCAGAGCAGAGCTTGTGGAGTAAGGTACTGGAAGCCCCATATACTCGCATGGGACTTGAAACAAATACCCCATCTTTTATGTAAGGGTGTAGGTAAGGGTTAATTTAACTATCATATATTTTTATTTGACATATAAGTAATATGTGCACCAGGTATTATTGAAATATCTCCTGCCGTACGGAAGTTTTGTGGGAACATACATTTCCCATTGATTTGCATGGGACTTGCAAAAACCCCGACCCTCACAAATGGGGGTAGTTAAGGGTTAAATTAACTATCCTATATTTTAAGTGGACATATAAGTAACATGTGACCAAGTATTATCAAAATATCTCCAGCCGTTGGGAAGTTATGCAGTAACATATAGTTCCCATAGACATGTATGGGACTTTAAAGGGGTCTTCCAGGAAAAAACTTTTTATATATATATCAACTGGCTCCAGAAAGTTAAACAGTTTTGTAAATTACTTCTATTAAAAAATCTTAATCCTTTCAGTACTTGTGAGCTTCTGAAGTTAAGGTTGTTCTTTTCTGTCTAAATCCTCTCTGATGACACGTGTCTCGGGAACCGCCCAGTTTAGAAGCAAATCCCCATAGCAAACCTCTTCTAAACTGGACGTTTCCCGAGACAGGTGTCATCAGAGAGGATTTAGACAGAAAAGAACGACCTTAACTTCAGAAGCTCATAAGTACTGAAAGGATTAAGATTTTTAAATAGAAGTAATTTACAAATCTGTTTAACTTTCAGGAGCCAGTTGATATATATAAAAAAGTTTTTTCCTGGAATACCCCTTTAATCAAAAACCCTGACCCTGGGAAATGAGGGTGAGTAAGGGTTAAATCACCTATCCAGTGATTGTTGTTGACATATAAGTAACATGTGTGCCAAGTTTCATGTGAATATCTTCAGCCGTTTGGACGTGATGCTGGAACATACACACATACATACATACACACACACACACACACACACATACACACACACACACATACACACATACACACATACACACACACACACACACACATTGGCCCACATTTATCATTGTAGGTGTAAGTGAAGCATTCTTTTACACCTTTTTTTTGTGTGCTGGTAATTTATTAAATGTTCACAGAGCATTTGATACATTTTGTGCAGGTCACATTTTCTGAAATTTCTCTCTTCACATACACCAAAAAGCTAAGCCAGGTCTGGGCTGGTGAAGTTTTAGAGACTTTTCAATGGCTTTGCGCCTTTTTTGCGCCTTTTTACAAAAAGGCGCAGTTCATAAATCCCTTCTATATCATGTGTATTGCCAAAATCAGTGGATTGCAACTCAAAATCAGCAGAAATGTGTAAACAAAAAGGCGCAAATAAAGCCTTGTGGAGGATTATATATGCTAAAATCTGCTGATTGGTTCCCTTCAAAACTAACTCCATCCCTGTAACTGCCCATCAGCATATTGTCTTTTTTACCCACATACCCATTTGCTTTAGTTCTTTAAATCTAATAAAGAATGCCTAAATCAAGGGTAGGTCTTCTGTTAATATAGGTCTTCTCATTCCATGCAGGACGTATTGGGGCACCATTTACAACAAGTTACTGTGCAGCCAAGTTTGCACTGGAAGGTTTCTACAGTTCCTGTTACGCCGAGCGCTCCGGGTCCCCGCTCCTCCCCGGAGCGCTCGCTACACTTCCCTCACTGCAGCGCCCCGGTCGGTTCCACGGACCCGGGGCGCTGCGTTACCACCTCCGGCCGGGATGCGATTCGCGATGCGGGTAGCGCCCGCTCGCGATGCGCACCCCGGCTCCCGTACCTTACTCGCTCCCCGTCAGTTCTGTCCCGGCGCGCGCGGCCCCGCTCCCTAGGGCGCGCGCGCGCCGGGTCTTTGCGATTTAAAGGGCCACTGCACCGCTGATTGGTGCAGTGGTTCCAATTAGTGTTTACACCTGTGCACTTCCCTATATCACCTCACTTCCCCTTCACTCCCTCGCCGGATCTTGTTGCCCTAGTGCCAGTGAAAGCGTTCCTTGTGTGTTCCTTGCCTGTGATTCCAGACCTTCTGCCGTTGCCCCTGACTACGATCCTTGCTGCCTGCCCCGACCTTCTGCTACGTCCGACCTTGCTTCTGTCTACTCCCTTGTACCGCGCCTATCTTCAGCAGCCAGAGAGGTTGAGCCGTTGCTAGGGGATACGACCTGGTCACTACCGCCGCAGCAAGACCATCCCGCTTTGCGGCGGGCTCTGGTGAAAACCAGTAGTGACTTAGAACCGATCCTCTAGCACGGTCCACGCCAATCCCTCTCTGGCACAGAGGATCCACTACCTGCCAGCCGGCATCGTGACAGTAGATCCGGCCATGGATCCCGCTGAAGTTCCTCTGCCAGTTGTCGCTGACCTCACCACGGTGGTCGCCCAGCAGTCACAACAGATTGCGCAACAAGGCCAACAGCTGTCTCAACTGACTGTTATGCTACAACAGTTACTACCACAGCTCCAGCAATCATCTCCTCCGCCAGCTCCTGTACCTCCTCCGCAGCGAGTGGCCGCTTCTGGAATACGACTATCCTTGCCGGATAAATTTGATGGGGACTCTAAGTTTTGCCGTGGCTTTCTTTCCCAATGTTCATTACACTTGGAGATGATGTCGGACCAGTTCCCCACTGAAAGGTCTAAGGTGGCTTTCGTAGTCAGCCTGCTGTCTGGAAAAGCCCTGGCTTGGGCCACACCGCTCTGGGACCGCAATGACCCCGTCACTGCCTCTGTACACTCCTTCTTCTCGGAAATTCGAAGTGTCTTTGAGGAACCTGCCCGAGCCTCTTCTGCTGAGACTGCCCTGTTGAACCTGGTCCAGGGTAATTCTTCCGTTGGCGAGTATGCCGTACAGTTCCGTACCCTTGCTTCAGAATTATCCTGGAATAATGAGGCACTCTGCGCGACCTTTAAAAAAGGCCTATCCAGCAACATTAAAGATGTTCTGGCCGCACGAGAAATCCCTGCTAACCTACATGAACTCATCCATCTTGCCACTCGCATTGACATGCGTTTTTCCGAACGGCGTCAGGAGCTCCGCCAGGATATGGACTCTGTTCGCACGAGGCGTTTCTTCTCCCCGGCTCCTCTCTCCTCTGGTCCCCTGCAATCTGTTCCTGTGCCTCCCGCCGTGGAGGCTATGCAGGTCGACCGGTCTCGCCTGACACCCCAAGAGAGGACACGACGCCGCATGGAGAATCTCTGCCTGTACTGTGCTAGTACCGAACACTTCCTGAAGGATTGTCCTATCCGTCCTCCCCGCCTGGAAAGACGTCCGCTGACTCCGCACAAAGGTGAGACAGTCCTTGATGTCTACTCTGCTTCTCCACGTCTTACTGTGCCTGTGCGGATGTCTGCCTCTGCCTTCTCCTTCTCTGCTGTGGCCTTCTTGGACTCTGGATCTGCAGGAAATTTCATCTTAGCCTCTCTCGTCAACAAGTTCAACATCCCGGTGACCAGTCTCGCCAGACCCCTCTACATCAATTGTGTAAACAATGAAAGATTGGACTGTACTATACGTTTCCGCACGGAGCCCCTTCTAATGTGCATCGGATCTCATCACGAGAGGATTGAACTGTTGGTCCTCCCCAATTGCACTTCTGAAATCCTTCTTGGACTTCCCTGGCTTCAACTCCATTCCCCAATCCTGGATTGGTCCACTGGGGAGATCAAGAGTTGGGGGCCCTCTTGTTCCAAGGACTGCTTAAAACCGGTTCCCAGTAAACCTTGCCGTGTCCCTGTGCTTCCTCATGTAACCGGTCTCCCTAAGGCCTATATGGACTTTGCGGACGTTTTTTGCAAAAAACAAGCTGAGACTCTACCTCCTCACAGGCCTTATGATTGTCCCATTGACCTCCTCCCGGGCACTACTCCACCCCGGGGCAGAATCTATCCTCTGTCCGTCCCAGAGACTCTTGCCATGTCTGAATACGTCCAAGAAAATTTAAAAAAGGGCTTTATCCGTAAATCCTCCTCTCCTGCCGGAGCCGGATTTTTCTTTGTGTCCAAAAAAGATGGCTCTCTACGTCCTTGCATTGACTACCGCGGTCTTAATAAAATCACGGTTAAGAACCGCTACCCCCTACCCCTCATCTCTGAACTCTTTGATCGTCTCCAAGGTGCCCATATTTTTACCAAACTGGACTTAAGAGGTGCTTATAATCTCATCCGCATCAGAGAGGGGGATGAATGGAAAACGGCATTTAACACCAGAGATGGACACTTTGAGTATCTGGTCATGCCCTTTGGTCTATGCAACGCCCCTGCCGTCTTCCAAGACTTTGTTAATGAAATTTTTCGTGATCTACTATACTCCTGTGTTGTTGTATATCTGGACGATATCCTGATTTTTTCTGCCAATCTAGAAGAACACCGCCAGCATGTCCGTATGGTTCTTCAGAGACTTCGTGATAATCAACTCTATGCCAAAATAGAGAAATGTCTGTTTGAATGCCAATCTCTTCCTTTTCTAGGATACTTGGTCTCTGGCCAGGGACTACAAATGGACCCAGATAAACTCTCTGCCGTCTTAGATTGGCCACGCCCCTCCGGACTCCGTGCCATCCAACGTTTTTTGGGGTTCGCCAATTATTACAGGCAATTTATTCCACATTTTTCTACCATTGTGGCTCCTATTGTGGCTTTAACAAAAAAAAATGCCGATCCCAAGTCCTGGCCTCCTCAAGCGGAAGACGCCTTTAAACGACTCAAGTCTGCCTTTTCTTCGGCTCCCGTGCTCTCCAGACCTGACCCATCTAAACCCTTCCTATTGGAGGTTGATGCCTCCTCAGTGGGAGCTGGAGCTGTCCTTCTACAAAAAAACTCTTCCGGGCATGCTGTTACTTGTGGTTTTTTTTCCAGGACCTTCTCTCCGGCGGAGAGGAACTACTCCATCGGGGATCGAGAGCTTCTAGCCATTAAATTAGCACTTGAGGAATGGAGGCATCTGCTGGAGGGATCAAGATTTCCAGTTATTATTTACACCGATCACAAGAACCTCTCCTACCTCCAGTCTGCCCAACGGCTGAATCCTCGTCAGGCCAGGTGGTCTCTGTTCTTTGCCCGATTTAATTTTGAAATTCACTTTCGGCCTGCTGATAAAAACATTAGGGCCGATGCTCTCTCTCGTTCCTCAGATGCCTCTGAAATTGAACTCTCTCCTCAACACATCATTCCTCCTGACTGCCTGATTTCCACTTCTCCAGCCTCCATCAGGCAAACTCCTCCAGGAAAGACCTTTGTTTCTCCACGCCAACGCCTTGGGATCCTCAAATGGGGTCACTCCTCCCATCTCGCAGGTCATGCGGGCATCAAGAAATCTGTGCAACTCATCTCTCGCTTCTATTGGTGGCCGACTCTAGAGACTGATGTGGTGGACTTTGTGCGAGCCTGCACTATCTGTGCCCGGGATAAGACTCCTCGCCAGAAGCCCGCTGGTTTTCTTCATCCTCTACCTGTCCCCGAACAACCTTGGTCTCTGATTGGTATGGATTTTATTACTGACTTACCCCCATCCCATGGCAACACTGTTATTTGGGTGGTCGTTGATCGATTCTCCAAAATGGCACATTTCATCCCTCTTCCTGGCCTTCCTTCAGCGCCTCAGTTGGCTAAACAATTTTTTGTACACATTTTTCGTCTTCACGGGTTGCCTACACAGATCGTCTCGGATAGAGGCGTCCAATTTGTGTCTAAATTCTGGAGGGCTCTCTGTAAACAACTCAAGATTAAATTAAATTTTTCTTCTGCATACCATCCTCAATCCAATGGACAAGTAGAGAGAATTAACCAGATCTTGGGTGACTATTTACGACATTTTGTTTCCTCCCGCCAGGATGACTGGGCAGATCTTCTACCTTGGGCCGAATTCTCGTATAATTTCAGAATCTCTGAATCTTCCTCCAAATCTCCGTTTTTCGTGGTGTACGGCCGTCACCCTCTTCCCCCCCTCCCTACCCCCTTGCCCTCTGGTCTGCCCGCTGTGGATGAAATTTCTCGTGATCTTTCCACCATATGGAAAGAGACCCAAAATTCTCTCTTACAGGCTTCTTCTCGCATGAAGAGATTCGCAGATAAGAAAAGAAGAGCTCCTCCCATTTTTTCCCCTGGAGACAAGGTATGGCTCTCCGCGAAATATGTCCGTTTCCGTGTCCCGAGCTATAAGTTGGGACCACGCTATCTTGGTCCTTTTAAAGTTTTGTGTCAAATTAATCCTGTCTCTTACAAACTTCTTCTTCCTCCTTCTCTTCGTATCCCTAATGCCTTTCACGTCTCTCTTCTTAAACCTCTCATCCTCAACCGTTTTTCTCCTAAATCTGTTCCTCCCACTCCTGTTTCCGGCTCCTCGGACATCTTCTCTGTCAAAGAGATTTTGGCCTCTAAAAAGGTCAGGGGAAGAACTTTTTTTTTAGTGGATTGGGAGGGTTGTGGTCCAGAAGAGAGGTCCTGGGAACCTGAGGACAATATCCTGGACAAAAGTCTGATCCTCAGGTTCTCAGGCCCCAAGAAGAGGGGGAGACCCAAGGGGGGGGGTACTGTTACGCCGAGCGCTCCGGGTCCCCGCTCCTCCCCGGAGCGCTCGCTACACTTCCCTCACTGCAGCGCCCCGGTCGGTTCCACGGACCCGGGGCGCTGCGTTACCACCTCCGGCCGGGATGCGATTCGCGATGCGGGTAGCGCCCGCTCGCGATGCGCACCCCGGCTCCCGTACCTTACTCGCTCCCCGTCAGTTCTGTCCCGGCGCGCGCGGCCCCGCTCCCTAGGGCGCGCGCGCGCCGGGTCTTTGCGATTTAAAGGGCCACTGCACCGCTGATTGGTGCAGTGGTTCCAATTAGTGTTTACACCTGTGCACTTCCCTATATCACCTCACTTCCCCTTCACTCCCTCGCCGGATCTTGTTGCCCTAGTGCCAGTGAAAGCGTTCCTTGTGTGTTCCTTGCCTGTGATTCCAGACCTTCTGCCGTTGCCCCTGACTACGATCCTTGCTGCCTGCCCCGACCTTCTGCTACGTCCGACCTTGCTTCTGTCTACTCCCTTGTACCGCGCCTATCTTCAGCAGCCAGAGAGGTTGAGCCGTTGCTAGGGGATACGACCTGGTCACTACCGCCGCAGCAAGACCATCCCGCTTTGCGGCGGGCTCTGGTGAAAACCAGTAGTGACTTAGAACCGATCCTCTAGCACGGTCCACGCCAATCCCTCTCTGGCACAGAGGATCCACTACCTGCCAGCCGGCATCGTGACAGTTCCCTTCGCAGAGAATTTGTACTGAATAAGAGCAATGTATCTGTTACTGTGGCTGTTTTGGGATTCATTGATACAGGTAAGGTTGATGCGACTTGCATAGGTACTGTTTGCCATGCACTAAGGCATTATTTTTGTAAATTAATTATGTAGAAAGTCTCCTTTGACATATCCTTAACCCCTTAACGATACAGGACGTAAATGTATGTCCCGGTGCCCAGTGGCGTCTCCAGATTTCATATTTTGGGGAGACAACCAGGGAGGACCAGGGCAAAAGTGGGGGGGCCTTGTCACTCCCTGTTGTTACATAGTTCATCACGTCTATCTTCGCACGCTGATTGACACCAGATGCTGACTTTGGAGTTGATTGGCAGAGGGTATTTCTGGAAAACACCCTCACACAGTGTCTATTTAGGAGGTTGGAGGGAAAGTGGTTACGGTGCAGATGGACATGCACCTGATAGACCCTGCGAGGTAGTGGCTGACTCTAATAAGGAAGATGCTTGGACAGAGCCAGACTGGGACTAAAAAGATGTCAATACTACCTCCCATCCCATATTTGCGGTGCTGCAAATTATGCTTTATTTTGGCCACTTTTGTCACTATTTCCTTAAATATTTATTTAAACCACACACAGCTTTAAACAATTAGCTGCCAGCTACTAACCCCTTCCCGCTATGGGACGTATGTATATGTCTCAGCACCCGACGCGTTCGCGTGCTGGGACGTATGCATACGTCCCCACGGGCAGCTCGATCACAACCGGAGACCTGCCGCAGCTGCCGGGGTCACGATCGTGCAGGTCCTGGCAGCACTAACCCCATAGATGCCGTTATCAGTCCTGATCACGGCATCTATGGTGTTGACAGGGGAAAGGGTGCTCCCCCTGTTCACCAACTGCGACACCGCGATACGATCGCAGGTCGCCGTTGGTTGCTATATTAGCAGGAGGTCACATGAGGACCTCCTGTCTGTCAGCTACGGAAGCCTGTGAGATCCAGCCACAGGCTGCAGCATGTGCAGCCGATCAGGCTATACTATGCTGCAGTACAAATGTATTGCAGCATAGTATAACTTGTAAAAAGTAAAAAAAAAAAAAAAAGTTCTTCAATAAAAGTATAAAGTGTAAAAGAAAAAAAATGCCCCTTTCCCAATAAAAGCCCGGTATTGTCGTAAAAAAAAAAAAAAATCATATTCATATAAGGTATTGCCGCATAATGATGTGTACTATAAAGCTATAATGTAAATTATCCCACACGGTGAACGCCATTAAAGAAAAAAAAAACACACAACAAAGCGCAAAATTTGCCAATTTTGGTGCAAATAGCGTAGTAAAAAAGATCGAAAAGGTAGCACATCCCAGAAATTTTTTAAATAAAAAGTGATCAAACATTCTGATCTACACCAAATTGTTCCCAATAAAAATGACATGGAGCAAAAAATGAATGCCAACACAGCTTAATAAAACAGTTACAAGGATCAGAAAAATGTAAGCGTACAAATTTTTGGTTATTGTAATCGTACTGACCTGAAGAATAAAGATAACCTATCCGTTTTACTGCACAGTGACTGGCATATAAACAATCCACCAAAACATGAAAAAATTGTATTTCATCTCACAAGCAACTTTCTTTCTGTTTCGCAGCACATTTTATGGCAAAATGAAGGATCTCATTATAAAGTACAATTAGTCTCCCAATGGGTTAATGCGGTGTTTCCTAACCAGGGTCCCTCCAGCTGTTGTAAAACTATAACTTGTAGTTTTGCAACTGCTGGAGGCACCCAGTTTGGGAAACACTGGCTTAATGATTGATACACTACCGAGTGGTCTGTCAGAGATGAGGGTCTGTTGGTGACAGTACTGTGGGGGCACTGAGGCTGGCGCACTTTTGCTGTGGGTCTGTAAATATGGATGAAGTGTTATAGCAGTACCACCTAACACTGGCACCTTAATAGTGGTGCTGACTGACAGTGGGTGACAAATAAGTAAATGTTTTATAGATTCTTTAGACATTTATCTTTAGTATAACCAACCTGTGGTCATAGTCTGTAGGCTCTTCCCTCATACAGCCCCATCGCTCCCTCTCACTCAAATGCTGCTGCTGCCATGTCTCTTCTGTTTGGTGTTCTGTGACAGGACAAGCTGCTTATAAACTGATAAGACCCCGGAATCTGGTGCTTGGCTCAACCTTTGTGTGCAGCAGCTCCCTGCACTGACCATAGAGATCATTACAGTGAGAGGACAGAGAGGACTGTGGAGCTACAGGCTGCACTGCTCTCTCTATGTTCGGGCAAAGCAGCTTAGGAACCTCTGCCCGATCATAACAGTGTCAGCCTCGGTGTCAGAAAAAACAGTTTTCAATTGGGGGGCACAGTATGATGTGGGGGGGGGGGCACCGACCCCTCTGGCCGCTCCCTAGAGACGGCACTCCTAGTGCCCTGGTACTTAACGCACCAGGACGTACATTTACATCCTCTCCAGTCATGGCTGTAAATGTTGGCACCCCTGAAATTTTTCAAGAAAATGAAGTATTTCTCACAGAAAGAGGATTGCAGTAATATGTTTTGCTATACACATGTTTATTGGAACTAAACCAAAAAATGGAGGAAAAAAGCTAATCGGACATAATGTCACACCAAACAAAATGTTTGGCACTCTTTCAAAATTGTGGAAAAATAAAATTGTTTAAAGCATGTGATGCTTCTTTAAACTCACCTGGGGGCAAGTAACAGGTGTGGTGCAATATAAAAATAACACCTGAAAGCAGATAAAAAGGAGAGAAGTTCACTTAGTCTTTGCATTGTGTGTCTGTGTGTGCCACACTAAGCATGGACAACAGAAAGAGGAGAAAAGAACTGTCTGGGGACTTGAGAACCAAAAATGTGGAAAAATATCAACAATCTCAAGGTTACAAGTCCATCTCCAGAGATCTAGATTTGCCTTTGTCCACAGTGCGCAACATTATCAAGAAGTTTGCAACCCATGTAGCTAATGGAATGGCAACAAAGCGCTGGAAAGTCCAGATCTAAATCCCATTGAACACCTGTGGAGAGACCTTAAAATTGCTGTTGGGTAAAGGTTCCCTTCCAATTAGAGAGACCTGGAGCAGTTTGCAAAGGAAGAGTGGTCCAACATTCCGGCTGAGAGGTGTAAGAAGCTTATTGATGGTTATAGGAAGCGACTGATTTCAGTTATTTTTTCCAAAGGGTGTGCAAACAAATATTTAGTTAAGGGTGCCAATAATTTTGTCCAGCCCATTTTTGGAGTTTGGTGTGACATAATGTCCAATTAGCTTTTTTTTTTTTACTTCCTTTTTTTGGTTTAGTTCCAATACACACAAAGGGAATAAACATGTGTTTAGCAAAACATGTGTTACTGCAATCCTTTTCTGTGCGAAATACTTCATTTTCTAGAAACATTTCAGGGGTGCCAACATTTACAGCCATGACTGTATATGACCGCGAGCACCGGAATGGTGCTCGTGTCATGGGCGGCAGGTCCCGGCTGTCAGCAGCCAGGGACCCGCCATTAAATGGCGCACATCAGTGATCGTGCTGATATGCACCATTAACCCCTCATATGCCGTGATTAATACCGATCATGGCATCTGCGGCAGTGCAGTTGGTAAAATGGATGAACGGATCGCCCGTGGTGCTGCCGCAGTGATCCGATCATCCATAATGGTGGACGGAGGTCCCCTCACCTTCCTCTGTCCGTCTCCAGGGGTATTCTGCTCTGGTCTGAGAACGAGCAGACCAGAGCAGAAGTTCACCGATAATACTGATCAGTGCTATGCCCTATGCATATCACTGAACAGTATTAGCAATTAAATTATTGCTATTAATAGTCCACTATTTTTTATTTTGCCATACTTTTTATGGTAAAATGAGTGATGTAATTACAAAAGACAACTGGTCGCACAAAAAACAAGCCCTCATACTTGTCTGTGGATGGAAATATAAAAGAGTTATGATTTTTAGAAGGTGAGGGGGGAAAATGAAAATGCAAAAATAAAACCGGCTGCGTCCTTAAGGCCAAAATGGGCTGTGTCCTTAAGGGGTTAAACTATAGATGTAATGTCAGCGGTTGGCAGCTGCTGGCATACAGCGCTTCCAGCTGCTTACCTTGACCAAGTTGTTCGCTCGGCTCCCCCTCCCCATTGTAGGTTCTGGACTTACTCTTCTGTACTGTCACAGGCTGCGACAGTTTCTGGTGCACTCCATATGCTGTGAGCATGCACCTACCATCTCGTAAAGGGTTCACGCACCTCCCTGATTCTAATCTTTGACAGGCACCACCTATATAACTCTGCTCCACTTGCTACCTGATGCATGAGCAATAGTTTTTTCTACAAGCAAAGGTGTCTGTATCTGTCCTGTTAATTCGTGTTCCTGACCTGAGCCTTTTATCCTGACCCTGTTTCTGCCTGATTCTTCTATGCCTTGCTGATTATCTAGTGTATGATCCGGACTGTTGACCATGCCTGTGCTGTCATCAAGCCTGCACCACCTGGCTGCATCTGAGCTTCTCAGCTCTGCTGTTCTATAACACCTAATCAGCTCTGCCACATTTTAATCTGATGTGCTTTGCTACTATTGCTTACAGTAACAGCCTACCCATCCAGCCAGTGGTAGCTACCTGGTATCTCCCCTGCAGAGAAAGTCCAGCTTCTGCATCCTGGAGTGTGATAAAGGATGAAAACCAGGGTTATACCTAAAATTCACTCCTAAGTTTGGCACTAAGCTGGCCTTTTAGGCTTTTTGTGCTAAACATTTTGGGATGCTTTAACCTATGTAAGTGACCCAAATTTGGGGAAAATCTATCAAAGCTTGCATGCCAGTTTCCTGAAGTAGAAAAGTCCCAAATTTTTGAGCAAGCCATTTTATGGGAAAAAACGTCTCCTGTGTTTCACGCAGAAATTGAGAACAGTGAACAAAAATGTGCTTCTTTTTGCGCCACTTTTGTGGTGTAAGCATTGATAGGTTACCCGGTCTACCTCAGGAACTGGTCACAGCAGGAACAATTAACAGCTTTAAAACAGGATTAGATACATTCATGGAACAAAATAACATTAATGCTTATGAAGAAATATAAAATCCCATCCCTTCCCCAATATCGCGCCACACCCCTACCCCTTAATTCCCTGGTTGAACTTGATGGACATATGTCTTTTTTCGACCGTACTAACTATGTAACTATGTAACTATGTAGTCCTTTATGTTGGTGGTAAACTAATGTTTGTGGTCTATAGATTTAAACCCAGATTTAACAATCTGCCTAAAACTTGTTTGTGCAGAGGAAAAGTAAACCAGTTGCCCATAGCAACCAATCAGATGGATGCTTTCAATTTTGAAAAGGCCTCTGAAAAATAAAACAATCAATCTGATGGTTGGGCACAGCGGATGACATGGGCACAGCTACAGTTTGCCCATTTGCGCTTCGGGACAGCAAATAATAGGGACAGTTATTCCTTGCTGAATTTGCATGGTATATAGGGGCGCTTATAAACAGTGCCCAACATTTCATATAGGTGAATATTCAATTATTTTAGTTCTACTAGTATCAGCTGGGAAGACTATGTGACATTTCTTTTTATTTTACAGAGAATGCTGTGAGAAAAGTAGGTGACAAAGTGACCATGTCTGCATCACCCAAAGAAGAATGTGCTGCTGAAGTTGTTAAAGCGGCCGTTTTACGACAGCCAGAACTTTTTTATCCTTTCTGGGGTATTAAACCATTTGTGTTGTTGCGAGATTTGGCTCCAACTCTGATTACACATTTACTTGACAAATTCTATTTGCTAGAAAATATTAAGTAAAACTCTTGTATGAATAAAATACAATCAATTTTTACTTCTTCATTATGTGAAACCTTTTTATTAAATGAGTTATGCTAAGATGTTACTATACTCCATCATAGCCCTAGTACATATCTGTGCAACTGGCTTAAAGGGGTATTCCACCCCTAGACATCTTATCCTCTATCCAAAGGATAGGGGATAAGATGTCTGATCACAGTGGTCCTGCTGCTGGGAACCCCTGCAGCACCCATCATTGTGTGATGACTGGCGATGTAGGGGCCGGAGGAGGCGTCAAGCCCCCTCCCATAGACTTGCATTGAGGGTGCAGGGCCGTGACGTCACAGTCCCCCATCCCCTGCATCACCAGTCATCAGGCACAGAGCGAAGCTTGCTCCGTGCACCAGATGACAGGGGTGCTGTAGGAGAGATCACAGGGGTTCCCAGCAGTGGGACCGCCGCGATCAGACATCTTATCCCCTATCCTTTGGATAGGGGATAAGATGTCTAGGGGCAGAGTACCCCTTTAAGAAGTCCAAATTAGTTTTTTGAAGTTTTTGTGAGTCTATGACCTCTTAGCCTCTTTCTTGTTCTCAGCTCATGTGAGTGACATGCAGTGTGAACAACTACTGCTGATGTTTGGCATACCATTGTTGTAACACATGGGCAGTAAGGTTGCTCTCTTCTTCCTATCAACCTTAACTGACTGTTTATTGATCACTCTTCCACCGAATTAAAGGGTTATTCCAGGATTTTTTTTTATTTGACTATGCTACAGGGGCTGTAAAGTTAGTGTAGTTCATAATATAGTGTCTGTACCTGTGTGGTGTGTTCTCACAAATCACAATGTGATTTTCACCTCAATATTTATTTTTAACAGCATACAAAATGACTGTTGTCTCAGATTTTTCCCAGATTGCAATGTGCAGAGACCTGACTCACTAATCAGCTAATGACAGGGAGCCTGTCTGCTTCAATGGGTGGAGGGATCACTTCTGATCAATCTGCAACTAATGCAACAGCTGTAGGAACCCTGATTGAAAACCACAGGCCTTTTGAATGGATGCAGCTTATTTATGTTTATGTGTGTACACTGATTGAGCATTGCAGGCGACATGAACATTCGGGTGTTCTGTCTAAACAATTGAACTTTACAAATCAACTAAACAAATGGAATAATTTCCCCGGTGCCTCCTGTATTGCTGCTCATTCCTCCTGTGCGGTCCTCTTTCTTGTTGCTGGGGGTTGATGCATCAGACTGACGGTCAGCTAATCAGCGGGCTCAGAAATATCCTGCCTTGTCCAGTGATAGGCTGAGTGGCAGTGTGACAAATTGAGCACTGGTCCTGGTCTTGTCCTTGTGCTGGAGTCCAATGTGTCACACTGCCATTTAGCTTATCATGGGCTGAAGCTGGACATCACTAAGCTTTAAGCTAAGTGGCAGTCTGATGTCTTAACCCCCCAGAAACTAGGAAGAAGAGTGCACTGGAAGACTGCTTTTTTGTTTTAAAGGGGTACCCCATCCCTAGACATCATATCCCCTATTCAAAGGATAGGGGATAAGATGTCTGATCGTGGAAGTCCCGCCCCTGGGGACCCCCACGATCCCCCTGCTGCACCCAGCATTTGTTTAGAGCATCGTGTACAGCGCCAAAGGCTCATGACATTACGGCCACGACCCGCTTGTGCCTTCATGGCCACGCCCCCTCCCATAGGCTTGCATTGAGGGGACGTGGCCATGACATCATGAGTGACCGTGACGTCACAACCCTCTGCCCCGCATCACCAGTCATCCGCCCCATGCATCGGATGCCTGGGGTGCCACAGCCGAGATCGCGGGGGTCCTGCCGTTCAGACATCTTATCCCCTATCCAAAAAAAGATGTCTAGGGGCGGAGTACCCCTTTAATGCCAGCAGCCCATAGCCCCTTTAATTCCACAATTTCTTGTTCCTGCAACCTATATATCTGAAGAAGGTTTGGCCATTTCTTCCTCTTTTAAAGCTCTAACAGCAAGTGATAAGTGTAATAGATTGAACAATAGATTGGTATAAACAAACAAAAACACTTTTTTATACTTTTATTTGATTTCAGTTTATGTTACTGTCACTTAACAATATTTGCTTTTATCTAAGTCTTTGTAGGCAGGATTGTATGGAGACTTTGAAAAGCAAATGGCAGCTGCTCGATCACAGTTGCAGATAAACTGAGAACAGGCATCACTGTAAGCTGTTGGGAGACACAGAATGGCACAGTTAGAGGAGTTGCAGTGCATCTATCACTAGACTTTAAATTAAATTAGAGATCTAAAAGATTATAAATTATAATTGGTTGTGGTCTGGGTGTTCAGAAACCCATTGATCACAAAAATGTGCAGGACTAGCGTGCAGCTATATACCTCTCTCCCTGTCTTTCTTGTCGCTGCACAAAACACACTTTATAGTAAGTCTATGGAGCCTTCCTTGTGCAGCAATTTAGCTGCACTTACTCAACCTCTTTTCCGTTGTAGTTCTGGTGATCGGTGAGGGTCCGAACACCCAGACCCCAACTGATCAAAACCTTTGACATGTCTCTTTAACATGTCAGAAGTTTTTTTTTTTTTTTTTGAGTCAAAAGGATACTAAAGAGTCAAAGCAGTGGATACATTATCTACTAAATTTGTTCTGGAACTTAAGATTACTGTGCTGAACACCACTTTTGCCAGTTCAGGCAATTGATCATGTACTTAGCACAGTGGGTACACCTGTCCATTGCATTGTGATATCATTTGTTTTTTTATTGTTACTTCTAATATGTTATTTTTGTTATATTTTCTTCACATATTAGTATAACTTCATACTTTTACTCTTCATTAAAGAATATATGATGGAAATGACTTTTATGTATAATATGAAGTGGCGTAGCTATAGAGATCGCAACTGTTGCAATTGCGAAAAGGCCCCTATGCCTCTGGGTGCCCACAATACCCCCTAGCGATTAAACTATACGCTGCCTCCTCCTTGCTATAGCTGCCAATAGCTGCATCACTGGGTCACACAAACCCATATATGCACTGCTGGATGACCCACAAGGAAAATATTGGAGCAGAGGGTGAGGTAGGAAGTCCAGTGTCTGAGGGCAGGAGACGCAAAGTACAGAAACAGGTAATGCTCCTCACCCATCCTTCTATAGTGCATGCTACAGCTGCTTTGGGAGGTTATGCTTTTTCTGAAATGCTGAGATGGAGGGGGGAGGAGGTGCATGGTGTGGATGAATTGGGGACATGCTAAGGAGGGTCAGGACACAGTGTAGATGGTTGAGGAACATGCTAAAGCAGGCAGACACAACGTGGATGATGGATGGGGGACATTGTAAGGAGGGGGAGGACACAATGTGGATGGACTGGGGACAAGCTGAGGGGGGGCCATGTTGTGGTTGGATAGGGAAACTGCTGATGAGGGGAGACGTGGTGTGGATAAATGTAGGACATGCTAAGGAGAGGGTGGACACAGGATGGATGGATGGGGGACATGTGGAGGGGGACACAATGTGGCTGGATGGGGGACATACTGAGGAGGGGGAAAATGGTGTGGATGAATGGAGGACATGCTGATGGGGTGCATGGTGTGGATGGGAACATGGTGTAGATGAATGGAGACATGGTATGGAGGGGGACATGGTGTGGGTAGATATGTACGCGCTGAGGGGGACACAGTGTGGATGAATCAAGGACATAAGTAGGGGGTACATGGTGTGGATAGATGGATGAGGGGCATGCTGAGGTAAAGGGCCATTGGGTTGAAGGATGGAAGACATACTGAGGGAGAGCCTCAGGATGGGGGACATGGAGTTCATGGATAGGTGACATGTTAGGGAGGTGGGGCACGGTGTGGATAGATGGGGACATGGTGTGGATTAATGGGGGCATGGTAAGAAGGAGGAAACATGGTGTGGATGGATGGGGGCATCCTGAGGAGGCTGGCCATGGTGTGGATGGATGGTGTGAATGGTGGCAGGGTTGTAACTATTGTGTGTGGGGAGGGGCAGAGGTAGTAGTCACATAGGGCCCTGGCACATCTGTCCCATAACAGACCAGTAATATAAATGGCACATGTGGCCCAGTTGCAGATTTTGCATTGGGGCCCATAAGTTACAAGTTATGTCTCTGGATGGGGAACATGCTGAGGAGGGAGAAACATGGTGTGGATGGAAAGATTGAAGTATTAAAATTTATACAGGGTGAGAATATGGTTTTGTTGTAATTGTGTGTGGGATGGGGCTCAAGTTGACCTCTAGCACCAGGGCCCACAAGACTCCAGCTATGCCTCTTGATACTATGTTAAAGAGTTTTTACACATTTACAGAAATGAAGGTAAAGAAATATGAATCATGAATGAACCATATAAACATTATATTGTCAGCAAGTCTTTTTAGTTTTAGTGGAAATTATTTTGGCTAGGTATCTATTACAATTATTTCTGTATTTATATTTAAAATACATTACTATCTCATTTAATAAGCTAATATAATTTTACACTTACATGTACAGGTGATACTTGTTCCTGAACAGCTATAGGCATAACTTCTGGCGTATGGATCTAAAGAGCTACCACAGGTGTTCTTGGCTTGTGAGTAGCAGTTGTCATGGACTTGACAGCATCTGTGAAAAATCATAGTAAGAGTCATTCCTGACATTTGTATTTTCTGTCATGTTTCAGCATTTGAAGTAATGGAAAAAAGTAAATAAAACACTGGACTATTAAAAAAGGTGTAAATTCTAAACATATTGGGAGAGATTCATCAAAACCTGTCCAGAGGAAAAGTTGCTGAGTTGCCCATAGCAACCAATCAGATCGCTTCTTTCATTTTTCACATGCCTCTTCAAAAGTGAAAAAAGCGATCTGATTGGTTGCTATGGGCAACTCAGCAACTTTACCTCTGGACAGGTTTTGATAAATCTCCCCCATTAAATCTTATTGCATGTATTTGGCCTTAAACATATTGTTAATTGATTCTTAACTTTTAAGTAAAAATTTTTTTATATATAATATAAAGCAAACATAATTTTGAAACAAATTATTTGTAATTTAATAATCTAAGCAGGACCAGATCAAGGTATGTGGTTGGCTTAATGCAACAGTTCAAAAAGGAAAAATCTGGAAATACATAGCTAGCTTTAGTAAACCAGACTGCAGATAAATACTCAAAGCTACTGTACAATATGGTGATGCATACCTGTCCAGAGTGTCCTTTGGGCTCCCCTGTCCTCCAAGTCCACAATAACATCCATAATTATTATATTCTTTTAGGGGTGCACTATTAGGAATAGCACATTTGATCAAACTATGGAATTGCCAGAGTGCCCGACTGGTAGGAGAGGCACAGGCGCAGGACACTGGGACAAAAACAAAATAAGTAACAAAATGTATAAAAATTTCACTGGGGGTGGAATAAATTCCCAATATGCAGCTATTAGGTAAGGGAAGTGGAGCCCTGTTCACCACTTAATTAAACAACAAACTAGCATGCAAAGCTATACCTTAGCTTAGTAAATGAGGGTCACTGTGTTGAACACAAGCTTGGTATACTGTTATGAGCATAAGCATGGAACGCTATGTGAAAAGTAGGCATGGTATACTGTGTGGGACATAAGTGTGAAACACTATGGAAGTTAAGCGTGGTATACTGTGTGGGACATAAGCATGGAACACTATGTTGAAGGTAAGTGTGGTATACTGTGGGACATAGCATGGAACACTATGTGGAAGGTAAGCGTGTTATACTGTGTGGGACATAAGCATGGAACACTATGTAGAAGGTAAGTGTGGTATACTGTGTGGGACATAAGCGTAGAACAGTATGTGGAAGGTAAGTGTGGTATACTGTGGGACTTAAGCGTGGAACACTATGTGAAAGGTAAGCGTGTTATACTGTGTGGGACATAAGCATGGAACACTATGTAGAAGGTAAGTGTGGTATACTGTGGGACATAAGTATGGAACACTGTAGAAGGTAAGTGTGGTATACTGTGTGGGACTTAAGCATGGAACACTATGTGGAAGGTAAGTGTGGTATACTGTGTGGGACATAAGCATGGAACACTATGTGGAAGGTAAGCATGGTATACTGTGTTGGGACATAAGCATGGAACACTATATGGAAGGTAAGCGTGGTATACTGTGTGTGGCATAAACATGGAACACTATGTGGAAGATAAGCATGGTATACTGTGTGTGACATAAGCATGGTATACTGTGTGGGAACGTATGGCAGTTTTGCTCATTATCTGCTATTGCAACTGAGTGTAAATGCAATCATGGTGCAGTTTTTTAGAAAGTAGCCGTGACACAGGAAGCTAAGTGATGTCAGTACCCTGGATGAAATGAATACATGTTATCTTGTATGAACCTTATGCATGATAAATGCAGGGAAACTGTACGCTGTAAGGAAACATAAGTGTGGCATATTTTGAAACGAAAATGTGGAATACCGTGTGGTAACGTTAACAAGGACATCCTATTACACCTGACCTCCAACATGAACAAATGTAAAAGCAATGCCATGATAACAGCCTAACATACTCGACCAGAGAACCATGAGAGTTATGCTGTGACAGCTTGAAATACCTGACCTGCATACATTAATGAAAGCCTAACGTGACAGAGCTCAAAACAAGACAAATGTGCCAATAAAGCTATGAAACATCCACTGACGTAGCAGGTGGGCACACAGTATATTCTATGGTGATATAACCCATACGTGACTACGTGTATGTAATAATAAAGTATACAAGTTATATGAATGGTGACATAAAACAGTATAGTAGAGACATATGGTGTATCTATGATAAGTGACATAATCACGGTGATGTATAACAGTATACAGCTCATTTTTTGAGCCCATGATCTGAAGTTTTTAGCGGTTGCATTAATAGGACTTATTGATTCATTTTTTCATGATATAAAAAGTGACCAAAAATGCACTATTTTGGACTTTGGAATTTTTTTGCGCGTACGCCATTGACCGTGCGGTTTAATTAACGATGTATTTTTTTTATAATTCGGACATTTCTGCACGCGGCGATACCACATATGTTTATTTTTATTTACACTGGTTTTTTTTTTTTTTATGGGAAAAGGGGGGTGATTCAAACTTTTATTAGGGAAGGTGTTAAATGATCTTTATTCACTTTTTTTTTTTCAATGTTATAGCTCCCATAGGGGGCTATAACACTGCACACACTGATCTTTTACATTGATCACTGGTTTCTCATAGGAAACCAGTGATCAATAATTCTGCCGCTTGACTGCTCATGCCTGGATCTCAGGCACTGAGCAGTCATTCGGCGATCGGACAGCGAGGAGGCAGGTAGGGATCCTCCGGCTGTCATGTAAGCTGTTCGGGATGCCGCGATTTTGCCGCAGTGATCCCAAACCGCTCCCTGAGCTAACCGGCATGGTTTCACTTTCACTTTAGACGCTGCGTTCAACCTCTACCAACAGCCGGGACCCGTGGCTAATAGCACGCGGCATTGATCTTGGTGCCGCGCACTATTATCCACGGGTCCCGGCTGTTGTTAGAAGCCAGGCCCAACCCGCTGTGGCCCCGCATTTTAGATCGGGAGCGGACTCATGACGTACGCGTACGTCATGGGTCCTTAAGAGGTTAAGTTATGGCAAGACCAACTGGCAAAAATTTACTCTAAAATCGGACTGTGGAGCTCCAGAAAGCTCTCGTTGGAGAGCAAAACATTGGTTTTGCGGAGTGAAGTTTTGCCTGTGCTCCAATGCACCGCACAGGCCTGACATCCCCGTGCCACCATTTGCAAGGCCATCACCTGGACCATGTTCCGCTTCATCTGGGGCAAAATGGACAGAGCCAAGCAGATTGTGGTTTATAAGGAGCCTCGCAAAGTTGGGAAAGAAATCCCTGATATCCTCACTTTGCTTCGGTCTTCCTTTGCATGTGTCCGCGTGCAGCGGACTCTTGTGGAAAAGACTGGCTCAGCGGGCAGGTCCATGACTCGCTTGTTTCTCTTGCCCCTCTGGAGACAGCTAAGCTGGGAGAAGTGGGACAGCTCCGTCCCTTACAACCGAAACATTCCCTGGTTCTATGGGGACATGGTCCGGTTTGTGAGGGAACACCAGCTGGAGGGACTGAAACCTGATCTGTGGAAGCCAAATACCATCTACAAGCTCATCCGAGCTAAGGACTTGTTGGAGCTCATTCCGGGGCTCCCCATGGCCACGGCAGAGACTGTCTGGACTAAAGTGGCTTCAAAGCGGCAAGGACTTGTCATGAATGGCCATTAAGGGAGGACTATCTTTCAGGTTGTTCATGCATGACCGTGACCTGTGCAGAACCCGGTACTGCCCCCAGTGCCCCTTTGTGGAGAAAACATTTTTGCACGTGTTTTGACAGTGCCCCTTTGCGCAGGGTCTGTTGGATGCCCTGGAACATGAACTCAGAGACTCTGAACCCAGGAACTTACTATTCTACGATTCAGTGCTTTACGGTCTGTTCGCTGGGACTCACAACGTGGAGGCCATCCAGGAGGCCAGGACCCTTATGAACTGTTTTAAGGACGCTGTGTGGCTTGCCAGGAACCGCCTCTTGATCAACAGGGAGAACATGTCCGTCTGGGACTGCCGCAGGTTCATTCGGAGCCTGCTGAAAGACTATTCCATCTTGGACAGCCAAGCCAACGATGAAGAAAATGAGGAGTGAAGACCCCTCTCCTTCCCCCATGTCCCCTGAAGTTATAGCCCAGTAGTTTGGCCCTGTGATCCGCCCTCTCCGTACCCCCACATAGTCGCCCACTCCCCCATGCACCCAGCCCTGCCCAATAGCCCACACCCCTACCCTGATCACAGATTGTATTGTTTGGTCTTCTCAATTTCTTGTGCTTTTCTCTTACAGGATTGAGCGGAGTGTTCGTGTAGAATGCTGTGCGATGTATAGTTTAGGGACTCTGTGCTATGTATTGTACTGTCATGCTTTGTGTGATTGTAATTTATTGTATGACTTGTAATGACTGAACGATCAATAAAGCTCTTTCAATAACTGGTATGTGACTGAACGATCAATAAAGCTCTTTCAATAACTGGTATGTGACTGAACGATCAATAAAGCTCTTTCAATAACAGGTATATAAAGACCAGACTCCTCCCACAAATCAGGTTAACTTAATTAAGTTAACCAATACATATAGAAAACACCATTTATCTACAGGATACCCCTATATAATGCTAAAAAAATATAATAATTGTAATTGGGCAGTGCAGCATAACCCGTTCATAAGTTCAACTGTTCTAACTACTGGATGTTCCTTGCAGACCTACTTTTATAACTTTGCCCCCTGAAGTCAGCGATATGTTCTATAATCTCATCTCTGTATTCAGTAGGCTTTAAGATAGAACTAAAAAGGGTCTAGGAGAAGTGCAACAATCGTGCATTCATATCATTTTTTTCTAGCTTCCCCCCATTTTTTCATTTTGCAGTTCACATGTGTTCTGTTTCTTTTTGCGGGCTGCTAATGGCAAACATGATGGGGGATATTTATCAAAGGATTTAGACAGATTTTTCCTGTCTAAATTTGTCGCACAGAAAGTAGCAGTCTAAATACGTGCGACTTTTCTACGACTTTTGCTTTTGAGGATTTTTAGAACATGATGCATGCTAATCTATTTTAGACGGAAAAATGCATTGGCGCTGAATTTATCAAAAGCGACTTTTCAGCGACAAGTCGCAGCGGCTGAAAGTACGCCAAAATATCAGACCATGCTGGAGCAGGTTTAAATACAGTCTAAAGCATAGATCCCAAAGTCTGTGCGCAGAATTTATCAAGAGCCGTGCAACTTTTGATAAATTAGGCGCACAATAGACTAGCCTAACCCTCTGTAGTTTGGTCTATATTGATGCGAGACATAGACAGCTTTGATAAATATCCCCCAATGTGGATTTAACATGGCTTTTTATTAGGTCCATGTTCACACCATGAATGCTTATTTAATAATCCATCCATTTGTGCCATTGGTAGATGAAATAGTGGTGTTGTTTGACAGCTTATTTTGTTTTATTATATTTATGTGGTTTAGAAATGTTATAGCTCTCATTCTTACACACACTTTGATTTAAGTTTCTGATTTTTTGCAAAGATTAATCTTAAACGATTTGTTTTTATTATCTGTATGTTGCATTTTCGATGGTATACGAATTTTATTAGAGTTTTTTCAAATCTTGTAGAATTTTTAATTATATATTTTTTTTCGTGTATCTTTAGTAAATGGGCATGACAGAGTTAACTTAACACACCAAGGCCATACACCTGTTGGGTGTTTAGTCTCATCTCATGTCCATATACACGATTCTTAGAATGTGTAATCAATGTATGAGTAAGGCCAGCATCTGGCTGAAACGCGTCACATCCTGTTTTGTACCTGTGATCCATGTAACTTCTTGTGAATAAAGACGACTATTAGATCTATGAACGAGCTGGAATTCTTCTATCTTTGTGCATTCATATCCACCGCTTCCTGCTGTAGAAGGTGAATACCGATATTGCGGCTCCTCACACCTCATGGATGTATGGTTTTACAGTATACTAATATTGTTTGTATGATTGCTAAACCTATCAGGTTCTGGCTATCATTTGATCTGATTGGTTAATAATTTACTTCCCCCCCTTGAACTAGTCCATAAACCTCCCCAATAAACATTTACCCCAATGTTAAGCAAATTCTCTCTGTACAGTTTTACTTTTTTTTTAACATATGTAACTTCTTGCTATTCAATGTAGTATACAATACTCTTAATAAATATGTTCTCCAAAACTATGGATGTTGGAGATTACAGTTGGTTGTATGCCGCAGATAAAGAAGAAAAAGCTTACCTGCCAGGAGAACAGCAAGGAATCGGAGCATCATGGTGTTAGAGACTCAGTGCATATTCAACCCTACCCCTATAAATAGTGGAACATTGGCCTTCACAATTCAGGGTCATCAAGTTCTGAGAACACCCTGCTGCCAAGTGCACATTTTCTCACTTTAGATTTGACAGAAGATGTATGACCTTCAACTTGTTTTTTTTTTTACTGTAAGTCTAAGTCTGCATTTTCATGGACATAGATAAGTTTTTTTAATGCATAATCAGACTAATGCTTATTGCACAAGAATGCCTATACATGGCCCAGTTTAATACCATAATTGTTCATAAAGTATGGAATGCAGAAAAATTGTTTTGAAAAATAAAGATAAAATGTAATTAATATTTTCTGTGGTAGTAAAGGGTTTGTCCAGTGAAAAACAACTTATTACCTATCCACAGGATAGGGGAGAAGTGTGTGATTGCAGGGGAAGGGGGGCTCAATTGCTGGGACCGCTGCGATCTCCATAACGGGGCTCCAGCTCTCTGTGCCAGCCGCCATTTTGAGCCAGATCACTGCCAATATATGCCTCTTGAGAACGCAGTTGTTACAGCGAAACATGTAGAGGTTGGCATGTTGTGTATGTTTTAAATCAGACACTTAGACAGGTACTATTAGTAGCAGTGAACTGCAGTACCGCGTTTACAATTACTATGGGTTATCCCGGTTAATATGAGTTATTTTCACTCTGTCCTGCCTTAGTGCTATTTTTAATTTTTTTCACTTCTTTCATTTTGGGTTTTAATAATTTTATCAATAAAAGTTACATTTTAGGGGTGTGCTAATAGGGGTGTGAATCACCCTGGGCTACGGCCCAGGGTCTTGTATATTGTAAGTTTGGCCTCTTAATGCCCTTTTGGGTCAAATATTGGTGTTCAAATGTATGCTTTGTACAGTATATACGTAGGAGAGGTCATCTGTGTTCACATGTATGCAGAGTACAGGACGCAGGAGATATATTATGTGTGGTCAGATGTATGCAGAGTACAGGACACAGGAGATATTATGTGTGGTCAGATGTATGCAGAGTACAGGACACAGGAGATATATTATGTGTGGTCAGATGTATGCAGAGTACAGGACACAGGAGATATTATGTGTGGTCAGATGTATGCAGAGTACAGGACACAGGAGATATTATGTGTGGTCAGATGTATGCAGAGTACAGGACACAGGAGATATATTATGTGTGGTCAGATGTATGCAGAGTACAGGACACAGGAGATATTATGTGTGGTCAGATGTATGCAGAGTACAGGACACAGGAGATATATTATGTGTGGTCAGATGTATGCAGAGTACAGGACACAGGAGATATATTATGTGTGGTCAGATGTATGCAGAGTACAGGACACAGGAGATATATTATGTGTGGTCAGATGTATACAGAGTACAGGACACAGGAGATATATTATGTGTGGTCAGATGTATGCAGAGTACAGGACACAGGAGATATATTATGTGTGGTCAGATGTATGCAGAGTAGAGGACACAGGAGATATATTATGTGTGGTCAGATGTATGCAGAGTACAGGACTCAGGAGATATATTATGTGTGGTCAGATGTATGCAGAGTACAGGACACAAGAGATATATTATGTGTGGTCAGATGTATGCAGAGTACAGGACACAGGAGATATATTATGTGTGGTCAGATGTATGCAGAGTACAGGACACAGGAGATATATTATGTGTGGTCAGATGTATGCAGAGTACAGGACACAGGAGATATATTATGTGTGGTCAGATGTATGCAGAGTACAGGACACAGGAGATATATTATGTGTGGTCAGATGTATGCAGAGTACAGGACACAGGAGATATTATGTGTGGTCAGATGTATGCAGAGTACAGGACACAGGAGATATTATATGTGGTCACATGCATGCAGAGTACAGGACACAGGAGATATTATATGTGGTCACATGCATGCAGAGTACAGGACACAGGAGATATATTATGTGTGGTCAGATGTATGCAGAGTACAGGACACAGGAGATATATTATGTGTGGTCAGATGTATGCAGAGTACAGGACACAGGAGATATTATGTGTGGTCAGATGTATGCAGAGTACAGGACACAGGAGATATATTATGTGTGGTCAGAAGTATGCAGAGTACAGGACACAGGAGATATATTATGTGTGGTCAGATGTATTCAGAGTACAGGACACAGGAGATATATTATGTGTGGTCAGATGCATGCAGAGTACAGGACACAGGAGATATTATGTGTGGTCAGATGTATGCAGAGTACAGGACACAGGAGATATATTATGTGTGGTCAGATGTATGCAGAGTACAGGACACAGGAGATATTATGTGTGGTCAGATGTATGCAGAGTACAGGACACAGGAGATATATTATGTGTGGTCAGATGTATGCAGAGTACAGGACACAGGAGATATTATGTGTGGTCAGATGTATGCAGAGTACAGGACACAGGAGATATTATATGTGGTCACATGTATGCAGAGTACAGGACACAGGAGATATGTTATGTATGGTCAGGACACAGGATAGAGATTATTCAGGGTCAGATGTATGCAGAGTACAGGACACAGAAGATATATTATGTGTGGTCAGATGTATGCAGAGTACAGGACACAGGAGATATTATGTGTGGTCAGATGTATGCAGAGTACAGGACACAGGAGATATATTATGTGTGGTCAGATGTATGCAGAGTACAGGACACAGGAGATATATTATGTGTGGTCAGATGTATGCAGAGTACAGGACACAGGAGATATATTATGTGTGGTCAGATGTATGCAGAGTACAGGACACAGGAGATATATTATGTGTGGTCAGATGTATGCAGAGTACAGGACACAGGAGATATATTATGTGTGGTCAGATGTATGCAGTGTACAGGACACAGGAGATATATTATGTGTGGTCAGATGTATGCAGAGTACAGGACACAGGAGATATATTATGTGTGGTCAGATGTATGCAGAGTACAGGACACAGGAGATATTATGTGTGGTCAGATGTATGCAGAGTACAGGACACAGGAGATATTATATGTGGTCACATGTATGCAGAGTACAGGACACAGGAGATATGTTATGTATGGTCAGGACACAGGACACAGGATAGAGATTATTCAGGGTCAGATGTATGCAGAGTACAGGACACAGGAGATATATTATGTGTGGTCAGATGTATGCAGAGTACAGGACACAGGAGATATTATGTGTGGTCAGATGTATGCAGAGTACAGGACACAGGAGATATATTATGTGTGGTCAGATGTATGCAGAGTACAGGACACAGGAGATATATTATGTGTGGTCAGATGTATGCAGAGTACAGGACACAGGAGATATATTATGTGTGGTCAGATGTATGCAGAGTACAGGACACAGGAGATATATTATGTGTGGTCAGATGTATGCAGAGTACAGGACACAGGAGATATATTATGTGTGGTCAGATGTATGCAGAGTACAGGACACAGGAGATATATTATGTGTGGTCAGATGTATGCAGAGTACAGGACACAGGAGATATTATGTGTGGTCAGATGTATGCAGAGTACAGGACACAGGAGATATTATATGTGGTCACATGTATGCAGAGTACAGGACACAGGAGATATATTATGTGTGGTCAGATGTATGCAGAGTACAGGACACAGGAGATATATTATGTGTGGTCAGATGTATGCAGAGTACAGGACACAGGAGATATTATGTGTGGTCAGATGTATGCAGAGTACAGGACACAGGAGATATATTATGTGTGGTCAGATGTATGCAGAGTACAGGACACAGGAGATATATTATGTGTGGTCAGATGTATGCAGAGTACAGGACACAGGAGATATATTATGTGTGGTCAGATGTATGCAGAGTACAGGACACAGGAGATATATTATGTGTGGTCAGATGTATGCAGAGTACAGGACACAGGAGATATATTATGTGTGGTCAGATGTATGCAGAGTACAGGACACAGGAGATATATTATGTGTGGTCAGATGTATGCAGAGTACAGGACACAGGAGATATATTATGTGTGGTCAGATGTATGCAGAGTACAGGACACAGGAGATATTATGTGTGGTCAGATGTATGCAGAGTACAGGACACAGGAGATATTATATGTGGTCACATGTATGCAGAGTACAGGACACAGGAGATATATTATGTGTGGTCAGATGTATGCAGAGTACAGGACAAAGGAGATATTATGTGTGGTCAGATGTATGCAGAGTACAGGACACAGGAGATATATTATGTGTGGTCAGATGTATGCAGAGTACAGGACACAGGAGATATATTATGTGTGGTCAGATGTATGAAGAGTACAGGAAACAGGAGATATATTATGTGTGGTCAGATGTATGCAGAGTACAGGACACAGGAGATATATTATGTGTGGTCAGATGTATGCAGAGTACAGGACACAGGAGATATTATATGTGGTCACATGTATGCAGAGTACAGGACACAGGATATATATTATGTGTGGTCAGATGTATGCAGAGTACAGAACACAGGAGATATATTATGTGTGGTCAGATGTATGCAGAGTACAGGACACAGGAGATATTATGTGTGGTCAGATGTATGCAGAGTACAGGACACAGGAGATATATTATGTGTGGTCAGATGTATGCAGAGTACAGGACACAGGAGATATTATGTGTGGTCAGATGTATGCAGAGTACAGGACACAGGAGATATTATATGTGGTCACATGTATGCAGAGTACAGGACACAGGAGATATATTATGTGTGGTCAGATGTATGCAGAGTACAGGACACAGGAGATATATATGTGTGGTCAGATGTATGCAGAGTACAGGACACAGGAGATATTATGTGTGGTCAGATGTATGCAGAGTACAGGACACAGGAAGATATATTATGTGTGGTCAGATGTATGCAGAGTACAGGACACAGGAGATATATTATGTGTGGTCAGATGTATGCAGAGTACAGGACACAGGAGATATATTATGTGTGGTCAGATGTATGCAGAGTACAGGACACAGGAGATATATTATGTGTGGTCAGATGTATGCAGAGTACAGGACACAGGAGATATATTATGTGTGGTCAGATGTATGCAGAGTACAGGACACAGGAGATATATTATGTGTGGTCAGATGTATACAGAGTACAGGACACAGGAGATATATTATGTGTGGTCAGATGTATGCAGAGTACAGGACACAGGAGATATATTATGTGTGGTCAGATGTATGCAGAGTACAGGACACAGGAGATATATTATGTGTGGTCAGATGTATGCAGAGTACAGGACACAGGAGATATATTATGTGTGGTCAGATGTATGCAGAGTACAGGACACAAGAGATATATTATGTGTGGTCAGATGTATGCAGAGTACAGGACACAGGAGATATATTATGTGTGGTCAGATGTATGCAGAGTACAGGACACAGGAGATATATTATGTGTGGTCAGATGTATGCAGAGTACAGGACACAGGAGATATATTATGTGTGGTCAGATGTATGCAGAGTACAGGACACAGGAGATATATTATGTGTGGTCAGATGTATGCAGAGTACAGGACACAGGAGATATATTATGTGTGGTCAGATGTATGCAGAGTACAGGACACAGGAGATATTATATGTGGTCACATGCATGCAGAGTACAGGACACAGGAGATATTATATGTGGTCACATGCATGCAGAGTACAGGACACAGGAGATATATTATGTGTGGTCAGATGTATGCAGAGTACAGGACACAGGAGATATATTATGTGTGGTCAGATGTATGCAGAGTACAGGACACAGGAGATATTATGTGTGGTCAGATGTATGCAGAGTACAGGACACAGGAGATATATTATGTGTGGTCAGATGTATGCAGAGTACAGGACACAGGAGATATATTATGTGTGGTCAGATGTATGCAGAGTACAGGACACAGGAGATATATTATGTGTGGTCAGATGTATGCAGAGTACAGGACACAGGAGATATATTATGTGTGGTCAGATGTATTCAGAGTACAGGACACAGGAGATATATTATGTGTGGTCAGATGCATGCAGAGTACAGGACACAGGAGATATTATGTGTGGTCAGATGTATGCAGAGTACAGGACACAGGAGATATATTATGTGTGGTCAGATGTATGCAAAGTACAGGACACAGGAGATATTATGTGTGGTCAGATGTATGCAGAGTACAGGACACAGGAGATATGTGTGGTCAGATGTATGCAGAGTACAGGACACAGGAGATATTATGTGTGGTCAGATGTATGCAGAGTACAGGACACAGGAGATATTATATGTGGTCACATGTATGCAGAGTACAGGACACAGGAGATATGTTATGTATGGTCAGGACACAGGATAGAGATTATTCAGGGTCAGATGTATGCAGAGTACAGGACACAGAAGATATATTATGTGTGGTCAGATGTATGCAGAGTACAGGACACAGGAGATATTATGTGTGGTCAGATGTATGCAGAGTACAGGACACAGGAGATATATTATGTGTGGTCAGATGTATGCAGAGTACAGGACACAGGAGATATATTATGTGTGGTCAGATGTATGCAGAGTACAGGACACAGGAGATATATTATGTGTGGTCAGATGTATGCAGAGTACAGGACACAGGAGATATTATGTGTGGTCAGATGTATGCAGAGTACAGGACACAGGAGATATTATATGTGGTCACATGTATGCAGAGTACAGGACACAGGAGATATGTTATGTGTGGTCAGATGTATGCAGAGTACAGGACACAGGAGATATATTATGTGTGGTCAGATGTATGCAGAGTACAGGACACAGGAGATATATTATGTGTGGTCAGATGTATGCAGAGTACAGGACACAGGAGATATATTATGTGTGGTCAGATGTATGCAGAGTACAGGACACAGGAGATATATTATGTGTGGTCAGATGTATGCAGAGTACAGGACACAGGAGATATATTATGTGTGGTCAGATGTATGCAGAGTACAGGACACAGGAGATATATTATGTGTGGTCAGATGTATGCAGAGTACAGGACACAGGAGATATATTATGTGTGGTCAGATGTATGCAGAGTACAGGACACAGGAGATATATTATGTGTGGTCAGATGTATGCAGAGTACAGGACACAGGAGATATATTATGTGTGGTCAGATGTATGCAGAGTACAGGACACAGGAGATATTATATGTGGTCACATGTATGCAGAGTACAGGACACAGGAGATATATTATGTGTGGTCAGATGTATGCAGAGTACAGGACACAGGAGATATATTATGTGTGGTCAGATGTATGCAGAGTACAGGACACAGGAGATATTATGTGTGGTCAGATGTATGCAGAGTACAGGACACAGGAGATATATTATGTGTGGTCAGATGTATGCAGAGTACAGGACACAGGAGATATATTATGTGTGGTCAGATGTATGCAGAGTACAGGAAACAGGAGATATATTATGTGTGGTCAGATGTATGCAGAGTACAGGACACAGGAGATATATTATGTGTGGTCAGATGTATGCAGAGTACAGGACACAGGAGATATTATATGTGGTCACATGTATGCAGAGTACAGGACACAGGATATATATTATGTGTGGTCAGATGTATGCAGAGTACAGAACACAGGAGATATATTATGTGTGGTCAGATGTATGCAGAGTACAGGACACAGGAGATATTATGTGTGGTCAGATGTATGCAGAGTACAGGACACAGGAGATATATTATGTGTGGTCAGATGTATGCAGAGTACAGGACACAGGAGATATTATGTGTGGTCAGATGTATGCAGAGTACAGGACACAGGAGATATTATATGTGGTCACATGTATGCAGAGTACAGGACACAGGAGATATATTATGTGTGGTCAGATGTATGCAGAGTACAGGACACAGGAGATATATTATGTGTGGTCAGATGTATGCAGAGTACAGGACACAGGAGATATATTATGTGTGGTCAGATGTATGCAGAGTACAGGACACAGGAGATATATTATGTGTGGTCAGATGTATGCAGAGTACAGGACACAGGAGATATATTATGTGTGGTCAGATGTATGCAGAGTACAGGACACAGGAGATATATTATGTGTGGTCAGATGTATGCAGAGTACAGGACACAGGAGATATTATGTGTGGTCAGATGTATGCAGAGTACAGGACACAGGAGATATTATATGTGGTCACATGTATGCAGAGTACAGGACACAGGAGATATATTATGTGTGGTCAGATGTATGCAGAGTACAGGACACAGGAGATATATTATGTGTGGTCAGATGTATGCAGAGTACAGGACACAGGAGATATATTATGTGTGGTCAGATGTATGCAGAGTACAGGACACAGGAGATATATTATGTGTGGTCAGATGTATGCAGAGTACAGGACACAGGAGATATATTATGTGTGGTCAGATGTATGCAGAGTACAGGACACAGGAGATATATTATGTGTGGTCAGATGTATGCAGAGTACAGGACACAGGAGATATATTATGTGTGGTCAGATGTATGCAGAGTACAGGACACAGGAGATATATTATGTGTGGTCAGATGTATGCAGAGTACAGGACACAGGAGATATATTATGTGTGGTCAGATGTATGCAGAGTACAGGACACAGGAGATATATTATGTGTGGTCAGATGTATGCAGAGTACAGGACACAGGAGATATTATATGTGGTCACATGTATGCAGAGTACAGGACACAGGAGATATATTATGTGTGGTCAGATGTATGCAGAGTACAGGACACAGGAGATATATTATGTGTGGTCAGATGTATGCAGAGTACAGGACACAGGAGATATTATGTGTGGTCAGATGTATGCAGAGTACAGGACACAGGAGATATATTATGTGTGGTCAGATGTATGCAGAATACAGGACACAGGAGATATATTATGTGTGGTCAGATGTATGCAGAGTACAGGAAACAGGAGATATATTATGTGTGGTCAGATGTATGCAGAGTACAGGACACAGGAGATATATTATGTGTGGTCAGATGTATGCAGAGTACAGGACACAGGAGATATTATATGTGGTCACATGTATGCAGAGTACAGGACACAGGATATATATTATGTGTGGTCAGATGTATGCAGAGTACAGGACACAGGAGATATATTATGTGTGGTCAGATGTATGCAGAGTACAGGACACAGGAGATATTATGTGTGGTCAGATGTATGCAGAGTACAGGACACAGGAGATATATTATGTGTGGTCAGATGTATGCAGAGTACAGGACACAGGAGATATATTATGTGTGGTCAGATGTATGCAGAGTACAGGACACAGGAGATATTATATGTGGTCACATGTATGCAGAGTACAGGACACAGGAGATATATTATGTGTGGTCAGATGTATGCAGAGTACAGGACACAGGAGATATATTATGTGTGGTCAGATGTATGCAGAGTACAGGACACAGGAGATATATTATGTGTGGTCAGATGTATGCAGAGTACAGGACACAGGAGATATATTATGTGTGGTCAGATGTATGCAGAGTACAGGACACAGGAGATATATTATGTGTGGTCAGATGTATGCAGAGTACAGGACACAGGAGATATTATGTGTGGTCAGATGTATGCAGAGTACAGGACACAGGAGATATTATATGTGGTCAGATGTATGCAGAGTACAGGACACAGGAGATATATTATGTGTGGTCAGATGTATGCAGAGTACAGGACACAGGAGATATATTATGTGTGGTCAGATGTATGCAGAGTACAGGACACAGGAGATATTATGTGTGGTCAGATGTATGCAGAGTACAGGACACAGGAGATATATTATGTGTGGTCAGATGTATGCAGAGTACAGGACACAGGAGATATATTATGTGTGGTCAGATGTATGAAGAGTACAGGAAACAGGAGATATATTATGTGTGGTCAGATGTATGCAGAGTACAGGACACAGGAGATATATTATGTGTGGTCAGATGTATGCAGAGTACAGGACACAGGAGATATTATATGTGGTCACATGTATGCAGAGTACAGGACACAGGATATATATTATGTGTGGTCAGATGTATGCAGAGTACAGAACACAGGAGACATATTATGTGTGGTCAGATGTATGCAGAGTACAGGACACAGGAGATATTATGTGTGGTCAGATGTATGCAGAGTACAGGACACAGGAGATATATTATGTGTGGTCAGATGTATGCAGAGTACAGGACACAGGAGATATTATGTGTGGTCAGATGTATGCAGAGTACAGGACACAGGAGATATTATATGTGGTCACATGTATGCAGAGTACAGGACACAGGAGATATATTATGTGTGGTCAGATGTATGCAGAGTACAGGACACAGGAGATATATTATGTGTGGTCAGATGTATGCAGAGTACAGGACACAGGAGATATTATGTGTGGTCAGATGTATGCAGAGTACAGGACACAGGAGATATATTATGTGTGGTCAGATGTATGCAGAGTACAGGACACAGGAGATATATTATGTGTGGTCAGATGCATGCAGAGTACAGGACACAGGAGATATATTATGTGTGGTCAGATGTATGCAGAGTACAGGACACAGGAGATATATTATGTGTGGTCAGATGTATGCAGAGTACAGGACACAGGAGATATATTATGTGTGGTCAGATGTATGCAGAGTACAGGACACAGGAGATATATTATGTGTGGTCAGATGTATACAGAGTACAGGACACAGGAGATATATTATGTGTGGTCAGATGTATGCAGAGTACAGGACACAGGAGATATATTATGTGTGGTCAGATGTATGCAGAGTACAGGACACAGGAGATATATTATGTGTGGTCAGATGTATGCAGAGTACAGGACACAGGAGATATATTATGTGTGGTCAGATGTATGCAGAGTACAGGACACAAGAGATATATTATGTGTGGTCAGATGTATGCAGAGTACAGGACACAGGAGATATATTATGTGTGGTCAGATGTATGCAGAGTACAGGACACAGGAGATATTATGTGTGGTCAGATGTATGCAGAGTACAGGACACAGGAGATATTATATGTGGTCACATGCATGCAGAGTACAGGACACAGGAGATATTATATGTGGTCACATGCATGCAGAGTACAGGACACAGGAGATATATTATGTGTGGTCAGATGTATGCAGAGTACAGGACACAGGAGATATATTATGTGTGGTCAGATGTATGCAGAGTACAGGACACAGGAGATATTATGTGTGGTCAGATGTATGCAGAGTACAGGACACAGGAGATATATTATGTGTGGTCAGATGTATGCAGAGTACAGGACACAGGAGATATATTATGTGTGGTCAGATGTATGCAGAGTACAGGACACAGGAGATATATTATGTGTGGTCAGATGTATGCAGAGTACAGGACACAGGAGATATATTATGTGTGGTCAGATGTATTCAGAGTACAGGACACAGGAGATATATTATGTGTGGTCAGATGCATGCAGAGTACAGGACACAGGAGATATTATGTGTGGTCAGATGTATGCAGAGTACAGGACACAGGAGATATATTATGTGTGGTCAGATGTATGCAAAGTACAGGACACAGGAGATATTATGTGTGGTCAGATGTATGCAGAGTACAGGACACAGGAGATATATTATGTGTGGTCAGATGTATGCAGAGTAGAGGACACAGGAGATATTATGTGTGGTCAGATGTATGCAGAGTACAGGACACAGGAGATATTATATGTGGTCACATGTATGCAGAGTACAGGACACAGGAGATATGTTATGTATGGTCAGGACACAGGATAGAGATTATTCAGGGTCAGATGTATGCAGAGTACAGGACACAGAAGATATATTATGTGTGGTCAGATGTATGCAGAGTACAGGACACAGGAGATATTATGTGTGGTCAGATGTATGCAGAGTACAGGACACATGAGATATATTATGTGTGGTCAGATGTATGCAGAGTACAGGACACAGGAGATATATTATGTGTGGTCAGATGTATGCAGAGTACAGGACACAGGAGATATATTATGTGTGGTCAGATGTATGCAGAGTACAGGACACAGGAGATATATTATGTGTGGTCAGATGTATGCAGAGTACAGGACACAGGAGATATATTATGTGTGGTCAGATGTATGCAGAGTACAGGACACAGGAGATATATTATGTGTGGTCAGATGTATGCAGAGTACAGGACACAGGAGATATATTATGTGTGGTCAGATGTATGCAGAGTACAGGACACAGGAGATATTATGTGTGGTCAGATGTATGCAGAGTACAGGACACAGGAGATATTATATGTGGTCACATGTATGCAGAGTACAGGACACAGGAGATATGTTATGTGTGGTCAGATGTATGCAGAGTACAGGACACAGGAGATATATTATGTGTGGTCAGATGTATGCAGAGTACAGGACACAGGAGATATATTATGTGTGGTCAGATGTATGCAGAGTACAGGACACAGGAGATATATTATGTGTGGTCAGATGTATGCAGAGTACAGGACACAGGAGATATATTATGTGTGGTCAGATGTATGCAGAGTACAGGACACAGGAGATATATTATGTGTGGTCAGATGTATGCAGAGTACAGGACACAGGAGATATATTATGTGTGGTCAGATGTATGCAGAGTACAGGACACAGGAGATATATTATGTGTGGTCAGATGTATGCAGAGTACAGGACACAGGAGATATATTATGTGTGGTCACATGTATGCAGAGTACAGGACACAGGAGATATATTATGTGTGGTCAGATGTATGCAGAGTACAGAACACAGGAGATATATTATGTGTGGTCAGATGTATGCAGAGTACAGGACACAGGAGATATTATGTGTGGTCAGATGTATGCAGAGTACAGGACACAGGAGATATATTATGTGTGGTCAGATGTATGCAGAGTACAGGACACAGGAGATATATTATGTGTGGTCAGATGTATGCAGAGTACAGGACACAGGAGATATATTATGTGTGGTCAGATGTATGCAGAGTACAGGACACAGGAGATATTATATGTGGTCACATGTATGCAGAGTACAGGACACAGGAGATATATTATGTGTGGTCAGATGTATGCAGAGTACAGACACAGGAGATATATTATGTGTGGTCAGATGTATGCAGAGTACAGGACACAGGAGATATTATGTGTGGTCAGATGTATGCAGAGTACAGGACACAGGAGATATATTATGTGTGGTCAGATGTATGCAGAGTACAGGACACAGGAGATATTATGTGTGGTCAGATGTATGCAGAGTACAGGACACAGGAGATATTATATGTGGTCACATGTATGCAGAGTACAGGACACAGGAGATATATTATGTGTGGTCAGATGTATGCAGAGTACAGGACACAGGAGATATATTATGTGTGGTCAGATTGTTGCAGAGTACAGGACACAGGAGATATATTATGTGTGGTCAGATGTATGCAGAGTACAGGACACAGGAGATATATTATGTGTGGTCAGATGTATGCAGAGTACAGGACACAGGAGATATATTATGTGTGGTCAGATGTATGCAGAGTACAGGACACAGGAGATATATTATGTGTGGTCAGATGTATGCAGAGTACAGGACACAGGAGATATATTATGTGTGGTCAGATGTATGCAGAGTACAGGACACAGGAGATATATTATGTGTGGTCAGATGTATGCAGAGTACAGGACACAGGAGATATATTATGTGTGGTCAGATGTATGCAGAGTACAGGACACAGGAGATATATTATGTGTGGTCAGATGTATGCAGAGTACAGGACACAGGAGATATATTATGTGTGGTCAGATGTATGCAGAGTACAGGACACAGGAGATATATTATGTGTGGTCAGATGTATGCAGAGTACAGGACACAGGAGATATATTATGTGTGGTCAGATGTATGCAGAGTACAGGACACAGGAGATATATTATGTGTGGTCAGATGTATGCAGAGTACAGGACACAGGAGATATTATGTGTGGTCAGATGTATGCAGAGTACAGGACACAGGAGATATATTATGTGTGGTCAGATGTATGCAGAGTACAGGACACAGGAGATATATTATGTGTGGTCAGATGTATGAAGAGTACAGGAAACAGGAGATATATTATGTGTGGTCAGATGTATGCAGAGTACAGGACACAGGAGATATATTATGTGTGGTCAGATGTATGCAGAGTACAGGACACAGGAGATATTATATGTGGTCAGATGTATGCAGAGTACAGGACACAGGATATATATTATGTGTGGTCAGATGTATGCAGAGTACAGGAACACAGGAGATATATTATGTGTGGTCAGATGTATGCAGAGTACAGGACACAGGAGATATTATGTGTGGTCAGATGTATGCAGAGTACAGGACACAGGAGATATATTATGTGTGGTCAGATGTATGCAGAGTACAGGACACAGGAGATATTATGTGTGGTCAGATGTATGCAGAGTACAGGACACAGGAGATATTATATGTGTGGTCAGATGTATGCAGAGTACAGGACACAGGAGATATATTATGTGTGGTCAGATGTATGCAGAGTACAGGACACAGGAGATATATTATGTGTGGTCAGATGTATGCAGAGTACAGGACACAGGAGATATTATGTGTGGTCAGATGTATGCAGAGTACAGGACACAGGAGATATTATATGTGGTCACATGCATGCAGAGTACAGGACACAGGAGATATTATATGTGGTCACATGTATGCAGAGTACAGGACACAGGAGATATATTATGTGTGGTCAGATGTATGCAGAGTACAGGACACAGGAGATATATTATGTGTGGTCAGATGTATGCAGAGTACAGGACACAGGAGATATATTATGTGTGGTCAGATGTATGCAGAGTACAGGACACAGGAGATATATTATGTGTGGTCAGATGTATGCAGAGTACAGGACACAGGAGATATATTATGTGTGGTCAGATGTATGCAGAGTACAGGACACAGGAGATATATTATGTGTGGTCAGATGTATGCAGAGTACAGGACACAGGAGATATATTATGTGTGGTCAGATGTATGCAGAGTACAGGACACAGGAGATATATTATGTGTGGTCAGATGTATGCAGAGTACAGGACACAAGAGATATATTATGTGTGGTCAGATGTATGCAGAGTACAGGACACAGGAGATATATTATGTGTGGTCAGATGTATGCAGAGTACAGGACACAGGAGATATATTATGTGTGGTCAGATGTATGCAGAGTACAGGACACAGGAGATATATTATGTGTGGTCAGATGTATGCAGAGTACAGGACACAGGAGATATATTATGTGTGGTCAGATGTATGCAGAGTACAGGACACAGGAGATATTATGTGTGGTCAGATGTATGCAGAGTACAGGACACAGGAGATATTATATGTGGTCACATGCATGCAGAGTACAGGACACAGGAGATATTATATGTGGTCACATGCATGCAGAGTACAGGACACAGGAGATATATTATGTGTGGTCAGATGTATGCAGAGTACAGGACACAGGAGATATATTATGTGTGGTCAGATGTATGCAGAGTACAGGACACAGGAGATATTATGTGTGGTCAGATGTATGCAGAGTACAGGACACAGGAGATATATTATGTGTGGTCAGATGTATGCAGAGTACAGGACACAGGAGATATATTATGTGTGGTCAGATGTATGCAGAGTACAGGACACAGGAGATATATTATGTGTGGTCAGATGTATGCAGAGTACAGGACACAGGAGATATATTATGTGTGGTCAGATGTATTCAGAGTACAGGACACAGGAGATATATTATGTGTGGTCAGATGTATGCAGAGTACAGGACACAGGAGATATTATGTGTGGTCAGATGTATGCAGAGTACAGGACACAGGAGATATATTATGTGTGGTCAGATGTATGCAGAGTACAGGACACAGGAGATATTATGTGTGGTCAGATGTATGCAGAGTACAGGACACAGGAGATATATTATGTGTGGTCAGATGTATGCAGAGTACAGGACACAGGAGATATTATGTGTGGTCAGATGTATGCAGAGTACAGGACACAGGAGATATTATATGTGGTCACATGTATGCAGAGTACAGGACACAGGAGATATGTTATGTATGGTCAGGACACAGGATAGAGATTATTCAGGGTCAGATGTATGCAGAGTACAGGACACAGAAGATATATTATGTGTGGTCAGATGTATGCAGAGTATAGGACACAGGAGATATTATGTGTGGTCAGATGTATGCAGAGTACAGGACACAGGAGATATATTATGTGTGGTCAGATGTATGCAGAGTACAGGACACAGGAGATATATTATGTGTGGTCAGATGTATGCAGAGTACAGGACACAGGAGATATATTATGTGTGGTCAGATGTATGCAGAGTACAGGACACAGGAGATATTATGTGTGGTCAGATGTATGCAGAGTACAGGACACAGGAGATATTATATGTGGTCAGATGTATGCAGAGTACAGGACACAGGAGATATTTTATGTGTGGTCAGATGTATGCAGAGTACAGGACACAGGAGATATATTATGTGTGGTCAGATGTATGCAGAGTACAGGACACAGGAGATATATTATGTGTGGTCAGATGTATGCAGAGTACAGGACACAGGAGATATATTATGTGTGGTCAGATGTATGCAGAGTACAGGACACAGGAGATATATTATGTGTGGTCAGATGTATGCAGAGTACAGGACACAGGAGATATTTTATGTGTGGTCAGATGTATGCAGAGTACAGGACACAGGAGATATATTATGTGTGGTCAGATGTATGCAGAGTACAGGACACAGGAGATATATTATGTGTGGTCAGATGTATGCAGAGTACAGGACACAGGAGATATATTATGTGTGGTCAGATGTATGCAGAGTACAGGACACAGGAGATATATTATGTGTGGTCAGATGTATGCAGAGTACAGGACACAGGAGATATTATGTGTGGTCAGATGTATGCAGAGTACAGGACACAGGAGATATATTATGTGTGGTCAGATGTATGCAGAGTACAGGACACAGGAGATATATTATGTGTGGTCAGATGTATGCAGAGTACAGGACACAGGAGATATATTATGTGTGGTCAGATGTATGCAGAGTACAGGACACAGGAGATATATTATGTGTGGTCAGATGTATGCAGAGTACAGGACACAGGAGATATTATGTGTGGTCAGATGTATGCAGAGTACAGGACACAGGAGATATATTATGTGTGGTCAGATGTATGCAGAGTACAGGACACAGGAGATATATTATGTGTGGTCAGATGTATGCAGAGTACAGGACACAGGAGATATTATGTGTGGTCAGATGTATGCAGAGTACAGGACACAGGAGATATATTATGTGTGGTCAGATGTATGCAGAGTACAGGACACAGGAGATATATTATGTGTGGTCAGATGTATGCAGAGTACAGGACACAGGAGATATATTATGTGTGGTCAGATGTATGCAGAGTACAGGACACAGGAGATATATTATGTGTGGTCAGATGTATGCAGAGTACAGGACACAGGAGATATTATGTGTGGTCAGATGTATGCAGAGTACAGGACACAGGAGATATATTATGTGGTCAGATGTATGCAGAGTACAGGACACAGGAGATATATTATGTGTGGTCAGATGTATGCAGAGTACAGGACACAGGAGATATTATGTGTGGTCAGATGTATGCAGAGTACAGGACACAGGAGATATATTATGTGTGGTCAGATGTATGCAGAGTACAGGACACAGGAGATATATTATGTGTGGTCAGATGTATGCAGAGTACAGGACACAGGAGATATATTATGTGTTGGTCAGATGTATGC